>NC_133558.1:30432500-31682500 GCF_048773025.1 Camelus bactrianus | reverse complement strand
AAGGAAATAGTGGAATAAGATTTTAAAACTAAATGAGAATTTGATATTCAAAAAAAAAAAAAAAATCACTGAGACCCTTCCAAAGCAGCAATCTTATCATCATCTTATTCCCCATACTTTTTTTAAAGTAGCTTTTAAAAAGATATTAAATAAATTTAAAGATCTAATGTCTACTTAGTCATTTAACCTACAAATTCTAGAAATAATATGAAAAACATTTTTGAATACAAGATAAATTGTTGAACTGCCTAATATTTAAGAAAAAAGGTGATGCAGTGATTTCAGTCTTCTTTTCTCAACAGGAAAAAAATTTTGCTAGAAATGTAGGTCAAAACAAAGAAAAAAACCAAATGATTTTTATTCACTTATCAGCTTAAGCATGAGTAACTTTTGTTTCTTTGTTCCTTATTACATCAAAAAGTCTCAAACACTTTATCAAGCTTTGAGCACTCTTCAAAGGGGACCAAAATTCCACTTTAAATCTTAAAATATAAGGAAAAGCAATTCACTTACCACCACCTGAGACATCTTCTGTAAACATATCCACTTACTTTTTAAAGCCTCAGAGTGAAAACACTGTAGCAATAACAGATATGTAATAACCTGTAGCAACTCTAGGATCGGTATGAAGCTCACAAGAAAGCTGCTTCAAAACTCGAAGAGCAGCACCCCCACCACAAAACCGTCCTGCTAACACTCGTCACGTTCGACTAATAAAAATATTTCTTTTAACCTCTTTTGGTTAACTTCTTTCACTGATACTTCTCTGCTTTCTCCATAACCCTCAGGCTTCAATACTGGTAAAACTACCAAATGTGCCTTCAGTAGTAATGCTCCTCCCATCCTCCTCCCCAGCTTCCTCTGACACGCTCAGGTGGATCAGACTATGCCCCTACCACATACGACACGCGTCAGTGAATGAGGCCGCTAACAGTTATTAAATGCCTACAGCTACTCAACTGCACTCTGAGCTACCCTCATGCTTATTTTAATCTTCAGAAGGCATAACTTAAAATAAAGGGTATCAACTATGCTTATCAATCTTTTACTAAATGCTAATCTAATCTTTTGTTAAAGGTAATTAATATTACATTTTTCCAAGCACTGGCTTTATAATCACAGCTTAAGGAAAAACAGCTATTCCTACACCACTTCTAAAAGGAGAAACTTCTATGCTGTGAGTTTTCAGACTGTTAAAATGTGCACTGCAATCTCTACTAAAATGCATCACCATCTAGATTGCCTTGTGGAAAGAGGGGATGTATTTTTCCCTAAGAAAAAGTACTGAATACTCTACTCTTTCCTCACGGATTTGTAATGTTAAAGAACTAAGCCAAAATTGAAAAGAAATATGTTAGTTTATCAGATTTTTCTACATTCTCAGCTTTAATGTTTTGGACTAAAGTAGAGAGTCAAGTGTCTGATTTGTTAGTGTAAACTTTGAGATTCAGTATCAGTGTCTTAGCTGATATAAAAAAGAAAGCAAGATTGATGAAACTCTTAGACTGAAAATCAAAACATCAAAACCAATGAAAACACAGAAGAGTATCTTTAAACATTCTCTACTCCCAAGCTGTACTTAGACAAGTCGCAGAAAGTACTGATGAAAGATAAAGGACATCTAAGCAGAAGAAAGACAAAGGACAAAGAGCAAAACTCTGTGAATTACCAAGAGCTACCCAAAGGGTAGACAGGTGGTCAAATACACACGCACATGTACAAACACACGTACACCCACCATTTTATTATCCACCAGGACGCCAAGTAACCATGACATTCATTACAGCAGTACTTGGGTCTCTAGTTTTTTCAGTTCTGCAGAGTAAAAATTTATCTACAGCTCTTTAGTTTTAAAAAAAATACGTTAATATATTTCTTTAAGGTTAAATCCTATGAAGCAACAGCTAGGAATTTAACTGAGAATGCTTACCTTAGCAAAATTATCAGGAAACATTCCCCTTCTGCCATTTAGTTCTCCTTCTAGCCATCCTTCCTCCTGCAGTTTTCTCACATTCCTGATGACTTCCCCAACTCGAATAGTTAACTCATCATCGTGCACAGCATCATAGTCATACTCCACAATATAGTCAACTAAAAAAGGAAAAAGAAACAAATATCTAAAACTTAATTCACAAAACAGTACCGACCATATTAATAAACTTAAAACTAAGGAAGCTGTTTAGCAACAATAATTAATATTACAAAGACATCACCAAAGCTTACCTCAATTTTAAACATCTGGCTACATCAGCAAATTTCCTGATTGCCTGAGTATAATGCACAGTACCAGCTTTAAGCAGAGCCCTCAACACAACATATAATTCATGTGATCGGTTATTCTGCCAGTCAGCTATACATTCTTTGTGACAAACTCTAAGGTGGTTCCCATGATCCCCATATCTTAATATTCATGTCCTTGTCTAATTCTCTCTCTCAAGTGTAAGCATGGCCTATGCCTGACTTCTAACCAACAGAATATGACAAAGATGATGGATTGTATTGACTATGTAAGATTTTAATGTCCATCTTGCTAAGAAACTGTCACTTGCTGGCTTTGAAGTTGCAAGCCGCTTTTTTGTGAGCTGGCCTGTGGATAGGGCCACACGCAAGCAACTGAGGAGGTCTCTGGCTCACAGCCAGGAAAAACTGAGGCTCACAGTCCGGCAGCCCACAGGGAACTGAATGATGCCAACACCCACGAGCGCTTGGAAGCAGATCTTACCCTAGTTGACAACCCCACCCTCATCAACACCTTCACTGCAGCCTTGCAGAGGACTCAGCCATGCCCAGAATGCTGCATCACAAAAACTATGATATAATAAACATACCTTGTTTTAAGCTGCTAAGTTTGACAACAGAAAATGAGTACATCCTGAAATGAAGACTGCTAAGTATCTGTTCCACCTCCTTTAAGTCTAAGATTTTAGGTCACAGGACATCACACATGCACAACATGAACACTGTACAGGACTCAATGAAAGAAAAGCACTAGAGAGTTCCTAATCAAGATGGCAGACTAGCCACACCTCTATTCATCTTTTCTTCCTCCTGTATGAATGGTAAGAAAAAAATAGAACACACACACACACACAACTACAACCCCAAAAAAGAAATGGGACTGTGGGGAGACACTGTTGGCTGCCCGACCAACAGCCATTCCCACACTAACTCCTCCTCCTTCCTCCTTTCTCACTGAACCTTGACTTTGTTCAGGTGTTTTGAGACTCTGTACTTTTACAAGTGAGTCTGCTCTCAGTCCCAGGGGGTTAATTCTTAATTATTCTAGACAAGTACTTCTCAAATACTAGCAAAATCAAGGCATTCTGTTGACTTGCAGAAGTCGTCTTGTGACTTGGGGAATTTTGCTTAAATGCAGACTGATTGAGTAGGTCCCAGGATACATAAGCCTGCTGGTCAAAGGGGCAAAGGAATAAAAATAGTTGATTTATAGTTATTCCATTCACATTCTCTCACACACACACACACAAACTCAGACTGGCTTTCAAATACACATGTGATGGATGGATTCTGACTAATACGATGTAAGCAGGGGTTCTGAGAAGATTTTATTTGACCTTATAAGAAAACACAAAAAAGGAACGTCCTTTTACAGACCTTGGATGCTCTTCACCGAGAATGTAATGGCCAAAACTGCTACAACTATTTGAGACAAGAAAAACAGCAGATATGATCAGGATAGAAAAGAAGATGAAAAGAGCCTGGATCTTCACAAGATTAATCAAACTACGTTAACCAAGCCCAGAACTCCAATACCTTTGAGATTTCTTGTTATAGAAGTATTTTTTCCTAAACTTTTAAGTAAATTAAAGAGAGGATCTGTATTTTCAGCTGAAAATATCCCAATCTGAGAAGTGAACTAGCAGGAAATTTTTTAAATTTATGAAAATGGACCCATGAGTGATAAAGCCAGGGAGAGGAAGCCCAGAGAACTTAACGGAAACTATAACCGATATCAAACTGCTATGCAGAACCCCGGAAAAGGCTAGGAATTCAGAAAAGAAGGGCTTATGGGAAACGCAGAACTGAAAATAGGGAAATTAATCTCTCTGTGGAGGAGGTGACACCCATTATCAACTACAATAGCTCTCAGACAATAAGGCTAATAGGCCGGTATTTTTCCCCTAAGGTGAAAAACTAAAGGGTTAATCTCAAACACACACACACACACACACACACACACACACACACACACACACACACGTTTGGGGAAACCAGTATAGCTACTATGGATGAGTGATGGTTTCTTAGAAAAATGACTACTGATTTCCACAATTTAGAAGTCTCCAGAGCAATGGGCAGCATCCAACTGACTAATTCTAAAATAAAACTTCACTCCTACCCAAATAAACAGGGTTCCCAATTGGCTTCTTATTCATGATTTATTCATAAATATGAACAGTAAGTAGACAATAGTTAATCATAAAAGACCATGATAAATTGAAAAAATCCTCCTAGATGAAACATACACTTATCTCGCCCATTCCAGAACAATACAGTCCTAAAGTCATTAGGTGTAGAAAAGCACAGGGGAGGGGAGGGGAGACCTAGGTAGGGAAGGAGCCCAGTGTGAGAAGACAGGGACCAGAAAGCGGAAAGCAGATGCAGGTATCCAGAGCTAGGGTGGGGTGGTAGTGAAGCTATGAGAGCCAGAGCAGGGTGAGAAGAGCATCACCTATGGAGGCTTCCTTAGGGCAGGTTATCAGAACCTAAGGCAAGGTGAGGGCAGCATCCCTGCAGAGGAGACATGACGCAGTGTGCCAGAGCCAGTCACAGCAGAGAGGGCACCCAAACTGATGGGTAGCTTAGTGAGGATCATCAGAGGCCAAATGGTGTTGGAGATAGGGGCAGATTTACACGTAGAGATGTGGGAGGGTGGAGGCAACTTAGAATGGGGACTAAAAGCCCACAAGGAGAAGAGGGTGACCACACAAGGGTGCGGAGTGACAGCTGAGATGGAAGACCCATTACATCCATGGGGACTGATCAAATAAGTAAATATACTAAGGACAATGGAAGCCATGTTTCTCTACAAAAGGAAGGGAGTTACATAAAGGGAAAAGACTTCATTCAATCCTATGATGTTAAATGGCCATGAGAAGTATCATTATGATTTTCGACACAGAGACACAGAAAGACACACACACACAAGCTCTGTTCACTGAAAGGGCCTGAATCTGCAACACCCAACGGCAACGGGCAAACCTAAAGCAGAGATCTTATAAATACCACTTTCTAGTGAAAGGAAACAGGAATCCTCAGGAAGACAGGCAATTCCAGGACTAAGGCAGGACAAGTGCAAGCATAAGGCTAGAACACACACGGTGTTGTGCCAGAAACCAAGGAAGTTCTCGAAGAAAGATAAGGTGATGCCAAAGGACACAGAGAAGTGATATCAAAAAGGCTCCTACTGGCCAAATCAAAACAATAAATAATATCAAAATAAGTAAAATAAATATCAAATAATGACAGTAACAGAATATGCCCCATTGAATAATTAAGGAACCATGAGTCCATACATATGTAAATAAATGTTAATTTCTTAAATTTTACAGTTGAATTGTGATTAACCAGGAGAAATCCTGGTTTGTAGAAAATACTAAAATATTCAGGAGATTGGCATCAGTCAGGAAAAAATTCTTTCTAGTAGACCTTAAACATTTCTACAACTTAAAAGTTTAAAAATTAAAAAAGATTGAAATACACACAAATTTTTATTCTCAAGAGATGTAATAAAGTTCATAAAATCAGAACAGAATGCTATGAAAAAAGGAGTAAGAAAACAAAAAGCACTTGGAAATTTGTGTCTTTCAACATGTCTTAACAAATTTTTTTTGAAGAGGTGGAGAAAAACCCAAGAAAATTATTACAAAAAAGGTAAACAGGACACTAGATAATTTGATCCAACCCTCTCAGGAAAGACAACTAAAAAAGCTGGATGAAACATAAAAACCACCTTACTAGAGAGACTAAATTACTAAAAATAGAGTAATTTTATCAGGTGAACACTGGAGCCCACAGAGGTAAGTACAACAGTGGAGCTACCTTTGCCCTGGAAGGTATCTGCCAATTCTAAAGACTTGACAGAGAGGCCAAGCAGCCCTTACAGCAGCTCTGCCCTTCTAGGGTTTGAGAGTGGAGTCCAGGAACTGTCAAGGGTGGTAGCTCTGAGAACCCACATGCGTGCGCAGTTTGGGACAGGAGCCTAATAACTGCACCCACGCTCTGCAGCCCAGTTTGCTATGTGGATGACTCAGGAAACAGCACACCATTCAAGTAGTTCAGAACAAAAGGGAAATAACCAGAATTCTCTCTAGAAGATATCCTGGACCTAAAATTGTGTCAAGAACTATTTTTTAATTTACAACATCCAGACACAAGGAAACATAACCAGGCATGCAAAGTGAAAAAACACCATAAATAAGTACTGAGAGAAACAGGAAACAACAGAAACATTCCAATGAATTCCGAATATGGGACGTAACAGATACAGACTTTAAAACAATAGCATTTACCATGTTCAAGCATATAAACTACAGCTTGAAAAACTGACACAGAGCTGAATATTGCAGACAGTGAGAAAACAAACTGAAAAAGAACCACACGGGTATTCTAGAATTGAGAAAGACAATGACCAAAAATAGGAACTCAATGGATGAGTTTAAAAGTTATTAAACTTTTTAATTAGATACAGTTGCAGAAAACTAGCTAAAGACAGACAAGTAAAAATAAACTAACCAAAATAAAGCCAACAGGAACAAAAATATAGAAAATATAGATGAGAATGTAAGAGACATAGAAGATATACTAAGACGGTCTAACATGTTTAACTGGAGTCTCAGAAAGTAAAAATTAAAAGTATCTGAAAAGTTAATAGCTATGACTGACCAAACCAACAAAAGATAACAATTCATGGAGTCAAGAAGTCTGAGTAAAATCCAAATGGAATAAACAAAAAGAAATCTGCAAACAGCATAGTAAAATTGCAAAATATCAAATATCAAAGACAAAGAGAAAGAAGTATCTCAAAAAGACAAATTCTTAAAAGGTTAGCGGGTTAGAGGAGCAACACTTAAATAGGCAGCTGACTTCTCGGCAGCAACAATGGAAGCCAGAAACAGCAGATTCGTATCTTCAAAATGCAGAAAGAATATAACTGCGCATCATGAAGTGTACACCAGAGAAAATACCCTTTGAAACAAAAGAAAAAATAAAGACAAGCAAAAAATGGAGTTTACCACACTGAAAGAAACTCAGAAGGTGTTCCCTGAGCAGAGCAAAAAAAAAAAAAGAAAAAAGAAAAAACATCTAATATTCAGAAAGAGATGCAGAAAGTAAAGCAAAAGAGTGGTAAATAAATAGGTATATAAACACTGAAAAGAACAAATTAACTCAAAATGGATTAAAGACTTAAAACCTGAAACCATAAAACTCCTAGAAGAAAACAAAGGCATCAGTCCTGGGGAGGATTTTTTGGACTTGACATCAAAAGCAGAGGCAACAAAAGCAAAAATAAACAAGCAGAACTACATCAAACTAAATCTTCTGCACAGAAAGGAAGCCATCTACAAAGTGCAAAGACAACCTACAGAACGGGAGAAAGTATCTGCAAATCATCTCTCTGATAAAGGGTTAGTAAGAACTCATACAACTTAATGGCAAAAATAAATAAATAAATAACCCAATCTGATTAAAAAAATGGATAGAGGATAGGAATAAACATTTTCCCAAAGAAGACATACAGTCAACAGGTACATGAAAAGGTACCCAACATCGCTAATCATCAAGGAAATGCAAATCAAAATTTTGGGTTATAAAGTAAATAAATCCCTGTGGATGTAATGTATAGCATGGTGACTATAGTTAATAAAACTATATTACATATTTCAAAGTTGCTAAGGAGTAAATCTTTTAAAAGTTCTCATCAGGAGAAAAAAATATGTAACTATGTATGATGACGGATGTTAACTAGATTTATTGTGATCATATCTCAATATATATAAATATCAAATCATTATGCCCTACACCTGAAACTAACATACTGTTATAGTCCAACAAAAAAAAATCTAAGTAATAATAAGAAGAAAGAGGAGGTGAAGGAACAGGAAATTTTAAATGCAGGAAGATAAAATAACAGTAGCTGTATAAATCAGGAGTTAAAGTATTCTAAGGTCTCTGCATGATACAGAAGGAGAATAAAGGTAGCAATTAACATTAGGTTTTTAAAAGCTAAAAATGCATGTGCTAATCACTAAAATAACAGAGTATCAAAATGCCAAACCAAAAACATAAAAAACCCAGAAACAAAATCCTGACTTGCAGTTTCAGCTCCAACGTGGAAGAAGCTTGGAAGTTGTCGCTCCCACACTTACAATAAGAAAAAAGTTAAACAAATGGAAAATCAAAGACTTTCCCTGGATGCATCAGAGAACTGAGGACACAGGCAAACCACCACCTCAAGATAATGGATAGACAGGCATATCCAGAGAGTCACAGCTAAGATCTACCCGATCATCTCAAGCAGAAACCACTGGAGTCATAAACTGGTAGGAACACTGCAGGCATTAGTTTCCCCAGGCTGTCATAACAAACTATCACAAATTAGGTAATTTAAAGCAATAAAACTTACTTATTCTCTCACAGTTATAGCTCTGGTGGCCAGAATATAAAATTGAGGTATCAACAGGGTTGGATCTTTCTGAAGACTGGGAAAGAATTATCTGGCCTTCTAGGGACGGCCAGCAATCTCTGGCATTCCTTGGCTGGCATAATTCCAACCTCTACCTCCATCTGCATGTGGCCCTCCCCTTCTTTGTCTCTGTCTCAAATCTCCCCCTCCTTACTCTTAACAAGGACATGAGTCACTGGATTTATGGCCAATCCTAAATCTAGGATATCATCTTTAAATTCTTAGCTACACTATTTCCAAATAATGTCACATTCATTCACACCAGGGCTTAGGACTTAGACATCATTTGGCGGGCAAAAAGTCAATCCACTACAAAAACTTAAACAGTAATTCTGATGAAGTGCTGGAGGCTGAGTGTGGAATAGCACGAGAGTAGAAAACTTCTGCCGACCAGAAGGCTTAGGGGAGCCCCCACACTTTTGTAGGTTTTACTTCCAGGAACTCCACTAGGGTCTCACAGTGAAGTGCCTATATAGACCTCCTTGAGGTTCTGGCAAAGAGGAAGGGAAAAGTAATTATTGTGAAATAACCAGTAACAAAAACAAAGACCTACTCTCCAGGAAAAAGACTTCACCAGGTCCTGATCCCCACCTGTGGAAAGGGTATAAAGGCATTTTCTCTGATTCCAGCCCCCTCTTACCTTTCTACCTCATACAGGGAGGTGGACGGTGGGGCAGAGGGGATGTAAAAGAGACATCAAAGTCCCAGGACGCAGACTCACAACAAGTCTGAGATTTAACTATAAGATTATAGGATGCTTCCTCTCCCAGAAATCTCACCACACCAATGAGGCTCCATTATAATAACAGTTAATTATCACTGAAAGAGTTGCATAATGCAGATTCTATCTGACAAGGAGTTCTTAGGGAAACCCAAAGACAGCAGGGGAAATGAAAACAAGGACACTAAAGGAATTTGATGCCTCTGGCACCTACAGCTGGAAAAAAATATCAAAAACAGTACAACTCCTAGGCAGATTAATACAAAACCTCACACTGAAGACCTGTTTATGTCCACTCCTTTTACCTAATATGAGACTGTGACTACAAAGGGATGGCAAAAGGAAGCTTTTTAAGATAATAGAACCGCCCTGTACCTGGACTGTGTGCTGGTTATAAGAATCCACATGTGTTAAAATTAACAGAACTGTATACTCCCCCAAAAATCCATTTTCCTATATGTCAGTTTAACAAAAAGAAATAAAAAGGAACAGTAAGACAACTGTGGAGATGTGCAAAATCTTTATAATGCTATTAAGAGCAAAAAGTTTTTAGTATTTCTGACATCAGGGATATGGTTAAACAAAGTATGTTACTTCCATACAATATAATGTAGTCATAGAAAGATGTTCATGATAAATGAGAGGGATGTTATAAAATAAAATGTATCATATCATCTTATTTTTCCTACACACACACACACACACACACACACTGGCTTATATACCACAGGAAAACTTTGCAAAGATATATACCACAACAACAGGGAAGTATCTCTGGGTGGGCTTTTCCCCTCATTCTCATTATTGACATTGTTTTACTATTCTATGAAAAATATAAATAATGTAGTTTCAACAGCAAAAATTTAATTATAAAAATACAGACATACAAAAATCTTAAGCAGCCACCTGTCAAACAACAGGTGACTAGTTAAATTAAATATGGTAATACTATATAAAAGGGTGTAAGATTTAATTATAAAAGACACAGTTTAGGAAAATATGAACAATAAAATTTCAAGTGAATAAGGCAAGAGACCAAACTATAGTTGACCCTTGAACAGCATGGGTTTGAACTGTGTGGGTCCACTTATACATGGACTTTTTTCAATTAATATAATATAATGGAAAAAATTTTGGAGATTTTTGACCATTGTTCAAAATAAAAAAGGAAATTTGTGAAGCCATCACTGAAGCTACACCAGCATAGTGAAACCCCTGCACTTATTGCGAATACCTTTTTATCTCATAATGAAAATGCAACTTTTAATTCAGGATTGCTATGGGAAAGGCACACCTACAGACTCTAATATGATTAAAAAAAAAAAGCAAAGTCATTACGTGACAATCTAAAGCAAGAAGAGAGGAAGGGGTCTAGAGCTGGAGAATTTACTGCCAGCAAAGGATGGTTTGACAATTTTAGAAAGAGGTTTGGCTTAAAATAGTCAAGATAATAGGAGGAGCAGCTTCTGCTGACCAAGAGACAGCAGAAGAGCTCCCAGGTGCCACTGAGAAAATCACTGAGGAGAAAGGATTGTCTGAAAAGGTTTTAAGTGTAGACAAGGTACCCTATTCTGGTTAAAAAAAAAAAAAAAAAAAAGTCACAAAAGACATGTACTATTAGAGAGAGAGAGAGAGAGAGAGAAGCAAGCACCAGGATTTAAAGCAGGAAATGACAGGCTAACCACCGTTTTGTGCAAATGCCGTCAGGTTTGTGATCAAGACTGCCCCCATTATAAAGCTGCTAACTCCCGAGCCTTGACGGGAAAAGATAAACACCAGCTGCCAGTCTTTTGGTTGTACAAGAAGGCCTGGATGAGAACCCAATCCACAGAAAGGACTGGTTCCATCGGTGTGCCATCCCTTAAGTCAGGAAGTACCTTGCCAGGAAAAGACTGCTTTCTAAAATTCTTTTGATATTAGATAATGTCCCCTCACCACCCAGAACTCCATGAGTTCAACAACGAAGGTGCCAAAGTTGTCTCCTTGCCCCCAACACAACATCTCTAATTCAGCCTCCAGATCAGGGGGACCTTTAAGGCACACCACCCATAATACTCTATGGAAAAGACTGTCAACACTGACAGAAGGGAACCTCAATAAGAGATAATGAACGTCTGGAAGGATTACACCATTGAAGATGCCACTGTTGTTATGAAAAAGCCGTGAAAGTCATCAAGCCCAAAACAATGTATCTCTGCTGAAGAAAACTGTCCAGATGATGTACATGACTTCACAGCCATTCACAACAGCGCCAATCGAGGAAATCATTAAAGGGTGGAGACACGGCCAAAAAGGTGCTGGGTGAAGGGTTTCAAGATATGGATCCTAGAGAAGAAATTCAAGAGCTAACAGACACCACACCAGAGGAATTAACAGAAGACAGCTTGATGGAGATGAATGCTTCCAAACCGGTGCCAGACAATGAGAAGAAAACAGGGAAGCAGTAGTGCCAGAAGCCAAACTGACATTAGACAATGAGGTAGAAGGGTTCTGATTTTATTCAAGACTGCATTTGACTTCTTTACGAGCTGGATCCTCCTATGATACAGGCACTGAAACTAAAGCAAACAGTGGAGGAAGGACTGGTACCTATAAAAACATTTTTAGAAAAATGAAAAAGCAAAAAAGTCAGACAAAAATTATGATGATTCTCCATCATGTTGTATCATGTGTGCCTGCTCTCCTGCCTCCCCTTCCAACTCTTCCACCTCGTCCGTCTCTGCCACCCACGACAGCAAGACCAAACCCTCCTCTTCCTCCCCCTCCTCACAGCCCACTCAACATAAAGACCTTTAATGATAATCCACTCCCACTTAATGAATAGTAAATAATCATCGTGGCTTACAGCTAATAAACTTATCTGCTATGTGTCTTCATGTGAAAATCTCATAACTGTACAACAAAAACTGTGTGAGACATTTCTGTGTCATCATCATCATTGTCACCTAAATATTCATCATGCGGAACACGTGTGCAAGACTTTTATAGAAGTGGATAACCTCACCTTACATAGGCATAGGTGATATTTAATATAAAGTTAATAATGTCTTAGTGTTCTTACTGTTTTATTACTCTGCTTTCAAAGAATTACATTACCATACAGTATGCCTCTCTCTCTTAATTAGAGAAAATGTGTATTAGGGTATCGTCACAGGTTAGTGGGGTTTTTTTTAATGTAACAATGTTTCCATACTATATTGTGAATATGACTGTAATATTATATGTCAATTTTACAACAGTGTATTCCAGCAACCGTTATCAATTACACTAGGCTATCAAAGACATTAATACTGCTGCTTCTTCATTATCAACGCGTAAATCATTATACCTATAAATATGAATTCCTTTTTCATATTATCTTTTCATTTTTTATGTCCAGTGTTAGCAATACACACAATGTCTGCAGTGTTCTGTATCATATAAGACAATATTGATGTAGCTACTGACAGATGATTCATCTTGGAAGCAGATAACATAAACTTACGATATCAATAAATACAGTACTATAAATGCATTTTCTCTTCCTTATAATTTTCTTAACATTTTCTTTTCCCTAGCTTATTTTATTGCAGTATATAATACATATACAAAATATATGAAAATCAACTGCTTATGTTATTAGTAAAGTTTCTAGTCAACAGCAGGCTAGTAGCAATTAAGTCGAGGAGGAGTCAAAAGTTATACACAAGATTTTCAACACTGTGGGGGGGGGGGTCAGCACCCCTAACTCCCACACTGTTCAAGGGTCAACTGTATATGTAAAGTATGAACCAAATCTGTAAAATGTATTTACTTTTTAAGACCTGAAATACATCAAAATAGCTGTTTACTCTGTAGAAGTTCACAGGTCTTTTTCTCCTCAATTCTCTCTGTATTTTCTAAACCTCCTAGGATGAACTGATGTTGGTTTTACAATCAGAAAGATGTCACTAATGCTGGTATCCTTTAGTGTACCATATTTAGGGAATGTTAGTGAGGCAGAACTCCAAATATGCAAGTGTTCCTTACTGTAATGCCACTCTTTCCCAGTGAGGATTTCGTTCCAAGGTAATACAGGAGGGTATCTGATGCTATGTCCCACAGTATACACCGAAACATTTCACCTAGTTGGACAGCCAGTTAGAGCCATCTGGGATATGTTTCAACCCGAAAGGAATCATTAAAGTCATAAATCTCATCTATCCCACTCTCTGATAAAATTCTACCATTCTATTATCAAGACCAAACTCAATACAAAAAGGTTAATGCCAATCTAATCACATCACCCTACTATCTTAGAAACCACAAATTCCATAAAACAAATCATATGGAACAAGAATCCCTGACTTACAAATGCACTGTTTTGCAAGGCTGACTATTTACTCAATTTAAAAGTGCTACTTGCCCTTAGCCATCTATTTAATTATAATGTGTATACGTGGATATGAGAATTGTTAAACACTTCAGTGTCCTTTGTAATATGTTTACATATAATATGTGTACATACACAATGTACACAATATTTATTACATACAGTATACAAAATGGTCTTCAAAATACTACAATGAGTTATGAAGGGTATGATAAAAAATATGTTCCAGCAGTAACTGTCAGGTCAGTACAATGAACTCCTCTTTAAATAATGTTAAATTATTTTTTATTTTTATCACCTTGCAGAATTATACTGAGTTGACTTTCATACATTTTATCCACTTTATTTTAATTAAATCTTTATTCAAGTCCAACTTTCATTTTAACACAGTCCATGTTTTTTCTGGTGAAATTAACTTATGTATTAAAAATCAGTCTGTTGTAAGAGCTATTTTTATACACATGTTAAAGTAGATTCTTTTTTAAATTTTTCTCAGATAATCAAACTATATTAAGAAAAAAAAAAACACTAACACCTCATTTATTAGAGCTAAATGAACCAGATCTTCCTGAAGACAGTAAACTTCAAAATAAATTCTTCCAAGGTGTCTGGGGATATTTTTACCCATGTATGAATAGCCATCCTAGTACCAAAGACTGAGATTACGTGCATTTAACTGATCAATGCTACTCAGTGATCTCCAATAGCACTAGCCTGTGTATGGTTAACTTATCCAGCAATCCATTTCCAAAGCATCTCAAAAGACTGAATACCTCAAAGAAGCCTATAAGGATGAACAATGAAAAATAAACTGGAGCCACAAGAGATTACAGAATACACAAAGAGATCTGTCAACTCAACACTCTAAAAAGAGATGCTGCAGAGAGTTGGGTCAGACTCAGCAGTCCAGAGGCATGTGAGAACTTGTGAAACTGGGCTGGTTCTTGGATATGCCATAAAGTTCCAAACCTAAAAATCTCAATGAAATCGATGTTTCTATTAAAAAAAAAATTACTTAGGAGATTTTTTTTAAAGTAACAGATCAATACTCTAGGAATAAAATCAGAAAGTAGTCTAAAAAAGGACCTCAAAAATCAGTTACCAAAAATAGACAACTTGTTTTAAAGGTTAAGTCTTTCAAAACTACTGCAGAACACAAGCCTACAAAGCTTCACTATTTTAAACTAATCAGTTTTGAAATAATGTGAATGCTACTAAGACAAAGATTGCACCCAGAAATGTACCCTCTCAAACAGATAAGGTTCTAAATAAAAAGTCAATAAAGGGAATTCAACACATAATTAGATAATTAGCTACCATAAATACGCAAGGTCTATCATGGGATAGGTTTAATCTTGGAAAATTTCTAATTTATCATATAAATAGATGTAAAAAGAAAAACCAAATGATTCACAGATTCTTAAAATAGCATTCAATAAAAATTAGCCTTCGTGCATGTGTGTGTGTAAACCTAATTCCTCTGGTCCCAGTAAAAAGTTCCCAGCATGAAGTCTTTACTTTTAAGCTTTACCCCAGAAGACATAAGCTTTGGGGCTAAAATAGCAACTCAGTTTCTCTCAGGATAACTGGATTTATAACATGTAAATCCAGAGCTAATTTATATCAGGGCGATGGTTCTCAACCAAGATAATTTTGCCCCATAGGGGACACTTTGGCAATGTCTGGAGGTATTTTTGGCCATTACAACTCAGGGAATGCTACTGGCATCTACTGAGAAGAGGCTAAGGATGCTGGTAAGCATCCATCAGAACATAAGGCAGACACCTCCCTCCCCCACAAGTCATTTCCGGCCCAAAATGTCAACACAAAACTGCCAGGGTTGAAAACCTCTGTATAAGGGGAACATGCCACATACAGAATTTCATCTCATACCATATCCCACAAATTCTGAGTAAAAAAGAACTCAACACTCTCTCTCTCTGTCTCAAACAAAAGGAAGTGAGCAGGAGGAAGGCAAGGAAGGCAAGGAAGGAGGGAAGGAAATGGAAGTGAATATCAAAATTGCGGAGATAGAAGAAATTTCTAAACTAAAGCAAACAAAACAATCAAAATTTCAAAGCCAACAAGTTGAAAACTGCTGAATACTTGCAGCAAACAAGACAAAGAATTAAAAGTATCTGTAGGAACCAAAAAGAAAACTATGAAAACCTAGACTGAAAAAAAGTAAAAGAAAGTGAAGTATTTAAAAAGTACACTAAGCCACTCTAAGAACTTAACCCTCACTTAAAAAAAAAAAAAAAGAAATATTTTTACTTAACAACTTGGCTGTGGGAAGGGGTGGGAGGTAGTGCTGGTGGAGTATGTTTTTAAAACATTTAATTTGAAAATAGTGATCTTTTTTAAAATAAGAATGTCTGAAAACCAAGCTTAAAAATCCTAAAATCCAGAAGTTTTTTTAATAGATTATGCAGACACATGAATGGCAATACCACAGAAGCTTTCTGACTGTTCTGCCCTAATAAACACGTATTTTTTGATAATGAAGTATCACTTCATGAAAAAAATAATGCCAACAATTGACACATATTCCAAACAGGTCTGATCTGTATGAGCATTCACGAGGGAACGTTTACTTTGCTTTGGGTCAGTACAATATAGGTAAGTGGCACAATGGCATCTAACTGGGTCTGTCAAGTGAACCTCATTTACATTATAGCACTGGTTATATTAGTCCACTGAGTCGTAACCTTTATTACATCAAAGGACAAAATACACAGTTACACAAAAATTAACAAAAACATACTTCACTATGGAAAAACTGTAAGCTTTATTGCCAAAGAAATAGTAATATGATAAATACACTTTCATGGTTCTACCTCTTATTTTCTATTAAAAAAAAAACATTTTTAGTTTTTATTTCCAGGATTAAATATTTATTTTTTACCATAAACCAAAAAATTTTTACCAGAAACTTACTCCAGAACTATCTTTATAATAAATGGAGAAATGAAAAACTGATGAACACTGCTTAATGTCATTAACCAATGATATTTCATGATATGGGTCCCCTACAGCTACCCAGGATCTGTGAGTAAAAATACTAATAAAAAGAACAGTATCATCCGTGAGGTCCTTTTAGCTGTATGTATAATATTAGAATTTCTGTCATTTATTTCCTCAAGCTTGTTAAACAGAACTTATAAGCAGCATTTCTTACGTTTTTCAGCAGAGATACATAAATCCAGTCATTCTTAAGATATTATACATAAAACCCACCCCTCCTTTCTGAACTTCAAATAGAGTGTGAAAGTTTGCCAAGTACCATATACTGTTACCATATATTCAAAGGGAAGCAAAGAAAATGTGGTATAAGAAAGTTTTTACACAGTATTACATTCCTTTAAACATTACTAAATCATATCAACAGGTGACAGATACCTACAAAAATTACCTTAAGCAAAGTTTTAAAGCAGAAAAGGATTTTAATCTCACGAAAACTGATTAAAAATTAGTCCAAAACAAAGATATTGCCATGAACACATTATTAATATCTCCTCCCAAAATAAATCCTAAAAACAACAAACATACAAAATCTAACAAGCAAATGGTGGAAAATTCAATTAAATACTCCTGAGATTTTCAATCCGCTATTAACTCTGAATAAACACTAAAAACTGGTTTTAAGCACATTAAGCCAGACTTTTTTAAAATATCAATGAATATGTCATAAAGTTTTATAGATGTCACCAAAAATATCCTATGATACCCTACTAGACAGGTGAGTAAAAGACCAACTGTGTGTTAACACACAGTTAAAATTTGTCTTTTAAGAGAAAATAGTTCCCCAAATACATGTGTAATACCAATTCACAATTTTTAGGTAATAAATATTCACATTTCTTCATTTTTAAACCACATTAGGATGGACAGTCATTTCAATTCATGTTATTTGCTCAACATTCCCCTCCTTTCCCAAAATGTGCAAATTTGACCCTTCTCCACATCCTGTCTCTGACCTTGGGTGAGTAACAATCTCTCTAATTTTAATTTCTGAATCTGAAAAATGGGAACAATGCTGTTCTACCCCAGAATGCTCTTATGGGATTAAATGCTCGATGAAGTGTCTAGCATTGTAAGCATTTCCTAAATGTTAATAATCGGCAAAATATCAGCTAAAGAGAAAATTTAAGCTCACCAAAAAATGGGAAGTTCTGTAAAAGATAATTTTACTCACTTTCTAAGCCGACTTTAAAAAGATAATGAAGTTATATAGACAACTGAAAGAACCTCTAAGAATAATCAGAATCATGAAAAAAATAGAGTTATTTGAGTTTCTCCATGTTTCCAAGAATCAACCAAAAACAAATGCAGGCATACAAAAGACAGTAACTTAAATTCTTTTAATAAAATGTTTAAAACTGACAGACTTCTGAAATGTTTTCCCCATGTCATTTCTGAGAACTTATTACATCCCCAGTAACTGTGTTTTTCTTTTGAGCTCTTATCAACAGTATTCATTTCCTTATAAAATTTCATTCTTAAATCTTACTTATCTCATTAACCATTATAAACTGGAAAAACAGCTTATTATTACTCTTATTTCTAACGCTAAATTATTCACTCAACTAACAAACCAAATGTCATTCAAAAGCTTCAAATTCTCTAATAACACCAGTAGGCCAATTGCAGAAAACATTCTATTTAGAAAAAGAAATAAACTTCAAGTTTATTAGATCCAATCCATTAAACTGAGCACCTTTTCCATGAGTAAATACACTTGTTATTTAATTACCACTAATTAAGCATCTAACACAAAACTAATCATTAAAGCCAAAATGGTTTATTTACCATTAACAAATCCTAAAATAGTTCAGTTCTTTACATAATAATTTATATTTGCATAACACTTTTAAAATATTTTCATGTATATTTACCAGATTCACAACAAACCTGCAAGATTTACATTCTGAAACTGCACTGTCCAGCTAGTAACTACCATCCACAGGTGACTACTGAGAACTTGAATTGTGGCAAGTTCAAACTGAGATGTTATATAAATGTAAAATCACACCAGATTTCAAAGGAAAAAAACGAACACTAATAACTTTTCATACTGACTATGTTTAAATAATGTATTTTCTTTAAAACAACATATCCAAAATATTAAAATAAATTTCACTTGCTCCTATTTATTTTTTAACATGGCTACTAGAAAATTTTTAATTATATCTGTAACTTATCAATTTAGTATGCCTCAAAAAAGCATATATACTTGCTTCACAATATCCTTTAAGATGGTATAATTTTACAGTTCAAGCAACATTGCTCAAATTATTTTAAACAAACTTTTTTGAAGCAAATTAAGCCTTTATGCCTAAACTTATATAACATGATAAACTGGAGACTCATAAAGAAATGACTTTCATCTTCAAAATAAGTAATTTCCCCTGTATTTACTAGAGCTGTGTAACATACAAGGAGTAGGTAACCTGCAGACCCACCCAACAAGGTGTTTAATAACCCAGATGGCTGATTCTTTACTAAAAGGACTTAAGAACCTCAATGAGTCATACAGAAAGGATTAAACAGTTTACAGTTGACCCTCGAACAACGTGGGGGGTAGGGAGGCCAACCCTCCTCATAGCTGGTAATCCAAATATTATTTACAGTTGGTCCTCCAGACCCGAAGCTCCTCATCCACAAATTCAACCAACCGCAGATCCTGTAGTACTGTGGTATTTACTGCTGAAAAAAATCTGCATATAAGTGGACCCGCAAAGTTCATACCCATGTAATTCAATGGCCAACTGTATTTCCAAAAACAAAGTTAGACCCCACCCACCAACATGAAACAGCTCCACTTGGCAACATTCCGTTAGCCTGGTTTAGGTGGACATATATCAACACAGTTAAATTTTATATTATTCGTTAGACTGGCCTCTTCTCCCCAATTACTGCAAACTAAAAACATTACTGAATCACAGATTTAGTGGACACACAGCAGGCTCCCAATTTTCTGCCAGTTACTATGGGTATTAAAATTTTTAATAAAATAAAAATAAGTGATGTGGTCTCTGGCATCCATAAGCTCAGGACAAGTAAGGTTATTACATATGAAACGAAAGAATAACAAAGGAATTTTTATTTACATTTTACTTGTATAGAATACAAAGAATATAAGGAATTTAGGAATTTGGAAGGGAGAAAGACGTTAACGTGAGATTTAAAATACAGTCTGCATTTCCATTGGACATTCGTTCTGAAATTTCTGAAATTTCGACAGATTTCTTTTCATCATTTAAGGGAACTTTTTTAACTGCTTCACAAAATGCATTTAATAAGAGTGGTCTAATTAGCAGGTAAGTAAAAACGGAGTCTTCATCTGAAACAGCCTGCGCACAAAGCACATGTGCACACACGTACACACTCTCCGAAACAGCAAGGCAAAACACTCACCATGGGGCAATCTCCTGCAGCAGAGCAGGAATTCCAATTAAAATCTAATAAAAAAGCCCTGACAGTGAAGCACTTCTCTAAGTAAATTAAAAGTTTAAAAAAGAATGAGGAAAAAAACATGCAGAAGAGTATACATTTGAAAGACCAACTTTAAATATGTTTCCTAAAACCATTACACTCTACTTTAGCCAAGAACATATGGTCTCAATTTTACAACCATATGAACTTCTATACCTACAATCCAAAACGAACAATTTGGCACTTGATTTTTACAATAATCATGGCAAATAAATACTCTAGGAATGACACTCTTATAGTTCGTAAAGTCAGTCCAGATGTTAAATAAAGTTCTGGACTTCTGGGTACTGGGACACTGATAGACACTAAGAAGGTTAGGACACTTTCAATATTTCAGGTAAAAGGATCTTAAAGATATCAGTTCAAATGAAAGTGTGCTTCATTCTAAAGACTCAGTGCCAGGAGTGGGATCTTGGCTGCTCCCAAGTACTCACTATGTCACTGGTCAAACTAAGAGAGATGAACAAATCCTGTTTGCCTTCCAATGCAAGAATCTCTATCCTGATCTTCCTTATGCTTCTCCTTTTAACATTTTAACATTTCTGACATTGGAATATAGTCTCTTAATGTACTATATTCCCTCTCTTATTTGGATTTCTACTGATACACACGTTGAGTTTTATTCCTATCACGTTAAGTCTTACTCCTGTCACAACACTCTCAGCCATCCCAACAGTCATGACACTCGTCCACAACTGAAGGGAAGGAGACCCAGAAGCATCCGCATCAGAATCTCCCAGAGTTGTGTGAAATTTTTTTAAAAATCCAGCCAGTTCTAATAATATGCCCAACCCCTACCACTGCTGGAAACTACCTGAAACACCAAAACCTGTATCTGTCCCAGTTCTCCAAGCTCTTAATATGACATCGAAAGCTCCTTTCCTTGACAATGAGTAGCAGAACCTTTCTCTTGATGTTGGTGGTAACGGTTACTGTTATCACGTAAGTATTTTTCTGCTAGAAATTCTTAGTGATTGGATGCCACACAGTCACTCTGAGAATTACCTGGACACTGCATCATCAAAACGAAGCTGAGCTAAGCGGCACTAAAACAGATACCAGAATTCGGAACACTATGTTAGTCATGTCTGTTTTGCAAATTAGTTGAGAAGCAGAATATCATCACGATGGGAAGCATACAAAATTTTTAAGACCAAAAATGCAAGTCTACTGGAGGCCCTGGAAAGGACTGATCTGGTACAAAGAGGCTCTGGGAGAGGAAAAGCCCGTAACACCGCCATATCTAGACACTAGATCAACATTTTAGGCTAGATATCAATTTACAAATATGCATCTTCTGAAAGCAGAGTTTCTTAATATAGTAAAGGGTCCCTTAAGTGCAAACTAGTAAATATGCTTTCAGTTGAATGAAAAGGGTAAGCGAGTAGAACATCCAGGCAACTGAGACCGTCAGAAACCAACAAACAGAAAACAAAAAAGAGGTAATGTCAAATTTCTTCCAAGGAAGTAACTTTTAGGAACCCAGAAAGAAAATATCTATCTCACTTGGGGCTAAAACCAAAGTTGCAACTGAAAAATGAAAGCATTATAACACAATCTAGGGTCAGAGAAGCCCTAGTAAGATTATGAAGGGAATTCTGTCTGCTTAATAGTGGTAATAAATGACTCTGTGAACCAGTATGAACATCTATCTAAAATAAACCTGAAAGAAAGCTGTGGTAGTGATGCAGGGGAGTACGAGGGAGGACTGAAAAGGACTCTACCAAACAACAAACAAACAAACAAAAACAAACCCCAAGAAAGGTCTTTCTAATAACTAGCCTAACACCACTACAGTGAAACCAAGGGATCAACAATTAGTAGTATTTTCAAGTTTCTAATGCCTTACTTACTCATTTATCATTGTATTGGCAGCCATGACTACTTAACACTGACTGCTAAGGGCTGTGTGCTTGTTTCTGAAACAGAAGGGAATGCTGAAGCTTTGTAATCTGCTTTGCTTTGGGTCTGAAAGGAGAGGAATAGGTGAAAAAGAAAAGCAGCAAAGAAAAAGCAAGTGTAACAGATCTCTGAGATCAAAAACAGAGTGTGAGTACTAGACTGTGAGCTGGGAATGTCCTCAAGCATTTATAGACAGAGGATCTCCTTTCACATCAGCTATCCAGGACTACTTACAGATCCAGCTACCGATGTAGCCCCAGGCAGGATACATGTGATCTACAGCTTAGGAGCACAGCGTCTTATCAATATTCCTGCTTTGCTCATCCTAAACAGCTCCAAGAACCAAGCTCACTTTTTTTCTTGGGAACAAATACCAACCTTGTATCTCTCGTAAGAAATCTGGGCCCTGTCTGGTTTTGTTTCCCTGTTGCTAGGTCTTCAAGACTTACTGCTAAACCCCATTTCCTTCCTTTTCCAAGCTGCCAGTCTGAACCCCTACCTAGTGCCTGCTACGCACCACCACGTCACTCCCACACCAAGCTGGCCAACTCCACCAGTGTCTGCACATCGCCTTTGGCTATAATTACCCCTCATGCTGACAGGCTAACGATAGGCATACACAGACCTCCATCCAGATTTCCCAGACCATTCTGGTCTCTCCATTTAGAAAGACTTAATCCTGCTTGAGGTAACCTGCCTAGTAACTGGATATCAATTCTGACAATTAAGCAAGTCACAGATCCATCACAATGATTATCAATTTACCTACATTTCAATCACTTCATATTAGTTTTTTTTTCCACTCTTCCTTTTCTGACCACAAACTCTTCAGATATTTCATAATTTGCACCAGTTTACCTAAGAACTGCTTCTGCAGCTGTCCTATTCTCACCCAAATCAAGAATCATGACATCTCTTTCTTTGCCTAACTTCAAGCTCTTGACAGGACACCACTTCTTTAAATATGTCAGAAAATTTATCATACTTCAAATGCATTTAATGGGGAGGATATTCCATGACAGGAGAAGGGGAAGAAAATCACAGACTACTACTTATAAATAAAAATTTGAAGGTATTTTCAATTGGCAATATGGAATGAACCAAAAGCACTTTATTTTTTTTAACTTTATCTTAAATGTCTTAAAATTTAGATCATCTAATTAAGTTAATATGACATCATTTTACTCTGCTAACCCCCTCCCCCATTTAGAGAGATATATGGCAAACTTCAGGCTCATTTCTATAAGAAAATATAAAATACTATGAATATGAATTTTCACCCCAAATATGATTTGATGGAATTATAACTATTCAAAATTTGAAACACTTAAAAAAATCTGGTCACGAGTACTTACTAAGGAATACAACTAATTATTAGATTTGTTAGGGATCCAACTTCGAAACAAAAATTTTCTAATATTCCTCTTTCATGCTCTGGATTAGTTTAACTGAAGTAAATCCTGAAATTGAAAGATGAGCAACTAGCAAGCAATTTCCATGTCATTACTTATCTGTCTTAATCAAGATTTTCTCCAAACAGTGCAACAAAGTAAAATAAAGAAATAAATCACTGTATTATAGAAGTGCATGTATTATCTCTAAACCAACTGCATATTTCTATCCATTAATTGCTTCATAATTTAAACATGTTGACTTATTGTATGTGACCTCATTAAAAAATAGTGTAAACTAAAAAGTTCAAAACCTTATCTAAAATTAAGAGAAACTCAGTCTTTAAAATCCACTCAACTTTTCAAAAAAAAAAAAATACATAGTAACACTTTGTACCATTTGCTTTCTGTCTTATTCTACCCCAAAATGTAGATCTGTACTTTTGGGATAAGAAAATACAAGTATTGCCCTTCAATCTCCTTAAAGGTCTCCCCAGATTCTTTCACCCAGAATGCCTCAAATTTCGTTATGATAAGCATTCTTCCACATTTAACAAATGCAGAAACTAAAAACAGTGCTCTAGTTTAAGATAAAGTTCAAATAAGTCCCTACAAGCACTCATCCCACTTACTTTTTCCTAAACTACTAAACTTACTACCAATACTTTCTCACAGTATATTAAATGTTGAGTTATCTTCCAACATAATTTTTCTAAGGATACATTACATAAAATTCAATTTCTGCATTAGTACAAAATCATCTCATCCCACTGGTCCTTTAAATACAATATGCTGCTTCTAACAAAGGTCAAAAATTGAGAAATTTTTTTCAAGTTGGTGCGAGAGTTAGGGAAATTTACTTGAAAGTGAAAATAATAGCAACCAGCATTGGCACTATTCGAAGCATTTTACAAGTATTAGCTCATTCAATCCACCTAACAACTTATGAGGTTGATAGTTTTATCCCATTTATAGATTAAGAAACTGAAGATCAGTCACAACAGCTAGTAGGTAGAAGAGCCAGGATTTGACCTTAAACTGTCCCAGTCCAGAGCCCATCTTTTTAACCATATGTACCACCTAAAGGTAAGAACCATCACTTAAAAGGTATTCAAGTTATTACAAAACAAAGAAACTAAAGATTTTTCACTAAGTGACAAACCAGATAACATATCATGTAAATATATTTTAAACTATCATCTTAAGTCATAAGAAAGACTTCTGACAGCACAACCAAGCTAATATTAAAGACAAAAACTCCCTTTAAATGATTTTGATAATTTTATTATGAATAAACGACCAATAATTTTGAAGTATACATTCACATGAAAATATCTGAGAAATACCTTTCAAAAATTAACTACAAATGCCTCCAAGTAATCAACCTTCGAAAGACAGAATTCAGGAAGGGGTAGAGTGCATGCTTAGCATGCACAAGGTCCTGGGTTCAATTCCCAGTACCTCCATTAAAGTAAATAAATAAATAACTCTAATTGCCTCCCCCACCGAAAAAAAAAAAAAAAAAAAGACATTCTGGGTAGTCAAGTTGAGAGGTAATGTGGCAACTCACCTAACCAGAACACAGCAAAGTCATTAAGAAAAGGCCTCCGGACAATCAAAATAGATGCTCCAATGTCTAAGTATTGATACTCACTTTTCTCAAAAGAGGCTCTCACACACTAAATAGAGGTCTACTTATTTTTTTCTTTATGTAGAATTACAAATTTGAATATGATTTCCACACCTGTAGAAAAACTGGCGACAGGAGGGTGAGGGGGACAATGATCACAGTGACAAGCACATCCAATAGCAAAGCAGAAAAATACTTACTTAAATAACTTCAAAAACGACTGAAGCATTAAGCTGTACACCAGAAACTGACAGAACATTGTAAACTGACTATACTTCAATAAAAACATATATACAAAAAAAATAAAAGATTAAAACCAGTCAAGAAAATAATAAAGAAATAACTTCAAAATGCAAAGAAATCTCATCTACAGTCCTATATACAATCCAGCAGACCCTCACATCACAGTAAATGACGGTCACAAATGATGACCCTAGGTCATCAAAAGATTTAATTATATTCTGCATCCTATTTAAGACAGAAAAGAATTACATACTTAATTTTAGTATGATTTTCACTCAAAAGTGGTTAAAGTGGTTTTATAATTTGATGCTTAAAGGATAAACCCTCAATTACCCACTAAACTCAGCTAATCAATTAGAAAGGAATTCATTGAAAAGTTCCAAATAGCAAAGGTTTTACTGTTTCTAAGTTTAAGGGCCCTTTGTGTACAAAAGTTACCTGAAAGCAAGAGGGAGACAGAAAAGTGGAAAGTCTAAGAAAACACAGAAGAGCTAGGGCTGTCTACAAACACTATGCTTAAAGCATTTCCTACAAAACAATGTGTGGGCAGTAGATGCCACATCAGCAGTACTGTATCTGTCCTGCTTCTAAACCATGTCAGTTTCATGAATTGTTCATTTCAGTTCAGTTTGTTGCTGTGAAGCAGTACCAATTCTTTTTTCCTCAACTGCAGTAAGCGATAGCGTCCTTCTGATTGCTCTATAAAACCAAAACTGCGGTTACTCTTACAGAACATGCTGATGCCTTATGGTGGCACACAACTGATTTAAAAAAAAAAAAGTTCTCTTTTAAATTGCTTGTCATTTTTAAAGGATTGAGGGGGGTAGTGCCTAGCCCACACCGAACTATGTTATCAAAAAAACTGTTACACTATTCAACAAAACTCCCTTTCAAACCAGGCTGCAAGACATTCTTTCTCCAGCTCCAAACAAAACTTTAAAGCACATAGTAAATAACATATAAGGCCTTGTACTTTTCTCTCCTAGCGAGGAAGTCTAACTCCAAACAGGAAACTGCTTCTCAAAGGGTTCAACGCAGAAATCCTACCAAACCCCAACCCAGCTCTCAGGAAGAGATTTAATATTTAAGTGCCAAGTCGCTTGCCTAGATAGAAACGACGTAAACACTCAAGGTTCCCTTGCCCTGGAGGCATCCCTTGGAAGTTTTAGCAGAGGGGGGGAAATGCCGTTCACAAACAAACCAAAATTCTTTAAAAGGCCAATCTATACAAAATACAAAGGCTCGCAGAAGAGAAAGAAGTTGAAAGTGCTAGTTGGTTAAGTTTTTCGATCACCCTCCCCCATCCCACCAGGATCCGGGAGGAAAGAAGAGGCTGGGGAAAGGAGGGAAGCTCGGGGCTGAGTGGAACTGGGCCGGGGGCGAAGTGATCCCGCGCCCCCCACCCAATCCCCTCACCTTTCCCGGGACCAGGAAAAGAGGCGGGGAGAAAAGCACGAGACGGAGCACCCTGGAGCCCCGCGACCAATTTCTCCGCGAGAAGAGCAAGGTGGAAGGCAGAGCGAGGAGGGGCGGCAGGCTGGGAGCGATGTGGCGGCGCAGGGGCCGATCCCCGTCCACTCCCCGCCGAGAGCGAGAAGGGGAACGGCCTCCCGGAATCGGGAGGGTCCGGCCGGGCGACGGAGAGCGCCCTCGAGTCCCTTACCCATGCTGGGGACTCCCGCGGGGAGCAGCCCGGCGCCCGCTGCTCCTCCTCCGGCTGCTCGCGCGGCCGCTCCGGCGGCAGGAGGCGGTCCCTCCCTCGACTCTTGCCCCTCCTGAGCTCAGGCGGGGCGAGGAGGCGCCTCCATCCGCCCGCGGCGCTCCCCGGCCAGTCGGGTCAGCGCGACCCGTGAGGACGAGGCGGCGGCGACTCCTCACACGCGGCGGCAGGAGGGCCCTCCCCCGCCCGCCCAGACGGCGGCTTTCCCACCCTCGGTCGCTCCCGCAGCGGGGTGGGACCTGCCGGCTCGTCCCGGCCGCCGACTCCAACCCGGAGTGCCGGCCCAGCCCTAGATCCCGCCCCTCGCTGCTCCCTCGGCGTTTGCCGTCCTCGTACGCGACGCCCGAGACTGAGGTGGAGACCGGGACAGAGGCCGGGAAGGTGCCGGGAGCTGGGCCCGGGAGGAGGAAAATCTCGCGAGAATCCCCGGTTCTCCCTGCTCCGCCCCCGCCGCGTTCCGGCTCACCGCCCGGCCCCCGGCTGCTGCCAGGTGCGATGACGTCACGGCCGGGGGTCGCGCGCCGCCAGCGTCCAGGTGCGCGAAGTGGATGGGGGCGGAATGCGACACAGCTGCGAGCAGTCGTCCTCCCTGAACTTCGAAGCAGCTGGGACCCGCGTTCTGTGTCGTTTGTCGCCTCAGATGGAGGGAAAGACTTTTTGCTGACAGGCAGAGTGAGCCTGAGTTGCCCCACTTTGTTTGCAGTGTTGCATTCTGCAGAGTAGCAGGCTTAGGGGGACCTAAAAGAAAAGAGGCCGCGAGAGAGACAAGAGGACAAGAGAGAGAGAGAGAACCCGCTTACTTTTGAACTTTGGAGGCCCTGCTGCTACGAGGACCCGCGGTTTACCTTGCAAAGTTCCGTGTGAATCAGAAACATTTCTTCGTCGGGAAAATAACCCTAGGCACCAAATAAATTCTATTTTATGAGAGTAAATTATTGGGTTCCTTTAGTCTCTATCCACGGGAGACAACTTTCTAAATCCCTTTTCTCTTTTGAAAGTATGGTTTAAATTGTTACCTAATGGGGGAGTGGGCTGGGCTGGGCGTGAGCCGGGATAGTAATGATATGAGATATTGCCTGGCATTTTTTCTAGCCTCAATATGAAGAAGAACATAGGATTATTGTAATCAGACATAATCCTTTCTTAGAGTAAGAAACAAATATAATTAATTCAGCCAGCTGTCTTCCCTTCCTGTTGAAGCAAACCCAGTTCCCAGACAGATGTGTGTGAGAGCAGTATTTGTCGAATGCCAACTAGTGCCTGGCGCTTTTTAAGGAAATTTTGTCATTTAATTCTCACAATCATCCAACACGAGAACTGCTTTGCCCTTTGGAACAAGGCAATCTGGGTTTCTGAAACTCAGCCCAGACATTTATTCTTTGTGAGACTTTGGATATATTAACCTCTCTGGACCTCTAGAGTGTGTGGAAAGAAATCGCTGCAGTGCAAAGCACAGTGCCTGGCACATAGTAGCAACCTTGTAAATATCCATTCCCGCTACCTCCTATACGCCTGCTTTTGCCATCTTAATTCTTTTATTACTTCTAAAAAGGTTACATAGGTTACCTTTATAACAAGAACTGGCAGTCACAATCAGAGACCAAAAAGGAGAAAAGAAAAAAATATATTATGCACACCTAAAAAAGATGTACATACTGGCTGTGTTGTACTGAAACCATGGAACATGCTGTGCCTTTTTTCAGTCAACAGATATTTATTGAGTATTATGTTCATTGTCTCCTACCAAGCTAACTGACAAACAAGCCAAGAAAGCTGAAGTCCAGCCCTTATCCTCAAAGACTTAGCATTCTAACCAGGAAGTGAGACATGAACACATAGTTTATTAATAGTATGAGGTAGTGAGAGTCAAATGCCTGAGAAATCAAAGGAAAATCAATTACTATGGACAATGCAGGTTTCAGGGAGAAGGTGTAAATTGAAAGGTATAAGCTTGAAGGAAGGCAATCATTTCAGCCTGGAAAGCCCTAGAAGTAAGGAGTGGAAGTGGGTATGCAAACGGAATGTTCCTGAGCCTGAAACTCTCTGGCTTCTGCAGCCCATAGTGAAATAAACCATCTAAACGTCGAAAGAATGAGGCTGATGGAAGGCAAAAGGGAATTTATGGAAGGAGACAAAGAAAAATATAATGTATTGGAAGAGAACCAAATGCCTAGGTCTCTAGGATGTTAGATATTTTAAGAAGAAAGGCCAATGAACAGAAATGAAAAGAGGTTAAAGAAAACAAACAGGAGGGAAAAAAATCAGTGGATTTGACAATAAGGTTACCTTTGAAAATATAATTTCAGAATATAGATAAAAGAATATATAATATGTATAACTATATATATTCAGAATACATGTAATGGAAAAGTTAAAAGTCAGTTAAATGTCTCAGTGACTAAGTGAGTGCCACAAGTAGATAGGGTGACTATTTCCTTAACCAGAAGTCAGGTCACATAATGTGACAAGATAAAATATCTACAGTCAGTTCTAGCCAGTAAATCTCAGGATCTGTATTATTTCCATAATAAACCCATATACTGAAGAAGTTTGAAAATTAAAATAAGTAAAATCACTTTGCAGACTCAGAGGGCAACCTCCCATTGAGGTAGTGTGGAGATACTGGATCATAAAAGAAATTGGAAGGATCAGGGAATAGGACCCATAAGAAGGGTTGAGAAAATGGAGTTAAAGCTAAGAATTAATCACAACCCCAGAGTTAATGCTGTCTTCCAGAGGTAAAGCCTAAGGAAATCCCAACTAAAGAGTGAAATCTACACATGTATTTTTTAAACTTACAAAATTGTATATGAAACTATGTTCTAAACTTTTGAGTACTGAGCAAATGGTAGCTATTATTTAGTCTTTCTTCCCCAGTGAGACCTTCAAAGGATGGCACTGTATTTCATACATTTTTATATGGCTAGCACATTACTCGGCTCAAAACATTGCTTTCCTCAGCAGTAACTATTAGTGGGATGATAGAAAATATAGTGAAAAGATAATCTCATCATATATTTAAATTTAACTTCAAATTCCTTTCAGTTAAGAGCAAATTACCTTTTCCTTTTGCCTTTATTTCCTTTATTTTATAATGAATTGGGTTTGTTTTTTTTTTTGTCCATCTGTCCTCACCCTTCTTTGCATTACCAAACAAATAAATTAATATCACTCTAATCACTCACTTTCTTTTCTTTTTTTCTTTTTTGTGTTGAATAATGAACATGTTGATCTGGTACAAAAGAGAATATGATAATTTCTGTGAGAATGACATAATTTCAGACCTGCCTGATTCATACTAAACAGCCATTATTCCTTACTGTTTTCTTAGGAATTTATCAGAAGACATTTATATTGAAAAAACCATCTACCTTCTTTCCTTCTGGTGAAGACTATTCTAACCAGGAAGATTATTCTGAAGAAAATTAAATATTAGCTCAATTGTGTTATTTTTAAAACACTCACTTAGCTCAAATCTTAGAGGCAACTAATTCTTTTTGTTTATTCTTAGTTCCACAACGCTAGATTTCCTGGCCAATTTTCTTATTGTTATCTTGTTTTGCCTTGGCTAGTTGGCTGTATACTTAAGCACAAATTACATCAATGTATAACCTGAATTTTAAAAATCATTCTTTAGAAAAACAATTGCAGGAAATAATAATCTCAAACACAATGCCTATACTGTGAGGTCAGTGAGGCTGGAAAATGTCCCCCCTGCTCAAACTGGTGACCCATTAGACTCATCTACTTGGAGCAAAATTCTGCTACTTTGCTGGCAATTGGAGGGATGTGCTCAGATATAGGGTCATTCTAAGCACTTTCATTACTGCACATTAAGAAAACGCTTAATTAAAACCATGATGAGTCCATCGGGGAACGGGTAGAGCTCAGTGTTAAAGAATGTGCATAGCTTGCACAAGGTCCTAGGTTCAGTCCTCAGTAACTCTGTTAAAAATAAGTAAATAAATAAACCTAATTACCTCCCACCCCAAGAAAGTTAAAAATAAGTTAAGTAAAAATTGAATAATATGATGAGCCCATCCAAATGACTCACCGCTTTGCCAATTGAAAGGACATTTTTTTACATATACATACATATTCTTTTTTAGATTCTTTTCCATTATGTGTTATTACAAGAAATTGAATACAGTTTCCTGTGATAAACAGTAGGTCCTGAAAGGGCCTTTTTAATACTGTCATTTGTACTTTATTCTGATCACAGTGTCATTATAGAGCTGGTGGATGGTCGGTAAGTCATAGAACCTCCTCGTGGGGTCCTCAAAGAGAATCTCTTTCAAGAAGCACTACTCTTCCCAAATGTTAAAGCTCATCTCTTTTGAAAGGTCAGCTACTTTAAGTAATTCCAAATGACAAATGCATTTGCATTTTTAAAGTATCAGGGAATTCAATGACACACACTAAATCATGTCAAGAATTTCTAGCCATGCGTACAAGTTCATTCAACTCAACACTTACTGGTCACCCATTATAGATCAGCACCTGCTCTGTCACTGATACAGAGATCGAAAATACAGTTCCTGCCCTTTAAAGAGCAAGTATTGGGCAGCTTTGGAGGGTACACAGGAGTTGCCCAATAAGGAAGACAAGGACATGTATCTAGGCAGCCCAAACAACAGGCAGGTGTATAACTGAAAGTCTGATATGCCTTTTGGCAGGCCAGACTGGGGAACCATAGTCAAACAGGGAGGGCTCCGTGTGTCACGGGAATGATTTGAGGTCTTATCCCAAAAGTTTTAAGTAGTTAATAAAGGATTTGTAGTAGGTAATGATTTGCTTTTTCAGCTACACCAATAGTCATAGAAAAAAAAATTCACATGTCTCAAAGAATTAAGCTTAAAAAATTTGGTTCTATAAGCATTGACTAAGCTTCACTCCCTCGTTCAATTAATAAACATGTTTTTCACTAATAACAAAAAATTTTAACATAATATACAAGGCATTACGTATGCTGGGCCCTGTGAAAGACGCAACACAGTGAACACCAACTCTGCCCTGAAAAATGTGATTTCCAGCTAAGACGTCTAAGATATGTTTAACTGTTTTGAATTTACACTTATTTAAATAAAATCCACCTTTTTGCAGAGAATCTGCATTTAGAATCATCACAGAAAAACCCAGTAAACTGGGCACGTTCTCATTTTAGTCATGAATTTAGTAATGAATGAATATTCTTATTTAGATCTCTTTGCAAATTTTAAGCAGTAAATACAAATGACCAGTTGCCCCCACATCAGAAGATATTGGTACATACCACAAGTTACTGCACCACAAATTTCAAAAAAGGGTAGCTTTTTTAAAAACAAAAATATTAGTGATTTGCGTTTTCTTCACTTGTGAGCTTTTACAAATGCCAAAGAAAAATGTTTTTTGTTTTTGTTTTGGTTTTGGTTTTGGTGTTTTTGTTTGTTTGTCTTATTAACCCAGGGGAACTCTCAGCAGAGGAGTCCATCTATAATCATTATTCCTTGGGTGTTAGCATGTCTGTGTCTGCCTAATGTGACACAAAAAGGCACTCATCAAATTGTTACATGTCTGCGCTTCTGCTCAATGCACCATGAATCATTTCTGAAACAAGAAGTGGAAACTTTATTTCAGATCCCCCCTCAACTTCCTTAACGGCGCAGATGACAATGGGGTTGATGTCCCATCTGAGACTGGAACTTTTTTTTTTATTGAAATATAGTCAGTTTACAATGTTGTGTCAATTTCTAGTGTACAGCATAATGTTTTGGTCATACATATACATCATATATGTACATATATTCATTTTCATGTTCTTTTTCATTATAGATTACTACAAGCTATTGAATATAGTTCCCTATGCTATACAGTAGAAACTTGTTTATCTATTTTATGTATAACAGTTAGTATCTGCAAATCTCGAGCTCCCAATTTATCTCTTCCCACCCTCTTCTCCTCCTGGTAACTGTAATTTTCTTTTCTATGTCTGTGAGTCTGTTTCTGTTTTGTAAATAAGTTCATTTGTGTCTTTTTTTTTAGATTCCATGAATGAGTGATATCATATGGTATTTTTCTCTCTTGCTGGCTTACTTCACTTAGAATGACAATCTCCGGGTCCATCCATGTTGCTGCAAATGGCATTATTTTATTATTTTATGGCTGAGTAGTATTCCATTGTATAAATATACCACAGCTTTTTATCCAGTCATCTGCTGATGGACATTTAGGTTGTTTCCATGTCTTGGCTATTGTATATATGCTGCTATGAACACTAGGGTGCATGTATCTTTTCGAATTAGAGTTCCCTCTGGATATATGCCCAGGAGTGGGATTGCTGGATCATATGGGAAGTCTGTTTTTAGTTTTTTGAGTAATCTTCCATAATGGCTACACCAAACTACATTCCCATCAACAGTGTAGAAGGGTTCCCTTTTTTCCACAGCCTCTCCCACATTTATCATTTGTGGACTTTTGAATGATGGCCATTCTGACCAGTGTGAGGTGATACCTCTTGTAGTTTTGATCTGCATTTCTCTGATAATTAGCGATACTGAGTATTTTTTTTCATGTGCCTTGTGGCCATTTCTATGTGAGACTGGAGCTTTTAAACTGCCTGTTCTGACATTATTTTGATGCCCAGGATTAAATGCCTGTGAAAGCAAAAGAAGCTTGTGAAGGGAAACATTCCTCTCTGCATATTCCGAGAATTCACATTCCATTCTGCCGGTTTCTGGCCGACATCACCACTCCCACGAATGCACCACATTCTATAGGTGGCTCCTGAGCAGATCTCCTCCATCTCCTTGGCAGCCCACACCTGCTCACCCAGCATTACCTTTCCTCACATCTGCCTAAGCTAAATCCCCCTCCCTTCCTCCCTCTTCCTTCCCCACCCTTTTCCCCCTATCTTACACCGTATCTCTCCTAACTCTTATAACACTGACCTTTGTCAATCCAGTTTGTCCAGTCTAGTGAACTCTACAGAAGCAGCCTCCTTGAGCTCCTAGCCCTCCCTTACCACAAAATCTCTTTTCACAGAATACTCTTAGACCTCATGGAGACAATTTTAAGATAACAGCATTTTTTTTTTTTTACACATTAATAGCATGTCATCTTAACATAGTCCTCAAAATAAACCAGGGAAGTAGGTGATGTGATTTCTTGTTCCCCAAGATTATCAACCACAGCAACATGAGCAACAGTTAACACCGTCTGACCATTTTCCAGCCTCAGGCACTGACCTACACACTTCATACACCTCATCTGATGTGGTCCTCATTACAATGCTATGAGTCATGGTATTAGCATCCCCATTTTAAAGAGCAGGAAACTGAGACCAGTAATTACCTTGCCTGAGATCACATGACTACTAAATGATGGGGCCTGTACTTGAACACATCACTACTGTTCAGCTTATCTCAAGTTGGTTTGCTCCCTATGCCATGATTTCTTTCTTTCTTTTTTTTTTTTAAGAGGAGGAGGAGGAAAGAGACAAAGGGGTGGGAGGAAAGGAAACTTCCCTCAGTGGTTTGTTGTGAAGATCAGCCGGGAAAAGGCCTGGCACAGCATAGGCACTTGAAGCTAATTTCTTTTCTCACCTTTACACATTCATTGAGGACCCACTCTGTGCCAGGTAGTGTACAAGGTGCTTGTACAGATGGGTGTGCAGGAGTGATAAAGGAGAGGTAGGAGGGGGGAGGGTATAGCCCAGTGGTAGAGCACATGCTTAGCATGCACAAGGCGCTGGGTTCAATCCACAGTACCTCCATTAAAAAAAAAAAGAAAGGCAGCATGTAAGAGGGGCCGGTATAGCTTAGTGGTAGAGCACATACTTAGCATGCATGGGGTTCTGGTTCAGTCCCCAGTACCTCCATTTAAAATAAACAAACAAACCTAATTACCCGCCCCCAAAAAGATAAAAGATGCCTTAAAAAAAAAAAAAAAGATGTGGGGCCCACCCTCATGGAGCTTGTGGTTAAAGGAGGAAGTTGCATTTCCCAAGGACACAATATAAATCACCTTTATGACTTCTCACGGGCCACCTCTCTACAAGACCTCTTCTTTCTTCAGCGTGTTCTCTCCTTTCCCGTAAACACTGTGCGTATCCCCCTCCCAGGCCGTGTGGAGCGTTTTCTTTTGTAGTACCGCTGTTATCACACAGCTTTCATTTCCTGTTGTGATGCTGATGGCCTTGAGACTGGGACTGTTTCCTTTCTTGGCATTCTTGCCAACCATTAGCACGTGGCTCTCAATAATTGTGTGCTAAATTTGACAATAGGAAGACATGGTAAAATTATGTCTCTATGTCCTGCAGGTTTCAAATCAAGGAGTTATTACTTCAGTGATTCGGTCAGATTCTTCTTCTTACGACTGCTGTCTTATAAATGAATTATTTGCCACTCTGTGGCAAACTCTGCCTGGAGGCGATTAGCCAAGATGTGATTCCCAAGATCTATGCTTCACTAAGTGGTCCCTTCTCTTTTTCAGGGAAGACAGTTCCTGTTAAACAATGAAGTCATAATTGAAGTTAATTCCTACATACCTGAATTTTGGTAGAAATACTATTTCAAAAAAGATGGAGAAGTATATTCAGAATAAATACATTCTATTTATTACGAGGTCAGATTTTTTTTTCCCTAAGGATTACTGGGTGGGAGGGAGGAGGGAAATAAATGCTAGTAGTGTGAGAGAAATGCTGGAAAAGTCTTATCTGCCCTCTGGCCTACATCGTAGCAGCCACTCCTGACAGGTGAAGTCTGGGTTTCATCAGGCCTGCCTGTGTGCAAACCCGTGTTTGTGTTTACGTGCATATGTGTGTGTTCATTCTCCAGCACGGAACCACCACCTTCTTGCCACCTTCCCTCTCACCCCTAAAAAGTATACAAAGAATGAAGAAATCCGGGCTATTACAACATCACAAGGTTGGGTTCAAAACATATTAAAGAGCCATGCCCTGCCAATTAAGAAAATTTGTGACTTCCCACATGCGGTTTTCCTTCAAATCAAGTGGAAATGAGAACCCAGGATTGGGAGACATGCTGTGTTTCAGAATACGATTAAACAATTAAATAAAACATTCACAAAGCAGAAAAGATATTGTGATCACGACACAGCAGAGTTTTGTTCAAAGACCAGCAGTTCTCCAAGGTCAGGCAAATGATGTGATGCCAAGGGAAACAGTCTTAGAGGAATTGCCATCTCTAGTTAAGTTCACTTAAGGAGCTCTCTTCCTCAGATGAGAATGTTAGTTAATGGGTCTATTTAAATATTGCTTAACCCAAAATGAAAGGGAAAGGAACCTAATGGCAGACACCTTGTAGAGACAGGAATTGAAAGCCCATGAAGACAGTTTCATTTGTGTGGGAAGAACCCTGAGAAAAAGGAACTCTCTAAGTAAATTTATTGAGAGAAAGAGACAGAAATGTCAGACGACAAAAGGCCTGAGAGAAAATATCTCTTAATTACGCTTTCATTCCTTCATTCATCCATTCATTTTGGGAGGAGAATGTTTTAATCCTGACTCAGGGTGATTTTTTTTTAAATGAAGCGATAAATTGAAATCAAATTTCTCCAGTATAAATAAAAACTTGGCCTATTCTTAAATCCATATATTAAGCACATCCACATTTTTATGCTTTTCTTCTGATTATGTAAAAAAAATGCTTGTTGTACAAAATTCAAACAATATAGAAATGTGTAAATAACAGGGGAAAGTCCCAAAGAATCCCATGTCTCAGGACAACCACTATTAGCAGTTTGGTTTATATCAACCAGCATTTTTATTCATGTTCTTACATGTAAATTGCTCATAATTATTACACTATACATATTGTTCTTCAATTGTACTTTGTCCATCTAATCAATAGATGTATTTCCATGCCAGTGCATTTATTTCCATATCAGGTCATTGCTTCAAATGGTGCATTTCATTATTTTCCTATACCATGGGCAATCCTACATTAATGGGCATTTATTTTTCACCTTTGATAGTGTTTATGTTTGATAGTGTTTTGATGGTGTTCAAACTTGCATGTAGTTAAACTTATCAATCTTTTTGTCATGACTTTTGAGTTTTACATTCATTGAAAGGCCTCTTCTCCTCCAAAATGATAAAAATAAATAACCTATCACTTTATCTAGTTTTAAAATTTTTATTGATCATCTATAGTCTCAAAGTATATGTGTCATAAGTGTACAGTTTGCTGAATTTTCACAAACTAAGAACGTCTGGTCATACTATAATTTCCCTTTTTACATTTAAAGTGATATATTTGGATATGATTTAAGGTGGATGGAGTAATTCGGGTTTGTTTTTATTGTGATGTTTGTTTTTATCATGATTTTGTTTTGTTTTGGGGTGTAGGTAATTAGGTTTGTTTATTTATTTATTTAATGGAGGGACTGGACTTTGAACTCAAGGCCTCCTGCCTGCTAGGCATGCGCTCTGCCACTGAGCTACACCCTCTCCCTGTTTTCATCATACTGTTTGAGAACAGTAATCCATATTTCCCCTACAGATTTGAAATGCCACCTTTATCATATGCTTAATTCTATATGTACCTGATCAATATCTGGAGTCCAATCTACTCCTATGTTTGTATTTCACTATCTCTTAATGTTTTAATGTAGAATTGCGCTAACCACTCTTCCTTACCCTAATTACTCATCCTCAGAATATAAACTGTTTTAAATGTTTAGAATTACAAAGTGTTTAGAATTACAATTTCTTGCCCCTGCAAGAAAGAATAAGTCAATATCAGAAACAAGCTCTAGGCCAGAAAACACTGCCAATAGATTGTCTTGTGTAACTGTGAGCAGATAGTTATCTTTCTACTGCCAGTCTAGCCAGGACCTGTCACAGGTAAATATTCAGTAAATAAGTGGCTCTTGAGCCTGACTGAGCATTAAGAGTATGTCAGACACACATATTTGACTTAATTCCAACTTAAATTCCAAATTAAAAATCCATCTTCATCAGAACTCAAGATCAGAGCTAGATATCACCATCATAGGTGGAAATTCTGACATACAAGAATCAGTCTGAACTTTCCATTAAAAAGTATTGTTCCAATGTTATTCAAAATTTTAGAAGTCAAATTTTTGTTTGATATTATAGAGCAGGAACAAAAATTTCTTGGCACTCTTGTCGGTTTGGTTGCTCCTATGGTCATTGTGATGCATATTTTGCAAAGCTTAAAACAGTAGACAGTAGGAGGGCAAGATACTTTTAGACTGGCCCTACCCAGATAGGGTGCCGCTGGAACATAGCCACCAAGTTTTCATTCTTCCCTTTTCCAATGGTAATTGACTAGAGTAATGTCTCTGTAGATTTCACAAGTATCTGGAATTATCACAACCTTCTTTTAAAAATCTCATTTTGTTGTTTGATTAGTGAGAAAATTGGTGGTTGTTTCTCACCTTTTCTTTTTTGTTTTTCATTTCTTCCAAGTCTTTACTGTGTCTGAATGAAGATGATTTAATACGGATATCTTTGTGCGTAATTTGGAAGTTTTTCCTCTCCGTTTGAAATATTCTCCATTCAAAATATCAAATTGACATCCTGCTCTTAGTTTCTCACCCCATCATGGAAAGAATTCCCAAATAAGACTTTTTTTTTCTTGAAAGGCCAATTATTAACTGGAAAGAAATAACTAAAAATGAAATATACTTCATAAACATTCTTTTCTTTACTGGCAATGAATGCTAACATTCCCAGCCATTCTGTAATGATTGGAAAGAGAGAAACATAATTTCTTTTTTTCTTCCTTGTATTGTTATTTTAAACTTTGTAAACATTTATGACACAAAAAAGATACATTGTCCATCCCAAACTCTTTCTCAAGATTTACTTTTGCACTCAGTGTGGTTCAGTGCATTTTTTAGCTTCTATAAGTCACTCACATTTCTTGAGTCATGGCTTCTCTTCCCTGAACACCAGACTCATCAGTAGTCAGAACTTCCTCTGACTTTTTATCTCCCTCTCTCTCCCACCTTTAAAGATCCTTATGATTACTTTAGGCCCAACTGAATAATTCGCAATACTCTCCCTATGTTAAGATCAGTTGACCGGCAACATTAATTTCATATTAATTTCCTTTGGAATTAAGCATATTCACAGGTTCCAAGGATTAGGACGTGGCCATTCTGGAGGGCCATTATTCCACTTACTGACACACAGGTATTCATAGACATTTTATAAATCAAGCTTCAGTTGCAAAGAATAGAATCTACTCCAGCCAGCTGAAGCGGAACAGAATTTTCAATAGCCTCAGAACTGTTTGTTGACTGGTTAACTAACTAGACTTCAGCTAAGTTTCTAGGAGTCATTTCCAAAGAAGGCAGTGCAGAATGAGGCCAGCAGAGAGCTGACAGTACTAATACGATCAGGTATGTGTCTGTGGAATCTAGAAGCCATGGGTCGGGCTGGTGTCTGTAAAAGCTACATCACCTCCACTACAATCAGAAAGCTGCCCCTGCTTCACTGGGAATCCAGTACTACGCTGCTGAGTCGTGCAGCCACTGCCTGGATCCACACAGCAAACTAGATACCTCGGGCCCCACCTCTCTCCTCACTTAGCTCAGTTTCAAAATCAAGTGTCGTACAAGTGCGTCTGATTAGAGGAACATAAATCACATCAAGCCCTCTGGTTATAAGGGAGTCTGGGAGATGTTATTTTTAGCTTTCTAGCCTCTGCATCACAGGAAGGAATACTAGCAAGAGGCTGAGAATGGATATTAAACAAATCAAGCAAGATGCCTGCTAGAAACACACGTGGTATGTTTCTGGAAGGAAATACAAGAAATTGGTACCATGGATGCAGCTAGGGAGGGGAACTGAACAGTTGGAGGATGGGATGGGAAGGACACTTTATTTTCATTGCATTATCCTTTGTAACTATTAAAAGTGGTACTTTGTACATGTATTGATTATTTACAACTAAATAATTTTTTAAATGGTACAGGGCAAAAAAAAAAAACACAAACAAAACCAAGTAAACTAAAATAAATATAAAAAAGCTCTGTAATGATTCTGCTATAGCTGGTCCAAAGACCAAGGTAATGGTGCCAATTAATACTTGTTGAAACAGAGACAGATTCACAGACGTAGGAAACAAAATTATGGTTATCAGAGGGGAAAGGGAATAGGGAGTTTGGGATATATAGATACACGTTACTATATATAGAACAGACAAACAACATGATCCTACTGTATAGCACAGGGAAGTATATTCAATAACTTGTAATAACCTATAATGAAAAATAATGTGAAAAGGAATATATATATATATATATATAATTGAATTACTATGCCATTCACCAGAAATTAATACAACATTGTAGATCAACTATACCTTAATTTAAAAAAAATTAATACTTGTTGAAATAAATGTGTTTCTCTTTGGTCAAGTTGAGGAAGAGTCTAGTTAGGTAAAACAGTAATTTATAATTGTTGGAATTTAGTTTTAAATTACTTTTATTATTTTTGACATTTTTATGGATAAAAAATATTTACTGTTACTTAGATATTTTCTTAATCTTGCATTTTGCTCTCATTTGTTACTTTCCAGTTTCTTAGTGTGACTAGTTAACTAATATACACACAAAAGACTGACTTTCAATTATCCATCACTTGGGTGAGGCTAATTGTTTGGACTGAATTCCACAGCCAGGAACCACAAGGCCACCACCTGCAAGTTACAGGCATGATTCCAGAAAGGGGACAGTTTTGTGGGATAGTCTTGCAAAAATAAAACCTATTAAACCAAGAAAATATGTTGATGAATAAATTAAATATAATGCTGAGCTTGAGAGACCAGAAAAAGGATTTATTTTAAAAAATGGGGACAGAAGCGGGGAAACCAGAGGAAGTGGTATGTTGGCTGGGGAAGAGAATGAGTCAATTTACATAGCATTTGGGTTAATAGTTGGACAAGTTCTTTCAAAGAGCAGAGTCTAAGTGGTCAGTTGAAATGAGGAACTGAAATTTAAGAAACAGCAATTCAGCTGGGCACACACATTTAATAGTCATCAAACACATGCAAAACCTTTATTATGAAGATCTTGAGAAAATCTGCTTCATCACAAGCTAAAACTGATGTTTCCAGTGTGCCTAGTGACAGGAGTCTTGCTCTTAGTAACAGACAATGAAACCTATCAGTAGGACTTGAGTAGGAACGGTAACCTGAGGCTTTCTCTCTGAGAAACGTGTCTGCAGGTCTCACTGCAGTCAGGTTGTTGATCCCTCTGGGTGCGTTACTGAATTGGCCCATGGACTCCCGGAGGCTAAAGGAATTAAGTGGAAAATTGTTTGTTCAGCCCCTAGGTAACCACAGTGGGGGCATCTGGGAGAAGGCATGCTGATTTCCCTTCTATGGCAACTGAGAAATTTCTGAGAGAATAGGACTTTATTCTGTTTTTCTTCATCTTTTGTTGAGGTATAATTGTAAACAAAAAACTGGACATCATACATGTACACAGTATGGTGAGTCTGGACATGTATATTATTCTTGTGACCATCACCACAATCCAGATAATATATATATATTGTATTTATATATAATGTATCCAATATGTATAATATACCCATCACCTCCATCACCTCCCAAAGTTTCCTTATGTCCTCCTGCCTTTTTTTCTTGTAGTAAAATGAGATCTACCCTCTTGACAAACTTTTAAGTACACGATCCCTTGTTGTTAACTCAAGGCACTATGTTATACAGCAGATCTCTGGAACTTACTGGTACTAATTACTTCTGACCCAATAAAAGTCTCAACCCTTTGCTACTGGGCCATTGATTGATTAGGAAAAGTGGTGTGTAACTTCGTGTGCTATCGCTTAAAACAGGTCCTCTATGTCTCTCTCTCTCTCTCTCACAAACACACACACACACACACACACACAATCAAATTAGCTTTAGAAGAGTTGCCATCATAAGTTAATTGCTAACTAGAACCAGGAAGAAAATTCTCAGCTGCTCTCAATGCTACCAATATGTGCCTGTAAAAATCTGCATAAACCCCCATGATTCCCTGGAGAATTCAGTGGGTGTGGAGGAAGAAACTGCTTCAAGCAGAGATCTGACCCGTGACCAGAAATCTGACTCCATCAAAGGACAACGTTGCAGGCATTAGGTGAGATGCAATCTCGGCCGTTTGGCAGGAAAAACTGCAGGAAGTGGACTGGCCACCTGCCTGGGGCTGAGGGAGGAGTCCAGGCCCCTGGAGGTCTCAGGCCTTTTCTAAGGGACCTTGGAGGACAGCTGCTGCGGGACCAGGCATAGACCTGACTGGTGACTTTCCTGTTCCTGCGATCCCCGGTATAAAAGTTTTGCTTTGTCAAGGATCTTTGAGGCCAAGATTCTGGGAAGTGTGGTTATTGGCACCAGGTATCAAATAGAATAATCCTGTCGCCGAGATATTCACCTCTGCGGTGTGATTTCACATTCCTGAGAGGCTCAAACATCTGCTCAAAATTACTTCCCAGACCTCCTCCTGCGTTTCTCTGATCACAGAGGGGTTCTGCCCTGTTCTGTGAGCCCCAAAGTGCTTTCTTATGGGGAGGAGGTGAACAGAATGTGTCCCATGGTGGGCAGGGGAAGGAAAAGAGCCCCAAAGTTATCAGAGTGATGATTTAATTTATTTTTCTTTTAAGCAATGGAGTCTATTCTATGTACAACTCTGACACAGAAAAGCGGAGCTTTGGGGTTTGGGGCTAGATTGTTGGGATTTAGGTCCCTCCTGCTGGACCCCCAACTTTGGCCCTCCTTAATTTTGAAAACTATTTCAACTGAGACCAACCCCTTCAAAATAGTAACTGTTCACCTTTAAACTGTGAAAACCCAGGCAACGATGACTAGGTGAAGCTGAAATCTATTTATGATCTAATCCCCCTTGGTATGAATTAGTTTAAATCAGAGTTCTGTTTCTTCCTAATAACTGGTTGAAATAAATGCAGCCGAGGATGTTAATTTTGATCAAATAGAGGGAAAATAAAATTAGTTTGAAACACGTGGCAGTTGTGAGGTGGGGTAGCCATGATGTAAAGTCTCAGGAGGGAATTGGACACTGAATCTGGTTACAAGAGACACAAGGTAGGATACTGTGACTGTAAGGAGTAACCTATTGCCACCCAATGTGGCACTTAGGCCACTTATTGCCTGTGTGACCCTGGGCAAGTTACTTGACCTCTCTGCGCCTGTGTTTCCTTATTTGTAAGATGACCATAATAATGGAACATATTTTGTAGTGTTGTTTTGAGAATCAAATGAGTTGATTTTTTAAAGCCTTAGAACACCGTCTGAAACACAGTGAGTCCTCTGTAGGTGTGCAAATTAACCATTTTTTGACGGAGGATTCACAGTTGTAAATGGTGTCTCTGCCAGAAAGGTCACACACACTGAATCAATTTTATAAGTTATCATTTTCCTGACATCAACATGTACTTTTATTTCACTTAGAAGTGATGTGATAAAAGTTGGTCTATATCTTCAATATGATGTTAAAGAAATCAATGATCTTTTACATCAAAAACTATATGGCTATAAAAGATATAATAAGATATGCAAACTTTTGAAGGAAAAAAGTGTAAAAAATGCTGCATCTGAAAAATAAAAGCAAAAGAGTTTGTCACCAAAAAGTATCCTAGTGCAAAGAGTGATCAGGTGTGTCTGGTCGCCAATATGAAACAAAAATTGAATTCAGATGTTTTGGGAACAAAAAATGATTTAGCTGACAAGAAACTTCAGAGTATTATGGTAGGAACTGAGAAATTGACATAGGACTCAGAGATGCTATGTAAACCTACTACTTCTGATTATTCTGATTATTTTAACTACTACTATTTTAATTATTCCTATAATTCTGTAATAGAAATGAGAAAGTACAGTTTCACTGCTGAAAGAGGCCATCAATGGCACTGAGTCCAAACACATATCTGGTACCTGACGCTGTCTTTGCCAAGTAGAATTCAGTCTATGATTCATCCCTACCTTTTCCACTGAGAACCAGCTACTAAAATGTAACTAACATGGTACATCACCCAGAAGATGTAGTAAACCTATTCTGAATGTTGTGGTCTCAAATACAGTCTCAATTAAATTAAGAGACATCTCCAGACAGTCAGGTAGCCTAGTCAACTGGGAAGTTAAACTTAAATATATCCCCTAGGTTAGAGCTTCTCAAACTGTACTGTACACCCAGATCACGTGGGGGCGTTCCTGAAAATGCAGATTCTGATTCAACGGCTGCACAGGGGGGACCAGCTGAGATTCTGGACTTGTAACAAGTTTCCATGCGATGCTGATGCTACTGGTCTAGCCACAAGAGCCTCCAAAACCCTCTCCAGAGCTGGCAGGAGAATGCTAAGTAACAATGTTAATTTTGTTCAGAGAGGTAAAGTATATGGGAAAACTCTCAAGCCCCAAACACAGGCCGCCCACTGTGTTAGGGTAATCTGTCTGGTTCCTTGTCTCATTTCAGTCCCTGGACTGTGCATCTACCTGGCAGGCATGAAATGCCATCATCAACAGTGACAGCCAAGTCTCAAGCCTACCCTCCAAGCCACCTGTCTCCTAGCTAAAAACATGCCACTCCCTGAAACATTATTTGAGTTTTGTGAAGCTGTGAAAGCTGTGGTTACATATAAACAGACACCAACGAAGAAAGATGCATATACAAATGGCAGGTGATGAGGAAAAGCAAGCAGAAAAGAATCAGAGAATGTTTGCTAACTAGGAAAAAAAAATCCTGTGTAATGACTGCCTTTGGGTTCCGCCTGGGATACTCAGCTGAGGAAATGATCATTGCATTTTCTACATTTGTAAGTGAAAAAGCTAAATATCTGCATGAAAAGATAGGACAAAATGAATTCAATATGCTGTAAACTACCCCTTATGTCTGAGTGGGAACAGGGGTTGGGGTAGACAGTGGGTACAAACCATTGTTGATCACCTGCTGTATAAAAACTGCTTTACGTGGGTATCATTTAATTTCCACTCAACCTCAAGAGACAAGCACAGGGTGAAAGTACCCATTGCGCAGTTGAAGAATCTGAGACTCAGAGAGGTTACAGAACTTGCCTAAAATTTATGTATTGGCAGAACCAGACTTTTCGATCCTTTTCTTTACCATAACATTTTGTAATATGAGTCCAATAGACTGAACACTGTAGATAGATTTCTGTTTTGATGTTGGGTTTTTGGTTTTTTTTTTTTTTTTTTTTGAGTACCTAGAAGAACTATAACCACTAGTATGTGGGGTGTGTCTAGGAAAGGGCATATTAAGGACAGATGCTTTTCAAAGTAATTTTTAAAAACAGAAAATAGATAAACATGGAAACATTCAAATAGGATATAAAGCTACACAAGGAAAAGTAAAATCTCCTCTGCCTCCCTTCTAGAAATGGGACTGTTGGATGGGCAAGTCAGAGTCTCTACGGACGAAGTTCCAGCACGAGGACATTAGACAGACACCCGGGATGATTTAGGGGCACAAAGAAGGTAAGAGCTCTGACCTAGCTCTCCCCTAAAAGCGAGTCCTTCACACTGAGTCTGCTGTCACACACCCTATTTGATTGGAAGTTTCATTTTCCTTCCTTTCTCAAAGTTACCTTGAATCTACAAGCATTTGCTGATTAAAAAAAAAAAATTGCAAATGGCATTGTTTCCCACCAACTAGTGGGTGATAAATTTGAAATCCCAGAGCTAAGTTGGTGAACAGATCAGGTCTGTTTCCACCTGTCTGTGCTCCCAGCAGAAGCGTCATGTGTCTGTGAGTCACAAGACCTGGCCAGCTGCTTCTGGCACGTTCACTGCACCTCAAATCTGCAGCCAGCCCAGAGGCTTCAAACAAAGAACTGTTTTTTGTTGTTGTTGTTGTTGTTGTTGTTGTTGTTTTCATTTTTGTTGCTGTTGTTTTGTTTTTATTTTTTGCTTTTGCTTTTAATGATCCTGGATAGAAGTTTCATTTGATGTGCTATTTCGTAGAACCCGTGGGGAAGTTTATGCACTTTAACGGATTCCTAACGGCTCCTTGTTGGGTACCAAAATGGCATTGACATTGTTCTAGTCTCCTTTAACTTCTTAGAGCTCCATGATTGGAAGTGACCGTGGTGGCTGGAGCAGAAAACATTGCCCCAGGAAAACAAATGGAAATACACAGTTCTTTGTTAAAGTCTCCTTGGTAGCTAACACCGAAGATTACCTGTTTACCATGTAATGTAATATGGCAGTTATTCAATGACGATTGTTCTTAGAACAGCAAAGATCAGAAAGTGCTTTCTCTCCCCAGAGTTGCAGTTAGTAAAACTTGGTTAGAGCATTAAATTCACCTTGCTGTTACGTGAACACTGAGCGCAAAGAGGAAAAAATATAGCTAATCAGCTGCCAAGTGGCATGCTTTTTAATCCTCTCTAGCGACACTTAAGAAACAGGACACATCCTTTTTAATCAGCCTTGTCTTTAAAACTCTGTGAAAAACTGGCACTAGATACACAAAATTAGGAAAAGAAAGCTGAGCTAGGAGCAGTGAAGCATGAAAGTTGTTGAGTGAAACTTAAATGCATTTTTCCTTTTCAATCTTTGATCCAGTAGGTAACATTTTTTTTAAAGGAATTCTTTTGTTTCTGGCATGAAGAAAGAAGACATAGAGTATATTAACATACAAAGTCAACCTGTGCTTCAGTGAGTACTCTTGTCTAACTTCAAAGGTTGGTGTTCTGGATATTTAAGATTTTTTTTTGGATATTTAAGATTTTAAATCAAGAATGCAGAAATCCTGGACTGCCGTTCCTAGAATATTCATATTCAATTTCTAGACTACAGTTTCTAGAAAAGTATAAGTGGTCAAGTAGATTGACACTAATCAAATGATTATTTTCCCATTTCAAGTTCCTGACCATAATGAGGCGGACAGTCATTACGTTTAGATGTAATGCTAATTGTACTTTAGGGTAATAAGCAACTTAAACCCCCCAAAATTCAAAGTTTAAAATCATTAAACCAAGGGCAACAACAACAAAAAAAGAAGAGTATGAGCTATCAAAACAAATACAGTAGTAGGATTTTGACCGTGCCTTATTTATGGGAAGACAAACTTTCTTAGATTTTTCTACCACAGACGGTCCACGTCTTTCAACTTCAGTTTTGCTTAAGTACTCCATAGCGTGGCCCCACAGCAAACTTGGAGACCTTCAGAAAACAAAGGTGTGATACGCCATCCATGCCGACTGTAAAAGCCCAGGTTGGTTTTATTGATTTGAGCCACAGCCTACAGAAGGGTGACAAGACAGTGATGTGCCCCGGTGAGAGAGGACCAGGCATCAGTTTAGATGAATGGGAACACTAGTTGCTCCTCCCACTACCAGGAAGAAAAGTTAACCTGCTATGGATTCCTTGCATAATGGTATCCCCAGAGGTCAAGTCTTCGTCTGATAACTGTCCAACACTGTCAGTAATTGGCAGGTTCAGATAAAAACATCCCAAGTTTAGCCCTACCAACTTGACAAGACAGCTTTTTTTCTCCTATAGTATATATTGATTTGAAGTTTTGAAGATTTGCTATTACACTGACCTAAGAGGTCGCTTTTTTTAAGTAAAATTACTTAACAACTTGCAACGCACAAATACATCCCAGAGTTGTATTAGTAATCATTCATTCCAGGGAAGGGGTTTTAAAAAAAAAAGAAACAAAAAGAAATCATCCATTCAAATATTTATTCAAAAGACATTTCTTTATATGTACTATATGCCAGACACAGCTGTAAGCTCTGGGGAGAGTTTCCTGCTTTCGCTTATAGTTAGAGTATGTTTTTTATAAACAAAATTTAAATTTGATTGATAATATCTAGTCTAATTTAGCTTGCAAATATTTAAAAGAAGGAATTCATAACAAAAACATGGCCTAGAACATATAAAATGAGAATATCTCAGTGTGATATTTTCCACTTTCTGGGACAAAAATGTCAAGGTAAGTGAGATAGAGTGGTTTGAAGCTATCGAGAAGGTTTAAAGTGGCCAAATGTGGTAAAGTTTCCACTTCCCTAAATGGTTAATACGAATTTTCTATATGGGAGATCAACAACATTCTCATAAAACACGTGTCTTAATCATTTACAAAGCATGGAAGCTACTCTGAAGATGTAATTATGCTTTGCCGGTCTTGGGAGGGGGCGTGGACATCGGAGTTCAGGTATTTAAAACCGGGTGGAGGTGCGGACAGGCTACTCCCGGGTGGAGGAGCGGTTAGAACTGCACTAGAATCTTGAGGAACGGCAGCAAGAGAAATAAAGGGGAAGAAGGTTGGGGAGGGGAGAGTCCCTTCTAAAAAGACTAAAGATGAGGTTACAAGGAAGGAAGAAAATTTGACTTGACACAGAATGCTAGTTTTCAGATCCTTTTTCTCCTTTTCCAATATTTTCAATTTTCTCTTAAGCTCTTCCGAATTGTTCAAATAAGAGTGAATGTTTTCTTCATCTTGTTCATGAAACCCTTTACTCATACTCTCCTTAATGTTCCTACCAATTATGTATATACTCTCAATCTTTAAAAAAAAAATCAAATTCCTTTTTATTTAGCTACATTTTTAAAAAAATGATTGAGTGCAGTGGACAACTTTATCATTGATAAAGGAGAGGGAAACACTTGATTTCCAAGCTATGACACTAGTTTTCTTTCTTTTTTATTTTCTTTTAAGTTTTTTTGCTATCTAAAAAAAAATTGAAACATAGTTGACATATAATGTAACATTAGTTTCAGGTGTGCTGCATAGTGATTTGACATGTGCATACACTGACATGGTCACCATGATGCGTCTAGGATCATCTGTCCCCATACAGAGTTATGACAGTGTTATTAACCATATTCCATGTGCTGTGTATTACATCCCTGTGACTTACGTGTACCCTCAACCTTTAACCTGGATGTGTTAAGGAAAGACAATTTGAGTTATTTCATCTCTGTTCTGATCCATCAGACAAGTTACTTAAATTTGAGAAGGATTCAGCCTCCCTCTGTGAGATGAAAGTGTAGATAACACTTCAACTCCAAAAGAGACTATAAGTAACAGGACACTTGGCCTTAGGCTTCAACAACTCAGATTTATTGGCTCATATCACGGGAAGTCCAGAGATTGAGCAGGCGTTGAGGTTGGTTCAGTTAAGTAACTCCAGTTCCTGTTTCCTCAATTCTCCTGGCTGTGCTCATCTCTGAGTATTGGCTCATTCTCGGGGCAGCATCCCTTGTGATGACAAAACAACTGGAGAATTTACAAGATTCACATCCCTCTCTCACAATGTTGAGAAGAAGAAAGAGTCTCCCTTCTGGTGCTCTCTTTTAAACAGGGACATTCTTTTTTCCCTTTCTTAACATTTTTTATTGATTTATAATCATTTTACAATGTTGTGTCAAATTCCAGCGTAGAGCACAATTTTTCAGTTATACATGAACATATACATATATTCATTGTCCCATGTTTTTCTCTGTGAGCTACCATAAGATCTTGTATATATTTCCCTGTGCTATACAGTATAATCTTATTTATCTATTCTACAATTTTGAAATCCCAGTCTATCTCTTCCCACCCCTTGCCCCCTTGGCAACCACAAGTTTGTATTCTATGTCTGAGTCTGTTTCTGTTTTGTATTTATGCTTTGTTTGTTTGTTTTTTAGATTCCACATATGAGCGATCTCATATGGTATTTTTCTTTCTCTTTCTGGCTTACTTCACTTAGAATGACATTCTCCAGAAGCATCCATGTTGCTGCAAATGGCGTCATGTTGTCGGTTTTTATGGCTGAGTAGTATTCCATTGTATAAATATACCACATCTTCTTTATCCAGTCACCTGTTGGTGGACATTTAGGCTGTTTCCATGTCTTGGCTATTGTAAATAGTGCTGCTATGAACATTGGGGTGCAGGTGTCATCCTGAAGTAGGGTTCCTTCTGGATATATGCCCAGGAACAGGATTCCTGGGTCATATGTTAAGTCTATTTCTAGTCTTTTGAGGAATCTCCATACTGTTTCCCTTAGTGGCTGCACCAAACTGCATTCCCACCAGCAGTGAAGGAGGGTTCCCTTTTCTCCACAGCCTCTCCAGCATTTGTCATTTGTGGATTTTTGAATGATGGCCATTCTAAACAGGGACATTCTTTTCCTTTTGGTTTCCAAAAAAACCTCTCTCCTTGTTGACTCAGGCTGGATTCTGTCCCAAGGACCAATCCATTGTATTAGTTTGCTAGGGCTGGCATAACAAAATTCCATGGATTGGGTGTCTTAATGGAAATTAATTTTCTCATAGTTCTGGAGACTAAAAATCTGAGATCAGGGTGTCAGCAGGGTTGGCTTCTTCTGAGCTCTCACCTCAGCTTGCAAATGGTTATCTTATCCCCGTGTTTTCATATTGTCTTCCCTCTGTACCTGTCTGTGTCCAAACCTTCTCTTATAAGGACACCAGTCATGCTGAATTAGGACCAACTCGAATAACCTGATTTGAACCTAATGACCTGATGAAAGGCCCTGTCTCCAAATACAGTCACATCCTGAGTTACTGGGGGTTAGGACTTCAACCTATGAATTTTGGGAGGACACAATTCAGCCCCTAACACCCATTCTAATAGCAGGGACCTGGGTGAGCACATTGGCTTAGGCCGAGATTCCAGACCAGTGAGCTCATCCCCACAGCTAAGTCAAGCCCACGGCCAAAACACATCGGCGGCAACAGGAAGGGGGGAAGACTGGGTGAAAACTGGACCGACAAAAGGAGCTGGCACTCAGCAATGTTAACTGTGCGCGGGCCGGGCTGAGTGTTTGCCGGGATCTCTTCTAGCTCTGAAAGTCAATGATTTGAACTCCCAAGTATTTTTCGTCGTGATGCTGCTAAAAGCTAGCAAAGCAATAGGTGGAGTGTTGATGACAGTAGGCCGGAAATAGGAGACCAAAGCATTCTGCTGCCAGAGAAGCCAGCAGGGCAAGATGACACACTCGAGGAAATGTGGCTCTCTTGTCTCTTGATTGTGGCAATGGAAAACCAGCCCATGAGTTCCAGGAACTGTATGTGGGGAGGGGGAAAGATGCCCAGGGTAGCTTGCATCTCATCATGTTGGATATGGTAAGAGCTCTGTAAACATCAAAGAGTGCAGACCAAGACCATTGACAGAAATGTTTCCCAGCTTTGGACTTAATCTTTGATTATGTTAGCTTAAAGCAGGAGAAATGGATGTTTTATAGGTTAAAAATAATTAAATATCAACAATTTCATAGTTCAACCTAATAAAGGCCTTTCCCAGTAAGCCTTAACATGTGTTCTGCAGATACAAACTACTATGTATAAATAGATAAACAACAAGGACCCACTGTATACAGTGTAGGGAATGACATTCAATACCTTGTAACAACATATATGTGCATGTATAATTGAATCACTATGCACAATGTTACTAACACAACATTGTAAATCAACTATACTTCAATATAAAACGATCCTGGTTCTAAAACAAAGCAGCAAATATACATACGAAGCAGGAAAGAAAGCTATTTCAGAACATGCACTCACTTGCAGCCTGATAGCCCCCACCGACCCCATTTACCAGGCAACAGAAAACGTTAATAATGACAGTCTTAACTGAGAAAGAGCGTAATTATATTTCACATGGTCTGCTTTCTATGTTAGGCAATATGCGATGCATCTAAAAGCATTCAAACAAACTAACCAAAATTGTGGTCTTTTTGAGTCTTGGTTATCTTGGATATCCTTATGTATGCTAAGTTACTGAATTCCCAACTATAAATGGGAAAATAGGATTTTCTGAGTTTCATACGAAGAGTCGAAAAGTGATTCCGCTCCCTAGCCCTACCTTCCACCTTCCCTCTTTCCTAACTTTATTGGCACTGAAATCTCAAGACGTATTTGATGGCTCGTTTGTTTTGTTTGGATCTCAAACAAGCCTTAATGGAAAAGAAATATTGGCCCCAGACTAAGTGAATCCCACTAACTTACTATAATATTATTTTTGGTTTAGAATTTAGTTCTCATTTTATTTCCCCTAAGTGTGCACAGAGATTGAAGCATTTTTTTAAAAAAGACTTTTTCTTCCTTACTCCACTAAAGGTCTTTTACTTTTATAGAAATTTTACACAGAAGAAGTTTCTCTTTATTATTTAATATCTCTCCCTTTAAAACGATGGTTGACATATGTAAGGTTTACATTGATAAAGAAAAATGGGTAGGCTCCCTAAAATCTGTCCTGTAAGTTTCTAATGATTAAAAAAAATCACTTACAGGTCCTCTATGGGAAGTTATTCGAGAGAACCTTAGTAAAAGGTTTCACGTTTAGATTGCTTTATTTCCCATGTTCTCACAGAAAAGCAATTTTATCTGCACAGAATCTGAGAAACTTACATTTCTAAGATTTTTGCAATAGAGCAAGACAATTAGCTGCTGAGCACAGACTTTAGGCAATTCTGTTGGTAGAGCAACACAGTGTTTAACGAAAACACAGGAGAACTCTTTCTATTTGAAAAATGAAAGAATGTCACTTTTCTTTTTCATTTTTCCAAAGGTGATCTCTAAAAAATGCTTTTCTATTATTCAATTACTAAGTTTGTTGAAGTTTAATTATTCATGTGGCTCTGATTGGCAAAGTGCAGTCACTTTTTTTTTCCGTCCACTCAGACACAAATGCTGGCCTGCGTTACAGCTCACCGTGGGAGGTGTTTCTTCTGAATTAAACGAAAGAAGAATGTTCTGAAATTATCGCTTAGTGCCCCTCCCACCAACCTCCCTCCATACCCTTTGAAAGACTATTAAAATCAAGGCTGAACATGATTTTGGTAAAGTGAAATTCTGGGCTTTTTATACATTAGTTGAAACTTAACAGAGACAGGTGTGTTAGCATTTGCATTTAGGTTCAAGGAGGAAATGAACATACGATCTGCAGTTAGGTTGCTCTAGAAAAATCCAAAGATTTAAAGTTAATCTAAACCTTAAAATTAGTCAAAATATGATCTGACTCTCTAGTACTACAAAAATAAAGGACATTAAGATCATGCCAAGTAATACTCCCTCTGTTCTAGGAGCTGGTTAGGGCACCCTTGGGGCATCTTAAGAGTCAAATTCTTTTGTCCCCTTAATGAAGGCACTGGGGATTGAATGCTTAGCATAAATAAGGAGGTGCAGGACCTCATGCGTGCCAAGCAAGTATACCACTGACCTATACCCCTCACTCCTGTTAATAGTCAAACATTTTAAGAGCAATATTGAGGAAAGAGGGTAGATGAGCAGACTAGGAAACTGAGTTGTGTGAGGACCAATGTATGGAACGAGAGATGCCAGGACTGAAGAGAAGGCTAAGGGAGAGACAGACACTAGCACCCAGCTAGCGTCTCTTCTGTGCCAGGAATTGCACTAGGTGCCTTCTAGAACCTTGCTCAGTTCTCAGAATAATCCCGTCTGTAGGGAGTGTTACCTCCACATTCCCAGCGGCAACTTGCGGCAAGACTGCATTAGTCAGTGACAGAGCTGTGACTCCACTCCTGATGTCAGAACTCGCACTTTCCTGCCCACCATCACCTGCTGTAGGTTCTCGAGAAAATTATGTATCAAGAGTTGCTTCACTCAACCCTTAGTTCAACACTGTTTGGGGCCCCTGAATATATGAGGCCCTGTGCCAAGAATTCTGCCCAAAGCGAGCTTCTGGCTTCTTAGAGGACACAAAAATACGTACCCAAAAGGCTGTAATGGAAGGTGGGGAAAGTAATATGAGAAATACCATTAATGTGCTTCAGGGGAGGAAATATTGCTGCTGAAGAAGAAACGCGTCATTGGAACTGGGCTTTGGAAGACAGGGATGCGGATGTGCTGAGATGGGGTGGGGAGGGCACCCCAGGCAGCGAGAACAACATAACTGTGGGAAAAGGAAACGCGTGTCTAGGAAACATCCAATGGTGCAGCGTGGCTCGAAGGCGGGGCAAGAGCAGACAGACTGACAAGGAACGTGTTGAAAGGATGGATTGACCTACATGAGAGGGTCAGAAATGCCAGCATATGAGCTCTGTTATGTTCGGTAGGCCATGGGGAGCCACAATTGATTTTTTTTTTTTTAAATTAGGGCAATTACAATGGCCTCACTGGGTTTTTTGTATAAAGAACATATGGCATGGCAGAATAGAAGGTGGGAGGAGGTTGGAAGGCTTTTGTTTCTAAGTGCGAGGTAATGAGAGCCTGAGTTACTGTGCTGTCCAGTCTTCTTCCATTTCTTTTTTCTTTAATGATGTCTTCAAGACAAAATTCTGTGTATTTTTTAATTTAGTTACCATATTTATTATCTTAAGTTTTAAAATTAAATTTTTAAATTTTTATTCCATTTTTAAATGTTACACTCCATTCGCAGTTATTACAAACGGTTGGCTGTATGCCCCGTGTTGTACAATATAGCCTTGACCTATCTTACACCCAGCAGTTTGTATCTCCCACTTCCCATCCCATATTGTGCCCCTCCTCCACTGGTAACCACGAGTCTGTTCTCTATAGCTGTCTGCTTCCACTTCTTTTTAAGCCCACCCAACCCTCATTCATGCCACCCAACTGCTGGCCCATCATATGGAGTCTTGACCCACCTTTCTTTGCCTTTTCTCAATCTCCTTTGCCTTCTCCTCTTTCCACTAACCGAGATCCTTGGCTCCCTGACTTCTGCCTTTAAGTCTGGGCCCCATGTCTTTGACCTTCATCCTTACTTTCCTGGTATTCGGACAAGCGTTTTCTGCTGCGCCCTAGGCTTTGATTCACTTTCCCATCCTTGGCTTGTTCCATCATCTCAGGCAGGCTCATGATGCCTCCTCCTCGGCCTCAGCCCTCCCTCATGTACAGGTCAGGATTCAAGGTTGCAAACAGAAACTACTCTAGCGAGTTTAGGACAAAGAAAAAAAATGTTTTAATTTGATAAAGGACGTTTGGTACCTCATGGAATTTTCAAGAGTGATGGTGAGTCAGGCTCAGAGGCACTGCAGCCAGGATCTATGCTCACATCATCTTGTGAGAGCTGCTCAAGGGGAGTGGGTACCACTGCCGCTGGGCACAGGCACCACAGCCCCGCCAGTGACTCAGGAGACTCAATGCCGCAAGTTTCACCCAGGATGTTCTGCAAGGCCTCTATTGTCATTCTTCTGAAACGGTCAATTGCACGGGCTCCTGCTCCCTGAGGTTGTCCCCTGCTGGAGTGAAATCTTTATGATTATGTCTGATGGGTGAAACCTAACCACTCTCAGAGACGGATGCACTGCGGAGTTATGGAAGCTTCAGCCTCAGGCCCCCTCACTTGCGAGACCCCTTCCAAGGCCCTGAGTGAGTCCTAGAAATGGCACAGGTTTGGGAAAATTCACAGAACAACACTTATGAAATTTACACAACATTATCAGCTATGAGTTGTGAAGCTTTAAAAAAACTTCTCTAAATTATTGATGATAATAATAAAAACTTGGACCAATTTTGCTCAAGGAAAGTCTTAAGTATATTTCTATTCTTTTTATAAAAATACAATAAGACCATTGTATGCAGCTAAAATAGTCATACATATATAATAAATAAATAAATGTTTTAAATAATAAAGAAAAATATTAAGGAGCTGCATTAGGCAGTTAATTTAAAATGACATTGCTTTTCTTGACTTGTGATATTCTGGTACTAGTTAGCTTTTAAAACGTGTAATTTGAAACTTTTCCCCTCATTCTAAATAAGTACTTATAGCTCAGGGAATGATATTCAATATCTTGTAATAACCTGTAATGAAAAAGAACATGAAAAGAAATACATATGTGTGTAACTGAAACACTATGCTGTACACCAGAAACCAATACAACATTGTAAACCGACCAAACCTCAATTTAAAAAATAAGTATTTAATTTTTCAACCTAATTTTAAGTTCATAATTTTGCTGCTTTTTTCTGAAAGAAAGTTTCCCCAAACTGGATTAGCTTCAAGCCCCACCAGCCCAAGGTCTGCCCCGGCCGAATCCCTCAACCCTAAATAAATAGGCTCAGAAACCTGTGGGGTAGTTCCCCAGTCAGAGGAAGGGTGTTCAGACATGCCAGGTGGCCCTCAACATGATGAGCGTCCTTCCCACTGTGCTTGAGTTTGTGTCAGGCAGATGGGAAGAGCACTTCTTTTGAGGAAATAGACTTGAGTAGGGTTTGGACAAGGAATGGAGAGTCAGGAACACACAGCAGAAATATTGCATAGACATGTAGACAAGGTGAGACCAGAGGACCCTGGCATAGATAATGATCAGGATAGTGATGCTAAAAGCCAAGATAAAAAGCCAAGATAAAGTTCTCAGAGCTGATCCACATTCAGGGAGGAACTGGGGAGACAGAGTTGGTTTTTGAACATTCTTGCACTCAAATTGTGTTAAGCCTTCGTAAGGACTCAAGCGAGTAAAATCTGCTAATATTAACTCACCATCTCACAGCACTAACGAAGAGGAGCACAAATTACGATTATAAAACATAACTTGACAGCCAAAGGAGGAAAATGAGGTAACGGATTAGTTTAGAAAAATACCAACATGTGTAATTGAAGGGCAAGTGTAACCAAAAGGTAGATTAGGCAAAATGCCATTCCTGCTTTGGTTTTAACCAAATTTTAACTTTTTTACCATAAAAAAAAAAAAAAAAAAGCAAAAGCAGGCAGGATTACCTTAACAAAACATGGTTGTCTTACAGAAACAGCTATAATAGCAGCAGACATTTATAGGGGGCTTTCTACATTCCGTGTATTACGCTAAATAATTTATATATAGTACCTTCATTGTTTCTTTGATTTGTTTGGGTTTTTTTTTTTTTTTCTTTTTGGTGGGGGGAGGTAAGTAGGTTTATTTATTAGATGGAGGTATTGGGGATTGAACCCAGGACCTTGTCCATGCTAAGCATGGGCTCTACCACTGAACTATACCCTCCTGGCCATTGTTGCTTATAACAACCCAGTATGATAAGTGTCCTTATTCCCATTTTACATATGGATAAACTGAGTCTTAGAGTGGTTAAATTACCTGCCAATTTGCAAACAGTAGTCTGGACTCTGAACCCTCGACCAGAGCACACAACTGGAGCATTACATTGCTCTGCACATTCAGCTATCCTGTCTTCGTTATTTTGCTGGAACTCGTCGGTGTGGATAGCATTATGCAAATATATAAGCTTTGTTCCACAACCATCGAAAGTGAAATTTATCTCTGATAGTCTCACACCCATACTAAGGAACAATGGCTCATTCAGAGTTGCACAGAAATAAATCACCAAGTAGACTAGTTTCCCCGAATGGCTGACTTTTGGCGTAGAGCTTGCTGAAGGGAGGCTGAATAACTTAACAGGAGTTTGTTTGAAAAGCAAGAAGAGGGGGAAGGGTGTAGCTCAGTGGTAGCACACATGAGGTCCTGGATTCAATCCCCAGTACCTCCATTAAAATAAGTAAATAAAACTAGTCACCTCCCTCCCACCCAGAAACAAAACAGGAAGAGGAAATTATTTGTACATTGTGGATTACATTTAGTCTTTCTTTTCCTTTTAAGTTTCGGGGGGGAGACTTATGTAACTGGGCTGCAGGGAAGATGAGACCAGGAAGCTACGGGCATCCTTACCCACCGCTTGCCTTTAGGACAATAGACGCACAGGGATAATGAAACAGTCCTGTGTTCCCAGTCCAACCGAGGTAGAGAAGAAAGAAAGCTAAGCAGAGGCTTCAGATTGCTTCCTTTCTCTCTCTCCCGTGCAAGCAACTGGATTTCTCTATCCAGAGTAACGTACCCCACTTTTTAGTCCCTTTAATTGTCTTCATTTTATTCATCTCAGCCGTCTTTCTTATTTATTTGCCGATTGTCTGTCTTTTCCCTACAGCATGCATTTTTCTCAGGGATAATAACACAGGGTAAACATTGGCTCTTGGGGGGCCAAAAAAATCTTAATCTTCCTGTGGATAAGGCTCAGGCATTCACTGTACATAAACAGATACACAGTATATCTGTAGTATTAAAATTTCATAATGGAGCCAGTTAGGAAAAAATGTCAAATAATTTCCTCGGGTGGGGGTCCATGGTGAAAAAGAGTAGAGAAAGACTGTTTTAGGGGGTGAGCTTCAGAAGGGCAGGAACGGCAGAATCCCTGTGGATTGCAGCCGCAGTGTCTAGAAATGTCTTGCACAGAGAAAGGGCGTAATAAATATTCTGAAGCATCAACCCTTCATTTGCCTTGTTAACAACAGGTCACACCCCACATGGTGCCATTCTTTTAAAGGAGGGGGAAGGGGAGTGGGGGATAAGGAATTAAGTAGAGGATTTTTTTTTTTTCTGAAGGAAGCGAGGCAGGTGGGGCAAGAGTACATATATCAATTATCAAGGTGTCAATGCAGAGGTGAAGTTACTGCCCCATGTTTTCAGAAAGCTACTCTGTCACAATTAGCTAATGTTGACTTTTCAATATTTAATTTAAAAACAAGCACACAGAGTTTGAATCAGAACTTGACTGTTTTCTCACGCTTTGCCCGATGTCCTTGCTAGGTATTATTTCTTCCACATGAGCTCAGACTTGAATCTGATGAGCTCAAAGCTGGAACTGCCAAGCAGAGCTGGCGAGTGGGTGTGCATGTGGGGATGGGAGGTCCAGAGGCTCCCAGCCGTCATCTCCCAGTATCCATCCTTGGCCAGGCAGACGCCACGCCCTGCCTCCTAACAGACTAATATTGGGCTCCTTTTAGGTCAGAGTCGGGACAGCTGAAGATAACTGAGACAGTGAGCATTTCTTGTGATCTCTTTCTATTTCCCCAATCCAAGTTCTTCTTCCCACAGCTTCCTCTCGTGCAGTAAAAGTCACAACCCCAAAGAGCTCTGCAGAAACAGAAGAAACGCCACCATCATGATCTGGTGTGGATTTCTTCTTAGTCCTGTGCTTTAAATGCCCGAGGTCATATGGGGAAACTTTTGAGACCAGGATCTTCAAGAACATTCCGTTCTTTAGTGTTGGTCCTGTACACCTCGGTCTCCTGTTCTATACACCCCCAATGGCATGAGATTCCATGTGTTGACTTAGCAGATAGAAACACTCTTTACAACGTAACCTACCTAGATGGAGTTTCTACATATTGATTAGAAAAGCTTTTAAGAAAAGCAATACCAGTAACGAATAGGAAATATATCTCTTTAGGAAAGGTACAATTATTTTATTCTGAAAAGAGGTAACTGAAGAATGCTTTGACAAACACAGACAAGGCATGAAAATATGTCCCCATAGCTCTTCATTCATTTGAGAATAATCTAAATGTTCACAGAAATGATTACCCAAGGATAAATGGTCTGGGAGCATAGAAAAATGGGTTGCATTGGACAAGAACAGATTTCGACTTTGTAAAGTCGGTAGAATTCAGAACACAGGAGGATGTTAGCCTTTGGGACAGGTCCACCCTCCTCTGAGACGTTTGGAGAAGGAGAAGATGATGGGAAAAGGGAAATAGAAGGATGGAAAGTTAGCCAGTTTCCATGGTGGGTGTCTCTTGATCTCTCCCAAAAGGAACCTCAGTAGTGCTCATATTTGAAATGATTTCCCCAGGATAGGTGAATGATACCTATTCCATTCTGGGCTCCTATTCCATTCTGTCATCCATCATGCGTTTTGTGAAATCAGTTGAGCCCTTGAAAGAGTGATGGTCAGAGTTGACAGGTTACTTCCGGGCAATGGAGATCTTAGCCATACTTGCCCTGTATCAGCTGTCCTCCCACATGAGGGTGACAGAGGTCATCACCTTTAAGTGAGAACAGAGAGGAGGAACTGAGAGCTCCGAGTTGGGTAAGAATCTGAAATAGCCCAGTGCAGGAAGTCTATCTGGGAGTTCACATGCCCTGAAAAAGTGTTACTGGCTTTCAGTAATCAATGATGGAGGACAGTTATATAGAATTTTTTTTTTTAAATCTAGAGAATTCAAACAATCAGAGTGTATATTTTGAAGAAAGAGCGAAATTTTGAAAGTACAGGAGAGGCTCTCTTGACAAACCTCCATTTCACCAAGTTTCCAGATGAGCCAGCCCTCTCCACTCTCCCTGGCAGATGTCCATGGCATGCTGTCATGAAAATTACTCATGGCTTGTTCACGACTTTCTAGCTCTCTTCTGTTCCCATCAGTTGATTCTTTTCTTTCTTTCTTTTTTTTTAATGACAACCCAATTTTTATTTCATTTTATTTTTTGTGGGCGGAGGCAATTAGGTTTACTTATTTATTTAATGGAGGTACTGGGGATTGAACCCAGGACTTCACACATGCTAGGCAAGCACTCTACCACTGAGCCACACCCTCCCCGCTACTCCCATCAGTTGAATGGTCTGTCCTAAGTGCACTTGTTATTGTAATTATACCTTTGTTTTCCTTTTAAAAATGATCATATATTAAAATTCACTCTTTTGATGTACAGTTGTACAGATTTTGACTTATTTTATGGGATGTAAGACATTGTATAGATTTGTTTTCCTCAACCAGGCAATTCTACTCACCCTTCTAAACTGAATTACCTATTAATTCTTTGCTTACTGTCTCCTATCTCAGAGCCATCACACATAATGCTCCTCTGCCCCAGAACTCTCATCCTCCCCTCACCTAACCGTGTCCCTCCCTCCCCTTAAAACTCACTCTGTTCTTTCTAGCCCAAATCAGTCTCAATTACTACAATAACCCCACACAGCCAACAGTTTAGATACAACAAAAGTATTTATTTCTCTTTTTTTCTATGAGATTAAAAGTTGCCCAGGAAGGATATATATAAATTAAATAGATATATATAAATATATATATATATCTTAAATAGATATATATATTATATTTCCCCATTCTCCTCCTTTTGGAAACTGTAGCTAATTTTTCCCTCAGTAAACATTAATAGGCTGACTCATGCTGGGACACAATTCTTGCCTTTTCATTTAACAAGAAATAGAAACAGCCAGCCAGATCTAAATAAAGAAAGGAGAATGATCATCTGAGCATCGTATTTCCAAATAAAAACATAATATTTAACATTGGACTTGGAACCTTACTGTAAATTTGGACTGCAACCCTGATTTTTAGAAACCCCCCAAAAGGCATTTAACTTCTGGGTCTGGGTGCTGGTTTTATTTTATAAGATACGAGCTATTCCATGATTGTTTAATGTATGTACAAGGCATCTTTAGCCTATGTAAGAAGATTTGGGCGTGGGAAACGAGAAGCTTTTCTGAAAGGGAGAAATCTCATTAGGGGCAAATGTGTAAGACAATTTTCTAAAGATAGATCCCATCTCTGTGGCTATAAGGTCTTACAACACTACAGAAAGTAAAAATCAACGTTCATGAGCTCAAAATGATCTTAGGTCATGGAGCCCAGCTTCCTAATGTAACAGATGGGGAAATTCAACAGAAGAGTGTTGCTTCCCCTTGCATGAGGAGATTGGGGGAGATTTTGGGTAGTTCATAAGCAGTTCTCAAAAAGAGTTTATAGGTAGTGCAGGAAATCTCTCTTTGACATTGTCTTTGGCACGTGCTGGAGAAAGCGTCACTGCTGAAACTGAGCTACACGTTGTGAGGACTTCCAGCGGTGAGAACTTTGCACAGAACACAAGATGGACAGGCTTACATCAGATTCAGATCCTCCTTGCAGTCAGCTCCAGTGTGGTTTAATAGCAATAACAGGACAAAGGGTTTCCATCAGGCTGCCCCTGTGTAGACATGCAAAGAAAACCAACCTTGTGTGCAGAGCTCATTAGTCCCAGCTGTCAAATGCAAAGACATGCTGTGTTATTGACAGAGAATGCTGTTGAAATTCTGGAGGGAAAAAGTCATCAGTGAAGAACAGTAATGACCCTTGAATGGAGAGTTTGGTTTTATTTTGGGTGATGGTTACTTTGATTAGAAGGAAGAAAATACACCCCAGTCCTGGTTCTGTTATTGATTGTCTGTATAATTTCATTGATCTCTTCCACCTCTCCCCACCCCACTCCACACACACTTTTTTTTTCCTTCAGATACCTCTTAGGACTCAGATAGCAATGCTGAATGAAGAGTAATAACCAATAAAAATAGTTGCTAGGTGTGTATATATATATATATATATATATATATATATATATATATATATATATATATTTACACTGACAGGCAATAAACTTAATGGAGGAAGCAATTTAAAAATATGATAGGTATGCAAATATTTTGCTTTCAATATACTTTTTACTCGATATGTTATTTGGATCCCTCATATTAACATTGTGATGCATTTTATTCCTTGAGCGCAAGTTAAGTTACGCTATGGGGAGGTAGTCCAGAAATGGAATGGTAGAGCCATGACCTCAACAAGAGCCAAATGGCTCTGGAAAGTTCAGGGTAGGTTTGTACACATAAATAATGGAGTGGCATCAGCTATCAGTGCCAGCTATCGGAATTTCAGTTCCTTTTTAAGAAACATATCTTACATTTTGCAATACAGCTGGACAGGTTGCAGAAGACTCTAAGTTAGAGCTTAGCGAAACCTTTCTCATGATAGAAAGGACAGACTACAGAAGCAGGAACCTTTCTGTAAAGCTTCCTGGTGGTTCACAATTCTTAGCAAATATGTCTGATTCTTCCCGCAGAGAAAGGTTTATTTCCAGGAGGGCAAGCCCAAGGGCCAATGCAGTGAAACCCCTGTGTGGTTCAAGATAATTTCCCGAGGTTGAGATAAACGGGGTGGGTGTGAACATACTTACACTCTATTCCATTCCAGGGAAATGACTCAGAATTCAGAAGGTTAGCGCTTCACTTACCCACAGCTATTTTCTGGGCCATTCCAAATACTTGAATCCTGAGGCTATGATTAATTGAGCATCCGATACAATACTGGGAAGCCATACTGCTTCCTAACTGCCCACCAGCTATAGGGCTGGTGGAGGTGAGGAAGGAGAGGGTCACAAATCGGGCCTGTTTGCTTTTTAAGAGGCTGGAGGATAACACACAAAACACAGAGGAGAAAGAGGAGGGCTGGAGGCAAGAGGATGCTCTTTGTTTTCTCAGCATGTCGATAAAATATTTGCCAAGATCAAAAGCAGGAGATACTGGAGTTGAACTCTGCTGTAGGAAGCTTAGAGCCAAAATCAGCTAACAAAATACAAAGTTTTGACATCATTACTAAACGCACGTAGTAAGTACTGTACCTAATAAGTATGTGTTGGCTTATTGTTGCCTTTTTTGTTTGGTTTTCTTGCCTTTCATCCATTTGTTATTGATTTGGGACATAAGATCTCCAAGGGAAGCTTATTATGGTTTAAAAATATGATAACTAGTTGAACAATCGTTTGGGTTATTTCTTGGGAAAAGCGAGGAAAGAAAGCCAAAGTTATCCAGTTATGGAAAAATCAGAAACAAATTAAATTTGCTTTTTAATTGCTCCTCCTTTTTTTCCTCTTGCCTGTAGTTCTGGGAAAGCAGAGTCAACGTGATCTAATTGTAAATGATGGGGATTTGATATGCGGGTTAATGATTATCCACAGGGAAGGAGTGTTTGCCAGGCTTATTCAGACCCAAGGCATTTCTGGACAAGAAGCCATAAAAGCCAAAGCCAAGGAGCCTGATAACTGGGGGAAATTCCTCTTCCTTAATTGGATGCAAAGCATAATAGTACTTAATGTAGGAAAGACATTTAAAAAGTGAATTGTCTCTAGGTACCTTCCCTTGTGTATTTCCTTTGCAGGAAACATGACTGTTTTTAGATCTTAGGAGAGAAAAGCCAGTGTGGTGATAGTTCTGATTAAACTAGAGATTTGTGGTTCTGGAATGTTAACTCCTACTTATTATTATTATTTTTTAATATTATCTCCCTCCTAGTGACTCAGTGTAATACTGATTTTTCATAAGTTACCTTCAGGCTTAAGAAAACACATTTCAGCATTTCCTATTAAAGCTGAAAGACAGAGTTAGCTAAGCTCTTTTTGTTTCCTTCTTCTTCTTTAGGATTTAAAAAATCAAACTGATTTTCTAAAGCTCCTTCCTCAAAGTTCTGAAAATTTCAATATGTTTTATAGGTTTTTCACAAAACCTAGGAATGATTTGAGGCTTAAAAGTAAAATGCCTTGAGGTTTATTGCTAATGAGACCTCAGAGCAAGACGTTGGTCTGCATTATTTAAAAAATCTTTTCTTCCCCCTGTTTTGATTACATTTTTTGAATACTATTTTGCTGTTTGACATAGTAAAGACATTTAGGTAGTTGAAAATAATTTTGTCAGTAGCCAGCAGTAGTTTGTGTTTGGGATGGAGTTGGATGAGTTTTTGTGTGTAAAGGAATGAAACAGGTTCTGTCTACAGGTGCTTATGTTTTAATTGATCTCAAGCTATTGTTAAGTCTGTTTTAACCAGAAATGAATGTCATCTAATCTGTGGCTTCTTCATATCCTTTACGAAGGATATCCTTATCTCTTAAATATTATAGTCAGTTTGCCCCTCCAAAGTCAGGAAAGAGATACTCAAGTTAAAACCCTTCATTTGTGTACCAGTCAGACCTCATTTTTCAGATCCCACAGATTTCAAAATTATTGTTCTTTACCTGCCATTGAATTAGCTCTTTTATAATGGAATGGCAGGGAGGGCATAGCTCAGTGGTAGAGTGTGTGCTTAGCATGCACAAAGTCCTGGGTTCAATCCCCAGTACCTCTATTAAATAAATAAGTAAACATAATTACCCCCCACCACCAAAAGAAACAAACAAGCAAAACAAAATTAACCTGGTTTCTAAAATAAAATATAAATTAAAAAAAAATAATGGCATGAATAATTGACCACAAATTCAAAATGTAAATAAGAATTTAGGAGGACTATTAAAGATAATAAACTATTCCCCCTTGTCTTTAGCAAAACAATTCATATTAATTCATAATAATGAAGGCTTTATTTTAAAAATTAATTTATTTACCACATTATTTACCAAAGGAGTGAAGTTGGACCCTTACCTTACACCATAAACAAAAATTAAGTCAAGATGAATCAAAGACCTAAACATAAGACCTAAAACTATAAAATTTTTGGAAGAAAACATAGAAAAACTTCCTGGCATTAGATTTGATGATGATTTATTGGATGCACCACTAGAGGCAGAGGCAATGAAAGAAAAATAGATTTAAATTAGACCTCATAAAAATTAAAAGTTTCTGTGGCTCAAAGGGGATTATCAAGAGGGTGAAAAGGCAACCCAGAGATTGCGAGCGAGTATTTACAAATCACATGTCTGCTAAGAGGTTAATATCCAAAATACATGAAGAACTCACTCCTGGACACTCGGTTACAAATATACAGATTACCTGATTTAAAAATGAGCAAATGGATGGAATTGACATTTCTTTAAAGACAATATACAAATGGACAAGAAGCATGTGAAAAAAATGCTCAAAATCACTAATCATTAGAGAAGTGCAAGTCAAACCCACAATGAGATACCACCTCATGTCCATTAGGATAGCCATTACTTAAAAAAAAAAAAACCCAAAAAACAGAAAATAACACATTTTGACAAGGAAGTGGGAACACTGGAGCCCTGTGCCCAGCTGGTAGGAATGTGAAATGACGCAATCATTGCGGAAAACAGTAAGTTGGTTCCTCAAAAAGGTGGAAATGAAAGTCCATCGATGGATGAATGAGTAAACAAAATGTGGTCTTATACCTACACTGAAAACTCATTCAGCTTTAAAAAAAGGGATGAAATTCTGATACTTGCTACAACATGGATGAGCCCTGAAGACGTTCTGCTAAGTGAAATAAGCGAAATACAGAAGAACACAAACTGTGTGATTTCACTTCGATGAGGTACATAGGATAATCAAATTTATAGAGAAGAGAGTAGAATAGTGGTAACCAGGGACGGCGGCGGAGCTGGGAGGCAGCAGGGAGCTGTCAATGGGAAGAGAGTTTCCATTTGGGATGCTGAAAAAGTTCTGGAGATGGATAGTGGTGATGGTTTCACACTAGGGTAACGCCACTGATCTGGACGCTTTAAAATGCTTGAAGTTGTACATTTTGTGTTATGTATATTTTACCACAATAAAACAAATCCATTTATGGATTTGGTCTTAATTTGGATTTCCCTAAAAAACGGACCCCATGGGACAAGGACTTAAGAGGAAGTGGTTTATGTGGGACCCCAAGAAGTATTGGTGAGTAGGGAAGAGAGGGAGGCGAGGAAGAGAAGGTGACCAAGACGGTCTGAGTCATCAAGCCAGTTACTGCGGGGAACGACTGAGACTTAATCCAGCTGGGAACTCTGGGAGCCAGTAGAGCATAGACCTCAGAGCTGACTCCCTGGGGATGAGGGGCAGGGGTATTGTTCCATCCGTCCTCATTGGTCAGTGGCTTCAGGGCTGCCACCCAGATGTCCAAGTCCTCCGAGCCAGGTGCAGCAGAGTGGACTCCAGAGTCCAGAGGAAGTCCGTGGGCACAGGGACCCGATGTCGGCAGCTGGACACGGTAAAGGCTGAGGCTGCTGACACCATCTGCCCCAATATATGTAAATAAGACTTTTTTTTTTTTTACTAATTCAAACTGGATGGCATTAATTAAAATTGAAAGAGCTTTCTTGATTAGGCAAATCCTACAGACCTCCTGTATGGGAAGCATATATATTAGGTGCCACATCACCCCCTCCCTGTGACTGTCTGCCTTTAAACCATCTCCTCTGCCGTGTCCCCAGCTTCTGTTCAAGTCTTCACTTCCCAGTCTGCTCCTCATCCTCTGCTCTGGTAAGAAAAAGCACACAACAGCCTTCTTTTCTGAAGATGGGAAACTTGGACAAAAAAAGAAATGTTTTCTTTAATTATACCCAATATCTTGTAATAATCTATAAAGAGAGATAATCTGCAAAAAAAAAAAAAAAAAAACAAAAAACAAAAAACACCAAAAAACCCAAACCTGGATCACTATACTGTACACCCAAAACTGACATAGTGTTGTAAATCAACTCCACTTCAATTAAAAAAAGAAAACAGAAAAGAGAAATTTGCTTTCTTCTGAATGTAATTAAATCTTGTTTTATTTTTGTCTTTTCCAAATACATATATGAACAGTTTTCCTGTATTAAGTAAATGAGGAGGGTGGGAGGAGTAGGGGGCAAAGATGGCGGAGAAAGCTCTCGAAGGACAAGAACTGCGCAGGGCGCTCCAGAACCAAACTACCCTGTGCCTATGGAGTAGTGAGAACCATCAAGGCTTAACTTCATTTACAATTCAATGAACACCAGGGACAACTCTCACTGTGAGCCTATTTATTGTGGAATTGTTTGAAACTTTGCAACTTTCTCTTTGTTTGGTGTGTTGATCCCTTTCCTGTTTCCTGTTATAATTAAACAGTGAAACCAAACCTAACCAAACAAAAAGTCCCTGGAAAATCTTTAAAAGATTATGCGGTTTCAAGGCGGCCAAGGGGTCACACTTTTTTGATGCATGAGACCCTAGGAGGGCTGACATCCTCATGGAAACACCATTGAAAAAGAAGCTGATGGTTCCACCCTGATGGGAAGAAAAAAAGCCCACCGAATTTTAACCTTTGACCTCCACTACAAGTTGCCACTCTGGCTGGGAGCTGAAGAAATCCCCACAACCTGGGGTAGTGGGAAGCCTGGAAGGCTGTCTCTTGGCTTACTAAGCTGAATCAAAACATTCCCCATAGAAACATTTTAAAATGTGATGGTTAGGTTCTGAAGTGCTGACAGCAAAATTACAGTTTAAATAGGCTTTGTGGTCTTAAGACGTAATGACTTACCATTTCTCACTCTTGGGACCAAACCCATTTTCACGTCAGGAGATTCCTCCACTGGATGATTTACTGAGAAGAAAAGTTCATGTTAACCACTGTGGAGAATTTCCTTTCACTTACCTGCCCGGCTTGTGCTTTTAGATTTATACGTGTGTAAGTTTAAACATGCCCTTTCTGAGGTAGGAATACTTGACTTAAAAGTGAGCTTTTATATGAGCTATCAAGCCATGAAGAGACATGGAGGAAATGTGAATGCATGCTATTAAGGGAAAGCAGCCAGTCTGAAAAGGCTGCCTGCATGATTCCAACTATTTGACATTCTGGAAAAGGCAAAATTATGGCGACAGTAAAAATATCATTGGTTGCCAGGAGTTAGAGGGGAGGGAGGGATGAACAGACAGAGCATAGAGAATTTTTAGGGCTGCAAAACTGCCCTGGTTGATACTTTAATGGTGGATACATGTCATTATACATTTGCCCAGACCCATAGAATGTACAAGCCTAAGTGTGGACCGGTTGCTGGTGGATGTAACCAGTTTCCAGGTTCTTGTTCCGTCCCGGAAGGAATTCAGAGACAAGACGCAGAGGTTAAGAAAGTAAAGTGAGGGTTTATTAAGCGATAGGCTGTACACTCTCAAGGGGAGAGCCGGCAGGCTCAGGTGAGCGGCTGCCCTGAGGTTTTTTCGCAAGCTGGTTACATAGGGTGTAAAAATGAATGGGCGAAATATTCACTGGAGAGGGAAGGGTTTGGGGTCGTAGTCCCTGGTATTCATCCCAACTCCACCTTCCCAAGGGAGGGAGGGATTTTTGTCCTAATTTAGTCTGGATTGGAAACGTCATGGCATCAGTGCATGATGGATACTTCTAATCTGCAAGGCTAATGTTACTGAAGTGAGGGCATAATGAGCAAAAGGTTACATTCGGACACTGGAGATTCCTCTCTTTTCCCACCTTTTTTTGTTGGCCTCCAGGCTGCTCATCACCCCAAAAAGTGTGACCACTTATCAGTCCAGAGGATCCTGCTTTTCCTTCTCTGCCCACGGACCCCTGGTGCTTATGTGATGTATGGTTTCCTGTGTTTGGCCTGTGTCTCTCCTTTCTGCCCAGTTCCTGCCATTTGGCCTGAGTCCCCCTTTCTCTGCTCTTATCCAGCTATCACCTGCTGTAACAAACCCTCATGTGAAATGAGGACTTTGGGTGATAACGATACAGCAGGGCAAATTCATCAATGACAACCAACACACCACTCCAGAGGGGGATGCTGATCATGGAGGAGGTGTGCGTGTGTGGGGCCACAAGGCATATGGGACATCTCTCTACCTTCAGCTTAATAACGCTGTGCACTAAAACTGCTCTAAAAAATAAAGTCTATTGGGGGTGGGGGTGTAATTAGGTTTATTTATTTATTTTTAGAGGAGGTACTGGGGATTGAACCCAGGACCTTGTGCATGCTGAGCAGGCGCTGTACCACTTGAACTATATCCTCCCCTCTGAAGTCTGTTTTTAAAAAAAGATGGACTGTAAGTTCAGCTAGTGTGTGCTTAACCCATATGCGACTGCTTTCCTTGCTAGAGTCTTGGGTGGATTTTGCCACCTTGTGGCCAATCGGGGAACTGTCAACTGCAAGATGGCCCTTCCCTCAGAGGGAGGCTTGGTGAACTTAAAACAAACCAAACCTGCTTTCAGATACTCACTGCTCACAGCTCAGCAAATTCCACCAAAGATAAACTAACTCTCTCTATCTCTCCCTTTCTCAATCCCCCCCTCCCACACACACACACAGCTGAATTCTCCTCTTATAACCTTCCCTCCCAACTATTGCCCATCATTTCCATTCCCTCTCTCACAAGGCAATTTTGCTAGTTTTCTTCTCTCTCCTCCCTCTTATTTTTCTTACTTTGTGAACGCCCTCACTCAGGTTAGTGAAAGCCATGTGTTCCAGAACTACTTTAGGCACGCTGAAACCAATGTTATAAACTTTAAAACTTCTGTGGGTCCCAGAACAGCCCTTCCTTCAAGCATCTCCTCAAGCTTGAGAAGGGGTGACTGCTTACTCCTCAGTTACATCCGCTTTCCCCCCAATCACCAGTATTTAAGGTAACATTTCAAAATCACTTAAAACATTACTAAATACATCCGCGGGTTTGCTGATATTTGCCCAAGGAAAACTGGTAGGGTAAATCAAGAACTAATAAAAATGATGTCCTGTAGGGGGCGGCAGAGAACAGGGTTGAGATCAGGAATAGAAGAGACTTCCCTGAATGTGGATTTTAATTTATTTGTTTGTTTGTTTAGGTTTTGTTTTTGTGCTCCTTTAGAAAGTGGCTTTATGGAAGTATCATTTACAAAATAAAAAATTCACTCACATCAAGTGTGCAATTCAATGATTTTTAGTAAATGTACAAAGTTATGCAACCATCATGACAATCTCATTTTAGAACATGTCCATCAGCCCCTCTCCCTCCCAAATTCTGCCCTCCTGTGAAGTGACCCCGTTCCCACCACCAGCTCCAATGTCTCACAAAGTCCATCGTAAGCCCAGCTGCTTCCCCTCTGACCTTAACCCGGATGACCTTACGGCACAGCTCCAGGGCATAGCATTCACATGTAATCCACGTAAGTGGTACCTCGTGGAGCTGTGCTGCACCCCAGGGCTGCACCCTGATCTCCAGTGCATGAAAGAGAGGTTATAATAATAAGCAATGGCAGACTATCATGGTGTGTTTAGAGCCAAGACTTACTGCAACAAAAGTTTTCCACCGCTCAATGCTGTATTCATGTTAGAAAGCAACACTATTTGTAACAGTAGCTGAAGATTTTTAATCTCTACCATCCAGTTAAAAAAATTAAGAATGTGATTATTTGCGGTTTTAAAAATAGATTTTAGTTTCAGAGCGGTTTCAGACTCACCGCAAAATTAAGTGGAAAGTACAGAGATTTCCCATATACATTTCTCCTCCACATCTGATTATGGAAGGAATTAGTTATGGGCTTATTTATTCATTCATCTAATAAATACCTGCAAAGTATTTATATATGCCAGGCACTGTTTTTGATGATTAAGAATAAACAGTGAACAAAAACAGACACGGCCCCTACCCACAGAACCTGTTTGGAGAAGTCAAACATTAATCAAATAACTACACACACATATAATTGTGGCAGTTGCTGGGAGACAGGGCTTACGTCTGTAAAAAGTATAACCAAGAATTGTGCGTGAGGACAGATGGTGTGTCATCTACTTCTTTTTCAGTTTTTTCCGCATCATTCCCTAAGCTTTTTGCGCACAAAACTCTCCTTTTTTCTTTCATTCAATTCCAACCCTCCCCTTTACAGAAATCCAGACAAAACAGATCAGACGAGGAGTCACCAGCTCTCTAACCCCATCAACAGCTACAATCTGAATACAATTCTGTGAAATGGGAACATCTAGAATGCTAACTTCAGGCAGCCTTCTTCTGAAAAATCTTGATAAAAGGAGCCATGATTTTAGACCAGGCGGAAAAATCTTCTCATCAATGAATGGAAGAGTAAACTTAATTCAGTAAATGTTAATTTGTACATCATAATTGAGAGGCCACAGTTATTAAGCATATGGGCTTTGGAGGCTGATTCTAAACACTACTTACTGTATATTATTTGTGCAACCTTTGGCAAGTTGGTTTGAGACAGGAGGGAAGGAGGCAGGGCACAGCCACTCAAGGAATGACGGCAATTTAACACCAAAATGGTGGAAGATTCAACTCCTAGTTGGCCTTGAGGATTCAGAGGTTTGACTTCTAGTAGACCTTGAGCTTCATTGTATGCTCATTGTAACAGCGTGATCAGTAACATGCCTACAGGTGCCATGACAGCCCCAAGGCTAACTGCAAAAGGCCAAAGAATGGGCTATGGCCCAATTCCTGGTAATCCCAGCCCCTTCCCCAGGGCAGTTGGAATGATCCCACCGGCAGGGCGTGTGAAGCTACAGAGACCATAAAAAGCGACACAAGCGAAAAGAGGCATTTTTTCGCTCTCTCCCCTTTGGAGACAGCCTGCATTCTGTCTATGGAGTGTGTACCTTTTACTTTTGCCTGAGCACCCCATTCCTACACCTTTTTCCTTGCCTTTCTCTTGCCTGACACTCTATGCAGTATGTATCTCTCTAAATAAATCTACTTTTACTCAACGGTGCCTCACACTTGAATTCTTTCCTGCACGAAGCCAAGGACCCACACTTGGTGGGGCACGTTCCAGGGGCTCAACTGAGACCTGGGACTCAGCCCTCCTCATGTCCCACGTCCATTTTCCTGCATGATCTCAGTCACTCTGTGTCTCAGTTTCCTCATCTGGAAAATGGGGCTAATAAGATATAGTGCCCATTTTGTGGAGGAGCTGTGAGGATTGGATGAGTTGATAGGTGCAAAGTGTTTCAAATATAATTTATCAAGTTTTACACTAATGATTTGTGCACATAACAATATGCATGTTATTTTAAAAACTAAAAAAAATATATATAATAAACACCTAGTACTTATAGATAAAATAGATTGGTGGTTGCCAGAGGTGGGGGGTGGAGGTGGGCAAAATGGGTGAAGGAGGTCAAAAGGTACAAAATTTCACTTACAAATAAATAAGTCATGGGAATGTAATGTAAAGCATGGTGACTAGAGTTAATAATAATCTATTGCCTGTTTGAAAATTGCTAAGAGAGTAGATCTCAAAAGTTCTCACCCCAAGAAAAACAATTTTGTAACTATATGTGGTGGTGGATATCATCTAGACTTACTGGGGTGGCCATTTAGCAATAAGTACAAATAATGAAACTTCATGTTGCAGCCTGGAAGCTAATACAATGTTATATGTCAATTATACCTCAATTGAGAAATGAAATAGAGCTTCATGTTAGACTACCCCACTACAAAGGGAATTAAAAGTGATGAAGTTTGCATTTTGCTGTACACTTGAAACTAACACAATATTGTAAATTAACTACACTTCAATTAAAAAAAAAGAGAGAGAGAGAGAAATAGGATGGGGCAAAAAAGTGACGGATTTTTCTTTGCAGAATCATCTTAGGCCAATGTATATCCAGATTCCTGTCAAAGTTCAAAGAGTTCAAAACCTTGAGAGGATTTTAAGCGGGATACATGATTCCACTTTGGGTAGCCTGTTATCTGCCACTAATCCACATGTCTATTTTTACCAAGAGATCTAAGCGTAAGGATTCACGATATTCTCAGAACTGGAGCGCCCTCAGAAAGTTAGCTTTTTGAAACATGCAGTTTGTAGCAGATGCGTGATTAAGAAAATAACTAAATCTCTTAAGACAACAATTTTTAGATGGTTCTACATCCTCCAGAATCTCTTATCTGATTTAATCTCCTTAGTAAATCAAAGCATTTGTTCTAAGGTTGACGACCAGCTTGGAAGGTATCAATGGATGGGATCTTAAAATAGCCCTGGGGATACTTCGGATTATGTGCAACAAACCAAAAAAACCCCAAAACACAGAACAACTACAGTCTTCCCAGGGCTTTATAAAATGATAAAAGAAACTACTATTTGCTTAGTTATGGGTTTCTGCCTAACCCTGTTTGCAGAAATACTTCTGAGACCAGCCTTGGTGATGGCCGAGATATCACACATCTACGACTCAAGTATGGTGCTAAACGCTCTTGATTTCAGTTTATTATTGGGGTAAAGTGTTCTTCTTGGTTGGAGCTCTTGGCAGATTTCCCTCTTGCCTATCCCGTCACCACTGCGATCTTCTCCACCTGCACCTCCTCCTTGATTCAGCTGCGTCTGGGGTTTGGGAAGATGGTGAAAACAGAGCACTGTGCTGCCTCTGCCCTCCCCCTACCCCCGCAGTATCAGCTCAGCGACAGACATAAGGGATCTCCATCCCAGATGGGTTTTTATCCTGTGGTAACTTATGTCCGTAGGGCTCAGTGCCATCTTTGAAAACCTGTTTGCCTTAAGCTCAGGAACATGCCTTCACACCCACATATTTCATAATTTTTCCTCTTCACACCCCTATGACCAAGGAATATTTGCAAATTCTTTTGGCTGAGTAACTGGTAATTTATGTGAGACATTCTTAAGTACCTACAGCCTGACTTTGTCTTCCACCGAGCTCCTGGTTGGGACCACAATCCCCCGTCGGATTCTTTATGAATGACTGGAGTGAATCTGGTCCTCAGCGATGGGGACTGAGCGGGTGACATCAGTTAGGGAGCCAGGTGTTTTGAATGACCTTAAAAGACTGGAATTTCCTAGGTTTCCTCTTGTCCTCCCCGGGGTATTCATTCTGATAGCTGCAATTTCTGGCTCTGTGTTGATGACCATCGATTCTATCCTTTAAACCCCAAGCTCTCTTCTGAAATCCAGATCCACGTAATCAGCTGGCTGGTGGGCATCTCATCTTGAATATGTCTCTGGGCCACCCTGTGGAATCCATCATCGCTTTCCTCCCCTCCCCACAAGCTGCTGCTCCAGAAGGTATTTTTTTTATCTCAGTGAACGACATGCCGTCCACTCAATTTCTCCAAGCAGATGTCAGACTTAATTCTTTCCTTCAACATCCTCCGACCTGCACACGTAGGCACCCCTTTTCTGTCTTACTCAACATAGCCCAGATCCATCCAATTCCCTTCATGTCACCAACTCCACCCTCATTGCCACTCTAAGAGCCCACCTGCGCTTCTGGCCTCTGATCTTGTCCTTTTCCAATTTTCTGAAGGCAGCGAGAAAGATCTTTCTAAAACACAATTTAGATGCTGTCACTCCTCGACTTAAACTCTTTCTAGAGCCCTGTCCTGCCGTCTCAGTGAACACCAGCTCAGCAGACTACTTCTCACTGCTTTCAATGCTGTCTTCCTCCCCCCCTCCCCCCACTTCTATCTTGCTAACTCCTAATGAATTTTAAGCCTCAAATTTATTTATTATTTCCTTTGGGAAATCTTCCCTGAATTCTTCAGATGAGGTTGGCTCCTGTATTCTCACAGCATCTTGTGCTTACCCTTCGTAACAGTTATGTTATTTTATATTAACTTGTCCGTCTCCTTCATATACTATAAGTTCCTTGCTAGGGGGAACTGTGTCTGGTTCAGCATTGTACCAGGGTCTAGTAAGCATCCTGCAAATATTTACTGAATGAATGAATGAATGAATGAACCAATCCATCTCAGGCAAGACCATGAGCGCTCATAAGTTGTTAGTACATGTGTATGTGCCCTACGGCAGCAGCATAAAATATAAAGTGGCAAAATTTAAGATTCTGTGATTCCAAAGAACAGAGTGGTGAGCCATTAATGGCAGTGTTTGATTCTTGCTATTCCTGAAGGTACTGGAGTACACCAGAAACTGACACATTGTAACTGACTATACTTCAAGTTAAAAAAAAAAAGGAAGATATTGGAACTGTGAGTGAAACATGTCACCTGCCATAACAGTAAACCAAGGATGTTGTGGCCATCAAGCCAGCAGTCACTACATCTGCCCCCATGCCCCTCGAGGGCTCTCAGGATGGAGAAAGCAGGGTAGGGGCCCTAGGTGGGTAAGGTGTATATCCAAAGAATGGCTCCAGTAAGCCCAGACTTTTGCACCTTCCCCTGCAGAGAAAAGAGCTAAATTCATTCACTTGAGCTGTCCAGTTTCCTTTGATTAACAGTAATCTTTTGATGTTCCAACTACCTGGTTTTTGTTGCAAGAACTCCTATGTATCCTGGCTCCTCCCTTCCCTCCATCTGAGAGGCTGCCTCCCAGGCTTAAGACCTCAGCAAGTCCATGGAATAAAAAATAATTTTCAACTTTTAGCTTGTGCATTTTTTTTTCAGTCAACAGAATGAAGCATATAAAAAAAAGGCAAGATAATAAACTCATTTATTAATAAACAACGACATTATCAGGGCCTGTTGGGTGCCAGGCCTTGTGAGGGGCTTCGGACACCCCGAGGTCATAAAACCTAGTGACTGTTCTCCAGGAGTTCACAGTCGAACGGGTGACAGGCTCACAGAACATTAGAGCAGGAGGAGGCACAAAGGAAGTTCAATTCAGCCCCCTCGTCTTACAGATGAGATCTAGATGATTCTACAGTGTCTTCCCAATTATTCAGTAATTGTTTAAAAAGAGGATGCTTTTCCCTTTGCACAGCCACACTTCCCCCCACCTTCAATTAGCTACCTCCTAAAAAAGGGAACTCTGTACCACACAGCCAATATAAGCTCACCTTGGAAGCGAAAAAAATGTGTGGTCTGCCAAAACTGCCTGGAAAGATACATTTCTATTTAAAATCTTGGCATCGTAAATGCTTTAGGAGGAAAAAAAAAAAAACTGTGTGATAGTTAAAATGATCATTAATTAAAATCATAAAGCTATGTTAGTAAGATGTGGGAAGACACCACATAATCGTTTGACTCAAGCATTTTATTGACAGGAAACTGGTTTTAAAGGAAAGATTGTTATTATTAAGCTAAGAGAGAATTCGTTTTTAATGGATGTTTTAGAAGTTTCGGTAAAGTGACCATTTGGGCACATTTCAACGTGTTGATGTCACGCAAAGATAGGCCAACTGGTTTGCATCAGGTGAGAGATGAGGAAGTGGCCTGTCAAAGGTTGTTTTTCTTGGATGAAACAGGCCTTATTCATAGGGTGTGTGCCCCACCGTAGGAGACAGAATAAGGCAGCCTAGAATTAAAAGGTTGAAAATACCTACATCTTCAAGACAGAAAACCAAAAATGCTCACTTCTGGAGGGCAGTCGATGCCCTAAATATCTTCGTTTCACTCACATGTCATCTGTTCCTGCAGCTCTGAATGCCCAAAGGTGGGGTTTCGCACATTCTGTGTTTATATTTAGAGGGTCACTGACTTTAAAAGATCTCACATGTGCAAAAAGTTATGCTGAAGAGGTTCAAATAGACTGGCCATTGATGATAGTTGCTGTATTGTTACACGATTACGTCTACATACATGAGTTATATGTTACAGATGCTATTACACGTCATATACATGCTGCACTGTTATCCATTACATACACATGCATGAATATGCACATTATTACATGTACACATCACTATTACATATACCTGCACCGCATTATTACACATGTGTTTTGCTATTACATATACATATATGCATTGTTACAACGACTGGGAGCAATTTTGTTAATAAATCAGACTGTACTTCAATCAAACTTTGGGCATGATTTTCCCTGTCTTTTTGATTTTTATCATCCATGAGAGAGGGGGGAGAGAAAAGCTTTCCCTTCTTCCATCATTTAGTGGAGTGGCAATGATACTGTTCCTTCAAGTAGAAAAGTCAAAAGTCACATCTCATCTCAGAGATTCAAACAGATTTAATTTACATGCTGAACGCATGTGATCTGGACTGGAACGCAGTGGAATTTAAAGCAGGCACGCTCACCACAAAGAGGAAAACACCCTGCATTTTCTAATTACATAAGCAGTGAGGCTTGGATGCTAGACGATGGGGGAAAAGAATCTCTAGGCAAGAATTGTGATATGCTTTTTCAGTGCTCACAGCACTGACTCCCTTGAACGTACATTTTGAAACGTGTGCCTGCTGCTCTGCCTCCGCTGCTCCCCGGCTCTGCTGGATGAAGCTGGCCGTTTGCCCTCTGCTATTTTCTATCCTTGTTTTGAGCGTGTGAGGCTTACTTCCCTTCTCAAAGGGTCTGCTTCTAGAGATTAACAATACATTGAAAAGAATTTTTGAAAAAGAAAAGAATATAATTTATTTGCTTATTATGTGTTGCATTTGAGCCTATTTACTATGTTTTTTTTTTTCTGGTTTTATCCTTATCTTTTTGAAAATTTTTTAAATTCTTTTTTTTTTGGTGGGGGGTAGTAATTGCCTTTATTTACTTTTTTTTAATGCAGGTGCTGCGGATTGAACCCAGGACCTCACGCATGCTTACGCATGTACTCTACCACTGAGCTACACCCTCCCCCACCATTTATGATGTTTTATGCTATTTTAGAAGGATATATGTTTTGAATTGGTTTACCAATATAATTTCCTCAAATTTGGGATTATGACCTCATTTTGCACTTGAGGGGACACGGTGTGTAGATGACTTGCCCATGTTCTCCCTGCTGGTCTGTAGGGGAGGAGCCAGGATTAGAAACCAGAGGCAGGATTCTCTGCTCCATCACTCTCTCTGTAAACCGAATACTCCTCCTCCAGGCAGTCACCCCAGCATCGAGTCCCCAGCGTCCCCAGCCTCTGGTAATGACTCAGCAAATACTCTTGCAATCAAGGGGAACCCTAACTGCAGACTTACTCACCGTATCAAGGGAACAGCCTTTGCAGGATACGGAGAGCAAGGCAGACACACAGACAAAGAGGCTAACGTGGGACCAAAGCACCACATGCTGCTTCCCTCACCGCTTTCCAGCCCAAAGGAGAGAGACTTCAAAATGACCCCAAATTAATCCTGCATAAGTAGGACAAAGAAATCAAAGCAAGTATTGCCAGCTCCCTCGAGAGATGGCTAGGAATGAATTTGGTTCCAACTGAGCAGAAATTCAATTTTGGCATCCGCTCCGCTCAGAAATAAGGTCAGTCGTTTAAAACCGTGTCCCAAGGAAAGCCTGGGTGTCGCAGGTGATTATCTTCAGACTTTCGCAGCATCCTGGGGTCCCAGCATCAGGCTTGGCGTGCTTTCCCCGAGGGCACTTGCATCAGCCTTGATGAGAGCTCTGCTCCCAGCCTGGTTTTTGCATTCACGGAGTTTACTCCAGTGTCCCACACCGCCGGGTTTTCTCAGGTCATTAAGAAAATCTCACTTCCCTGCAGCAACAATTCTTTTTGTTTGTGTTGCTCTGGCATATCCTTCTTGGAGGAGACAAGCCATCATTCTCTTTGTTTTAAAGAGGCAGCCGATTATGGATTTTTTATACTTAAGATTCTGCAACATGACATCTAGGGCAGGCTTCCTTTCATTCACAGGTCCCGAGGGTGTAATCTAATTACTGACAAGGTACACAAAGCCCACAGTCTTGTAGGGAACTCTGGAGTAAATGCTCTATATTGACCAGAGATATAAATAATAGATCATTAATTTATGAGCCAGCATTTGTTGAGCACATTAAACATTACTGAGTGTTGGATATGCCACATAATGGTAACTAAGTGGTGGAAATTCTCAAAGGACTCCCCCCAGTGGCTTGGTGGGGCCAAGATCCCATCTGGTGGTGGGGAAGCCATAAGGGTTAGCAGGCTCTGCCCGGCTCACATTTCAATGAAGACTCACATTTCAGTGAAGACAAATAGGTCCAATGCACCCTTCCCCTGGAGGGGCAGCAACACATTCCCTGAGTTGAGAGGATGCAGGCTGTAAGGTGTGGAGAAGAAGGGAAGAGTGGTTACGGGAGTTCATGGATGGGAGGCTTACAGACCAGCTCTGCTGGGAGCCAACCCGGTAACAGCGTGCGGTCCATCCTCCAGCAAATCTCCGCTGAGGAGCTGGAGGCCACTCCTCCCTACTGAGAGCTGCACGGCTTAAAGTCCTGCAGTGAGTTTCCAACCTACACGTGTTCTGAACAACTAGCTGCAGATTGGAGGTTCCCACAACCTGCTTCTCAGGTTTGACTAATTTGCTAGAATGGCTGAACTCAGAACATTTTACTTACTAGATTTTGGGTTTATTACAAAAATGATAACAACTCAGGAACTACCAGGTGGAAGAGATGCACAGGGCAAGATCCGGGGAAGGGGTGCAGAGCTCCTGTGCCCTCTCCAGGTCAGCCATTCTCCCCGAATCTCCACGTGTTCGCCAACCTGGAAGCTCTCCAAACCCCGTCCTTTTGGGTTTTTATGGAGGCTTCATTACCTAGGCACGATTGGTCAAATCATTGGCCGCTGGACATTGATTCAACTTCCAGCCCCTCTCTTCTTTCCAGAGGCTGAAGAGGGTGGTACTGACAGTTCCAACTCTCTAGTTAACACAACTGGTTCTCCTGGCAACTTAGGCCCCTTAGGGTCCTTCCAAATGTCACCTGTCAACATAACAAGACCCCTTTTCTGCTCTCTTCACTTGGGAAATCCCAGGGGTTATAGGAACTCTAAAGGAAAGCAGGTGCCAGAAAGTGCCAGAGAAAAGGTTGAATATATATTTTTACTATACATACTCCTTTAAAAAAAAAAACCAAACTTCTTTGGGGGAGCTGGGTAATTAGGTTTATTTATTTAATGGAGGTACTGGGAATTAAACCCAGAACCTCGTGCATGCTAAGCATGCGCTCTATCACTGAGCCATACCCTCCTCCCTATTTCTTACTGTAAGTCACAACATCACAACAGCCCTTCATCTAAACCCCACGCAGTGCAAGGGCTTTGTCCATTCTTACCTTGGCTCCCCGGGGAGTATTTGGCTTGTTTCATATCTCAATCCTGGATTCTGACTCTCCCTGACACAGGAAGTGCACAGTGGGTTTGACCCGTCCTAGATTAAGCCCAGGTTTAACTCTTATGTCAGCTGGGATGCTTCCTGTGGAAAAAAAACTGGCTGTAAGTCTTCATGGTTCTGATGTGGCCCACTGAAATGCTAAATAGTGCAAAAAAAAAAAAAAAAAGCTGATCATTTTGTGGAGTAACTTGTCAATTATTCATTCATTCAATAAGTGTTTCTTGAATGCCTCTCAGGCTGCTTGGCACTGCCCCAGGTGCTGGTGATACAGCGGTGAGCAACCCCCCCAACCCCCTCAAATCTCCAAAATCCCTGGCCTCATGGAGACACAGGAAAATTAGATAAGACCTTAGACGATAGTGTACTAGACGATGTTAAACCCTAAGGGGAAGAATAAGTCAGGGAAGAAGGATAAGGAATTTGTGTGCAGGGTGGGGCTGCCATTTCAGAAAGTCAAGTCAAGAAAGGACTCGCGAAATGGGGAGAGTACAGCTCAGTGGTAGCGCGCGTGCTTAGCATGCACAGCGTCCTGGGTTCAATCCGCAGTGCCTCCATAAAAATAAATTAAGAAGGAAACCCGATCTCCTCTCCCTAAAACAAACAAACAAACAAACAAACAAACAAACAAATGAGTTCCAGCCTGCACTAAAGGATGCTTGCAAGTACTCATGAACCTTTGGCTTGATTGGCATTTAAAGCGTTGATGTGCAAGCGGGGCGTGTGGGTTGGGGAGTGGGAACCGAGGTGATGAGTAATACTTTTACTGTCCTTTTATAGCATACTTCCACTATGCTATGACTTGTTCAAATGAGCACAAATTTGTATACTTTCCAAATGTAAGGTGTGACCGTCATTTCAAGGTGCACGCTGCCTTGCCGTCCTGTGGCCTTTCATGTCATTGGGAACACTTGGTCAAGCCTTTGGGCTGTGCTTATGCTGATCACATTGATCGCTGTAAGATGAGAGCCATTTCTCAAGACTCGATGTTACCAGATTTGCCAAACAGAAGAGACATTTTGACATTCACGCAGATTTTTTAAAGACATTGAGATTTTAAAGACACTCCTAAAAAAATGAAGTAATCTTGGAAAGAAATGAAAGCTCCTGGCTACCCTGGCCAAGAGTAAATTTGAACAGTTAAAGAGGTAATTGGATTAAAATTGAGTTTAAAAAACCCCTGACTTTCAGAGCTAAGGGAATCTCAGGGAGAGGAAAGCCGTTGGACTGCAGAGCATCCCAGGCTATGTCTGGCCCTTCTGACCCCTCAGGCTCTTGTCCTTCTGCGTGGGTTCTTCAGGGTTGCACCCTTCACAATCAGTTCAGACCTTGCAGCTCTATGGTTGTTAGAAGGACAAGAAAAAAATACACCCTTTTGACCTGCCACATTGACCAGTCCCAAAGGGGGAGGGTGCACGTGGTTTTCATATTTCCGTCATTCAAGTCAAGCAAGACTTATTTCTTATTCTGAATGGTTTCTCGAGCTCTTAGGATAATATTTGGAAAATGGATCAGCTATTTAGTAAAAGGCCGTCCGGTTACCACATCTCATTTTTCTCAGAAGGCTGTCAGCAGAGCCGTGTGAGTACATTGCTGATTTTCCGGATGGCTTCAGAATAAGTTGAGTTCTATCCTTCCCTCAAATTGATTCATTGCTCTAGGTTTTATTAATTTTTTTTAAAGTTTTTAATTAATTAACTAATTATTTAGTGGCCAAGGTATTTGGTTTATTTATTTATTTTTAGAGGAAGGACTGGGGATTGAACCCAGGACCTCGTACATGCTAAGCGTGCGCTCTACCACTGAGCTATACCCTCCCTCCGCCTCTAGGTTTTAAAGGTGGGGCTCTTCCTGATACTTCACATGACAAAAAATTAAAAGTTTGCCTGAACTTTACAAACAGGGGATTTATGAGATGGAAGGAAGGAGGGAAAGAAGGAAGGAAGGAGGGAAGGAGGGAAGGAGGGAAGGAGGGAAAGGAGAGAGCCTCATTTAACCCGCAGCCCTCTGGAGCTGGAAGTTAACGTGGTCGGCTTAGCAGCCTTGTCTACTCTTTTCTTGCGTTCAGATTCCTTCCCTCCTACTTCTCTCCCAAACTGGAAAACATTGTAATGATCTCCCTTTTAAATCACAGATTCCATACCTGTGACTTAAAAGCGAGATTGTTTCTGTGTTGTTCAGTTTCTGAGGTTGCTGTCAAAGGCAGGCAGTTCATTCAATACTGTCACCTAGGCTGCACTTCAGACTTTGTGTACAGAACGGCACTGATACCATTGCGTCCAAAGTTGAGGGCAGGACTCCAGAAATATTTCTGCACTGAAAAGTTGAGCGTTTTGCATTGTTTCCCATAAAGTAACCCAATCATTAATGTTGTTTTCCATTTAGTAAGTCTTCTCAAGAGGAGATTTTAAGAAGACATGGCTTGAAAAATTGTGTGTGTGTCTGTGTGTTAATTTTAACGGTAGGCAAACAAACAACATGGATTGAGCAAGCCCAGACTTGCTGTGGCAAATACTCAGAAATTTCCAAAAATGCACTTCAGTTGTTACTAAGGCCTCTTAAAACCATCCAATCTATTATTCATCCCTTTGTCTGCCCTCCCACTGTTTGAGAAACATTCTGGCAAAAGCCATTTCTTTAATTTTCCTGTCTCCTTTTATATTATTTTCAAGTTACCGTTTCACAGATGATTTATTTATCTTGGCTGTGGTGGTTCCCAAACATCAGAAGGCTTATGTTTATGCATTGACATCCTCTGGGACTCCACAAAGTGACTGCTTTCACTGGGTTCAATATTCCTCCTTTCCATACCCCTGAGTTTCTAGGAGACTTTTCACAAGGTTCCTGGAGTCAGTGCACTTACCTGCAATTTTATCTTGAAATGATTTAGGGCTTGAAAACAGTCGTTCGCAGGAAACAAGCAAGAGAGCTATCTGTTGACGGCATGATTGGAATAATTAAAAATCAGACTGGCTTTAAAAGATCATTTCCTTCCAGCCTTTTGTAACTTTTTAAAAACAAATTCAGAAGATAGAGTATTTGAAGTTTGGTTGCCAATTGGGTAGGTGCACGGAGGTCCCCCATCTGCCGTGTGACAGGGAATGGCTTGTCCCGGTTACGTCCTTAGGTTCACAGCCCTGGCAGAAGAGGGTGGGTGATCGGTCTTTGACAGCTACACCTGAAAATATGAAATACGACTAGGCGAGGGCTAATTTTATACAACCACCTTAACGATCCACTCCTGAGTAAATGCTGTCCAATTATGACCACTGCTGCTTCCCTGCCCAACACGTAAACGGAGACTGAGAAGAGAGAGCTTGTCTGAAATCATTGTAAGAAAAATTAGTTCAGGAAGATCAAGCTGGGCTGGATAGAAGAGTCAGGAAAGTCTACAAGGAAAGACCTGGTCTGTGTCCTAAAAGATGGACCAGGACTGGATCAGAGAGAGGAGGCATTGAAGAAGGGCATTCTGTACTAACTACTATATATAAAACAGATACACAAGTTTCTGTGTGTATAACATGGGGAACTGTATTCAATATCTTGTAGTAACCTGCAATGAAAAAGAATATGAAAAGGAATACACGTATGTGTGTATATGACTGAACCGTGATGCTGTGCACCAGAAATTGGCACCACATGGTAAACTGACTATACTTGAATAAGAAGCAAGAAAAGAAGGGCATCCCGGGAGGTAGGTGATTTGCGATCTGAGCCACTTTCCTTGTTAACTTTACTGAGAGGCGGCAATCAGACTATGTCTAAGGTCAGGAGGCTCCCTTGGGATTTCGGTTATGAAGACAGAGCAGAAAGCAGAAGGAGCAGGTCTGGGTGGTTTCCATTCCCTATTTCCCCTCCGTTTACCTGTCTTTCTGGGCACCTGGAGGGTGGCAGGTGGGCACCACTTAACTACCTACCGGATAGGAAGTGAGAAAGAGAACCTGGCTTTGGCCTGCGGTCAGGCTACGCGGCACGTGCCGCTCCCCCCGCCTCCTGACCCCAGCTGGGCTCTGCCTCTCCGAGCCGGCCCCAGCCCCGGAATCCTGACCCAACATCGCTAACTAATAGCGCAGCTCTGTCACTGACTTCGTAGGGACATTCCTGGTACGGCCTGTCATTTAAAATGAAATAAATGGAACCCGATTTTCTCACATTTGGATACAGCATTGGATGCAGGAGTCTGAAAATCTGATTCAAGTCCAGGTTAACTGGATTTTCTAGATTTGTGGCTCAGCCTTCTAGGGTCTTGGTTTTCTATCTCTAAAATGATTACGACACCCGCCTCCCTCCCATGAGATCTGCTGCGGCTGTCTTTAACAAAGCTAGTATTTCTGTAATTACTTGAACAATATCTGTCTTCTCACTTGGACTATAGGCTTCATAAGGCATGGATGGTCTGTCCTGTTCTCTGTTGAACCCTCCCATTGTAACAGGGTGCTTTGCACACAGCAGGGACTCAAGACATTTGTCAAATAAATGCATCAGTGAATATCACCTCATATTCCCAAGGAAGCTGAACTCAAAATGGCCATGTCACCACAGATGGGTAACAACACGGGCTCCTTGACACACAAGTCAGAGAACAGCCCATACTCTGATTTCACACTATTCTTTATGTCACAGGCTGGGTCACCACTGCATCTTTGAAACTGAACTGTACACCCTCACAGGTCGCTGGGTGTTTTGTGAATGTTTATCTCACCGGGGAAGTTTCCTCATCTACCTTTAGAAGTTCTCCAGGGCCACAGTCTGCTGTCAGAGTTCATGTTTCTTTGCAAAAAAAACACACATCCAAAGTGCCTTTCATGTGCACATAATCCATCCTCTGCCATGAACTGGAGCATGGAATTATATTAGCTTGGTGCAGGACCATTTGGCCAAAAGTATTCCTCTGACTCCCATAACTTGTCCCTCCTTAAAAGTTCTGAACTATACCTTTCGATGTCAAGTTTTAGAATAATAACATTGTCTGAAAGGCAATCAGCGTGAACAGGTACTGACGACGAGGCAGTGAGACGAAGCGTTAGGTTTCTCTTCCCCCCTCTATTTTTTTTTTTTTTTTTTGAGTTGGTCTGGTCTTTCCCTAGTCTTCTGTTTGCCTGATCTATGAAATGGGCGTGTGAGCACCACGCCTTCCCACAGGACTATCACTTGGACGTCAGCAAGCTTCATTAGCTGTTATTTGCCCAACCAAAGAGAACACAGGAGAGGTGAAAAGTGTCTTTTAATTGCCCGTCTGCCCACATGCCAGGTGCCACCCACCCAGCTTTCAGACTGAGATTGGCATCAAGCAGACCAGCCACCCAAGGAAACGGGGAACAACAGACACAGAAGGCAGGAAAGGAGTCCCGGAGAGGCAGCTGAGTACGCGGAGCTCTGGTCCCGGTCCTGCATTTCAGGACGCAGTGGTGGAGACACCACGGGCTCGGAGGTTAGGGAGACGTGGATTCAAGTCCCAGGTCAGGGTCTTTGCAAGTTTCTTAAATGTCTGAGTCTACTTCCAAGGTTAAAACAGGGATATATTACTAAGTGTCTAGAGTTTTCATAAGAGTTAGACATATGGTAACCATACGCCGCGTGGCACCACTCAGCCACCAGTACATGTCATGTTCCTGACACTCTAGGGAGAGAGATAGAGTCAAGTTTGATAACACCTGTTGTGAGTTCAGGTGGAAGGAAGTAGCCACCTGTTCCCTCACACGCTAAAAGAAACTGCTGTCTGCCAGTTAGACTAATGGATAGAATTTGAAGATGACATTTTTGCTTCAAAAATAGTCTCTTGCCCCCCCCATCCGTTTCATGTGTGTGTGTGTGGTTTTTTTTCCTTGAAACATCTTTTTTATTAACTCATCCTTGGTTGTAGCTGAGATTACTGGAGATGAGTTAAAAATGAGACATAGATCCGAGTCGTCCTGATGGCTTCTCTTCCCGCCCCAGGCACTGTCCTGATGCTGTCTTCCCCCACACGTGTGCTGCTCACAGCAGCACTGCCTGTGGGTCCAAACCTGCGGAGGGATGCCCTAGAGCCCGGGTGACCACAGGAACACTTGTATTTGCCCTCCTAGAAAGCTCCCCTCCTGAACCTCCACGGCCCTTCTATTCTGTGGAAACCCTAAAATATTTTAGAAGAACACACAGAGATCAATGGAGCAGGAAATGCAGCAGTAGGCATTTTTGGTAAGCCAAGCTGGTGTGACCTCCATCTTGGGCAGAGCCTTGAAGGAGCTGACATAGGAAATCAGTCCAGGTAAAAATAGGACTTTTACAAAGGCTAGTGATGGAGAATCCAAATACATAGGAGGAGAGTGGAAAAGTAAAGGAGAAGGAGGGAGGGTTTGCCATTGGCTTTGCCAAGATCTCATCCCATATATTCATTAACAAGCAACCTTGGGCATGTCTTACCTAACCTAAGTCTTATTTTCCACAGCTTTAAAGTGGGGATAATGAATACTTACAGCCAACGTTTATTATTGTGATTAAGGAAGATAATGTAGGTGAAGCACCTTGCAGAGCACCCAATACTTAACAGGTGCTCAGAAATTGCAGTTGCCACCGCCTTTCCATGAATCCTGTCTCATGCAGTGGTATGTTGGAGTTGGGGTCAGTTTATTCCCATTTCCTGTTCAGGGATGTCGTGTTGGTAGCTTGAAGTTTGCTGCATGGGTGTATATACTCCATGGAAACTGGCAAATGCTATCGGTCAGGGCTTCCCCATCTATGCCCCTCCCTAGAAAACGTATTGAACTTTTACTGGCACATCACTGGGGATTGACCAGGCACTTGAACATCTTTGAGCCTCAGTTTCCTCACCTTTCAATGAAGGAGAATAAATACATTCTACCCAACTCACAGGGACTTTATGTCAAATAAGATAATGAAAACCTGAAAATGACTAAGAGTAGTGATGATTAAGATTAACATGAGCTTGAGAAAATGCTAAAGGCATTGCTTCCAGGGAAGGGCTCTCAGGTCCCAGTTTTTCTGAGTACCTGGGAAATGTAGAAACTGAAAAGGTGAGCATCTCAAGTAAAGTAAGCTTGGCCGACTTCCCTTCTAACTAAATGCACTCAACAAACGTGTGTGCACGAGCCTCTATTCTCGATGCCACGGATGTAACAGGTAAAGATGGAGGCTCTGCCTTTAGGGGGCTTATGGTGCCAGGGGAGGTAGGCTAGTAAAGCAGAATGACAATCCTGAGTGAAAAGTGTGATGAAATGGGTGAGTACAGATTGTTGAAGAACTTTGTGGTCTAATGCATAAACCACTTCTCATATGTGACTATGGAAAGCACTTGAAATGTGATCAGTCCAAATTGACATGTGATGTAAATGTGAAACACTCACTAGACTTTGAAGACTTAGTATAAAAAAAAGTTATCTCCTGTATAATTTAATTATATTAATTACATCTCAAAATATTAATATTTTAGATATAGTGGGTTAAGTAAAATATATTATTAAACTAACATCACCACTTTCTTTTTACCTTTTTTAGTGTGACTGTTATAAAATTTAAAATGACATCTGTGGCTCACATGTTTTTATTGGCCATTTGTCTATCTTTGGAGAAATATCTATTCAAATTCTTTGCCCATTTAAAAATTATGTTGCTTGTGTTGTTAAATTAGAAGTGTTCTTTATTAGCCTGGATACTAGACTCTTAACAGATGAATGATTGGAAAATATTTTCTCTGCATCTTTGTGCTTTTTCAATAGGGTCCTTTTTTTCAAGATTGCTTTGGCTATACTTCTTCCTCAGGATTGTTTTGGCTATTCTGGGTTCGTGCATTTCCATATGAATTTTAGGACCAGTTTGTCCATTTCTGCAAAAACAGCAGTTGGAATTTTTATAGGGATTGCACTGAATCTCGGGACTATTGCATCTTAACAGTATTGTCTTCCAATCCATGAAGATTTATTTAGGTCTTCTTTAATTTTTTTTCTGCAGTGTTTTGTAGTTTTAAGTGTATATGAAAATTTGGTTAAATCGTTGCCTAAGAATTTTATCTTACCGTGTTGTTTCTGTTGTAAAAGAAACTGTCACACTGGGTTGACAGTGATTTCATCAGGCCTTGCTTTGAGTGCTTCTTCCCCGGATTTCTCTGCGAAGCTACCTGCTTCTGCTGGTATCAAACCCAGCTTTTAGGCTTCTCTAATTGCTGGCTGGTTGCTGTACTATTTTAGACAGGGCTGTGGGTGTTAACTTGCTCTGAAGTCTGATCCAATTAAGTTTGGGCCATTTGGAGAAGTAGTTTTGGAGGCAAGTCTTTGAGGTTCGTTTGACCCTGGAAGACTCTCCTTATCTTTCTTCAATTCTTTTTTAGTTAACTAGCTAACTTAAGATTTAACTTGCTAACCCAATAGATCTACCAGCCTCCTTTTAATTGCTTACCACCAAAATCTCCATGGTTTTTGAAGGTGACCTTAGACTTGAACTTCGTCACACTCTATTTCAAATAAAGCCAGTTCCTTTGGGAAAATCTTTGAGCTTTCTGTTTTTATGGACTGACTTGACCTCTGGGCATTGTGGAGTCCCTGTTCTGGAGCTGGAAACAGTGGCACACTTCTCTTGGAGCGACAGCCCTGCTTAAAAGGCAGGACACTGGAGGGGGGTGGTAGCCTGGTCCCATCAGTCCTATTCTGTGCACCTTAGAGCCCATAATATTAACGATGGTGATCAAGAAAGATAACACACGTATAAGTGACCAGCAGTGCAGCTGTCCTTGCTGCTTCTCCTTTCTGTCTGCCTTACAGAGATAGCGCCAGAATTAGGGAGATAAATATTCAAGATGGACTATGAAATTTTTGCCAGAAATTATAGCTTGAAGTATCTTTGTAAAAATTAGGTATGAATTACCATTATAAATATTACTATTTATTTGTTTAAATTAGCCAGTGACTCAGTCAGGGGAGGTAGCATTTCAAAAGAAAATATTTCAGCAAGGCAAGCTGTCAAGGCTCGTATGAATTATAGCAGAAACTGAAAATAAAAAATTCCTGGACAAAATCTGTAAGTCCTGAAATATGGTCCAAACATTGCCATCTGCTCATGAAATCATGGAGAGGCTGTTGGAACTTTCTAGCGCTGGGATGGACTGTCTCCACAAAACTGTCTCTGCAAAAATCTGTGGCACCAGATCTTCAGGAGAGTTTCCAAGAGAAGAAGGCCACTGGGATGCTTTCACTCTTCTTGTATTATTTTTGCACAGCGATTCTCAAAATTAAAAAAAAAAAAAGATTTTGCCTTTAAAAAACATATGACCCAGCAATTCCACTCTTGGGTATATATCTGAAAAAACCCAAGGGACTACTTCAAAAAGATACCTGCACCCCAATGTTCCTCACAGTATTGTTTGTAATTGCCAAGATAGGGAAACAACCTAACATCTTTCCGTCTCTTCTCTCCTTATTTCCTCCCTCTCTGATCTATTTTTTCAACAAATGTTTTTCAGAGGCTTCTAGGAGTTAGCTGTCGATTGGACCTCCCCAATCCCAAATATCTAGACATGATTGTCTTGAACCCATTCCCGTCCTGTGGGAATTCAAAGCCCGGCCCGAGATAACTGCACTCCCAGGAGGCTCACAGTGTGTTCTGAGCCAAGCTCCTGTTTTTCCTGAGCTCACAGGTTGACGAAACACCTGGCAGAATTCTAGGCACTGTCCCTTCTTCTTGCTGAAGCATTCACTCCAAGCACGTGATACAGGACTCACTGGAGAATTTAGGGGACAGGGAGGATTTACAGCGCAGTAAGGCAACATCTCCAAATCTGCAAAGTCTTTGAGCTTTGTTGCTAACAGCGACCATCCACTGTCCCAGCACAGACTCGCAGTCACACCATCCTGCTCCTCACTTCCTCGTGCCTCTTGAAATTCTTCTCTTCACTTTCTGAGGAGGTATCCAGGTCTCAGAACTCCCTGGGTATGAGGGAGCTAAACAGCACAGTAGGGGATCTCTATTTAATAGAATCCAGCCTTGGTAAGTGGAAATTTGTGGTTGTAAGTAGCAAGTCTCTTCCTTCTTCCTCTTCCATTACTCTCTGCTTCTACTATTACATGATATCTTTCCTTTAGGAGATTTTAGTCTTTTAGGAATGATACTGAATAAAGATATACACAAAGTGCTGAAAGGACCTTAGGAAAGAAAAGACTTGCCCCCACAGGGATTTGTGGGGATTAAGGGAAAGATTTATCAGTAGTTCCCCCTAACCTCCCATCCATCCATCCATTCTCCCATCCATCCACTCATCCATCCTCCCATCCACTCATTCATCCTCCCATCCATCCATCCATCCATCCATCCATCCACCTAACATTCACTGAGAGGCAGTTAAGGTCACACACTGCTCTAGCCGTTGGGTATATGGTCATGAATAAAACAGCAAGGGCTCTGCCCTATCAGAGTTTATAATCTAGTTGGGGGGATATGAATTCTGATTCATATTTTGCAGGAAGCATGGGCATCTACTGTGTAGGCAAGAAAGTTAAGAGTCCTGCAGCAGAGAGAGGAGGATACAGAAAGGTGAGAAACAAAATAAGGTAACTAAACTGGTAAGAAACAATATGGTTGGCTTATAGGATGTGCAGCTGGAAGGCAAGGATGGAGGGAGGAAGAGGAGGCTGGGCCAGGCACGCACGTAACTGGGAGCTTGGATGTGATCCTGCGGCGAGGGGAAGGTTTGATAAATCGTACAATGTCTCTGCCGCTGCTTTTCCCTCTCCTCCTCTCCGTTCCAGTCAGCGAGTGCGCTTGTCATTCCCACCGAATGCGCAGTGGAGACAGGAGCATTAATTTATTTGAGCAGACATGTGCCAACATCATTTGGAGAAAAGGCACCAGACCCATTACATACGTTCAAATAATGCAATTTGGACTAGTTTGAAAGCAGCCAACCTCAGGCTTTCCTGATCCACTTCTGACTCTGCTGCTCAGCCTGTCTTCCCAGCTAATTCCTACTTCCCCATCTTCCTCACTCTTCACCCCCTTTTCCCCACTGTGCACACACACACACAGACACACACACACGCCTCACCCACCTCAGGCTCTCTCCCGTTGTCTTGACTCGGGTCATGGCAAGCCACGATACTCACGGGATTCCCAGAGCAAGGGAAGGGTGAATTCCTAGACCCTATCTCCCTGAGTGCGGGGGAAGGGACTAGAACAAAAACAAGCTTTCATCCTAATCTTGTCACGTTTTTCTTGGATTCATGAAATTCTAAAGGCAAGATCTCGATGGGAGCTTAAAGACTGTCTAATGAAATCCAACTCTTTGATTTTAGAAAAAACAGTTTCAGGGAATCTTATTCAAAGTTTACAAGGCTCTTGAGTTGAAAACAACAGAGACACATCCTGGTTCCTTAGTCGATGAGTGTGTGTGTGTGTGTGTGTGTGTGTGTGTGTGTGTGTCTGTGTGTTGGAGAAAAATGTGTGGTAGGAAGCCCTGGCCTGAGTGGGCCAGGGGAAACGGTAAGATGCAATCCCAGCAGCCATCCAGCCAGGCTTCATGGATGCTGGAACATTCTTTAGGTTCTGCAGGGGTTGATCGGGCAAAGAATCCAGGCCATCCGGCCATGCCCTCAGCATCAGGGAACTCTCGGTCCCACCCAAGGCTTATGCCTTGTGATAGCCCCGCTCCTCTCCTTCTCTGCTTCTACAACTCCTGCTACTTCTGCTGCCTCGGGTTAATAACTTGGAAAAACACTCGTCCATCTTCTTTGTGGCCCACGCTGACTCCTGGCCTCTCCTGGCTGTGGTTTGTGCCTGCCACTTCTCAGTAGATCATCAGTTTGTGCTCATGGCCACCACCCTCCCCTCTGTCTCCCTTCAGTCTCCTTAAAAGAGAGGGGATGGTTGGTTCCTTTAGTTTCATAGCTCTTCCTCGTGGACAGAAGTCTTGTGCCAGACCTTCTCGCCGACTGCCACCTGGCCTGGGGATCAGCTGTCCTCGGGCCCATCACCTGTGATCAGGGTGGCAGTAATTTGCTTTATTAGACAGGGCCTTGCTGGTGGCAGTGTTGAGCCCCCTTTCCAGGTAGACTGTCCCTTAGCGATTAGTGGCTGAGGTAGGGCTTAGACCCAGGTGTTCAGCATCCTTCCCTTTATGCCAAACTCACCCGGGGTCTGACTGGTCCTGTGTGCTTTTTCCTCCCCGGCTGCCTGCCCCTCAGTGTCTCCTGCCCCACGTGGCATCCACTCTCCCATAGAGCAGCGCCCATGCTCAGGTCCCGGAATTATTGAAAAGGACCCGATAAACTAATTATAACTGAGAACAGCTTGCTCTGCTTCCTGGGTATTTACATTTTAACAATTTCTTAAGCTGAACAAATTAGTCTCTAATGTGACATCTCAAACTGTGCTGGAAAGAAAGATTTGGGAGGAAGCAGATATCCCAGGGCTACTCTGATTCCCATAAAACAAAACAAACCAAAACAAAACTTACTCGTCATGTCAATAAATACAGCTTCCAGCCTCTTTTACTTACATTATCTCCCCCTGCCCCCATCACCACCACCTTTATATTGCTGACGAAGATTAAGAAGTTAGTACATCTTCTGGGCACTACCCAGATTACAGATATTGACATTGGCACAAATTAAACACATTTTATGTTGTAAAAAGGCTTAGAAGACACAAGGTACCTTTATAAGGGAAAAACGTGTCTAATTGAAGAATTCTCAAGCTTTCCGCTACCTATTGCCCTCTCCCGCAGGGCAGGGTAAGTTGTCAGTCACAGACCTAGAGTTAATTCTCTTATATTCCTGGAAAGTTATTTTTTAATCAACAAATATTATTGTGGTATTTTTTATAGACTGGGTGATATTTTTAAAATGCCCTATACTGAGTAAGTAGCAGCCAGGGAGATAGCCACCAAAAATATTTTATTTTTACGTTCATTTTACACATATTGTCATTAAACTCAAGTCCATGTGCCCGACACACAGTGAGGCCAAACAAATTGAAATATCGGAGTTTGGAACAGGACAGGGAAAGGTTTATCGCAGGGTCAAGCAGGGGAAAGGGCGGCTGTTGCTCCAAAGATCTGAATTCTCTCCAATGGCTTGCAGGGAAGAGATTTCAAAGGCCACATCGGGGGTGAGGGCTGCAGGGAGCATGACTTTCTTCTGATTGGCTGGTGGTGAGGTAACAGGGTGGTGTTCCCGGAATCTCATTCATCAACCTTCTGGTTCTAACCAGTCTGGGGTCTCCCTGGGTTGTCACCATCCCCCACCTGGGTGGGGGCCTTAGTTCCTGCAGAGCAACCCAAAGATCAGTACCAGATTGTGTGCATCCCTTGAGGAGGAACTAAGACGATGCTCTATCGCTGAACTATTGTTCCTTAATTGCTTTCCTCTGGTCCTGCCTTCCCTCACTTCCCTAATGAATGACTGCTTGAATCTGCTCTCTGGAACTCAGGGAAGGCTTAGGAGACTAAAGCCTTTTTCTACGAGTAAGAAACAGGGAACATGGAAAGGCTTTTGGACCCAGGAGGACCTCACAGCGTCCTGCTTGGTTTCATGCCTCAAATAAAATTGAGAATGTGTGTGTGTGTGTGCGCGCACATCTATGTATTAATGTTCTGCTTATTTTAATCTCATGTTATATTACAAAGATTTTTATGTAACTAAACATGTGGAAACATTCCCAAAAGACATTATTCTGATAATGACATAACATTCCATCGCTTCAATATATAGTATAATTTATTTTTTTCTTTTTTTTTAAAAATTGAAGCATAGTTGATTTACAATGTTGGGTTAGTATTGAGTAATGTAAATATTTCCCTCTGGGTGAATATTTAGGTTGTTGTCAAATTTTCACTGTGGCCATGATGCTGTAAGGATCTCTCCACATAAATGTTTATTTGCATTGATTATTACTCTTTAAGACAAAGTCCTAGATTGGAAAATAGTGAGTCAAAAAACATGATGATTTTTAAGGCAAAAAAAAGTCAACTTAGAGTCTGAGCTGTAAGGAAGCTGCAGTGCCAGGACCTCTTCCCAAGTACAGGGAAAAATCTGCGAGTGACACTCAGTTTCCTCCATCAGAGACAGGCACCTGCTTTGATGTGTGGTTGGCATCTCATCCCCTGTTTTTCTATTGGAGAAATGAACCAGAGTTTGGAGGGCAAGTCAGTCCTTTACTATCGTTAACAACCTCTCACTCTCACCTTAAACCACAGTCTCCTTCCAATGGCCTTCTGACTATGCCAAGAATCATACCTGCGGCAGGCACACGACTGGCGCGACCACCCCATCAGCCATCTTCAACGTTCTCCCTTTCCTTCAGTGTCTCGAACATGCCACGTTCTCTAAAGTTCTGTCTTTTCTCTCTGTCTAGAATCTTCTTCCCCACCTTCTTTACTTAGGACTCAGTTTTAAGCATACCTCCTCAGAGAGTTCTTGCCTGATTGTGTCACTCAAAATGTTGCTACATTGTACAACTTAGTAAAACTTGTGACTCTTTTACTGATTTCTCTGTTTACTTGTTTCCCCCCCCCCGCCCCCCACTGCTTCCCGTCCATCATGGAAGAGTAGGTTCTCTGGAATCCCCGGAGCCTAACACAGTGACTGGCATGTAGTAGACATTCTGTAACTATTTATTGTTGAATTTCTGGTGAATTTGGTCTGTCATGGTGATGCAGGAAAACGGATATGGGGCGTGAGGAGGGCTGTGTTCCAGGCTTCGGTTGAGCCCCTGGGACGTGCCTTGCCAAGCGTGCGTCCTTGGCTTTGCGCAGGAAAGAATTCTAGTTGAGCCACCGTTGAGTAAAGGTAGATTTATTTAGAGCAATCCATACTGCATAGAGTGTAAGGCAAGAGAAAGGCAAAGAAAGAGATGTGAGAATGGGGTGCTCAGGTTAAAGTAAAAGTAGGTACAAACTCCGTAGACAGAGTGCGGGCTGTCTTCAAAGAAGAGGGAGCGAAGAAGGGCCACTAGGCGTGGTGTTGCCAGTTTTTATAGTCTCAGTATTTTCACATGCCTACAGGTGGGACCATTCCAACGGCCCTGGAGAAAGGGCTGAGATTACCAGGAATTGGGCCACCGACCACTCTTTGGCCTTTTGCAGTTAGCCTTGGGCCTGTCATGGCGCCTGCAGGCATGTGACTTATCACACTGTTACAATGAGCATACAATGAAGCTCAAGGTCTACTAGAAGTCAAACCTCTGAATCCTCAAGGCCAACTAGGAGTTGAATCTTCCACCATTTTGGTGTTAAATTGCTGTCATTCCTTGAGTGGCTGTGCCCTGCCCCCTCCCCTCCTGTCTCAGTGGCAGTGGGACAAAATGTACAGTAAGATGAGAATCTAAAGCCAGACTTGGATGGGAGGACCCTGGGCCCCCTATCCAAGGTTGAATTCTTCTGTATTTCCTGGTGTGGTGGCTGAATAATTAATAAAAGATGTCCATGGCCACATCCCTGGGCCCCAGGAATATCTCAGAATGAAACCCTGAGGTTTGCTTGGCAAAGCAACAGATCCCAAGGTTGAGGTAGCTGTGATCTAGGTTCAAAGGCCAGAACTCTGTGCATTAGGTGCCCGGCTCCACAGAAGTCTGAGCTGCAGTAGTCACAGCGCCAGTGAGGCCCCCGTCAAGAAGGTGAGACCAGATACTGAAGCCGAAGGTCGGTCTAAACCTGAATGGAGCACAAGATGTGCTCTGCTTGTGGGAGCTGCGATTTAGAAAGTGGCCTAGTATAACCGAAATAACATGGACTGCGATATCACACTTTGGTTTCAATCAGACTTAGCCACTCCCTAATGAACGAGGCAGCCATGGACAGTCCTTTAACCTACCTGAGATTTGATTTTCTCATCTATAAAATGTCAGTCGTAACACCTACCACGCAGGATAGTTGTAAAGGTTAGAAATTCCGCTTATGGTGTGCCGGGGACTTAGCAGGTTTACAAAATGGTGATTATTATTATTACTGGAATGTCTTCCAGGGACCCATTGCCAGAGTCATGAATCAGGGACTGGGGCTAACTTTCCATCTCATTTTCTTCATCTCTAAAATAAGGGAAATAATAGTATTTTCTATGCAAGTTTATTATAGATATGAAATTGAATAGTGTATATAAAACACTTGTCAAGGAACCTGGTGTACAGTAAGAGCTCAGTAAATGTGAGCTGTTGCAAGGTGGTGGTGGTGATGGTGATTCAGAAGATGTTAATGGTGAGGATGGTGAGGATGGTGGGATGATGGTGGTGGTGATGATGATGATGCAATGAAAGTGGCTTCCAGATTAAATTCAGGGGACACCTTGGAGTTGACAGCCTTAGGGCAGAACTCTTTGGGAGGAGGGAGGTTTACAACAACGCAAATTTATTCTCTTACAATGGTACAGTCCGAATTTTGAAATCAGGCTCACTGAGCTGAAGTCCAGGTGTCAGCAGGGTTGGCTCCTCCCGGAGGCTCTTGGGGAGAAACTGTTTCCCTGTGTTTTTCAGTATTTAGAAGCCACCTACACTCGTGGGCTGGTGACCCTCATTCATCTTCTGAGTGCCTTGATCTAATCTCTGCTTCATCACATCTCCTCCTTCATCCTCTGACCTTCTTTCCTCCCTCTTATAAAAAATCTTGTGATCACATTTATAACCCATCAGGTAACCCAGGATAAAATCTCCCCATCTCAAGATCCCTTAACTTAATTACATCTGCAGAGTCTCTTCTGCCTTATGAAGTAAACTTCACAGGTTCTGGAAATTAGGACATAGATATTTTGGAGAGTTGGTGGTTCTTCAGTCTACCACAAGCCCCCATCGTCTGTCCCCACATCCCCACTTCCCCAGGGTAGATTCCAGGACCCTTCTCTGTCTCTGTTGCATGCACCCTCAACACCCTGCCTCTCCCTTCTATTGTAAGCCTCAGCCTTGAGTACCTAGCCCTCCACTGACTATATCCTGCTTCCAAGCAGCTCAACCAGTCTGCAGAAAACCACAGCTGTGCCTGCAGGTCCAACTTTACCTTTTTTACTCCAGATCTGAAACAGAGCCTCAGCGTTACAGCAGGGCACCTGACCCAGACCAGGGCACAGACAGGCAAGGGAGAGGTAGATAATTCATTTTGAGATAATAAAGTCAGAGAAAAAAAGATAGCAAAGGTTCAAGGTGAGTAAGACAATCTATCTCATCTGGATTCGAAAATGAATTGTGAGGCGCCAGTCAGAATGGCCATCATTAAAAAGTCCACAGATCATAAATGCTGAAGAAGATCTGCAGGAAAGGAAACCCTCCTACGCTGCTGGTAGGAATGAAGTCTGGTGCAGCCACTGTGGAAAACGGTATGGAGATTTCTTAAAAAACTAAAAATAGACTTATACTATGATCCAACAATCCCACTCCTGAGCATATATCCAGAAGGAACTCTAATTTGAAAAGATACATGGACCCCAATGTTCACAGCAGCACTATTTACAATAGCCAAGACATGGAAGCAACCTAAATGCCCATCGACAGATGGCTGGATAAAGAAGATGTGGTATATGTATGATGGAGTATAACTCGGCCATAAAAAAGAATGAAATAATGCCATTTGCAGCAACACGGATGGACCTAGAGATTAGCATGCTAAGTGAAGTAAGACAGACACAGAAAGAAAAATATATGCTATCACTTATATGTGGAATCTTAAAACAATGACACATATGGACTTACTTATAAAACAGAAACAGATTCATAGAGGTAGAAAACAAACTCATGGTTACCAAAGGGGAAGTTTCGAGTTTGGGATTTGCAAATACAAACTACCATATATGAAACAGGTAAACAACAAAGTCCTACTGTATAGCACAGGGAGCTACATTCAGTATCTTGTAATAACCTATTATGAATAAAGATACGTTTATCTATGTATAACTGAATCACTATGCTGTACACTAGAAACTAACACAACACTGTAAATCAACTCTACTTCAATTTAAAAAGGTGAGAATAAGAACTACCAGCAACCCCCCTGCTGGGTACTTAGCCAAAGAAAATGAAAACATCAATTCAGAATGATACGTGCAGCACTATTTACAATAGTCAAGGTACGGAACCAACCAAAGTGTCCATCAGGGGATGAATGGATAAAGAAATTGTAGTCTGGTCACCTTAAAAAAGGTGATAAAAAAGAAGGAAATCTTGCCATTTGCAATAACATGGGTGGACCTCAAGGGCATTATGCTCAGCGAACTAAGTCAGACAGAGAAAGACAGATAACTGTATGACTCTCTTATATGTGGGATCTGAAAAACCAAAAAACAACAAAAAACCCCCTAGCTCATAGATACAGAGAACAGAGTGGTGGTTGCCAGAGGTGGAGGGTGGGGCTGGGAGAAATGGGTGAAGTGGGTCAAAAGACAAAAACAAACAAACAAACCAAAAAACCCAAGCAAATAAAACAAACCTTTCAAAAAAAAAAAAAACTTTCAATGTTTTGACTATTTAACAGCTGGGTACATAGTGACTTGAGAGAACCGTCTTCAGCGAGGGTCAGGGTAAGGGAAGATGGATCTCAGATTCTAATCTTGGCTGAATAAAGATGCATTTCTCAAAGTGGGTCCTAGCTTTTGCCGCCAACAGGTGTCGCCGCCACGCAGCTGGGATTCTAGCTCCATTGCTTGGCTGTGTGAGCCTGGATCAGTCGCTTGCTTCTCTGAAAATGTGTCTCTTCATTTATAAAAGTTGATTAAGGATTCTTACCTGACAGGATTAATATAGGATGATATTTGTGAAAATGCCTGGCAGATAGTAATCACTCAGACTAAGAGTTTATGACCTGTGAAATTTCAAGTTTGACAGAGATAACACTCCACCCACACCTCTGGCTTCCCCATCCTTAAATTCTGTTCTCTGCCTTGCAAATCTCTCTGTCTTCAGCCCACTCGGCAGGAAAATTTGGGGGGAAAAAAAAGCAACAGAAATTAGGGTACAGTTTTTTTTTAGTTGCTTGTAAACAGATACAATTAATTTATTAGAGTAACAGGAATTTAATGCCTTGAAATGAAACTACTTTTTGCAATCACTTCTAAGAGAAAAACTGCATAAAATGCCAATTCAGCAATCAATAAAGTCGTTCACAATCCTTATTTTTAAAAATAGTAAACATTTCTATATTAAAGATGGAGTTTAACTGATTTGAGGAGTAGACATGGGAGAAGGATGGGTTTTCAAGCAACACCATTCATAAATCTGTTCTAGAAAAGCCTGCCTTAAGCTACAAATATTCATTGCATTCATCATTATGAATTTTTAATGTAATGTTAGCTTTAGTGCTGTGAAGAGAGATGGCTGAAAATCTCACAGAGTGACAACCACATTGTTGATTAATTTAGGCTTTTAAATATTTTAGATATTTCAGTAAAATGATTATTTTTCAAGCAAAGTTCATGCTGCTTAAGAAGTGATTTCAGATACAAGTAAGTTACTTCAGTTGAGCCTAAGACAGAATGAGCAGAGTAGCCCCAAAATCTCAATGTGGTTTTAAGCTTTAAAGACTTCAACAGTGTTTATGTTACAAACAACAAAAAAATCATTTGAAAGTGGTATTTTAATTTCTTTACTTTTATGCATTTTGAGGAATTCTAAATGATTAATGTTTTAATTTTCTTTGTTTTGGTCAATGTTCACCAACATCAATTAGAGGGACAAAAAATAAAATTAAATTAATATTATTTCAAAAAATTAAAAAATGTAGTGACTGTACAAAAAAGTTAAAAAACTAAACTTTCAAATGGTTTTCTAAAATTTTTTCAAACTTTAAAATTTTTATATTTCAAAAATTGAAGGATAGTTGATTTACAATGTTGTGTCAGGTGGCTTTTATAGTTTGTAGCATATATACTTCTGAAAGTATTAAAGTTTAAAATTGCACTAAGACCTTTGGGACATCTTTTTTCAAACACTATATATAGTAAGTGCTGTGGAGAATAAAAGTGAAAAGGTTTAATCAGAAAGGAAAATTCCCTCTTGAGAAAAAAAATTCCTTTTTCCTTGGGTCAGTTGAAGGATGCAGGGCACCAAAGACCAACATCCAAAAAAACCCTACAGATTCTTGGAAGGGTGAGGCAGGGTGTGCGTGTGGGATGGAGTGTTGGGGGGTATGCAATCGTATTGCTTAATCTGAATCCAGTTTTCTCTTGCTAATGAAGCTATTTCTCTGCCCATTTGTCAGAGGCTTTTAATGCTGCTCTTATCACTTACAAAAGCGTAAAGAAGGGCTCATGAGAGGCGCTGGGGTATGTATTTATCCAAAGGATCTTCTTCAACCAAAGACTAACTATTGTGAGGCTGTCTCCTATGTATTGGCTGAGCAGGTACACTATGAAGCCGTAAGCCTTGGGTTCAAATCCTGCCTCCATCGTGGCTAGGGATGTGACCTTGGCAAGTTACAAAAACCTCTATATGCCTCAGTTTGCTCATCTGTAAAGTGGGAATGATCCCAATAATACATACTCCCAAAGCTTGCTGTGTGGATCAAATGAGATAACACACGTAAAGGACTTACGTGGTACCTGGTACTTAGCAAACGTTCAACACATGTTGCTGACTATTAGTAAGGGTAGGGCCCATCCAGCCTGCCCCACGTCCTCAAACCCTCAACAATCCTACTGTCTTCTATCCTGTACAGCTCAGGCCACACATCTCGGCACTAAACTATAGTCTAGCCCTATGTGTTTTCATGCATTTCATCTCATCTACCTGATTTTATTGGAAGCTTCTGGAAGGCAGACAACTTGCTTGATATTCTATCTGCAATCCTGCCTCTTAGCAAGTGCTGGGCCAAAGCCTGCCCTCTATAACCGCTCAGTGATTCAGTGGCTTGAAGGAGACCAGACAGAGAGCTAGTGAGAAAAGTGGAGAAGCCAGTGACTTGATAAATCCCAAACTGGACGGGCAACTCTGGAACAGGAGCTAATTGTGTTTCATGCTCTTTGCACACCTGCCAGCCTCTGCTTGGACCTCCTCCTCCCAGAACTCTTCCTTCAATTTATCTGTCTTCCTACTTTAAGCAGCTTGAACTCATCTTGGCCAGGAGAAAGTACGCTACAGGAGCCAATTAGAATCCTTGAACGTCAGGAGTTAAAAGGCTCATGAAAGATCACATGGTCCACATTTATCATTTTACACATCAGGGGGCTTAAACAAACCCAAACAGATACAGAGGAGTGCAGTGACTTGTCCCAGTGCAAAGCTGGCTCAGGCCCGAGCTGAGACCAGAAATCAGATGTCTTGACACTACACTGTGTCATGTCAGAGTGAGCAGTTTCCTTTCCATCTTAGCCCCCAATTCTATATGTCTCTGAGTAAATTTCAAACTTCCCAACCTACTGTTTCTTCTCTAATTAGAGTCATTTATAAAAGACAATCTTCTCAAGAAAGGGAATTGGAGAAGGAACGTTGAGTCCTGTGCTGGAAATTTTACATATTCTATCTCATTTACTCCTCAGATCACCACTATGAGATAGTTTTTACTGTCTTAAAAATGAAGAAGCTCAAAAAGATTAAGGTCTATGACTACTCAATTAATAAATTGTCTAAAGGAAATTTGATCCTATATTTGGTGGCCCTTCAAACTCATTGTCTTTTTTTTTTTTCATTGAAGTTGTTGATTTACAATGTTATGTTAGTTTCTGGTGTACAGCATAGTTTTCATAATTTTTTTTATTATTTTTTGTTACAAGCTATTGAATATAGTTCCCTGTGCTATACAGTAGGTCCTTGTTGTTTATCTGTTTTATATATAGTAGTTTATATCTGTTAATCCCAAACTCCTAATTTATCCATCCCCCAGCCTTTGCACTTTGGTAACCATGAGTTTGTTTTCTATGTCTGTGAGTCTGCCAAACCCATTGCCTTTCAATTAAACTATTAAATGAGGTCTATTTTCTCACCAACTCTCCCAAGAAGTGAGAAATGATTTGGGGCCCTGGGTGGAAATGTTTATGGCAAAATGGGAACACTCCAGGTGTAAACTCTTAAAGCAGATGGATGATGGACAATTCAAGGTGAGTACCACTTCTCACAGCACTGCAGAATCTTCCTTCAGAGAAAGGAACTAATTTAATCACCTTACTGTTCTTGGGAGTGAAACAAAGGTGTCATAGCTTAAAAGAACTGGCTATTTTATTTTTCCAATCACCCCTCTCTTATCATCCAAGAGAGCCTCCAGAATCATGCCTGCTTTGCAATTCTGTTCCCATTTGATCTGATCCAAGAATGCCTTCTTTGTAAAACGTAACTGTGGAGACTTGATCAAACCATGCTCATGCACTTTATCTTGCAATCTGTTGCCAAAGGGCTGATATTCCTTCTTGGGCCAAAGAATGGCAAGTTCTGAAATGAGCTAGTTTAAGGAAACAAAACTATGGACAAAACACTTAACCCAAATCAGGGATGTGGCACCTTAGCAAAACAAGAGATTAAGCCTGTTATTGTGTGTATAACACAACCCAGGATGTTTGATTTAAGGCTTGGAGAAGGAAAAGGTTCATCAGGCATGTGAACTGTTCCATGGTTTGTCAAATGTTTCCAAGTTTGTTTCACTACACAAGTATTTATTGAGGCAGGTGAATATCTTGAATCTTGACTATGGAGATCCAAAGATGATTAAGACGTAGACTTTGGTCCCAAAGGGTTCAAGATCTGGCCAGTGGCACAGAGAGGTAATCTAAGGACAGCATGATGTCATACACACTATAACAGAGCTGTGTAGGAAAGAATGAGAGGAAGGAAGAACTGGTTTCTCAAATGAGGGTAGAAGAGGTGGAGAGAGGACATTAGGAAAGACTTCTGAGGTAAGGTACCCCTTGAGGCTGGTCTTAAAGGGTAGATTTCTAGCAATTCACTAAGCAGAGGAGGAGAGTTGAAAAGAAAACAACACCCAACAAAGGCTTAGAAGTATGACAGGGACAAGGTAGTTACGGAACACAATGATTTAATGGGATTAGTATGCAGAAGCTGGGGTTTGTAGGGATTGGCAGGCAGTGGGGGTCGAAAACTAAGCTGGGTATAGGAAGCAAGGCTCCGTGTGCCAAATCTGTGCGTGTCTACTCAACCTTGCAGCAGTGGGAGGGTTGCATCATAAACAGAGATCAGAATGAGGTGTTTTATTAAGACTTTGAACTACAATTTGAGAAAAATGATAATGGAGATGCATTATGTCTCCATATATAACAGATTCAATTTATATTTCTTCAAAAATTCAAAGGACTGTTCAATACCATCATCAGTTTTTTTCTTTTTTAAAGAAGTTGCATAGACATTAAAAAGGGGGGGGGGGGGGAGGAAGAGGCGGGGGAAAGAGACTCAAAGCAGTTGTCCACTTAACTCCTTCCCTCCAAACTTACATTTCTCAAAGTAGAACCTGACTGATTTTCCCTGTGAAGTCAGGCAAATTGAGCATTTAGAGTTTGGGTTACTTTGCAGGTGGAAGTCCTTTCTCAACTGTCTTCCTTGAACCTAAAAGAAATCTGAATTGTGCTTCCACTACGTTCAAGTCTCCTCATTTCCCAGTGTGGCACTCATCACACAAATTTGATATTGTTCATTTTGAGAGAGGAAAAATTCCCTCCATCCCGTTTCCTGCTAACATTTAAATAAACGTCCCTCTACATGAGTGATAAACAGATTGTGAGTAGTTTGAATCTGAGTGGAGTATAAAACTTTATTACTCTGAGTTAAAATATAGAAATGCTTTTCATTTCACCTTGGGAAAATTCTTCAATTTTTTCAACTGTTGATTTGCTCATGGCCACCTTTTCAGAATGCTCACGTAGACATATTCCTTTTCTGGGAAAGAATAGAAACTCAGTAATGTGTACGGATTAGTTTCACTGTATCTTTGCCATAAAATTGTCCGTCTCCTCCCATACATCCCAGCTTTGGGTTTTTTTATTTCTGCCCTTGCTGCACAATCCTCCCAGTTTTCCAGCCGCAAAATCATTGTTAATTCCTTCCTCTCCTTTAGTCTATTTCCAGCCAATCTGCTTTTTCCTTTGAATCTGTTCTATATGGAGATGTAATGTATTTCTTTCCGCTTTTGAACTTGCGGAACTAGCTAGAAAAATTCAAGTCCAAACTTAACCCTCTCCCCCAAACTCCATATTTAGCAGTAATAATTTCTAGCACTTCTGTGAATTTCCCCTGCTCCAATAGTCATGGACAATCCTTTTCTTTACTGACAGATATTTGAAAGAATAGATTGACGTTAACCATCATGTTAATTTTTAGCATCTCCCAAGTGTGCACAGGACAAAGACCAAAGCACATTATTTTAATAAGAAAACAACTAGTTGGCACCTCTGCCTTAGTAGGTGACCTTCAAGAGAACTGGGTATTGAGTCTGAAAGCAGGTAATTGAGAAAGGGTGTTATCCTGACGTAGAAGGGGTCAAGGAAAGCTAGAATAAGTGCAGCATCAAAGGGCTCACACATGAGTGGAGTGAACCAGATGGCCAAAGAGGTAATGTCAATAGTGTGTGGCGGACAGCAGTACCTAGAGGGTGGACGCTGCTGTACCACAGCCAGGAGACTCTGCCTCCCCTCATTGAGACAGAAAGGGATGCCAGGTCCTCACTCACATTCAGAAATGCAGGAGATGCCAGCCCATCCAAGGGAATGCTCTGGCTGTTCCTACTTCTGAAGCTGCACACTGCCTCCCTTTCTCCCCACCCACATCCCACAAAGGCATTTGGAACTCAACTCAATTTTTTTTTTAACACTTTTTTGGAAGAAGGGTGTTTCTTCTCTCTGTGATAATTTGATTCAAAACTCTGGGGATCCTTTATTTAGAAAAATGCACCTGCCCACATATTTCAAGGATTTCCAAGGCCTCTGGAAGGTCCTCCAAAGACCTAACTCCGCGGACTCTGGGTTTGGAATCTTTAGTCTGGATTTCCTTAGGTGCATTCTTTGGCCCAGAGGGTTTCAAATTTTGCCACACGATCTCCCCAAATCATCAGGAGAACTGAAAAAAAAAAAAAATCCCAATGCCCAGGCTACACCCTGTTCCGATTAAATCAGAATTTCTGAGTGTGGGACCACGCATCAGCTTATGTTTTAGACTCTCCAAGAGATTGTACTGCGCACTCAAGTTTGAGAACCAACTCGTGGTCTCTTCACGGCACGCAGTAGATCTAAATGTTTTATGTTCTTTGGCTGTCTTTAATCATTATGCCAGAAACAATAGAAAGGCGTCTGTCGCAGAAATAATTTACTGAGAATCATCTTAGAAAAAAGAAGGAAATTTGGGTCAGAAATACGTATGCATTCAGAGCGTTTTCCCTGGGTCATTAAGCTGCTGCAATCTCTTCAGCGAACGGCAAGGGGCACCCTCTCCCTCCTCGCTCCACCTGGAACGCCTTCCCATTTCTGATCGCACAAAGAGCCCGGCCTCCTTCGAGGTGACATCACAAAGGGCCGATCCCCCGCCCCTTCGGCGCCACCACGTGTGTCCCCGCGCCCGGCAGCCACCCGACTTAGTCCCTCGCCGGCCGGTCTAGGCAGCGGAGGGTGGTTGGCAGTGGCTGGAGGCTTCGCTATGGGAAGTTGTTCCTTCGCTCTCTCGCGCCCAGGCCTCCTCCCTGGTTCTCCGCAGCCGCTGTCGGAGGAGAGCACGGGGAGGCGCGGGCTGCAGCCGCGGCTGCTTCTCCCCGCCCGGGCAGCCGCGCAGCTGGGCAGGTGCTGAGCGCCCCCGGAGCCTCCCTCACCGCCTCCCTCCTCTGCCCGGCCGTCCGGCTGCCGCAGTGCACATGGGGTGTTGGAGGTAGATGGGCTCCCGGCTCGGGAGGCGGCGGTGGATGCGGCGCTGGGCAGAAGCAGCCGCCGATTCCAGCTGCCGGGGGGCCACTCGCCCCGGGCGCCCCTCGAGCTCCGGGCTCAGCCATGGGGACCTCCGCGAGCAGCAGCACCGCCCTGGTCTCCTGCAGCCGCGTCGCCGGAGCCGCGATGATCGCGGGCTCCTTTCTCCTGGTGAGCGCTCGGGGAGGGGGAGATTCTGGGACCGCGGCCGCGCCGGAGCAGAAGGCGGCGGCGAGCCGGGAGCGGGGCGGCTCCCCCGGCCGGGGCTGCGGGGGGCTGGGGTCGGGCCAGCGGGGCGGCGGGGGTTGCAAGCAAGGGAGGGCGACACAGCCGAGGGCTCCGATCGGGTCATCTGGAGGAGCTGCGGGGCTCTACCCGGACTCGGGAATGAAGGCGAATTGTTTTCCTTGCAGTCCGGCGGCGCTGCGAGAGGCGCTAGAGGTGGCCGCCGGGCTTCCTGCGCATTTCAGGGCTTTCCCCTTCCTCGACCCCTCCAGTGCCCCCATCTCCTCCATGCACCCCCACAGCCACCAGCCGCTGCCCCCTCCGCGTGGCGTGGGGCTGGGGCGGCGGGTGGGCGCCGAGGCTCGCGGCGGCCGCCGCTTTGTTGCAGCTGCAGTGTCATGTCGGGATGCTACCGCAGTGGGGGACCGGTGCGCGCCCGCCACCGAAACCGCGGGGTGCGTCCGCGCCTCGCCCGCCCCCGGGGCGCCGAGCCCCCTCCCCCATCTCTCCGCCTTGGCTGGGTGGGTCCTGGTTTCCGCACGCCCAGGGAGGAACCCCGAGACCCACTCAGGCGCCTCCGAAGCGCCTGCCCACAGCCAGCCAGCCAGCGTGCCGGCACTTGCGTGGGGGGAGGGGGACAGAGCTCTACATAAAGGAAGCTGAATTTTCCAGTCTTTGCCATCCCTCGCTTACCTGTGGCCAGGCAGGTGAGCCTGCAGGGTGGGGCAGCTGCCTTCTTCTGCACCGTGGCCGCATTCAGCTCCAGGGCGTGCCCTATAGCTAGTCCTCTCCATCACTTACCTGGTCAAAGCCTGAACGCACCCTTGACCCAAAACTTAGGCCCAACTTCCCCAGATCTCTTCCGCTGCTTTTCAGATGTTGGTGGGGATGGGATGAATTAGGTGGAAGAAAATTTATTTGGTATCAAACCCAGGAGCTGCCCTAAGCTTCCCGTGCCTTTTTGTCTCCGCAAGGAAGGTAAGAGATTCTTAGCTAAGAACCAAACAAAAACAAAAAGCAAGAGCCTGTTTTCAGAGCAGGCCTGTGTCAGGGGAAGGCAGGCTTGCTGTCTCCTTCCCGAAAAGGGCTTAATGCCTGGCCAGCCAAGAGCTCTTAGATCCCAGAGCACTGTAGTTGCTACGGCCTGGGAATTCATCCTACAGACACTCTGGTTCCCTGTGTGAGTGTGTGTTTTAAGGGGAAGAGAGAGACTAAAGAAAAGTTTGGTGCTGTTAGCATTTCTAATGAGGCAAGTCCCAGTCTCCCTTCAAAGCTGCTTTCCTGCCCGTTTTATAGTAATGGCAAAGTCAAGATTTGTATGGGTGAAACCAGGGTGGTGGGTGGTGAGCAGTAGAAGGGGACAGTCTCCTTCAAGCAGTGAACCTGCATTGACAGTCGTGGTGGGGAGAGAAGACCAGCTAAGTCCAGGGGAACACCGATCCTAGTATCAGTGGAGTTAGGTCATCCTTGAGCTCTGTCCTTGCAGCCTCACATCTACTACTGTACCTCCCCTGTTGTGTGTTGAGTCCTTTCAGCACATCTGATTGCTACGCTTTCCATAGAGTTCACTCCTAGGTTGAATCTTCAGTCAGTGCGATATTTCATTAATTTTATGTTTCTGCATGAGATAGTTGCTTAAAGTAAGGTCTCCATGTAGTCAAAGCATGGGTCTCTTTAACCAACTGAGAAAGAGGATTCTTGTTCTTAAATCATTAAGTTCAGTTGACCTAAAAATTGTGCCCTGCATTTACAACTGAAGACTTGAGAATTTAAGTTTGGCTATCTTTTTTTTAAAAAAGGAAATTTACAGTGGAATTTAGAAGCAATCTCCAGGTGTTAACTAAAATCAGAATCCTTATTCTCCTGATAATTATAAAAGAAAGGTTGCACTTCAGTTCATGGAATGGCCTGGAGCTGACCTCTTTGCCCTGAAGGGAAACTGGAGGGGGTGGGCCAGGGGTCACCAGGGTGGGAAGACAATGCCTTTTATTTTTCCTGCTCTGCAAGTTCCAGTCCTCAGGACAGGCATTGTTGGCGTATAAAAATGATGATTTTATGACGTTGTTATAAGGATTCTTTATCCCACTGGGATTCTTGGCCATGTGAAAATGGCAGACGCCAGGTCCTGGAGCCCAGGTAGGCACCGCAGTGTGTGCAGACCGCTGCTGGGGCCAGTGGCGGGTGGCGACCTACCCCGTCATTGCAGTTAGCTTAACAAATAATAAACCCAATAAAATGTCCTGTTTATTATGGCTTTCGGTTACCCCTCTTCTCTCAAATATCTCCTTTTGGTGTGACAATATTTGTTATTATCCTCATTTTGGACACTTTTTTCTTGTGATGACAGGCTAACTTAAAGAACTTACTATAAACTTTAAAAAACTTACAGAAGATATGATATATAAACATAATATGATATTATATATGTGTGTGTGTGTGTGTGTGTATATATATATATATAAAACCATATGTCAGGTGCTTTATACAGAGTATCTCTTTTACTCCCAACATCTCTGGGAAGCAGGTGGGATTAGCTCCATTTTACAGATGAGAAAGTGGAGGCTGCAAAACTTCATTGTCCTGGGCCACCCAACTCTCAAGTGATAATGGCACTGGCACCTAGGACTGCCTGCCTCCCCTTCACTCCTCACTCCTGGGCCACTCTGTGATTTCACAACTCCGAATTGCTGGATGATGAAACGTAAGAGCAGAGAAGGCTTTCTGGGGGAGAGTTGAGGTGGGTGGTTTGGCTCGCTGTGGAACGTTAATGAGACTTACATGAGCGCCTTTGGACGAAAGTGTTCTTGCTGCTTGCACTTCTGGGTCTGAGGCGTGGAGGTGTCTGCAGGATACTGGAGAGTAAACCACAGACTGAAAAGCACAGCATCGTGCGTTCCAGGCCAAGAGTCTGGAGAGCAGATAAGTGAGTCCTTGAGGTCTGTGCCAGTGTGAAGGAACGCCCTGGAAGGGCCTGCCTGGTGTGACACACACACTCAGACATGCCTGCTGCCCTCAGGGAGCTTGCTTTGCCTGGTCAGATAGAATATTGGCAGTGGGGCAGTCAGAAGGAAAAGAAGTCACCACTGATAGGGAAATGAGGTCTGAAATTTTGGAAACCACTAACCTGCACGTCTTATGAATTCCAGATAGAAGGACAGTTGTAGTCTGAGCCTTCAGCTGTGTGCCAGCCTAGAAGGTCCCAAGTACCAATGTTTGTCACTGTCATTGAGACTTAGACGTCGAGCTTAGTGCCACCTCCTGACCTTTGCTCATCAAAGTTATCTAGTATGTTGGCATTTGACTTTGGCTATTTGGGTAGATGTGGAGGGGCTGGTCAGGGCTGAAGTCCTGCATGGACTTGGTGACAAGTTCAAGGAGAGCTCAGAATTCAAGCCGACGTTCTGTCCAAAAGATTTTCTCCTTTCTATATACCTTAACTCCGCAATCCTAGAATGTGAAAGCCGGAAGGGAAAACTGGAGGGAATAAAACAGCCTAGATTGGGGAAGTACATTATGTTTTCATGTTGACAAACCTATGTTGAGCGCTTACTCTGAGAGAGGCACTGGACTAGGTGGGGGCACACAGGGATGAATTAGTATTTGAATCTTGCCCCGCGGATACAGTTTATCTGCTGTATGAAAAGTACATGGCTATCAGTTGTGCTGGTTGGGTTTCTCGTGTTTAGAAAGAATCAGTGGATAAATGTACTACACTCAAAGTAATACACAAAATGTAATGGATGTTAAAATCTTTAAATTATTTGAAGTAGTTTTGGCTTTTAGCCTGAAAGTCTGAAGAAGAAAACTCAGTGCCAAGACTCAGAGTAACATACATTAGCCTCGGTAGGAAAAGTGACTTACAAGCAGAAGAATGGGGTGTGCAGACTTGAACTGGGGGGCAGAGTTTCTCACTTACCCCGTGAATCTCCCATCTCTGTTGTCAAAATGTTTAGAATGAGATTGAACTTTCTCATCTGAACTATTTCTAAAGGCATATGGCTGAATCGGCCTCAGGTTTGGTCCAAAACAAATAACCTACAGTATAAAGGAAATACACAAACACACCAAATCAGCAAGAAAAAAAAAATTCCTTGTGATGGAATGTATATACTACCTTAAGTTGAGAAAAAAACACCTGAGACTAAATCAGCATAGATCCACCAACTGGCTAAATTACATATTTTTGTGTGGCTAAATTTGGATGAAGTCTTTCCAGTGGGATGCGGCCAGCACAGTTAATGCTGAATTTGCCAGCACTGTTTGCAGAAGGCCCTTCGCTCCAGGTGTGCCCTTAGTGGATGGGGTGAGCGGCGTGGGCTGTGGGACTGGCTCCAGCAGGTGCTCTGTGTCCTGTCTGCTTATGGATCAGAATGCAGAGACTTTTTTTTTTACACTTGACTCCATCTGTAAGGAAGAGAGGTAAAGTCTGTTTGGAGATTCCATAGACAAGTTACAAATTGATTTTGTCCTCAGCTGACCCTCTGTGAAACACGTAAACTCTAATTGGCTTGAGTAAACTTTTCGGGGGGTGTGTGTGATGGGAAAAGGTCAGATGCATCATTAGACTATTCGGGGCCAGTGTGAATTGAGTGACTTTTCTTTTTGTAAACAGCAATGCCTGTTTTCCAGTAAGCACTAGCACTCAGCTGGCCCTCTTCCCCCAAGCAGGCCTGGCAAATTCCAGTGATGCCAGGTCACTGGCAACTTCCTGGAAAACTCAGATGCTTCTCTTGGATGACAGGTGTCTCTCCTCAGCTTTGGGCGTTTCCTGGATGACTGTTTGGAGCAGATGCGGTCTAGACCATCAGGCGCAAATCTGTCTGCCTGGCCAAAGGAGAACTGAGGTTGCAATAGGAGTCAGCTGGTCCCCCGGACTGAGTTCCCGTTTAGTGATGGCAGGACACTGGGCTTTGTTGCTGCTGGAGCGGCAGTTGCTGAGCTTTGCTTCTTTAGGAATGAAGTGACATCATGAATGAATCCTGGCCTCGCCCCCGTGTTTGTATTTGTCAAGTACCAAAAAGTTCCCAGGCATCCTAAGTGGGCTTGTGTTATGCTACCTGGCTTCTCTACCCCCTCCCATCTCCAGCCTGAGTCCCAGAGGAGAGGAGCCGGGCAGCGGTTAGAAGTAGGGAGGAACCTGGCAGACATCAGTGTGTGCTGAACACTCACGGGGCTGCAGAGATGTGGGGCTCACGGGGATTTAGACTCTTAATTCAGAGCAGTGGTGACCTCACTCTTCTTGAGGGATGCTGAAGGCCGCCGGGAATGGTCCATTCACTTGGATTCTGGCTATCTGGAGTTTTCCCACGTGTCAGCACTCTGGCCTTGGAGTGACAGATGTGTGCAGTGGTGGGAGAGTTGTGCTAAAAGAGCCCTCAGGCAGGGTGGGATTGGGCAGGGCGTGGATGGGTGGGTGGGTAGTCAGGGCCCCGAGCTATAGCCCCATCTTCTCTTGAGACTATCCAAACATTTTGTCTAAGGTGCTGTTCTAAACTAGAAACTGAAACAAAATTTAAAGAAAGGAGAGGGGGCTTAGTAAGCAAAATCACAGCAAGCCTCATATATGATCGTGATAAAATCTCCCATTTGCTCTTCTGCCACCAGGACTGCTTGGGGGCTCTGTCCCCGGGGTGGGTGCCATTTGCAAATCTGTTTTGGGAGAAGGAACATGGGTTTCATGGATTTAGGAGAGAGGAGAAGAGTGAGCCCTTGAGTCCTGGATCCAAGTGAGAGCAGCTTTGCATTCAAGAGGGCTTTGGCCCTGATAGCCCAGAGGGGAGGAATATTAATGGCTGTTAAATTAATCATAGATGGATACTAGTAAGCTCCTCTTTCCTGAGCACGTGCATTGACATTTGGTTGAACGCCTTCCACCAGTGATGGCAGGAAATCTTCACGTCCATGAGGTAGTGTCATTAGCCCCATGTTACAGGTGAGGAGATGAGGCTGGGGAGAGGTTCCAGTCAGGCAGTTGGCAAGTGCCAGAGAGAGGATTCAGATCTTGGTCAGCATGGCTTTGTACACACCACTATGCCTGCCAAGGTGGGGGGAGGAGCCGAGGAACCTGCACTTACTGGAATTCTGTTTCCCGTTCAAGGAATGATTTTCCCTGAGAGTTGAATATTCTCTTTCCATCAGGTGAGCAATTCTGCTCCACTGGAAGATTATAAATTAAGGGCAGCGTGCGTGTGTGTGTGTGCGTGTGTGTGTGTGTGTGTGTGTGTGTGTGTGTGCGTGCGTTGACGGGGGAGCGTGGAACTACTGGCATGCGTTTTCCTCTGGCGTGACTCTACGGGGCCATGGTGCCATGGCTAAGATGGAAAGATACTCTTGCAAATTGAAGTGTTATAAATAGGGAACAGAGGCTTTGCTTTCCTGCTACTTGGGTCATTTTGAAAAATATTTGCTTAGTGAGTAAGAGAATGACAGGGTTTCTGCTGAGCCGTGTAGTTTCAACTCATCCTCAGAACCTGAGGGCCTCTCAGGCTATCCTCTGCTGCCAGCCTGACTATTTGTGTAGGATTAGGGCAGGGGCTTGCATCATCCGTGACTAGTCTTTTCTTTGTGAACTTCTCATTGCGGGTGTCTCAGAAGCCGGCTGAACTCCATGATGTGCACAGTCTGATGTGGGATGCGCCTGTGTGTGGCTTACCATGCCGTAGCGCTCTCGGGAGCCGGCTTTTCAGCATATATCTTCACAGACTGTAGAAGCTGAGGAGACCTGAGAAAGGCAAAGGGCGAGAAGAGATTTCATCATTGGTTCTGGTTCCCTAAAGAACCCTTCTGAGACAAGACCATTATTTGATTTCATCATAGGTATGTCCAGGTCGGCTCAATCAGGCTTAAGAGAGGCAGCGGGGTTGAAGGGGGCAAAAGGTTCAAAGGCAAATGGTGATGGGTTCCCAGAATAATCTAACTGGTTATTAGTCACTTTTTGTTCTTCCTTTACTTCTGGAAGTCCACGGCCCCCTCTCTCCTCTTTGGTTGACATCCTGTATCCCTGATTCAGGAAAAGTCCCAAATCGGACAAAGTTTGGGTGTGTTTCCCTTCTCACATGGAATGCTTAGGGCCAACGGTGTTCCTCGGTTTCAGCTTCTTACAGACAACGGACAATGTGCTGTTCATCTTTGCGTAGCTGGCTCAATGCCCCGACATGTAGTAGTTAAGCAATAAACGATTGTTGAATGAATTCCAGAAGGATTTTCCTCTCAACTAACTGTTCATTCATCCCAGGCAAGTGGGGGAGTAGTGGGAGCTTGATCTCCTTTTCAGTGTTTGAGCTACAACTCGAGGGCATTGCAGTTTTTAACGAAGAGCATTTTAAACATAAGCAAGTTGACAGGCTGGAGGAACCTAGCGGGTACAGAATTCTCTTTATGTGTCTTCCCAGTTCATTCTTATGCTTTGATGGTATACAAACAGTTCTGGATGGTGAAAACTAGTATGTATATACTTGCCTGTGCCCTGTGTTTCTTTGTGTAACTATCTTCTGTGACCCTGCGGACATACAGTTCTATTTTTTATTCATTTAGTAAATATTTATGGCACATCTGTTAAATGCCAGGCATTTCTAGACTCTGGGTTTATGATAGTGAAAGGCTAGTAATGGTCCCTCCCTCTTGGAGTTCATACTTTATCAGGGAAGACAGAAGGGCTGATGTTTAAGGACTGAACTTAAAGAGCAGAAGGAAGAATATTCTAGGAAGGGGGAACAGCACGTGGGATGGCCCAGAGGTAGGAAAGAGGCTATGTGTTCAGAGACTGGAAGGAAGGCCACTGCGGTTGGTGCTTAGCAAACAGAAGGAGTGTGGATTGGGGTTGAAGAGGTAGGCAGGGGCCGGATTGTACAAGACCTTTAAAGATGTGACCACGTCAGGATATTATTCAGAGTACAGTGGGAAGCAGGGTTATAATAGTTTAAAAAAAAAAAAAAAAATTTAAAGATGACCCTGGCAGTTCTGTGGGGAGTGGGTTAGAAAGAGGAAGCATAGATGGAGGAGACTAGTTGGAGTCGTTTACCATAGTTCAGGGGAGAGATGATGGGTCTGGGCTGGTGGCAGTGAAGGTGGGGGTCATCAGATTTGGGATTTTGGAGAGAGTTTACTGATGGTGAGATACAAGAGATAAGTGAGGTGAAAGGAAAGGAGTCATCAAGGCTGACTCTTGGCTTTTTTAAAAATTAAGTTGAAAAAACTTTTTTTGGGAGGGGGAAGGTAATTAGGTTTTTGTTTATTTATAATGGAAGTACGGGGGATTGAACCCAGGACCTCATGCATGCTAAGCATGCACTCTACCGCTGAGCTATACCCCACCCCCCGACTCTCTGCTTCTTGAGCTGAGCCTTTGGTGGTCTGATTACTTTAAAGGGGAGACTGGGGAAGGGGTGGGTGGAATTGGGGAACCCCAAGTTTGGATGTGGTTTGAAGTCCTTTGATTAATGTCAGTTCAACCCTCATGCCTGCCATTTTTTAATGCCACCTCGCCTCTGGTTGGCAGCGCGTTGAGTCATCCTACTGTTTGTTGGACACTTGGGTTGTTGTCATTGTCTTCCAACTGCCAGTAAACAACACTAACAAAGTTGTCGTTGTACAAAACAATTGCTCTTTTTCCTTTTGGGTTGTTCCCAAAACTGAGGTGTATCTGATGTGTATTCCCCAAAGCGGGATTGCTGGGTCACAGGAAATGAATGAATGGCTTTCTGACTCTTGCTGTGTGTTGCCAGACTGTCTTTAGAAAGACTGAATTCATTTAGAGCATCACAAGCAGCTTGTAAATGTTCCTTCTACCCCACAAGCTTGCCAACGTTGGAGTTTATCACTTTAATTTATTTATGCTGCTTTAATATAGATACGGAAGTGTCTTTGGTTGTGCAAATTTACATTTCAGTAGTTGCTAGGGATGTCGTAAATGTATTCACGTGACAATTGCCTTTGTAGTTACTCTGCCTGAACTATTGAGTGGAATTTGTGTTAATTTTATTTGTATTAATTCTTTACATTTTCAGTTATACGCCTTTAAAAATTAAAAAAAAAATTTGATTGAAGTATATTTAGTTTACAGTGTGTCAATTTCTGGTATACAGCATAATGTTTCAGTCATATGTATACCTCCATATATTCTTTTTCGTGTTCTTTTCCATTATAGGTTACTACAAGGTATTGAAATAGCTCCTTGTGCTCTACAGTAGGAGCTTGTTGTTTATCTATTTTATATATAGTAGTTAGTATTTGCAAATCTCAAACTCCCATTAGTTATAAGCTTTTATTAGTTGTATATGGCATGTATTTTTGCAACCTACTTTTAATATTGTTATATTTCATAACGCAAAAATTCAGGTTAAGATTCTTTTTTTAATTGAAGTATAGTCAAATTACAATGTCATGTTTGTTTCTGGCGTACAACATAGTGATGCAATTATACATATGTATCTTTGCATAATCTTTTTCATTAAAGGCTATTACAAGATACTGAATATAGTTCCCTGTGTAGGTTAATATTCTTAAACCCATTTTCTTTTTTATGTCTGAGAGTATCTTCTTTTTCGTTGTTGATTTTAAGAGCCCAAAATTGATCTTCTTACAGATGGGCTAAATAAACGATTCTTATTACTTTTCTGGACTTCAGCATGGGTGGTGTGAGCACTACATCACTCTGTTCTACAAGATGGTCATATTCCTTGTGTGAGTGAAGGGTTTCATGGTCAGATAAGTCTGGGTCCAACTGAGTCACCGTTTTTTTTTTTAACGAAGAATAGTCAGTTTACAATGTTGTATCAATTTCTGGTGTACAGCACAATGTTTCAGTCATACACGTACATATATATCTGTGTTTTCATATGTCATCTCTTTCTACAGCTGTCCTGCTGGTCCTCCTGGACCCATCATCAGGCCACTGTGAATTGTGTCTCTCCAAGAGAGGGCTGCAATTAGAGCATTTCCTAAACTTTTAGACGAGGGGTTGATAAACTTTATCTGTCAAGAGCTTGATCATGTTTTTGGCTTTCTGGGCCCTGCCATCTCCATGGAAACCACTCAGCTGTCACTCTGTGCTTTGAAAGCAGACCTCGGCAAGGTCCAGAAGAATGGGCGTGGCTGTGTTTCCCACTAAACTTGACTTGTGGACACTCAACTCTGAATTTCAAATAATTCTCATGTGTCACAAAATTTTATTCTTTTGCTTCCCCCCCAACAACTATTTAAAATGTAGAAACCATTCTTATACTTGTGGGTTATTTAAAAAAAAAAAAAAGCAGGCAGCTGGCCGGAGTTTATTCAGCCGTGTTTTAAACCCTAGAATCATTAACATCTTGTGGGACTAGATCTGGGGAACTCACTCTGGAAAATGCTTAGTTAACTTCTGCTCCACTTGTCTACAGTGTACTTATTAACAGCACATCCTTTCTCCTCTTGTGTTTTCTCATTTGCCATCTACTAAGTTTATATTCTAAATCTACGTGGAAATGCCAGTTGGCCCTGGCTTGTCTTTTACCGCTGTGCTGTTCAGTCTGTATTTTTCGTTTTGTGATGGGCTCCAAGCCTTGTAGCGTATGTTGTTAGGATTACAGTTTTTTAGAATCTGAAGTCTTTGACTCCCGTGTCAGGAGTTGGATATTTTGCGTTTTTAATTGGGCTGTTTTAAAAGGTTGTATCATCCCAAGGGAATGAAGCTGAGATCGGGTGAAATAATAAGGAGAAGGAACGATGATTAAAATACATTCACGGAGAACTTCCTTGTGTCATGTATGTTCTACGGGCTTTATCTGTTGTCACAATTAATTCTGAAAACAGTCGTAGGATTGTTATGCTAAGCATTATTTTTATCATATTATTATTTTAAATTATCTATGTAATCTATTATTTAATTGTGTTATTATTATATCCATTATACAAATAAGGACCTGGAGATACAGATCAAGTCCCCTTCCCCCACGCCCCTCCCCTGTCCCCTCCTCCCCAGTGAGAACCTGGTAGAGCTTGGCTTGCTTAGCACACTTCAGACTAAAATAGGTTTTGTTTATACTTTCAAGCTGGAGTTGCTGCCCTGGCTGGTGTCGCCAGTTTTGCCTTGGTTTATTTAAGGATTCTATAAATTCTTGGCAAGCACAGAAGTGTAATCTCCTCACACCTTTACCCCTGTCTTCTTTATAACATGGCTTCTCCATGCAGGTGGAGTCTTGGCCTAAGCAGTAGCCATGGTGATGGATGGAGGGGGATGCAGTTCTGTGGTCCAGGGCCCGAAGGCTGAGTGCACACACTCTTCTGCGTGGTAGGTTCCAGGGAAGACAGCATCTGGCTTAGTTCCATCTTGCCTGTTTTTTTCCCGCTTTTCCCCCGTGTCCTCATAGCTTGCCTCCCTCCAATCATGTCATCAGCACGTTCCAGCCTTGGCATTCTCTGTCTTCACCAGCTTGAAACAGCAGTCCCTGCTCTTGCCCTAGCAACAGAGGCTTTTTTAAATCAGACAGGAGAGTAGGAAATGCCAAAGCCAACCAAATTTATATAACATAACTGGAAACAGCCCTGCCTGTGCTTTTGTAGAAGCTTTCTCTTGGGCGCCTTCCTCTTCGTGCATTCTTTTCTCCCTTCGAATCTAGAGAATTTCCAGCAGCCGATGCCTTGCGATGCCACATTTAATGCAGTGCTAGAAATAAAATGGTCAGAAATTCTGGAGGTGTCTACGCCGCCTGGCTTTTGCCTTTTGATCATCTATTAGCAGGTTTTATCATCACCATCTCAGGAATAACTTGGTTCCCTTTTCTTTGTTATAATATCCACAGTAACTGAGATTCCTTTTGACCTACTAGTTTCATGCAGCATTAAAAAACTCTCTATCTCAGACTCGCAAGCGGTCTTCCTGCTGGTCCATGAGGAATAGACAAAAGTTGATCACTGCCTTGAGTGGGCTCATTTTCTATTAGAAATGATGGGAATTTGGTAAGGGACAGGAATGATGTAAACGTGTTGTACTTAGAAACGGCACAGGATTTTTTCCCCCCATTTATTTGAAGGATGAGGTCATGGGATAAGACTTGTTAAGAGAGAAATAGACAGCAGCATCCTACATTGCGTCAGCACATCTGGGGGCTTCAGTCAAGTCCATCTCTGTGCCCTAGAGTAGAGGTGATGTAACAGGACAGGTGTGGTCACCAAGGTGAGTGTGGATACCTGGGAAGTCTTTATTGCTGGTCATTTTGGAGCTGCCCTTGGAAATTTGCTTTCTCCTGTGTTTTATCTTTGACTCACTCACTAAGCATTTGTAGTGCTCCTATATCCCGCACAGTTTGGGGTGGTACACTTGATATTTGTTCATTTATCCATTGTTGTTGGTGAAATAAGTGTCCTAAGTAAATGAAATTTTTCAAATAACTGAAATTTAAACTAGGATGGAATGTAGATGACTTCTGGAAAATAATCTCCTTATACTGCTTATAATTCTAAGCACCAAGTTAGGGTAATCTTTTTTTTATTTTTTATTGAAGTATAGTTGATTTACAATGGTGTGTTAGTTTCAGGTGTACAGCAAAATGATTCAAGTATACATACATATTCTTTTTCATTATGGGTTTTTATAAGGTATTGAATATAGTTCTGTGTGCTCTACAGTAGTTCCTTGTTTGTCTATTTTATATATAACAGTTAGTATCCGCAAAGCCCAAACTCCTAATTTATCCTCCCCCATCTTCCCCTTTGATAACCATAAGCTGTTTTCTATGTCTGTGCATCTATGTGTTTTATAAATAAGTTCATTTATATCATTTTTTAGATTCTAAATAGAAGTGGTATCATATGATATTTGTCTTTGTCTGGCTTATTTCACTTAGTGTGATAATCTCTAGGTCCATCCATGTTGCTGCAGATGGCATGATTTCATTCTTTTTTATGGCCATGTAATATTCCATTATACATACCACATCTTCTTTATCTAGTCTTCTGTTGAACATTTAAATTGTTTCCATGTCTTGGCTATTGTAAGTAGTGCTGCTATGAATTTTGGGGTCCATGTATCTTTTTGAGTGTAATCTTTTTTATCAAATGAGAGGGGATATTTTAAATTCCCCATTACATTTGCTAGTCACCTCAAGCTCCACACTGAGCATAATTCTTGTAAGCCAGTTATGGTTCTGTTAAAACAGAGTGATATCCTCAGAGTATTTGGAGGTGAAATTCTTTGCTTTTACTCTGAAGGATCCCAGCCTGCTGAATCTCCTACATTATTGTGGCTACATGATGGTGGCCTTTTGGCTTCCTCACACTTGCTTCTATACCTGTGTCATCCCCGGCAACCTCCTCCACCATCACCCTTTAATGTGCTGCTTCTAATTAGTGATGGTCTGCAAATGCATTCATTTATTTTGTCAGCAAACCCTTGTCAGTTACACTATGCATCAGATACTGTACTCGAGGGCTTGGAGAGCATCCGTAAAGAGATTCTGTTCTTATCCTCACAGAGCTTGTGCTCCAGAGGGGAAGACACACTAAGACAGATGATTGTGTAACTACAAAATTATGGTAGTCCTATAGGAAAAAATAGGGAATGAGGGGAGAACGTGACACCTGCTTTAAGTTGGGGAGGGGAGGGCAGGGATGGCATTTCGGAAGAAGTCCTGACTCTAGTGAGATTTTGCATTTCATCCTAAGTCATGAGTGAAGCCACTGAGAGTTCTACGCAGGGGAGGAAAGGATCAGATGTGACGTGTGAGTTGGACTGGGCATCAAAAAAGGAAGCCACAAGCTCACTACTCTTTGCTAGACTCTCTGAGGAGGTCTGAATGTTCCTGTGCGTGAGCTCCTGGTCCCTGCATATTTTGACATTTTTTTTTTGACTGCTCAGCACAGGTATTAGCAGGCTTTTTTTCCCCCTATAAAGGGCTAGATAGTAAATACTCTTGTTTGCAGCCATATGGTCTCTTTTGCAGCTACCCACCTCTGCTGTTGTAGCGTGAAAGCTGTCGTAGACAATACCTAAATGAATGTCTCGGTTCCCATAAAACTTATTTACCAGAACAGGTGGCGTGCGGGATTTCGTTTGCCGACATTTGGCTCAGAGGATGCTTTGTTTATCGTTTCTGTGATCTTCATTATTGAGGTGCTTGAGCAAGGGAGGAAGTGCAGTCTATGTGGTTGTCCCTGGCCTGGAGCTGCTTATAATCATTACGGGAAGATAAATATATACAGTTATGAAGCCATCAACAGACATTACATGGCAATATGTAATTAGGCACCAAAATGATGGACAAAAACAGGAAATATGATGGAGAGTTTGCTCATTGGCTTGGAATCTGAGTGTCTAGAAATGGTTGTAAAGGCTGCCTGGAGAAGATGGAACTTGACAAATGATCACAGATACCTGGAAGGTTTGAGTTGAATACAACCTAGTCCAACCTGCTAATTTAACACACATGTAAAGCCAGGTCCATTTGATCTTAAGGCAGAGAGTCTGGATAAGAATATAAGTCCTCTTTTCTCTAGATCTTTGCCCAGTTGTTCTTCTTATTTCAGGTCTGGTCCTCCCGCAGGCTGGAAATATGTATCTAGTAGAGTCATAATAATAATAGAGGAGGAGGGAGAGGTTCCAAGCTAAGGGTTGAATGGAGACTTCTTTTGTTCTTGAAGGAAAGGGGTCCTCAAAAGACTGAGAGCAGCCTGGGTGTAGCTGTCATTTGGGATGAGAAGGAAAGCAAAGAGAAGCTGGGATGTAGAGTGGGAGCAGAAGGAAAGCAAACTTATTTTATAGAAACATTCCTGTGCACACCAACACATGGACAAGGAAACAATCCATGGGGCCTCAGGAGGAAGAAGCTCTAAATTCTTCAACATGGGCATGTTCAAAGTCATAGCCATACTATTTATAACCTGACTGTTATAAAGAAGGAAGTAGCCTCTGTGTTCCAACATAGAAAAGTTTCAGTGATGTAGTATTAGGAAGTGAACAAAAGCAGATCACAGAACAGTATGTATGACCTGTCCCTGTTATATGTGTAAAACCAAACCAAACCAAGAGTGGCTGGAATGGCCAACCGGAAGTGTGTATGTGTGTTTTATGTGTAAATGCTCAGAAAATGGTCTGGAAAGATGCACAGTGAAATGAACAGTGAGTTTCTGGGGAGTGGGTACATGTGAGCAGAGATTTAAACATTTTTACTCTATTTCACAATTAAGAGAATTGCTACAAGAATGTGTATTTTTGTTATAGACATGATAATTTAAAAAGAGCAATATGAAAACAGTAAAAAGGTCCACACTGGGTGAGAGGCAGAGGGAGGGGCTCTGACCGTGGAACTGGGCTCTGATTCCCAGAATCAGAGGTCATTAGAGACCGAGGAGGGCTGTCATATTAGTTCAGGGGGGTCCCAAAACTGAGTTGGGCATCAGAATCACTTGGAAAACTTAACAACAGAACAAACCAAAACCCTGAATTCCTGGCCCCGTTGCAGAGTCACATGATCTCAGGTGATGGGCTGGAGATGTGGATGTTTAGAAAAGCTTCTCAATTTTTTGAATCTGCATTTGAGGCCTGAGGCTTTGTTTAAAACTCTGGTTTAGTTTCCCTGCCTCTGTGCAAAGGAGGAAGCAGGGCTCTTGATCAGGCAGAACGAGCTTCAGGAATTCTGATTCCTATTCTCTTGAACTTTTTTCAGTGGCTCTATCTCCCGATTCAGGTTTGTTTTCCCCAAGATTAGCTTTTAAGTATCATCTGAACTTGTTTTCACATTTTACAGGAAATGTTCTTCAATATTGTTTTTGACCTTGATTGCTGTCCCCCCATCTCCCCATTGTTCACCCTTAGAATCGTCTTTGAGGATGATTTTTTACATCATTTTGATTTTCTTAGAAACCAGAGGGTTGCCACCCATCTAGTGGGAAAATCTCTAATTTTTTTAACTGAAGTATAGCTGACTTACAATGTCATGTTAATTTCTGGCATACAGCATAGTGATTCATTTATACACACACACATACATATACATATATTTCTTTCATATTCTTCTAATTTTAAATTGACTAAAAGGCCTTAGGAAAATAACTTTTCTCGGGTGCCACCTGCATCTCTGTTAAGAGAAGGGGACATTGCCACCTCTTCGTCTCAGCAGGGTTTCTGTGACATTGAAGAGCCCAGGGAGCAGTTTCTCTAGCTTTGTAGCTCAGATGGGTTTAGCTGTTAACATTGAAGCTGGGAGAGCTCTTAGAAGTCTCTCCAGGGCAATGGTTTTCAAACTTGTTTTAGGACTGAACCTTCCTTCCAATGAATTCTTACTTGGACCCCCCCCCCCCCACCCCCGGCAGATTGGTAAATCAGAGCTGCTGTGTCTGAGGCAGAAATGGGGGCGCTTAGAGCCCTCCTTCCCGTCCCCGCCCGAGGGAAAGCCCTGAGAGCTGTGCTCTGCGACGTGCTGTCTTGGGTCCAGCTTGAAAACCGGTGACTTCTTCCCCTTTCTTCTTCCATTGGCCATTGTTCCCCATATCCAGCTGATCTGACTTCTCAAGCCTGCTGCCTTCGCCTCTTTTCACGGCCACCACCTGAGTCCAAGTCACCCCCAACTTTCACCTTGGTCTCCACCTTTTAAGTGGATTTTCTTATCTACTCCGCTCACCCTAGAACCCCTTTCACCCTCCTCTTTGCAGCCAGATAGCATTTTTATTCACAGATGTGATTATCTGCCACTTCCCCCCATCCTCCAATATACACATGTCATGACCTCATTGCATTTTGGATTAAGATCAAAATGTGGAACCAGGGGGAGGATATAGCTCAGCGGTAGAGCGCATGCGTAGCATGCACGAGGTCCTGGGTTCAATCTCTAATACCTCCTTTAAAAAAAAAAAATGTGGCACTTCTCCAATTTTAACTATGGCCACTGTAGTGCATCTTGAGGTTTCCTCAAAGGCTTTCAGAAATTTCCTTCTGTTTCAGACCTTCACTCTGAGGCTCCTTCTGCCTCATCTCCTCTGCTTCCCCTGCCCAGAGTTAGGTACGGCTTCTCCACCCTGCAGCTCCGTAAGTTCAACTCCATAAGGGCTGGAATAGAGTTCTCAAGATTCTGTGGTCAGCTCGTGGGCCCGGTGCCTGGTACACACATAGTAGGTCTTCAGTAAATATCTGTCCAGTGAATTAAGTGTCCAGTTTTTACACAAACCTCATTTCCAGTGTTCAGCCCGGGTTTGGCTGCATCTTAGCTCTACTTGTAGGCGCTGGATTTGCCTCCGGTAGCAGGAGGTGATTTAAAGGTCCGTTTTTAGAGCCACGTTGTCTAAAGTGGGTTACCTAGTGGGATGCAGTTGAAAGATCCCTGAGCTTTGCTTTAATTAGAAACTTACCCAGTTATTCTAAATGAACAAAGAACTGAAAAATCCATGGAATTGAGTGGGGAAACGTGTGGGTGTATGGGATCTGGAGGTGGGTTTTGTGTGGGGCGAGGGCAACCTCTGGGAATCAGACATCAGGAGACTGATGCAGAATCTAGTAACATCCCCGAGACTAGGTTTAGATATGTGTACCCTGGGGAGACATACAAAGCTGCAGGAAGCCTAGCCCCATCCCCACACCCAGGCACACCTGCAGTGAACTCATGACCTCTGTGTTCTGCCGAGCCACCCCCTGGGTGTGTGACTGGCTGACTATCCAGCCTTCCTGCTCAGATAGGGGGCCAGACTCCAGTCCCACAATGAATCAGATTGATGTTGGTCCCCGATCACTGCTCTCTGACCAGATTGGCCGTTCCATTCTCTGCGTTCATGTAATCTGCGCAAGTGGAATAACCTGTTATTTTTACATGTCTCAAACTTCCAGAGCACTGTGGTTATCCAAAACTGCTTTTACACTTAGAACTAGATTCTAAGCGGCTAGCAGAAGTGCGGCACAGAGCCACTCTTGTAGCCTCTGGATTGGGTCCTTAGATTTGGGGAGACTGGGACAAGATGTGTCCTCATGGACTTGCCAAGTGGCACTTGGGAGCCCAAGCTGGTAATAGGTTTTCTTCCCTCAATCTCATGCGTCTGCTGTGCCCAGAAAGGGGAGGCTGGGGCTGATTTTGCAACTAGAAGGAGCAAGATAAAGAAAAGATAAAGCCAGAGAAAGGGAAGATATTATAGAATTTATTTATTTATTTATTTTTAAACTTTTTTTTTATTGAGTTCTAGTCATTTTACAATGTTGTGTCAAATTCCAGTGTAGAGCACAATTTTTCAGTTATACATGAACATACGTATATTCTTTGTCACAGTTCTTTTTCCCTGTGAGCTACCACAAGATCTTGTATATACAGGATTTATTATGATCAAGCAAGAGCAAGATCCTTTTTCTTTAGAGCCCAAGATGAAGTTAAGTTTCTTACCAAGAAAATCAGCCACTGTCCCTTTTTTTTTTGGTCTCAGTTTAAAGAAAAGATGAATCTATGTTTATCAGCCGAAAATTTGTTTTTAATATTGTCATTTGACTGGAGGCATTGCTGGGACAGGCCGAAGGACTTCACGGGAAAAATTTGGGGCTCAAATAGTTAAATTTTGAGGCGAAGGGGACTTGAATCTTGGGTTAAGTTTCAGGTTGCTGAGAGGACAGAAACTCTGTTCACTTAAAAATTTTATTTTTATTTTTTGCTTTATCCTCTCAGTGGCTGGTATAGCGGCAGATTTGGAAGGAATTTGCCTCGTAGGGTGGCAGGCAGTTTGAGACAGGCATTATTTTCTTGACATATAACCTTTCTCCATTTTGAAAAGGACAGTGCAGACTTTCTTGTTGGAACCTCTCAGTCTTCACTCATGCAGAAAATCTCATTTTTAATATTCATTCTTAAATGTCTCCCCCGCCCCTGCTCTGCAGGACCTCAGGATTTTGAACCACAGATATAATTTCCTTTCCCTCAAATTTTCTTTCGGGAAACTAGTATAAAATCCTGTCTAGCTGATGAAATTTCTGTTCTATGAACTAAATCGAAATATTTATTGAATTCTTGCCGAGCCCAGTTTTGGGCTTGGGCTCCTGGGTAGCTGCAGGTCATCCACACTGATGACACGGCCTTCAGAGGCTCGTCAAACAGGATGTGCTTCTAAAAGCATTAATTCTGCTGTTTAAAGCACATTAAGAATGCCAAGGGGCTGCCTCTGTTTCACAAAATAAAAGCAAAAACAAGCAGGATTCAGCTTTGTAAAGATGAAACTTTTGAAAAAATCCTGCCATGTCTATTGGGTAACTCCAAATGGGCCACCTGGTCTTATGGAAGCAGCAGCTCAAGTATTTGCCATCTTGCTTCTTGGTTGATTTGTCCTGGTATCAAGAAATGGCAAGGCATGGGGGGAGGGTATAGCTCAGTGGTAGAATGTGTGCTTAGCCTGCACGAGGTCCTGGGTTCAATCCCCAGTGCCTCCATTAAAAAATGTGTGTGTGTGTATCTATCTATCTATATATATAGATATATAAACCTAGTTATTTACTTACTATATTTATATTAAATAAACCTAATTACATCCGTCCCCCACCAAAAAAAAAAAAAAAAAAAGAGAGAGAGAGAAGGCAACAGTTGGGCCACGGAAGGAAGACCCTGTTTGGCAAGTTATTTTCTCTTGCAATAGGATTTAACATTAGGATTAAAAACGTGTAGCATTTTTAATGTAAGTCACAAAGTGCTTTCACGTTCACATTCTCAGTTGAAATTCTAATTAACGTGAGAGGTACCATCCGCTTCATTTTACAGACTGGAAAAAGGGAAGCGAGGCTAAGGTCGAAAGGCAACAAAACCAAAGTTCCACAGCCAGCAGTTCAGGCCCCATATGGAACTGGGTGGAATTTCTGTTTCTCGCTTTCTGTTTTGTTGCAGCCCTAGTGTCAAGAGGGTACGGTCCTGGTCAGACCTTTAGTAGGAAGGGTGATGGTAGGGTTGGGATTGTCCCATCTGTCCTCCTCCTCTTCCTGTATAACACCTTCTTGGGTTTTATTCCTCCCCCGTCCCTTTCTTTCTTTCAGCTTGGATTTCTCAGCACCACCATGGCTCAGCCGGAACAGAAGGCCCCGAGTATCCCTGGCAAATACCACCATGTTGACCGTGTCACTGGCCAGGTGCTGATCTGTGACAAGTGTCCGGCAGGAACCTATGTGTCTGAACACTGTACCAACACAAGCCTGCGTGTCTGTAGCCGCTGCCCCGTGGGGACCTTCACCAGACACGAGAATGGCATAGAGAGATGCCACGAGTGTACTCTGCCATGCCCCTGGCCGATGGTGGAGAAATCACCTTGTGCTGCCTTGACTGACCGAGAATGCACTTGCCCACCTGGCATGTTCCAGGCGAATGCTACCTGCGCCCCCCACACGGTGTGCCCTGTGGGTTGGGGGGTGCGGAAGAAAGGGACGGAGACCGAGGACGTGCGGTGCAAGCAGTGCGCTCGGGGTACCTTCTCTGATGTGCCTTCCAGTGTGATGCGATGCAAAGCCCACACAGATTGTCTGAGTCAGAACCTGGTGGTGATCAAACCGGGGACCAAGGAAGCAGACAACGTCTGCGGCCCACTTCCGTCCTCCAGCCCAGCCCCGCCTTCCCCGGGCACAGCCATCTTTTCACGCCCCGAGCGCACGCAACCCCACCTCGTCCCTTCCTCCACTTACGTTCCCAAAGGTAACTTAACCTCGTGAGTTACGTGTTTGTGGAAGGCCTCGAGCCCAGCGGAGGTGCCCAGGATGGGCTTGGACCCGGGATGTGCTCTCCATTTTGTCTATTTGAAAGTCACTCCTTGAAGAAGGGCCTTGCATTTTGTGGCTCTTTAAATTCTGGCTCCTTTGGACCCATTAGAGACATTTAGACTCAGAAGTTATCTATTGGGGGGATCAAGTATCTGAAAACTAGGTTACCTCCAGCTAGAAAATAAGAACACAGAGAAACAAGGTCAGTGGGGGGCCTCATGTAAGTCGCTGAACTTCCTCAGGCCTTGGTCTCAAACTTGGCAATCATAAGACACAGTAAATGAGTGGTTTACATGTTTTAAGGTCCCTTCCAGTTGAAAAGTTTTCCAACACCCAGTAGGTCCTGGAGAGACACAGCCTGAAGGTCAGAAAGAAGGGGGGAGAAACACCATGACATCTGGAAGGGAAGGGATGACTGTTGGGTGTGAGGTGGGGCAGAGAAAAGCAAACTAGGGCAGACGCTTCAGGAAACAAACATAGTTGCGTCACTCTGAAGGTTACTCTCTGGAAAATAGTTTCTTTTGTTCAGACGATTTTAACTTTATGTTCTCCATCAAGTATATCCCGGTTTCCCCCAGAATGCATTTTGAACCACAGGCAAGAATAAAATGTAGTTTTTTATTTTTAAATCCTTTTTGATTGGATTGAGTTTCCATGAGATAGCAGCCCAGCGTGTGGTTGGGCTTTCCAGCGAGCCCTCACGAGTGGTTACCTTTGACGGTCGTGTAAGGAGGGCCTTCCTGCGACCGCCATTTGGAAGCGAAGAAACGGGCTCGGAGGGCTTATGTGACCTGTCCAGGTTTCCTCAGGGGCTGATGCAGGACAGGCCTTGGGACTCGAAATCCCTGGCTTTCACACCCCTTCTGAAGAACACTTGTGGAAGCTTCTCTGAAAGTCCACTAAGCTGCCGGCCCCATCTTGCTTCTCTAATAATAGCACATAGCGAGCCAGCCCTGCCTTGCCTCACCGACCTGTGTCACCACACCTTCCGCTGGTCACACTTGGATTTGAGTTTGAGCTCTTTCCTATACGCTTAGTTACATTCTCCATTTTACGATGGAGATTTATTTCATGATGGGGTCATGAAATAGCCAAAAGGTGGGAGAGGAGGAATAAAGGAATTAAAGGACAAAGGAATTCAGCTAGAACTAGTTCTCTGAATAATCGAAACAGTTAAGAGTGGACTCAGTGTGTGCAGAGCAGGACAAGCTGCTGTGACGCTCACGTGTTGGATTCCTCAAGGATGCCCTTGGCTTTAACATGAGGACATGAGTTTAGCTGTTAAGTTGAGTTTCTACCTTCCACATAAAGGTGCTGTTAGGGTCTTTATGAAAACATGCATTGTCCTTTATTCTTAAGCTCTGAAGTTCATCTCTTCTTTGATTATCTGGCCTGGTCTGGAGGTGACGAGGCAGAGGAGGGAGTGTGTAGACCCCACCTATAGAAAAGCTCTTCCCCACTCCTTACTCTTTTTTCTAGGCACGAACTCAACAGAATCCAACTCTTCTGCCTCTGTTAGACCAAAGGTGCCGTCGAGCGGCATCCAGGAGGGGACCGTCCCTGACAACACAAGCTCAGCGAAGCAGGAGGAAGGCAGGAACCAGACCCTCCCCAGCCTCCAGGTCATCAGCCACCAGCAAGGCCCCCACCACAGACACATCCTGAAGCTGCTGCCGTCCATGGAGGCCACAGGGGGCGAGAAGTCCAGCACGCCCCTCAAGGGCCTCAAGAGGGGCCACCCCAGGCAGAACCCCCACAAGCATTTCGATATCAATGAGCATCTGCCCTGGATGATCGTGCTCTTCCTGCTGCTGGTGCTTGTGGTGATAGTGGTGTGCAGTGTCCGGAAGAGCTCCAGGACGCTGAAGAAGGGGCCCCGGCAGGACCCCAGCGCCATCGTGGAAAAGGCCGGGCTGAAGAAGTCCATGACCCCAGCCCCCCAGCGGGAGAAGTGGATCTACTACTGCAACGGCCACGGTGAGCCTTCTGTCTTTTCTCCTCACTTCCCGATGCCCCAGCCTCTCCCTCCCTAGTCCCCGCTGGCAGAAGGAAAGGAACATGCAGAGTTTCTGGAATCTCTTCTGTGCACCAAGTGCTGGCTGATCTAGTTGCATTAGGAAAGATGAGGTGGTCAGCCTTCGACGCCCTGCGTTCAGGGAGAATCACCCCTCTGCCCCTGGTTCTCCTGGCACGTTTAAAAGAGAGTGTTGTGGGATCAGAGACCTGTGAATGACCTCTAGGGGCTTTGTTCGACCTTGTCATTTAACAAGTGAGGGAATCAAGTTCAGAGAGGTTTGGCTGCACTGACCCAGGGTAGTCTTTTTTTTTTTTTTTTTTTTTTTAAATTGCAGTATAGTCAGTTTACAATATTGCGTTAGTTTCTGGTGTATAGCTTAGTGATTCCGTTATGCATATATATACGTTCCTTTTCAAATCCTTTTTCATTATAAGCTATTATAAGATAGTGAATATAGTTCCCTGTGCTCTACAGTAGGACCTTGTTATTTTTCTGTTTTACGTATAGTGGTTTGTGTCTGCTAATCCCAAACTCCCAATTTATCCCCCCATTTCCCCTTTGGTAACCGTAAGTTTGTTTTCTATGTCTGTGAGTCTGTTTCTGTTTTGTAAGTAAGTTCATTTGTGTCACTTCTTTAGATTCCACATATAAGTGATGTCATGTGACCCAGGGTAGTCTTTGGTTCAGGACAGATGGGACTGACTCCGTGTCTCCCGACTTTGGAGTCCTCACTTCCTCCCACGAGTCTGCTAAGAAAATAAGAGGGAGGCAAAAATAAATACAGTTTGCCTTAAGTTTGCCTTTTTGAATTTGAACCTTGCTTTTAGATTCCTAGCCCTTTTCTCACATGTACTTTTCCCCTCTTACATTTTTAGGACCCCATTTCTATCAGGAAGATAGGAAGGTCTCTTGGAGTTCAGACACCTGAACCTTAGTTTACTGATGATCATCTGATGCTGGGTTCTGTATCTTTTCCTTAGTGGTCAGTGTGTGTGGTGGGTCCAGCTGGAAAATCTCAGTTTTTCCTCTTTTGAAAGCAAAAACTAATTTCTAGAACTTGTCTTAGCAGCTAAGTTTGAGTTGAAGGCTGCAGTTTTCAGACTGTGGCAGTAACTTCCCTTTCCTTAATATTGAATGAGATTTCAGCCCAAAGTTTTGATAATTCCGTTTGGGATCTTTCTCCTTAAAGATGAAGGCTGAGGCTTACCTTCCTGAAAAGTGGTTTGGCCTTTTGTATTGAGCCTTAAAAATCTTTATACCTTTCAGCCCAGCAGTTCTATTTTTGTGAATCGATCAGAAAGATAAAAACCAGAAACACACACAAAATATTTAAGCACAAAGATCTTGAACTTTTTTTTTTTTTTTTTTTTTGAGAAACCTTGTACTTTTATTCCATTCCTCAGACTATTTACTGGTCTGCTTATACTGTCTCCTGATAGTAACCATATATTTGCTTTGGGATTTTTTATTTTTGGAAGTATAGTTGATGTACAATGTTGTGTTAGTGTCAGATGTATAACAAAGTAATTCAGTTATCCATCCATATATACACACACACACACACACACACACATATACACACACACACATTTTTCAGATTCTTTTCCATTATAGGTTGTCACAAGATGTTGAATGTAGTTCACTGTGCTATACAGTAGGTCTTTGTTTATTTATTTTATATGTAGTAGTGTTTACCTGTTAATCTGAAGCTCTTAATTTATCCTTCTCTCCCCTGAAGATCTTGAACTTTTAATTCAGCATTACGTATAATAAATAGAAACTGGAAATAATCAAAGGGCCAGTTTTAGGGAAATGACTAAGAAAATTATGGCAGCATCAACATCTTGCTCAAATATGTGAGTATTTGGAACACTCTTCTCATTATTCCGTTCATTAAAGAAGCCACTCCAGTCAGTTAGTAGCTGCATTTATGGATTAGGTTACGGTCAGCTGTATTCCCTTGCAGTGTAGTTTTCAGATTTCTTGAGACCACAGGGAGTTGTAGAAGTAAATCTGGTCCAGCCTCAGAAAGCAACTTCACACAACGGTCTTAGGCATAGTCATGGCCACTGTAACCTTGTAAACTCCTATGCCTGTGTCCTTGAAACAATATTCTCTTTTGTAGAAAGAATGAAAGTGCCAAACAAAACCTGACCCTGCCTTCCTTCAGCAACACACTTTTCCAGCTAAATCACAGCTGTTTCATTCAGGTCTCTTCCGGTAGTTTAACTTTTTCCCCCCAAGATTTTTGTATTGGGATGTTTATAATTAAGGTTGTTTTTTTTTTTTTTTAAAAAGGAAGTTCTCTTCTTTCCAAATTGCTGTTCTCAAAGGTACAACCAGGTTAAAATCCCATCACAAAGAGAGGTTCTGTTTAATAAAAACCATTCCAGGTACTCAGAGAGGCCTCTGGAAACAATACCTTGTTGATCTGATTGCGCTCAGTTCTGGGCAGCAAAGAATCCTGTATAATAAGATCTTTCTCTGGTCCTTACCTGTTTCACACTGAGTTGTTCATGAGGGTGAAGGTGGGGTTAAAATCACCTAGATGTGGGTGCTCTGTATAAGAGGTCACGTAAGACCTCACTTAGCTTTGCTCACCTTAAGCAGACAGTGCTGTGTTCCTGAATGCCATCTAGACCCCTGGCACTCTGAAGCCAGGCCAGGGGTCCCCATCTTCCTTGCCAACAAGAGCCTCTTTATTTGGCTCCACTCTACCTTCTCTGCCTTCCATGAACTTAGGGGTTTTTGCCCTTTTTTTAATTGAAGTATAGTTGATTTACAATGTTATGTTAGTTTCAGGTGTACAGCAAAGTGATTCAATTATGCATATACATAAACAGATATATATTCTTTTTCAGATTCTTTTCCATTATAGGCTAGTACAAGATATCGAATGTAGTTCCCCGTTCTATATGATAGGTCCTTGTTGTTTACCTACTTTATATATAGTAGTGTGTATCTGTTAATCCTAAACTCCTGATTCATCTCTCCCCTCCCTCCCTGGATTTATGGTTTTCAAGTCGAATTCCACAAAACTGCTACCCTGCTTTCACAGAATCCTAGGTGGTGGAAACACAAGATGAGACCTTATGTGGCCAGGAGGATCGGATTTCTATCTATTTCAACCCAAGTAGAAATCCATTAAGGGTCACATGTAATGAGTTATAGGGGCTGGGAGAAATGGCTGCAGGGAAAAACCTGTGCTGGGAACTTTGACCATAAAATGCCTTGAGGTCTGATGGACCAGTACAGAACCAGCTAGAATAGAAAATGTGGCCCATGGAGTCTGGTTCTAATTGATCTAGGAAGGAAGAACCTTTGGTCACTTTACCTGCTCTTGCAAATATGAGGAGCACCTGCTGAGCTGATTTTGAAGCCTGGGAGAATGAGGGGAAGAGAAAGACCCTGGGCACAGGGGAAACCGGAAACCTCAGGAGGAAGCGCGATTGGCTGGGAGAGGGAGGCTGTGCCAAGGGGACCTTGTGGGGCCTGGTTCTGCTCACCTGTCCAGTGAAGGTCTTGGATTCAGATATCTCTAACCTTCCATTCTAAAATCCTATTCTTCACTGATGCAAAACCTGAAAGGTGAAGTTGAAAACAACCCACAACCTTCCTTTGCATATCTCAGGCTTGAAACCTGAAGACTGAATTACAGACCAGCTGGCTTAGTGGTTGAACCTCTTATTTGCATAACTTTTAAAACAGTTGTAGTTGATTTACAATGTTGTGTTAGTTCCAGTTGTACAGCATAGTGATTCAGTTATATGTAAATATATGTTCTTTTCAGATTCTTTTCCATTATAGTTTATTATAAGATATTGAACATAGTTCCCTGTGCTATACAGTAGGACCTCGTTGTTTATCTATTTTATATATAGTAGTTACTATCTGCTAATCCCAAACTCCTAATTTCTCCCTTGTCCTTCCTTTCTTCCTTGGTAACCATAAGTTTGTTTTCTATGTCTGTGAATCTGTTTCTGTTTTGTAAATAGATTCATTTGCATCATTTTTTCAGATTCCACATTATAAGTGACATCATGATGTTTGTCTTTCTCTATCTGACTTACTTCACTTAGTATGATCATCTCTGGGTCTATCCATGTTATTTGCATAACTTTGATGTTCTAATCTGTACGTGAAGACTGTTCTTAGGGAAAGCAATCCTGCTTAAGAAACAGGACATAATTTGCTTACTGCACTTACTTAAAAGGTTCTGGCACTGTGCTTGCTTGCACTGAGCTATATTTTAGACCTTGAGTTTCTGGTAAGATATTTTTTATTTCTTCCGTCCTATCCACTATGACATCATCCCACCTTACCTGGCAAACAAGCAGAAACGCACCTCCTCTGATCTCTGTTGTCTTTACATTTTACTCAGTAACAACCCTGTTCTCAGTTCTGGGTCCTTACGCATCCCAACAACAGGTTGAGAAAAAATGTTTCCTTTTTTCCCCAGTTGTGCTTCCTCATCTATGATTGATCCAGTGTGGGAGAACTGGCCTTTACTGGGGCGTAGGAAGGAAATGCATCTCCCAGATTCACAACTCTGTAGATTTCATCCTCCTTCCAGGGGAAGCAGCAAGGTGCAGTCTAATGGTAGGAGTGGAGCTGTGATTGTGTTTCTAGTACAGATATTTCCCCAAAGTTGCAAAGGTTAACTAGGGACAGGTGCTGAGTAACTGGAAACTATGTCCTTGTTGTATATGAACAATAGCAATACACTCTCCAATCAGGTTTCAGGGATGGCTTAAGAAAACACTTCATTTTTTCACCACCATATGCAGTGTTCAGGAATACAGAGCAAATGAAGTGCGTTAGGAATTCAGCAGTAAGTGCTTCTCCACTTAATTTTTTTCCTAGAGTGAGGTTATTGGGAGCCTGCTACTGCCCATAGATGATCTGGGGGGGGCAGAAGATGATGACTTACTAATATAATTTTCTAACCTCATGCGAAAGGTTTCTGCTACCATTAAGTTTTCATTGCCTACTTAATTTCAACAAAGACTTAATCTCATACTTATTAAATGCCGTAGGCTGTTCTAAGCATTTTTATAAATATTTACTTAATTTTCTGAACCCCATGAGGTTGGCCACAATCATCACCATTTTGCAGGTGGGAAAACAAGTACAGAGAGTCACTTGCCCAAGGGCACACAGCTAGAAAGAGGCAGGGCTGGGTTTTAAATTCAGACACCAGTCTGACTCTAGACACTGCCTCTTGATTCTTAGCATTTGGATTTATAAACATCTGGATTTTAATTTTTCAGTGTTAGAAATTTCTAGGTGTCCATGGTTGATTTTTCTTTTTTGTAACCATGCTCCATCAAGAAAAATTTATTTCTCTTAGCAAAACCCAACTTGTTCTGAAATAAAACAACGACAACACTGTCATCAAATGGTGAGTTTTCCTCCGTAGAATTCACTCTGATTTCCTCCTTTTTCACTTTTTTCTTGGAATGCTTGAAATGGAAAACTTCTAAAGCCAGATACGCAATGGCTGAAGGCACTGAGGGCTGTTTGAAAAAATTAAGGCTGTTTCAAGTAAGTCAGAGGTGATGGAGTCCTGCTAATCGGAACTCACATCTGTTGCACTGGGGGGTTTTCTCAGCCCCAGACGGCAGCAGCAGCCGCTGCAACCAAAGAAACTTTCCTTCCTTTGCCAGAAGCCTCCTGGACTAAAAATTCCAGACAGTCATCCTGTCTGTCAGCCCAAATTTCCTAGGGGAAGTAGCCTTGAAGTGTTAACACCAGGAAGCTGGGCTGAAGGGAGCAGATTATTCCTTTTAAGAGGCTCCCGGGTTCTTGCTCTGCCCGTGGGGCTTCTGTCACTTTACAGAGAATAGGCGGGGACAGGCGGGCTGTTTTCCACCCCTTGCCCCACCCCCTGGCTTTTCCACCTTTGCTTCCAGTAATGCTATTTCCAGTAGACAGCACCGTTCGGTTCCACCTCTAGGATGTTTGAGGGTTATAAAGCCCGCAGACCCATCGCAGGAGAAAAGCCTCTTATTTCGACGGCCTAAAAAGCATTATCTTGTGCACCAAGTCTCAGGAGACGTGGCCTTTGCCCGTGGGAGGCTGCTGTTGTCCCCAGGCATACCCACTGCGGGCTGCTTCTTCTCGGCTTTAGAGGGCAGATTTTTTTTTTAATGTATATTTTATTCCCTAGTTTATCTAACTAACAGCTTTTGAATTTAAGCTATTTGGGATGTTGAAAAACACATCAGCATTTTCCCCCTGGTAGGGCTAAAATACATGTAGGGAAAAAAAAGTTCTTGCAAATTAGTGTCCTTGAATCAACCTGGTCAGGTGTTACGTAAGCAGATTTTGCAGAGGAGGAGGAATTTCTAGAATTCTGTTGGTCATTCTTCACAAGGAATTTGTTGTGACCGTTGCCGTGTACGTACAGAATCTGACATATTAGGTGGCTGGTAATATGGCAAGTGGTAAAAAGTAGGTGGCTTCAAGGGTACAAATTTGAAAAATAATAATTCTTATGATAGTTTGTCAAATCTAAGACACCACTGATTGTGAGATGGATCTTTTATTATATATACACAACAAGGGAAAAAAACACTGCAATCGAGCTATGGAAGGGCGTTGATTAAAAAGGCATTCAGATGTCTTAGAATCAGTGAAACATGTCAGTATGTTAGCCCCAGTCTTGCCTCTTTTCTACATAGTCTGACAACACAGTTCTAACTGTGTTGTTCAGTTCTGGGTTTTCCTCTACTTGACACACTGGCAGCCCGGATTCCCTTCTTCTGGAAACACTTTCCCTTGGCCTCCCGGACACCACCCTGTCTTGGTTCTCTTCCCACCTGCTCCTTCTGTCCCTTCTCCAGCTCCCTGGCTAGTTCCTCCTCTCCGACCCGACCTCTAAGTAGTGGAGAGCCCGGGGTCAGGACTCGCACCTCTCTTCTACCTGCGCGGTCTCCATCCCCGGGTTACCCATGGCTTTAAGTACCACCTGTCTGCTGCTAATTCCCTGTCCAGCCTGGATCTTGTACCTGACCTTGACACACAGATAGCCTCCCACCTGCCTGACAGACCCAGGTGTCCAACCGGTGCCTCCCACTGTAGCTGCGTAAACCTGAATCCCAAACCATCCTTCCACATCCATTACCCGATGTGGAAAATGGGTCCTCGGGGCTTGCCGCTGCTCAGAGCAAAACTTTGGCACCATCCTTAACTCCTTTCCTTTTTTCTCACCCTGTATTCCATTCATTAGCAAATCCCATCAGCTCTCCTTTTTTAAAATTTTTTTTGGGGTGAGGGAGAAGAGGTAATTAGGTTTATTTATTCTTGTATTTTTTTTAGTGGAGGTTCTAGGGCTTGAACCCAGGACCTCGTGCATGCTAAGCATACATTCTACCACTGAGCTCTATACCCTCCCGCCTCTACTTTCAACATAGGTGCAGAAGCCGACCATTGCTTCTCATTTTCACTACCACCACCCTGACCCAAGCTACTGGTACCTCCCTCCTGGATCGGTGCCATGGCCTCTTAACTGATTGTTCCACTTCTGTCTGTGCCCCTTTTAGTTTATTCTTGACACAACAACCAGAGTGATCCTGCTCAGTGTAAGTCAGATCGTGTCATTCCTGTCATTGAAAAGTCAAAATCCCCGGTGACTTGCCACTGGCACACAAAGCAGTAGCTGGAAAACCCAGTGCATCTATACTCCCCTCCCGGCCCTCGTCTCCAAGCTCGGACGCATACCATGCGTCCCCAGTGCTCACCTGCTCCAACTGAACCGGCCCCCCTGCTCCTCCTTATCTCCACCAGCATCCTGCCTCCTCCGCACCTGCTGTTCCCTCTTCTGGGCTTACTCCCTTACCCCGTTAGGGCTTGATTCCCACGTTAGCTCAGTGGAGCCTTCTCTTAGACTTGGGGAAGGGGGCCCTGTATCTAAAATTGCAGCCCTGCCCGCTCCATCCCCTTCCCCTGCTCTCCTGCTGTCATTGGCCCTCCCCACTAACAGATGAAATACTTGATTACTTCCCGCATCCCGCACCAGAACACAGCCTTCACCAGGAAAGGGTTTCATCTTGCCTTGTTCACTGCTGCGTTGCTCAGTCCATCTATGTCGAATGAATAAACAAACACCTTCAAACACAGACTAAGACAAGGAGGGAGGAGGCATTTTTGACTTTGTGGGTTTTTGTGTGTTTTCTCCCATGGGACGAAATAAAAGGTGGTTAGTTTTCCTCACTGCATCAGTGAAATTTATGTCTCCCATCTGGAAAACTGTCTCCTGCTTTGATAGAGTTTGCCGTCGGTCAGCAGTCCGTCCATGAACCACGAGACCTTTGCGTGGTGGTTTTTGGTGGCTCCTGAGGTCTGAGCTTGCTCTGATTGCCCACCGAGGCTTCAACAAGACCATGATTCAGTCTGCTCTGGAAATGACTTTAGGGGTTTGAAATGAAAACTAAGCAGTTCCTTCCATTTTTCACCTCAATAAGAAAAGAGTTTTTAACTTGGGGCAAACCAAGTTCCTGGGTGCTGGGATGCAGTTTCCTGCATGATGACCTGAGGAGTGATCACTGGAGATACAGTGTGTTTTAACCATCCTGTGACATGCTGGTTCCCAAAAAACACCCAGACGTGGGGGTTGGTTGCTTTTAGGAGCATTTAGTACGTTATCAGGCCAGACAGACGGCGGTAGAAGGGTTTCGCCGCAGGGAGGGGTGGGACGTCTCTGCCTGGTGAGCTCTGGGCCCTGATGGACACAGTGGACCAATGGGAAGAGGACGCCGGCAGAGGGGAGGGCTCTTGCACAACTGCTAGGTTCCTGCACCAGAAGCCCAGGTTCCCCACATTGGCCACCCGTGGGTCTGCCTTCTCCTTATCGTAGAGACTGTGGATCTGGCAGGACCAAGCGACAAGGGTGTGATGCATATGGTCCCTCATGTTCTCAGGGCCTTCAGTTACAGAGGATGTAACTTCAGTTAACGGATGATAAATGGGGGGAGGGTTAGGCAAGAGGGGAAGGATGACAAAAAAGGCTCTCATTCATTCATTCATTCACAGATACTCTTTGTACTTTCATTGTGTGCTAGGCTCTGGGAGATAATCAGAGTAGATATGAGGCTTGGGCAGGAGGTGGTCAGCAAAGGCATCTCTGAGGACATGACTGCTATACAGGGAAGAACGTCATGGGATGCTCAAGCCAGGCTTTTCATCAGATTTCCAAACTTGACCTATGTTTTATGCATTGTGTCCATCTTTGCCCTTGTGTCTGTAGTTTGCAAGCCGGAGGTCACAGCACATGCTGATGAAGAGCATGTCTGGGATGGGGGGGTCAGGGTGGTGGCAGAAGGAAAGCGTTTTTGAGCTCATGTGTCCTGTTTTCCACATGGACGTCTGGGGAGACTGCTGTGTGTGTGTGTGTGTGTGTCTGTGTGTGTTTGTGTAGAAACCAGCGCGGGGATAACTGTGGAGTCGTCTGTCCTGGGAGGAGTTTGTGGATTAATTGCCTCCATGGGAGTTCTCTCTCATTATTTGTCCCTCCACGTCTTTTTTTCTAAAAGAATAATGAGAACTGCCATTATGTTTAACAAGTACGGGAGATGCAGTGGGAATACTTGAACCTTTTAAATGATGAGAACGCGGTACTAGCAAAAAGCTTCTATAAACACATCCATCTCTTCCCTGCACCCATTCTGTACGCAGCGTGAAGCCCAGCGGGCTGTGTTGTGGGTTCCAGGTGGCCTTCGTCCTCATCACTGTCCTTCATGCACCTTCCGGGGAAGGCTTTAATATGGGTTCTTAATGATGGTGCTCATTTCAGATATTAATCTCCAAAAGGCAAGAGCTTTAATATCTTCTCTTGTTATGAAGGTCAACTCAAGCTCTTATTAAAAGAGGAGGAATCCTTTTTTTTTTGCACACTGGCTTTGACAGTGAGTGTTAAAAGAAATGAACCTCAAAGGAGGGTTATCGCCCAGGTTAGATCTGATTCGGGTGTTTTAACGCACGGGAAAATGCCCTGCCTTCTGTGATAGCCCAGCTGCTCACCTCATGCCTTTTTTCTTGAGCTCCCTCGTGGTGGATCAGGGCAGTGTCTGCTCACCCAGAGGGGTGCTGTCATGATGCCCTGCGTGTGACAGAGGGGCAACATTGTCCTTTCAATGTGCCTTTCTTTGGGTGATGCCTCTTGTGCAGTAATGACCCTTCAGACACATGCTAGTGAGGCTAGGATGCTGGTGCCTGGCTCCACTGTTCAGCACCTGTAATCGTGCAAAAACCAATGTGTATGCAGAACTCCTCCCACCTTTCAGATTCCTTGCCCCAGTGACTCTTGTCCACACAAAAATGGAGGGGACCAAGGAAAGAGAACCATGATGCTTTTTGGCTTGACCCCATACATCTCTGTACCCAGCCTATGAGATAAGAGGTGGTACTTTCGCTTTACCCATGTGGACACTGAAATCTTAGAGGTCACTTGCGCAACGAACAAGTCATGGAGTTTGAAACCATATCTTGTGATTGCCAAGTTCATGATCTTCCTACTACCTGCACCTTGGAAGTGACAAGTCATTTCCCTTGACACAGGGCCACCTTCTCAGACACAGCTCCCGGCAAGTACAGCCCCTGGTTTAGAGGGCTTGGCTCCTTCAGTGACTTCTTTAGAAATCCCAGCCATTCCCCAGAGCTTCAGAACCTGCCATTACAAGGAGAGCAAAGTTAGGCTCATCGCCCCGTCAGTCAGCATTTCCCTGAGTTGAGGGTTGTGTTGCTTTTCAACCTAAGAAAACAGACACTTGGCATCCTGTTAGGCTAAACAAGTCAGATTAATTCCGCACAGTGTCTGTCTCCGTTCTAGATGAAAATTCTCAGAACTCTGATGGGCGGATGATCAGGGCATCCTGGCAAGCAGAGATTTGTTCCCTATTTCACTTACTGTCATTTCACACTGAGGTTTATAATTGGGTGGGAACTTTCATTTTTGAGGGTATCTGTGTTTGTTTGGTTTTTTTTTAAACATGATGCTTTTCTAAATCTTTTAGCCACTTGATCGTCTAGTTATGGCCTCTCTAAGTTGCTAGCTACAGGGGCTGTAGCACCTGGGCCTCTTGTGTTGTCTGTGGTTGCTTTCACGTTCCAACAGAAACTGAAAATATATAGTCTTAACCTGTACAGAAAAAGCTTGCTGAAACTTCCTTTTTTCTTTCTTCTTTTTTTTTTTTTTTAAAGGGACCGTAGTTTTAAAGGAAAGAACACCACTTGCTAGCCCCAGAGAGAAACTTACCCAGCATCTTCTTGGTCAGTAATAACAGGCCAGGAAGAAGCACAGACATCATGGCCAACCCAGAGTGCATTCACACGTGGACTAGATGGCTGTGTCCTAGGACCATAATCATGCTCCTCTACGATACCACATCCCCCATTAACCACAACAGAGGTACCACTAACTCGCTGGGCCACCTTGAACTGGTCACTAACCTTTCTACAGGAAGTTCCTCCTCAATAAAATTAAACACTTAAAAAAAATTATATATCCCACATAATAGTATGTATATATAAAGGATATATACATACATGTCACATATCAGTGAGTCATATATATATTATATGCATAGTTTTAAAAGGAATAATAAATATCAAATACAGTAATAAAATAAAAAGAAGACCCATTTCCCCACCATCCAGCTTAGGAAATGGAACCTTGTGAAGACCTTTGACGTCCCCTCTGCTCACCTGTCCGGTAACGTCTCCCTCCCTCCCGCGAGGCAGGCATCTCAGTGTAGTTTAATCATTCTGTTGCTTTTCCCTGTAGCTGGACTGGTTAGTTTTGCCCCAAACCTTTTTCTCAACAGAGAACACTTTCCAGTCCTGTGCTTCATTGGTGTTCCTTCATTCTCTTGGTGATAAACTCTTTTGTCTTAAAATCTCATCAGTTTTCAGTCCAGCAAACACAGGGACACACAGTGCCTGCCCAAGAAATACTCCTGAACTATTCCACAAGGGTTTTCTTTTCCCTTTGGTGGCAGTGGTGTGGTGGGGACCAGGTCTGGGCAAACTCATAGGCTAGTTCAGACTGGTCCTCCCTTCTCCTGCCTAGGTTTGTGATCATGTGCTAGGCTGAGAGGCTGGGGTCTCTGCCATCTCTAGATTGATCAGCTCTGCAGTGGGAGGGGGCAGTGGCCAGGAACCTTGCGGACCCCTGGCTGGTTCCCGGGAGTTGACTCCATGTTTACATAGTAAAAGAACAAGATGAAACCTGATGTGTGGGCCTTAAATTTAGCTTCCAGTCAATTTTAGTTGAAGGAAAATCTCGTTGTATCCATTCTTTGTGTTTTTCCCTTTTTTGGGGAGAAAAATTTGTGGCTGAAAAAGAGTATAAAATACTGGGTTATGGAAGAAGGAGTTATTGTTAAGCGTAAGCCTTTTAAACGCTGTAATTACTCTATAAAGGCTGTGCATTTGCATCAGAAATGCATGTAGTTTTCAATTTTGGTGCCCAGTATATGGAGCATTTGTAATGATGGGGTACTTCCAAAAATAAATCGACTCTATAGAAAATGTTAATCAGCCCCATTCCCCAGGGCCCGGAGTGAGTATCTCCATTGTACCAATGAGGAAACGAACATGACAGTTAGTGGTTTGCCCAAAGCCGCACTGTCACTGGCACTACGAAGATGTAAGCAAAGGTCCCATGTACAAGAAAAAAAGCGCAGTCATGCAGGACGCTGTGAGCCTCCGTTAAATTGACCTAAATTAAGATCCAGGGACTAACAAGCCTTTTGGTGTTTGGAAGAATCTACCACATCAACCACAGAGAGCTGGCTTACTCCTGAAAAGTTACCTGTGGGGTTTTAAAGAGTGCTTTTTTTTTTTTTTTTAGGAATCTGTTTGCTTGAAATTAAAAGCTCTGTATCTGGCTAAACATTGCTATGAAAACCAAAAAGCAGCGGGTTCAAGTATGTTTCGCACTGCCAGGGAAAACAGTGTGGGAAGTACAGTAATGTCTCAATTTGTAGCGTTCTGCTTTTACAGCTGACAAGAAAGCAGGAACTTCCTTTCTGAAACCATTTGCAGGGGTTTGGTTCAGGAGGTCCACGCCGTCCTCCAGACACCATGTGTCTCAGTAAAATTGCACAGCAGAGAAGGGGCTTCCACGGAGGAACCACAAAATCCTCCATTTACAAGGAAACTTCTGGAATTCCTAGTGCTCCTTTCTTAGGCAAAAATTGATAGCTCATTTAATAAATATTTTCCCCCAACAAAGGATTGGAGCAAAAAGTTTTTTTTTTTTCCTCCTGACTAACCTCTAGTTAAATCAAAAAAATTCAGTTAACCATCACAACAAACTCCTTTATCCTTCTCTTTTATTCTCTTAAGCTTCACTTGGGAACTTGACTCCATTTTGTTGTTGTTGTTGTTGTTGGAGTAATAAATGTTTTCAAGACATTGTTAACTATACTAACTCTGGTATCTGGGTATGTAAGTATGGCCTCATCCAAAGCCATAGTATTGACTCATGAAGACTTATCCACCTATTGATAAAAAAACACCAGAGCTCTTACTGTGAGGTGATATATGCACTCATGGATTAATTTGGGCAAAGCCAATGCGTCATTGCACGGAGAAGGCATCTTAAAGAGGAAGACACACTAAAGGGTGACACTCAGGGAAACCCTCACCTCACGGAGGGTGAGTCCCAGGTGCTTACGATTTTGGCATTTCCCCCTCTGTTCATCAGGTCTGGGGACGGCAGAGCCATGCTGAGTTTACAAGGAGCAGATGAGCCACAATAACAATATAGAACATTGGATTCAAAACCCAACCCACATGCCTTGGTGGTATTGGGCAAATAGCCTACATTTTCTGTGGTTTTTTTTTTTTTTTTTTTTTTTTTTGTCCCCTTACCTGAGCAATTGGAATGTGAATGCTTTGGAAAGATGTTCCATGAGCTAGTGCCTTCATGAAATACCTGGGAGATAACAGCTATTGTTTATGTACTGTAATGTGGTTGTCTTCGTTATAACTGTGCACGTCAACTTAGGAGACTGAATACTAGATCAGAAAAGTGCTTGTTGAGCAGAGAATTTCATTCCTTGAATTTTATTATCAGTGAAGGTACTGGGGATTGAACCCAGGACCTTGTGAGTGCTAGGCATGCGGTCTACCACTGAGCTATCTACCCCTCCCTCCTTCCCCCACACGCACTGTATCTTAGAGACTGAGAAGTTAGATGTTCTTCAGGAATGCCTCCACTGGGCAGGGTCAGCTGGGTACTTCGTCAGTTGGTATAATGGACACTATAGCTAAACTCTGGACACCCTTTACCCCGACAGTGCTGGATAAACTCCCCGCAGTTTTAACCTGTGGCTTACTTTTTTCTAGATTTTGTGAAGTCACCACTTTCTAAATCTGGGGAGCCTCTAAATTATTTGCTTCCGTTTGTTTTTAGCAGCAACAAAGGAATCACTCTGAGTGGTTTGGGTTTGGCTTTCAAAACATCCTCTGGCGGGGTGGAGGGTATAGCTCAGTGGTAGAGCGAGCACTTAGCATGCAGGAGGTCCTGGGTTCAATCCCCAGTATCTCTATTAAAAAAAAAATCATTTTATGTACATTTATTACTATATACTTCCAGGTTTCTCCTTCTTCTGGTTCTGCATTTGCTGGAAAGTACCAAACTAGTCCCCAGGATGAGCTGCGTGTGCCAAATGTTTTTAAAAGCACTGCATCCTTTCGACAGATGGTAGCCGTGAGAAAGCCGGATGCTTTTACTTCGTGCAGACAGAGCGGCCTGATAGAGAGACCTCCCCTCACACGCCTGTGTTTGTTTTCGGCTTGATTTTGTCTCCGGTACAGGTATTGACATCCTGAAGCTTGTAGCAGCCCAAGTGGGCAGCCAGTGGAAGGATATCTATCAGTTTCTGTGCAATGCCAGCGAGAGGGAGGTGGCCGCGTTCTCCAACGGCTACACGGCGGACCACGAGCGGGCGTACGCGGCGCTGCAGCACTGGACCATCCGCGGCCCCGAGGCCAGCCTGGCCCAGCTCATCAGCGCTCTGCGCCAGCACCGGCGCAACGACGTCGTGGACAAGATCCGAGGCCTGATGGAAGATACGGCCCAGGTAACGCGGCCCGGCCCGGCTGCCTCTCCCACTGACCCGTAGGGCCCCGTGCTTCGGTGTGTCCAGGCATAGGGAAGAAGGAAAAAGAGCTGGTGGAAGGCGTTTAGATTCACACACCCAACTACACCCGCATCTCTCTTACGGAGCAGTGCTTCTCTGTGGTTTTCCATTAGAATCATCTCGAAAACTTTTTAAAAATCCTGATATTTGTACCCCACGTAGGCCAGTCAAATTAGAATTTCTAGGGAGAGGACTAGGAATCAGAATTTTTAGAAATCAGTATTTTTTTAATTAACTGATTAATTAGGCTACTCGTCTATTTTTTTAATTGAAGTACAGTTGATTTACAAGGTTGTGTTAGATTCTGTAGGAATTCCAGTGTGCAAAGTTAAGAATCATTGTCTTTGGGGTAGATTCTGGCGTCAGACTGTACAGCTTCTTCTGTTCTTTGCTACCCAATTTACAGTCTCATTTTGCATGACGCACTTTGAACCGAAGCAAGAAGGAGACTTTTTCTTTTGCGTTCCCTTCCCCCTCCGGAGGATGGTTTCTGTGATGTGGTTTTAGGAAGGCTCCATCTTGCCTCCTGAGGACGCAGGTGGTGCTGGCAATAGTAACAGGACTGATGTTTCTCCTTGGGCTCGTTCAATCAGAACCTCTGATGAAACCAGGGGGACCAGGGGTGTGGTTTATACATAGTTGTTGGTCAGTGAGCCCTGGCTTTGGAGTCGGACAGCCACTTAACTAGCTGGATGGCTAGGGTAAGTTCCTTCAACTTTCTGTGCCTCTGTTATCTCACTTGTAAGCCACATTTAGAGGATTAATTAAGACTAGGAATAAAGTATACGCAGTGCGTGATGCACTGAAGGTGTTCTCCAGTCGTAGTCATGGTTATGACGTAACTCATTTTACGTAGCCTTTCCTTAATCATAACGTGCTTCCCTGAAAGGCCATGAATTAGGTACAAATTTGGCTATGGAATCATTTCCCACAAACTTCTATTAAAGTTTTGCAGCGAATTTCCAAAGTAAAAGTGCTACCGCTGAGACTTGATAAAACCCACTTAAAATTTAAAAGGCCGTTCTGCCTGTGTTATTTTTCAGTGGTTCAAACTCCTTGCCTAAAAAGAGCAAGGGAGAGCGAGGGAGAAATTTTTTCCCCCATCAACTCTAACCCACTATCTTTCTGCACCAAATTTTGTATATCAAGGGACTCAATTTTATAGATTTAGGAAGTCCAAGTGCTTTTATCTTTGTATACTCACAGTCTTGTGTTTCTTCATTATTGAAGTAAACATTCATCAGGTAAGTCTTTTATCTAAGTGACTGGATAAAAATTTATAGGTGCTAATTGACTCTGAAGGTAGTCTTTCAAGCTCCTGGTGTATTTTTAACTTCTTTGAAATGTGGAATTTCAGAAAAAAAATTTACTAATAGATGCAGGGATAAACATTCAAAGGCACGGTGTCTTGTGACTTTTTGAGAAACGACTCAATGAAGTATGGTTCACAACAAAAACAAGGCTTCAAGTAGCTGGATTTGGGGAATGGAAAGGGAGCTGTCTGACCTCCAGTTAAATAAAATGGCTGCAGTTCAAACAAAGGGACTCCAGAGGCAAAACATTATTGTGCTTCCTTGGAGTGTTGGCTTTAAAGGAAAAAGCTGGTAGGGCAAGCAGCAGATTTGAAGAAGGATTTAGACACTTGAGAATAAGCCCCTGGCTTTCCTTGATAAAGCCTACAAGAAAGATAAAATGCAACTGATGCAATGTTAGGGTTTGGTTCAATGGAATATTTAATAAAGTGGAAGGATGATTGTGATGTTATTGTTAAGGGTTCAAAAGAAGCTTTCTCATTAGAAAAAAACAAATACAAGCATAGGAAAATGAAAATGCATAAATATTAATGTCATGTTATTGAATATGTATCCTTTTCAAATAGAGTTTTCTCTGGATATATCCAAGTGCCAAACTCTTGTTCCCTTTAGTTCTTTCCTCCCTTTATCTCTTCTATATACAAAAAGATTCTAGTATATATTTTGTAAGAAACAGTGGTATCAAGACATCCTATAGCTTTCTCCTTGGGTCTAGTATCTATTTTGTAAGAAACAGTGGTATCAAGACATCCTATAGCTTTCTTCTTGGGTAGCCTGTGTGTCTTGATGGAGACCTTGTTATGATGAAGGACATATTAAGCTTCTTGTTCCGTGTTTCAGTACTGTCCACCATTGTGCAGCAACGCTGTGGACCCAGCTCTGACTCTGATTTTAATAGCCAGCGAACATGGATTTCTGGCTGCCAGCTCTTGTTAATCACAGTTTGTTCATAGTTCATCTCTGAGATTTGTCGAGTCAAACAAGAGAATCAGAACGCGGGGGGCATAATCTTACGGTGGATTTGTATTCTGTGTGTATTGTGGTACTGCTGGTGACTTGAGACTTTGCCCCAGGAGTTAATGGACTCTTAATGTGTAAAAATGACTCTGTGTGTGTGTGTGTGCGTGTGTGTGTGTGTGTGTTTAAAGCAGTTAATGTTTTTTCCTATTCATGAGCCTGAGAACACCTATGTTGTGTTCCACTCAAAGGACGGACGCCAATGTTCCTTCCAGTTACCTCTGGCAGGAGCATCTCATCCATTATTAACCATAGTGGCTCATCTGCCATTAATTAAACACATCCAGAGTCTGACTTTTTAATTTTAATTTTATGCATTAACAAATTAGATAGTAAAATTCACTTTTTAGTGTACTATTCTACTGTTCTTGGAATTTTTTTCAAGACAGATTTTTTAGAGCAGTTTTGGGTTTAAGACAAAATTGAGGGGAGAGTTCCAGAGATTTCTCATATACTCCCTGCTCCCACATGTGTGTCGCCTCCCACGTTATCAACGTCACTCACCAGAATGGTACATTCTTTACCAAGTGTAGACCTGCACTGACGCATAACATAATCACCCTAAGTCCATGGTTTACCTCAGGGTTCACTGTTGGTGTTGGACATTCTATGGGTTTTACAAATGTGTAATGACATATGTCCATCATTATAATATCATACAGGCTATTTTCACTGCCCCCCAAATCCTCTGCGCTTCACTTATTTTTCTCTTCCTCCCTACCCACCCCTTCACTGTCAACCACAAACCATTTAATTGGCTCATGTAGTCTTGCCTTTTTCAGAATGTCATATGGTTGGAATCATAGGGTGGGCAGCCTTTTCAAGTTGGCTTTTTTGACTTAGTGCTGGGCATTTAAGCTTCCTCCATGTCTGTCTAAGAACTTGTCAGTGGACTCGTTTTCAGCACTAAATAGTATTCTGTTGTCTGGATGCACCACTGTTTATTCATCCATTCACCTGCCTGACTCTTTCCTTATCTGAGGTATGAGCTGGACTTTTCAGTGTGCTCTTCTTTGAAGTTCAACATCCAAACTGAGCCCAGCCTTCCAGAGTCTTACCTATTCTTCCCCTCCAGGGCATGAGCTTTTGGGGGCCAGTAGCAAAGCAGTGGGACAATCATCGGAAGTTACTGGGACTTTGCCAAAACTATTTAAAAAACAAAGCAAAACCCTAATACAGCTTTCCAAATCATATGTTAGCTCTTTTCTTCCCCGTCTTTTTAAAACAAATTTTTATTTTTATGTTTTTTTAATTTTGGGGGGAAGTAATTAGGTTTACTTATTTATTTATATGTTTTTTAGAGGAGGTACAGAGGATTGAATCCAGGACCTTGTGCATGCTAAGTGTACGCTCTATCACTTGAGCTATATACTCTCCTCCCTTTTTTTCCCCATCCTTTCACTTTGACTTTTTTTCCTGTGGCTTTATTTAAAGAAAGTCTCTTGTAAGTAACATATATTTAAGGTTTTTTTTTTTTAATCTATTCTGATAGTTTTTGTCATTTAATTGGAGAATTTCAGTGAGGTTACATTTTAATGTAATTGCTTATATATTTGGTTTAAATGGTTTAAATCTACCATGTTATTATTTGTTTTGTATTCATCCAATCTGTTCTCTCCCTTCCTTTCCTTTTGGTTAATAAAATATTCTTATTATTCTACTTTTCCTGTCCTATTAACTTGTTATACATTTTTTACTTTACTTTTGATGGATACCCCAGAGATGAGGACATGCATACTTCAGTTATGAGCCGTTTTATAAATGTGTCCTTTTTACTATTTTCCAGACAATACAACCGTCTTAAAAGACTTTAATTCTGCTTAATCCTTCTCTTGCATTCTGTTTTTGTTGTCATACGTTTTGACGCTATACATTTCTTAACCCCCAAAAGGCATAATTACCATGGTTTTACACAGTCAGGATGCACATAGATTTACCTGTTTATTGATCTTTTCTGTTGTTCTTCACTCCTGCCTGCAGCCTCCACCTCGACCCGAGATCCTTTGTCTTTGGCCTAAAGAATACTTCATGTTGTTTTCCAGCAATAAGCTCTGTTTTCCTTTGTCTGGAAAATGCCCAGTGAATACATTGCCTGATTTGCCTTTTTGTTTTTGAAGGCTAGATGGGAACCGAGCTTGAGCTGGACGGTTATTGTTCTTTCAGCACTTTCTCGCCTGGGTTTAAGTTCCCCCTGCTAAACAGCCAAGGAGAGGATGCGGTTTTATTTTTAAATTTCTGTTGCATAACACATTACACGCACAGTCCTATACCGGGCACTTTGGGCAATGCAAAGACAGGTAAGGCAAAGTCATTGCTGTCAGGGAGGCTCACCACGGAGGGGAAGAAACGTGTGTATCTTTCATCTAAGGGAGTAAATCCACAAGGGGAGGGGAGGGCAGTGTTGCACGTACCACTCATCAGCGCTGAGGCTCCAAATAGGGACGTCGGGGTGGAGACGTGTGCCCGGTTCAGTTCCTGTCCAGGCAGCGTATCACACTGGCGACGTGATGGTCAATTACTCGGCCTCCTTGCCTCAGTTTTTCCCTGAGAGAATGGGAACACCATTGGCACCTGTCCAATGTGAACGTGACCCACAGGAAGCACTTGGTGAATGTTTACCATGAATAGCTGCAGTTATTCCCAGGCTCTAGAGGCAGGCGGGCCGGAATAGTGTTCCTGAGCAGCTCCAACTCACGTAAAACAGCCTTCAAATCCTGAGCGCCAAGGGTTACTTGGTGTCAGGTGGGGACGGACCGCCAGTTCCAAGACTGCTTCACGCAGACGGGTGAGCACAGGGTTGCCATCCGAGTTCAGTGCCCAAGAACTGGAAATTCCAGCAAATTGTAAATATTTATTCCTTACTGCCTGAGTGAGTGTTCCTGGGCCTCCAGGGATGTTTTTTCAAGCAAAGAAACAGAGGTGATGGTACGTGTGAGGACAACGGTCCGCTCTCCCAGTAGCTGTCAGAAAAAGGACACTAAATTGAGCAACCGGATTTCTAGGTTTCCCTTTTATAGTTTCTATTTTCTCTTTTCAGGATTGTGTGTATTCAGATAGCCTTGCCCAGTGCAATTGTTTTCTTGATACCCTCACCTTGGACTTGATTTTTTTCTCCATAGGAAACCTTGGGCAAATGATTTCTCTGACTCAGATTTTTCTATTTAAAATGGGCATTCAAGTGTTTCAGAACGAAATCCGGGAATCACTTGTTAAACTGTAGGAGATGAAAAAGCGAGGCATTAAAGTGATGCTTCCTGGCTAGGTTCAGAAGTAGTGGTGATACGAATTTTCCAGCATTCCTTTCTAGTTTCATTTTGGAAAAAAGGAGGAAAAAGGAATTTTATGTACATTTAAAAATGATAATGTTCAAAAACAGCCACAATCATTTAAAAGAATATGAAGTGTTACTTTACCTATCTGCCTTTGACCGGAGATTCACAAATGCAAAGAATTGGTGTTGATCATGCAGGGGATTTGGGTATCTCAGCCCTCATCCTTCCCTCCCTCTTTCCATGAGATTAGCTAGATTCAGACTATGCTGTAATATAATAACTAGTGGACCCGAAGCCAGTGTTGTTGTTTTCCTTAATGTCTGTGTGATAGAATGATTCTTTGTTAGAGACGCTTCATCCTTTGCTTTCCCAGCTGCATTTGTCTTTATCAACGGTCCAACTGAGATCAGATATTTTCAGAAATGGAATATAGTGGGGGGCGAATTGCAGCAAATACCAGCTGTGCCTTTAACTGTTGGCTTTTGGGCTATTCAAATTTGCCTTTGTCTTTAATTGGCCAGTTGATTGGCTCTTGGGAAATAGGGATTATTGTCATAAGGCCTTAAGATGTTAGCTAAACTCGCATGTATCAAGGCCCTGCCTTCTGCTGTGTTCCCACAGCACAGAGGGTCATTTAAGGTGACTTAACTTGCAGGGTGTGACTGCAGGCTCTGGGGGACTTGGGTGGTGGTGAGAAGGGGACGTAAAGAGATTACTGACACACGAGAGGCCCGGGTACATTTAGTGATGCTCGTGTTGAAGGTGGTGGTTGTGTACAAAGAAGCCATTTGTATGAATAAGCCTTTAGACTTTTAATGACATTTCCGGCCATTCAACTTATCATTTTCCAAAGTTTCATTCAGTAAGTCAACATCTTTTGTCAAGCACCAGCTGTGTGCCTGGTACTATGTAAAGAAGGAAGGTGTGCGCCTTTCAATAGCTCACTCACCGAGATGGAAACATGAGTGCAAATAATGACAGTTCAGTGGAATAAGCAAATGTTATAATAGAGGTGTGCACGAGGAATTATGGCACCAGAAGGCAGGGACACTCATCCCACCAAAATAGACCTAGAAAATAACACACACAACACATGTATGTATTTCCATTGGAAAGTCATTTCTTAAAAAAACAGACTATAGCTTCTTTCAAGACTGTACTGTGGTCTTCTGCAAGATTTTCTCATCTGATTTCTGCCCAGGGAGCTACCTGCTTTTTCACGCTAAGGGCATCTCAGAATTTTGACTTGGCAAAGAACGTCTGTTTTACTTAGCACCTTGTTTTGTTTGCTTCAGGAGGAAGCTTATCAGAACTGCTCACTGTTCTACAATATTAAAGGTACAGGAACGAGGTTCCAATGTCCCACTTCATGTCAAGTGCTGGAGTTAGAACTTTGAATCCCCAGGAACTAATCGAAGGAACTGACATAGCCAACAATTTGACTTTTGGCTTCTGGAACTGCTCACTGTCTTAGAAGCATCTGGTAAGATTAGAGACAGGGTGTGTCTGCTAGAAATGATGGTTGTAAATGCCCAGTCCTGCCTCTGACATGTACTAGGGGGCTCAGGGAATCTTAGCTACTGTTTTCTATGTTGGCATTTGAATTCCACGCTCTCCTGTTTTTGACCCAGGAGCAACATCACTCTACTGTCTGTACATGCACGTTAAGGAGAAAGGGAGCCAGTGTTGGCTGAGTATCTGTTGTGTCCCAAGCACTGTCTGGGTGCTTTGCGTTTGCTTTTATTTAGAAAGCTTCATGGTCCTGTGAGACAGCAGTAGGTTTTAGAATCAAGATATATCGCTGTATTTTGTTGAATGCCATGTACATTGTGTATGTACCGTTTTTATGGGTACCATTAAGAAAGCAATAAAAACAGTTGTAAGATACATCCCTATTTCAGAGGTGCTAAAATGTGAAAAAAAAATATGCACCATGGAATTAATGAAATACGGTAGTTGCGCTTGAAGTGAACGGGTTATAAGGAGAAAAGTCTGGGACACAGATGACTGAGATCCTGGTATTGACACACTCCCCCTCCCCAACACACACACACTCACACGTGCTTTTTTTTTTTTTTTTTCCCAAGTATTCTTTAAAGATAAGATGGTTTAGGGGTGGGGGTGGGTAATAGCTCAAGTGGTGGAGTGCATGCTTAGCACACACGAGGTCCTGGGTTCAATCTCCAGTATCTCCATTAAAAAAGAAAAAAAAGAAAAAGATGAGATGGTTTGACACAAGCAATTTCTGTAGCAGACATTAATGGGACACCTATTTCATTTTGAGCCCTGCACCAGGCACTGGAGATCCTAAATGAAAGCACACAGTATATACTGCTCAGCCATAAAAAAGAAGGACACGTTGCCATTTGCAGCAGCGTGGATGGACTTTGGAGGGATTACGCATAGCGGAACAAGTCAGAGAAAGACAAATATTGTATGATGTCGCTCATAGGTGGAATCTAAAAAAATACAACAAACTAGTGAATGTAAGAAAAAAGATGCAGACTCACAGAGTCAGGACAAATGAGTGCTTACCAGTGGGGGTTGGCGGGGGCAATACAGGAGTGGGGGAGTGGGAGGTACAAACTACAAGGTGTAAGACAGGGCTAGAGGGATATATTATATAATGGGGAATATGGCCAATATTGTGTAACAACTGTACTTAGAGTGTAACCTTTAAAAACTGCATATAAACACACACACAAACACAAAAACGGGATCATCCCTGAAGACACCGGCAGTGTTACAGGAAGGCTGCGCACATGCGCCGAACTTTAGAATATATTTCTGTGAAACCGCCATGTAGAGGAGTTGCCGTGAGTTTTTCTTTTTTTCCTGAGGCACCATGTCTCAACATTCAGAAAAGCTTGAGTCTATTAGTTGGTGACATATCCAGCCCTTTAATCCACCCCTTCTTGGCTTTCTCAAAAACTGCATGGGAGGGAAATCAGAATCCATATTGTGAAAAGAAGCTTGTTTTCTCCATCAGTCACCAGTGCTGGAGATCATATTTTCTTTTTCTTTTTTGTTTTAAAGCCAGAATTCTTCTTCAGATAAAGCTTCGTAGCTGTAAGTTTTGTCCTAGCATCTTGGTCCTATGATTTTGAGACTGTGTCTTGATCTGTTATAATCCAAGTGCCAAAAGCATGTATGCTTACTGATGAGGAATTACACTGTGGTCAGCAGTAGGGTTTTTTTTTTTAATTTTTTAAAATTATTTTTTATTTTTTGGAGGGTAGATATTAGGTTTATTTACTTATTTTTAATGGAGGTACTGGGGATCAAACCCAGGACCTTGCATGCTAAGCACACACTCTACCACTGAGCTATACCCTCCCCCTTGCAGTAGGTTTTATCGTACACCATTTAATTTCAACACTTTAAACACTTATTCGTCACCGTTTCCTTGGGAGAGACAGCTGTCACTCCTGACTCCCCCCCTCCTTTTTTTTTTTTTCAGAAGGAATTTTGGTTTATCCACAGTTGGGCTGAGTCAGGGGACAGGCTGGAATGACCAACCATTAAGATGACTTACCACCAGAAAAGTGCTGGGGAAAAACAGGGAGGTTGTTTTCGTTTTTAATAATCACAGCAGGAGGTAAGGCTCTTCTGAGAAAGATTCATGCAAGATATTCAACTCCTTAACAATAAGTATACAAGCCACAAAACACCATATGCAAATCAAAAGACAAAATAATAACTGGGGAAGCTATTGGCCTCATAGAGTTAATTTCCTTTAACGATGAAGAGCTTTTGCAAATTAATTAAGAGACCAACCATCCAAAAAATAGCTAGTCTGTGAACAAGACAGTGCACTGAAAAGAAATACTGAGGGCTCTTAAAGGTATATAGATTTTTTTTAACCTTGCTTAGAATAAGGAAAATTCAAATTGAAATCTACACTGAGATACAATCTTTTAAAACATGTAAATATTTATTTGAGATACAATTTTAACCTCTTTTACTGGCAAGGAGGAAAAGGTACGACACCATCGTTGTGTCGTGAGGGACTAAGAACAGCACCCATCGCTGGTCCATGTGTACGTGAGCCACGGAGGGCCATCTGGCTTCATCTCCCACAGTACGTGTCCGCTGACCACTGACATTCCACTCCTAGGACTATGTCCTGCATCTGTTCTTACGTGCATCCCACATGTGTGCAGAATGATGCAAGTCCAAGTGTCCACTGTAGCATCACTTGGGATCACAACAGAGTGGAAGCAACACAAATGCCCTTCAGTAGAGGACGGGTTATGTAAGTGAGGGAACATCCACACAGTGGAACAGCATGCACGAGTCAAAACCAGTGAGACAGCTCTTCACATGCTAACCTCAAGAAGGGTTTTTAAGTGGGAAAGGGCAGGGTGCAGAACAGTGTGTACCTAGACTGTGCCACCCTGTTGTTAAAAAAAAAAAATTGTTAAGGGTGAAAAAGAAGAGCTGGGGTGGGGTGGAGAATTATTTGTACCTACTAATTGGCGTAAGTATGGATGGACTATTACTGGATGAATACACGGGGAGTTGGTAAAATTTAACACTCTGAGGGGAGCTGAGTAGCCGAAGTCAGGTTAGTAAGGGAGACCTGTTTTCAAAGTCCCCACTGGTACCTGTGGAATTGTGTGCCACGTATGTTCTCATTCGAATGGCAGAATTCCAACTAAGGCTTTTAGGAATAACACTAATTTAATCCAATGTGGGAAGTTCAGAAAACTTGAGTCACAAAGATAAGCCTGAGCTTTCTCACCTCAAGAAAGTTTCCTATGAAATTATTTTCCATCCTCCACAACTGTTTTTTGGAACGTTCTAAAGCCTTTAGTCTGGAGTTGGCTGGATAAATACCGTAAGATTCATGTGCCCCAATGAACGGGGCGGAGCTACTGTACAGTCGGTCTCTGTAGGTCTTATCTTCAGTACACAGGTGCCAGCCTGGAGCACACAAGACCTCCTTTTATACAGTTTGATCTCCCTTCTTGTCTTCAGGCAAGCATGTAAGATACGTGCAACCTCTTTTCATGGTTAGAATTGTCCAAGGTTGTGTGGGGGTGGGGGTGGGGAAGGCTTCCTAATAGGTCTCTTTGAGTGACATTTAGGGAAACTCCTCATGCATGGATGAGGCTGAGCTCTTAGCAGGGCTGGCAGTGTATCTGACTGAGTGGGCTCCAGCCCTGAACCCAGGGAGCCCCTGACCCACTATCCTCACTTCCCTTTTTGAGGAAGCTAGTCGGTGAGTCAGCCCAGAGCCGCAGCCTTAGGGCTGATGTCAGCAGCGGGGACAGCCTGCAGACACACGCAGGCAGCTGGGCAGGGCACGGGCAGGGCACGCCCTCCTCTGCCCTCCGGAGCCAGCTGGTTCTTACCAGCTTCGGCCACTTCGCACAGCCCGACTTGTCCTGACTTCCTGTGGCTTGTCCCCTGTGCACCCTCCTGCCTTAAGTTTTCTTGCTGATGGCGGGGACTGGCCACCAACAACACCCTGGTTTACACCAGGTGGATAGATTGGTAGCCTTTGGGATTCAGTTTTGAAACTTAACTCTTAGACGTGATCAGAATTAGCCGATGACACATACACACAAGACTATCTAGCAGCTGCCTTAATGGGGGCTCGAGGTACTTCAAGGAGAAACACACCCTGGCCAGCTAGCCCGGGTTAATATTTAAATACAGTCTTCGGTAAAGTTGCAGCTGAAACAAAGCCCTCCAATTATCCTATGCTTGGGCAGACCTAGGGTGGGTGTGGGGTGTCTTTTAAAATAATTCCCCAGTGGTTTTGGCATTTTTTGGTCAGGTTAATCCTGTGAGCCTCCTGCGGGGAGTTTGTTTAGCCCCCAGCTCCCCTGAGCAGTGCAGAGTCAGCATTCACTCAGCTCTGTTACCTCTGTGGTCTTGAGTGGGTTCCCAGGGAAGCTGAATGGGACGTCTTGGCCTTGTTAGATCTGAAGATCTGAAGTCCTGTTCCTGCTCTGTCCCATGACCTCCCATGACCCCAGGGAGATCTAGACAGCCGAGACCCACCTGCCAATGACAACGTAGATTTACGTGTTAGCGCTGTCCCCTAAGCATGCAATGGAAGCACCTCTTTGTCTCCGTTTCCTGTAGTCTGGGCAGGAGAACGAGGAAGAAAGAAGGACAACAAAAAACTAAACAGTCAGACGCTTAGGAAAAGTTTGGGGAATTTTTGTCTTAAGGTTGTTTGGCTCTAAGCCCTTTTTTATTTCTTTTCCTGGATTTTGAAAAGAAGACTTAGGAAACAAAAATTAAAACACAGTACAGCAGACACCCACAACCTACTACCTAGATTCAGTAATTACTCCTCTTTTGACATCCTTGCTTTTATCTATATACGCGTGTTAATATTTTCAGTCCTTGTTCCTGTTTCCAAGACTTCCCTCCAAGTTTCTTAACCACTGATAATCCTTCTTTTAAAGGTTTAGGAATCAGCGTCTTCTCATTTTTCTCTTAATTTTTTTTTACTTTTTGTTTGCAAAATTTTTTATTGAGTCAATTTAGATTTATTCTTTTCAAGTCCCGTTACTTCAGGTTGGCTTGAACAAGAACTCACTCTCAGAAGAATAAATGAAGTCATTGTTTCGTATCATCTGGAGCTTTAAGGAAACCTGCTTCTTTTTCTCCTTTTTGTTGGGGGTGGTGTTTTTGTTCTAATTTTTTTTTTAAAGAAGAAATCACCGTATACAGGTATTCTTTAGTATCTGAACTTAGGAATTGAATAGGTTCAGATACATTTTTGGAGATAGGCCTGGTAACTTTCATTATATGAATCCTCATTTAGATCTGAAGTCCTGGAACAATACAGCATTTCTTATTATCTGAATTCCTTTTCTCTAAACGTAGGGACCGTATCATGTGGAGATTCTGATATGAAGAGAGATTTATCTGGCAAGGAGGCTAGTGCTTGCTTTTATCAGCCCAGTGTTACATACCTACATGGACCTGCTGGAGGTCATGAAATCCAGTTTTGTCTCGATTACACAGGCAGTTGGGAGGATGTGGGAAACAAGCTTGAGGTAATAACATCATCCTTAAATAGTTGTAGTTGCGTCTTTATTTGTGACTGTAATTCTTTTGAGATAAACCTTTAGTGGGAATTGAATTTGTTTGTTTTTAAATAGCAAAGTTGGGTTTGTTTGGGATCTGAAATATTTTCAAATAGAAAACAAAGTTATTGGCTCCAGTTGAAGTTTTTACATAATCTCTCATCTTTATCTCTGGGCAATCACCCAGCCAGCATGCAAGATCTGCCTTTGGGTTATAGGTCCTTGCAGACCCTGCCTCTGGCCCCTTCACTCTGGCTGCAGGACCAGGGCAGCCCCTGGTGGCCAGATGACGTCTTATATTGAGTTTACAGTGTTTGCCAATTTCTCTAACCTTAGTAGGTCCAGATAAGGAAGTGACTTGGCTCAGCAAAGAAGATTACTTGGAAACTAGACCAGACCAGATCTCGAATCCTGGCTTCTGTGACCATAGGGAGGTTACTTAAACCTCTGAGAGTCTCGGTTTTCTCTTCTGTAAAATGGAGCTAATAAAAGCTACCTTAACGTCATCTGGATTCCATATATTTCATGCTGACTCGTTTAGCACAGTATTGATGATGGCTTATTTCTTAAAGTCCCTTTTTGTTTATTGGATCTGAGTAACAAACTGGTCAACTCGGATGGAATAGCAATTAGTTTCCACTGAATTTAGCAAATGAGTTTTTGAAAACCATCATTAAAGTGATAGAAATTTTCACAAATGTCACAAAAGAACTCTTCCTTCTTTCTAAGTGTTGGATGAGGTCTGGAGGGAAAGTTCAGTTGAAATGGTGTCTTGATTGTAAGGAGCTTTCTTCTTGAGTCTATCAGGCATATCTGGCGATAGAGCAGAGAGAAAAGGAATCTTGTGGAATCTGAATGGGTGATGCCAGGAGCCAAGGGGTTAAGTTGAACCATTTTAGCAGATTGGCAAAGGGGCATCTGGGCTGGGTAATTAAGGCTTCATTTCAGGGGATCACTGATGCATCAAAGTTGTTAATTAGTTTTATGAAAACAGATTGTGCAACCACCGGGAGATTGTAATTGGGTAGTAATTGAAAATAATTCGGTGGTATCTTAGTTGAGTGAACCAATTGGGGGTAACTTGGAGGGAGAAAGGGAATTGGGGTCCACAGGTGGGGAGGTGGCATCATGAAACAGGTATGATAAGCCAAACAATATGTAAGACATAATTTGAGGAAGGATGACCTAGAGTAATCTTTTTCTTTAGAAATGAGGAAACAGGGCTCAAAAGGGGTGTGGTTTTCTGCCAGTGGTGAGTGTATCCACTGTCCCCGACCACACAGCTAGTTGGTGGTAGATTTCTTTTTTTCCCTTGCAACGATGTTCCAGGACTTTCATGACTTTGATTCTTAGGAGCTGACTGTGAAGAACATGAAACTCATGCTGAAAAGAGGCTTCTGAGGCCGGAGTCCCCTGCCCCTTGCAGTTTGCAGAGTATGCTCAGGACTGCTGCTCCCTCATAGGAGAGGAGCAAAGTTGTCTCAAACCCTGTTTCCTTCATACACCACCTTTGCCATGACTATCAGTCCACCATCCATGGCTCCACCATCCCTGGGGCTGGAGAAATACTCCAGCCTTCCACAGTGAGTCATCCTAGGAAGGGCCAGTCAACAGGGAAGTGCTTTGGGGGGGTTGGTATTTTTGAGCTTCAGTTTCAGGTTGTGACTGAATTGAGCACCCAGAGTGGGCACTTCAATTTGGGGAGGAATGGAGGGTTTCCAGAACACACCTGAAGTTGGCTCATTCCAGTACAACGCAAATACAAGTGAAATCATTGTTCTCACCAACACTACTCAAATCTCGGTAGCCCAGAGACGTTCAAGCCCACAAATCGCAATCCATACCTTGTTTGCCTCATCCGTTCCAGCTGGTTCCTAACTCAGTGGTTCTGCTCATCAGAAAGGAAAGCAGTCAGGTCAGCCATGGAGCGATAGGTGTGATTCAGCTGCTATCGAGTAAGGTGAGCCATTTATCTCTCTTCCCTTATCAGTTCAGGCTAATAAAGGATCCGGAAGGACGAAGTGTATGGGCATGGAAACTGATCAGGAGGACGTTGTTGGCCAAAGTAAGCTGCCTGCTCTTGAAGTTCACACGAGGGGTCCGGGCTGTTTGAGGCTGCTCAGAGAGCTCTCCCCTCCTTATCCCTGCCACCCTCCACTCTTTTTAGTCTGTCTTACCATCTCTCTGCCTTATTTCTCAAGTGAGTCTCCCAAGTTAACATGGTTAGCTCACCTCTGCAGAACAAAGAGAACTTGATTTTTCAAGTTTCTCCAAAGGAGCTTCAGATATCTTGCCTTCCCTGGCCAAGTTTTTCCCTGAGACCTCTCTTTCAAGTCTTAATATTTGCCTCGCTGAAGTAGGTTGGGGAGGAGTGTTGTCCTTTTGTGCCCGTGAACACTTGGGAAAAGTATAGAGGGGAGTTCAGCCAAGTGGATGGTCTTCCAACTGCCCTGTGCCTTGGCTCCCGCTGTAAATAAGAGCTGCTGCGGCCACAACATTTGCAAGCGAGGAGAGGGAAAGCATACTTCTCGGTGGTGACAGCTTTTAAAAATAATTTATTGTTTTTCTAATTACAAAAGTTAATATGTCCCTGTAGAGAACTTGGGAAGCTTAAAGAAGAATCAGGAATAAACTAAGTTACTCATGATCTATGTTGTGAATGTTTTGATAAGTTTATGCTCAAGAGGATAAAACCCTCTTTTAACGGACTTTCTTGTTTAGCACATGTCTTTTTTTTAGTATCTAAGTCTTATTGTATGTGTTCTTTACGTGCTGTGAACTCAGTACTGAACCATGAACTTTTCTGAACTAATAAAATAAAGAATTGCGAGGAAGGGTGTAACTCAGTGGTAGAGTGCCCGCCTGGCATGCATGAGGTCCTGGGTTTAATTCTCACTACCTCCATTAAAAAGTAAGTAAGCCTACTTAACCGCTCCCCACAACCACAAAATAAAAATAAATTAAATAAAAATAAATTTAAAAACAACGATTAATTTCATCCACATATCTTGAGGCTTCAGTTACTCATTAGAGAAATCACAACTAACACGATGCTTGAGTTGCGGGGCTGCAAACCAATTTTGATGGATGGTGTCAATATTAAGTTAAAGGGAGGAAAGAACTAAGTTTCTAGGAGCATTTTTTTTTTCTTCTAGAAAATAAATGCAAGTAACTTTAGAGAAACCTGGAATGCAACCCACTCCTGAGTGTCCTCTACATAGTGATGGAGAGCTATACTTAGCAGCTGAATGGATTTTCTAGAGAGATGGTTGTCAGATGGTCTCTGGCTCTCATGGTGGTGGAGATGCTAAAACCATTCCTACGGGCATTTTCACATTCATTTGACTCACTGTTAATTATAAGACAGCATCACTTTAGCATTCTGTCTCTCCAAATTATGTCGGCCATCATGGCCTTCCTTTCCACCGATAAGATCCTTTGGCAAAGGTAGGGGGGGAAATGAAATATTTAAAGGTTTGAACCGAGTTCAGGAAATAGGTGGGTGGACTTCTTAGCCTGCCAGCATGTGATTTGTGGGCGGGAATTAATTCCTTTTGTAAGCAAGAACAGGGCACTATATTGACTGACCGTGTCGCCCAGTGTACTGTCCCTGAGAACCAGAGTGTAGACAAGTGCTCTTTGTCTCGTGGAGTGAATGAAAAATGTGTATTGGCTTGAATGGCTTGTGCATTTTCAGGGAGGAGGGGCACATGCCTGGGTCTAATGAATTAAAATCTTAAAAGCCATAAAACTTGTCTGTGGATCAGAAGGGGCTGGTGGGAATGCTTGATATCCAAGTCTTAAACTTGCACAGGAAGCAGAGGCAGGATGTGGGTATGGGGGAAGGCGCTGTTGGAACATTAGACATGGTGTCATCAGAGGTCTTCAGAATCTGCAGTCAGTGGCAAGAATTTCTCAGGCCTTACAGGTTGTAAAAGGCAATTGCACTTTGCTTTGTGTGTTTTACAACTGGGCAACGTCATGCTTTGAAATGAGGGTCAATGTCTGTCTGATTGAGGAACTTGAAAATGTTTCGCTTGACTTCTCATGAGGGGAGTCATGTGGTTTCTAATGAGCGGTGATTAACAGCTCCGAGAGGAGTGTATGTCTCTTCCTGAACCCTGCCCCGTGTCATCTGGCCACCTGGCTTCCAGCTATTCCTCCATCCCAGAAGAGCCAATAAAAAGATAAAGTCAACTCAGTAGGAGATGCCATGAGTGTCTGCCAGAGCCCTGACATGTAGTGTCAAAGGACAGGGACAAGCAGACGTGTCCAGCAGACCTGAGTAGAGCACTGGCTTTCTCCAGGGTCTGTGTGTCCTCCCTGGACCTTAGTCACTTCACCTGTACAATGGGGTGATACCACCGATCACCTCTGCCCGTCTCCACTGGGCATCCTGGTACGAACTGTGATTATACCTCACCTGGCCACTGTAGCAGCGTCCTAACTGCTCTCTCTATGTTGATTCTTGCCTCCCTCAAATCCAGTCTCCACACACCAGCCAGAGTGGCCATGAAGCTGGCTCTCTCCACCTGTAACCATCTTATTTGTTTGCGTTCTTGTTATTGTCTCTCTGACCCTCACTCCACAATGCAAGCTTCATGGTCTCCACTACATCCTTACGAGCTGGTCCCCTGGCTAGGTGGTCCTCCCTCTCCTTCCAGCCGCTTTTGCCTCCGGTGTTCTCCTGTCCTCCTTTTTTCCAGCAGTTTGATTTACTTCCTGAGCTAGTTTGAGATGGGAGTCAGGAGATGTAGGGTTTAGTCTGCGTTCTGCCTCTTCCTGGTTGGGTGCACTGAAGACAGTCACTTAGCCTCTCTAGGTCTGTTTCCTTACGTGTAAAGGGAGGGCATATTGGTTTGCGAAGGCTGCTGTAAAAGAGTGGGATGCTTAAAAGTCAGAAGTTTATTTTCTCACAACTCTGGAGACTAGACGCTGGAGATAAAGGTGTCTGCAGGGTTGATTCTCCTGGGCTTCTCCTTGTGTCTTCACATGGCTCCCCTCTGTGTCTGCGTCCTAACATTTTCTTCCTATGAGGACACCAGTCATATTGTATTAGGGCCCAGCTGTACCTTCATTGCCTTGTTAAAGGCCCTGTCTCCAAATACAGTCATCTTCTGAGGCACAGGGAGTTACAAGTTCAACACATGAATTTTTGAGGGGCACATATTTCCACCCGTCACAGAGGATAAATGCTGGGTGTTATCTGAGACCATTTCCAGTGATACAAAATTATATTTTAAGTTAGAGATCTGCCTCTTCACTTCCTTGTCCAGTTTCACTCCTGTCAGGTAACAGCTTGGTGCATATGCCTCCTGATTTTTAATGTTCATACGTATCCTCACGTATGTTTTGTAGAGCTTAACAGTGTGTGTGTATCTAGCGATAATATGTTATAGACTGTCAAATGGGATAATTTATAAAATATTAAATGAAACCAAAAATAGCATCTGCGGAGGGCTTTTTCTTTTTTTTTTTCATTTTTTTCCTTCATCATTTAAACAATTTATTTTACTTTTTTATTTTATTTTTATTGAAGTATAGTTGATTTACAGTGTTGTGTTAGTTCCTGGGGTACAGCAAAGTGATTCAGTTATACAAATGTACATATAATCTTGTTCAGATTCTTTTCCATTATAGTTTCTGTAATTTTCAAAGTCTGTAATTGAACGTTGTTTGTTGCCGTCCACAGCTGGAAACGGACAAGCTGGCCCTCCCGATGAGCCCCAGCCCCCTCGGCCCGAGCCCCATGCCCAGCCCCAACACGAAACTTGAGAACTCCACGCTCCTGACTGTGGAGCCCTCCCCACTCGACAAGAACAAGGGCTTCTTCGTGGACGAGTCCGAGCCTCTCCTGCGCTGCGACTCCACGTCCAGCGGCTCCTCGGCCCTGAGCAGGACCGGCTCCTTTATAACCAAAGGTACAGGTGGCTCCTGTCTCACATTCATTCTTTTTAAAACAATTTACTGAAGTATTGTTGATTCACAGTGTTTAAAGTGTACAAAAGAGTGACTCAGATAGAGGTATGTGTATGTATTCTTTTTCAGATTCTTTTCCACTGTAGGTTATCACAAGTTACTGAATATGGCTCCCTGTGCAACACAGTAGGACCTTGTTGTTTATCTACTTTATATACGGTAGTGTCTGAAATCCCAGACTCCTGACTTATCCCTCCCCCCACATTCATTCTTAAGCCTCCCCCATTAGAGCCCATGGGATTTCTCCCTCCATCAGTTCCCCATTCCAGTAGGAGTTGGGTCATTTGATTAACTTGCCCTGGACTCTGAGGTGAGGCTGGCCTGTGAGGAACCGCGTCATTAGCCAGTCGGGACCCGCCTAGAAAATCTTTACAGCCCCGGCTGTCTGGCCGGGAGCCTGGGACCGGGAGTATCGGTCACCCTTTATCCTCACGATGCTATCAAACGTGTGTTTTGGGGAAGGTCCGATAACATGTAGTCTGGCAGGTTTTTTTTTTTTTTGCAAATTATTTACCAGACTTACAGAATCCAGGGCTGTAGAGTATAAGCTATCTTCAGAGTCTGGAGTATAGGTTTTAGTGACGCAGATTAAAGTTCACTCTGTTAAGCTTGGTTGCAAGTAACAATATTTTAAACATCGTGGATTGGGACTTCTGGTAAATAATTTGCCACTTGCAGTTTTTAATAGCAGGGTAGGAAATTAGCATGTACACCATATTGATGACAGATTTTTATTCGAAATTTCCTAGTTTGCATAATACCAGTTATATTTTACTGAAAAGGTTCTGTTTTATGTTGTTATATTTTATATATGGATAAAATATGTTCTATTTTACATGTTTATATTTTATACTTCATATATTATATATTTTATATTTTTTGGTTTTGTTTGTTTTCTTTATATTTTCTAGGTGACTTAATTTTTTAGTTGTTTTTTTTTTTAGTGGGGGGAGGTAATTAGGTTTTTTATTTATTTATAGAGGAGGCACTGTGGATTGAACCCAGGACCTTGTGCATGCTAAGCATGTGCTCTACCACTAAGCTATACCTTCCCCTCTATATGTTTATAAAAGATTTACATTTTAGTTTATAATTTATGTTACGTATTTTATTTTAGAGAAAGCATTTTATAATGGTAGTAAAGGTTATAGTTCCTCACCCCACTGCAAGGTGTGACCCAAGAAGCAATGTTTTCTTGTTTATGAGCTTTTACTCTTCACAATTTAGTTTTGAAATACGGCAACGTAATTAGAAAGTCAGATAAGCTGATTATTGGCTTGGAAAGTTTGAAGGGAAGGGCTGAGCTGATGTGTTTGCTTACACAGTACAGATGGGGAAAGTAGTGAATTTTTTTTTTTAAGTTTAAGTATTTCAGCATTCTCCTGAGTTGCAGAAGAATGTAAGAGAAGTCATGTAAGTCTCAGCAAATGTCAAGTTACATCAACAGCCCATTCCAGCAGATCCTTGTCTGATCTCTATTAGGCGAATCTTGTTTGTTATCTTATGCACGTTGTGGGTAAAAACAACTGGGTGGTTTAGCATTTCCGGGATGTTCACTCACTCACCTTGGTGGGGTGGGGCAGTGACAGCCTGGGGAGAGGGTCGCTGTCACTCTGAGCTCTCCTCCTTCCCCTGATACAGTCCCTTTACAGCTGCCCCCTTCCCGCCCCTCTCTTCCCTGCAGAAAAGAAGGACACAGTGTTGCGACAGGTCCGCCTGGACCCCTGCGACTTGCAGCCTATTTTTGACGACATGCTCCACATTCTGAATCCCGAGGAGCTGCGGGTGATTGAAGAGATTCCTCAGGCTGAGGACAAGCTGGACCGGCTATTTGAGATTATTGGAGTCAAGAGCCAGGAAGCCAGCCAGACCCTCCTGGACTCTGTTTATAGCCATCTCCCCGACCTGTTGTAGAACTCAAGGGACACCGCACTCTGGAAATTTACTCAGTTTAGTGGCAGGGTGGTGTTTTTTCTCTTTTGTTTTGTTCTTAATTTTTGTTTTTGGGGTGTGTGTGTGTGTGTTTAATGTGTGTGTGTGTTTAACAGAATATATGGCCAGTGTTTTGAGTTCGTTCATTCTTTCTTTTCTAAAACCCTTCTGGGAAGTTAGCTTATAAGCCTTTTCAAGATGTAACTTTTGCAGAATATCCACCACTACAGGTTTTTTTTTAAGGTTCCGTATTTTCTTTGCTTTGCCTTCTTACGTATTCTCAAAATCATTCTGTGCACTTTAAAGTCACTTAATATACCACAAATGCAGTGCGGGCGAGGCTCTTAATGTCTTAAAAGTGTCATGGCATCTTGTGAATTCTATAAGTGGTCTTCACATCTCAACATCCACGTCTGCTTTTTTTTTTTAATTATTATTACTATTTTATTATTTGTCATTTACGAATTTTCTTAAGGGTTCAAGCAATGTATAAGACCCGTTGAGTTACTGTAATACAATTAGATTTTGAGTTATCTTTTTAATATGCCTTGTTGTATAGTTCATATTCATGGCCGAAACTTGACCACACTGTCGCTGATTGTACGTTTTCACCTGGACACCGTGCAGAATGCTTGATTACTTGTGCTCCTCTTATGCTAATCTGCTCTGGGCTGGAGACATGAAATCCTCACAAGCCATCACGACTTGCTATTTGAGTGGCTTGACAACTGGGCCACCAGCGAACTTGAACTTCATCTTTTAGGGATCGAGCTGTCCTGGAACATATTGCTGCACTTTGGAAAGTCGCAACTGAGTGGCGGTCACAACCGGCACCTTTTTTCCAAAGGGGATTTGCCCAGCTTTGCTTTAAAAGATGTCTTGTTTTTTTATACACACATAGTCGATAGTTCCAGTCTGCCCTCTAGGCTTTGGTCTTAGTGGGTTTCCTTCATTCAATCACTTTAATTAAAAATGGCTGCAGCTCTAAGAACTCTTGTCTGATGTATTTGCAACTACACTCCTGTTTAGCGACGTGCTCCCTAATGCTCGGTTGCCAGATTCTAATGCAAAGGTGGTGTGGACTCCCTTTGTGTGGGTGGGGTTTGTGGGTAGTGGAGAGGGACTGATATCAGAAAAATGCCTTGAAGTGTACTAATTTATTAATAAATATTAGGTGTTTGTTACTTGAGTAGTTTGAGTGTATTTAATTCTTACCTTAGCCATGTGCTCAAAGTCTAACTCTTTGATTAGTCTCTTGGAAAAGTGTGTATCCTAAAAACCTCAGCCATGCTAATCTGTAAATGAAGCCCATGGGCAAAGGTTTGTGTTTGGAAAAGTACCTGGAGATTGGTGGTGAAGGACTGATAAGCACTGAAGATGACTAAGCATTTTCTAGTCTTTGGGGGGTAAATCTGAGGCTTCTGCTTTTGAGAAGGTCCTTATTTTGGAGCTGGAGAGGTACACATGCTGATTAGAAGTTGGAGTCTGTTCTTACTCGTTTCCATCTGTGTATTCAGGACGAGTAACCAGCACTCATTTGTCAGGTTGAAACAGCGGACGCAGAGATCACAGTAATGAAATGGATCTGGGTTCCAAGGAAAGCCCGATACTTACACGTTCAATAAATAACTGTGAACGTATAGGAGTGGGGGGGAATCTATACAAGTTCACCGGCTTCCATATGAAACCTCATTGCCCCCAAATAACTTCATGGGGGCTTTCTTCTCAGTACGGCAGGGTAACGTCTTATGTTGGTGCGATATGCTACATCGTATTTTATTACATCTCTATTATATTATGTGACATTTTGTATTTCATTGCATGCCCCCTTAGCTTGGGAACCCTGACTCTCCAGAATTCTGACAACCAGAACCTCAGCAATTTTCAATTCCTCTTTCAGTGAGAAACTGGAACTAGATACCCTGTCTGAACACCCCGACACCCATGTCAGTGACATGGAAGGGGCTTTCTGGTTTCTAGAGAGCCAGCGTGGGATTTGGTTTTATGATTCTCAGGCCAGGTTTCCCTTCCTCTTTTGTCGACAGAAGACGGAAACTCTTCACCAAAGGAAAGCCAACCAGCATGAGTCATAGATGCTGGTGGAGGAGACAGATTTTTTTTTTTTCCAAAGGATTTCAGGCCTGCCACTTATTTTATGTGGGGGTTGACAACATCAGAAATGCATGACTCATCATTACGGTTATTAAGCTTGTAAGTTATTCATAGCTTTGGATGCTTTTATTAATCATTTACATAGCTTTATCATTTACAAAGTGCTTTTTGCATTATTTTATTGAATCTTCATAACTGTCCTATAAAATAGGAACTACAATTGTGCCCATTTTATAGATGAAAAACAGGCTTATTTATTTAAAGGCTAAGGGGCGTGCTTAGCAATCGGACTTGAATCTGAATCCAAGACTGTTTGTTCAGGACGAGTAACCAGAACTCGTTAGTCAGGCTGAAACAGCGGGCGCAGAGATGACAGTGATGAAGCTGATCTGGGTTATAAGGGAAGCTTGATACATTCAATAAATTTGTGAAAGTAGAGGAATGGGGTGACGTCTCTTGATGTTCCGGGGGAAAGGGACATAGGAGTTAATGGTTAAACAGAAGCTTCATATTGAATTCACATGATACATAGCTTTTCTTAAAAAGGCAACCTCCAGCTGCATTATCAAAACATAGAATGTTCTGGTCGGAGTTGATGACAATCTCATTTGTATACTGTGGTGCTCACTTGGAGGTCTTCTCTGGTCGGAGCTGCCTTACTCTGAGGGATCTGGTGAACTGGGAGGTTTTCAGTGTGGGGTTGAGGGGATAACCGGAGAAGTAAGAGACAGACCGGGAGCGATGCTGGGAAATCTCAACCTGACAATGAACGTCTGTGGAGGTAATAACCATCTTCAGTCATGTGAAGGGCTGAGGAAGAGAAATTGTTTCTTTACGGAGTCATAGTGTCTCCTCTAGGCCAATTTAGGCTAAATGCAGAGGAGCTTTTAAACAATTAGATGGGGCTGCTTTTCCAAAGGGAGAATGATTCCTACCCCGGGGAGAAGTTAGGCGGACGTTAGCACTTCTCAGCCCTTCCTGTAAGAGTCACCAGGGGGTGAGCAGGCTGTGATAAAGACAGAGTTCCAGAGAGTTCCATCCAGGAGGTGTGTGGGGAAGTGGAGAATGAGCCCCACACGATTGTTCGGGAAGCCCTCACTGGGCTGCACTTTGAGGAAAGCTCTTTAGATCCTCGCCACTGCGGAGGGGGGACCAGCGGAAGCACAACACCTGGGAGCTTTTTAGAAATGCCTAGTCTGAGGCCACTTTGCTGTGCTCCTTAAACTTCAATGAAACACTTGGGGATCTTGTTAAAGCGCAGATTCTGTTTCAGTTTTTGTGGGGCCGGGTGCCTGGGTGACGTGGATGCTTGCAGCTTCCTGATCACATCGCACAGCCTGAGACGATGCTTTGGTTTCCTGTAGAGTGATGCTGATGTGGGACAAGATGTCACTGATTCCACAGGAGAGAAGGGAACAATTTCTGGCAAGCCAAAGAGATTCCCAGAGTCAGGCAATCCTGGTCAGACTCTACAGGGAGCTTGGAGAACTCCAATGTCCAGGCTAAACCCCAAACCTATTATGTCAGAATCTCAGGAATGGGACCCAGATATTTGCATTTTTTAAAGCTCCCCAGGAGATGCCAGTGTGTCGTCAGCTTGGACAACTGCCGATTTAAGAGCATGTGAAGAGAGTGCTTCTGAAGTCTCACCCCAGATCTGATCGATAAATCTTACAAGGAGTTCAGCTGGGGAGCTCCAGTGGTGATTTTGCCACAGCCCGTCCCCCTCAACTCTGCAGACTTGCTTTAGGGCCCATAATCCGGCTGTAAAATTTTATGTGACTGCTAGAATTGATACACTCCCAAGCACAGTTGGGGCAACATCTTAAGACTTAATTGCATTGATGAAGCCACCTGCACCTGATCAATTTTTCGTGGCTTTGCACATATCAGGTATGATTAAGAATATTTGGGAAGTGAAGTTATTAAGGCATGATTAAACAAGAACACTTGGAAAGTGATGTTATTCTGATTTATGGTTCTATATATATTTGAAGGTTTGCCATTTTTGAAGAAATGAAATAAGATATAATGAGTCATAAAACTTGCACTGACTGTATATCATAGAATCTCAGACTTTTTGCAACACCTGGGCCATTGGGGCATCAATCTCACTGTGCAGTCCTGTGGATGTGGCAGGAACCTATCTTGACCTTTAATTTGAGGAAAGTAAATGTGATCTTTTGTTAGCAGAATGATGGCCCTTACTTTTGTCAGGAACCTTGGAAGTCATCCAGGGGGCCTGTGGTTTTCAGGTGGGAAGTTAGGGCCGTATCTAACTAGCTGCCGGCAGAGCCCTGTGCTCTGAGTCCCCGCCAGCACGCTTTCACTATTCCAAGAGACCTCTTTTGTAGTCTTCTCTTGAAAATGAAATGAATGAATGGAGCCAGAATTACTTGGATTAGAAATCTGAAAAAGTTTTCATCCTTTTTTGACTTCAAGTAGCTGCATGTGTGAGACACATCTGGATGCCGGGGTCTTACTATTTCTAAAATACTGATATTCATAAAATATTTTACAAAGCTATACAAGAAATTTGCCTCTAGGGAGAGGAATGGGTTGTCAGAGAAGAAGGATGTGTTCTTTTCATGATTTTTTTTCTTTGGAATCTTTTAGGTTTTATGCCACGGGCATATATTGTTGAATTTTAAAATTTAATAAATTTAAACTAATTTTTAAAATTATACATAAAATCATTTTTAGACTTTTTATGACATCCAGGGAATGTACACTTATGAAGACCAAGGTAAGAAAGATGTGAGCCAGAGTGGAAACATTAGTGATAGCTTTGCGAGGGCCATTTCAGCAGAACCTGCAAAGGGAAAATCAGCCTCTTGCCCTGCTCTTGGGGAGAAATGGCACCACCACCCTCAACCTCCACGATCTTGGAGATCTTAGATCCTTTTCCTGGACTTGGCTCCCAGACGATCTTAGGGTAACACGAAATTCAAATGGAGGGAATTCAGACGTAGAAGTTTAGAAAGGGGGAACATAGCAGCTACATTATATTTCTCAATACACGAATCACTCGTAATTAACATCTTCACGAGGAAGAAGGTCAAAGATTTCTAAAGGGTCTTTCAGGGCTTCTTCATCCTTCCAAAGGAGATGCTTCTGCCCTGCCCTGGCATTGACCTGTCTTCATTCACCTACTGCTTTATCCACAGTGAAATGCCAAACGGGAAATCTATGGGTGAGGGAGAAGAGGCAAAAAGGTAGCTCATTAACAATAGTCCTAGGACAATTGTTTCCATTCTCTCTAGAAGCTTAAAATAGCCATTTTCACACCAGGTTTTGGTCCATAATATTACCAGAACCAGGATATCGACATGAATACAATATTATTAAACTACTGATCTTACTCAGCTCCCATCAGTTTTCACATGCACCTTTTTTTTTGGTGTATGTACTATGAAATTTTATCACATGTGTTGATTCATATAACCACCACCATAATCAGAATGTAGAAGTTTCATCACCACAGAGAAACTCCATCCTGACCCCACTTTAGAATGCTAACTTTCCCTCCACCCTAGCAACTGCTCTCCATCACTACAGTTTTGTCATTTAAAGAGTGTTATGTAAGTGGAACCATACAATATATAACCTTCTGAGATTGGCTTCTTTTTCTTCTTCCATTCAGCATGGTCCCCAAATACCTGTGAATATCAAGTTTGTTAATTTTTACTGCTGAGTAATGTCCCATGGTAGGGAGGTACCACTGTTTGTTGAACCATTCATGCATTGGAAGACATTTGGACTGTTTCCAGTTCGGAGCTATTGCAAACAAAGCTGCTATGAACACCTGTGTGCAGGTTTTTATGAGGAAATAAGTTACATTTATTTAAGGTGAATACCCAGGTGTAGGATTGTTGGGTAGTATGGTAGGTGTATGTTTAACTTTATAGTAAACTATCAAACTTTTCACAGTGGTAGTACTGTTATGTATTTCCAAAGTGATGTCTTAGAGATCTAGTTACTCTGCATCCTTGCCGTCCTTAATATTGTCAATATTTGTGCGTTAGTCATTCTGATACATTTGTAGTGGGAAAAACTTGGGTTTATAAAGTTATGAAGACACGCAAATAAGTAAGAATTTTAAATTGAGAAAAGGGCTACCTCTCTGATGCTCACTTCTATTTAATTGCTATAATTTCATTTTTTTCTTTTTCCTTTTATTATGTTTTATTATTACTTAACATGAGATCTGCTCTCAAAAAATTGTTAAGTATCCACTACAGTATAACTGACAATGTTACATGACAGATCTCTAGACATGATTCACCTTGCTTAACTGAAATTTATGCCCTTAGCTTAGTAACTATCCATTTTCTCCCTCCCTGGGGCCCCTAGCAACCACTATTCCACTTTTTGATTCTATGAATTTGGCTATTTTAAATACCCCATACAGTTAATTTCTTCCTCTGACTGGCTTATTTCACTCAGCATCACGTCCTTAATGGTCATCTGAGTTGTCACATACTGCAGAATTTTCTTTAAGTCCAAACAATATTCCATTGTATGTATAAACCAGATTTTATTTGTTTATTTATCTGTCAGTGGACGTTTAGTTTGCTTCCATATCTTGGTTATTGTGACTAGTGCTGCAATGAACATGGGGGTGCTGATATCGCTTTGAGATACTGATTCAATACTTTTAGGTAAATCCCCAGAAGTGGATCACATGGTAGTTCAGTTTTTGACTTTTTTTTAAAACACTTTTTATTGATTTACAATCATTTTACAATGTTGTGTCAAATTCCAGTGTAGAGAACAATTTTTCAGTTATACATGAACATATATATATTCATTGTCACATTTTCTTCTCCGTGAGCTACCGTAAGATCTTGTGCATATTTCCCTGTGCTATACGGTATAATCTTGTTTACCTATTCTACATTTTGAAATCCCGTCTATCCCTTTTTGAGGAATCTCCATACTGTTTTCCATAATGGCTGTAACCAATTTATATTCCCAGTCATACTGTACAAGAGTTCCCTTTTCTCCACACCCTAACCAACACGTGTTATCTTTTGACTATTTTTTTTTATTGAGGTATAACTGACATACATTATATTAGTTTCAGGTGTACAACATAAAGATTCAATATTTGTATATGTTGCAAAAAGATCCCCACAATAAGTCTAGTTAACCTTTGTCTCCCTTGAATTTTTTATAATAACCACCCTAACAGGTTTGCAGTGATATCTCACTGTGATTTTGATTTGCATTTCTCTGATGATTAGTGAGTTTAACCCATCTTTTTAATATATCTCTTGGCCACTTATAGATCTTCTTTGGAGAAATGTCTGTTCAAGTCTTTAGCCTATTTTATAATTGGGTTATTAGGTTTTTTGCTATTGAATTGTAGGCGTTCCTTACATGTTTTAGAAATGAATCCCTTACCAGGTATATGGTTTGCAAATATTTATTTTCCATTCCACTGGTTGTCTTTTCTCTCCATTGCTTGTTTCCTTTGCTGTGCACAAGCCTGTCAGTTTGATGTCATCCCACTTGTGTCTTTCTGCTTCTGTTGTCTGTGCTTTTGGCATCAGACCCATGAAATCATTGCCAAGAAGTTCTACTGTGTTTTTTCTTCTAGTAGTTTTATAGTTTCAGGCCTTATGTTTAAGTTTTTCTTACTCCATTTGTAAGACAAAGGTCTAATTTTATTCTAATGATCATGAAGACTTGATCCATTGATGTTCTGTCAGAAGGAAATTTCTTCAGGTGGCTCCAGGTCAGTGTCTAAGAATGGATCTTAAACCACTCAGCAGTTCTCACATGGTGTTCTGAGGAGCTTCTGGCAACACGTTTAGAGTATTCTGCAGAAAAACACTCTGTAAGCCAATAAATTTGAAAACAGCTGCATCCTCTCTGCCCTTCTCCCCCATCCCTTGAGTATTACAATGCTCTTTAGCATATTGGAGGACCTGAAAAATCATGTAATGAAGTGACATGTTTAACACATTCCTAAATTCATGTGATCATGAAATATACAGATACACACTTCTAATTAATTTGTATTTGCAAATGCCTATTGTCTCATGGAATAGCAATTTTCTGCAAAGCAGAGTCTAGAAGGCACTGATATAAATCATACCATTGTGGCATCCTAAAAAATACACTGGATTTGGGGTCAGAAGTCCTCAGCCCACAGCTGCTATTGGTTAAGACTCGGAAGGTCTGAGCACATTTGAGCCAGCTATCAGAGTAAGATAATATCCCAGTGGCTAAAGAAGCTTCCAAGGAAGCAAGAGGCATAAGGCAGACACTGTTACCACGGTCAGGTCAAGTACTGGGTCAGAGACCAATGCGTGGACATATAAGAAAGAAACTTGATAGGAGGGAAAAGCAATTAGAAAGTGATAATGTGGTGCTGATAGCTGAGGCAAGGCTTGGGCAAAGCCAGAGATTTCACCCTCATCTTCTTCTTGGTCAGAAGCCAAGTCCTGGGTCATAGGCCGGCCGGGGCTGGGACAGACGAAGGAGCTGTGGGATGATGAGCCCAGCTTGAGCTGTTGAGTCAAGACAGAGCCTGAAGGTCCATGTGGGAGCCCAGTGATGTGATATATGGGGATGGATTCCACAGGGTGTGTGTCCCCAGGATCTAGAACTGTAGGTCACTTAGGACAGTTTTCAAGTCCTCCCAGTTTAAAACCCAGTGGCCCCAAGCAGGAGTTGGGTGGGAGATGAGCCAATGTCCAGAGAACAGGATGTTAGTACTGAGAAGGGCAGCAGCATGGGTTGGGCAAGCAGCCCCTCAAAGGGTGGAAATAGGGATGGAAACCCCACTAGTGACGGTCTGAGAGTGGGGGAACTTAAAGACAGATTTTTAGGCTCCACATATTCCCCAAATAGCCGCTCTTCTCCTAAGATCAGATTCCCCTGGAGTTGGGGACACAGTTACCATTATAGATGAGGGTGAGAGGTGGGTGGACGGCAACTAAGCAAGATAATACAATCGGCATAAAAAACCATGGGCTACAAATAAGGGAAATAGGTGAGTGAGCCCCTGATTCCAAGAGGGAACAAATGAGCAGAAATGAAGTCACGTCTGGATGCAGGAGAACTGGAGTGGACCTGGAACAATATTCTTAGTGGTCCCAGAATCAAAATCTCATAAAATATGCCGCTAGATCTCAACATGGTCAAAGTCTTCCTTCCACCACTCAAACTGGTCATCGAGTCATCTTCCTGAAGTTTGCTTAACTTTATTTTAGAAAAAAATTATGGTAAGTTTAGTGGCTCCAGGTATCTGTGGTCCAAGGACTAGACTAATGTGCAAATAGAACATTAGAGGTCACTTACACTTCTCACTCCAAAGCGCTCCATTGCATACTTCGCTGCTGTTCAAATTCATGACCCTTGAAACTTAAAAACATCCCTCCAGCACTTGATCTCTAAAACCAGTCAAGTGCAACAACTCAAGTGCAAAGTGTGGGCTTTTCAACTGCCAGGCAAATTGGGGCAGTGGCAGCCAGAACAGATCATTCCATGGCAATGACCGTCTACTCACTCCAACTCAGTGGTCAACTGGCAGCTCTAGTAGGTCTCATTTTGAATTTACAAATCAAACTCAAAGCCTCAGCTACACGATTAAAGAGCTCTTGAGCTACCGAAGTAAACATCTCCAAATATATTTCCACAGGTGCATTGCAGATACAGTCAACCTAACAAAAACAACCAGCATAAGAATGATTTATCTACGTTACCATATTTCCATCCCAATTAGAATTTCTTTTGTTGCCTCAAGTGAGAGAAATATGTAAAAATAATAAGGCCGAATCTAGTTTCTGTTTTGAAAATATTTTCAGGGGAAACATATTTGCAATTAAACAAAAGTGCATGCCTTGGATAATATGGCTAGTCTGACATGGAGATTCTATATCAAGGAAAAAATCTTGGGGGAAGGAACCAGTCTTTATGAAACTATTAAAGAACTACGCTAGTCTAAGGAGAATTTGTTCTCCCAGGAAACACTGTAGAAGATGAAGAGATGCTTGGGAGTGGATCTTAGCTGTGTCTCCATCATATCGGGACTTCCCTCTCCCACAGGCCTGTTCCAATGAGCCCCCTACCCCAACAATCAGTCCTGTCCTCCAAGGACTGGACTGTATTTAATTCTACATTTTCAGCCCTTATGATTCTCCTCCTTTATCCACTCAAATTTATTGGTCCAGCCACACGGTACATTTTGCAGCTCCCCAAATAGGCCCCCAATTTCCTTCATAGACCCTTGTCAGGCAAGGACTGCTTCCTCTGCTGAAAATGAAAATGATCTCCCTGCCTCGCCCCACCACTGTCTCCCATCTCCCACCTCCTCCTTCATGAGGTAATTCTTTCTTACTCTTCAAGATTCGGCTGCACTCACCACCCCCTGCCAGCTCTCAGCCTCCAATGGTCTGCGATGTGTTCCCATCTCATTTTTATTTTGTCTACTGTATGCCGGGAGCCATGCCCAGGAAATGTGGGTGGGATTAGTGAAAGGAAGTTGGGAAGTTATTAGGAGGTTAGGAGATGGGTCAGGGTGGAAGGCAGGATGTTAAGAAGAAAGGGAGGTAGGAAAGTAGGCAGATGCCATCTGGAGCCCTAGAACACACAACATTAAACTCAGCAAGAAGAAAAAGTGGTTTTTGCTAACCACGTTTCCAATTCAATTGGAGTTGATGAAGAAAATTCAAGAGAGAGCCTTAAAGCGGCACATTTCAGGGCAACATACCTAACGACAATGATAAAGAATAAACAGGGGAAATGTAAAGTGGAGAAGCAATTAAAAAGGACTTTTTAAAAAAAGGCTAAAAAATAAAATAAAATAAAATAAAATAAAAATGACTAGATTTAATCGCTTTCTGCTCATCCTGGCTCCTCATTGCTGTACCCCATGCCTTGTTTTAGGAAAAGTAAAATTTATGTAAAATGTATATGTCTCTTCTCCCTTTCCTTTTTAAAATTAAATTAAATTTATTTTAATAAGGTACTGGGAATTGAACCCCAGACCTCATGCATGCTAAGCACACACTCTACCATTGAGCTATAATCCCCTCCCCTCCTTTTTTTTAAAAAAAAATCCTCATCATGAAATGATGCGGTGTTTTGGATTTGCCTCAAGATAATTTGGGTTTGGATGGGGAGAGAGGGGGATATACACGAAACAAGCCAGGCCATGAGTGGATTATTGTTGAGTCTGGGTGATGAGTACACTGTGGTTTATTAAGCTTTCCTGCTTTTGTATAGATTATTCATAATAAAAAAATACAAAATAAATCCTCATGGGGAACAGGGGTGCTGCTCTGGTTAAGTAATTTACCAGCTACACTGTATCCCAACTGCGTGTTTATACATGCCTTCAATAAAATGTAATGCTCACAGGAAATGTGTCAGATATTTGACAAGGCATCAGATATTCCCTGGGATAAATGCAACTGTCCCTGTGTTTCCTGCTTCCTCCTCAACCTGAATCCTGGCTATCCTGACCCCTGACTCCGTTCAGGGATGATTTATTTTGGGGGAGATGTAAGGGTTACCAGTGGCCTCACAGCTGAGAAATGGTCATAGCTTTGTCCTCTCAGCAGATGCCACAGAGGGCCTCTTACATACTATTTATCCACCAAATATGGGGACACTTACCGCTGCCATGCTATCTCCCTTATACGGTTTCATTCACCTTCTATCCTTAGGGAATTTAAGGCACAGAGAGGTTAAGTACTTTGCCTGATCTCACACAGCTAGTAAGGGCCAAATTGAAGATTTGAACCTTAGGGTGTCAGACCCTGAAGCCAATTCATTTAATCACTAAGAAATGCCTGAGTCAGCCCTATGACGCCTCGGGTTCCACATCCACTTCATTTGTTCTTGTACCTTCTCATTCTCTTTAGGGACAATGTTCTCACACCCCTTCTCCCATTTTGGAGGATAATTTCTCTCTCTCTTGTATACCTGATGCCTGGATTGCCTTAGGCTAAATCTGATTACTCTTACTCCTCAGACATAATTTTCCCCCACAGCTACATTACTTTGGGTTCTAGGATCTTTGAAGTTGCCAGTTATGGAATGTGGTGATGGGATGGCAAAGGAAGAAGAAGAGGAGGAAGCAGCTGCTTAAGTCAGTTGCTGTCCTAAGAAATTACTGACACCCTTTCCTCTTTCTGGAGACAGCTCATCAAGGAGGTGGTGGAGGCGCCTGACAGTCATAGCTAACATTCAGTGACGGCTCGGTGGATTTGAATGCTAAGCACTTTCTATCAGTTTTCTTACTGGACTCTTAAAATGACCCAGTAGGCTCTCCACTTCAGAGATGAGGAACTGCAGCCAGCAGAAGTCAAGCAGTTGCCGCGGGTCCCACAGCCAGCGGGCAGCTGACGAGGGGTTCGCACCAGGGCTGCTGTGTGGCTCTGTGTATGTGGGGACATCTCTTTTACTGGGCACAAAGATGCCACGTGGACTAGTGGGCGCCCCTGTGTGACTCTGCCCCGCCTGGGAGTCAGACCACTGACTCTTGATCCTGCTGCCTAAGAGTCAGCCTGGGCTTCCTACACAGCACGTGGTCTACACTCCTGGGGGTACACTGGCTTGTCACCATGACATTCTGAGAAAGGAGAGATCAGTGTGGCTTGGCAAAGAAGGATTCATGGGAGAAGTAAGCTTAAGCTGCACTTCGATGGATAAGCAGATCATTCTTTTTTTTTTTAATCGAGGTATAGTTGATTTACAATATTGTGAAGCTTTCTGGTGTACAGCATAGTGATTCAGTTATATGTATATATATTCTTGTCACATTCTTTTTCATTTTAGGCCTTTACAAGATACTGAATATAGTTCTCTGTGTTACACAGCAGGAGTTTCCTGTTTATCTATTTTATATATAGTAGTTACATCTATGAATCCCAAACTCCCAATTTAATCCTCCCTTTCCCCTCTAGTAACTATAAGTTTGTTTTCTATGTTTGTGAGTCTGTCTCTGTTTTGTAAATAAGTTCATTTGTGTCCCCCTGCTTTTATTTTTAGATTCCACATATAAGTGATATTATATGTTATTTTTCTTTTTCTTTCTGGCTTACTTCACGTAGTATGACGATCTCCATGTTGCTGCAAATGGCATTACTTTATTCCTTTTTATGGCTGAGTAGTATTCCATTGTATACATATACCACATTTTTATCCAGTTGTCTGTTGATGGACATTTAGGTTGCTTCCATGTCTTGGCTATTATAAATAGTGCTGCTATGAACACTGGGTTGCATGTATCTTTTCAAATTAGAGTTTCCTCCGAATATATATGCCCAGAAGAAGCAGATTATTTTTAAACAGAGAGAGAAGAAGGCACGATTTCCTGGGCAAGAGACAGGGGGGAAAAGGCAAAGGAGTTAGGAATGAGCGGGAAGAGTGAGGAAGCTGCTTTGAAGAACATAGGAATGTGGGAACGGGAGGGATCTGAGGATGCAGAGAGAGTCAGGGCTGGAATGGGGGTTCCTAGCTCAGGGCAAGGCCCGTTGGGACTTGAAGCAGGAGGCAGTCTGGAGCCAGGAGGGTGAGTTGATCTGGGGAAGGGTGAGATGAATGCATTTTTCAGGAGGATTAGGCTGGCTGAGGCATAGGATGTCGTGGTCTTAGGCAAGTTCAGACCAAAGGTTGATGAGAAGTCCGGAAGGACATGTCCTACTCCAAGACTTGGCCCCGCTTTGGCCTCCCAGGTGTGATGGCAGCCTCCTTGGGAAAGCTGGAATTGCCCAGGGCCCTGACTCTGTGTCTCTGGGACTCAGCCTACCCCCAGCTTTGCCTCTCCGCCACCCCCTCACCTGACATTTCCAGGTAACGTAACCCAAAGGACCCAGCAGGCTGGGGATTCCAGAGGCAACTCCCAGAACATGCCTGGCCCTCGTCCCCTGCAGAAAGGAGAACACACATTGCTCCACTTGGCCTCTGTCATGAATGTCCATGGTTGACCTCATCTTCCCTTTGACTGGGCTCCTGTCCTCCTTTTCTGGGTGTGGCCCTTTTCTTACCTGTTCATTCATTGCTCTCGTTTAAACCTTCTCAAACTTTCTCTGGCTCCTTCCCATGGAGACTCCGAGGAGAAATTCCACTGCCAGCCTCAGGGGCAAAGTTTGGAAAGACACGGTATGCTGCCAAGCCTAGGTCAGCGACTGAATGAGAGGGTGAGGCTCATGACTCCCAGTCCTTGTCATCGGCACTGTTTTCTAGATGACACAGAAGGCTCGCGGCAGGCATCTGTGCCCCACCCGCGCAGGTCAGGAGCGGGGTCTGAGCGGCAATTCTCGCTCAGCCGGAGCCTGGTCCAAGCTCAGCACTGTCTCCCAGCCCTGCTTCTCCACTGTGCAATGGGGGCTTGGGTTTCTGGCTCTCTAAGTCCTTCACAGCTCCAGCCTTCAGGGTTCCCTGGGGACCTTCCCGTTCTCAGCCCTGGCCGGGGTGGAATCCTGGCTCCGAGCAGGGCTGTGGCTGCCCATGAGGGTACATGAATCTCCCCTGACATGCAGAAACCACCCCTGAGAGCAACAGTTACACACATGCTCACACACCTAGACACACACACACACACACACACACACACACACACACACACACACACAACTTTGCTTTCTGTGACTCGGACCCCTCTCTCTCCAAGAGGATGACTTTGAATTACACGTCCCTCAAGAAGCTTCAGTGAACATATCACCTGTTCCCTTGTCACTAGAATCCCCCTGCACTGTGTAACGGCCCTTGGTTGAGACAAAACTAAGAGAAATTTTATACATTTAATGGGATTTTGTGGTCCCTAAGTCACAGCATCTCCTGGGCCCTCTGCTCTGGGCCATCTCCTTGAATCACCAGACCCTCTCCTCTGCTCTTCTTGCTCCAAAACAGCAATAGTCAACAGGAGCTGGGTGCCTCGGGTGCTCAAGACTCTGGAATGACCCATGGCGCTGTCCCAGACCAGGGCAGGCTGCGGTTTTAGGTTGAAGGAAGATTTCAGTCTGTTTAAGGGAGACAGGTAACCAGCTCTGCAGAGAGGTTTCCGTGGTAACTATTCAGTGAGAGGAGAGGCTGTCAGTCCCACAGAAGGTCTCCTCGGCTGACAGGTCCAGGGAAGGTTCCTAGGGCTTCCCCCTGCAGTGTAGATGGGAGGGCTGGGAGGACGTGACACGTGGACTGGACACAGGAGATGTCCCCGGAGAACATGGGCCAACATGCATGTGAGAAACAGGAGGTTCGAGACAAGCCTGGGCTTGCCCTTTTGCAGAGCTTCGTGGGCAGTGGGAGATGATGTTTGAGAGAGAAAAGGAGGTGTCAGTCAAGGACACGGGGGAGGAGCTGAACAGCCGGTCCCTGGAAAGATGAGTCCAGGTTGTGCGCGCAGCTGCCGAGAAAGGTCAGTTGGCCGCAGACTGAGTTCTGAGTGAGCACCGCCGAGGAACCCTAAGACAGCCTTGAGTGGATGAGCACCGGCAGCCCTGATACTTGGATGATGGCCCTGCTATTTCAAATCAGGGCTAAATGAATGTCTACCCAGTACTTGCCAGCTGCCTCTCATCCTTGGATCCTCCAGGAATTTTAAGTCCAACTTGAGCTTGTCCTTACCCTTACTCCAGAATCACTTGGTTTCTTTCTTAACTTATTTTTGTTTCTTCCTTGGAAACTGAAGGAATAACTCTGACCCACGCGCTCACGGGGCAAGTAGAGAAATTGGGTGACTAAGAATGAGTACAAGGAATTCTTTCCATTATTGAATTCTCCAGTTATTTTGCACAACCTGGATATTTTCCGTCTCCTTTGAAGGCATGAAACATTTCACACCAACAGGAAAGAATGGAGGGTAGGAAATATTGTAACCAGCTGGGTAGCCACTAGCCAGTTTTGTCAGATATTAACATTTAGCCTTAGTTGCTTCAGAATTTTGTTTTTTAAAGAAATGGCACTTTGTCCTTTCATCCCAATTCTATTAAGTGGCCTAGAAATGAGTTGGCTATTTCTGTGCTTTGTCTTTAAAATGTGGTGAAAGGTGGAACTTTGAGAAGGAAAGGGTAACAAAAGTTTCAGATTCTGTCGCTGAAGAATTATGAAATTAGGCTTAATGGAAAATCTAAAATATTTTAAAGCTGGAGTGTATCAATTGTATGAATCAAACAAGTTTAAGTAGATCTTAATTTCCCCAACTACTACAATTTTGGAAAGTTTTGGAAAGTCTTTCTGTCTACAGCATAATAAGTTCATCGATCATTCTCTTGTCCTTGCTTTCTTCCAGTGAGACACATCCAAGTAACCGTCAGGTGCTTAGACTTTCAGAAGATGACTTATTCTTTTGGTTTCAGTCTTTAGAAAGCCAAAAGTTCAATGTCACTTTTCCATTTTGGCTTGGTTTAACATTGCCTAGGTTGTTCTTTGGAACAAGAGATATGTGTGAATATTAACTCAACTTCATTAATGAATTGCTACTTGAGTCCTCTGAGTTGAAAAGTTGAGTTGGTTGTTCTCCTTGAAGCAGAAGGTCGGTTTGTAGAGTATTCCTTCCAGCAGAGAATCAATCCGATAATGATTTGAAGAATTTAGAAGACATGAAGCATGTGCATAATAGTGGAAAGGTTTTGAGAGGTTAAAGATGACTCTAGCAAATCCTAGGATTATAGATACTATTAAAAACCATTGTCTCCAAGAACAAAGATCGTGTGCTTACATCACTGCAAGACAGAGAACAGTCAGTAGAGTTTAATTTGGATGACAACATGGCCCAACGCACTTAGAAACTATGAGAGGTTTGAAGATGACTAGTAATAGCTAGTTCATCATCAAGTGTTGTAGTCAGGGAGACAGGTGTGGACAACTAAACACACATACTGTGCTCCAGCTCTGGGCTCGCCATGTGGTGTAACAACAACAATTAGATGTGGTCTCTGTCCCCAACCAGCTCCTGGTCCAGTCCATCCTTTGTTAGATTTCTTCACTCTTGTGTCTCAGACTTATATCTTCTACATCACCATGGGCCATCTATACTTGTATTTTCAAGTTGAAAAGTTTAAACATAAAGGACCAGAATTGGATTTGGCTGGATATAGAAGAACTCCAACCACAGTGGCTTAACCAAATTAGGGAGTTGTTTTTCACGTAATGAAGAGACTACAGTTAGAAAGGCCAAGACAAGGACAACGGCTCAAAGAAACAGTCTCTTTCTTCCCTGCTTCTCTCCCACCCTTAGCATCTTCATGGTCCAAGATATTTGTACCCATGCAGCCATTTTACCTGGTTTCCAGGCAGAAGATGGGGGTGGGGAGTGGGAGGCAGAGGAGAACTGAAGGAAAAATGGCACCTGCCAGCTGTTTTATTCTTTTTTATCAGGAAAACAATAGTTTTCCCCAAATTCCCATCCAGTAGACTTTCACTTACATCTCGTTAGCCAGCACTGGGTCACATGCCACCCATAGCTGCAAGGGAACCTGGAGGATGAATAGTTTTAACTGAGAACATTGCTACCTGAACTTGTGTTGATGAATGAAGTAAAAGAGTGAGCTAGTCTGTGCAGCTGGCACGATCTACCGCCAGATCCGTCTAACTCAGTCTCACTTAAGAACTCTTTGTATAATCATGCACTTAATGGGCCGGTTGTACTTCCTGGGTCAGTTGCCCTAAGGCATGTTAAAACACAAAACAAAAAATTAAAACGTGAAATGCTGTGAAGGATTTACATAGCAGACTTTGGAAACTGGTCTCTCAGTACCAGCCGTTTTCTGGATTGTTTCCTGGGGATGTAGAGTTTGCTGAATTACCTCCTGGGGCCACAGGGCTGGCTCAGGCTCCGGATGAGAGATGATTTCCAAGGACATGTGGCAAAAATGGGCTCTGGGATGCAGGAGCAGGCATTTGAAAAAGTTTTTTAAATTGAGATATAATTATATACAGTAAAATGCACAGATCTTAAATGATGAGTTTTAACAAATGTATATTCTTTGAAACCAACACCCCAATCAAGACCTGACTATTTTCATTGTCCCCCCAAATTACCTTGTGCCCCTTACTAGTCAACCTTCCCTCCACTCAGGGGTAGTAATCATTCTCGTTTCTATGCCCATAAGTTTTGCTAAACAGATGTCTTTGAGCGGCAGAGTGGTGAGGGTAAAAACAGTTTAAGTGAGGTTAAGATCATGTGCAATATTGAGACTGTGGGTATGATTATTAATAAGCTAATTCCCGAACCCTTTCCAGAGCTTCAGAGGGATGAACAACCAGTGAACATTTGCGTGGCCAGCAGGTTTGGTCTTCAGGATGAGAAACTGTGTGAGCACACAGCCCCCAGAGACCAGGTGCCCTTGGATGAGTCATCGGCCACAAGCAGACATAACACAATGCACATTCATCCACTTTTTCTGCCGGGGGAGCCCTCCTGCCCCCGCTCCAAAGTCTCCCTTAATCCCACCCCCGCAGGGCTGAGAAGGGTTGCACTTTTGCAACCAAGATAAGGTTAAAATTACTGCTGCCACGACCCAGCTCCTCATCAGGAAAGCGTTTTCAGAGTTGGCGCCATCATGGATGAGCTTGTTAAACTGCTTTTCTCTGTTTCTAACTTACAACAGAGATGCACGCTGTTGTGGCTTTGGGGGTAAAAACAAGCACAACGTGGACATGGTGCCTGGAATACTGTTACGGAGCTGAAGCCAAATGCAGCTTTGGCCAACAGGATGCCATGGGCTTGCTTGGTTCCCAGTCACACGAAGTTCCAGGTGCTGGGGATGCCCACACAGCGTATGGGCTTGGGGTGGTGGCGACTGAGAGATTCTGGCCAGCTGACCCGCTGCTCTCCTGACCCTCAGTCCCAAAGGTTCTGGAATCCCACTGTTAGCTACGGCTTGGGCGTGTCATGTCCTTGGACGGTGACATCTTTCCTATTCTTAATTAAGCCCCATAGGACTCAGCCTGGCGTTCTGGGACTTGGACGTCTGTTCCCAACCAACCCTCGTCACTGGCTTCTACCCGGAGCAGACCTAGTTCTCCTCTCACTGGGAGGATGTAACAGGCACGGACTCTGGAGACAGAAAAACCTGGCTTCGATTCCAGCTCAATCCATTATTCTTAACCAGAGGGAAGTACAGTGTGACCCTTCCCCACCCCCGCGCCCTTGTCACACCATTACCTTGGCCTGAAATGCCATCTCCGCTCCTTCACATGCAGGCAAACCCTATTCACCCTTTAAGGTCAAGCGCAAATACCGCCTGACAGCCTGTCCTTAGCCGCACAGCCAGGTGTGACCTTCTCTTGGGCGTTATCTAAGCATTCCATCTCTTCGCATTGTTTATGCCTTGGTTTTAATTGTTCCCAGAATTGTCTCTCCTTCTGCATTCTACTTTGAATCTCTGCCATGAAGCCTATTACACAGCAGGGTTGCCAGATAAAATACAGGACACTCAGTTAAGTTTGAATTTCAGATAAACAGTAAATTGGTTTAGTATCAGTATGGCCCAAATATTACGTGGGGAATACTTACAGTAAAATGTTTCTGTCATTCAACTGAAATCACAGTTTAACTGAGCACGCTGTATTGTGTTTGTGTGTGTGTGTGTGTGTGTGTGTGTGTGTGTGTGTGTGTGACGGGAGAAGAGATAAGTCATGTTGGCATCTCCTGATTACCCAGGCTCAGTTGAATGGGTGGCCATTAGCAAGATCACTCAAGTCTGACGTACTGGGCTAAGTGCAAACCCCGCCCTCCCTGACTTTCCTGGTGCCCCTGAGCTCTATCAGGCTCGGTAAGACACTTGGCTTACAGTGTCCCATTGAATATGCACAAGAGCTCATCAGGGAGATGTTCTCTCAATTTTGTGGATGAGGAAACAGAATAAAAGAGATTAGTACCTTGCTCTCAGGCCACAGTGCTGGTAACTTCCAACTGCAATTCAAACCCAGTTTCCTGACTCCAACCCTCTGGCTCCTTCCCCAAAGCCAGTGGTTCCTCACTCTGGCTGCACATTTAGAATCAATTCGTACATCCAACGTACTGATGTCTGGACCCCATCCTCAGAGATTTGGATTTAATTATTTTTGACAATCATTGCAATTAGATTCTGTCTCTTTGTCCCGTTTACTAGGATGTAAAACAAAAGGACCAAACACAGTCTAATTTGATCCCCCATCATCCCCACTCGTAGAACTTGGGCCCTAAATCTGTCTTATGATTTGTCTCGGCTGCTGTGATTAATCCTAGGTGCAAGTGTGCTCTGCGTACCTGTGTCTGCGTGGACACGACCGCTCAGATAGTGCCGAAGCAGGAGCGGCAGCGTGGCCTGCTCCTGTGCTGTGTGAAAAGACTTCTTAAAAAAAGACTCATTGGTGATTTTTTTCACCCAAGTTGATTTCACATGGCTTTCTTTGGGAATCTTTTGCTGCAAGTTGCCCAGTTTTCAGAGACTTGTTTCTTCTTTGTTGATTTTCACTCTACATCTTTTTCCAGGCCAGGATGGCAACAGGCTGAGGCTGGGCGCTCCATCTTCTGGGCTCGATTGCTTTTGTCTCCTTTTTTGTTTCCATTTTGGTCTAAGGATCTCGCAGGTTGAATTCGCTTTTCTTTTGCCCTCGGAATACCTTAGGAAGTCTTCCCCTCCAAGAAAATTGTCATGTGCCATTCATGATCTACATTTGGGGGGCAGGGTATAGCTCAAGTGCTCAAGTGGCAGAGCGCCTGCTCAGCATGCACGAGGTCCTGGGTTCAATCCCCAGTGCCTCCTCCAAAAATAAACAAATAAACGTAATTACCTCCCCTTCCAAAAAGAGTAAGTAAAAATTCAAAAAATGTTTAAAAAATGATCTACATTTGAAGTTGATCTTTGCTTCAATACCGCTGGCCTGCCTGTTTCTTGTCGTGGATATTATGTGAGAACTGTTCTACAAGGAGAAGTATTTTTGAGGTATTTCTGGGAGAGGGTGAGCTCCGTGTCCTTCTATTCCGCCCACAGTCTTGAAGCCTCCCCGCCCCCTTGTTATGGAAAGATGTAATAAGAAAGGTCTGATAAGTTTGAGAATATGTGTCAAATTTCCGCAAGTTAAAATGGTTTGGAAATTTGGCTACAGCGTAAACCTGTAGGTTTTAGGTTTATGCACGTGTAAATAACCAAGAGTTCTGGTAATTTAAGGAAATATGAGTATCTTCTCTGGCCTTAAGGGGGCTGCCAATGGGCTGCAGGAAGACTTTACAAAGGAGGGAAGGAGCCCCCCCTGCTGTGGAACCAAAGGGCCCTGGGTCATCAGCAGCTCGTTCAAGAGCAGTTGTGACGCCCAGCTATCTGACTTCCTTCTGTATGCACAAACAGAAACACTCTGCCGCGTTTAGTAAAAGCAGATGTATTCAGTATCAACACGGAAAACTGGTTCAACCAGGGAACAAATGGGCACGAAACACACACACACACACACACACACACACACACAAAGAGAGGATGAACAGGAGTCTTGAGCGAGTAATGGGATCACCTGCAGGAATCCTAGCCAGAGAACAAAAGCCCAATCAAGTTCGTAGCCAGGTACAGTCAATCACGCAGGGAAAGAGCAAACAATACTCACTTCCTCATGTTTGTTCAAGAAACAGAACCAGCTCCCTGCCTGGGTTCTTTGATGCCTCCTTGATGATCCCAGGATCTAAGAGAAGGGCCCAGGGCCTTGTGCTTTGGGGTAGGTTGCTGCCGGCAAAATCATGTCACTCTATACTGTGAAGTGCTCCAGGTCCTGCTAGCCACTGAACACCCTGAGCATAATACCCATGGCACCTTCTGGGTGGATGAATTACAAAATGTGCTCCTTCCTCTGGGCTGGCACAAGATTTGGGGAGGGGAGTGGTTGATGGATTTCACCCTCCAGCTCCTCCCCTGTTGCGGGTCCCTTGGTAGAAGGACCATATTTTGTAACTATACTTGGTGGCCTTGGAAACTTCTTAACTACTCCACTCTAGGTGTACCCTCCTTTTACCAATGAGGAAGTTAAGTCCTAGAAGATGAAAATATATTTAAGGTTACAAACTAAATAATCATTGACTTTTCTTGGGAGGTAAACCATTCCCAGAGTGCGCCATCATCAGCACCATTGTGTGAGCGCTGGCTACGTGCCAAGTCCTCTGCCGGCTTCTAGGGTGTGGACTGACATGGATGCCTACACGTTTCAGATCTAGCCTTGAAGGTAAGCGGTGCAGGCTCTGTGCTGTCTGAGCTCTGTGGACGGTGAGGACAACAGGAACTGACAAGAGAGAAGGAACCTTCAGTTACAGAAGATTGCCCTGAGGTGAGAGTTGAGTTATGTGAAGACAGGGTAGGACTTAGAAAACCCAAGAAGACCAGGCGGGATTGCAAGAAAAGAAGACACTGAGTGATGGCGTGGGGAGAGTCTGCGCTCCAGAGACCCTAGTCACTCTGTGTCATCACATCACCCACACTGGTTCCCCCAAAACAACAGGCCTCTCTGAAGAGCAGTCTTCACTCCAGATCACAACACCTCTTCTGCAGAACTCACCCGTCCCACCCATGCATGGCATGTCTGAAGGGTGGCGGTGAGTTACACAAGAGAATCTGGGGTTAAGTCTTAATATATCAATGCACCCATGGAACAGAGACACATTTGAATGAGGAATTTCTAGATGTATTGCTCTGAAACATTTCTAAACTTTTGGAGTTACATCTAGAGCAGAAAGAATTTATATTTGATATTTACTACTATGCAGTAAGTTTTCCCCAAATTTAGCAGCCTTAAACAATAAGCGTGCATCTCATGCAATTCCTCAGGGTCAGGAATTCAGGGGCTGCTTATAGCTGGTTGGGTCTGGCTGGGGATCTCTCATGAGGTTGCAATCAAGATATTAGCCGGGGCAGTGTCATCCGAAGCCTTGACTGGGGCTGAAGGCTCTGCTTCTAAGCTCACTTACGTGGCTGTTGGCAGGAGGCCTTGGTTTCACAGGTCTCTCCATGTGTGAGTGTTGTCACAGCAAGGCAGCTGGATCCCCCAGAATAAGTGATGGAAGTAAGAAGGGGCAAACAACAAGCTCAATGCCTTTTAAGACTGAGTCTCTGTACGCATCACTTTGGCAGTATTTTATCGGTCACGCAGACCATCCTTGATACAGGTGCAAGGGAATTATACCAGAAGGTGGGACCACTAGGGACCATCTCAAATGCTGGTACCATTGAATTCATATTTTGGGGGAGATGAGAGCTTTCAAAACACATACGAGAGGTAACGTGGTGATCTGGATATCCTAGTTTTTCTTCTTTAAAACAGCTACAACAACACCACCACACACACACACACACACACACACACACACACACACACACACAGAGCTACAATTTCTAAATAAACTATTTTAAAAATCTTTCAAAATGCATCACTACACCGATCAGAAAGTAAGAGGCAAAATAAACAAGCTGGTGAGGAAGCTAAGAGATAAGTGAGTGTTTAAGGTGAAGACTCTCCTAGGGCATCTTTCTACCCTCAAGTGACCCAGAGAGTTGGTTTTAATATCTGTACAGCCTAGTTGAGACAAAGTCCGGGGACATGAGAAGTCAGACCAGAGACCCTCTGATAATGTACCTTGATCTCAAAGGATATCTCCTGAGTGGCAGTTGAAACCAGGAATTTCTGCAATGCCATGTCCCCACTGAAGAGGCTAGAAAGTAAACTTGCCTGTCTTAACCTTGACTCCAGAGAACAGGAGGAAAAAGCTGAAAATTTATAACTACCAGTTAACCTTTCTGCAGGTCTGCTGCCAAATTCACACTTTGACTGTAGTTTCAAAAACCCTAGTTGATAATTTTGTTTTACTGTGGCCCCGTGTTGGTTCTACTCTCAGTCTAGAAAAAAACCACATCCTCACTGAAGGAATCACCATTATCATGGGCCTCACAGGTTTGCAGATATAAAATTTCATTGAATTGAAGCACACGATTTAAAAAAGGATCACAGGGAGCTTGAGGAAACAAAGCCTCGAGTAAACAAAAACAACAGACACCAGACACAGGCTGACAGTCGCTTCGGCTATTTGGGTATTGATTATGGAATAAATTGAAGTTTATTTAATATGCTCAGCAAAGAAAAGATGGTATCGAATGGATGAGTCAAGAATAAGAGACTATTGAAAATGAGCAGGCCAATTTGACAACCAAAGAGAACCTTCTGAAAACAGAAAATGAAATTAATAAAAATTTAAAAAATGATTGCATTTGAAAGGGTTGCATAAGTAGCTACATGACTTCTTTGATGTTGTTTCTTGGTTCATAAAGGCTAAAATATTCACTATCCAGCCCTTTACAGAAAAGCTTTGCCGACCCTTACAGCAGAGGCATTTGCGCGGGAGACCCTTGGTCAGCCCGAGGTGACAGTGCAGAAAGCAGCCACACAGATAGGGCTGAACAGTGCAGAGGGGGGACGGGAAGGAGTTGAATGAGGGAGGCCAAGGAAGACTCGGTTGGACACAGTCTTGGGTCTCACAACACACGGGAGGCTGGCTTTCTGTGTCCATTAATATAGCCAGATGAACACTTTGAACAACCCGGAGCGGGTTGGAACCCAGAAGACTTACCTTCTTCTTCTTCTTTTTTTTTTTTAAGTAAAGGATAAAGTATAATTTTATTTCTGAAGTCAAATATTAATACATAAAATCTAAATAAATTATTTAATTTTTAACCTCTATAACGAAAACTTTTCTGAGAGACTGGTTAATAAATAATGTAGTGTTTCAACTAAAATTTTGTAGTTCTTGTGATTTTCAACGTAACTTTTTCATTACTGACTATACAAACAATTAAGAAAGCTTTCTAATTATTTGAATATATATTAATGGAAATTTCACATGAGAAATACATCATCCTTGGTTTGTAAAAAAAAAATACGTGACAATATAAAGAGGCTTCGCTAGAATTTTTGGAGTCTTTGTGAGTAACTGTACTTCCTACTAATTCTTCCTCCATTCAGAGTACAAAAAATCATTAGTACCACCAGAAAAGCCTTTTGTGACATCAATAGCATTTTTCTAGACCTGAGATTTAGAGGACTTACCTTCTTCACTTGGATGTATGGGGCGGGGGATACATCTTAGCTGCCCTGGAGCCCTGAGAGTTGAAAGCCTGAGTGTGGGGAGGTTTGTGGCAGGAAGACAGTGGTTCATCAATGTAACCATTAAGCAATAATGGATGGCATTCCGCAAACAGAACAAATTAAGAAGGAAAGGATGAAGGGGATTTCTTTGCCTGAATCCTGTGTCTCAGCTGCATGCCCTCCGGTGCTCCCTGATTGCCAAATGTGGATCCAGGCCAAATGTTTTTTGTGGTCATTGGCTGCATCCCGACGGCCCTCAAAACTGTTTCTGAACACCAAGTGCTGACATGTTTTCCCTGGGAGGCCTCAGGGAGGGGCGGGGATGCTGGCAGGAAGATGACCCTAGGGTGGTATGAGCCACAGGAAGCCAGTGGGGGAAGTGATTTGGGGAAAAGAAAGCAAGAGGCTCTCTATGCCCCAGGGTGTTCCGCTGAATACAGACACCACACCCAGGCTGTCCAAGGCCCCCCTGCGCCCTGTCTCCCGAATGTGAGTGCTCTTCTCCCCGCTGTGCTTTTGGAGTCAGCAAGGATGGAGTCAGAGGACAAGAGGCCTGGCTGTAAGCAGCCACTTCTGAGCCTTTATATACGCCAGGTGCTTCACACATCAGTCTCATAGCGTAGATGTCAGCTTCCCCATTTTGTAGATGAGGAGACTGAGGCCCAGACAGATGCACTGAGAACTGTGTCCAGGGCCACAAAGAGAGTTAACAATGTATTCAGATCTCCCACCAGTAGGCAGGTCTCCCTCCAAACTCAACTCTCTCTATCCTCATTTTTTAGCAATAAAATATTTTTTATTTAAGCTATGTACATTTTTTAGACATAATGCTACTGTACACTTAATAAACTACAGTTTAGTGTAAGCATAACTTTTAAATATGCTCTGGTCGACCAAAACATTGTGTAATTTACTTTTTTGCAGTGGTCTGAAACCAAACACACTGTCTTTCTAGAATCCTCCTAGGTTTGTGGGACTTTTTAAAATTAATTTTATTGAAATATAGTTGATTTACAATGTTTCAAATGTGCAGCAAAGTGATTCAGTTACACACATATATATTCTTTTTCAGATTCTTTTCCACAATAAGTTATTACTGAGGTGGGAGCCCATAAAAAAAGCCGGCAGGACCCCCAGGCAGGGCCACTACTCTCCTGCCAGCACCATCCGGTTCCCTGGCCCAGCGGCTTTATCTCACTTTTTGCCTCTGAAATGGCTTACTTCTGGGAAAGTGGAACTTACCTCTAGAATTCTATTGGTCCCCTGAGCTAACTCCTGATTGGTCCATTTGTAGTACTTCATTTGCATGGAGCTCACTCCTGATTGCTTATTTCTCTCCGTCCTGATTGATCTATTTCTACAAAGCTTGTTCCTAAGTCAATTTTTGTTATACCTTATTTGCATATGATGTCACAAAGTGTAAACTGGCAGCCTATAAAGGCCTGTGTAAACCTACAGATGGGGTCCAGAGCTTGGAGTGTTAACTTCTCTGGGCCCGCTGGTGTAATAAACCTGAGGTCTCCAACTCTGCGAGTGCTGCTTGGTCTCTCGCCTGGATCCAGGTTGCTGTCACAACTGAGCTGTAACACTGAGCTGTCACACACTTTCCTGCAACATTTCAAGATACTGAATATAGTTCCCTGTGCTACACAATAAGACCTCGATGTTTATCTATATATACTGATGTGTATCTGTTAATCCCAAATTCCCAATTTATTTCTTGTCCCCCTAGGCTTGTGTTTTGAATATGACTGACCTATAAAGGGATTTTTCCCATGGGAATTTGTTCTGGCTCCTAGATCACTGTGCATTAGAGCTTTGGAAACCGGAGAGCAGAAAAGGTGTTTGGGAATCTTTGTAAAACAAAATGTTAAATTGGTACTCTCCTAAGAATAGCAACCAAAAGAAATTTGCCAAGTTTTCCATATCTTAAAATAAGATGTTAGACTACCTAATTCGCTGTTTCCTTCTGGACAACTCGATGGGGACCAGTAACTCTAAATCAAAAGGGTGAAACATTTTTTTTCAATCATTGTGAAGGAAATATGTGATGATAATGAAAATACAGATGAGCAGAAGAAAAAAAATATCTTTAATTCTTTGCACTAGAGTAAATTGTCACTAATGACTAAAAGCCTACATATAATAATAATGGTATCTTGACCAGGAGAACAACATTAACCCTTGGTTAATTTTATTGTATTATGATCTTATTATGTATATTATCCCACATCATTTTTAGCTTTCAATATAGCAAGCACTTTGGCATGTTATGATAAACTTCTTGATATAAACAGAAAGTTTGGCTTCCCACAACTGGGTTTTCCATCCAGCTGAGAGTTCTGTGACCTTGGACAAGCCCGCTCACCTCTATGAGCCAAGTGTTCCTAACTGTAAGGTGAGCTGGTTAAACCAGATGGGTTCCAAGGCCATCTTCAGTTCTGAAACTCAATGATTCTCAGGCATGTGTGGTCTAGCATGTGCCCCCTCTCCAACCCTTGTTATCTGATTCTCAACCCCCGCTCTTCTTTCTCATCCACCTCTCTTTCTGTTCTCTTTCTGGCCCATCCCAGTTCACGCTACAGTTCCTGACTGAGCACACTGCCTCCTGGCACTGTTATGAGACCCCCTACAACCCATTCCAAGCCCTTTCCCAGAAGCCTGCAAGTAATATATCCAGGGTGGTTGGGACAGGGTCCTCTCACAGCCCCTGGAAGTGGGCTTGTTTTGATGCCCTCTGCCTGATGGAGATCAGAATGAAAGACTGTTCCTGATGGCTCACATGATCAGGATGGTAGCCACTTCATGTAAATCTCCTCCGCTGTGCTCTCCAAGTCCTCCCTGGCTTAGAGGGAATTCTAGTTGGTGAACTCCAGGGCCAGTCGCACACGCTTTACATCCAAAAATAGCAGCACCTCACACATGTTTGATCCTGATGAAGGAAAGTTTCTAGCAGTTCTCTTAAAGCTATAGAAAGGGAATCAATAATAAATTCAATAGAGGAACCTGCCTTCGACGACTGGGACAGCTCTACAAAGTGATAGAGAAATCTGAGACAGTTTGAAGAGGAAAGGAGCGAGATGAGAGTAAACTTTTCTGAGCATTGGTCAGTAAGTAAGTTTCAAGTGTCAGTGGGATTGAAGGGGAGGATGTAGAAATGACTGATACACCTAAGCAGTTTATAAAGTCAGAACTCTAAGGGGAGAGAGGTGGGGGTATAGCTCAGTGGTAGAGCATGTGCTTGGAATGCATGAGGTCCTAGGTTCAATCCCCACTACCTCTGATAAGGGGGAGAAAAGTTAAAATCAAAATTAAAAAAAAAAAAAGAACTCTAAGGGGAGATGAGGCTCACTAAGGGAAGGACAGGCAAGGGGTGAAGTCCAGATTGATACTAGGTGTTGTAATGACAACGAGCAGATAACATCAGAGTGGAGCTCTCCTTCTAAAGGAAGGGAAGGGGAGATGTGACTTATCTGAATAATGGATGATTTGGGTAGACCCAGAACTCATGGAAATTTGATCTTTGACTATGGGGGGATTTCCACTGGAAAATCTGGAAAAGTATGTTAGGAAAACAAACACCTAAGCCCCAAATAAAAATGAAATGGAAATGAGAATATAAATACATTTGGCCAAGGAACCAAGAATCCTTGAATTACATACCAGACAATAGTCATTCTGTAGGAATGCTGAAGGAAATACATTTATATAACACTTACACCATGCTAGGCACTGTTCTAAGCACTTTGGACTTACTAAGCTAGTAAGTCCTCATAACCGATGTCATGGAAAGAGGAGGCTAGCATGGTGGATGAGTCATCCACTTGGGAACTCAAGTTAACCTAAATGATGGGCAGGACATGAGGCAGAAAGGAAAATGGCGGGCCAGGAATGAAAATCCACGAATGTGGAAAAGTCACTAGGGGACTGATAAGAGGCAAACATGCAGAGAGGTAGAAAGTATCTCAACTAACTCTCTGAATGATCACTTGGTCACTCATGTGTTCATTCAGCGTTTATGGAGCTTTGATATAGGGCGTGCCGATGCTCAGCTTTAACGACAGTGCCAAGTTATTGTCAATGGTGCTGATGCTTCTACTCCTACCAGCAGTGTATTCGAGATCCTATTGATGCTCATTGCGCCAACCCTTGATCTTGATAGACCTTTTAATTCTTGACATTTCAAATAATTTGATACCTAATGATCTTATTGTGTTTTCATTTTTATTTCTCTCATTATTCTTGCAGCTGCGTGCCAGTAGACATGCACAAAAATGATTATAGTAGCATCATTCATAATAGCAAAGACTCTGGAGACAACTCAAATGTCAATGACAGTAGAATGGATGAAATATTGAGGTATTTATATGGTGCATTAGTATACAGTAATTAAAGAATTACTGCTGTACTTAGGAATATGGATGAATTTGATCAGAAAAAAGCAAGTTCCAGGAGAATGTATAGAAGTATGATATACTTTTTATAAAGTTCAAAAGCCAAAACAATATATTACCTATTACCTATATATGTATATAATAAAACAGATTAATATTTTTTAAGCAAGAAAATGAGAAACAGAAGATTTAGGGTGGAGGTCATCTCAGGAGAGGTAGGGATAAGGGAACATACAGAGATGAGGTTGTTGACAATTTTCTCATTCTTGGCCTGGTTGGAGGTTCGTGGATGTTCATTACGAAAATAATCAAATTCAAGAGAATATAGAAAATGAAAGAGGGACACGTGTGGATGACTACTGATACTGTCTCATGAACCAAAGATTACAAATGCTTCAATTCTGTGTGCCTGGTTCAAGAAAACAAAACAAAACATTTACTGAGCTCCTCCTGGGAGAGGGCCTATGCTCTGGATTTATTCTGCAGTAACGAGCAACTCTAAACGCTCAGTGAGTTACAGCGGCCACCAGCTGTATCTTTCTCAGCTCTGGGTCAACAGAGGGTCTTTGCTCAGGGATCCAGGTTGATAAAACAACAAATACCCTGAATGTCAGTGATTTCTCTCTTTACCATTCAACACATTCTCAGCTTTTCTCCTTTAATTTCTAGCCCTGGGTTCAACAAATGGAAAGAAAGGAGTTGAGAAGGGGCAGTTATGAGGACTACTAAATACCAAAGAAGACATTAGAGTTGAAGACTTAGGTTGAAATGTGACTAGATATGAAATTTTCAATTTCCAACAATACCTTATTCATACCTAGACACATCCTCTCCTGCGCACTGCGGTCACAATTTCCATAATTTGTTCAGAATTTCTGGCTCTGGTCATAGTCAATTAAAGGATTCTTAACGGGTAGCTAAGCTACCTGTTAAGCTCCCATTAGATGCAAGCAAACGATCTCTTACAGGTGATCTGAATTTACGCAGGTGTCTCTGTTGGTTCATTTAACTTTCACTTGATAATCCCATCCAAGAAATTAGTAACTGGCTAAAGGCAGGATGTATTTGAGTTTTCAGGGTTTCAAGCCAATTTAGAGATCTCTCAATACAGGTAATTAGAGGATTATAGCCCTGTTTTTTTTTTTTTTCCCAGCCAGATTTATTCCCTGATAAATGTGCACAATCAGAGTTTCTTTCTTCTTCTTCTTCTTCTTTTTTTTTTTTGACTTAATAGGACCCTTTCATTCATCTCTTAATTGACCCATTCACATAGTTCCATTGCCAGTTTCCAATTACCTCCAGATGACTATTCAATTATTGTTCAACCAGTCATTCAATCAACATTGGAAATAATACTTTTCTAAAAATTACGTGTATAAAACACAAAATCTATAGTAGCATGGCATTTAGTATGTGCTTAATAAACATTAATGTTATTATTAAGCACAAATGGAACTAGAAAGCACTTAGAAATGATCCCCACTGACCACTGTTTTGACGGATTTCATGAGCTTCCCCACTCCGGCATTGAAATTATTTGTCCTCGAGTAGCAGAAATTGTGAAATAAAAGAAAAGGAGTCACCCAGAGTTTAGTCTGAGATTGGGGAAACAGGATAGAAAAAGGAAAAAGTTCCTGGAGAATTTGTTGAAAATGAAGATCCCTTCCTTTTTCTTTCTTGCTTTCTTTTTTTAAATATTGAAGTACAATTACAATGTGTCAATTTGTGGTGTACAGCATCACGTCCCAGTCATGCATATACATACATATATTCATTTTCATATAAGACCACCTCCTTTTCTATTCCTCTTTCTCACAAGTTGCCCACCTATTGGGCACAGTTGGTGCCCTAGGAAAATAACCATCCATGGAAGTGATGGAGAAGTCTCTGAAAAAGCCTTTGCAGATGTTTGGGGAGCAGTTCTTTTGTCTGTTATAGTCATTCCTCCCCTTTTGAAAATTTATCCTACTATCCTGCATGTTAGTGACCCTAAGATGCAGGAGGTAATCTCCCATCAGGAGGTGCTCTCCCTACTCTGCACAGAGTAGATAAACAACAAGGTCCTACTGTAGAGCACCGGGAACTATATTCAATGGCTCGTAGTCACCTGCAATGAAAGAATATAGAAAAGAACATGTGTTTATTTGTTTGTATAGTTGAATCACTATGCTGTGCATTAGAAATTAATGCAACATTGGAAATCAACTATACTTCATTTTTTTTTAAAGCTTCCTATATCCCTTCAAAATAGACTTTTGGCTTGTGACAAAAGGAGCAAAATGTCTACCTTTCCTTTCCCACTTCGGAGACTCCCATCTCAGGGACAAGAGCCTGACATCTCTGCTTTGTCCAGCTTCCCCACTCTGACCTCATTTGCAGTCCCCTGGAGCTCTATTCTGCAACTTTCCCATGTGAAGTTATCTATCTTCCTTAACTGTCAACTCGATTTATTCCGGGAGAATGTTCCCCCCAGCTCTGTTGATAATCTATTCCAGGGCCAAATTACAACTGTAATTGCCAAGTGCCTAAAATAGCTGAGGTTTATCGTGCAGCTGCAATCACCTCTTACCTTGCTCAGAACCTTCCCTGGTCTTCCCATTGCTTTTGGTCTAAAGTCTAAAAGCCTTAATGTGACCTTGGAGGCCCTGTATGATCCAGCCCCCATCTGCCTGTCCAGCCGCATTTGGGGCCCCTGCTCAACTCTGTCATTCTCGAGACTCCAGGCTAGTTCCTCCTCCTCCTCCTCCTGGAATTCTCTCTTCCTCTACCCCTAAGTAATTCCCATTCTCACCTTGTTCTTGTTTGGTTTCATCATGGTCAGTTACCAAGGAGCACAATTATTGGATCATCTAGTAGTTGTTTAGCTTTGTAAGAAACCATCAAACTGTCTTCCAAAGGGTCTGTACCATTTTGCACTCCCACCAGCAATGAGTGAGAGTTCCTGTTGCTCCACATCCTCCAGACCAGCATTTGGTGTTGTCGGTGCTTTGAATGCATACCATTCTAATAGGTGTGCAGAGGTACCTCGTTGTAAGGTTATACCTTTCATGTTGTATCTAAAGAGTCATCGCCACAACCGAGGTCATTTCAATCTTCTCCTCTGTTATCTTCTAGGTACCTCCTTCATTTTCAGATGAGGAGACTGAGGGACAGAAAAGTAGAGTGACTTTCCCAGTTACTTCGAAGTTGAGGAAGAAAAGGCCAAAATCTTTGTCTCTTGAATCACCACGCAGTGACTTTCCTGCAGCTCACCTCACTGTCTCTCTGACTCAGCAAACTTCCCTCGACTTATTCCACAGTTTTTCTGAACCAAACAGCCCTTTTCTGGACACATAGCCTTCCAGGGTGAGCTGTTGAAAGCCTGCCGTCTACAGCTTCCCAGCCCTCGTTAGTTATCCCATCTCCTTACACAATGACCAGCTGTAGTGGATGCTGTGATGTGTCACCTAGGTCCTTTGGGAACACTGAAGGACCCTGTTCTGCCAGCCCCAGGTAGCACTGTCCACAGAGCCCTCAGCTGTCAATCCCCTTCAGAATTATTTCAAAAGGGTCACCTTACTCATCTCCTCCGACAGTCCTGGGCAAGAAGCAGGCTCGGCATTTTTTCTAACCCCAGTCTCCGAACAGGAGACTGAAGCACAGGCTTGCCAGATGCCACACAGGGGGCTGTGATGACAGGTAAAGGCCATAGTCATTGTCAGCTCCCTTTCCCAATCAGTTAGTCCCAGAGCTGGTGGTATTCCAGTGGAGAGGACGGGAGGGCTGGGTCACTCAATTCTGCCAGTGGTGACCGGGACCCAATCCTACAAGGCTCTGGTGACTTGGCCACCCCCTTTCTGGGATCTCTAGGTGAGATGCCATCTGATATTCACCTTGCAAGTCTCAGCTGGAGCAGCAGCTCCTAAGAGAACATTTGTCTGAGCTGTCAAGATTGGACCAGGGTCCCCCCATACTGTCTGGCCTTCCCTCAGTGCAACTTCTCACCTTGGGGTCACAGGATGGTCAAATACATGTCTTCCTATGCCCCCATGTTATCTGCAGCATCTGCAATGATTGATCATAAATGGTAACACCTAAAAACAAAACAAAACAAAACAAAACTGTTCTCAGATTAAGTGTTTGAGGAGAAAAATTATAAAAGTGTAAGAGGATTCTGAATTTAGATTGTTCTGCAAGTGTCTAAATGACTGGTGCATTTCAAAGAATCTGAAGGACAAACTGTGGAAAATGTCGGACATGGTTTAAAAATTATAAATAAATGTTTCAGGCTACAATATGATGTTACTTTGTCCATGAAAAAAGGAAAAAAATAGGTGGCATATTATGGTATGCCCTGGCTGCAGAATAAAGAAGGGAAGAGAAACCAACATTAAAAAAAAAAAAAAAAAAGGAAAGCAATCTGTATGATCCAAAGAAATCAGGTTTGTATGATTACAATGCTGACAGCAACTGTTCCAACAAGAAGTCATGACCTCTCACCTAGTTCCAGATATGAGACAGTTTGCAAACCCAGAACCCACTGACTGATGCAGAGGACGGTACCCAGGAGGAAGGATTCTGCAATACAGCAATGAATTAGCAGATAATGATTTCTCCGGTACTTCCCCAAAGGTATCTATAAACTCTTACTCAGGAAACCACGCGCTGGGGAAAAGGGAGTGTTCAAATAAAATGGAGCCCATGTCTGGATTACAGTGTGGACTCAGCCAGGAGTCCTTTTTCTGGTCCCTGATGTATAACTGGAGATGATGTACTTGGTAATAGGCACAACCTTGACATTGGTTTCTTAGCCTGTGCACCAAAAGCTGCCATAACAGGAAGGCTGGATGGAAGAAAACCTCCGAAATTGCACCCTTCTCCCCTGGCAGGGCAGTAAGTAAAAGGAATATTACATCCTGGGGGAACGAAAGAAATGAATGTCATCCCTGAAATTCTTTCCCATCCTATCTCCATCTATTTCACCGGTGTGAGCCCTGAAAAAACCAGATGGCTCCTGCAGGATGACTGTAGATACTACAAGCTCAAGCAAGTGCTCATGCTAATTACAGCTGCTCCCAGAGTGCATTTTTTTTTAGATCAGAGAAGCATAGCTCAGATTCATGAAATGTAGTCTGGCCAACCCATTCTTTTGTATCTATCCAGACAGAAAAATATATCTGGAACACTACAGATTTACTTGGGATAGACAAATGTATACATTTACAGTCTTGCTCTAAGGCTGTGTTAAGTCTCAGAGATCTGGACCAGCTGGGCAATCCATAGAACATTCATTTGTCCACTCTTTGGATGGAATCATGCTAATTGGACCAAATGAAAAAATAATGCTAGTTCATTGGAAGCCCCTTTCACTTCAGAGGATAGGGGAAAAAAAAACAATGAAAGTTTAGGGGACCCCATATTAGTAAAAATTTTAGGTGTTTGGTTGTTTAGGGTATGCCAAAACATCTCTGCAGCAAAGGGCAAATTGTCTCCTCTTGTGCCTCCTGGGACAAAGAAGGATGTTCAACATCTGATGGGTCTCTTGAGGTTTGAGAAGCTGCACAGTCCACACCATGGAATAATGCTCCAGCCTAGTGATATGGAAGGTTATCAATTTTGACTGGGGTCCACAGGAAAGGGTCCTGCAGCAGGTCAAGGCTACTGTGCATTATTTGGCCCTGGCATTTGGCCGTATGCTCTAGCAGACCTGTGATATTAGACACATTCCCAGTGGTGGGAAACGACTCCATAAAGAAGTTATGCTAAGCACCCAAGGAGAATCACAACCCAGACCATAGGATTTTGGAGCAAGATCATGCCTATTCTAACAATGTCATACCTTTTTGAAAAATAGCTTCTGGCATGCCACTGAGCCATGGTAGTTAGTGACGGAAATGACTGGTCGTGAGACACCAGTGATTGCAGAGTCAAAACTGTCCATCGTGAGCACAGTTCTGTTGTACCCACTAAGCCATATGGTTGGACGGGTCCAACAACCATCCATCGCAAGATGGAGGTAGCACGCAAAGGCTGGCGCATGAGCAAGGCCAGAAAGCACAAGCAAGATTTCTGAGCAAGTAGCCCAGACAGGAGATAATAAGGATGACTGTTGCAACAGAATCTCTCTCAGCACATACCTATCACCGTACGGAGGATCCCTGACAACCAGCTGACGAATGAGGCAAAAACCTTGATTCAAAGATAAGTGGCTGCATGGAGACAGCCTAAATGTCCATCAATAGCTGACTGGATAAAGAAGGTGTGGTATATTTATACAATGGAATACTACTCAGCCATAAAAACCAACAACATAATGCCATTTACAGCAACATGGATGTTCCTGGAGAATGTCATTCTAAGTGAAGTAAGCCAGAAAGAGAAAGAAAAATACCATATGAGATCGCTCATTTGTGGAATATAAAAAAAACAAAACATGAATACAAAACAGAAACAGACTCACAGACAGAGAATACAAACTTGTGGTTGCCAAGGGGGCAGAGGTGGGAAGGGACAGACTGGGATTTCAAAACTGTAGAATAGATAAACAAGATTATACTGTATAGCACAGGGAAATATACACAAGATCTTATGGTAGCTCACAGAGAAAAAAATGTGACAATGAATATATATATGTTCATGTATAACTGAAAAATTGTGCTCTACACTGGAATTTGACACAACATTGTAAAATGATTATAAATCAATAAAAAAATGTTATATTGTTCAAAAAAAAAGAAAAAAGAAAAAAGGAGAAAAAAGAAGGAAAAAAAAAGAAAAAAAAAAGGTGGCTGTGTATGCGAGCTCATGTCATAGTCCAACAGGGGAGATTGACCCTGATTATCAGGAGAAAGTATGGCTTTTGAGGTAATTCCTGGCGGTGCCTCTAGAAACTCCCTTGTTTACTGATAAAAGAGGGCAGCAGCCGGTCTGATAAGGGCAGGATGACCGGGGCCAAGATCCCTCAAGGATGAGGGCATAGGTGATGCCATGGAGTAAGCCACCAAGACCTGAGAAGTGGAGGCCAGGAGGCAGAAGAATCTATAATGTCTGAAGAGGAAGGAAATAATGAGTCTCGGTTGTGATCCTGAAACCAGCCAGAGTGCTCTGGGCTAACCATCCTCTTCTAAGCTTTCCTCAAAAGAATCCCCCCACCACTCACAACCCACCCCGGAATTCTAGGGGAGATGCTTCCAGAACTTAAAAGTAGTGGATGCAGGCAGCATGAAGGAAAGATGAGTGTGTGTTGTGATGCACGGCTTATGTTCCCCGTCAGCTGTCAAGAGCCTATTCTTCTACCTGCTGGGAGTGCTGTGTGCAGATACCCTCAGCGTTCAGCCCTTTGCAATATTTACCTTGGCTCAAGAGAGGTGGGCACACGCTCTCTGCAGCAGCCCACACCCAAAGACTGAAGGTGAGTGCTGAAGAATGCTGGTGTCTTAGTGATGGCTGTGTCCTCACAAGACAGGAAACACTTTGCACCTGGTCGTTTATCGACACGTCTGCTTATGTGAACTGGGAGCGAGTGAGCAGTGAATGTCTGAGTCTTTACAGTTAACACCAAAGGAATGTACCAGCTGGCCTGGCAGGGATGCTTTCAAGCTCCGAGCTGGCTTTAGGGAAGAAGTAGGTTGAGGCCAAGGAATTTAATGAGCCCGATTCGGCCTCCCCATAGCCTTTAAATCAATTCCCCTCCACTCGGAAACCTTACAGCACCTGCAGGTGTAATGCTAGAAAGTGTAATCATTGAATATTTTAATTGGCTCATTCTTGTCTCATTGGTGATCATCTTTTTCCATAAAAATATAGAAACTCTTTCAGCGTTAAGGATCGGTTTTTAAACATCTCTATTTTCTGCAGCACCTGGCGTGGTACCAAGGACTTAGAAGCTGAGTATTTGCCAATCAGCTGACCTCAAACCCACCTAGTGGGTATAGTTTATACCCCTAAATTTCCAGGTGTGGTGGAAAAGCAGTTTTTACTTTAATGTGTTGAGTATCTGTCATACAGAAGAACACGGAGAGAGAAAGATGTCACAGATGAAGGGGAGAAAAACCCACCGTAAGATCCCAGAGGCGGCATACTTCTGTCTCAGTCTCCTTCAAGTCTCTCTGTTTGGATTTCTTCACCAGGAGTAAAAGATTTCTTTGTTGCTTTTTTAGATCTGGAGTGAGTCAGCATTCGTGTTTTTGTTTGTTGGTTTGTATAGCAAAACCGTCTTCCATATTCCTAGAATTGTGAGATCTTGGCAGAACACACTTAAGTGAAAAAAGAAAAAAAGTTGAAAGGAAGCCTCCTTCTCTGTTTTCTTCCCAGAGTGTTGAAATTGATTCAACGCATGACATTGGGCTGTTGCGGTTGTTTAAAAAATCCCTGATTTATGCAAATAGGGATAACACTGAATTTTGGGGGAGGACTCTGGAATTCCCTGTGTTTTCTGGCTGCAGGCTTTTCATTTATAGCCCAGGAAAAGTTTGTCTAACAAACCATGCCTGACAGTGTGAGAATTGTGCTTCCTTCATTTTGCTCCACATTTTAAGGCCTTCCAAGGCTGAATGTGATTTTCCTGTCGCATTCTGCTGGTGGTGTTACTGTAGGATATATTAAGATGAATGAGACAAGTCTGTGCTTCAATCTCTAGGCTTGTCAGCTAAGGAAATTATTTTTACAAGGGACTACATGAAATGAACTGGTTTAAGGAAAAAAGCCACCATCCTCTACATTTCTCTAAATACTCCAAAGCAAAAGCAAACACCCTGGACTTTAAAAGATAAAATCTTGGTTTAGCTGCATTTTGTGATGTTGTGTGTGTTCTGAGAAGGCTGATCTTGTTCACAAGTTTCATTTTACCGTAGCAGAAACTTTGAGATCAAGGGTTGCGGGTTTAAACGATAATTCTGCTAGATGTTACCTATATAACTTTGATGACTTGTTCTCTTACTGGCTCAATTTTCTTATCTCTAAAACTGAAACAAGAGAGATGCTATGGTAGAGTTGTGAGAATTAAGGGAAAAACTTAAATTATCTAACACAGAGCATAGCGCATACTGGGAACTTGGGAAATGTTAGTTGTTTATTTCCCACGCCTCTTTTTATTCTTTTCTATGAAGAATGAATCAATAATGGTCACGATGGGGTGACATCTGCCTGTCTGCTTGAGCTGCTATAACAAAATACTGTAGACTGAGTAGCTTAAACAGATGTTTATTTCTCACAGTTCTGGAGGTTGGGAAGGTCCAAGATCAAGGTACTGGCAGATCTGGCTTCTCACTCTGTCCTCACTTAGGAAGGGAGGGAGAGAGAGAGAGAGAGAGAAACTCTGGTTTCTCTTCCTCTTCTTCCAAGAACATAAATTCCATCATGGCAGCCCCACTCTTGACCTCATCGGAATCTAATTACCTCCCACAGGCTCCATCTCTAAACACCATCACGGTGGAGGTTAGGGCTTCAGCATGTAAATTTTGAGGGGCACAGACATTCAGCCCATCCCCACATCTGCAGTGCATACCCACATCTGCAGCGCATACCCACATCTGCAGCGCATACCCACATCTGCAGCTCATACCCACATCTGCATGACAGGCAGTGACTGAAAAGACCGCAATGTTCTCTGCTGCCATTCCTGGCTGGTCTCATTCGTAGTCACCACCTCGTGCTCATTAGTAGGGAAGATTCCACGGAGAGGATCCTAAACCCCAAAGGACCCTGTGAGGTTGTTGAACTTTGAGGAGCATGAACCCCCCAAATTTCCCTAGAGCTGAGAGAGGGAAGGCAAATGGGTGGAGGTGGGAGAGGTGGAGCCTAGTGTGCCCACCACACGATCCGCGGCCTCATTTTCTGCAAGGAGGTCTCAGTGGCTTGTGACTGGTGATGCTGGAGCTAGAACGTAGGCTTCACATTAGGCAGTTAGCAACTGCTGCCAGCTCCACCCGGGACACCAGGGAGGGCAAAGCTTATTTGCAGCTCCGCTGTGGGGCTTAGGACAGCCTTGGTCCTCGTCTGTCATGAGGTTAATTGCCCCAGGGCTGACAGCAAGCAGAGCCTGAAGGAGATGCACTCAGGAAGAGTTTGGAGGGAAGAAGGTTTTGAGTTTCCCTGGAGGCAAGGAGACTTGAGTGACTCAGGGAGGATGCAACAGGTTTACATGAAGAGGTGGACGTAGCTGGCAGCAAGCCACAGTGGCTAAAGGAAAAATCATGCTCTGAAGCACCCCACCAGCAGGCAAGATGGAAATGGGGTACCTGGTAACAATAGGCACCTCCTTTCTTCCATGGGTTCTCACAGGCTGCGTGCTGATTTTGAGATGCACATACTGAAATGTTATCTATAGTGCTTTCATTTAAATTACATTTTAGTTGTATAAAAATGGTAAGATGATTGGATAAAGAAGGTGTGGTATAGACATATATACAATGGAATACTACCTAGCCAAAAAAAAGAATGAAATAATGCCATTTGCAGCCACATGGATGGACCTGGAGATTATCATTGTAAGTGAAGTAAGTCAGACAGAGAAAGACAACTATCATATAACATCACTTATACATGGAATCTACAAAAAAAAAGACACAAATGAACTTATTTACAAAACAGAAACAGACTCATAGAAAACAAACTTATGGTTGCCAAAGGGGAAAGGGGGTAGGGGGTAGGGGAAGAAGATAAATTAGGAGTTTGTGATTAGCAGATATAAAGTACTATATATAAAACAGATAAACAACAAAGTCCTACTGTAGAGCACAGGGAACTATATTCAAGAGCTTATAATAACCTATAATGAAAAAGAATATATACATATATACATACATACACACACGCACACACACATATCTGAATCACTATGTTGTATACCAGAAACTAACACAACATTGCAAATCAACTATACTTCAATTAAAAAAAAGAAAGAAAGAAATGGTAGGAAGAGGGAAAGGAGAAAAAAGCTAACTGTGAGATAGCCCAGGTCTTCTGATGAAGTTGTGGGCTGGGGGAAGCGCTGAAATTGGAGCAGTGCCTCTGGACCCCACTTATGGAAGAATGTTGAGTTGGATTCATGTTGATGAGATTCTTTAACCTCGCTGTTCATTTTCATCTCCTGTGAGAGGTAAGTGAACTAGCTTTTAAGGGTACGCAGAGGCAGGCAGATGATTAAGTCCACGAAAGAATTCTACTTATGTTTAGCATCAACTTAGTTCCCTCTTCCATTCTTCATGTGAACATTGCATTGTAACTCACAAATGGTGCATTGCTATACAAGCCTTGCTATAAGAAAATACTTGTTGAGAATCCAGGTCCTTCCTCTGTAACCAGCATCTGGTAAAAACAAACAAACAAATCACAAAAAAACCCTGTTCTTCAGGAAAAGAAAGAGACACACCTGACACCCACCTGGGGCATCTGCTTAGTGAAAAGCAAATACATTTTTCTTCTCGCTCTTTCTTTTGTGAGCATTAAAGAGGCTTCTGAGTTTTCATGAGCTGGCCAGGCTCTGCAGTGAGCAGAGCCACAAGCACCGGTCCCACGGGCGTAACTGAGTGAGTTTTCCTTTTCCTCCCACCATGGCTGACTGAAGCAATTCATGGTTTTTGGTTCCTATTTAATCTCCTCTTTTCCTCTGCCAACCCTCTGAACTTCGCCATGGCCTGTTTGAAGATTCTTGGGTCAGCATCCTTCTGCTCTAGGACTTGGATCCGAAGTCGTGTGTGTGCGGTTGGTGTTGCCAGGGTGCCCTCAGACCTGGGCTCTGTCCTGGCACTAAGCTGACATTTGACACACGTCTTGAGCAAATGACAAAAGGGCAGTGTGACCTAACACTGCAATTCCCAGATGCCGTCTCTGGGGACAGGAAACTGGGTCACTCCTCCTGAGCTGGACACTTTGGGGAAACGTGCAGTTTGTTTGGGGCCCTGGCAGGTGAGGGTGATGGCTGAAGCTGGGGAAGCAGACAGAAAGGAGGAAGCTGCACCAGCCGGTGTGAAGAAGGCAGTGTCTCATGGGTAAACTGCAAAGCCCCAAACCCCTCCATCAGCAGAGCCAGGTGGGCTGACGAGCATCCCCATCTCCTGTTTCCTCCAGGCACCCCACAGACCACATGTCACTCTCTTGATTTCCACAGCCACGACTCTCTTTTAAAGAAAGTTTCAGCTACTACTATTGTTTAAAAATGCACAAGCAAGTGATGGATCGTGCTTCCCTGGGGAACTGCCCAGTTAGGGACCTTCTTGCTGGATTTCCTTTATTAAGGATGGTGACAGCCCTTTTTGGAGCCCTAAATCCACTCCCCCATTCTTTTACATTCTGCCAAGTACAAAGGGACAGGAAGTCTCTCTTCATAGCCCTCCTATGGCCTCTGGTCTCCAGGGGAGGGGAGACAAGCACAGGCTGTTCCTAGCAGGCCCTTGGGGCAGGCTCTGTGGGACCATTTTCAGATCAGGGCAAGAGCCTCTGTGAACATCCCTGTTCCATGTGGACTGGTGTGAACTTACCGTGATGCTGCTGATGGCAGAGTCACCGCAGCAGCTCCAGGTCCTTCCTAGAAAGCCCTTCTATGACTGCTGTTCCCGTTTGAAGGAGAAGAGAGGCAAGGGAGGTAGTAGATGTGGGCTGAGAGGTCCTTCATTAAATACCCTTAAGAACGTTTGGCCCCATGCACAGGTTCCCAAACTTTGGTGTGTTTCAGGCTCACCAGGACGGCTGGGTAAGACTCACATCACTCGTTGGGGCCACCCCCAGAGGGTCTGGGGTGGGGTCTGAGAATCTGCAATTCTAACAGGTTCCTGTTAAACTCACTGATGTGGCTGGTTTGAGGGCCACACTTGGGGAAGCCTGGTGCCTTGCTTCCTCAACCCAGGGTTGGCTCCACAGCGTGATGGAAGGACTATGGGGTTTGGAACCAGAGAGGTATGAGCGCGAAGCTTGCTCCTAGTCCTCGTTATCTGGATGACCTTGAGCGAGTTACTTAACCTTGCTGGGAATTAGTTCCCTTGTGTGTAAACACACCCACCTATGAGGTCATTTCTGTAAAGCCGGTAGGCGCAGTGCTTGGCCAATGGCAGGTGTTTAAAGAACGATCACCCTTTTTCTCTCGCTGCCTTCCTGAAACCCTGGGAAAAGTCACTTGAAGGGGAATGCTGGCCAGACTGATGCTTCCAAATCCAGACTGTGCACCAGAGCCCCCAGGGAGAGCTTGTATGATGCACACTGCTGTTTCCCTGTCCACTAGCTGAATCACAGCCATAGGGGGTGGGTCCCGGCAAGGAGAGATTCTCAGACGTGCAGCACTGCCTAGCCTCTCCAGGGTTCTCACTGCAAGATTTCCACCCACCTGACTGGGGGACTTTTAATCTTTTAATTAATCTTTTAATCCCTCACGAGGTTCCCAGCTCCTTCCTGAGAGGGGTCTTTGCCCAGATCCTTCCCTCTGCCTCTTCCTCTCTTTCCTCACCTTCAGTCTGATAAACCCCTATCGGACCCCGTGTTCAGATCTCAGCTCAGTTACCATTTCCTCAGGGAACCTTTGACCACCTGTCAAGGCCTGCATATTGTAAGCTCTCATAGAACCGTGTACATTTCCTCCTCCGTTCATGCTTGAATAAATTCTGATGAATATCAGTATCTCTACTGACTCTATGACCTATGAAACTCCGAAGGGGTAAAGCCTTTTCCTTATACTCTTTTCCTTATCCTGTGTGGTCGGTCGATGTTTATCATGCAGGTGGTTATCCAGTAGCTTTGAACCACCTTTTAAAATGTGGTCAGTTCTCGTCATTTACGAGTCCTGCGTCTTTAAGAAAGGATGCAGAACTCGTGTGCCTTCCCCTTGCAACTAGAGTCCTGGCGAGTCTCCCAGGCTCTAGCAGCCACACTAGCCTGTGTGAGAGTGACTGAGGAGCGACCATAGGAAGAAGCAGGGTCCACGGGAAATGCATCTTAGGGCTGGGATGGTGGTGAAGGCATCGAGCCTTTAGAGGACCGTAGTGGTGGAGGCTCCGGCATCAGACATCCAGCAACGTGCCGGACACTCTGTTGTGTTCATGCCCCTTGCGGGGCAGTGTGCTCTGCCTGGTGGAAGCCCACGCTTGGACTGGGAGTGGTTCACGGGTCAGTAGCCTCTAAATCAGATTCTCTGGCCCTCCCTGCAGATTCTGGGAGATAGCCAATACACATGAATTGTTCAGTTCTTCGGATTAACCTGGCTAGAATAAATTCCTAACTAAGAACCCCTGTCATTATGTTATATCCCTATAGCAGGTGTTCTGTGGTGTTTGTTGAATGGAATAATTTAATAAGTCTTTAATATGGTTAAGCACTGTGCCTAGGAAGTTGTATGGGTTTATCCTGACAAAACTCATTAATACCTTCTACTCTGGTAGGCTGTAGACTCCCTCAAGATATTTGCTGTCCCTCTTTGGAAGGGTTACATTTATCTGCCTCATTGATGTTGGGTTAGCCAGGTCTTGTTTTGGCTGGTGGTGAAATCTGAGCAGAAGTGATGTGCAGCACTTCTGAACAGAAGTTTTAAGAGCCAGCATGTGAGCCCCTGTGTCCTTTTCTTCTCCCTCTCTGCTAAGAGTCAGGCGAGAGCCCACAAAGAGGCTGCTCCATTGACTGGGGTCCTAGAGAATGTGCCACAAAGGGGGGATGAAGCTGACCTGCAGCGATCGTGTAATGTGAGTGATGGAGCAGCAAGTCAGGGAGATGCTGGCCTTGTTTATTTCCATGGCAGGTTTCCCAACCTGGCCTAATGGATACGCTCATTTACAGATGAAGACACTAAGGACAAATGGTAATTGAGACAGGATTTGAATCCAGGTATTTCTCAGAGCCTTTTACATCTTACCCGGATGCTGACCCCTTCCTAGCTTAATGAAGAAGATGAAAGAAACAACCATCATCAATCATGGATATACTTATAAATGAGAAATTAGAAATAACCACACATTCTGAAGACATCTAATGCATTATTAAACAGCACCTTGCTAGACAATATGCAAATGTATTTGGAGTGCTCTACCATGGAGCTGGATCTTCCCACCCCATTCTGTGCAACTCTTAATTTACTAACAGCATTCTTACGCGTGGACTGCTAACTTTAACTGCAGAGAATGTTCTCAATTCCAGTTACATATAAAATGTCTGTTTTCTCCCAATAGTGGTTTTTCTTAAAAAACTCAACCTGGAATATTTATTCAGTGTCCTTTTATATCTCCTGTACTCCACTCCCCTACAGAACTGACTTAAGGATAAAGTGAAACAGGAGCATATGGTGAATGGCTCCTTTCTCTTCCTAGCATATTGAGGAGCTGTGTGTGCATGTGGGTGTGCGTGCGTGTGTATCTAAGGATCTGGAGGTCAAGGGAAGGGACTGCGCTTGTGTGAAGATCTCACCGTTTGTCAGGCTCACTGCTATGTCTCTTACCCTTTGAGACAGGGATTTTTATCCCACTTCAAACAAAGGCACAGTGGCACGGCACTGAGCCCAACCCAAGACGGCTAGTCATGGGATTCAATGTTGTTCTTTTTTTTCCCTCAATAAAAAGTTAAATATATTTAGCTTCATGGAAAAAAACATCACATTGAACCTTGAGAACTGAACACAGAACTAAATCAGGTGGAAAGGAGGGGGTCGTGAAAGAACACAGGACACAGGAGGACGGGAAGGAGAAAGTGGGTTGAGTGAAGTGGGGGTTGTCGCATGAGCCCCTGTCTTAAACTCTGTGTCTTGTCCTACCTACCACCGCAACTTACAATGAAAGCGACTCCTCAACCACTCTGGTTCAAGGTTGCTCTGATTGCAAACCCACTCTCTCTGCTTTACCAAACTGCCTTGCCAGAGGTGTGCTGCTTGGACTTTGCAAGTCTGGCTCCCAGCCACGCATCCTCTATTTGAAGCTCTCCTCCGTGCTCCCAAGTTTCATTTTCCTGTGCTGTGTATCCCCAGCCTCTAGCTAACCCCCTCTGGAGCCCTTTCTTGGCCCCACTGCCACCTTCCCCCTTTGCATTGTCTGTGCCTCTTGCAATATTCTATTCAGGACCCTCTCTTGGGACATCTTTGAACCTCCTCAAAGGTCTTCTCCCTCCTCTGACGTCTTGTGTCACTGACAATCAACTCTGCTGTTCATGGGGCATCACATCCTGCCATCTGTTAAGTGTTCCCTGTCCTACAGCTCAGGTTTACTTAGATCCTGCGTTGTCCAGTATGACCCTTAGGCCTCTTGGAAAGTCCTTGCTTCAAGTATAGGACTTTGAACAGAGTGGTGTTCAGTGAAGCCTTGTTAAACACATTCATGAATGAAACCCTTTGCGGGCTCCGTCTCCCCACTGTTCATATGGGAAAGACTGTACCTATTTCATCAGAATCCCTGCAAAAGGGGTAACTTCTGGTAAATAAGATTTTTCCTAGACATGGATGAGTAACCAAGGGTTAGTTTATTCCAGTGTTCCCAGGAACAGCGTATTTGCTTTCACCCCGGGGTCTGCGTTTTTGCTCTTAGGGAAATAGGTGGGGATTTCTGATCAGGCTGAAGGGGAAATGATTTATTCAGAGGTGGGTACACTCTGCTTGTGGGGAGGCTCACAGGAACCACCGTGCTCAATCCCGCCGGAAGCGGGGCTGCCACAGCTGATGCCACCGGACTTACTCCGCGTCTCCTCGCTTCACCCCCTGCCCTTGGGATTCTCTGGATCACTCTGTCTCTCCTCCCTACCACCCTTTTCCCTCTGTCTCCCTGCGAAGTGAGGCCATGTGGGGCTGGCCTGATCCCAGCACCTGGATCTGCCCCTTTCCAGAATGTCCCCAGAAGAGGAGAGTCCCAGCCAATCCTGCCTTTCCATCTACCCACCTCCCATAACGACGGGCTTGGCTCTGCCACTTCCCGGGTATTCCCCACAACAGGAACTCTCAGGGTGGTCCCGCAAAACCCGGGTCAGCCTCTGGCACCGAGACCCTCCGCCTCATTCACTTTCATTCCGTTCCCATCGTTTCCAATCCATTTCTTTCTGAAGTACCACTTACAGACACATAGCCGCCTATCAGTTTTTTAAATTTTTTTCTCTTTGGTTCCAGGAATTGGATTTCTTCACAGGGATCATTGCCCAACTTCATGTTTAAGTGATTTAAGACAAAGCTCTTCAATCTCACATGATGGACTTTAAGGGAACAGGTTCCAGTTTTCTGTGCAAAGAATCTGAGATCCCTGGGCAGGACAGCTTTTGCTGGCTACCCCCTCACCCCCAAGAAGGAGCTAAGCTGTTGAGAAGCCGCTCCTCTGGGCTCAGCCCCCCTCCCCTATCAACAGCTTTGCAAATTAGAGTCATCTGCATTCCTACAGTCTCAAGCCATTCAATAGAAACCTCCCATTCTGCCTTTTAAAAGCCAAGTAATAACGTTAGATTAACTTGGCAGTGAAATGACGTTCAGCTCTCAGATTCAAACAAGGCAGTAAGGAAAGCTGTTAGTCTCATATCCATCCTTAGAGAAGAGGGTGGTGTGTCTTTAGGGAGGGAATAGTTCCATTTTAGAAATGATTCAAGTTTCTTTCTGATCCGTCGTGCTTAATATCAATTATCCATCCTTTCTCTTTGTGCTAGCCTCAGAATTCTTCCTGACTCAGAAGCTAACTTTAATCTTCTACTTTGTTTCAAGGCCTGTATTTAATCAATCTCTTTTTCTTTCTTTTGGGAATGACTGATTAGCAAACAGATATTACATTTAAAAATTAAACTTCTCTGTACAGTGGATTTTCTCAAGCCTGCTAGAGCTTACTGGTGATGAGACAGACAAAATAGTCTTTGGACCACTTCATACATAACAGAGACCAGGTGCTGTTAGTCTATGCTTCTGTCCCTGCAGGACAAGACATCAGTCGTCTTGAAGTGCAGGAGCTTGGAAAGAGGACAAAAATTTTTCCAAGTCCTGAGTACAAAGGAATTTGATAGGAAATACTTCTGATAATTGTAGAATTCAAGACTAAAAGGGTCCAAGTAGACAATTTAACTCCTTCATTTTAATGATTAAGAAAATCAGATGCAAAGCTCATTATGGGTGCAGCCAGCAGGTTTATACAGGGCTGGCTGGGTTTCCCGTGAGGACTGCCTCTAACCGCCATCCTCTGAACACGGGCAGTGGAACGTATGCTCTGGGTTCGTTCAGCCTGTTCTGAATTTCAGTTAATTGCTCCTTCTTACAGGGTGTTCCTTCCAGTGTCCCCCAATCCCATTTGAGACAGGAGGGAAGGGGGCAGGGCACAGCCACTCAAGGAATGACAGCAACCAAAATGGTGGAAGGTTCACCTCCTAGTTGGCCTTAATGATTAAGAGGTATGGCTTCTAGTAGACCTTGAGCTTCGTTATATGCGCATTGTAACAGCATGATCAAATAACATGCCCGCGGGCAACATGACAGCCCCAAGGCTAACCACAAAAGGCCAAAGAATGGGCGGTGGCCCAGTCCCTGGGAATCCCAGCCCCTTCCCCAGGGCAGTTGGATTGATCCCACCTTTAGGCATGTGAAGCTACTGAGACCATAAAAAGTGACATTACCACGCCTAGTGGCCCTTTGCGCTCTCTCTCCCCTTTGGAGACGCCCACACTCTGTCCGTGGTGTGTGTACCTACTTTTACTTTAACCTGAGCACCCAGTTCCCACACCTCTTTCCTTGCCTTTCTGTTGCCTTACACTCTATGCAGCATCTCTCTAAATAAATCTACCTTTACTCAACATTGGCTCGCAGTTGAATTCTTTCCTGCGCGAAGCCAAGGACCCACACTTGGCGGGGCACGTCCCAGGGGCTCAGTCAAGACCTGGAACTTGGCCCTCCTCACGCCCCACATCCGTTTTCCTGCATCACCATAGTCCGTTCCTTCCTGACATCTGGGGGTTTTTTGCTTTGTTTTTCCTATCTTCTTTTCTAGCTTTTATTTTTTTTTCCTCTCTGATTGCTTTCACTTATTAAAAAGGCTAAGGTTTGAATAAAGAGCCAGGTCATCGATGTAAGAGTCCTGATAAAGTTGATGATACTGGTACTGATAGCAGTACCTCGCACTCCGTTGTTCTTTCTAGCTGGCAAAGCTGTTTCAGTATCATGTTCTCTCCCCATCATCACACTCCCGGGAGATGAGTTAGGTTGGTGTTATTTTTGTCATCTTATACGGAAACCAAGGCTGGGGTGAGGGAACTGATGTGCCTGAGGACCCCGCCCCAGGACAGGAGATGAACTCGGGGTCAAGCCTGTGTTTTAGGACTCTGAGCTCAGAACTGCTCTGCTTCTCCGGAGTGCAGTCCACTCAGAGGGTGAGTCAGAAGACATTTTGCTGCCAGGAAGTACAAGGCGATTAAACTATCACCAAGGTTTTGGGTAAACGTAAGGGGAAAACAAATGTCGACAGGTCAATAAAACATGGGAACCATTTACTGAAGGAAACTGTGTAGTCACTCCCTTGATGGAGGGCTTACCTGAAGAAGCAGGTTCCCAGTTATTCCCCGAAGCATTCCAAAGCATGTTTCCAGAAGACAATTTGGCAACGTGCATCAAAAACAGTAAAGACATGACTAATAGTAATCTTGGGTGATTACTCAATATCTTCAAAATCGGTTTCTTCATCTGGTAATAATAGGGTTTGGGGGAGGATTAAATAAAGTAACGTTAACTATCCTGGCATAGTGAGTTCATTCAATAAATATTGCCAGTGTTTAACCATGACAATATTTTCACTTGTATAAGGAAATAACATGCACAAAGATTTAGTGATAAAGACATTCTTAGCTGTGTTTTTATAAATAACACTAAAAATTTGGGGAAAAACAAATGTCCAGCAATAGAGGATTGGTAAAAATAGGGCCTGCTGGTACAGCTAGGTGCTGCACTATTAGACAGTCATTTAAATGATTATAATATATGTTATTCAATGGGAAGATGTTTTCAATTTATTGTATTTCAAAAAAGCAAATCATAAAATATTAAGGATACTGGGGGTTTTTTTTGTTGTTAAAGTGTATGTATAAGAGAGATAGAGACATAGACAAAAATCTGGTTGGATTTATATCACTGTGTTAAATGGATGTGGAGCATGAGGAGGGCCGGGTCCCAGGTCTGGGTTGAGCCCCTGGGACATGCCCCGCCAAGTGTGGGTCCTTGGCTTCGTGAAAGAATTCAAGTGCGAGCCAATGTTGAGTAAAGGTAGATTTATTTAGAGAGATGCTGCATAGAGTGTAAGGCAACAGAAAGGCAAGGAAAGAGGTGTGGGAACTGGGTGCTCAGGTTAAAGTAAAAGTAGGTACACACACCACGGACAGAGTGTGGGCGTCTCCAAAGGGGAGAGAGAGCGCAAAGGGCCACTAGGCGTGGTAATGTCACTTTTTATGGTCTCAGTAGCTTCACATGCCTACAGGTGGGATCAATCCAACTGCCCTGGGGAAGGGGCTGGGATTCCCAGGGACTGGGCCACCGCCCATTCTTTGGCCTTTTGTGGTTAGCCTTGGGGCTGTCATGTTGCCCGCGGGCATGTTATTTGATCATGCTGTTACAATGAGCACATAATGAAGCTCAAGGTCTACTAGAAATTAAACCTCTTAATCCACCATTTTGGTGTTAAACTGCTGTCATTCCTTGAGTGGCTGTGCCCTGCCCGCTTCCCACCTGTCTCAGAGGTACCAGGGACTGAACCCAGGACCTCGTGTATGCTAAGCATGGTGCTCTATCCTCCCCTAACTTTCTTATTTTCACTTATGTGTTTAAAATTTTTTTCCAACAATGACCATGCAGTTTATGGGGGAAAAAATGTTATATTTATTTAAAAAATTCTAAGCCTTCTTGCCGCCCATTCTCTTCCTCAGCTTTGCTGCCGGGCACTAGAAACAAAACATTCACTAACCCTCACTTAACAAGTCTTTTTTGACTGTCCATTCTAGGCCAGGCACTGTTCTAGGCACGGATGGCAGAAGTAAACAAGATGGCCAAAGCTGCCCTTGAAGAACTTACATTTTAGTTGAGGGAAGCCCCAAGATAAGCACATAAAGGAGGAGGGTAGACCCCACATCGGAAGAGGGGTGCATTGCTGGGGGAGCTGCCCCTCAGAGCAATTGTCCCAATTTCCCCCCTGCTCCTCCCAGCACCCTGCAGGCAGAGTCCTAACCTCATTTACTTGGATAAAAGTTGCTTATCTCTTGTCCCAGTGAGTGAGCTCCTTGGTGGGGGAATGCGCTGCGTCAATGCCAGTGACTTACACCTTCGTATGAGTCATTTCCTGGGAGTAGATTATCTGACCTTGATGGGGAAAGGGGGAGGAAGGGAAAGTACAGCAAACACGAGATGGGAGTGAAGGAGTCTGACCTCACCGCCCCGCCACCTTCAGAAAAGCAGGCGACCTGGAGGTGGGGTGGGGCAGGCCTGGGTGCGGAGTGGGCGTGGAAGTGGACAGGCGAGTGGGCCAGACTTCCTGCTTTTTTCCAGGTTTCCATGGACTCATCTTGGTTGTGCTCAGATCTGAAAGCCAACAGCAATTTCTCTTCTCTTTCCCTCTCCCAGTGCTTCCCTTCTACTGTTCAGAAATGAATTCATGGTTTTTTTTAAATTGAAGTATAGCTGATTTACAATGTTTCAGGTGTACAGCAAAGTGATTCAGTTAGACATACATATATATTCATATATATATATATAGACATACTATATTTTTTTCAGATTCTTTTCCACTGTAGGTTATTAGTAGATATTGAATACAGTCCCCTGTGCTGTATAATAGGTCTTTGTTGTTTATTTTAAATATAGTAGTTCGTATTTGTTAATCCCAAATTCCCAATTTATCACTCCCCTCTTTCCCCTTTGGTAACCAAAAGTTTGTCTTCTATGTCTGTGAGTCTATTTGTTTTGTAAATAAGTTCATGTGTATCATTTTTTTAGATTCCACATGTAAGTGATATATGATATTTCTCTTTGTCTGTCTGACTTAATTCACTTAGTATGATCATCTATAGGTTCATCCATGTTGCTGCAAATGGCATTATTTTATTATTTTTTATGGCCAAATAATATTTCATTGTATATATGCACCACGTCTTTATCTGTTCATCTGGTAATGGACATTTACGTTGCTTTCAGGTCTTGGCTACTATAAATAGTGCTGCTATGAACACTGGGGTGCATGTATCATGATTAAAGTTTTTGTCTTTTCCAGATATATATATGCCCAGGGTGAATTCATGTTTTAAGTGTATTTTAGATCTTATCTCTTCCAGGGCTTGATCCTCTGGATTCCCTGACACCACTTTATAAGATGACATTTGTTCATGTTTCTCCTATGCAAGGATTAATTTTTATATTGTGTTGTAGTTAGAAATGTAGGCACTGTACTTCTCTTATAAAAATAGATGATCATAATGGACAGGGCTTGTGTCTGTGATGTCTATGTATCTTATAAATACTCTCTTCATGGTGGCACAGTCTGGGCTACATATCAAGTGTCTGATAAGTATTTGTTGGGTGAGTTGAGTGAATGCAAACTTTGCTACCTACGGGTACCCCCTGAGTCATCCACCCTGGGATTCCACGCAACAGTAAGTTGCCATGGCAACAGCCAGACTGGCTCCTCTGCCATTGCGTCCCATTCTCACCCTTACCTCTGGGCTACAACATGTGGAAAGAGACAAAGTCTAGATCTGAAAGTATTTAAGCCATGAGGTTGGTACTTAGCCACACAGTGAAACAGAGAATCCAGCTGCCAATCTAACTGGCTTGGTGGAGCCAATACTGTGGTAGTTGGCCATAACGTTGCATAGATGGAAGGGATCTTTGATTTTTCTGAGGGAAGGGAAGAGCCAGTAGGGAAAGAAATATGCTCACATGGCAAGAAATTTCAAATACCAACTAGATGTTTAACGGCTTAGTTGCGTTGCATATGATTCAGTTGAATGCCTGCCAGGAGTCTTCCCCCCAAGCCAGACCTGACTGCCTTGTAAGGCTCTTGAACTTCAGCAAGGTGAGAGGCTAGAACCTTTGGCGTGTATATTTATAGACCATCAGAGACAGGCGAGCCATCACAGTAATTCCTGGAGTGTATATCTTCCCCTCCCATAATCTAAACAAACTTCACCCAGCAGCGTGGGGATGCTAATCCCTGCGAACCCTAACCATATCCCTTGTCCTGGAATGTTTCCCTGGCAACTTGACCGTATAGGGAACGGTGTGGGGAGGCTATGGAAGGAGCCACAGTGAAGATGATGAATTAGAGCGGAACTGTGTGTGGCAGCATGTGGAGTGGAGGGCGGCGGGGGTGATCTGCCCTGGGCTTTTCCTGTGTTTCTCATCCTCATCTCTCCCAGTCCCATGGGCCGTATAAATTCTCACATCTGCGCCAGCCAGACAGGTGAGCATTAATAACTTTCAGTTTGTAGAAAGATAGCTCAAAGGAGGTGAAGAGTGACTTTTCCTAAATCATGAGGTTTGAACAAAATTACTTTCAGAAACTTTGCATTTTTATTCTGTTATTATTATTTGTTTCCAGCGTTCAGATGGCATCACTGAGACCACCGGTCCCAGGCGACAGTCCAGAGAGAGTGCTGTTCACTATATTTTAAGATGTTCAGTCTTAATATATGATACAGTTGAGGCATCGGATCCCGCTCTCGACAATGTCCTCATTCTGCTTCACGTGTGGAACTTTATGTCTTTGTCCGGATCCTTCTGTCAGTGCTGTTGAGTGAAGGGTGAATCACGGACGGAACACACACCTATGGAGAGTCAAGCAATGATTTCCAACAATTATGCAAAAGTCGTTTCCCTTTATTGTTCAACATTGATTGTTCATGAGCTGTGCTCCAGGCACCGACCAGAACCTTTGGAATACCTAACAAACCGATGAAAACCTCAATCTACATTTAAGTTGGGGGAGAAACAGTACCTATAGACCCTATGCATTAAGAAAATTATACACTACATTAGAGGTGACAACTGCTGTGAACAGAAGGTAAGGGAGGGAGGTAAAAGGGGGAGGGGGAGTGGGGCATAGCATGTCAACGTTCAGATAGGGTGTGCAGGGGGGGCCACACTGAGAAGGTGACATTTGACCAAGGAGCTGAAGGAAGTGAGGGGCAGGGGCATTTTGAAACCTGAGCCAGGGCATCAGAAACAGAGGAGGCCAGCTGCGGAAAGGCCTTGGGTTGGGGGCTGTGTCACTGGTGCCTTTGAGAAGCACGAGCAGGGTCCAGGGATCAGGCTGGATCACAGGCTGTTCTGGAAAAGGAGTAGGAGGCAGGGGGCTCAGATATAGGAGTGGGGCCGGTGGGGAGCAGGTAAGCACTTTAGCTTTGACTTTGAGGAGACTGGGGACTTTTAGAGAATTTAGGCTGAGCAAGGACGTGCATCTTTTGTTCAAAAAAAAAAAAACAAAAACAAAACCCTAAAGAGAACAGGCAGACCCCTTAGGAGGCTACAACAGTGACCCAGGCCGGAGATGGTGCTGCTCAGACAGGGGTGGGGACCGTGGAGGGGGCAAGTGGTCAGATTCCAGATGTTTTGTGAAAATACTGCTAATAGGACTTTCTCATGGGTTGGAGTAAAAAAAACAGATCTCGATATGATACACACGTGTATGCCTTGTTCTACTAAAGAGTGGGACGTGGCATCCATACCAAACTGTACATAACTGTTACCTGGAGGGTGGGGACGGGTGGGAGGGAGAGATTCGGGGCTTTATACATGTGCTTTCATGTGTGTACCTTTCAGGGGGGTTGGCCCGTTGTAAATCCTGCTGTTGCTTTCTGTGGTTTAAAAACAAAAACCAAGAACTGATTTGTAAAAACAGTGCATCCTGGTGCTCCTCTGACTTGCCCTCACCTGCCTCTAAATACTGCTGGGGCTCCCCGAGCGATCTGTCGCTGGCCCACGCCCCAGTCCTAAATGCAGGGCTTTGGCTGTCCGTGTCGGTGTTTGTCACCACTGCCAAGGGCTTGGAGCGGCTGGGAATAATGTGCACCCTTCAGCTCCACTGATATTACACACAAATTTAAAACAAGAATATATCATCTCTGAGGACCTCTGCTGTGTCTGGCGGCACTGGGGGCTCGAGAGAGGCACCTCGGGCAATCTGGGTGGCTTTGTGCCTGTGGCTGCAAGTTGCTTCTTCACATCTGGTGTCATTAACACAGAAAAAAGAATGAAATGTGATGGTCTCTAAGCCAAGAGCCCAGGAGAGATGATCAACTCCCCACTTCCCTTTCTTGGCATTTCTTTCTCTTTTCTCGCTCTTTCTTTTTGGCTATCACAGGTCTCACAAGGCAGGGATGACAGTCACCGGAGACAGCTGCGGCTTTGTCCTGGGCCTGCCCTCCACACGCATGCCTGCGCGGCTCACAGAAATGTCCTCATGGAGAAGGGAAGGAACGCTTTCTACAGTGCAAGGAGTTATGTAGCTTTTATTTATCCCCTTTCGTGGCGGGGGGCGGGGGTGGAGGGAGGACGGTGCACTCCATATTTGGCCTAAAAATATCTCCAGTGTGCTTCAAAATATTTGTCACCCACACAGAGAATCCTGCATATCCTCGCCACAGAGCCTGGGAAAGAACAGAGAGAGGTGCGCTGAGAAGGACTTCCTCTCACCGGTCTCCCAGCAGCAATTCTAGAGCGCGAAGGTCTTTGTCTTCTAAGGCCCAGATCTTGGCTTTCTGGGTGTCTGCCTCTGATTTTGCTGTGTGCTCTGCTGACTCTGCGAAACGCAAACTTGAATGAAACACTCAGCATCACTTCCCCATGAATCCAAGATGCTTCCGGGCATGGGTGGGAGGGCACATCAGACCCAGGGACAGCTCTGACCCTCCATCAAATTGGCCAAAGGGTCCCAGGTACCACTCTGTGGACAATGCTGTTCAGCCTCTCCGCGGGGGGGTTCCCCATCCAGGTCCCGTCTGGCACCCAGGTGCATGCTTCTCCTGATTCTTCTCTCAGGGAGCAGAAGCTCAGTTTGTGGAGTTAAAACACTTCCTTCTATGAGTGTAAATGACTCCTATTTATACTTGAGTGCCTTTCCCAAGACGGTCCCACTACTGGGTCTGAGGCCAGCATTTCGGAAGTCCTCAGCTGCGCATCTTCAGACTTGAGGGCACAGAGGCTGGTGTCACCCGCCCTGGCTTGTCTGTGAGACTCACAGCGATGCACTGGTCTCCCTTTTCTCTTTTGTCCTTTGAACATGTGCAAATGCAATTGTTGCCAAATCCCTGAAAGCAATGTTTCCCTGACTTCTCGTATGTGTGATGAGACTTCCCTCAGCTCTTTAGATGTTACTTCTGTTTTTGTTTCTCTTATTAATTGTAAACATTAAGAGAAACCAAAGGGCTAGTTCCTTCTCATGTCCATTCTAACAGAGGATGTATTTCTCCTGTACTCAAATCAAATCAAACTCTGTTCCTAAAGGGTAAGCTGGTTTGAGAACTGCTGATAACCATACAGTTATGCTCTTGGGCGTGACTGATTTTGACTCCAATGGTCACTCATTAAATTGTTCGTTGGTGACTCAACTATTAGATCATACATCCCTCTGGCTCCCCCAATTTACTGCTTTTGACCTTAACTCTACAGCTGATCTGTGTGACGTTGGTAAGTTATTGAACTTCTTAGTCCTAGAATGTAAAGTGAGGATGATAATGGTACCTACCCTTAGGGCCATTGTAGGATTGAGCAGGGCACCCATGTATAGTACTCAACGTATAGTCAGTACCCACACGGGTTAGCGCTCGTCACTCATCGCTCATTTTCCCTCTTGCATTGAGCAAGTGGAGGCATTTCTGCCTCAGAGGGTGGAGACTAGCTCAGTAATATGCCTCTTTTTCTCTTGCTTGCGGCTTTGACTGCTTCAGGCTACATTCTTCTCAATCACCAGATCTTTGGAAACAGTCCTGCCCTCAGCCACTTAAGCACTAGGGACCTTAAACAGCTTTTCTGTTTTCTTCTCAGTTCTATTCTTCTCCCCCTGCTTTCCCACATCTTCCTTCTTCTTTTTCACTCTCCCAGTCCCTTTCCCTTTCCAACGTGACCCTGCTTCTTCCTCTGTCTTTCTCTTAGTTAGGGTACACGATAAGCTGATGTAACAAAAAGACCCCCAGGTTGATATGGCTTAAAAACAGGGTAAAGAGTTTGTTTCACCCTTTGAACTGGTCCAGAAGCAGTGGTGTAAGGGGTCTGTTCTCTACCAGGCCATTTGAAGGTCCAGATTCCCTCCTCCATTTGGTTCTCCCATCTCCTACGATATAGGGTTCACCTGCATGGTTGAAACCAGCTCACTCTGCATTTACATCTTCCAGCCTGAGGAAGTGGGGGCAAAGGACGTGGAGGGCAAGCAGATCCCTCTTTAAAAAAATGTATTCTGGAAGTTGGCACATTGGCCAACACTTAGCCACATGGCCATGCTTAGGTACGAGGGAACCTGGGGGACTACGTGCTCTGCAAAAATCCAGAGGAGCTCCGAGTCCTACTCCTAAAAGGAAGAAGGGGAAAATGGGAGACAATTCTTCTCTTTGCCATAACTTTAGGTCTGTTAGTGAAACTCACAGGGCATGGAATTTGAGGCTTTAGTAGCATGTTTCCCAAACTTTGCAGCAACTGAACATGTTCTCTCTTCCTCCTGCCTGAAATGCTCCCATCACGAAGCTCCTCATCTTTATCTGGTCACCCTCGTGTGAGGTTTCTGTGCCTGGATCTGAAGCACTCCTGCCACACTCAGGCGTGGTGAACCCAAGGAGGGAGGAGAAGAGGCAGTGGCCTGCAGTGTTCCCCACCCAGCCCTAGCCCTTCTTTCTGTGCCTGTTTCTGGCTTTCTCATTGCTTTTTTCAGGGCAGGTAGCCTCTGACGCCCTGGCAGTGAGAGGAGTTTCCCATAAGCCCACTGGTCTGGGCAGGTCACAGCAGGGCTGGGATAGCATCAGTCTTAACAAGTCAACTCTTCTGATTGTAAACAAGTGCACTTCTAGGGACAGCAGAGGGGAAAAGGGTGTGGATTAGGCCGGAGAGTGTTTCACTGAGGTACTGTGATAATCCTTTAGGAATTCATAGGTGGCAAGCAACTCAATTTAGTTCACTTAAATAGATTTTATTAGGTGGATATCAACGTACTCACAAAGGTTCCCCTCTGCCCTCTTTATGATCATGCCAAAATATGTCACTCAATCACGCTAATTCTTTAGCTTATACTCCGTGGGAAACATCATTTTAAGAGGGAAATGGTATGTTAAATGACCTTCGTTTATTGCTCTATTTGTGTCAAACCCCAGAGTGATTCACATGCTTATGCAACCATAAAGTAATTGTGATGTCACCACACTGCTGATGTCTGAGGAGTGACCTCTCCTCGCCCACTGTCGACATCCATGTTATGGATTCTCAACTTTCCTTTTAGTCTTAATCTTTGATCTCGGGCTAGAAAGTTATTTTGTCATGAAATCAAATGAGAGCCTCAAATTGAATACTTTATCATTTTTGTATTCTAATTTAATAACATAGACATACTTTTTTCTTATCATGAAATAGCTCCTTACGTATTTCTTCAATCCAATGAAGTTCATGAAACAGGCATTGCAAAAAGATTTTTTTAAATTTTCAGTTACTTATATAATATAATGACTTGCTTTCTAAGTAAATGAAGCTTACATTTGATCCTGGTGAATGGACCTAGAGGTTATCATACTAAGTGAAGTCAGACAGAGAAAGATGAATATTATATGATAGCACTTAAATGTGGAATCTAAAAAAAAATACAAAAAATAATACAAGACAGAAACAGACTCACAGACATAGAAAACAAATTTATGGTTACCAAAGGGGAAGGGGGGAGGGATAAATTAAAAGTATGGGATTAACAGATATACACTACTGTATATAAAGTTGATAAACAACAAGGATTTACTGTATAGCACATGGAACTATATTCAATATTTTGTAATAAGATGTAATGGGAAGAATCTGAAAAAGAATATATATATATTTATTAACAAAATCACTTAACACAATACTGTAAATCAACTCTACTTCAATTTAAAAGAATATAGGATTCTAAAGAACACAGTTGAGAAGGAAAATTGTATCATCTGCCACAGTGACCTTGGTTTCCTTCCTCCCGAACTCAATATTTTTATCAAACATTTGAAAGAAATCTTAAGTGGCCTGATTATTAATTTGGGAATAACACAAAGTTGGGAAGGATGGATTCTGAGAAGTCAGAAACTGGAGTCAAAGAGGTCTCCATAAGTGAGATTGGCAGGCATCTACAATCTATACCGTATAGTTTAACATGGGTAAATTTTTGCCTTTAGTCAGACAAAAGCAAAACAAAACAATCCAAACAACTAAATAAATATAAAAGAATTTGTTTGGGAAAGATAAATGGAAAATAACCAACCAAAAGGCAATATAAGTCAATTGTGACCACCATGCTGCTGCTAAAAATCTTAAGTGGTCTTAGGTTGCACTAAGGGAAAAACGTGGCCAGCACAAGGTGGATGACAGGTCTGTTAACTTTTTTTGGAGCATACTGCATTTAGAGACTTTTCTATAATTCTATATGATACATTTTCAGAGGCACAGTGGCAAACTAGAATGTATTCAGAGGAGAATCAGTGTTGAGGGTTTTGGAAATAATCATGTACAAAAACACTTGATGGAACTGGTGACTGTTCTACTGAAAACAGGTGGCTTGAGAACTACTCTCAAATCCTCAGATTAGCTGAGAACGCAGGGCTGACTTTGGGAGAGGGATCCTGTGACAAATAAGAGTACCACCTCCCTGACCTTAAGTGTTCAGAGTTTTATTTATCTGATGAGACTCCTCCTTTTTGGATTCAGAACAAAGGTCTAAACATCCTCTAAAATGACTCCACGAGACTGCTCTCGTCATTCCCACACCCTCTCCTTTCTTTGGTTCCTGATTTGCTTACTCCATCAGAGGTGAAACCTCAGTCATCCAGCCTCAAAACCACGAAGTCCATATATGTAAAAAACAGACAAACACATACATATACACACGGAGTCACCTTCAGCTCATTCTTGGTCCTGAGATACAACCGATTTTGTCCATCACACAGTGGCCTGGCCCAACCCAGGGACATTGACCAGAAACTTGTGGTTTCTATATATGTGGCAATGGTGGATGTGTTATCAAAGGCGTCTGTTAAATGCAAAATAGAGATTCTGCACATAGGAGGGAGGCAAGGGAAATTTTAAGGAGCAGCTCCCCGTTTCTGATTTTCTGACTCTGCATCAGTTTGTACAACCTTGAAAGCTTCCTCCTGGAAAGGGTCTGGCAGACGTTTAAGGGAAATCACATTCCCAAAGCCACGAGTGTATCCCATGATTTGAGTGTAGTTCCTGAGAGCCGGGGGGATGGCTTGGATGATCCCTAGAGTCCTCCCCGGCCGGAGAGATGTGACTTGTGCCTTGTGACGTCCTGGCATGGAGAACAGCTGCAGATTTGACAGGAAATTGTAGAAGATGGGAATTCACCATGAGACGAAATGTCTTTGTTGTTCTCAGCCTCCTGGGTCTTCAGGGCTCAGGGCCAAAATGTTGGAGACTGGGAAACGCAGGGGAATGTCTGTAGCTCCATTTTTTTTTTCCAGATGGAGACTTAGATAATCAGCTTCTAACATCTGTATTATGAAGAGTTTTCCTCCACTAATCTTGTGGGTTCAGAGTGGAGCCAGAGGTCACCAGGTACTACATTTCTTCCTCTAAGGGCTGAGGTACAGCCCTGGGCATCCAAAAGAGCAGAGAGTTGGCTTCAGGGACATCTGAAGTTCTCTCCCTCGCCTTTATAGGTGGTCTACCTGGAGCAGCTCAGCCAGGAAGTTAGCTTTTTAATAGGGCTGGTGAACTGGGGGCCGGCTTCCACATCTCCCTAAGGGCCTGCAGACGTTTAAGGAAAATCACATCCCCAAAGCTGCTAGAAGGCCTGGCAGGAAACTCTGGGAGCTGGGGACATGGGTGATCGCTTATTCTTGCTTCCTGTCCACCCAGTTCATAGTTCTGGGAATGTAGGGTCCAAGTTGTGGAGTCTGAGGACTCCTGGGTAACATTGTGGAGTGTGGGGAATCCTGGGTAACGCTGTGGAGTCTGGGGAATCCTGGGTAACGCTGTGGAGTCTGGGGAATCCTGGGTAACGCTGTGGAGTCTGGGGAATCCTGGGTAATATTGTGGAGTCTGCGGACTCCTGGGTAACTGGGGTCTGGGGAATCCTGGGTAATGTGGAGTCTGGGGAATCCTGTATAATGTTGTGGAGTCTGGGGACTCCTGGCTAGCGTTGTGGAGTCTGGAGAATTCTGGATAATGTTGCAGAACACAAACTGCTACGTCCTCCTCTTCCCGCCTCCGATTTCTGCTTCCGATTACCACGTTTCGAGAACCTCTCCCCAGCTGGTGTGGGGAGTCTTCAGGGACACTCCTCCACTCAGCCCCATCCCACTGCTGACAGTGTGCTTTTCAGGACCTGTCAGGAAGGGCAGGTAAAGCCCTCGGACCCCTTGGCTCTGGGGAGTCTGATTGGAACAGCAGGCCAGTCACACCAGAAGGTCCTGATGACCCCTTACGGGATGTTCACAAGGTCACGTCTCCTTCTTGGAGGTCGTTCCCACTGCATCTGGTGACAGGGCTGGCTGTTCACTGGTGGGAAATTCTTGGTGGGACCGGAAGTCAATTTTTCCCTCTGTTATGTTGCCAGAGTCCTCTTTCTATCCAGCATTATGGGATCTGGCTTTTGTGGGGGGTTTTTTTGTTTGTTTGTTTTGGCTTTTTGTTTGTTTTTTTTGCCATTTCTACTGTTTGATCAGAAAAAAAAATTTAACATATCTATTAATAACATTGTTTCAGTTTCTAGTTTCTAACAGAGACAGATGTTATTGGTGCCCTGTTCATATTGGCATGCATGTCAACCCTATTTTTTTAAAGCTTTTTTGATATGTAGTTGCTATTTTAAAGAAACTGCATATATTCAATGTATATAATTGAGGGGTATGAATATATACATACACCTGTGAAATCGTCACCACAGTCGAGATAATAAACATTCCGTCACCTCCAGAAGTTTCCTCCTATAGGGATTCTGACTTTGGATTAGGACTCTTATGGCAATAATAATAATAATAATTATTATTATACATAATAATAACAATTATTATTATGTATTGTGTGCTTGCCTGGGACCAGTGAGTGGGCTAAGTGTCTGTTGTGATTATCCTCACAACGATGCTGTGAGTAACATGCTATGAAATAGCCTCAGTTTTCTGACACAAAAGCTGAGGCTTAGGTAGGTAGGGCAAGGCACTTTTCTAGAGTCACACAGCCACAAAATAACAAAGCAAAGAAGGGCCAGGTTATCTTCCTTTTAATTATTCTTCCACCAAAAAAACCAGAAAACAAAACCCCTGTTCTCCTGATCTTGCCTCTAAGGCTCAGCTCTGAACACACTAGCTATGATGAACTCTCCTACACAAGCTCCTTGAAATTTTGAGAAGCAGAAGAGGATAATTTTTTCTTAAGCAACTTAAAAAATATCCCTCATCTCATAATTTGTTGAAGAAAAGGTAAGATATTCAGCAAGTTAGAAGAAAGGAAGGAAGGGAAGGAGGGAGGAAGAAAGAAAGAAAAGACTTCAACACTGTATCACTAATATTTTGCAGGGTTTTTTGCTGCGGATTTATCTAAGGCCTAATGTTTGAAAGATAAAGATTCAAGCAAAAATGTAAAAACTTGAAACTCAAATAGCTTCTCTAACCTGGCTGAGCGTGGATAGCTTGTTTAGAAATTCCAGTGGGGGCAAAGGTCAACAGGTTATAAAGGACGAAGATTAGAAAATGTGTGTGAAATAGAAAGGAAAGGAGGGTCAGGATTTGGAATTCTGCAGGCTGGTCTTCTCCGGCTCAGGACTGAGGGTGGTAGAATGTGCTGGAAGCGGAGGGCGGCTCTGGAATGCAGGTAGGGTCCCGCAGCTGGAGGCTACCTCGGAGCCCCTTCCTAGGGTTTTCAGGGTGTTGGAGTTCTGATTAGGTCACCTGGGCAAAAATAGGGGATATGGGTTGTGTTTCTGCCAGTGACAGAAGGAAGAGTAATTTAGAAAGTTTGAAAGAGTGTAATTAGGGGAGAAAAGTCAAGATAGAAGAGAAAATCTTGATAGTAAGTCATTGGCCTCCAGCCTTTCCACAATCGTCCTTAGCAGCACATTGTGGGGGTGAGAGGAGAGAGGAGCTGGTAGGACAGTTGTGGGCTTTCTTCTTTCTTACATATTTTGCTCAATATCCCTTGTCTGAGAAATTTTCACATCCCAGTGTAGACCTTAATAGACAGATCATTTTAGCATTTGATTATCTCCTATAATTTGTGTTATAAAATTTCCCGTGGAAGACAGGAAAATCCATTTCTTCAATTTTCAGTAAATCTAAATTCACTTGCACCTAAAAACAATTTTTGAGAGCTCTTCTGTTTCCACCACTATGATAGAAACTTGCGCAGGATTCTAAGTAAGCATACAACTTAATTTTGACTTCAAAAGAGATAATTAAGGATACAAGACGTAGATACATAAAACAATAACGGGAAGTGTTCTAAGTCTCATAATTGCCAAGAATGGTTGTGTTACAGCCAAGAGACATTTTGTGTCAGGACGTCGAGTTTGACGATTCCATGACCCATGTTTTTCAAACTGTGGGGCCCAACCCCTTTGGTGGGTGGTAAAACTGAGTGGATTGTGTCCCCCACTTAAAAAATATAGTAGAAAATGCCGTCACCTGCATGTTGGAAGCTTATGCATTTCATGAGCACTTTTTAAAGTTAAAAACACACGCACTCAAGTGTATGTGATGGGTTTCATAATAAAATGTATTTCTTCTCACGAATTCAATCAAATGAGTTTCAAAGATGCCTTATGTGCCAAAGTAATCTCCAACCTAGATCTTTATTACCATTTATTAAATGCCTAAAATTTTCCAGGCCCATTAATAATAATACTTAAGAAAACTTTTCAGAAAATGGCAATGACAGCAATCCTGGTATGTGAGTCAGCATCGCTCACTGTCCACGATGACACCAGCCAACATGTACTGAACGTTATTAGCGTGTTGGGAACTGGGCTAAATATTTTTCATACATTATCTAATCTACTTCTCATAACAACTGTATGAAGAGGCTACTATTATTCTTCCTGTTTTTCAGATGATAAAGCAGAGGTTTCAACAGCTACAGCAGCATGCCCTGGGTCACTCTGAGACCTCTGCCTATCTGAGTCCAGAGACAAAGCATTGCACCACCATACTGCACTGGTGTTTTCGAGAACAGATCCCTCATGGAAAGCTCTGTGATTTGTTAAAACCTTCTTTTGTGTTGTAACTCTTCCAGAATGTTCCTCAGTTAGCCCTAGGGATAATCCAGTCCCCTTTGGTCCCTACAGAAGGCTGATAAAGGGAGTTTCTATGGTTCTGGGTGTGCAGGGTGGGGTGATACTGGAGGAAGTTGGTTTCTGATCTGATTCTAAGAAACCTGTTCTGACCTCCTCCCACGGACTCTGTCCTAACTGGCCCAGAGGCTGAGCTTCTGGGGCAAACCTGCCTCCTCCCTGAACAGTGGGCATTCTCCTCATTCCTCTGTCTGCCCAGAACGCAGTTCCTTCCCCACCAGAAAACAACAGCAGCAGGACCTACGAGGGATCCTCAGTGTGGGAGTCCTTAGAACAAGAATGAATCTCGCTAGGTCAGACATCAGCAAACTTTTTCAACAAAGGACCAGATAGCAAATATTTGGGAACCATATAGTCTTTGCCACAACTCTTCAATTTAGCCATTTAAGTGAGTGGACAATACCTAAATGAATGTGGCTGGATTTGGCCTGTGGGCTGTGGTTTGCCGTTCCCTGTTCGAGAGCCAGAAACTGCATCTTCTCTAATGGCCTGTTCAGGGAAAGGAAGGCACAACTTCTCTCTCTCTTTCTCTCTTTCTTTCTTTCCTTCCCTCCTTCTCTCTCCCCTTTTTCCTCCCCTCTTCCTCCCCCTCTTCCTCCCTCTCCCTTCTCTTTCTTTTTTGTATTAACAACCTCCTGCTACTTTCTAAGACGATACATCCTAGGAGGCAGAGGGTCCTTTTCCACCTAAGTATCAGCTTGAAGGAATGGAAGGTGAACTCAATTGCTCTGTCTAGGAAAGGAAACCCGGGGAAGCTGAGAGGAAGATCTGGGCGTGGGGAGGCTGGTGCCAAGGGAAACGTGTCAGAAGGAAGGCTAGGGTTGCGGTGGGGACAATGGTGGTGAGAGCTGTGGGGGAGCAAGGTGACAAGCCTCTTCCATCTCCTCTTTGGAATCTTCAGCAACATCTTCAGGAACATCTTCAGCCTAATACATTGTGGGGCTGAGTTTTTATTCTTTGGGTAGATAAAGAAGCAAGATGGCCCAGGGTGAAGTTGGATCTCCCCACCATGACACAGTCAGTATGTGCTTTATTCTCTTTCCCTTTCACAAGCACACACTTCCTCAAACATACATTGAATATATACGTTATCTGTATTTATGGAAATGTTTTCCTTATATAGATACGTAATGTACAACAAAACACACCAACATCTTAACAGTTGTTTAATTCCACATGGTGGAAGTACCAGTTATTTTTATTTTTAATGCTCATTTTTTTTTTGTATTTTCTGAATCAAAGGAACATGTATTAATTTTACCCCCAGAAAAAAATTAAAGCAAATAGCCCTTTATCAGTTATTTTCATCTAGGTGTTTATGTAAAGGGAGAAGAAAGGGAGAAAGACTTTTGAGGACACTGAGTACTTGACAGGAACTGAAGCAGATGCTGGAGGACAATGCTGGGGTCCCAGATCTCCCATACTCTGTCTTCACTGAGGATGGTTGGACAAGAACATCAGAAAAGCATAAATATATCATTGCACTTCCTTTCTGAGATCCCTCAGGGGAAAGGCATGGAGAGAGGGTTGGAGTGTTGGATGATGAGACACTTTCCCACGTTCTGGGTTCAGAGAGGAGAGGTTGCTTTAAACATTAGAAAGTTGTGATGGGGGGAGGGATAAATTGGGAGCGTGGGATTAGCAGATACAAACTACTTACAGGATAGATCAACACCAAGGACCTACCCTATAGCACAGAGAACTATATTCAGTACCTTGTAATAACCTATAATAATATATGTATGTATAACTGAATCATTGAGCTGTACACCAGAAACTAACACAATATTGTAAATTAACTAAACTTCAATAAAAAAAGAAGGTGGGGAAGTGGATATTTAAAATGAGTTCCTTCTGCATTTTGTTTTCCCTCAGAATACTATAATCATACTTCTACGTCCCCCCACCTACGCTGATTCCAGGCAGGCTAATTCTCTAAACCTCAAATTGACATTATATTATAGAGACTTTGTTTCAGGTGGTTTTTGTTTGTTTTTTTGAGGAGAGGTGAAGATGTTAAATGAGAAGAAATAAGGAGAAAAGCAGAGGACAGACAGAGGGCCTGGGGCCCTTCGTGCAGAACAACGAACACTTAGGAAGTACTTCCTCGAGGGGTGATGGCAGATCAGAGAACAAGGCTGAACCCTGCCCTTCAGGATCCCTAACACAACAGTTCTCATCCTGGAGGACATTAGAATCACCCGGGGGCCAGTTGAAAAATGCCACGTCAGAGCCCCACCCCAGACCACCCAATCAGAATCTCAGGCGTAGGATCTGAGCATCAGTGTTAAATCATGCAAGATGGCTCTGATACGCAGCAAAGATGGAGAACAATAATTTAAAAGCAGATGGAGAGCGTCCACGTGGTGGCAACTCCAGGTGCTCTGAGAGGCATGCGAGGGTCCGGGTGGTTCACGGCAGAGGAGGAAGAGATCAGGTTTCCCTCGGGAGGTGGTGTTCTGTGAACGAGTCACAGAGGAAGGGACTTAAGCTCCATCTTAAAGGACAAGGAGAAGTTTACCAAGTCGGACAAAGGAGACGGGGTGGGGTACATTCCATGCTGGGAAATCACCCAATGCCAAGGCACAGAGGGATGACGCGTAGGGGACACCCTGGAGCTGCCTAGGGAGGGCCAGGCTGTGTGTTCGTTTGCTAGGCTGCTGAGACACAACAACACGCACGGGTGACTTAGTCATCAGAAAAGTATTGTTTCAAAGGCAGTGAGCCCGCCGCGTGGATGAAGGCAGAGGCAGACATGAGAAGGAGCCCTGGGTAGTGACCTGTTTTTCTAGCACTCCAGATGTAAGATGCAGGCAATGAAAGGAAGACTTCACAAAGGGATACTTGATACAACTTGGGGACCAACTGATACGCCGGGTGGGAGTGGGAAAGGGGGACGGGTCAGAAGGTAGCTCAGAGGGAGACAGCAGAAGTGGAGGGGCCCATCTTCCAGGGGGAAGAGTGAGTTCAGTGTCAGGTTTGCTGGGAACGAGGTGATGGAGGACATCCCAATGGGAACATCAGCAGAGCCCCCGCCGCACCTGAAGCTGGCCGGTCCGGCCGAAATCAGTCTGTTTGTGAGAATGGAGGCATGTGTTGGTTCTTCTTAGACTTTTTTTTTTGCCTCCTTTGGCCCTAAAGCTGGTTCCCTTCCCTGCTGCCTTTTGTCACCTGATGTTTACTCAGAGAAACACAAATGGCTAAATGCAAGCAAGCAGTTTGGGCTAGATTGACTTCTCAGTAATTAAACCAAACGGTCGCTCTCAGGATGTTATTTACTCCTCCTCAGCCACCGCGGCACCGCAGACGAACTTCTCCCACGGCAATGGGCCCCTTTGCCAATGCATCCAGGCTTTTCCCTTGGCGATGGAGATTTTCCTGTTGTGGCGTGAAAGGAAGGCATTGTCAGTTTTATTACGATTCTGAATGGAAATGTTTTGAATCATTTGTTTGATGACTCCTCCTCTAGAACTGGGTGGAGTGATGACTAAGTGAGGAGAGGACCTTCCAGGGCATGCCAGGTCTCCTCCTAGTCCTGGGAGAACATTTTTTCTTGAACAGCAAATACATCCCTTGACCAATTCCAGACAGCCAGGGGGTCAGTCATTCCACGTTCCACTGCTTGAATTTTGGTACTTGAGATATAAACATGAACTCAGAGAAGAACGGACCCACATCTTATGGACCGAAGTGACCTAATGTGCCTGGGTCATCTTCGAGTTGGTGACCAAAGAAATAAGACTAGAACTTCATGGGCTTAAACTTAATCCAAGATGCCCTGCTTTATACGTAAATGTATGCACTCAGTATATTATGGCAGATGTCGGGTATTCTGCTAAACCCTGGTTGGAGTGTAGTTTTCCTCTTGACATTTCATACATCCTCACTGTATAATGCAAGGAAGTGTCTCAGCTGCGGCTAAGAGACTGGAGCTGGGGTAACTGAATCAGGCTGTTTTAGGGTACAAGTACTTCCAAGGACCAGAAATAATAGTTCATTTTAAAAAACTTGAACTCCATTTCTCCCATTTTCCCATTTCTCCTAGACAGTGGCTGGTTTCACTCCTCTGTATCAGTCCAGCAAGAACCAAGCTATGAAAGAGATTAGACCTAGTTGTGACCCTAAGGACAATATCCCACATAAATGTTTATATATATATACACGTATAAACATTTATACATATATATATATACATGATATGATGTATGAGGTTGTAGGAGGAGTACAGGGAAATGTTATTTCTGAATTCTGAGGTTAGAAGGAAGCTGAGGGACCCGTGGCATCCATCCCCTGTCCTCGGGCAGCAGTATATGTAAATTAAGTAAATCGTGCTAACTGGAGAGATTGCAAGGCCTGGGGGTTCTCTGACCTCTTCAGAAGAGCATTTCAGGTAACCTTCATCACCATTTTTTTCTCCTTTATCCATTCTAAGTCTCTTCCCTGACTGGAGCTGCATATTCTCCAAAAAGTAACAAATATTCAAAAAAGGGAGAGCCAGTCATTCACCACACTTATTTTCTAAGTTAAATAGCACAACTTTCTTACTCTTTTCTTCAAAGCTTTAAAACTATTTTTAGACATCTGATGAATGATTAGATTATTGCTAATTCCTAGGACTTTCTCATTTTATGACACCTCTCAATTGTGAAGATGCTTTTTGGTTATGTCCTACGTAACTCAGGGCAGAAACATATATTTGTGTAAAAGCCCTGAGTGACCCTTCACCTACCCAGAGAGCTCTTTTTTGGCCACTTGACCTTCAGGATTCAGCATCTCGACAACAGCAAGCCAAAATCAGCAAAGGAGGGGAACAGAAAAACTGCAAAAATCAGACAACAGACCAATCCAATGCACTGGGCTGGGCCAGTTATAAAGGACCAAACAACTCTATACATCTTCTTGGCTCCTGGGCAGTCAGTGGTTTAAAATACCTGAAAATCAATCATTGGTCTTCATAATGATGACCGCGGGTCATTTAGAAAAGATGCTCTAAAGGATATCAGCAGTAGAAACCGCTTCAAGAGTTGGAGAAGTGTGTCTCTTGCTCTAGAATGTTTCCCAACCAAATTTATTCCAGTCAAGTTAGTGCTGGCATGAAAAGAGGCCAGTTAGCTAGAGATTTTACTGGTGTCTACTGTCAGAAAAATGGAAGCTGAGAGATTTTTCTCTTAGCAACTCAAAAAAATAAGGAAAGTAGGGAACAAAGAGGAAGGATGAGTCCCTTTAGGGAAATTAGGAACCACCTGAATCCTGAGGACCAGGTAGGATTGGTTGGGGGTAGGAAAGATGTGCCTGAGTACGGGTTTTTATGTTGCATAGAAACTTATTTCGAGTACTCAGTTTGGAAATGTATAGCACCGTCTGCATCAAAAGTAGCACCACGAGTTGTGTGCTCGGAATGCGTGTGACAGCGCGGAGTAGGGGGCAGCTAAAATTGGGCTTCCGACTCAAAAGTACCTCCCTGCGGCCTTGATTGAAGTCTACAGTAGCTTCCTGGCTTTCAGCATAAGCCACCCTGTCTGGTATCACATACATCATGCTTCGAAGGACGGAAAACGCCAGAAAGTCACTAGTTTGAAATTGTACCTACATTCGGCAACTGCCTCCGCTTTAATGATGAATTCATCTTTATCAGGATCACTTTCTGTTTGTTTGAATCTTAATCAAACACGGAGCTTAGGTCATACCCTCCTCGAGATCACAAACTGGAATTAATCTAAACCCTGCAAATTTCCATAGAAGTTCTTAATCAATTACTAATGCAATGTTCACTTAACAAATACTTTTTGAGTGCCACCTCTGTGCCGGGCAATGCTCTAGACATGAAAAAAAAAAAAGGACCAAAATTCCTACCCTGATAGAGATTACCTTTGTGGAGGATACATACATAGTTTCTGTATGTGCTGTACTTTTTATCACCAAAATGGAATCGAAGAGGGTGAAATGGGAAGCAAAAAACAAAAAACACTGATGAGGAAAGAGAGCCCAGGTGCAGTAGCTGCCTGAGCAGCGAGCTCCTCCCAGATCTGGCTGTGCCGCAGAATTATCAGGGGAGCCCTTAGAAGTGCCGGCTCACCGAAGATGCCTGTGAACGAGTCCTCTAGCTTGGAGATCCAAGAATCTGCATTTTCCAAAAGCTCCCTGAGCAATTCTGATGTGGCCGGCCCAGAATGGTTCCCCAACTTTTGTTTGGAAATCACTGAGCTACATGCTCTCTTGATGTTTGTATCTGTCGGCGTTCCAGCAGGGAACAAAAGGCACATTCAGTGGGATAAATGCAGGAGAGTTTACAAAGGGATCATGTACGAATGTGTGGTCAGACTGTTGGGAAATCCCTAAAGGATGGCTGGTCACGGGGTGGCGGGGGGGCAACTGTTACCATCCCTAAGCCTGAAGGAGAGAGAGGGGTGGCGCCCCCTGAAACTGGAAGCAGAGAGGGCTGGGCGGACAGGACCTCTTGACAGGAGCTGTGACCTTCAGTTGAGAGAAGCAGCCAACTGGTTTGAGCCAAATCCAAGTGGAATCTAGAAGGCCCGGAAGTCCACTGATACAGACCACCCAGGCCAGCCTCCGAGGGCATGAGGAGGGATGGAGAAAAGGGAGGAGGGAGTAACTGAAGGGGAAGATGAAGATATTCAACCCAAGGCCTTTTGCAGCTGTGGAAACGTGTGCAAACACAATGGTACCCAAGTCAGCCTAAAGCTACACTCCTCACATTTCATGGCAAAATTGTTCTCACGAGCGTCCAACTCTTAGTCCCTGATTAACTCTTCTTGGTACCTCCAGAGACAATAAAATGCTAGGTTTTTGTTCATGCTTTTGTTTTGTTTTTTGATAGCAGGTAATATTTATCAAATAATCATTTTAGTCTATGTACTGTGATAGTTCTTGTTAAATTAAAGAACAGCACTTCAAAGTAGGAATTATTATTTTACTGAAAAGGAAATTAATGCACAGAAAAGTTAAGGCGTTGATCAGGGGTCACCCAGCGTGGAAGCATAAAGCCGTGATTTGAGGTCGGATCTATCTTATATCAATGCCTGTGCTGTTAACCTTTATGCCGTTTTGTTAAGCTTCTCCAGGAAAATGTGAAGCCCAGTTACTCCCAGTAACTCTCAAGGCTATGCTCTGGGCAATTTTGTCAAGAACAAGAAACTGCAATTCCTTGAATTTTTTTTGATACAGTCGTGTATTCATTTGTTTACTTATCAAATATTTGTGTTTGTTGCATAGTACACATCTTCCCGTTCATCCTCAGGAAGCAACTTGGGCCTTGCAGGTTGACTATCATTTTACACAGTCCTGGTTCAGGGCTGAAGCACTAAGTTGCTACATTTTCTCTGTGCTCTGCTGGTTCTTCCGTGTTCAGAACAGAGCTGGGATGACCAGCTGTTCCGACGTGTCCTGGGTTGAGGGGTTTCCAGGATGTGAAATGTCCAGTGTTAAAATTGGGACAGGGCCAGCTATACCAGATTGGTTGGTAAAGGCCAGGTTTTTTTTGTTTTGTTTTGTTTTGTTAAGATTGCTTCAGTTTGGTAATGAGAGCCTCAATAAATTTTAAAAACAGATTTAAAAAATTTTAAGTCTAATTTTCTTCATATCTTCCCCCTGGTGAGGCCTTGGTTGGATCTACCCTGGCAGTATCCTAAGACTAGGCTTTGGCCCTTGCTGAGGACCAATAAGCTGAGGCACAGAGGCTACATGACAGGATAGGGAATTCAAAGGCGGTTCAGCCCAAACGCGTCATCTTGGCGGCCAAAGACGGCAAGTGATGAAGGATGTGGATCGTCCTCGATGTAGCCCGGATCCCCATCCCTCGCAGTTTCGGTCCCAGACACGTGGTCCTTGGCTCCAAATGCACAGAGGTTATTGCATGATGCTGCCACTGTTTGTCTGCCTTGGCAGACAGAGACATCACTGAGGACAAGGGCTTGGCCATCTCAGGCCCTAGAACTGGGCCCTGTTCCGTAGCAGTGGCTTGGTGACCCGTTGAGGGAGCATCTGGGATCCAGGCGAAGTGTATTTACTCAAGATTTGTTTCTGAACTTCCTCTCCTCATCACGAAACTTGGCTTTGGCCTATTCCTTGAAGCATATAAGGCACTTGAGGTGGGGATAGGGGGACAGGGTGCCTCACACCATCAGAGAATGGCCTGCTAAGTAAGTTTCCAACCTCATTCCCTAAAGACTGGTCTGTCCTGGGGACTCTGCCAACTCCCCAACTCCACAGGAGCCAGGGGACAAAAATGAAGACAGCCCCAGGGCCTCTAGGTTAGCTGACTTTCTGATTCTCACACGGCCTTCACTCTGCCTTGTTGTTTGTGGGACGCCAGACAAATGAAAAAAGTTTATTTTTTAAAGGGGGTTTAAAGGTTGGGTTCGAGTAAGTGATGGCAGCGTCTGCAGGAAAACTTAGGAATCCACCATCCTGTCTGGTATTATTACAGGTAGAGAGAAGGGTTGAGGAGAAGGAACTCACACATACATACAGCACTTGTCCTGTGCCAGGCATAGCTTCTGTGTCCAAATGAATTTATTCCATGCCAGAATATTCCAAGGTGATTGTTTCCATGTACAGGTCAGGCTGAGATTGGTAAATTGGTTGTACAACTTACCCAAGGTCCTACAGCTGATAAGAGGCAGAGGTGGGGCCTGAAAGCAGGTCTCCTAAACTCTAAAACCTCCATCCTCTGCAAACACTAGTCCTGAAGCAGCACGGCTGCCTCCTGGTGGCCCTGAAAATCTCCAGACGGGCTCCGGGGCCACCAGGTTTCTTCCAATCTCTTATGTTACCCAGATACTAAAGGTGACCAGGAAATGTTGGGTTATTTTCAGAGAAAGCCGACTAGATGCCTGGGGAGGTGAGGGGCCCTCCCTGAAAGGAAGACACGGAGAGTAGCAAAAACCATGGCTTTAGGACTTCCTTATATTATTTGGGGGAAGACACCCCATTTGCAAGTGCGAATAAAGCCTCTCTTTCAATGTCACCTGTATCCATTATTCAGAGAATTAACAAGTCTGGCTCTCCCTTCCCTGTAGGGTGAACAGCTGGCCTTCTGCAGGGCCTGACCCCATGTGCGGCTTTTCGTCTTTTGAATATCAGTGCCCTCTGGAGGTCGAAGTCAGACAAGCAAAGGCGAGAGAGAGGACACACAGTTTTCTGCCTCTGCTTCTTACTGGAGTCCCTGCCTCCAAGTGTATTAGAACAAGGGCTCTGGGGGACTTTGGAGGGACCTTTTTCCTAGTGCGATGCCAAGCATGAAATATCATAGAACCACTGGGCTGCTGATGAGGAAATCAGGTGCTTCCTCGAATCCAGGTCCAAGCCTCTGCTTGGTTCCCCATGGTGGACCTTCCTGCATGTTCTCTCCTGTCTCAAGGCAAGGGGGCCCTAGCAGCAACCCTTCACCCACGGGAGAGGGGTTCCCAATGAAAAGGCAGCGTCGCTACACACAGTGTGTACACATGGAGGGTCACTGTGTCTTTTTTTTTTTTGTTAAGATACAAGAAAGCCCAGAGAACAGATGTCGATTCACTCTGTGGCTGGAGTAACAATCCTGGTGACTACTCTGTGCCTTTTCCCTGCGGCTGAGCCTTGACTTGGTGACTGAAGCATTATGAGGTTCCCACGTGTATCCTCTCGGCCCAGATTGTCACTGAGCTCACTGGTGCAGCTTGCAGCCACTTGCGCCTGTGTCCATCGCCCACTGGCTTACTCTGGAGGCAGGAAAGCACTCCGGCCACGTGCAAAGCGAGCCAGAAGTGCCAGGAAATTGCTGTCACCTCCCCAGGAGACTTTAGCAGTTAACTGTAGGAAATTCAGTATATCATCTGCAGAACATTAGGAGAATGCGAGACCTAGTACATCTGTAAGATCGTGCTCAGAGGCGACGTTTAGAAGGCTGTTCCTTCAGAATGCCCACAAGTATCTTAAAGGCAAAGACTGGGCCAGTATTAGGATTCCAAAATCCAATGCCAGTTTCAGTCAATAATTCGCTACAAATCACTGCTGTGGTGCTGAGCAAGATGGTATGGCATTCATTGGACTCTGTGCTCAGTCTGAAGAGATTCCAGCCTGGTAGGTTTAGCAGACTGTGTCCTCTTCCATTCAATCCTGGTACCTTGGAATAGGTTCTGTATAGCTGGGCCAGGAATTCAGGATTGGCTTCCTTGGGTGGTGGCTCAGGTTCTGTCATGAGGTGTTAGTCGGATGTTGGCTAGGGCTGCAGTTGTGGGAAGGCGTGACTGAGGCTGAAGATCCACTTCCAAGGTTGCTTCCTTGCGTGTCTGGCTAGAGGGGTAGTGCCCCGATGACCCCGCTGCCCCTCAGGTGAGCCTCTCTGCAGAGCTGCTTGAGCATCCTTATGGCACGGTGGCTCACTACGCCAGAGTGAGCAATCCAAGGGGCCAAGGTCAAGCTGTAACGCTTCTGATCCAGCCTCTGAAGTCATGTACTGCCATTTCTGCTTTATTTAGTCATTCACACAAATCAGTCCTATTCAGTGTGGAGGGGGCCCCGCTAGCAGGAGGTGGTCATCTTGGAGGCTGGTCTCTGTGGGTTTCTAGGGACAAGTTCATTCCACATAAGGTTTTACGGGAGAAACACATGGAACGACAACAGATTCAAATTATACCAGAAAGTGCCTGCTGACGGGACAAGCAGAAACATTAAAAATGTCTTTCCTATTTTGTAATTTCCCATAATGCGATCTATGACAACGGGTAACAGTCTATAACCTTTCTGTCAAACATCCCACAACCCACAGTAGAGCTCTGCCCTGATATCAAGGTGGAGACCCCGTTGAAATGTGTGAACTGAGTCACACTGAAGCAAGACAGAGTTTTGCTTTTTTTAAATCAAATTAAATTAAAAATTTTTAAATGACAGTATAATTGACTTACAATGCTGTGTTAGCTTCTGGTGCACAGCATCATGATGCAGTTATATATATATATATGTTCTTTATCATACTCTTTCCCATTATAGGTTATTATAAGATGTTGAATATAGTTCCCTGTGTTATGCAGTGGGACCTTGTTGTTTATCTATTTTATGTACAGTAGTGTGTATCTGCGGATCCCAAACTCTTAATTTGAGAGTTTTGCTTTTGATGTGGAAGAGTCAGCTCTCAGATGACTGGTTTTCCTCTAAAACCTTAAAATCCATGAATTCTCAGAGATGTAAATTGGAACCTTGAGCCCCAGAGTCAGGCCGGGGCATGGAGTGGGTACCGCTACTTGCAGGCGTTTTCTGGGCCAGGCTGTGGCTGCACAGTGGGGCCCTTTGTTGTGCTCCAGGCAAGGAGGGGTCCCTGGCCTGACTGCCTCAGGGCTCGTTTCCCGAGCGGGAAGTTTCTACCACCTGGTGGACACATGTCTCCAAAACAAACAGGTCTCGTGCTTCCCTGTGTAAGCCCTTGTGCTGCGGCCGGAGCGGGCAACAGAGATGAACCACGGATGTATCCTCAGTGGTGGCAAATACCTGTGCTCCTCAGAAGTTTTTACGCTAAGTCCCTGTTACCAGAAGTCAAGTCCCTGCTGCAGGAATGAGGGGAAAAGAACCCCAAAATCTGAGGAGGCAGCACTGAAAGAAACCAGGGAACAGGAAATGGCAGTAATTGGCATGCTGAGCTTAATTTCTCGGCCATCGGCGTAGCCTGGGAACATTGCTCTTATCTTATGGGAAGTGGTCCTTTTAGCCATTGAAAAATAAAATAAAATAACAGCTATGGCATGTTCAAAAGTAACAATGCTATGGTATGTTTGTTTCATGATGGAATATGTTAAAACACATTCTTTTGGCTTTCTCACAATAACTTTTGGGGTTGGTATGACTTGCCTCAGGCCACTCGAACTAAAATGACAAACCCTCCCTCTTTCCCCATCCTGCTTTGGTTATTTTTTCCATAGAGCTTATTGCTGTCTGGCATTATATCCCACATCGCCATATTTGTTTATTTTCTTATTACCTAGCTCCCCGTCTAAAAGGTAAGGCCCATGAGGGCAGGGACTGGGTTTGTTTTGCTCTTTGCCACATTCCCAGAGCCTTGTAAATGTTCCCTGTAGAACGGCTGACAGTAACTTTTGCACTGAATCAGCTAGGAGAGCATAAAGAACTTGACACAGGCCTTCTGAGTCTAAATTTGATGCCCTTTCCATCGTATTGTCCTGCCTCTCTGTTTTCTGTATCAAGTGCCAAAAGCCCAAGTTTAAGGAAACTGAAGCCAACAGGGTTGTGAAGCTGGATGATGGAAGAGCTGACACCGAAACCCAGGGTTTTGCAGCCACTGTGGAAAACGGTATGGAGATTCTTCAAAAGACTGAAAATAGACTTACCATGTGATCCAGCAATCCCACTCCTGGGCACATATCTGGAGGAAACTCTAATTCAAAAAGATACATGCACTCCAATGTTCACAGCAGCACTATTTACAATAGCCAAGACATGGAAGCAGCCTAAATGTCCATCAGTGGGTGACTGGATGTGGCATGTCTATACAATGGGATACTACTCACCCATAAAAAATAATAGAATAATGCCATTTGCAGCAACATGGATGGACCTGGAGATCATCATACTAAATAAAGTAAGCCAGAAAGAGAAAAAAAAATACCATATAACACCACTTATATGTGGAATCTAAAAAAAAAAAAAAAAAAAAAAAAACAAACAAACTTATTTACAAAACAGAAAGAGACTCACAGACATAGAAAACAAACTTATGGTTACCAGGAGGGGAAGGAGGTGGGAAGGGATAAATTGGGAGTTCGAGATTTGCAGATACTAACTACTATATATAAAACAGATAAATAGCAAGTTAGTACTGCATGGCACAGGGAACTATATTCAATATCTTGTAGTAACTTATAGTTAAAAAGAACATGAAAACGAATACATGTATATTCCTGTATGATTGAAGTATTGTGCTGTACACCAGAAATTGGCACAACATTGTAAACTGACTATACTTCAATAATAATATATTAAAAAAAAAAAACCCAGGGCTTCTGGAATTTAGTTCCTCAGCGTTGTTCTGGCCGCCATGGGCAAGCTAAGCACTCTGCCCCAGGATATGAAGTTAAGACTTAGGTTGGAAACCAATCTCTTGCTTTTTCTGTGGTGACTGATTAGCCTTTTGGTTCATGGGTCTGGAAATGCGCTTTGGGTGTAACTCACCTCTATTATCAAAATGGTCTATAAGGAAATAGCTTGAACACAGTTATGCATGGCTGCTCAGATGTCCGTATTAAGTTTCTGCGTGGGAAGAGCTTATGTCCAAAGCTCTGAGCAAAACATCTGAATGAGCACTGGGGTAAAGCCCCATGGAAATTCCGAAGAGGGCATGTTTGCCTTGATGATGTATTTTCAGAGTCACCGGATAATTTCTTACCCATCTTCGGCTTGACCTAGGTTTACGTCTTTGCCTCTCTGCCTTTGTCCCTCCTGAGAGCTGAAAGTAGCAGACAGGACTGAACATGCCCAGTAAACCACACGGAAGCTTTGGTTGCCAAGCTGGGGAAGCTGCAGCCACCACTCCCTCATGGCCGTGTGCCTGGAGAGCCAAGAACAACCAAAATACATCAAGCTGGGAGCCGACCCTCGCAAGCCAGCAGCTTGGTCCAGCTTATATCACTGCAACAGCTTGTTGGAGGAGTCCGGTTCTATTGAGAAGAAACACATGTTTATACCCAAATGACTCAGTTCAGCGTGTACCTTCTGAAAACAGAATTGGACCTCATGAAGCCTTGGCCCTCATTTGGTGGATTTGTTATCCAGGACCCACCTTGCCCATCGCTGCTGTGGTGAACTGCCTTTCCAAGTCCTCCCTCTGCATTGCATCTCAAGGGTAGACAAAAACAGCACTGCTTGAGAAACAGCTTGAGAGCTACAACAGTTAGGCAGGAAATAATGTATTTTTTTTTGGTCCCTGAATACACCGCAGCAAGTGGTTGCACTGTGTAGATTCTCCCAACAACTTGCCATATTTCCGTGTTATTTTTTTTCCTTTGAATAAATAACATAAAGAGAAAAGAATCAATGGGAAGATCATGAGTCTTGGGAAGTGGGTTCAAATCCCAGATCTGCTACTTATTGGCTAAAAGCCCTTGAGGGAGTGGGCTAACTTCTCCAAATCTCCCTTTTTGTTTTGTTTTCCATTGTAAGTCAGGTTCAGTCACAACTATCTTGCCGGGTTGCTGTTAATTCTTGGAGAATGTGAATATGGAAACTGACAGTGCCCAGCGGATAGGAGGGTCTTCATACATGGTGGAGAATATTATTACTAACATTTGTTAAGTACCTACTGTGTGGGTCAGGATTAGGGCAGCCACAGCTGAATCCAAAGGCAGTGCTGAGGAAGCTGGGCGATCTTTGCCACTGCCAAGTTCTGTGTTCCTTGGGCAAACTGACTGGGCCTTAGGTTTTACATCTTAAAAAATAGGGAGAAATGCCATTCTCCTCACTTAAAAACCAATAAATTAGTGTTTTGAAGAGCAGACTGTACCAGACACTGGACTGGGTTTTCTTTAAAATGTACCTTCATTTCTCATAACCCCAGATTGTTGCTCAGATTGTCCATATAAGGAAACAGAACCCCAGAGAGGTTAAGTAATTTGGCCAAAATCCTGACACTCGTGAGTGGCCGGGTTGGCATTTTGAGCCTTTTTTTTTTTTTTTTTTTTGAAGTAGAGTTGATTTACAGTGTTGTGTTAGTTTCAGTTACACAGCCATATATATGTGTATATATATATATATATATGTATATGGATTATAGGTTATTACAAGATAATGGAATATAGTTCCCTGTGCTACACAGTTGGTCCTTGTTTATCTATTTTATGTATAGTGGTGCAACTTGTAATTTATCCCTCCCTACTCCTTTCCCCTTTGGTGACCATAAGTTTATTTTCTATATCTGTGAGTCTGTTTCTGTTTTGTAAATAATTTCACTTAAATCATTTTTTTTTAGATTCCACTTGAACCTGAATTTTTTGACATTTTTCTTATACAGCATTTATAAAATGAGGCATTGTATTAAAATGTACAAGCACTAGGTTTATTATTATTATTTTTGTTAATTGCCGATTATGTGATCCATACAGGGCTAGATGATCGGGATACAAAGAAAACAGCAGGAAACAATCCCTGACATTGAGGGACTGAGAATCTCTTTGAGATCTTGTGTTCTTTGGCACATAAAAATTGCCTTCCTAAAATAGAACTAATGTTCTGTTTTGTTTTGTTTTGAAGACATTAAAAATGTAATTAGCCTTTCCTTAGGAAAAAGGAGAAAAGGAAATGGGAGGGCGACCCCAAACCATTGCGCAGATCAAATGAAATAATGAATAAAAAATTTGGAAAGTAGAAGGCGTGCTTTAGATATAAGGCACTGTTGTAATGTTTGTGATTTGTGCCACGGTCCTTGCAGAGAGAAGACTGAAAGGTGACGTGTGCTCGAAGGCAGCGCATGAGAAATACTGAGTTAGGGGTAGAACAGGGGTTCTGAGAAGGACGCCACCGAGGATGATGTTTGCAGGTTGTCTGAAACTCAGAGATTTCTAGATTGAAATAAAATGCCCTGGAGGTGATTCATCCCCATAGTATTTGAAGTGTCTAGATTGGCCGTGAAAAATCAAGAACGTATATGGTAATCCCTAGAGCAAATGCTAAAAACTCAAGGCAATAGGCACAGCTAGGGAGTCAATAAATAAAATAAAATTCCAAATTATTTTCATTGGATTCCTGCCTCTCAGATATCCTTCCCTCTACAGAGTTTCAGGCCAGATTATAACCACAACACAAAAAGGGGCTCCCTAGAGGTTTGACCTCCTCTCTAGCCTTAATGAGATCAAGGAGGAAAGAAATAGAATTCAGAAGGGACATCCCAGATTTAGGGACATGAGCAAGACTAGGGGCACGTAAACAAAGAAAGCGCAGAGTCACTGGAGTGGAAGGGGGGGGGGATGTGTGAGAAGCTCAGGGCACTTTTGCTTGAAGCCTGCTTCCTGGAGCTGGTTGCCCCAGGACTGGAGAGGGAGGTGGGTGCCAGCCACAGCCAACCACAAAGGGCACTTGGGATGAATTTGGGTAAACAAGTGGCTAAGTAGGTTGCTAGCTGCGCTTCCAAGACATTGCAGAAGGCAGGAAAAGAGCAAAATCACACTCGTCTCCCTCCCACCTGGTGTTTTTGCACCTGTTTTGGTGTGTCATGATGTAGGGGATGTTGCCATCTATCCCTCAAAGGGGCCCTTTTGAGAATTCGGGATAAGTTAATTCACAGCTGAGGGTCTGGGGAAGAGCTGGCTGCAAATTCTTAAGAATAAGAGCCTGGAACAAAGGAAACAGGTGGACTCAGTGTGGTGATGGAGCCCAGAGAGGGGACAGAGCTGTGGCCGTAGAGTTAGCTATTCATCAGAACCTTGCCTCTAACTTCCCATCATCTGGCCACAGTAGACATTTCTGAACCTAAGTTTCTACACCAGTGAAATGAAGTGGTTTTCAGACTTGTTTCAGCTAGGGGCCCTTTCCCAAATAATTCTCCTGTGGCAGCCACACTTAGAAGTAGAGCTGATTTGGGTGAGGGTGGGATGTGAAGCCAAGACCCTTACCTGTTCCAGCTTTTCTTGATTCTCCTGCAGGGGCCCCTGTGGAACCCTCCTCCAGCATCTCAGGGCTCCTCCGAGCACAGTTTGAAACACTGTATTAAGGGACCATTGAGGTCAATTTCAGTTCCAGCCCAGAAGGAAGCTCTGCCTATATTTGTATTTTGACATTTAAAAAAATTGTACCCGGATCGTATTTAATAAATACCAATGCTGAAGATACAGGCAAGGACTGTGAGGGCTCAGAGCAAGAGGGGGGCCAAGGACTGCGGTGTGTGGGAGGCTAAGGTGTGACATCCTCCCCCAGTGCCTCTCCCCTCACTGGGGACCCAGACTGTCCCCCTTGGAGACTCTCAGAGGAGATATTTTGGCATTTACTTGGCCAAATAGAAAATAAGTAGCATGTTGAAAATTTGACAAAGAAATGTTTACTTACATCGAAAAAAACCTGGAGGAGCCTCCAGCCTTTGGATTGCTCTTTTGGGTGTGCCCTGTTCTGCTTCTGGGCCCTTCAAGTCTGCAGGGCCCATGGAATTAGCGGAAGCACCAAGAGCATTTAGTCAGCCTTGCTCCGGCCAGTGCAATTACACAGTGGGGTCAGGCACGCTGCCAGGCTTATAATGTGAAGCAGGCACCCCTGGGGAACGCTGACAGATGACCAGGGGTTGTCCACACACGGACGGCCAGGAGCCAGAGACAGCCAGCTGGACATTGCTTCCTGATGAATGTGACAGTTCCAGACCTGTGAATCTTCCAGGACTGGAAGTGAATGCATTCCGGTGGTATTCAAAACAACAACAAGGTCTTCATCATCTTCATTAGAATTGTCATCCTCTTGGTTCGGTGGCTGTTATTCAATTGTTACGGATCTTCAAGGATGCAACAGTTTACTCTTAAGACACAGGTGGCAGGGAAGAAGCAGGAGCTGTAGAAAAAGGAAGGAGATCCAAGGTCTGACAGATCCCAGTCGGAAGCCCAGATCTGCCTCTTACTAGCTGTGTGATCTTGATCTGTTTGTTTGTTTGTTTGTTTGTTTTAACTTGTCTGAGCTTCAGTTTGCTTAGTTCTGCGGTGGAAATAAAGAGCCCACCAGAGCTGCAGGGAGCTCTGTTGACTGAAAAAACCATGCACAACCTAAAAGTTGCACGTTATGTTTTATTTGGGGAACTTCATGAGGACTAGAGCCCGGGAGACAGCCTCTCAGACAGCTCTGAGGAACTGTTCCAAAGAGGTAGGGGAGGAGCCCAGATATATAGGAATTTTTTGCTGAAAAAAAAAATGTCATCAAACATCCAAAGATCACAAAAACCAGACAGCTCATGTTAAAGATTTTAGTGCTTTTCTATAAATGGGAAGATGCAAGCATCTGGGCTCATTGCAGTGATTCCTTTGATACGCGTCTTAACTATCTAGGGCCAGTATCCTGTTTTTCTCCATCCTGAATTCCCTTCCAGGTGCACCGTGCACCCTCAGGACTGCAGGGACTGATGGCTTGATGGTGGGCAACATTCTTTGTTTACTGAAATGGCAGGTGACATTTTCTAAGTCCTCAGCTCAACTCTATAAGTGAGATTAGATGAACAAAATGCATACAGGAAATGCTTAGTAAATAAATGTTTCCTTCCTTTTTGTTCCTGTAAGTCTCATCTTTTTAAAGAAATAGGTCAAGAAATGTTTTCTATTTAAATCAACTTTGAGATCTCTTGTACGGGATTATATTGATTTTTTTTTCCTTTGTCTATTTTCTAGGTTTTCTATAGTAAACATGTATCAGGATATTTGAAATTGTCTAGTACCTGAACAAACTTGGGGTTTAGAAGCAGAATGGGACTCATATCATTAACAAAGTGTTAATTGCCTTAACATATAAAGAGTTCCTAGAAACTAATAAGAGGAAGGCCAACAGTCCAATAGAACTATAAGTAAAAGGAAAAGAATAGGCAGTTTAGAAGAGAGGAAATGCTGTGCTAACAGCTTACAGCTGCTCCCTTTACACAGAATTGCCCTGGGCTGGCTGGAGTCACAAATACCAGCTGAGGAGTGACTGGTAGGAAATGTGGTCCCCTTGCTTCAAGGCAGAGTTGACTCTGTGGTACAGTTCACACTCCAGTACTCCCAGTGGGATTAGGCTAAAGTTAAATCCCTGGTGAGGCCACATCCCTGTCTAACCCTCTCCCTGCCCCATCCTCTTCTACCCCTCCTTTTCTCCTGAGAGCTCCCTCCATAGTTCACATGTGTCAGAATCCCTGTCTCAAGCTCTGCATCTAGGTACCTGACCTAGAACAGGCACTAATGGATGTTTTCAGCAGCATCACGAAGAAATCTTTCCACAACATCTCTTGATGCCTCCATTGTCCAGAGATCCCTTTATTAATACTTTGGTGTACATGAAATTATCTGATACTTATTTATAGAACATTTAGTATCTTCCCTGGCAAATAGTAAGCCCTCAAGTCAACACTAGCCATCATTATCACCCACGCCCCAGGGCTTTTTTCTATATTTAATAATCATGTGTCAGGCACTGTTCTAATGTTTCGTGGATAACTCACTTAGTCCTCACAACCATCCTATCCAGTGGGCACTGTCACTAAAAACGAGGCATCGAGTCTCAGAGAGGTTAAAGAACTGATCCAAGGATCTATAGCAAATAAGCGACAGAGTTGGATGTGCTATGTATGTCTGCATTATATTTTAATCCTCGTTTCACTGATTACCTCTTTGTGGTGGATTGCTTCAGTGTGGGGCTGGATATTTTGCTGCATTTTAAAGAACTCAAGTGTGCGTAGTAATTCACTCCAGCTGTGACTGTCTCCTCCCTGTCCTGGGAAGTACTCTGCTCATAGTCTCAGATGGGTTTCTTCCTGGAATGGCCTCACCCTTTCTAATTATCCAGATCCTAACCACCCTTTAAAAATCACATCCAATCTTATCTCTCCCTGTGCTTTTCCCTGATGTCTTACTATACTTCACCTCTTACGCAATGAACTCCTATAGCGTTTATTGTGTGTCTAGGTCATTTCTGTCCCTAGCAGCTTCCTGCCACCACTGGCCCTGACCCAGTCCCTTTCAATATAGGTCGTGCTTACTGTTGGGTCTGTTCCCATCCTCTAGACTGCAAGCCTTTTTTAAGAATCGAGACTTATTTGCTGTTTCTCCAGGATCTCCTACAGTGCCTGGCACAGAGGAGATTCTTCACAGAAATTTGTTGATTGGATGGATGAATCAACAGGCTATTTCTTGTGTGTGTTTCCTGTTTTTCGTTTGGATGGTAAGGTCCGTAAGGATGGTAAAGACCTCGTTTTCAATTCCCTTTATGACCCTCATGTTTAGCAAATGGTAGGACCAGGGCAGAAACAAGTCATGGAACTGAACTGGAATTGTCTGTCCTGAGTGATTGGTCACACTGTGGTCTTGCTCTGGGAAGAGGACAGCTCTCTGTGGAAGGGAAGCCGTCCCACGTGAAACCTTACATGGAATGAGAGACATTTTTAATCTCCGAGTGGATTGCACGGCCGGCCCTGTGATGCTGTTTCCATAACTCTGCATGTGGCCGAATGTCCTTGCCTTGACCTGGTGAGAACACGTAAACCATGAGATTCCAGGAGGGATGTGTGTGGGAGAAGGGATCATGTGATGTGGAGCAAACTTTATTTGTAATCCCCTGACTCAGAAGTGACTTCTGGGAAGTGGCAGGAGGTGATTCCACAAAGAGCCTCGCTGGCCTCTTCAAAGACAAGATTTTTCACAGGGATGGCACCTTGCCAGCCCGACAGGAAGTGGGTCATGAAGGGACAGCTGACTCCAGGTCCCATGCTGACCAGGGCCTGCTTGGGTCAGGCTAGTTTGTAGTGTGAAGTGTCTCCTTCAGGATTGGAAAGCTGAGCTAAGGGGATACAGGTGTGTCCTTTGTATGGGAAGACCAAATTCACTTATTTCTGTACATAAAAATTCATTTTTATTTTTATTGAAGTATAGGAGATTTCAATGTTGTGTTATTTTCTGGTGTACAGTAAAATGATTCATATATATATATTATTCCTTTTCATATTCTTTTTCATTGTAGGCAATTACAAACTATTGACTATAGTTCTCTGTGCTGTACGGTAAGACATTGTTGTTTATTATTTTATATATAGCAGTTTGTATCTGCTGATCCCAAACTCCTAATTTATCCCTCCGCTCTCCCTTTCTCCTTTGGTAACCATAAGACTTTCTTCTATGTCAGTGAATCTGTTTCTGTTTTATAAATAAGTTTATCTGTGTCGTTTTCTTTAGATTCCACATGTAAATAATATCATCTGATACTTGTCTTTCTCTGACTTACTTCACTTAGTATGATAATCTCTAGGTCCATCCAGGTGGCTGCAAATGTCATTATTTCATTCTTTTTTTATGGCGGATTAGTATTCTATTGTATATATATACACCACAGCTTCTTTATCCATTCATCCAGTGATGGACATTTAGGTTGCTTCCATATCTTGGCTATTGTAAACAGTGCTATTATGAACATTGGCGTACATGATAACAATTAATTTTTAAAATGCATCAAAGAGCTTGTGATTCAATTACCCCAATGCACACTTCTTCAGCATGAGCTATCTGACCCTCCCTGCCTTTCAAGTTTATCTATTTTGCAAGGATACATGATCAATATTGGGGCTTTTCCAAAGAAATACATATTTATCTTCTAGGAAGAGGGAAAAAGCAGCCAACACGGGGGTTCATTGTGCTGTGGAGAACGTTTCAGCGTTGCTCTCAAAGCAGTCCCCAGACAGCTTCACGATCACCTCAAGGTCACTCTGTGGACAGCGCTGCTTTAAGCCAGAAAAGATGGGGGTTCCTTGGGTTGGAGTTGGGGTTGGGATAGGAGAAATTCTGGGCAGTCACAGATGTAAGAAGTGCTTGTTCCCTCTTAACTCTGTTTGCGTAAGAGGAGAAGAGAAGTCCACATGCCTGTTTGAAGCCTAGTGGGGCTGTTTTCACTCTGAACACATAGAGAAAGCCCATGATTGTTCCCGGAGTGCTGGTCTCACCGTTTATTGTCCTTGGATTTAATGCCTGTTTTGCATTTGGAATAAAGATTCATTCATTCCTGTGCCAAGAAATAAAGGATTCAATTGTTTTCCCAAATTGTTCCAAGACCGTCTTTTTTTTTTTTTCTTTCTGAGGCTGACAAGGCCAGATAGCATCTTTCTTGGCCCCATGATCTGGTCTCCAGAGGAGAGCTTGTGCTCTCTTTTGTCTGAGCTTTTCTGCGACAATGCTGTGACACAGAGCAGACCTGTCCCTGCAGTACCAGGAAACTCGCCCCCTCCACAAGGCTCCTTAACAACGTCTGCCGATTGCCAAGCATACTTACTGTAATTCTCCACCATAAGGACCACTGTGTCACCTGACTAGGAAGAGCCATGATGAGCCCTGGGCAGCTCCTAATTCAATCCACGGGGGGGTGGGGTGGGGAGGAGTGTAGCTGATTTGCATGCTGCGACATGGTCCATCCCAGGATATTCCCTGATTACGCACCAGAATAAAGGCCACTTTAATTAAAACGAACACAAAAGTGTGAAAAGAATAAAGGGCTGAAGAAGTTCCAAGTAAGCTGGTTATCTCTTCGGAGGAAAACCACCCCCAGGGGCTGCAGCCTGAACAGTTTCCAACAGAAGGTTCTGATTCATTTAGAAGGTTTCATTCCAAGCCTCACGACCACGGTCATGTTGTCTCTCCCACATCTGCCCTCCTAAACCTTCCTCACGCCCCTCAGGCCTCCTCTGCCAGTGGGCCTCCTGGCCTCCAGCCTCGGACAGAAGTCAGAGGCACCCCTCGACCCCACACTTGCTCTCTTCCTCCAGTTCCAGATGAAGGCAGCCTCTCTCCCGTCTCCTGCTGTCTCTCCTGCTGTGTTCTTCACCCAGATGTCTCCTCCAGAGCTTGTTCCAAGTCGTGTCTGCTCTGAATTGTCAAGTCCTTTCCTCAGCCAACTCCTCCCATTGCCGCCTCCTATAAAAACCCTCAGGTCTCTCTAATCTTCTGAAAACACCCTCTCTTGACCTGTGTCTCTCTCTCTCTGTCTCCCCTAGAACTTCCCTTTCTCTTCCCTTCCCAGAGAAGATCCTTCAAAGGATACTTTACATTTAATATCTCGACTTCTGTGCACACTCTGTGTGCTACAATTTTCATGAGTATGATTTGTTTTTTAAACCTTCAACCTCCCTGACATCAGCTTTCCCACTCCTGGCCTGCAGTGCCAAGACAATGGTTGGAATAGGACACTGAAGACCTAACTGTCGAAGGCAAAGGGCTCACTTTATCTTCAGCTAGTTTGACTTTTACTCTGGTCTCTATGATTCATCCTTTCTGCTTGAAATTCTACTCCTGGCCCTGGTGAGCCCCCCTGTGGTCTGACACTGGCCTTGGGTTGCTGGTCACTCTCACCAGGGACTTTCTGCAATATCTAAGGGAGATCTGGAGGCAGACAGGCCTGGCCTGGTTGCACACTGGCTCAGGACTCTTTGATCGCAAGTCTCTCCCTCTTTTCAAGCCAGAAGAAGTCTCCAGTCCCCTCTTCTGTCTGTCCCTTTCCTCCTTGAGATGAAGCACCAGGCCCGCATGAAAGAGAGTGGAGAAGCTGGCTGTCTCTCGCAGCACCCTTCCCACTTACCAGAAGTCTAAATGGCAGGTTCTGGCTGGTCCTTGCTGGTTATTTCCTTTGAGACAGCGGCCAGAGGAAGGGTGGGAGTCAAGGCAGGCCGGAAGAGAAATGCTGTTGAACCCTGCCCGGCTCAGCAAATGAAAGCCTGCAGGCCTTTGGCTGAAGATAGCACAGGAAGGGACTAGCAGAGCCCGACTTCAATCACTGCTCCTCCGTGTTTACATCAGCGAGCCCTGGGCACGGCCCTGCTGGCCGTCTGGGTGTTAGTAGCTGTTGGCTCATGGCCCGATTGGAGAGAGATTCCAGCTTTCGGAGGGAGTGGAGGGAAATAGGAACAATGTGTCCTGTTCACCCAGGGGGTGGGGGTGGGGGCTCCAGCTTGGCCAGATGTACAGGCCCCCCAGCTTCAGGGGGCTGTCCCTTCCCACACCCAGAGCCAAACGGGCCAGAAGAACCCCAGATGTGGAGGTGGACAAGCTCTTATGCTAGGATGTGGTTCAGCTCTCTGACATCAGCTAGGGAAAGTGGGATCCTATCCAGTTGATAGATAAAGCAATCACAACCTGGCCATACCTTAGGTCATACAGCTCAGAAATAGACGGAGGGGGAAGGATGGTCAGGTGGGAATGCAGTTGCAGGTCCCCTCTGTCCCCTTTAGGGGACACTCGTAACCTGGCCAGCCTGGACCAGCATGAGCAACCTTGCGGCAATAGTGCCCACCTGTCTGCCCCATACGCACCCCAACCCATCCGCGGGCCACTACCTCCTTTCCAGAAATTGCCAGAGCCTAACAGCCTAGTATCCAAGGCTTAAGTGTGTGGTCTTGGTTATTTGCGGGCAGCCATTCCCGTAGGAGCCGAAGCAGTCAGGGAGAAGCAGCTAGGGGGAAGAGAACTTGATTCAGGCTTTAACGTCTCCATAGGATTTGATGAAATGCAGAAAAGGGAAATGAGCTTCCCAGGAAGCTGACTTTTTCCTTTTTTAAAGCATTTATTATTTTATTATTAATTATTTATAGTCACTAGTGAAGCGCTCTACGTGCATCATCTCGTTTAACCTCCACAACAACCCTATGAGGCAGGCATCAACTATTCTAGGTTAATGGATGAGGCTTGGAGGTTGAGGGGGGCAAATGCTTCATTCGGCCTCATCAGCTGATTCATTGAAATTGGATTCAAACCCAGCACTTGTCCCTCTGTGCCCTTATTCTTAACCCCTGCTCTATCCTGCTTCTCACGGTGGAACGGGAGAGACAAGACAGTGTTCTGAGAAGGAATGGGGAGTGGAGATTGATTGGCAGAGCTGTGCAACTGACGTGCATTTTCTGTGGTCAGACATGGGTTCAGTGCTCGGTACTGTCTTGGGCATCTGCCGACCCAGCACTTAGCCATCATATCAATGCTGTAGAAAACCCTTCTGTAACAGTGTAAATGGCATCCTCCAAATTCTGTTTCACATGATGCAAAGTCAGTTCCTTGGGAAGCTAATGAAATGATCTGGCTGAATGTGCTCCTCAGCAGCCTTATTAGACCCAATTCTTATGATTAGAGATGATGTGGTTTCATTCTTACTGTCCATTTGTTCATGTCCTTTATTAATTTGTGTGATCCCTGAGGATGGAGATTGTTAGTATTTAGCTTAATTAAGTCCCTCAGTAATTGAAGGAACTCTCTCCAATTCCCTTGGTCCTCTCCATTGGCTCTCAAGTCAAATTAATTAAATCAGATTATTTAGTGGTAAACATTTCACAATATATACATATATCAAATCATCCCACTGTACACCTTAAACTTACACAACGCTCTGTGTCAACTATATCTCAATAAAGCTGGGGGGAAAAAGAAAATGCTTATTTTCAGCCATTCCATTTTGAGTAGACTTACAAAGAAGTTAGACTCAGAGCCTCCATTGCCTCCTTCTCAAATGGTTGAACAGTTTTTAAGAATTTACAGCAGCAATTTAAATTTATATTCTAGGACCCAAATAAAACCTCTGAAGTGGCATTTCTTCTAACCAGTAGGTCCAGAAACGTTTATGCATTGTGCATATTGGAGCGGAACTTCATCCTTTGAAATGTCTCAAGACTTCTTGTAAAGTTAGTTTTAAACCATGTACTTAAGGTCTTGTGACTCCTAAATTTGGACCGACAGGCACTAAGGCATGATTTCAAGGTCAGGGGTGAAAAGCTTAGGAACCTAAGGTGGACAAACCTGACTTCCAGAGTCAGCTTCTCCACGGATTGTGTGACCCTGGATGAGCTGGCTAAACTTTCCAAGCCTTGGTTTCATCACTGCACAATGGAATTAAAAATAGAACTCATCAGAGGTGGTTATTGGGAAATTTAATTGAGAAAATACATCCAAAGGCTTTCCTGGCACTAGGAAGTGTTCCCTAAGTGCGAAATTAGAAGGCGAAATAAATTAGTGGCACTGCCTCAGCTATTTTCATCCTAAAGGCTATTTGTGTATCCTGGGAAGGAGGAGGTGGCAAAGGAGGCCGGGAGGGTGGAGGAAGTGTTGTGGAGTGTTTATTGTGGGACAACAGTGTGGAAAACAGCTTCGACAGGTTGCGTGAGTCAGTGGGGAACTGCACAGGTGTTGTTATGCCTGAAGAAACTCACCACCACCATCCTCCCTGCCCCCATAAAGGGACATCCTCACCATTTTCTCTGAGGGGCAGTTCTCCGTTTCTCAGTACAGAAACCTGTTCTGCAAATCATTACACCCCTTTCCCAGAGACCACTCCAGAGAGTCTACCCTCAGCCAAAAGCTTCTTTACTTTTCCTTGGGTTTTCTTTCTTGTGTCTTGTATGGGAGCCAACACCTAAAAGGGTCCTACTGACAAGAAGAACTGATACTGGTACCTCTCAGTGTCGTCCCCATGTCCAAGTGGTCACTCTGGGAAGACACTGCCCTTGGAGACCTCTCGGGATGTTGGGTCGCGGTGAAGAGTGGTGATGCTTCTTGAGTGAGCCTGAAGGGTTAGAGTTCTTGGGGGCAGATGGACGTACTGTAGGGACCTTCTAGCATTGTGTGTGTTGGCATCTACCGACGTTGCTGGAGTCATCTGTGGGATCAGGGTGGCTAAGGGGACCAAAGTGAAGTGCCAGAAACTTTCTGTACCATTGACAAAGGTCAGCATCTTGCTCTATTGATGGCTTCTGTGTAACACCTATACCTCATTGATTTTTATCTATTTCTAGTTGGTTAAATAGATGGGTCTCAACAAGATATTATGACTTTAAAATTTTTAAAGAACATGGTGGAAATCTTGTGGAGCCCTGTAAGGGCAGCATGAAAAATCTAGAACCGTAGACTCTGAGCTAGATAGTCTATGGCTAGTTAGCTAGGTGTGATAGCTAACTTTTATGTGTGAAATCAAATGGGACACAGGGTCCCCAGATATTTGGTCAAACGTTATTCGAGGTGTGCTGGGGAGGGTGTTTTTGGATGGGGTTAATGCTTGAATTGGTGGCTGAACAAAGCAGATTGCCTTCTCTGACGTGATGTGTGGTTCTCCTCCAATCAACTGAAGACCTGAATAGAACAAAAAGGCTGACCTTCCTGTGACCAGAGGGAACGTCAATGCTGCCTGATTGATTGAGACGGGACATCGGTCTCTCCCAGCCTTCAGGCTTGGACTGAAACATCTGCTCTTCTTGGATCCCGAGACTGCCAGCTTTCAGGCCAGAACTGACACTGTTGGTTCTCCTCATTTAGTTCATACAAACTTTACTTGACCTTCGTGAAGCAGTCTCCGTTCGGGGAAGTACACAAGGAGGTGGAAGGCAGGGAGTTTTCACAGGGTAAAGAATAAGGAATAAGGAAGAAGAAAAACTGAAAATATCTGATCAGCTGGGACCGAGTAGTTTACTTTGTTTGGGGTGCGAAAGAACAGGGAAATAAATACAGAGCCCAGAGGTGGCTTGGTGTCTGGGGACTGGCTGACTGGCTAGGCTGTATTTCTGGTCAAGGGAAGCATTTACAGGGACACAAAAGGTCTCCAAGTTTCAGCTTGCTGATGTGACACCCCAGGCAGAAGTGGCTCCATCTTGGGCCCAGAAAGTTATTTCAGTGGGTGTAACTTTTTCTGACAGAAGTGTAAGAACAATTTACATACTCAAGAACAGGGTCACTTCTCCACTGAAACATTTTTCAAGTAATTATTTATATTTGAATGTTATCCATTGTAATTTTTGCCACGAAGAATTCCTGCCCCCTGTTGATGTATTCAAATATCAATTTTTTTTGTCATGGCTGAGTGATGGATTTACATTACAAAGGTTTCGCCATTAAATCAACAAATTAAAGGATGCAATTCTGTTTTCCCCTAGTGTCTTTATAATTTCATATTTTGTTTTTAAATTTTTCATCCAGGTGAAGTTGATTCCGGTGTAAGTCACGAGGGAGGATATGTATTTACACAATCTCTAAGTGGTGAGAGTGGGGGCTTTTGTAGATGATCTGTAGGCTGTGAAACAAGAACTGTAGGAGAATCATTTTTCAATGAACATACTTTTGTCATGTTGAGCTTTGTACCCTGTTCTTGTGAAATCTACCCAAAATTCATGGAAGTAGTAAATTCCTGGCTGTGATGAAAAAAGCAGCAAGAAGATGGACAACCTCCACTTGGCCCCCGGGAAACAGCACCAGGGCAGGACTATGGAAACAGTAGGGTCAGATCTGCCCATTTTTCAAAAGAAGCTGAAATCCGGATTTTCATGTGCAATCCTCTGATGTTTAAATGTTAGCAACTAATTCAGAGTCTTGAGAACATTGCACGGGCCAAGCAACACACATCTGCAAGCCAGATGGGGCCACGGGATGCCAGCTTGAGACCTGTAGTTTAGCCCTTTTTTCCCTCTTACCCTCAAAGATTCGTTTAAGTGCCTCTTCCATGGTCAGCCCTTATCATAGTGGATTTAACTGATGGTTGGTGGTGGAGTCTTCCTATTAAATTTGAGCTTTTCTACTAAGTTATAAAGGAATAAGTATAAATAGAGACTCTCCCCAGGGCCTAGCTCAGTGTCTTGTACCTCGCAGACATTTAGTATGAAGGTTTGTTGAATGACTAAGTAGATGGATGAATGAACTCCACTGCATGTAGAATCCCCGTGCCAAATATCTGGACGAAGTAGCTCCGGTTTTGAGAGGTTACCTGGTTTAAACCACCCCCACCTCCCCAGCTGCCCAAGTCCTGAGTGCACCCTCATGACAATCTGAAGAGTGGGACTGGATGGTAATTTTATAAACACTCAGCCTCTTCCAGGTCGTGAATCTCGGCCACTAGATGTCTCCCTTTGCTTAAAGGACATTCTGAGCTCTGGGGTCAACCTGTGGTTGGCTAAAAGGAAACAATACTTAAGTAAAAAAGAATGCTTTCATCTCAGGCTACATCTGCTACAGAAGTTTGTCCTCTTGAGGAGCTGAGGACAGCCACAAAGTCAAAGAAAAAGTGCCCAGGGTTGGAATCAGATGGTTTTGTTCTGGGAGAGCTTCTCATCCACAGGAACGCATCCGTGCGACACCGAGTGACAGTCTGTCGGGTTTTAGCCTCTAATCCAGCAGATTCAGAACTGTTCTTCTGCAGCCTCGTTTGTGTTATTTTTTTCTGTCCCTTCAGGGCTGGTGGTGAGATGCTTCTTACTGTTAAGGGTTGGGAATCTAGAACCCATGAGTCAAAGCTGAACTTCAGGACGAACTTCTCCACTGAGGCTGCCCGGACCCTATGTGAATTCCTGAGCATCATGAGAACACAGGGGCTATGTTTCGGTGCTGTGGGTGGGCCTTTCCTGTGACCCTACGGGGGTCTGGTGAGCTTGGAGAGGTGGGCTGCTTGGTGCCATATAATTCTCATTTTAAAGACAGGCAGGGTGAGGGTTCATTACTTTTATAGATTGTGGCTTTCTCTTCTCAGTGTTGTCTCTGACTTTCAAATGCAGCACGTTCTGAACTGATTAAAGTCACTGGATGGAAGATCACCTGGCTCTGTTAAATTCACCCTCTGAATTTAGTAACACTTGGAATTTACTTGTTGAGTTGTACGGAAGCTGCGGATTCTATGAGGCTTTGGCGGCTCTCCACTTTATTACAGAAGGGTCAGATGGTGAAAATGCCTGGTCTCGTTGGTACCTGTTCTTTGATTATTTCACAAGGGTTGGACCCTTCTCTTTGTATTTCTCATCTGTCTTTGAGAAACGGTAGAGTACAGGTTCAGAAAACAGAGTCAAGTCAGGCTGTGTTGGTGTCCTGGCCCATCGTTACCTTAACTGCTCTGTGGTTCAATTTCCGCATCTATAATATAATATAATAATATATATAATATAATACACCTGGATGATGGTGTAACTGCATCACGGGTTGCTGAGAGCAGAAAAGCACACAGAAAGTTCTCAGAGCAGTCCTCGGAACGCAGTTAGTGCTCAGCAGTAATGAAAACTGATACTAAATGCTGGTACCTCATCTCTTCCCATATTTGGTGCCCGTGTCTGTAGACTGCCGCTCCTGTCTCCGATATGGTTGGGAAGAGAGTCCCTACAGTTTTGTGAACTCTTCCTTTGTTTATTTGAATGTTCTTTATTTTAATGCTAAATGGCAATACAATTATTATACAATAATTATTATTATACAATTATTGGTATAGTAATTGTATATAATATAATGGTATAATAATTTTCTCATAAATCACACTGACCAATACAGTCCAATGACTCCCACCTACCTCTCTTTAAGTCCCAGTCCTGAGTGTTAAATGACCCCATCCATTTTGATTGTTTGACCATATTTGTAAGACTTACCATATGACTCACCATAATTTCCATTTTACACTCAACTCTTCCCCTCTTTACTCCTCCTTTCAGGTTTTTTCCCTAATTATACCTGATTTTTTTTAAAATTGCATTTAACTCTTTCACAATTATGGAATAAAGCCACCTGAAACAGTTCAGAATCTGTCCCTCCCTTGAATCAATGTATTTTCCAAGGTGGTCCTTTGGGTCTGCAGCCCCTGAATGTGAGCTTCTCAAAGACCAAGCTGGGAGAATGTCCGGTACTTCTGATGCTCGGGCATCCTGGGTGTGGGTTCACGTCTTTCCCAGGTCCACCTGCTGGTATAATTAGCTCTTGTCTCATGCCCACAGCAGTCACTCAGGGAAAGTTTGTTGACATCCTAAGAGTTAGATAACAAGTTCTGATAACAAGACTCTGTTTGCTACTTCCTTTCTCCCAGGCCTCAGTGTGTTGCTGCTTATTCGCAGGACACTGCTCTTTTGCTGGGAAACCAAGCCATCAGACGGCTCAGGCAACCAACGCAAACAAACAGATGGAGGTAGGAGGCTTGGAGCTTTTCCTCAGCCCCGGGTCTTCCTCCTTGTTCTTTGGCACTTCAAGGATGCTGGCCAAGGAAGCTCCGTGGCCAATAACACCAAAGAAAGGAATGTAAAGTAGACCAGATGGACCAAGGCACATTTGTTCAGCTGCCTGCTTACCCTCAGGTGGACCCCTTGTTCCTGCTTCGTAGTTACTGTGTGAGATTTTGTGGCAGAAGGAATGTTGCAGTCACATCAGAGAAGCAGCTCTGCCTTCACAGAAGGTGGCTCTTCTGGAGGTCTTAACAAAGGCATGTCACAACGCCACTCCCATGCTCAAACATGCTTCTTTCTCTTGCTTTCTGTCCTCTGCAGTGACAGGGGAGCCCCATAACCTAACCAGGAAATATAGAAAAATTCAGCATTGCATGCTTTAACAGATTATTAGGAGGAAGCTAGAAGAGATGATTAAATGGCTAATGGGTGAGTCATGGGTAATTAGAAGCACACCCTCCTCATGAAACAACCTCAATATTGGGCATACCATGATCTCCTTCTGTCATATACAGAATTAGCATTAAACACGTTCATTTCTTTATTCCTCAAAAAATTAAAAATAGACTTACCATATGATCCAGCAATCCTACTCCTGGGCACATACCTGGAGGGAACTCTAATTTGAAAGGATACATGCACCCCAATGTTCACAGCAGCACTATTTACAATAGCCAAGACATGAAACAACCTAAGGGTCCACTGACAGATGACTGAATAAAGAAGGTATGGTATACACACACACACACACACACACATATATATGGTATATATATATACATATGTATGGTATATATACACACATATGTATGGTATATATACAATGGAATATTACTCAGCCATAAAAAAGAATAAAAGAATGCCATTTGCAGCAACATGGATGGACCTGGAGATGGTCATTCTAAGTGAAGTAAGCCATAAAGGGAAAGAAAAATGCCATATGATTTCACTTATATATGGAATAAAAAAAATACATAAATGAACTTATTTACAAAACAGAGACAGACTCAAAGACATAGAAAACAAACTTATATTAACAGTGAGGGAAAGGGATGGTAAGGGATAAATTTGGAGTTCAAGATTTGCCGATATTAACTACTATGTGTAAAATAGATAAACAATACATTTATACTGTTTAGCACAAGGAACTATATTTACTATCTTGTAGTAACTTATAATGTAAAAGACTATGAAAAGGAATATATGTGTGTATATGTGTGAATGAAACATTATGCTGTACACCAGAAATTTACACAACATTGTAAATGGACTATACTTCAATTTTTAAACATGGGAAAAAAAAAAAAAAAAGCACGTTCATTTCTTTGGATTCAGAGTTTCACCAAAATCAATGTACTCACGAAATCACTGGTGTCTACTGGTTGCCTAATTTTCTAATACCTGCTAAATGTTCTTGGTCTGGTAAGAAACTGTAGGAATTGCTTTGGTTCTGTGGGCCACACACCAGCCCCTTGGAAGTTGCTGGGTTTCACGACACAATCTGGCTGGAGGTGAATAAAGAGTTTCCATTTCAGTTGCAAGCCCTCACCATGTTGAGCTCCACACTGACTGGCCATTTCTTCCTCCCTTCCACTGCCTCCTTACTCCTCCTCCTCACTGCCCACCCAATTCCATAGCTACTCTCTTCCTAAGTAATTAATAAATTGTATAAACACAGTCCCACTGAGATGTTGGTGGCCGACGTCTGCCTATAAGCACTTGCCTGTTAATACAGACAGCAGGAGAAGAGCATCCTAGAACTGAAAAGACGGCATCTAATCCCAGGACTTTAGACACTGGGTCAACAGAGACAGAGTATATATTTTCAGAAGTCCCAGACCCTTGTCTTGAATGGAAACTTGATCTCCACTAACAACTGGTGGATTCTGAAAATAGGCAGAACCCTTCAGAAAAGGCCCACGAGGAGAATGGAATTAACTTGACTAAACTATGAGATCGACACTAACCCACCCAGGCTGGGGGATGGGGGGGGGGTCACTGGAGCAATGGTTGATGCCCTTGAACAGTTGGGGGTTGTCAGGATGGCCTTGTTCTCTTGACATCTCTTCCACTAGACCAGGTCCAGGCCTGGGCATGACGGGTTAGGAATGTGGACCAAGAGGTCCAGCGGGTGTTGGACACAAGCGGGTCACGTTGAGTTCAGGACTGCTTGGCATGAAAGGACTTCGATGTGAAATTATGGGCTCTAACATTATTGGGAATACTGTTCAGTCTAAAAATACAGATTTCTCTTAGAATTTAGTGCACCAAAGACCATTTTCTTCTCCCTGAGAAAATGTGTGCTCCGTCTTTTCTAGTAACAACAACAAGATACCTGAATAGCTTCCTCTTTTCTTTGATAGGAACTCTGTCCCCAGAATTACATTTTAAATTTACAAAACTGAGTAGCTACCTCAGTTTTTATTTACATTCTCCTCTTAGTTGACTCTCTACTTTGATAGTTCCCCTTTTTTATCATGTGGTTTATATAGAAATGTTTTAGTTCATGTTTCTTTTGAAAAAAAAATTTTTTTTATTTAATGGAAGTACTGGGGATTGAACCCAGGACCTCGTGCGTGCTGAGCATGTGCTCTATCACTGACTTATACCCTCCCCCTAGTTCACGTTTCTTTGTGTCTATTCTAATGTAATTTTATTTTATGCATTTAGTATTGAAAGCCACCTCAAGTCATTTGGAAAAGATGGAGTGACTTAAAGCATAAGTCATCAGAAGTCATTTGTAAATGCGGAATGTTTGTTTTTCAAATCAGATGACTCCTTAGAAAGGAAAGAGACTTTAATGAAAGAAGTTAGTAAGGTTTAGCCCTAGGGTTTCTAAGGACAAAGAATACACTGGAAACATTCACTCTGGGCAGGCACACCCTTGCTCTCTCTTGACTCCCCAGCCCTATTCCGTACTATTCTACCCAGAAGTCAGAAGACTTTGGGAGATTAGCACGTTGATTCTGCAGCCTTGAGTGAGAAAGTTGGAAAAGGAAAAATGGGATCCACCACTCCCCACACACCCCCTGGAATGACCCCCCCACCACGTGAAATTAATGCATGAAGGGCTGCATTCCTTCCATTCTGTGGGGTGTGACCCCCGGTGTCCCGAGGCTGGACGGGAAAGCTGGACAGAGTGGCCTCGTGTAACAGACAAACCTAGGACAGATGTGCTCTGCCTTCTGCTGGAGCATTTTTCTTCCCTTTTCCTCCTGTGATTTCTGTCTGCTGGGCGAATCCTTAGGTCTTAGGCTCTGAACTCCTTCCTCTTACCAGGCCTGATAGGGACTCCAAGTGGGAGGGAGAGTCAACAGAAAGGTATTTCTTCCTTCTTGAAGGGGGTGTGTTCTGGGCTTGTCTGCCTACAGGGCAGCAACGCACAGCAGGAGTTGCTGGTGAAGCAGTGGCCCTGTACGCCTGCCAGCGAGTGACCGGCGGTGGCTCAGATATTCCAATTGTCTTTCCAAACAAAGCAGCAGCAGTACAGCGGAGGAAGGCTCCCCGGGCTGCAATGTGAAGAGAGGACTCTCAGGTGAGCCCCAAAGCTGTGGTTGGATTTGCTGTCATCATTACCACTTGTTAATCTGAGATTCCTTCCCCCTTCCCATGGGGAGAACTCTGATTTCAGTAACCCATTTCCTGGAGAAGATTAACTAAAGGAACAGAGAGTGGAAAAAGCATGAGTAGATACAACAGAGTTCAGTGTCTTGGTAACCATATAAATTGAGGTGATTTGCTGACTCTCACACTTGGCTCAAAGGATACCTTTCTCTCTGTCAGTTACAACCCCATACCCCTCTTCTTGGGGTGGGCCTGGGAGGTCGAGTGACTGGGACTAAAAATACCAGTCTCATGGCTCCCACACATATGTTAGCCCTAGCCATCTCTTGAAATAAAAATACGCTGGAGCACATCAAGTTTATTTTCACTTTAGGATGAATTGATTTAAGCTTTGACCTAATCCGTTCATGTTCCGGAAGTACTTCTCAATTTAATTCCTTCTCTAGACTCTGAAAAATCCAAAAATTGACCCTCCCAATCATTGCCTCTGCTCTCTCCCCCGAATAACTATAAAGCAATGCACTGTATTTTCTGACCGATGGGCCTTGAAAATTAGTCATTTTTTCTTTTCTCTTTTCTTCTTTTTCTTCAAGAATCCATTTATGCAAACCTGATATTCCTTGTAATCCACCCAGGCCAGAGACTAAACGGGGGGAAGTGACTGAAGGAGGGATGGAAAGAGGGTCCGGGTGGGAGAGGTGCGGCGAGGTGACGGCTTTGACATTGCCATGGAGAAATCCATTCACCCAAACCTGGGAATAACAGGCGTGGTCTGGAGATGACAGACAGAAGAGAAGTAACAAAAACAGATAAAACTGCATTCTATAATTTATCAGAGTATTAGCACAAGCCTTTTGTTATGTTCTGTTTTTCTATATAGAACCACTACTAATTATTCAACCATAACCCCAATTTAAAACCGTACCTTATATGGCCACGTACAGTACTTGATTCAAGTATTAACAGCTGGTATAACCTTGAGAAAATTACTTAGCTTTTTTTTTATTCTGGTTTCTTAATTTGGAAAATGGTAGCAAGGAGCATGGAGCGTTAAAATGGGAGTACACGTGTGCTGAGTCTTATAAGCTTGACTTGCAAACACGCCTACTTCGTGCACAACCACGAGCTGATGTAAATTGTTGCTGACATGCCTCGTGGGTGCATATGTCTTGCTTCTCTGAAAAGACAGTGTATGTCTTTATCTTTTTTAAAAGCAGGGACAGGGTTTCCATCACAGTGTTTATCTCTGGCTGTGCTGAGGGTTGGGGGGCACCCTACTTGGGCATCCGTGTGCCCTCTGCTGTCATTCATTCCACTATCAGAGGGACACAGATATCCTCCTAGGAAAAGTACATGAACATATCATTCAAATGAAGGTGTCAGTGACATTTTTTAGCACTTGGGCTGGGAGCAAGTGTAAAATGGAAGAAACAAGAGTGTACTGGGTGTGGAAGGGCCTGAACAGTGGCACGGTGGGTCCTCAGGTGCATGACTCAGAAAGTGGAGGGGTGGCATCTCCAGGACAATGTCACTGAATTCACAGTTTACCTTAAGGCCACACCTTATGAAACCACATTCCACCCAATCTAAACAAATGCCTTTGCAACGTGCAGAATATTTCCGCCACATTCTCTTTCTGAAGTTCTTTGGCAGGGAATACCCGTAGCTATAGAGAAGGGGAAACCCGCTCCCAAACACACAGATGGTGTTGGAGCTGAGAAGCGCTCATGGGATGTCAAGTGTCCACAGTTCTGGACTGAGCACATGGTCCTCATGGCTGTGGAAATAATGTAGACACCTGGAGGGGTGATGCAAGAGATCCCCAGCGCCATCCTCACTCCCTGCACAGCTGGTTGGAGCCTTGCTGAGCTCCGCCACCGCCACCGGGGTCCACAAAGCCAGGCGGGAGGGCCTCCCGCCGCAACTCCTCCCCCACAGACCATCTCACAGGGGCTCTGGTGCAACGGCAGATGGAAACCTGGGCTCTGGCAGGCTGAGAATGAAAAGCCGTAAGAATGAACAAGTGTGAAAGCGCCCTGGCATTGCCTAGAGTTAGAGTAAATTTCGCACGCGCAGTCAGTTGAATAAATAAAATGCAAAGAGTGAACAGCCTTAAAATGTGCACAATATAGTTCGATCCCGTTGAAGATGGCTACCTGGTCCTCACGGTGTCTCTGGGTCCTCAGTGCCATTGTCAGTTTTTAGTCTCCAGACTCCCACAAACTGTGGAAACTCTAGTTTTTGTTTTGTTTTGTCTGAAAGAAAGTGTTTTAAAGTAAAGACTTTAAATAAGGTCTTGAAGATCATTTCCTTATCATTTGCCTCTTTCTCATAAGATAAAATTTTTAAAAATCTGATCATGAGTTCCTTTATTATTTAGGGGTAAGCAGGCATTTACTATAAATTTGTGGTGTTAGGACAGCTTGTCACAGTGGAACAGGGTCACACCTGCAAAGTTTTGGGTAAAGAGACGCTGTATTAAGCAGCTTATATTTTCCAGGAAACCATTCACACTTGTATTTGCACTTTAACCCAGTTTTGCTGGAAGACATCCCTATGTTTCATCTCTTAAGAGAGTCAGGCAAATTTTTCTAAAATTTTGTTTTTATTAAAGTATAGTTGATTTACAATGTTCGTTTCAGGTGTACAGCAAAGCGATTCAGTTATACATATACGTACGTATATGTAGGCTAATTATTTCTAATAAGACACTTAATGACATATTTCTTAGGTAGGTAATACTCTTCTACATTGTTGACCAAGATGCCAATTAAGCAAGTAACGAGCAAAAGAAAAGACACAGATAGCAGCAATATTTAAAAAAATATTTAGGGTAGAATTTCATTATATGACAAGACGCACCTTTAAAATTGATAAAGAAGTCATTAAGGTGGTCTATGAGAAAGAATGGTTTAGTCAAGAAACATAATTGGGATAAAAGGTTACTCATTTGGAAGAAAATGAAAGTAAACCCTTATTTTATACCAAAACCTAAAATAACTCCAGAAGAATTGAAGATTTAAATGTATACAACAAACAAACTCACCTAAAGCAGTGTTAAAAGAAAATATAGGATAGTTTTACAATCTTTTTATAGAAAAAAAATTCTTAGCATGACCCCAAATTTAAAATCCATAATGGAAAAGGTTGACAGATGTGATTCCATGAATGTCTTAAACTCTTGTGCCAAACAGGACAACATAAAAAGTTAAAAGAGCGAAAAGACAAAATGATGAGCAAATGTTTATAACATGAGTGACAAAGAGCTGATACCTATGCAATGTGATGAGCTCCTTGGAGCAGTTCTCAAGAAAAAGGTGAATATTTCAATAGACTTAGGACAATGACTTAGTCAAGCCAGAAAATATATATATATATATGACCAATAAACATCTAAAAAATGCTTAATCATATTAATAATCAAAGGTATAAAATTAAACCAATTAGATAAAAACTTGCCTATCAGTTTGGCAAACATTAAAAAGATGTTGGGGACAGTGTGATGAAATGGCATTTCTACACCTTACCAGGGACTGTAAATGCATACAAATTAGGAGGGCAGTTTGGCCACATCTATCAAAACTCAAAACGCAATAACCTAGAATTAAGGATGCACAAGAAGGAACATTTGGGGGCAGATTGTAGTAGGCTAGACAGCTAATTTGCCAGGATAATGTGTTCGCTTTCATCTGCACATAATCTGAAGCCCGGAAGGTTTTGAGTATGGATTGGCATGATATTTGCAGAATGGGTGGAATGCCAGGCAACTGGTTCTATTTCTCAAAAGAATCATCTGGGGAATATGATTGAAAACCTTGCTTTTACTTACTAGGAAATTATAATGAAAATACTATTAATAGGCTTAGGGAAGCTTAAAAAATGAGTGGGTTGGTTTTTTTTTTTTTTTTGGTAGATTTGAAACAATTAAGGTTTCTCGGTATGAGCACTGAATGAAAGCCATTTGTTTTACTTAAAAATAGATGACGCAAGAAAAGTTTGTAACATCTTTCATCTGACCTTTCTCACGCGAAGACCCCACAGACCTCGTTCTGTGGGTTCGTCCCAGGAGGCCTGATGGATTGCGTTTTCACCCCTAAATAGCTGACTTTCCTTAGACACCGGTGACACGTTGTATATTCTTTTTCCTGGACAAAGAGTCCTTAATTGTCAGGAACTCAGATGGCGATCAAGTTAACAATGATGACTTTATTAAAATCATGGCCTAAGCCAGGCCCAGAGTCCAAGAGAAATATTAGACTCTTTGGGGAGAGAGAGTTAAGGAAATAGTTGATAAATTCTTTTAATCTGGAATTTAGGTTTACCCTTCTCATTTTACACAAGTGGAAGAACAAAATCATTCCCTTAATTGCTGAAATACTTGAATCACTATATACGAAAGCATTCTCCAAATGAGAAAAAACTATTCTTATTTCTTCTTATGTAAGTACCCCCTCCCTTGAGTGCTGTTCAGGTACTCTTTTCAAGCAAGCAATCCCAGAGGAAGCTCACATTCTCTGGGATTTACCAACTGTAAGTCAGCACAGTCGAGTGGGGAAGATGGAAGCTAATGACCTGGGGATTCCGGGAAGGCTGGGTCCCCACTGCTAAGCTGAAGTCTTGGCTGGAAGAAAGCTTGGCACTTCCTCTGGAGTGCCATTAATCATCCTTTAGGGGCTTGGTGGTAACTTCTGCTCTACTGCACCGTGAGTGACAGAAGAAAATCTTCTGTTATAGGGGGTTGGAACAGAGCCAACCCTTGAGTCTGACAGGCAGGCTTTTGATAGACAAACTGAGCTGGACTCGTCTGTGGGAAATGAAGACCCACACCCAAAGAAGTCCCGGGTGATGAGCTAAGAATGACAGATCATCCTGTATCCCTTCTAAGATGCAAAGCAAAGATGAATTAATTTTAAAAACCAGAATCCTTATGAGGAGGGGGCAGACAGCTGTGCTAGGCAGACAGCACCAGCAGCAGGAGAAATGCCAATTCATGGCAAAGGACACAGGGACTTGTAAAAAAATATATCTCTCAATTTTGGGATGGAAAAGGATCAGAAGAAAAGGTAGCATCACAATCTGGACTCTGACGGGAGATCCATTGAATGAAACATCGGAGGGTGTAAACAGGGACCTAGGAACAAAGAGAGCCCAGCAGCCCAGCAGGTGTTTTGGGTCTGATCACAGCTTTTGGAGTTTCTCCAAGTGGATGGAGCTATGATGCGTGAACACGCCCGTGTCATGAACAGCCCGAGCCTGGCACAGTGCCTGGGAACTGGAGGCTCTCGATGCACAGTGATCAGACAAGCTGAAGTTCGGTGGATTGGTAAACTGTCCCAGGGAAGGGACGATGGAGCGAAGGAATTCCTTTTGTCTCCTGCAGCCTTATAACTCCAGAGTTCTTAAAAGTCATACCACTGCTCTCAACCCGAGGACTTAACTCAGCGGGTTCTCAGCCCCTCTCAGAAGATGCTTAAGAATGAAATAACCAGTGGAAGGAGAAAGCAAGACCAGAGTTCAGTAAAGACTGTAATCTCTCCAGGCTCAGATTTGATGACTGACGGACACTGATGAAAAGACCAATTAAATAAATAATCTATGAATTAGAAACCGGGAAATGGGTGTGAAATGATTGAATCTGACACTGGCTCTGAGTGCACCTTATTTTATTGCCTACTGTATACAAGAGGAAATTGAATCCAGACAGTTTTGGGGTTTTTTTAACTTTTACAGATTCTAACAGATAAGGGACCAAACTGAGGTTAGGGTCTAATTCATCTAGGTCTTTTTCCACTTTTATTCGATGTTAACATACTAAAAACATGCTAAAATAGAAAATGTGTGTTAAAAATTTTATTGTGGACACATATTTATATATACATGCACTGATATTTTAAGTAACTTTAAGTTATAATTCTTCTAGAAGAAGTTGGTCTAGCTTGTAAAATTCACCAAACCACCACACATTTTTTCCAGATGTGAAATTGGTTATCTTTTCTGTCCCTACATGTCTTTCCACCTGTCTTCTCTGCCATATCTGCCATATCTGCTTCTCTGCCATGTCATACACAGTGAAACTCTCCTCAAAGGCCAGTGGCCCAAAGATCCCTATACAAAGGCAGATCCCAATGAAAATGTGACCAAAGACATATAAAATAAGAGGTAACATAAAACCAAGGTTTTACAGGTCCTTTGCCTGTTAACCAGTTCTAGCTGAGTCATTTTTTTTTTTCCAGATCCTAGCTGGAGATCTGCTTTTTCTGTGTGGGGGTGTGGGGGATGCATGTGTGCCCATGTGAGTCCAAGACAGAGGAAGGTGACAACTCTTCTGGGAATTCTTCTATTTACAGAGGAAGAAACACAATCCCATAAATGCTGATGCCAGGAAAGCAGCCCAAGAGTTCAGCTCTGCCTAAAATTAGATTGTTGCTAAAAATACTGGAAAAGGTAGATGAGAGCAGTTCCAACTGTTGATAAGGAGACAGCTGTTGACATAAATAAATGATATTTGGAGTCCATAAATACATAACTGGAGAACTGGGGAGACAATGGGCAGCCGTCCCCAGAGGCGTAATAGCAAATTCTAATGATTGTTCTCCAAAGACTGAAGGACAGAGATTATCAGGAATGAATTCACTTGAATGAATTCAAGGAAGTAAGGGGGTTCCCAGCACAGCCAAGCCTTCCCACAGACGCCAGGGCCGACCCACTGTAGGTCAGACATAGCTGGTCCCTAGCTGCGCTGAGTGAGATGTGATATAAACACTTACTCTGATGACAACAGTAGTGACTGTGTGTGACAAGGACACATGGATTCTGAGAATTTTTTAATCATCAGAATCCTTCCAGCTTGGAAGGGGAAGTGCTGAAAATACCATGGAGTTTGCCTCTAGTAAAAGTGAACTTAAGTAGGATTTAAGATTACATCCCCCAACACACACACACACACAGAGTATTTCTTGGCATCCTCATGCTGAAACCCTCCTTTGAGTCTGATAACCGGTTACCGTAAAAATATATCTTTACCACCTCGAAGCTGGGACCCCTCCACTTATGCAGTGTTGGCCGTCAACCCAGGAGCACTTGATAAGTTAACTTGACTGAGAATCGAAGTCAAATTCTGACCCAATCCAACAAGTAACTATAAAGACTGGTGGTGAGGTTGAAATGCTAATATTAGTAGCTATTGATAATTGAGGCTTGCCACCTGCCAGGCGATGTTCTGAGTTCTCCATATGTAACTACTCATTAAATGCTCTGAAGAATCTCTGAATTAGATACTGCTTTCCCCATCTTATAGATGAGTAGACTGAGGCATAGAGAGCCTAAGAAAATGTCAAAGGGCATCCAGATGATTAATGTCAAATCTGAGATCCGAAGCCTGGGCAGTCTAACCACAGAACCTGCACTTCGAGATACCATTTTCCCGCCTTTGACTAGCTGTCAAATACAGGTTGCCCAGTTAAATATGAATTTCCGAAAAACAGCAGTAATTCTGGACGACGAATAGTGTCCCAAATATCGTGTGGCACATGCTTACACTAAAACATTATTATTTATCTGAAAGTCAGTCTTCCAACCTGACCCCAGAGGTAGCTGAGTGCACCGAGGAAGTAAAGAAGAAAACACTTTTTTTTAAAAAAAAAATTGAAGTACATTTGATTTACAATGTGTTAGTTTCTGGTGTACAGCAAAGTGATTCAGCTCTAAAAGGAGAAATTTTGGTTTGAGCTTTGGTCCCAAGCCCACTTGAAAGGAGGCTTCAGATCACAGTATCAGAATTCTTTTTTCCTCTCCCGTAGAATAACAGCTGTCAAAGCTGTCCAGGGGAGCGCCTCGTGTGGGAAGCTTTCATGATGCTCATGGCGGGGCCTGCCCTGAGATTTGGTAGGTTTAGAGTGGGGCGGGGGCACCTGGATTTTCGCGTGAGCTCCCCACTGTCTTCTCTTCTCCTTCCCGAGTCCGTCCTCCTTCTTGCAGTCCATCTTACTCGTGATTGGCCTGTGGACCGATGACTGGGAATCCCTGGTCTGAAACCCTGACCATAAGTGTCAGTTTTACCATTTCTAGCAAGTCCAAGGAGTCAGCCCAGAGCCCACCCGCCAGTGTGGGAAGGAGGGAGAATAAAGAGGCCGAGAGGATGAGAGAGGGTCTCCTCCCAACACGCAGAGCTGTCCCCCAGGACTTCTGGCGTTGGGTTTGCAGCCTCACGCCTGGATGCCCTGTGGGAGAAGGAGATTTTTCAGAGAGAGAGACTGAAAGAGAAACGGAGAGAAAGCGCCACGTGGGGGCCAGGCCCTCCGTTTGGAAGCAGCCTTGGCACAGGAGAGAGAGCACGTCCCCGTGCGCCAGGACAGCGGCCCTATGGGAGCGCCAGCAGTGCAAGGACACGGCCCGCACAGGACCCGGGAATTCACGTTAAACCCTGTCCCCGGAAGTGGAGGAAAGTGGGGAAGGGTCTAGAAGGAGCACGGGCTCCCTCTGCGATGTGGCCGCAGTCCAGGAAGGTCCTGGGAAATCAGTTAGGCAGGTCGTGGCAATTTATCAAAAAAAAAAAAAAAAAAAAAGAAAGAAAGAAAGAAAGAAAGAAAAGAAAACAGAAAATATCCAAGAGCAAAGAGAAAGAATTAAGTTTTGTTTCACAAAACTATTTGGTTATTTTAAGTATATATAAAATTTTCATTATGTTCGAGAGTGTACATACACAATGCATGTTTTATGCAGTATCTGTGTGTGTATATACACATACTCGTGTGATAAAATATGTTTCTTTCTATGGGGTCAAAAACATTTGAAAAACACCACTCCGGAGATGAATATCCAGCCCTTTCGGAAAGCAGAAGGCCCAGGCTAGAGGGCACAAACGTCAGGGCAGCCAGGTTTGGGGAAACAGGATCGGGAAGCTGATCTGGAGGCCGATCTGGAGGCCAGGCTGCTGCCCAGAGAAAGTTAAAGCGGTCGGTTAGGGGCGGTGGGGTTTGCGGGCAGGAAGGTGGAAGCGTGAGAGGACCATCCACGACCGACCGGAGGAGGTGGGTACAAGACGTGAACTTGCCCCACTGGTTATCCTTCATGCTTCCCTAGAAAGAGTCTTGGCTGCCAGGCAGGCCATGTCTGTGGGAGCCACCACCCGTCTCTAGTGCCTTTTCTCTTTTCCTGTAGATCGCAGTGCAGAGCGTGGGGCCGAGCAGTCGGGATGGCGGGGTGTGTGTGAAGTTTAAAGCACACCCAGGAAGCAAGATGAGTGGAGCCCCAACCCTGTGCTCTGTGCTCCTGGCCTCGGCCACTTGCTCTAATGGTGGGTTATTGAGTTTGGGAATCACAGCCTTCCTTCGTTTCCTCTGGAGCTGTGAAGGGGAAGGGAATTTTACGATCATGACTATGGGCTGAATTTTGTCTAAATTATTCGGAGCTAACTGTGAACTTGAGGACAATTTGCCACTTATTACATCAGCTCTGAAGAAGGACATTTGCCGGATTGGTTCATTGTGATTTTTATGCTGATTCTATCCTTACAATAATGGTTCCAGGGTCCTTGGTTATTTGAATGCTTGCCTTTACTGAGATGAAAAGAAAACCTCAGCGAAATAGAAAAGGCTGGCTGTCAAATGCACCCAGTTGCAAAGTTAAACAAGTCATGATTTTAAAGTAGTCTGTGTTGAGTCAAGTTTGAGCCCCTAGAAGAGAGCTCTGGAGAAATTTTCCTAGTAAGTTTGTAAAGTGAGAAAGTCACTACTTCTGCAGCAGGAGTGGAAGTGATGGCGTCTCCGGTGGAAAAATCATCAAACACTCAGGGCTTCCGATGAGCCCAGTTAGACCTCTGTGCATTTTTAAATTTTGGCTTGAATTCTTTGTTTTTGTGCCTCAGCCTTGCACAGTGCACACTCGTCTGGTCACAGACTGCGAACCCAGCTGTTCATGTCCCATCCAGGACCTCATCCAAGACCAGGAAGATGAGGGTTCCGGCGTTCTGGCTTTTCTCTTTCCTCACGGTCACCGAGGGCCGGGTCGGCTTCCTGGGGGTGAGTTGGCGTATGTCCCGTTTTCCTCTCCTCTGTCCTTCTGGCTGGTTGAGCATCCATCACTCCCTAAGCAGCTGAAGTGATGTGATTTAATAGACTTGGAATCAGGACTCAGAGTAGTCCTGGGTTCTTGTCTCAGCGTTACCAACTGTGTGGCCTTGGACGAGTCATTTTGTCTCTTGGAGCTTCAATGATCAAACTGCAAAACCAGGATCTTGGGCTAAGCCATCATGGAGATTTTTTCTAACTCAGCCTGCCCATGCCTTCTTTGGTGAAGAAAAAGCACATAGATCAGTGTTAGCAATCCTTGGCCCCTTCCCTGTTTATACTCGCTTTCTTCATGCTTTCATCTGGGATCACGGTTTTATTGTTCCCTCTATGCCAACGACTCCATCTCAGACCTGTGCCCCGAACTCCACACTCACATGCACACTGCCTACTTGGTGTCTCTGGCCAGGTGCCCATAGGCCCCTCAACTTAATATGTCCAAAGTGAATCTCTTAATTTTTTTTTCTCACCTAAACTGCTCCTCCTTTCCTGTCTCAGCAGGTGGTATCACTGTCTCTCCAGCTGCTTAGGCAAAAAACTTATTTTCATGCTTGACTCTTCTCATAATCCGTATCTAAACCGTTGGGTCTTTTTTCCCCCTGACTGTATCTTTAAAATATATCCAGAATCCAAACACTTCTCATCACCTCCATGGCTGCCATCCTGATCCACACCTTCAGCATCTCTCACCTATGTTATTTCAGTAACTCCTGAAATGCTCTCCTTGCTTCTGTGCTTCCTCCCAATATGGCTGCAAGACTGAGACTTCTAAAAAGTGGAGCGGAGCACATCTTTCCTCTGCTCAGAACTGTCTCATGGGCTCCCACCTCACGCAGGTGAAAACGAAGCTCTTGCCACTGCCCAGAAAGATCTACACGACCTGCATCCCCAGAGATACTCTCTGACCTCACTTCCGGCCTTTCCCCTACTCCGCTTAGCTACTCTGGCCTCCTCGCTCTGCCTTCTCCTGCCAGGCATGTTCTTACCCCAGGGCCTTTGCATGTGCTATTCCCACTGCCTGGAAAGTTCTTTCTCAGGGATCCTCACTTCCCCTACCCGTACAGCTTTGTGCTCAAAAGGTGCCTCAGTGATGTTTTCTCTCCCCTCACAGTCCTGTCTCCACCATCCCTGGCTTGGAGTTTAGATCCATGATTTCAGTTTATCTGGGAAATTCATTAAGGCCTCATGAAATGCAACATTACACAGCCTGGCTGTAATTATATATATATATTTTTTAACAGAGAGATGATGGCATCAGAACAAAAGGAGAACTCACTGTGAATAAGAAAAACCCTCCAGGTGAGATTACTTTAGAGGGCCTGGCACAGTGAACCCCAGTGCCAGGAGAGCAGGGTTCAAACCCCAGGAGTGCTTCTGACAGGTGGCGTAGTCGTTAGCCCATTACTAAACACCTCAGATATGCAAAATGATAACCATCACAGTTCCTACTGGGAGAATGCTTTTGAGGATTGAACAATATACTGAAGGCCTGGTATCCTGCACCACGCCCGGCCAGCAGCCGCCCCTTAGTCCTACTTTCCTTCCTCATCTTGATCCCAACTATGTAATGAATAGCACAGGCCTCAGACTAGGAAAGAATTGTGTTCCGAAATTTAGTTTGTGGGTCTGATGTTTCAAGCATGGAAGGTATTTCCTCATGGAAACAATGATACACACAGATGGTTATAAGATTCCTGGGTCAGTCCACAGAAGCCTTTTCACAGGGCAGTGAATCTACCATCCAGCAGTAAGCCGGAGGGGCCATGGAACTTACTGTGGGGAGGTAAGGCTACAGTTCTTTGGGAGCATGACATCAAAATGTCAACTAGGAAGGCCACGACATGGTAAAAGTACACGTATATATTGAGCCATCACTGCATGCCTGGCACTATTTTAAGTGTGTTAAATCAATCAAAGCCTCACACACACCCTCTCTGGGTTCGGTATAATGGTCATCTTTATTTTACAGACAGTGAAATTAACAGAGCTGGGGGCAGGAGGCGTGTTCACGCCCCTGTCAGTCTGACTCCAGACCAGAGTCATTAACCCCTGACCGTGTGACCAGAGTCACCTTTTCCCCCACCCCCCACCTCTTATCTGCTTGGGCCGTGGCAGTGGACATGCCCTCATCTCCCACCACTTGGGGTGACTCCCAAGGCCTGGAACAAAGATTCTGGCCTGGAGGAGATGGGGAGGTGGGGGGTAAGAGATGGGCTGAGGCTCCGAGGTGTGTGTTGGTGGCAGCTCCGAGAGCCGGGGTCTCCTGTGAATGCCCTGGGATGTACTGCAGTCCCTTGATTTCCTTCGGAGAAGCCTAGGGATTGATCCAGCTGATTTTCCTTCTCTGTAAATCTCCCTTCTGCCTGGCCCCACAGGACCCCTAAGACACGGGACAGTGTCAGAGATGCTCCTCGTCTCCTCTGTCCCTGCAGAAAGCACAGTTGTGTCCTGAGAAATCTGAGGGACTCTGAGAGGTGTCACTGCCCACAGCAATGAAATGAGACCCTGGAGAAAAGGGCGTCAATCTTTTTTGCCTCTTTTTCTCTGAGCTCCTTCACATTCTTAGCTTGGGGTCCACAGATGACCGCTGGAGGATCTTGAAACCCCACGGAAGTTCATACTGAGTTCCCTGTGAGCGTGCCCAAGTGCATTCAGGAGAGGAGCCATCTCTCCCAGCCAAAGCCACCTAGCGGTCTCTCCTTAGGGAAACAAAAGATGCTGCTCAGAAACTTCAGGGTGAAGACAGGGCGCAGGGAGGCCCAAGTCAGGTTTGGTCTGGTTTTGCTTTTTTGCATTTCATATACGTACACAAACTCAGCCAATTCATGGAATATTTATGCAGGAGAAGGAAGGGCTCTTCAGAGAGGAGAGAGGAAACCGGGAGGTCGGTATCAGAGATCCATCCAGGGGAGCAGAGCTGGGGGAGGAGCAGGGAAGGCTGACTGGGACTTCCTCACCTCGTCTCCCTTCGGTCTTGACCCCTGAAACTTGACTCTGGATGTGACCTGAGAAGTGTGTAGAGTCAGGAGGGTGATGCTGGGGTAGGTCCCAGAGGGTGGAGCAGCCGGCTTGGCAGAAGTAAGGGAGACCCAGCTCCGGCACCGCTGGACGTCTGCGCGCTTTGCTCCGGGGTCTCACTGTTAGTCCACGTCTGGATGAGCCAAAGGGAATGCCGGGCAGCGTCCGTGACCCCGGGCTGAGACGGGTGACTGCTCCGAGGTCACTCCCTCTACAATATCCGCCCCCGAGCTTGAGACAGGAGGCCTCCGACTGTCTTTCTCTCTCCAGGCCCAGTCCAGGAGTACGAGCTGCTGCTTCAGGTGGCCTATCGAGATGCCGAGGAGAAAATAAAACTGAAGAAATTTCTGACGGCTTTGAGGCCTCCATTCCCATGGTTACCTGGGCCGATGAGGATCACCAGAGTGAAGGCCACCACGTGTCAGTGTCCCCGGTGACCGGGAGTGGAAACGGGGAAGGTGGTGTATGCGGTGGGAGAGGTTAGATTATGCTGCGGAAACAACCAGCCCCACAAGTGGCTTATAAGAATAAATGCTCAAAAGAAATATTTGGCCAACAGCACCAATGACCACAGCAGTGGGGTTAGGAGACGTTAAATGATCTGTCTAAAGCAGTAGTTCTCAGAGTGTGGTCCCCAGTCTGGCAGTTGCAGCAGCATCAGGAAACATAAAAGAATCATACTGAACCATGAACCTTGAGGTGAGACCCTCCCGACCCCAACCAGGAAAGGCTGATGCATGATGAAGCCTGAGAACCATTTACTGCACACTGTCCCGGCATAATTTCACAATAGTGCCTGGTGACTTTGCCCCATTTTTTGTTTTTGTTTTTGTTTTTGCTTTTAATCTATTAAAAAGGAAAGGTTTTTAGTGGGAGTTTTAGGTCACATAGAAGGGGATAAGCCCACAGGACTGACTGATGGAATTTTTCACCATGACTCTCCAAAAAAGTTCCCTGTGTCTTTGCCGTATTGCTGACGGGGACTACAGGGGAGTGACGCCAGGTGGATGGGAGCCTCCGATAAGACAGTGGACAGATATCCCCTCTAACCCTTCCAGTAACTCACAGGTTCACAGACCCTCTTCTGCTTCCCTCTCCATTCAAGCCATATCTACTTCCGGATGCTAGTCCCAGCCATTTGATTTTTATAAGATTTCCAGTTCCAACCTCAGTATCTCTTGAGTGTGGGCATTCACTTAACCTTAAACATTGCCATCTTGGTTTCATCCTTCGAGCTCTTGGTGGGAAACACTTCTAGCCTTTGGTTCCGATTCTATGTCAGAGCCGAGAGAACTCAGCGGTGGTCCATTTATTCATCAGGCCCCGTGAGACCAAGCTCTGTTCTTCTGCAGACTGTAGTGACCAGAACAGGGCCCTGAGGTGTGCCTGTGAAGACAGCTACTCCTGGTTTCCTCCCTCGTGCCTCGATCCCCAGAAATGCTACCTTCGCATGGCTGGAGCACTCCCGAGCTGCGACTGTCGTGTCCACAACCTCACGCAGAGTGTCTACTTCTGTGAGAGAACAAGTAAGCGTGTGAGGATGCCAAGAAGGGAGCTCTGGGCTGGGGCAAGGGACAGAGAGGGACCTCTACATCATTGCCCCAGTGTTTCCTCTTTGCCTTCCTGGGAAGAGCTAGTGTTTGCAGGGAGATTGAAGGGCAGTGACAACATACCCTGCTGGGCTTGGCTGGACTCAGTGAGAGCTTCGTAAGTGCAGAAAATTCAGAAATGCACATTGGTGTCTGGGCGTCAGTTCAACCTGGAGGAGCGTCTAGCTCACCTCTATAATTCTATGATTCTTTTGAGATTTAAGGGGATTCACTGAAATTCCGAGTAGGGGAATTGCTTGAGTAAATAACATTTTCCTTCCTACCTTCTTTTCACCTGTTTGGCCGACATCAACTTCCAGAAAATAAAAGTTTAGAGGCATGAAAGCAGAGAAGGTTACACAGTGATTATATTGAAAGAAATGCTCTAACTTGCCAACAAATACACATGCTGAATGAATTGCCAAAACGAAACTAAAGTGGAAGAGTCTAGCTTAGGAAATCGGTTGAAGTTGAGGGAGCTACTGTTGACTTAGGTTGACACTCAGTGGGTGATGAGGTCAGCCAATGACGTGGACTCCAAGGGCTGGAAGCACTTTAAGAAATATTCCCCAAAGACTGGTTCAGTTATCCTGCAGCTCCAGATTTTGGTAGAGCTGAGCAAAGTTTGTGAAAGGATCTGAAATAGCCCAGTTTTCCTGGGTCTCCCTGGGTCCTCTTACCAGGACCACAGCAATTCAGATTAAGGTAACGTGTAATTATTAAGCACCATCTTTATACCCAGATCGGGGACAAATTCTGGGAGGGCCCAATGAAGCGTTTCTCTTGCTATGGATAAATTAACAGGCTACCAGGGGAGGCTAGGCTGTTAACACAAGAAAGGAGACAATGTAATCTCTTCAACACGTTTTGACAAAAGTCTACTCTTTGAAAGGTGATCCATGTCTGCTCCATCTTTGGGGGATACAGAGATGGACAGACAGGCATTTTACTCACAAGGGGCTTCCCAAAGTAGAGTGGGGACATATACACATGCGACGTGTTCAGAAAGAGATGTGTAGGTAAAGAGGCTGAAAGGGAGGTATGGATAAAGTACTGTAGGGATTTAGCGGTGGGAAGGACTCTTGCCTCTGGGGCCCAGAGAAGGCCTTGGAAAGGAGGCTCAGTTAACGAGGTTCTGAATGAAAGCTACACAGGATTCATCCATCCAAAGATGGGGAACAGCTGGTCCCAGAGCAGAAAAGCACCAGTAATGGGTAAGCAAGGGGTATGTTGGAGTTAGTAAGTCGTGATGTTTTAAAAATGATTTTAAAAAAACCCTTTAATAGGGACAATGTTAAGCTCAATGCCTAAACTGGGATATATTTCATTGCTAAGTGACTGCCTTTTATAACCACATGGGAGTGGCTACTCGTTTACCTACTTAAAGGTCGTCTTGATTACCAGCCATTCCCATTATGTTCCAAATCCACAACGGAAAATTCTGGTTTTATGTATGCTTCCTATATTACTTTAGGTGAACATTCACCGAAAGAAATTGAAATACTGCCATCAATGAGATGGCCCGAATTAGACTTCTGTAATTTTATGCTATAATATAAACAAGTGAGTAATTTTTATATAATTTTGTAAATTTCTTTTTGTTTTCTATAGAGGTTTGGGGTACTTTCAAAATTAATGAAACATTTACAAAAGACCTTTTGAATTCATCTTCTGCTATTTACTCCAAATATACCACTGGAACTGAAATTCAAGTAAGCACCTCCTACCTATTACATAAGATTTCATTGGCTAAACATAAGTTCCCAATGCAACATAGTTATTTAACACATATTCTTAATGACTCATTTTCAGCGAGTTACTTACATAGCAGTTAATCACCCTGCCCACAAGTGATGTACTTTGAACATTTTCTTTCAAGTAGCATTAAGCCGTTGATGTCTTTCCATTTCTTTTGTGTTCAGTTTGGCTCCTTTGTTAGGGTAATGTTCTTGATTATTTTTCTGTTCTTTGTTTGTCAAAAGAAAGGAACCGTATTCAGTATCTTGTAGTAACCGATGATGAAGAAGAACATGAGAACGAATGTGTGTATGTTACCATGGGACTGGTGCTGTACACCAGAAATTGATACAACATTGTAAACTGACTGTACTTCAATAAAAATATATTTAAAAATATATATATACAACTTTAAGGACTTAAGAAAAAAAGTTTTCATGATCTAAGCTCAATTGTCAATATTTGAGATTTGTTCTTCAAAAATCCTCGTTAGAGGCTAAAATGAGTTCCTAGGAGAAATTCTGGACTTTGTAATGAAGTCACCTAAAAGTACCTCTGCCTAGGATGATGGTTCAGGTGTGGTTCTAACAGAAGACACACACAGACGCTTCCCAGGTAGATTCAGCTTAAGTACTTATTGAAATCAATGGCTTATTTGGGGGAAGGAAAAAATAGATTTGGGGTGAATTTATTATATTATCTGGCACCCCATTCATCCTCTAGTCTAAGCAATTGGTTCTACATTCTTTACAAGCAACCTCAAAAATAAATTACATATGCGTGCACATGCGTGTGTGTGTACGTTGATTTTAATTGTATTTCTGTAACAGGCAGCTACCTCCCGCCATGTCTCCTTCGCTCAGTGCTTCCGTTAGTTTATTTATTGTCTGCGTCCATTTTTTTTTCCTCAAATGGCTTTCCTGTGTGGGGACAAAGATTAACATATCGCCCTTTGCTCTCTTTGTAAAGCTTAAAGAAGCATACAAAGGAATCCAAGGGTTTGAATCAGTTCGTGTCACTCAATTTCGGTAAGTAACACAATGGCCTTAGAAGGGAGCCCCTGGAATTGCGCACCAGTCCTGCAGGGTGCCTGGTACTGTTTCCCAGTCACCCTGACAGAAAACAGGGCAAAACTGGTCTTTGAAGTAGCAGTCTTACCCAGGTTCTAATGAAATCACCACTTCTGCCCTTGGACCCAGTGCACAGGACACTGTATATGCTTCCCAAGAGAGTGAATTTTCTGTTTCCCTCAATACTGTAGGGTTCCTGGAGTTAAGCCCCGCTGGCCTTCAAAACCAGGTATCCTGGGGTCTCCTCCTCCTCCCAGTGCTGGAACCCAGGGCTGGGGAGCCTGACGTGGGGCTCAGAACTCTCACTCCTGTGGGAGGACCTCTGTGGCTTAATTATTCTTCAGCTTGTGGGTCGCCCACCTGGGGGTATGGGGCCTGATTATATGGCGAGCACACCCCTCCTACCTTCCCATTGTGGCTCCCTCTTTATGTTTCCATTTGCAAAAGATCTTTTTTGCTAGGTTCCAGGCTTTTTTTTTCTAATGGTTGTTAAGCAGTCAGTTGTGGTTTCATTGTAGTCACGAGAGGAGGCCAGCTCATGGTCCTACCACTCTGCCATCTTGACTGGAAATCCACCGCTACTTTTAAATAAAGAATATAACCTTTTAATAAAAACTGAAATTCAAACTCTAAAGGGCCCAGTTGCTCTGGCTGCCGGGTGCCGCTAGAACATCATCTCCTACCCATCTCGCTCTTGCTTATTGAGTTTTAGTCACGTTAGTCTGACATTTGTCAGACTCACAGGCATTTTCTTGCCCCCGGCCCTTCTCAGGTGCTGGCGGTGCTATTTTGATGCTCTTTGCATCGCCGGCTGTTTCTTCTCATCCTTCAGGTCTCAGCTTCAGGGACCTTCTGCACAGAGAAGCCTTTCCTGACCAGTCCTATTTAAAGTGGGCCTCACCTCTCCTTGCGGTTCTTGTCACTGAACCTGCCTCTCATAACACTTAACAAAATTTGTAATTATATCTAGTGGGTTTTTTTTTTTTTCCCCTCACATGCATTGCCTTCTCCACTAGCACATAAGCTCCATGAAGGCGAAGACCCAAAGACCAAATCTGTCTGACCTGCTCCTGCGGACCCAGTGCCAGGCACACACGGAGTAAGCCCCGAGTGACTGAATGAACGAATCTCATTTTTCTTTCCCCGTCATTGTAGAGATGGAAGCATCGCTGTGTGGTATGAAGTTGTTGGTTCCAGCAGCACCTCCGAGCTGCTGTCAGGCATTGAACAGGTGGCTGAGGAAGCTAAGGCGGGTCTTCACAAGCTGTTTCCACTGCAAGACGACTCTTTCAGAGTGTTCGGAAAAGGTAACCCTGGGATTCCCGTTCTCCGTAGGGAGGTAGGTTAGGGGAGACCCATTAGGAGACTGCGTTTTGGAGATGCTCCCCAAACAGAACTGTTCCAAGACTGACTTTTAGTGGAAACAAACAGCGCTTTCCCACCCCACCCCCACCATGATGAAGCTCAAGTTCAGCTACTTCAGACCCTTACTAAGCACTGATCGGGTCTCTAACTCCTAATGTGAACGTCGCGCCAGGCTGACTTTACTGCAGGCTGCGATGGAAATGATACAGCAGTCGTTTCCTGGTATGCATGCTGGAAGAGCCCTGGGGCTGACCATACGCCTAACTCATAACCCAAGGACCAACCCAAAAACAAATGCATGTTTTTCCAGGTCTTTAACAAACACACAGACACACAAACACACACAGATGCACATAGACACCCCCCCACTACTTCCTTTCTTCAGATTTTTTTAAAAAGTTTTTACATTCAATACTAAAGCTCTCTTACCAAATGTGTGCCACCGTCAGCATTTACTCAACAACAATTTACTAAGCGTCCAAAGTGTTAGGCACCAAAGGGCACATCAGTGGGGAAAAGAAACAAAAGTCATAGCCTCTGTGGGTCTTCCATTCAAGGCTTCCTCCTTCCGTCCCAATCATGGCAGGAATATCTTACTGAGGACCAGCTGCAAGAGGAGCTAATGGGCTGTCCTGATGTGAGAAGCCTTCAAAGGGGTACAAAGTAGGACATGTCACCCCCAAATGACAGCTGCCTCTCTTTTAAGCATCTCATGCCTGCCTTGTCCCACAGTGTCTTGAAGGTTTTCTGGTTTTCTGGCATCCCCTTAAAGCAGGAAGTTATTTCCTGGGAGTGGTCACCCCCTGACTTATTTTCACCGAATACTTACTATTTGAAAGTCCATTAAAAGTGAGATTGTTGGCACAGATCAGACACCCAGAGAGAGGGGGCCACCCTCAGGGCGGGGAGAGCATCAGGACGGAGGAAAAGATGCTTCTAGGGAAGAGGCTGACCCTCAAAGGGTCCTACTCCCCTGCTCCTGAATTTTGGCTGGGTTTTGCCTCTGAAACTATGACTTCTAAAGCGCTGCTGCATCGTTAACACAGAGTGCCAAGGCATTCAGAGACGTTTCCCCCTTTGTTTCCACTCTTTTCCAGTCCAGTGTAACAGCCTTGTCTTTGGATTTGGGTCCGAGAATGATGAGTATACTCTTCCTTGTAGCAGCGGCCACACTGGAAGCATCACTGCCAGGTGCCAGCCCTCTGGGTGGCACATCCTCAGGGAGACGTGTGTGCTCGCTGAGCTGGAAGAACTGAAGAAGGTAAAAAAAAAAAAAAAAAAAAAAAAGCATTTCCACCTTGCAGACTTGCCCTGGTTTTGAGTTTCACACTGGGCGTCTCCCAGTGAGCATGGCTGGGTGAGGGGGTAAAATGTATCAATTTGTCTCATTGGTCAGAAGTTGAGGATGACATCAGACCCTGGGAAATCCAGGGAGTAGTGAGCATGAGTAGTGAGTCTAGGTGGCATCTGGGAACGTCAGAACATGTCAGATTGGACGGTTTCAGGGGGAGCAGGCGGCAGAGACATGAATCCATGTGGAAGAATCTACCATAAATGGTAGAAGGGCAACCAAGCTAGCCCCAGAAGTCCAGAGAGCCTGGGAATCACAGATCCAGGTGAAGGTGTGAGTCAGCAGCAATAAATCTAGTGCAGGTGTCAGAGACCGGGGCAGGGAGGGGCCAGCCAGAGGTGAACCATACAGAACGACGGAACTTCGGTGGCTCTCAAGGGTCATTCACTTAACCAGCTTCCTTCTGTAGACCAGAAAAGAAAAGACTAAGGGACCAGCAGTCCCCTCTGGTAGCAATAGGGTTGAACTGGAAACGTGGTCACTTGATTTCCACTTCAGTGCTATGACCTCCACATTATGCTCTCTTAGGAAGGTTCAGGAACTTAAGACACGGTAGATAGAAAGATGGAAGCAAAAGGTGAGAATTAGAACTCAGGTCAGAGAAAGGAGGGGCTCCGAGACCAGTTCCCAGACACTGTCCTGCAAGCAGATCTTCAGAGTGAGCAGAACTTCAGTCCCAGCCAGAGACCTTGCTGCTGAAGCAGAGAACGCCAGAGGGACGACAGAAGGATCATTGCTCCCTTTGTGGACCTCAGTTTTCTCATCTGTACACTGGGGAAGGAAACTGGACCAGATGTTTCTGGGGCTTTATCCTTGCTCTTGCCTTCTTTGCCTCAGTTCTAGACGTGGACCAGAGCTGGGACTAGGTCACCCCAGGGTGTGAAGGCAGGCAGAGCTCGGGTGCTCTAGGCAGAGAATGACTCTGTGAGCTGAACAGAGTAAGGAGGAAAACAGGCGAGATCTGAGATCCTGGATTGACTTGTTTTGAATGAAGGGAATATTCCTTCCTGGCTGCCCTCCAAGTTAGCGCAGTGTAGTGGAAGTATTGGGAGCCTCCAAGAGGAAGGAAAACTCCAAATCCCGTGAGGGTGTGGTCCGGCCTCCACGTATGGCCCTCCGTCTCCCCGTCCTGTAAGGATTTCTCAGCAGAGAATAATGAGTATAACATAGGGTTTAGTGCCAAGTAGACTCTACCTTTGCATTTCCTAGCTGAGTGCTATTTGGAAAGTCACTGAATCTCCCTGAACATCAGGTTCTGCATAATTAGGATAATAATTTACATGAAAATGCTTTTTAATGAATCGCTTCAAGTTTCAGTTTCCTTAATTATGAAGTGAAAGTAACCATGGTACCTCCTTCAAAGGGTGGTGTAAGGACTAAATCAGTGAATCCCAGTGAGGCATTTAGCACAGTGCCTGGGAAATAGAAAGTACTGAACGACAGCCATTATATTGTCATTATCCTTGAACGATTATCCTATGTTGTAATGCACCATACAAGTGTTAGTTACACGTGGCCATGAAATCTGATTCAAGTCTGATGGAGCACAAGCATTTCACTCTTTTCTAGAACTTGACCATTTCTCTTCCCAGAATTTCAGCGTGATCGCCAGCAACGCCACCGAGGCAGCCATGTCATCCTTGGTGCAGAATCTTTCAATTGTTCTTCAGCAAAGTCCATCAACCACAGCTGGGAATCTGGCTTCTGTGGTATCCATTCTGAGCGACGTCTTGTCCCTGTCCCTGGAAAACCACCTCAGGGTGACCAGTTTGACAGTGGAGGTGAGATCTGCCTGGGCCTGAAGGGCTCACTTTTTTTTTTCTTTTTCTTTTTAATTGAAGTATAGTCTATTTACAGTGTTGTGTTAGTTTCTGGTGTACAGCAAAATGATTCAGTTTTATATAGATATATATATATATATTCCTTTTCATATTCTTTTTCACTGTAGGCTATTACAAGATATTCAGTATAGTTCCTTATGCTGTATACAGTAGGACCTTGCTGTTATCTATTTTATATATAGTAGTTAGTACATGCAAATCCTGAACTCCCAATTTATCCTTCCCCATCCCCTTTCCCCACCGGTCACCATAAGTTTTTTTCCTATGTCTGCGCATCTGTCTTTGTTTTATAAATAAGTTCCTTTGTCTGAGTTTTTCAGATTCCACATATAAGTGATATCATATGATATTTGTCTCTGTCTGATTTACTTCACTTAGTATGATAATCTCTAGGTCCATCCATGTTGCTACAAATGGCATTTTCATTCTTTTTTATAGCTGAGTAGTATTCCATTGTGTGTATCTGTATGTGTGTGTGTATATACACACACAATGTACACATACATATACATACACGCACACATATATATATATAAACACACACTCTACATCTTCTTTATCCAGTCATCTGTTGATGGGCATTTAGGTTACTTCCATGTCTTAGCTATTGCAAATAGTGCTGCTGTGAACATTGGGGTGCATGTATCTTTTTGAATGAGAGTTTTCTCCATATATTTGCTCATGAGTGGGATTGCTGGATCACATGGTAAGTCTATTTTTAGTTTTTTAAGGAATCTCCATACTATTTTCCATAACAACTGCACCAAACTACATTCCCACCAACAGCGTAGGAGGGTTCCCTTTTCTGTGCACCCTCTCCGGCATTTATCCTTTGTGGACTTTTTAGTGATGGCCATTCTGATGGGTGTGAAGTGATAAATGCTCAATCTTGTAGGAAGAGTGGCAGAAGCCCCAGTTCATGGGGCACTGTTGAAAAAGACCAAAGAGCCACATAACAGTCTTTGTGTGAGCTTCAGCACTTCCTCCTCAATGTACAAGGAACCCCTGGGATCAATTACGTGAGTTCAAAGTAAGAGGGAGCTGCCTTCGGCAGGCTGCCTGGACAGCACCTGGCTGAGGGGAAGGTGTGAGCCTCTGCCCTGCATGACACTGTATGACACAGGTGCCAAGTTTTTAATATTTGATATTGAGTCTACCATTGTTCTTTCCTGGGGCCATAAACTCTGTCAAGTATATTTTAAGAACTCCCTGTTTTTTTTGACTGTGGAATTCATAACTTATTTTGGATATTTAAAAATTAACTTTAAAAATTTTTTTCAAATGAGACATATTCACTATACAAAATGCAAATAAGCAAAAAGAAACATAAGTGATATGTAATCTGGTCACCCTGGAATAGCCACTGCTAACATTTTAGGTATCACCCCAGTGCCTAAAAAATTGACACATGACACATAGCAGGTATAAATATTTGTTAAATAAATTTCCTTCCAAACATTTTGGATGTGTACATTTTATATGTTAGCATGAAATATTTTACAAAATTGGATTATACAATGTTTGCTGTTACATAATCACACAACTGTGCTTAACTATATAAGGTGAACGTAACGTCAGAGATGACATTAAATGTAAATACGTTAAATTCCCTAAATCAAAGATGCTCAGATTTCTTAAAAAAAAAAAAATCTGACCATATGTTGTTTGTAAGTGGCCAACTAAAACACAATGATACAAAAAGGCTAAAAATAAAGTGAAAGGCAGACACAGAGCGGCAAAAACCATCCAGAAGAAGGCAGAGGTTTCCGGGGGCTCTAGAAGCAGCACACTGTGGGATTCAGGCCAGACCTGCAGAGAACTCAGGCAGGGAAAGACTCAGCCAGACTGACAGATGTCCGCAACAGATGCCTGGGAACCAGACCTCTCGGCATGAGCGAGGGTCCTGTGGGAGAAAACGGTGCCTTTCGAGGGCGTGTTTGGAAAAAGAATCTTTTAAGACTGACCCTTCAAACCCACATCAATTCAATGCTTCCTCGTTGCCTGTCCAGTTTTTAAGGATTTTTGCCTTATAGTCCCCTCTATTAAACAAAAGTCATCAGTACATGAGTAGAAACTTGAACGTCCATGATGTGAAATTAGAACTTCTGATGTTAACAGAACAAATACAATATGGGAGAGCAGTTACAAGTAACATCTCCCTCTTAGAGCCTCAGCCTGAGGAGTAATGTGGTCACTCTTGCATCTCAGGAGGAAGAGAAGGGTCCTTCTCCTCCAAGCTGAAACCCTGGTGGGCATACAAATGCCCGGGGATGATCACTCTGGAACGTACATGATTCTGCGGACCCACTGTCTCAACCCAAAGCTTCCACTCTGCAGCACACCTGAGCTGAACTTCATTGCAATTTTAATGTGTTCCTCAGCTGAGCCAGTTCTCTGGGCAATATTCCTGTGCTAAATACTCATGACTCTCCACTCTCAGTCCTCTGACCTGTTTACTCAAAATCCAAACTGACTTTCATTCTTATATTTCAGAATGTCATCAACATAGCTGACCACATCCTTAATTCCACCTCAGTAACCAACTGGACAGTATTACTGCAGGAAGAAAAGAATGCCAGCTCCCGGTTACTACAGACACTGGAAAACATCAGCGTTCTGGTACCTTCGACAGCCCTGCCTCTGAATTTTACTCGAGAATTCATTAATTGGCAAGGGATTCCAGCATCCCCAAGTCAACAAAAGACGGGTTACATCTATGAGACTGAAATGTTCTCCAGAAATAACTCCATTCCCATTAGAGGCCACGTGTTAATTAAGTCAGACCAATTCCAGGGGACCCTTCCAGAAACCATCATCAGCATGGCCTCCTTGACCCTGGGGAACATTCTGCCCATTACCAAAAATGAAAATGTTCAGGTCAATGGGCCCGTGATAGCCACGGTTATCCAAAACTATTCCATAAATGAAATTTTCCTGAATTTTTCCAAGATGGAGTCGAACTTGAGCCAGCCTCATTGTACGTTTTGGGATTTCAGCCACCTGCAGTGGAACAATGCCGGGTGCCACCTAGTGAATGAAACTGCAGACTCGGTGACATGCCGCTGCACTCACCTGACCTCCTTCTCCGTGCTGATGTCACCCTTTGTGCCCCCTTCCATCGTCCCCGCTGTGAAATGGGTCACCTTTGTGGGGCTGGGCGTCTCCATTGGGAGTCTCCTCTTATCCCTGATCACTGAAGCTCTGTTCTGGAAGCAGGTCAGCAAGAGCCAAACCTCACACACCCGCCACATCTGCATGGTGAACATCGCCCTGTGCCTCCTGATTGCCGACGTCTGGTTTATTGTCACTGCCACCGTGGACGCCATGGCAAACCCTCCTGGAGTCTGCGTGGCCGCAGTGTTCTTCACACACTTTTTCTACCTCTCCTTGTTCTTCTGGATGCTTATGCTCGCCTTCCTGCTGGCTTATCGGGTTATCCTCGTGTTCCATCACGTGGCCACGCCTTGGATGGTGGCCGTCGGCTTCTGCCTGGGCTATGGGTGCCCTCTCATTATCTCCATCATCACCATTGCCGTTACTCAGCCCAGCAATGGCTACAAAAGGAAAGATGCCTGCTGGCTTGACTGGTCCGATGGGAGCAAACCCCTCTTGGCCTTCGCCGTTCCTGCGCTGACTGTCGTGGCCGTGAATTTGGTTGTGGTGCTGTTCGTTCTCACAAAGCTCTGGAGGCCCACTGTCGGAGAAAGACTGAGTCAGGACCACAAGGCCACTGTCGTCCGCGTGGGGAGGAGCCTCCTCGTTCTGACTCCTCTGCTGGGGCTCACCTGGGGCTTTGGCATAGGGACGATGGTGGACAGCCAGAATCCGGTGTGGCACATTATTTTTGCATTACTCAATGCATTCCAGGTGAGAGCAAGAAACATAATCTACTCTATCACCAGGTAACTGGAATAATTTGAGAGAATTGAGGATGGAAAGACCACTCTGGAAGCTATCTCATTTCCCTGCCTCCAGTAGGACTATAACCAAAACTGCCTGGCAACAGTGAATAGGAAAGAAAAGATTCATTTTTCCCAACAGTTACTGTCATATTGAATCAGAATATTAGGCATCTTCGGTAATCCATTCCAGGGTTTCAAATCTGTTAGAGTTGACGTAGCTAACGCTAATCTCTCTTGCTGCTGACCCAGTCCTCTCTCTCTTATGTGAATCTCTGCAAAAGCACACAGGGAAAGGGAAATAAGAATACTTGTTGAGTCTGAGTGTGCAAAGGAGGTCCCTAGAGCGCCACAGAGCAGGGGCTGGCACACTGCAGGCAGTGCTGTTTTTGTAAATGAAGTTTTATTGGAACACAGCCACGTCCATTTGTTTACGTAGGGTCTGTGGTGGTTTTCATCACCAAGGCAGAGGCAGCACTTACAAGAGACTAGACGACCTGCAAAACCTGAACTATTTACTATCCGCCTCTTTACAGAAAAAGCGTGTCAACCTCTGCTGCAAAGGATGGGTTTTACATGCCATGATCAGCGTGTTCAGACAGTAGGTGGACAGAGTGATCCTTAGGTTTGGGTGAATCAGAAAAGAAAGTCTTCAGTCCTGGTTCAGGGAAGGTTTTCAGGGTCTCCTCTGGACAATGACTCAGGGAAGTGATGGTTAAACGTTAGAGCTCTGGAGTTAAATAGCTCTGGGCTCAAATATGTCATGTTATCCAACTGTGTGAGCACTAACCAATTATTTAATTTCTTGATTCTTCAATTCTCTCATCTGATAAACAGGGATAATGTTATTACCTGGATCTCGGAGTAAATGTGAGGATTAAATGAGGTCATTCAGCACTTAGGGGAGTGCCTGGCACAGAGTGAGTGCTTTGTAGGTTTTCCTGAGAGCAGCTGGCTCTCCACCTGCTTCGGCAAGCCAGTGTCCCTCTAGGTGGCAGCACAGAAGGCCGCCATGGCGAGCACACACCAAACCGTGACAGGTTAGGGACCTCCAGTCCGGGGCAGGCCCTTGGTGACAGGCTGTCTCAACAGGCAACAACTGGGGGTGCTCTGACAGGGAGGAGGATTTCAAGGTCCAAGAATGACTTCACCAAGGGTCCCCCAAGAGCTGGAGGTGATGGAAAAGATGCTGATCTGGGTCTACTTCCTCCACTTGGCCTTGGGATTGGACCTCAGTGCCAGCTGACACCATACATACTTAGTAAATGGTGGTTTAATGCCCAAAGGAAGAGTAAGACTTAGAGCCAAGTGGAAGCTCTTCGTTTGGGGTTTAGGACGACACAAAGGGGGAAATGAGGCTCCACATGTGTTTAAAACTGTATTCACTCAATCATTTATACATCCAACCACAAAAAAGTGGGTTGAGTGCTTTGTGCTAATCCAGGCATCGCGGAGGCCACACGGTGCCTTTGCCTTCAAGGCACCCACAGCCTAGTAGGGGACAGGCAAGGAACCACTTCAGTGTTGGGGGACATAATAGAATAGTATTACATGTAAATGATTTGTTTTCTGGAAAACAAAACGACAATACATGTGCTTTATTCCTTTTTTTTTTTAAGGGGTTTTTCATCTTATGTTTTGGAATACTCTTGGATAGTAAGGTATGTATATTCATTTCTTTCTTCTTCCCAGGCCTTCCACCCCACCCCTTCAGTCCTGGGGCCCTTATTCATATATAAGAGATTAGCCCAGGGGTACTTTTAAATACAATTCTATAATTTTATCAAAGGCAGGCTTAGTCCAGAGAAAAAAGAATTAAACACTCACTGCTGATAATAAAACTATAAAGAACTAATCACAACATATAATGTGTAATTATTGTGAAAAAGGAAATTGTTTTTACTTTTATTTTTTTCTTAATTAAATTATGATTTGGCAATAATTAAAGAGCAAAAATCCTTTCCTTAGGGGTAAATTCATTTTTGTTCCTTTAAATAATTTATCCATTTACTTAGACTTTGCTGAAAGGTCTACCTACTTCTGTATTTTTAGAATTTTATATATTTTTATATTACATAGTCTCTGATGTTAAAGAAAATTCCTAATGAAGGACAAACAATGAAAGTAAAAAATAACAGAAAAAATACTTTAAATAAATTGGTATCATTATTTTTCCAAACTTTGAGCAATTTTGTTGAGAGAGGTAAAGACAGTAAGCTAATAAATGTAGACTTTGTTTTAATAAGAAGATAAGAATATTCTGCAGTTATCATAATGGTTGCACATGCACAAAACTCCTGTTTACAAAGAAGCAATTTGCTTCTTTTTTGATTAGACTAAATAATTCCGTTGTTGACACCATTCACTTGGTTGGAAAATTCTTCACTTCAAAGATAAACTTCAATTTAGCAATTAGTGCCAATTACTAATGCCTGCCTAGATTCTGAATTATTGTGGCTTTTGGTATTGTTGTTCTTTGTTTAGCTCTAGATTTGTTTACAGGTAAAGAACAGAAATAAGAGAAAAGAAATCCTTTCATCAGATACCCAAGCTTATGATCTATTAAGTACTTCCAGGAAATACTACTACTTAAGTAGCACCTTCCTTCTGCAGTTGTGTTCCTGATTTGTCACAGTGTAGTTGCATATGCGTGGTTCCCAAATATTTCTTTGTTGCCTTCCAGCTGCGACAGCTGCTACTCAACAAGTTGTCTCCTTTAAGCTCTTGGAAGCGAGCAGCAAAGGTAATTATCTCCTGCCGCCACCCAGGCAAGGCACGAAGTTCCAGTCTTGCATTTTTCTCTTGATGCAGTCCCACAGCAAGCCCCCTCTTGTGTAAAACCCCTTGAGTTTCTGTCACTGTTAGATTCCTGGTGTGTGTCACGATGCCCAGCACACGGTCAGTCCTCACTAAAGAGTTGTTGAATGAGTGAGTGAGTGAATGAATGAATTCGAAGGTGCAGAAAGCGTCGAGGATGCTCAGGCATGGGATGTGTGGTTCTCTTGGGCATTTGCTATAATCTGACTTGACTTCCAAGATCTGGAATCAGTAGGGTTCTCTTCTCTGCCTGACTTTCTGGATCTCTTTTCCTGCTCCAGAAAAGGAGATGGGGAGGTCCTGACTAACTTCTAGTTTATAAAACACTCTCTCTCACTCGGTGTAACTGACTTTGTCCCCTGAAATTTTAGCTCTTTCTTCTACAAACTGCTAAGTTTGTATGGAAATGGAGGATTCCTGTTTTCATTCTTTGCACGAAAGTGTAATCCATGTAAGGAGAGCAAAGTTTGAAACAAAAGTACTTGCATCCCTATTTTGTATTTTTGACATTAATTTGAACTTTTGCCTTTCAGCACAACACGGAGGGCCATCCAGAAAGGGTTCTAAAAAGCAGAAAGTTCCGCGTTTGATAAACGTCAACTGACTTAAGGGCATGAAAAACTACATGGATATTTAGAGATTTTTTTACAAGGGATAATATAACCTTCTTAAATAAAAATAAACAGTGAGGGAATTAGCCTCTAGCATTAAAATAATTTCCCTGGGTTTGCATTTCGTAGGAAAGGGCTGTGAATTAGGAAGCAATGACCCATGAGCTGGCAGACCTGCTCCATATTTCTGACCCAGTAAAATTGGCTGTGTGATCTTAGGAAAGTCAGTATCTTTTGGTTTCAGTGTTCTCAAACTGTAAAAAAAAGTGTTGGACTGGTTACTCAAAGCAGTTCTCACATTCTGGGGTTCTGATTTTATATCTTGAAGAACTAAAATCCCTTGAACCAGAAAATGTGAAACAAATGAAACATTCTCTGCTGTTTCGAAAAGGGGGTAGTTAGAGCGTCGGTGACTGCATTCAAGAAAAAGCTTTAATTAGTAAAGCAAGCACAGGATACTCCCCACCCTACAAAGCAGGCAGTGAGAATTTCTCTCATTGGAAAGCCAAAGAGAGAAAAACACTCAAAAGTAAAATAAAACAAAACCCAAAGTGAAGATGCCTGACAGTGTTTTTTCTCCCTGTTTCAAATGTAAAGTGTGGGCACTTTGCAGCAGGCAGCGGCAGTCAGTGAGGGCTCTGTGTTTTCTGGATTTGTGTCCCTTTTGCAATTTCATTTTCAAGTCAGGTGACAAAGGGAGATTTTGTTTTCTGGTGAGGTGGCTCATTTGCTTTAAGATAAATGCACATTCAGCAGAAGAAAAGAGGCGTACTTGTAATCTTTGGAGGGAGTTTGAATGAAAAAGCTGCACCTAGATCAGAGTGATGAGCAGACAGGGAGAAGTAACACTTGGGATGAAGGCTCCTGCCAAGAAACTCACTCGGGAGTGAACAGAGAGCAAGGGTCGTAACCAGGTGTGGATGCAGGACCACAGTGTCAGGGTGGAGCTGAGACACCAGGATGTGAGCAAGTCCACATGCTGGACGGGATGAGCCATCAGAGAGAGTCTGAAGACCAGTGACAGAAGTTTCCTGGGAAAACAGACGGAGTGTCTGTACTGAAGGTGGAGATTAGACACAGGAAGTATCAGGGATGCAGACAGAGCAACAGGTACAGATTGGGGTCATGATGTTGAGAGAATTCAGACCTGGTTACCTTTTTTTTTTTCAAGTAAGATTCAGGGCCATCCACTAAGGGATGGGCAGAGGGATGGTGAAGCAGGGGAAAGGACCAGTGAAATTTGGATTGTTGGCTGAAGGGAGTAGGAGAAGCAGCCGGTGGTGTTCTCAGTAAGGACCGTTCCCCAAGCCGCCATCACACTGTGCGGACCCACATGGGGTTTCTCTCACGCTCCTCTCTCTGCTGTGGGCTCAGGACCCCTTCCTGGCCCTCCCATCCTCCCTGGCCACGTCCTCTGTGACTCCACATCAGAAGTCAAACTCTAGTGGCCTGTACAGATGCCCCCTCCACAAAGAAGGGATTTATTTATTTTTAGTTCCAGTGACTCAGGCTCTCTTGACTAACAGTTTAAACCCCTAGAAACTTATGCATGCGCCTGAAGAAGCTGCTTTTCCCCAGAACACGCAGAGTCTCTGAGCGTGTTGCAACCTTAGATTCTTCTAAGTAGGGCAGGATGCGGTTTTAAATGCAATGATCCTGACCTTAGGATTTTTCTTTAGGATTATAGAATTATGTGTATACGGAGCCCTGAATTCTAGAAAAGCAATTCTTTTGCTTTGCAATTTTCAGACATTTTTCGTTCTTGTCTCCATGATCATTTTTTCCCCCAGAGCTCAGTGTAGGGTAGACACCAATAGTTTATGAAAATCAGGAAACTCACTGGGCTACATACTACATATAACAAACATTTGTTTCTTTTGTTCTGATTTAGCCTCCTCATGACATGGACTGTAGCACGAGGTGGGACTTACTCCTTTCTATTTCCTCTGTGCTCAAAACATTGCCTGACACAGTGACATTCAATAGGAGATGTTAAATTAATGAACAAATCAATTAATGAATGAGACAAGGTTATAATGTACCTTAACACTTGTATCTTTCCCAAGAGGCACGTGTTCTTTATTTTAAATATTTTACTTCAGTCTTTACATTTTTCAACTCTGTGTCGCCTCTGCTCCAGTGACTACAGAATTGAACACAAGCGATTTGAAGTATTGTTTTTCCTCCGTGGGTTCCTGTTCTAGTGATAAATGTGTGAACTGAAGAAATGTGAAGATGGACACAAAAAAAGATAACATCTTCTTTAGAACTGTTTTCTACTTGTTAAAAGTTGTAAGAATACACAGGAATACACAATTCACTTGAAAATAAGTTCTTTGGCATTTAATTTAATTTAATTTAAATTTTTGGCATTTTAAATAGATTAAAGCAGAAGAAAGCATATGGCGGTGAGAACAGTTGACCCTTGAACAGTGTAAGGGTTAAGTACCCGCCCCCTCCACAGGCTGCCAGGCAGTGGAAAATCTGCATCTCACTCAGCCCTTTATATCCACTGTCCTCCATCCATGGATTCAACCAACCACAGATTGTGTCACATTTGTTGTTTGAATAGTACATATTTATTGAAAAAAAACCTGCATGTAAGTGGACCTGTGCAGTTCAAACCCATATTATTCAGGGGTCAACCGTCCTCTAATTTCTTGAAAAGAGAACAGTGCACTAGGTGGATGGAATTTAGGATTGTTCATGGCACTGAGACATCGGGCAATGTAGACCAACACTAAAAGAATACGTTCAATGCCTAAATGATTTGTTTTTCTTTTGTGCAGCAAAACCCATCAGATGTTTCCACCAAACCCAAATTTGAAAAGACTTTCAACCCATTCCGACACAAAGGTGAGTTACAACCAGCCAAAGGTTATAAAGGGTAGGAATAAAGACTATGAACACATCATGTGAGGAAAATTCAATGACAGCTTTTAAAAAGTTCACGTGAGAAGTGTGTGCGTGTTGGCCAGCCGTGTGTCCCGAGTTCGTCCAGACAGCACGGAGGGCTAACAGAATAGGGCTGGGGATCGGACACTTGTGGAGACCAGCAAGGCTCCCTTTCAGCTTCGTGACAAGTCACCACCATTTCCTCAGCTAGACGTGATATGACTTGGTGACACTGAGCTTGGAGGGCACGGGGTGAAGGAAGTGGTTAGACTCACACCAGTTGTGTCCTTACTGGAGAATCTTGCCTCTGGGCCAGCTGCCGGGTACTGGGCCCGGGGCCAGGTGCCTGTGCCCCGAATTTGGACATATCCTCCTCCCTAAAGTGTCCCTGAGGAAGGAGGAGCCACCAGAGCCACCACCTGCCGTGGGTGAGGGGCCACGCCCCCCTCTGCTTACGACATGTATTGTTCCTATGCTTATATGTTGGCTGTTGCTAAAGTCAGTGATATTCAGCTCCCGGAAAAACGTAAAGATATTTAAGCATCACACACAGTCGCTGTTCTCGCGGAGGAGAGGGTTGCATCCTGGGGCTTCAGGAGAAGCTCTTCCATCACACGTTAAACTAAACTGCAGTCACATTCCAAAGGGCGTGAGTCCCACTTCACATTAAATCATGTTGATAGCCTCACTAAGGGTGAGAATGGGCAACTCACTTTAGATTCCAATCAAAATTATTTGAATTTCAGATAAAGTTCGAGTGTCTGAACTTTAAAGACACTTCCCTCCCCAGATGTTTGGGATCCTCATCCCGAAGACTTGGGTCCTGTTATCACTGCCACCAGTCAGACTGAGGGCTTTTTTTAAAAAAATAAATCTCTTTATCTTTTTGGATGTTTGTTCCTCATCAGTAAAATGAAAAGCTAAGAGATCACTAAGGTTCCTCTCAGCTGTAACATTCGGTGATCTCAAATCTTTTATCTCATTTCTCAGCAACATCTGAAAAATACAGTGCTACTCTTCTGAAATGAGAGCTGTCTGACAGGTGTAAGTGTCTGTGGCATTAAGAAAATGCTGTGCCTGGCAGCCAACCACACCCTGTGTCTTTCCCTAACCTCTGCCTAAAGCTGCCCAGAGTTGTAGAGAACCGCATTCATCATGGTCTCATGCTTGACTCCAACACAGTAGCAATAATTATCATTTTTTTCCTCTCTTAGACAATTATGCCCTTTCTCATCCTGGAGAGTCATCCAGTGACGTCATGCTAACGCAGTTTTCATCAATTGAATAAAGCTGGGAACTGTAAAATCCAGGAAAATTTTTTGGAGCATATCAACATAGCTAAACGTCAGTGAAGAAATTATGTTCAATATCAGATGGAGTTTTCTGACTTAGGAGTCTGGGAATAAAGCAAGGAGATTTCAATGGCTTCATGACCACCATCTTTAACGTCAATGAAATGGAGAGATGTATTTACATGTGGTTTGATTCAAAGGAATCACTTCATAAATGTAGAATAAATTTGGTCGGAAATTACATCAGTTGTACTGGCCTCTCACTGCCACAAACCATGGTTTCCTTTTTTCATAAAATAGCATTATGCACGTGGCATTTCCAGTCATCTGAGCTGGAGTAAGGAAATGTTGTGAAATCTCTTTAGATACATTGATGGACCACGTTCGCTTTCTTATTAAAAAAAAAGTCATCGGTGAAAATTTTCTAGAGGAAAGGTGTTTCCCTCTTCCAGATTTTCCAGTTGGATTTTCTGCTTATTTTTACTTTTTAGGTTCAGTCACTTAAATTTGAAAGATAATCAGAAACACAATGGGAAGTGTCCATTTCAGGTAGCTTTGCAGTCCTCACTTAGGAAGTGTCACAATGTGATTTCATGTGTAATGCAGTATTTTTCAGTTCGCAAATCACTTTCCCGTGGTCCCCCATCCAGCGACGTGAGGTGTCCAGGCAGACCTAGCACAGAGGTGAGGACACGGAGGCTTGGACAGCTGAAGTGACTTCCCAAAGACTGTGAAGCCCGTGAAGGAGTACTGGGGGCTTTTAGGACGTAACAGCCTTGAAAATTACCTGCAATCCGAAGCAAGCTTTATGAGGTCAGATGCGAGATTTGTGACTCCCAGAATTCTCTCTAGGTAAGAGGCAAATTGAGGGACAGTTTGGTTGTCAGCTTCCAGAAAGACCTTAAAACACCCTGGTTTTCTTTCATAATACACTGTCGGCACTTTCTGGAAATTATTTGCGGGCATAACTGGTGACGCTTTTGAATGAGCTACAGAGCGTTAGACAAATAAGAGAGGAGGAGACATTTCCCTTCCACACTGCCATCACCTGTGCTCACCTGAGTTTCAGCTCTGACCACAGTGCCCAGAAGAACCAAGCCCTTTGATTCATCCTTGTTTCCAGAGTCTCCTGGAAATCTGCAGTGGTATTTTGTAAAGTAAAGCGTTGATTTCTCCCAATAATAATTGTGGTGGTGATGACGATGGTAAGTCAAAAACAAGAAGCAACCTGTACAGAGTGCTCACTCACAAAGTGTCGGGCACTGTTCTAAATGCTTCGCATCTCTTAACTCATGTAATCTCCACAGTAAGCTTGTGCAGGGGGCCTGTTATTAACCCGTTTTACAGCTGCTGAAACGAAGGCTCAGGGAGGTTAGAGAATGTGAGTAGGGCCACGGGGAGGGCAAATGGCTGTGTCAGGACAGTAGTCATGGAAGTCGAATTACAGTAAGGAGAGGGTTACATTAAGTCAGACTAGCAGGATGGGCATTGTTTATTTCAGTGTAATTAGAATCCTGGACCCCTTGGTCTGTAAGGGCGCTCAGGCGTCATCTAGTCACTATTTCACACGCATCCCTGTTGTCCTAAGTCTCAGCAGCCTATGATTACAGGAGGAGGTCACGCCCACACTTAATGCTGTCTGCAGGAGTATATTAGTCAGCTCAGACTGCCGTGATGGAACACCGCAGACCAGTGGTTAGACAACAGAAATTTACTAGCTTACATTTCTGGAGGCTGGGGAGTCCAAGTGGAAGGTGCTGTCAGCCATGGGGCAGGTCCAGACTGGACCCGCAGGGGCAGTTACTCAACAAGGTGAAAATGATAGGATACTGGATATACTTGAATGTTTTTAATTTAGAAAAAGACTTACATACTTTGAGGTGGCTTGGGGATGAATTTTTGATAAGAACACAGAAATCCAAGCAATTAAAAAAAAGAAAAAGAGAAGGCAGAACAATGAAACATACCACCTGGCTCAGCTGTGAACAGAGCACACCAAGTGTGGATAACGGGAAATGATTTTGATGTAACCAAAATAATAACAATATAACTATATTGGGAAGGTGGAGAATAAGAAGTCCATTTGGGTGGGTGGCAGAAGAGATCTAAGTCTATGTTTTTTGTTTGTGGAAATCAACAAAACTGAGAAACCAAGAAGTAGCATTATAACCATGCTATTTAGAAATATAGAAATATCAGAAGAATCAATTAAGTCCTTTGAAAGAGATTGTCTCTGGTGAGCTGGGAATTACAGAGCTGTTTGACTTTTGAAACCATATCCATATGACTTCGGTTAAATATAAATTGTGTGTGTGTGTGTGTGTGTGTGTGTGTGTGTGTGTGTCATCGGAGACAGCTCAGGACATTCTAAAGTCGGAAGTCACCTTGATTGATTTCCTTGGCCACAAGCTTATGTAGCCTTGGTCAGCTGCTTCAGGTCTTGGAGATGCCTATGAGATGTTCAATTTGAGATGTCCCGTAGACCACGTGGTATACGAATCTATTGCTCAAGGGAAGATCTGGGCTAGAGGTACACTCTTAGGGTCTTCAGCATAGAGACGGTGCTTAAAGCCATGAGACCAGATGAGATCACCTAGCAGATACAGGGAAAGAAGCGGGTAGGTCCAAGCACTGAGCACAGGGGCACCCATCATTTAGAAGTAGGAAGAGGAAAGAGAAGGAGCAGCTCGTGAAGTAGGAGGGAAACCAGGAGAACATGGTGTCCCAGAAGCTAAGGAAAGCATTTCAAGAAGGATTTCCAGGACAACACCTGAGTTAACTACTGAGCGTCAAGAAAGATAAAGACCCCGACCTGCCCATTCCAGTTTGAATGTGAAGATCACTGTTGTATGAATAGAGTAGGCTCCTAGAGGAAGAAAGTCCCCTAGTGGGAAATTTCACATTGAATACACAGGCTAGAATCATGTTTAGACTTTGCCTGGCCTTGCGGTGGATAAGCCCTTCCAGACCTGTAACCAGCTGTTTTAGAAAGACTAATCTTCTCCCTGTTTTACTGATGCTTCCAGCACAAATGAAGGGCTGAGGGAACGGTCATTTTGTAGCACCTAGAATGTTTCCCAGCCTGATGCAGATTTTTGGTAAAAAGCCCCTTATCTATTTCTTTCTAAATGATTCTTACGTGGAAAGACGATTTGCCTTTTGTTAAGAAGGCCGCAGAGCTGTGCTGTACTTACCTTGATCGACCTTCAGGGGGCGGGCTCTGACCAAGAAATAAATCCTGGACAAATTGCTGGAAGCTTAGGTACACCTGAGAGCCACCCTGGAATTTGGGGAGACGAAGGGCGTTTTAAACCAACTACTGGAATTAGGAACAATTTACTGTGTTGCTGCTGTGCTTTTGTCTCGAAAAAGAGATTAGGGAGCTAAGAACATAATAGCTCTGTTTGGGGATGGCAAACAATACCTCTGTTCCCTGGGTTTATGCCCAGGGGTGCTGGTGGACTTTTTAAGCAAAGCAGGAATTAGCCATGGTTGGCCGGGATTTTACCCTGCTGGCAAACCAGTGTTTAATTTAAATTTGGGCCGTCTCAGAGGGATCAACCTTGGGTAACTTGGGCACATTCAGAGTTAATTCAAGCATGTGGCACAAAATAGATGGGGGAGATGCCTAGCTTTGGGGATATATTGCTTACTTTGGGAAGAAAATGGTTTGGCAAACTTTGTACAGTTTTGTTAAACGTAAGCTTCCCTGAGCGAATTATCCAAACCCTTCACAGATTCTATTTTGTACCCAAGGTCGTAGGGGTGGAGGGAACAGATTAAAAGAAACATAAAATAGTGACTTCATTCAGAGCAGGGCTTTACCAGGTCCCCCCAGATTGATCAGGAAAGATCAGGGCTGCTTGCAGTTGACTCCTCAGCCTTCCCCTTGCTGCCAGGGCTTGCCTAGAGCACAGGGTGGATTGAAGAAAAGGGTGGGAGAGGAAACAGAGGTGATCAGATCCTCCAGGATTCCAGTTCCTGTGCTTGATTCAGCACAGATGACCTGCTTTGATCCTCAATCAATTGCATAAGATATTCACCCTTCTATAGATAAGGAAGCCAGGAGATTGGAGAATTTGCGTAACCTGAACAGCAAGGGAGGGGAGTCTGGTGCAGAGAGCTCTACTCTGCCTCACTTCCCTGGTTCCGAAAGCCTCTCGCCTTCACTCCAGGCAAGCAGCAAGCGTTTCTGATATTTTATGACCAGAGATGAATTGCTTTGGAATAAATAATGGACCACGAGGCTGTTTTTAAGAGGATGCTATGCCTAATGCTGTATCATGAAGTGGTTTTTCCAGACACTTGACTCCAGATGCTCCTGATAGCTTGGGCAAGGTCAGGGAAAGGTCAGAACCTGAGAAAAGAACGAAAAGGTTCAGGGATGGGGAAGCGTTCACTGATGAGCACAAACTCTTCTGCACTTGGTGTCCATTTCCCCTGGCTGGATCTTAAACAGAGGTGCCCAGGTGCACTTCCTTGATGGGCTCCCGTGGGGCTAGACGGTGGTCTCTGGGACGGGGTTTGCCTCAGTCATCTCTCTGCGTGTCAATTTCCCATCAGTAGAACCACGGACATGCATTCGTTAGATAAGCTCAGAGATCCCTTCCAGTCCTGACTTTCTCTGATTCTGGGTCTCTTCATAGGTAACACCCTGGGAGAAGAGAAATTTATCACCGAAGTGTACCAAGCGGGTTTGGCGAGAACTTATCTAGCTGGGTAGGACTCACAGATAAAGCAATGCCAATAGCTACATTTTCCCCAACCAGATGGGCGGCAACACCCCTCTGGAATTCTGACCTGACACTTGAAACCGGAGCGGAGGAGCGCCCCAGTGTGATGTGTTGCCAAGGGATACATTGCTTTTGTGGATAAGGTTTCCTGGTTCTCAGATCTCAGCCATGTCCCCCAACAGGGCATGGTGAGGCAGCTGTGAATTCCAGGACACTGCCAAGGACAACTCTTTGTGGCCTGGAAGCTTTGCCTGGGGCTGGTGATAATGAGACTTTGTTTTCCGGAAGTAGGCTGGGTGGGGGAGCCAGCCCCACCTGTCCTCAGTGTCACCTGACTGTGGGAATGTTCATCAGCTTAAAAAGGAATATATCAGAAGTCGCAGTCATGGAATCACTTCCAGAACTTATGTTGACAACTGTTTACGTATTTAAGTCTGCAGCAACACGCATCTCTCCTGCCCTGCTTTCTTTTAGACTAGAGTAGTGATTCTCAAAGCGTGTCCCCAACCAGCAGCATCGGGGTGACCTGGGACTTGTTAGAAATACTAATTCTTACGCCCTACCCGAGGCCTCCTAAATCAGAAACGCTGGAGTGGGGCCCTGGGACCTCTGTTTTAACAAGGCCTCCCAGGGGGACTCTGATGCAGACGCAAATTTGGGAACCATTGACTTCCAGAACTCAGGGAAGGAATGTTCTAGCCCAAAGGCAGCAGATTAGGCGCTGAATAAACCTTGCCCTGTGCAGGATGGTAGGGCGGGGAGTGTTTCCCTTTCTATTGCCAACAGTCCCGTGGGCCTCAGGAATCAGCAAAGTCTTGGTACTTGTGTGAGCAGAGGAGTGTTCAAGTTGGATGGCCGTCTTCTGGACAATGTAACCTGTTAAGAAGGCAAGGGGATGGAGCCCTGGCTCCAACACTTCCTGTCTGGATTAACTTGGTTCTAGCACCAAAGCCTCGCAACTTCATCTGTAAGAAAGGGTGATAACTCCCTGTAAAGTTATTGTTGGTGAGACAGGATGGAAGAGGGCAGGGCACAGCCATTCAAGGAATGACAGTAATTAACACCAAAATGGTGGAAGATTCAACCCCCAGTTGTCCTTGAGGATTGAGACTGTGGGAAGTTTGACTTCTAGTAGACCTTGAGCTCCATTTTACGCCCATTGTAACATATTAGCATGATAAATAACACGCCCACAGGCGGCATGACAGTGCCAAGGCTAACCATAGAAGGTCAGAGAGTGAGCGGTGGCCAAATTCCTGGGAATCCCAGCCCCTTTCTGAGGGTAGCTGGGAAAGTCCTCCCACTTGTAGGAGTGGAGCTACTGAGCCCATGAACACTGGCAACACCATGCCCCGTGGCCGACTCGCTCACTCCCTCCCTCCTCTTCAGAGACGGCCTGCACTCTGTCTATGGAGTGTGTACCTACTTTTACTTTAACCTGAGCACCCAACCCCCACACCTCATGGCCTTTCTCTCACCTTACACTCTATGCAATGTGTATCTTTCTAAATAAATCTCCCTTTACTCAACTGTGGCTCGCTCTTGAATTCTTTCCTGCGCGCAGCCAAGGACCCACACCTGGCGGGGCAAGTCCCAGGGGCTCCACCGAGACCTGGCACACGGCCCTCCTCACACCCCACACTTGTTTTTCCTGCATCATTGGGACTTTGCGAGATAAGCCTGAAGATTCTCAGCGTGCTGTCTGATATTTGGTAAGCCTCCAACAAATACTGGTTGTTACGAATATTAATAGTGCTGATGTTAATAACGCAGCATGAATTCTACACCATATTGTCACTGCCTCAAAGCAGTGCACTTAAAGGAAAGATACAAGCTTCTGGGACCAGAGACAAGGGTTCAAATCTCAGTCCTGCTACTGACCACCTTGCACAGACTGTCCTACCCCTCTTGATTTTAAAAAGTGGGAAAGATGACAATTACACACTGTAAGTAAGTAAGTAATAAGTCAGTAAAGCTGCTTGCTTGATGCCTGAAAGACGATAGATGTTTGCTACATTTTCTTTCTTCCTCCTCTTTTTTCAGTGGGAAAATAAACCCCATTTTCAAGGCTCTGAAGGTCGGTGTCCCAGGGATTTAGTCAAGCAGAGCATGGATTACATTGGAGCATGCTACCAGGTGGCTTAGAAAACACCCATTTAAAGCCAAGGCGGAGGACTAGGGGCCTCTGTGAAGGGAGCAGGATGGGTAGGTATATTTCTTTTTCTCGTTCATTATCCTACAGAAAAGTTTAGTGACCCTTAACAAGTCGAAAGAAAAATAGCCCAGGTGAACGAAGGCTTTTGAAAGGAAGACTCCTAAAGAGAAACAAACTGAAAGAAATTTTGGATTCTCGTTTCTTGTTAAGATAAAACAGGCTTGAAGTATATCAAAGGCATTGCCACAGCTTCTGCTGAGGACCTTTCCAAATATACAGGACTCTCAGATGCCTAAATTACAATCCGTTCCTAGCCCATCTCTCTCTCTGACTTCTGTATTTTTTTTACCTTCAGGAATACCGGCCTCCAGCCAAGGATGTCTTTTTCTGGCCTCTCTTCCTTTCTGCCTCCCCAGCACCAGTGTGGATACACTTTCCTCATCCTGGGGTTGCAGGTGCTGGGGCGGGGGTAGGGGGATGTGGGACAGTCCTAGACGTTTGTTTGAGGGTTTACATGAACCAGAGTGAACCTTCCAAGCACAACGTGTAAGATGTATAGGAGGTGTGATGAGGAGGTAGTGAGGTCATTTGCTTCCCAAAAAGGAATTTTAACTTTTACTTATTAATTCATTTGAGGAAGCTGAGTCCGATGACCAGAAGTATGAACTCTGGACTCCGCGTTTGCAGGATGGCTCTCACACTCAGCCTGTGTCCTCCAGGGGTGGGAAGGGGTGCAATGTAGTCCCTCCAAGGCCCCCATTTGCTCACTGATAAAATCCAGGCAGTGATGGTACCTCCCTACGGGTTTGTTATGGGATTTAAATGAAGCAAGTCCTGGAATATAGTATGTGCTCAATTTGTTAGCTACAATTACTTTTAGCGTTAATTTTCTTATAAATATAAAAAAATATATAAAAGAGAATGTAAAAATTCCTCTCCTTATTTTATGTTTGCCTCCCCAGTACCTCTCCAGCCCCCCTTCTCAAGAAATAATTGTTATTTTTGTTTTGTTTTTATTTGGGTTTTTTAAAAGTATTTATTTTTTATTTTATTGCATTTTAATTTTTTGTTGGAGGGGTATTACATTTATTTATGTACTTATTTTTTAATGGAGGTACTAGGGTTTGAACTCAGGACCTCACGTGTGCTAAGCATGCGCTCTACCACTGACCTATACCCACCCTCCTGGTTTTTGGAATGTATCTTTCGAGACTTTATCCTTCCACGCAAATGGGATCTACTTTCTACATGTATGTATTCTCCTTTGTAAGCTTCTGTCTAGTGTTTATTTCAAAAATTCACAGAAGAAATTTGGAAAATTTCTGTGAGGCAGAACTAGGTATAAAATACAGAGGCAATAGATCTCAAAACTTCAGAGCTTTGGAGTTATATCTAATTTTCAATAAAAACTACCTTGGCTACTTATGCCCACAAAACGTGGGTCTGGATGAATTTTATTTTCTCAGAAAATTCACACCCCTCTCAAAGCTGCTGATACGGTCATCACAGCAGATAGTTAGAGGATTCCGATGCTGCTGGGAAGGTAACTCCAAGGGAAGTCTTAACTCTGCACACACACACCCCCTTCCTCCCCCATCTCCCTGCCAGCCCTGCAGTGCTGTAAAGTCCCAAATCAGAGTATTAACTCGGACTCCCCCTCCAGCATAGCCGATAAATCCATGGTCGTGTGCAAAAACACATAGCAGACACAGAAATGGGCAACGAGCAACTTCGTTCAAGATCTGACCTTATCTGCACCTTGGCAGGGACCGGCCGCTTCTATTGCCAAGAGGTGAGCCTTCACTACTGAAGTCCAGCTCTTCCTTTAAACGACAGTACATTGTAGCATACGGTGCCTACACGTGCTCACTTCTCTTACAACATTCCCAGGAGGAGGAGTGAGAGCAAGCAGTCCAGGAGTTAGGGCCTGTATGTCTCACTTTAAGACACGGCTGTGGCTCCTGGTTGAACATTTGCCCAGATCCAGGTGCATCTTTCTTGCACCATCATCACTGAGTGATGCTCATGTTTGTCATCTCCACCTTGTCCAGAAAGAGTCCACTCCAACCACATCTTATTGACAATCAATGCCTTTTAGACTCCACAAGCCTTCTATTACACATCTTCTGTGTTCTAGGTACGTGTCTCAATACCAGGTTCTTTACATAGGAAATGTCACTTAATTATAAAATTACCCTCTTGGTTCTACAGATGAGGAAACAGAAACCAAATTCACCTAGAAAGTGTCAAAAGTGAGGTTAAATCCAGAGACTCTCTTACCCCAAAGTCCATGTTGTTTCTGCTGCAAAAACTATTCAGGACCCCAGAATCACTGAAAGGCTGGTGAGCAGGGATCACCTAGATGGCTCCCGGTATTTATCCCATTCATCTACTTTGGTTAATGGCTTCCTAACAACCTTTTATAATTTAGTCCCAGCAAGAAATGTCATCACTCAGCCACTAAAATACTGGCCAGAGAGTTCATGGTTGACAGTTCCACCACTGGGTGTACCTGCATCCTTCACAGGCTGTGCAGCCATTTCAGGCATCAAACCTCCAATTCTTGCTTCTCCAGCCTTACCCCCTCACAATCGATGGATGGACAAGAAGGTCAAGAAGTTTGAATAACCTCTTAGGAGCGTGAGGACACACTCAGGAAGCCAGGCTTTTGGGCTGAATTTCTTGAGTGGTAAGATAACTATTGTTCTTTCTCCCACAGTGGAGAAGTCAAAAGCCAGCACTTAAGAAGCGCCTAGGAAATCCTCCGTTTTCATTCTCAGCTCATCTCCAAGGGAGACGGGGACAGAGGAGAGCTGTCCAACAACAAACAAGTATGTAAAAAAAACCCCAAAAAATCCTTTACTGGATGTTGGAAAGCATGAGGGGAAGGAAAAAAGTAAAAACAAGGAGAAAAAGAAACCAATTCTATTCTTACTGCTACTGAGAGCATGTTGTGGAGAAATTACAAAGGGTTGTACATTCCTGGAAGGAAAACAAAGTTGCAGACGCTGGGAGAATCTCTTGAATTTCTTCTATTTGTCAGGATTAAAAACTCAAGGTGGAAAGGAGTGGAAAGGACCATTTTCAGGAAAAACTGAAAATCACAGTTAGTTCTAGTAGGATAAGGAATAAAACATGGTTTCCTTTTAATTTTCATCTTATGAAATGACCTCTCAACACACTCCGTATTTTCTTAGTGGGAGCATTTCTTCTTTCTAAATACATCCTACAAATCTTGGGACAGATCCTTTCTTTGTATTTAGTAGAAACTAAATCAGAAGATTTGACTAGATTTGGAGCCATTACGCACGATAAACTACCACACAGTCACAATCCTCGGAATGCACACATGAGATCGGCAAAAGTGATAACTGGCTTGTTTACAAAGGGCTGAACGCTCGTGTGACCTTTATTAACATTGGTAGTCCTGCAAACGTTGAAGTGAGCAATCAAACTTCAAGCTTCTAGCCCTGGGCAGGGGGCGGATGTGCTGAGAAGGACATTTACCCTCACAGACTTTGAAGGGAAGAGAACATTCCTTGAGTTGGGCCAGCTTTACTTCCAATGGGGAAATGGGCTTGTATATTTACCAAACACCACTGGAGACCAACTCATTCTGGAAAACAAACACGGCACTAGCTCTGCAGGTCTGCAGTGGTTCTGCTTGGAAGAGTATGAGCGCCGGTCTTTGAGTCTTTCCAAGATCCTTTCATCCATTCAACAAAAATCTATGGCGGGCCAGGCGCTATTCTAGGGACTAGGGCTTCAGTGGGGAGCAGGATGAACAGGCAGGTGAGGTTCCTGCCCATGTGGAACCTGTGTGTCTCTCCCCATCAGACATCCACGTGGGTAGAAACCCATCACAAGTCTACAACTTTTCAGCTTGCCTGGTCAGTCTCTCCTAACCTCTGCTACTTGTCAAGGGGTTACTATTACTATTACTACTACTACTACTACTACTATTATTATTATTAATTTTTTTTTTTTTTACTGATTTGGAGTCCTGAGGCCCTGTCAATAAAGAACCTGGATTCATCTACTTTTACGCTCTAGTTCCAAAGGAAAATCTCACCACTCCCTGTATTGTTTCACGCATCTAGAAAGCCCACCCACTCTCCCTTCCACCTTTGCAAATCTCCTTGGCGCTTCAAGATCCACGTGGTACCCGACGTCCTACGTGAAGACATTCCTGCCGGCTCCCACCGCCACTGACTCTCCTCTCTTTTGAACCTTGGAGAACTCAAGTAGCCACCGGCATGTATTACAAGGGAAACTTGATTGCTCTTTTTTCTACCATTTGCTGCTTCTCATCTCCATTAACCTTGTTTCACCTGCTAGGTTATACAGTCCTAGCCAGCAAGGACTGAGCTTTATCCTTTGATGGTAGCTAGCTCATTGGTGTTAGACTTGAATAGTAGTTGCATACATTTGAAATACACCTTTTCATTTGCTCATTAAAAATGCTTTTAATAATTGAGTTATGTTCTGAGTCATTCATATATATATATATATACACACATATATGTATATACACACACACACATATATATATATGTATATTTATTTATTAAACTTATTCTGAATTCCTATTATGTCCAAAATGATGTGGTGCTGTAGGGGATGGAAAGAAAGTTGAACATTCAATATATGCCCTTAAAGAGTTCACACTTTCCTAAATGAGCCAAGAGAGGCCAAGAAAAGATTCAACAAGTTTGAAATGAAAAATAAACCCATGTTGTAATTCTTGGTTTCCTTTAGTGGATACTGTTTGTGTGTGTGGTTGTGCGTGTGCATGCATGAGTGTGTGTGGTGTGTAATACATTTGGTTTATAAGAGGAAAGGTCAGTTCTGCCCTGTTTTAGAGAACTTTTTATATTACATGAAAATTTTCTACAAGAAAGCTAGGTGATTGGATAAAAGCTAAAAAAGATTTCATTGATCATCCAGATGTGGAGAATATAGAGAAGGAACCACCAGAAGATTGACCGATTGACTTGTATTTTCTCAACACGATCCTAAATGATCAGTTATTTACAGATATTTCCCTCTTCATGCAATTTGAAAAATGGGCTTCACTCTGGTCAAGACAATTTTGCCTTCTGTATTATTCGTTTGTCAGTCTGGAGTAAGAAGGAAGTAGCTCTGGACGCGGTAGAGAAAATATGGTCGGAGGAGATGAGGAAAGAAAGGCTCACTCATTCCATGTGACTGTATCTCCACAACACACCTCGGTCCAGAGCCTCTCACATCTCCCCGTGTTTCTTTTAAATACACAAATGAGCACTTCAAGCCACTTTTTGCTATTTTCCCATCTCAGTTCTCTCCATTGTTTGCCAAGCTCTTCTGGACAAGCCAAAATGAAATGTATTTCCTTCTTGGTGACTGTTCGGTCTGCGGACCTGTGTGTGCGTGTGCTGGGGTGTGCACTGCCCGGCTCGTAGGTAGACAGATTTCCCTGACACCCTTGGGCTTGGAATAGAGCAGAAAGGTGGAGATTGTTTAACTCGGTAATAACAATGCTGACTTACGAAAATACCTAAGGCTGCATCAGAAACAGCAGACTTCGATGTGCTGCATCATGCTGTGATGGTCATTAGAAACGGGCCAGTGCTGGTTTTTATGGGTCCTCGGACCAAATAATATCGGGGGGAGTGTTGAGGCAGATGCTGTGTGTGAGGAAGTGGGGAAGGGTATCTCATTTCCCTAAGTAGGATATGCCAGTGTTGTTTCTGTATTCCTACAGTCTTTTTTTCTGATGTTAAGGTACTTTCTGTTTTGTATGTATACGTGTGTACCTGCGTATGTCAAGAATATTTATAACTTATTCTTTCATTCAATTAACCTTTATTTTGATGGAAATAAACTCATGTGTTCTATTTTATTTTGTAATTGTTTTGTTTTGTTGGTTTTGCTCTACAACAAAACCCAGAAGTGGAGCCGGGTAAATGACTGTGAAATCAGTGAAGACTGGGTGTGGGACCCTTCAAATCCCTGGAGGCACTTTCTTGAGATGTCTGTCCTTCTATCTTAATGTCTTTTTTTTTCTTTTAATAGACTTTATTCTTTTAGAGCAGTTTCAGGTTCCCTAATGTCTTGAAGAGCAATGTCATGTGCGTTTTGAGTATGAGGGTTGGGAGGGGAGCAAGTGGTCAAACTCCAAAGTAAATAGAAAACAAGAAAGATAATTGGGGTCCAGATGCCTGAGTCTCCATCCTAATATGACCTCAGGGGACCAGTCTGTGGCCTGGGAGGATAGTCTGTGGAGGAAGGAGAGGTCTACTGTGGGCGCCAAGCTTCTGCGGCTCCAGCTAGAGTAACCTCTCATTGATTTTGTCAGTTTCTAGATTGGAACATGCTGGGGCACTTTAGGTTTTCATGGGGTGACAAGTCACCTTCGTCATATACGGTAGCTTCTTCTGTCACCAGATTCCCAGCGCTTTGAGTGTGAGACCACGTGGCTCACGCATCTGTATAGCCCCAGCCTTGCACACATTCTATAAGGTTTGTTCAATGAAAGAAGGAATGAAAAATTACGCTAACAGGCAGAGAAATGGAGAGAACACTTACTAGAAATTCTCTTCTCTCTCTGACTTTCCAAAGTGAATTTCCATTATTTAAGTTAACCCATTGTTATCAGGCCTGGTTTGGGGCTAAAGGTGATAGAAAAGAAATGGCAGCCTCTGTTATTCTGTAAGAAAACGCAGAACTTGAATTGGGGAATGAAAAATACATTTCATAGAAACTGAATGTGGACAATTGAAAAAATCGTTAAAGCAGAAGAATGCAAATATATCGCTGGTTAGCCGACAGACATCACACACACACACACACAATTGAAAAGATACACAAAGACTATGCTCTACAAACTTCCCCAGGTCATAAGTAAGCTGCAAAACAGATTTTTTAGTGAGCTACATGCTTTCCATCACGTTGCTGTACTATCTTATTTTAACCGATCTCTCATCTGGGAGGCTCTGTAGTGAAGAATTAATCTTACCCAAAGAGAGGTCTGGCCTGTGTCTTGGGCTACTGGAGGTATTCTCTTGGCCTTTGGAATGCCCTGCCTGATAAGAGTGTCTTTTTTACCTTGAGGTCTTGTGCCCAGCTGGACCATCTAACGGTGTGATTTATAATGGGGCCTTTAGGTCACACAGCCTCTGCTCCACCTGCAGAGGGGCTGCGGACTAAGTAGCGACACAGTGACATAGGCAGTCACTCGGGTCTATGCGATGGAGCCCAGGAAACATTCTGGATGCCCAAGAATCAGGTGGCCCTCTCTGACTGGCAATGCTGTGGGCAGATTGTCACACACTGTTGCGAGGGGACTTCAGGCTGTCTGGGACTCTCCTGGGAGAGGCCAAATGGAAGCTCCACCTTTGGAATTTTCTGGGACTCCGCCCTGAGCACCTCTGCCCTTGGCTGATTTCTCTCTTTTCCTCGGCTGATGGTGCATAGTTGAAATCAGTTTAACTTTAATCATTAAATGTGTTATGAATACCCATCTGGCTAGGCTCAGGGCACAAGAGGTGGTGCAGGTGGATTCCCAGGGGTAGGAGACTTTCCACAGCCTGAGTGGGAGGGTTGAACTTGCTCCTTATTTCCAGATTCTATGCTGATGTCTTCCGCCATCACATCCTATGGAGGGAGTCTTTGGTGGTGAGTGCAGGTGTCCATGACTCTTTCTGATCTCAAACACCAAACTGGATCCCCCTCTTATATTCCCTGTGTCGGGAAATGTCCCCAGTAGTGATCTCCTTGGTCCCTCTAGCCACCTTGGGCATCATCTTCCACTCATTTCAAATTCTCCCCACTTTGTCTATCAACCACCTGACCAGCAAACCCTTTTTGTGCCTCCTAAATATTTCTCCTCTCTGCCCGCTCCTCTTTATCCCCACTGCATCCACCAGTTCAGAGAAGGACCTTGGAGACGGATGTGCAAAGCCCGGCGTGGTTCAAGCCCCAGTCTCTCCAAGCCAGGTCCGGGGATTATCGGTAGTCCCCGCAGTGGTCAAGGACTGAAGAGCAGTTCAAGGTTATAATGTTCTCACTTTGTTCCACTGCCCTTTACAGGTGTGTTATACTGTTGTTTCTGCAAATATTTTGTATTATGTCAGAACTTGGTGTGATGAAGTCATGGGTAAATCCCGCAAGATAATAATTGACTGTAGACATGTAAGATTTTTTCACTTTATATTTAAAAGTATATACACCATGCTGTTTGAAAGCCCCCTTCCCTCAAATCGAGTGTTTATGTAAGAAAAAAGAGCTTTCCTTTCCAAAATTTTACAAAGTCCTCAAATGGACCCCTGAATCTCTTCTTTTATAACTCATCTTTCTAAGGTTGATATGTATGTGAAAAATCAATTTTGCACTGGTCGCAGCCGTATTTCCTGATGGCTTTTGTAAATATTTACGTTAATGTTTCAGAGGGATAAGAGCAAAGTGTTGAAGTAAACGTATCCTTTGCCTTCAGCGTGAATTGCCCTAGTAAATCTCCAAATGTTTGCTTTCTGGAGGGAGGGCTTTCTTAGTTTCGTCAGGTGACCCACATCTTATCAGGAATTGTCTGTACTTTTGGGTCAAATAAGAACACGGGAGAAAATAGCCACGTTGGTGAAATAAAAATGATATTGATGAGGAATGAATTAATTAGCCTCCATTAATAACGTGTCATATTTATGGCTTTGCAAAAAGATTAGCTTTAGGGAAAGAGATTACTTCTGCTTTTCCCAGGCTCAAGTTTTGCTCTTTCCTTTCTTCTTCGAGAGGACAGAATGTCCCTCAGCATGGAAACAAGCAGACCAGGTATAGCCAAAATGTCTCAGAATATTCTCATTTAAACAAACAGGAACAAACATGCTTGGAGAGAGAGTCTCTCTTGTTTGATGTTATGGTTCCGGTTGAGATTTTTCAAACAGAAGTTTTGAAAACAAATGTGTTCCACGGCCTCCCACCTCTGAAAAGCAGCGTTCATTCCTTTTTCTACAGGTGTTTTCAGTCCCATGAAAACACATCTTTTTCCACATCAGCAGTTTCATTGCTTTACCCTTGTGTGTGTTCTCAGGAGTCACTGTCTCCCCAGATTAGCTATAAAATCTAAGTTATTAGTGGCATCAGGCATAAAAGTGCGTGTGAACATAGTTGTGAAACTGACGGAGACGTGGGGCTTCTCCATCCATCTGAAATTCTGGATTCTAGTCCAGTTCCTGTCCTCAGGGACCAATGTGCCTTAAAGTCAATCACTCTAACTTTCTGAGGTGCAGTTCCCCCCCTTATAAAACCAGAGTTGAACTAGATTAGACTCATCAGACATACCTCAGGCACGCTGTCCCTTCTCGTCCTGTATCTTGGGCAGTTACTGCTAATCCAGCCCTGATCTCTTGCCATCTAGCCTTGACTTTGTATTACAATCCTTCTCCCTTAAATGCTCCAGGCAGCTTCTACCAATTGAGTAACTGAGTAGACTGCCTGCTTACGATATAACCCACTTATTAATGCAAGACTAGGTATTATCTAAGGGTCTTTCTAGTCCAGGATCCCATTTTGTGTGTGTGTGTGTGTGTGTGTTAGAATGAATCTTTGGAAAATTTTTAGTATATTCTATGGAATTTTTAGCATATTCCTTAAATTGAAGGAAGAGTACACAGAGTGCAGGCAATCCAGAAATGCTTGTTCTGTGGATGGATGGACGGATGGAATTCTCACTTCCTAATCTATTTTGCCCTCTGAAAATTAGCTTAACAATGCCTGGCTTGATTAACTTGCAGATGCGCTGAGCGTCATACACATATGGAAATACTCTGGGAGCTGTGAAATGAGATAGACTTCTAAGGTATTACTGTAATCTTGCCAGTGCCCTCAGGTTTGGAGGACTAAGGAAGCTTATTAGGTTAAATCAGTATTTTTTTTTCTTTTCGTTTTTTGTAATGCTGGCAGAAAGACAACTCCAGGTCATTTCTGCTTTCTGATTCTGCCCTACCCTGACAACTGCCCTTATATATTAGGCTGAAAAGAGTTTGTCCACAGATCTGGAATTTGAATCATTGCTCATACAGTGAGGAGCTGTGAAGAGAAATTGCCCTCAATTCCTCAGAGGAAGTTCTATTAGAACCACACATGTCTAGATGTTCAAGACAAAGGAAAATATTTAATGGAAAATTCAACCCGAATACGTATTCAGATTGGCTCATTTGGAACAGAAGGCTTCCGTAAATCCCTGTTGAACTTAATTCAGCAAATTTTTAGTGATACTGGCTGTGTCTGTGGGATTATGTTAGGGATACCGGGGAGATAAAGACTAGACCAAGACTTTGACTACAGGAAGCTCACAGTTTATAAGCAGAATAAGAGAAGCAATCAGACAACACAAAGCAAGGATGTTCTTCCCAGAGGACAGTAGGAGATTCAAAGAGAGAGGTAGCCTCTGGGTGGGAGGATTAACTGAAGCTTCGCGAAAGATGAAGCAACTGAGATGGATTTTGAAGGATGTTAGGGTATCCACAAACCAAAATCAGGCTGAGATTGTGGAGAATGAATGTGTACCAGGGGGTGGATTGACATGAGCAGTGGAGAGCCTGGGAGAAGGGCATCCAGCGGAGAAACCTATTTAAAAGCCTAGACATGAGTAGTGATGGCTCACACTAGGGTAGTGTTATTAGAGACGATAAAGGGAGGCCAGGTAGGAGAGATGGTGCTGGGGCAAGACTGTCAGGGCTGGGCAACTGGCAGTCATCACGGGGTGAAGGAGAGGACTGAGTCCAGCCCAGAGGACTAAAGAAATGGCCAGGCTATTATCAGAAGGGACAAACTCGGAGGAAGAGTCTTCATGAACAAATTTGAAATAGGCTGAAATTCCACTAGAGCAGGCAAAATCATTTTAAAGGAGAATATTTGGTTTTTGCAAACAAATCAAACTATCCCTGGAAAAGCTTATAACTTTTGCCTTAGTCCTTCTTGATCATTTGAGTGGAATGATGAAATGGCCTTGTCTTCCAAACGTATTTTTTCACAGATGTAAATATTAGACTGGATCCTAAAGCACCCAATTCTTTTTTACTTTTTAAGATTCACAGGCCCCTTTGTATGAAGGTTTTTAGGTATTTTAACAAAACAAATATGCCTTCTAACTAAATAATCGGTTTTCATTCTCAGTTCAAATACAGAGTATTTTAATGCTACTGGTGCAAGGTTTATAATACATATTCAGGATCAGTTTTGGTCAATGAAGGTATTTGTGACTAGAAATGCTTAGGCTCGCAATAAAAGGAACAAAAATGATACACACACACACACACACAAAATAGCAATTATTAGAACTGAAAAAAAAAGGCTGAAAAGTGGAAAACTATTCACAGTATTTAATCACTGAAATAGACCATTGGGGATTGGGTGATATTATTAAAAGAATAATATTGTGTCCAATATTTATCCAAGCATAAAGTTGTTTTTTGTGGCAATAACAGAACAATATTTACAGAAAATAATGGAAAGTTTCTAGGTTAAGCAGAAACGATTGCAAAATTTGATGCTAAAATGGCCAAATGCAGATGAAAAACACAGATAAAAAAATAATGAAACAAATGATCAGTATCTAGAATGGAAAATTTTAATAGAGGTTGTTAATCAACAGTAATAAAATAAGACTGATGCATCAAATTTTTAAGTACACGTATCTCAGGTCAACTGGATTATGTTAATAATAAAAGTCTTCTTGTATGCCTACATTTATCAGACAAATTATTAAAAATTACTAAGTGAAGAAATAAAGATGCAAACATTTACAGATGTTTCATTGGTTTGCTGAGAACTGTGCTCAGGTGAAGAAAAAACACATAAGCCAGAAGACTGAATATAGTTTGAATTTATTATCAAAAGACAAGAGGTCAGCTTGTGAATAACAATGGCGTTCTACGGAACAATTTAAAGATGATATACGTTATTGTTTGTTTCTGCCAAAAGGGGGGAAACAGAAGAAACCAGTATCAAATTTAGCCATGCAACCATCCTCAAATACATCACGGCAGTGCTGACTGACTGCAGCTAAAGCACTGTGATTTAATTTAGACAAGATGTCAGGTATATAAGAGAGTTAAATCCAACAGCAAAAAAGCTTCAAATAAACAGCCAGCTGTGGTCTTCAGCAGAAAATTAAATTAATTTTGAACATGAGCTTCCCACGTTATTTCAGTATTCGGAATGAACTTTGTTTATTTGGTTTGTACATTTAAGGGAAATCTTATTTTTTAAAAAAAAGATCAGAGTTTGGCCATTTCACTTTAAAAGGGTTACAATTTTTTTTAAAGAAAAAATGCTTTTATAAATCAAAAGAAACTGCATGTAACTGGATAGCAAAGTGACATTCCAATAAAATATAATTAGAACAAGGAAACAAAAATGTATACGTGGATATAAAGAAAATTCATGTACAAATAACTCCAAAACAAATTTCTAAGGATGATTTCCTCACTTTTACAGACCAAGGTTTGCTCCCTATTAAAGAGAGACTTGGTCAAATGCAACAACATAGTACTATTTTCAGTTTTATTTATACAAATCCCAGCTTTGAAAAACTTGAAAGAAAAGGAAATTTTAGAAGTATCAGATGAGTCTAATTTTTGCTTTAAGAGACGGTTAAAATCACAATATATGACAGCGATTTATATGATAAAATGTCTGAGAGCATTTTCTGTAATAATGCTGTTTATCGTATGTGATTCTATTATAATATTTAACAAAATATACTAAATTCCTAATTACGTCTCAATCTAAATATTTCTTTAAGACCCTTATTGACAATTCTAGTTGCCACTTCCCCTATAGAGCAAAATTTTCCTAATTTAAATCAATTTCTAAAACGACCTGGAAACTATTATTCAAGGAAGGTTGTCTAAGGCAACATTACATCAATAGAACAAAATCTTGATTATCACAATGAAATCGGTGATTTTGTTGAAATTAAGGCAAGAAAAATAGATTTTATGAAATGAATATATAATTTTCAAATTGCATGTGTCTTTATTTTGTTAATCACCCAAACTTCAGAGACTGAACAAGAGAACATCCGGAAATGGGTTTACTCTCTTAACAACTTTTATATATACCATACTATGCTATACCAATGTTAATTATATTCATCATGTTGTACATGACATCCCTCCTACTTATTTATCTTATAACTGGAAGTTTGTACCTTTTGACCACCCTCATCCAATTCCTTCTCTCCCCAGCCCAGCCCCTGACTCTGGTAACCACAAATAAAATCTTTTCCTATGAGTCTGTTTGTTGACCTACAACCCTGGGCTAGTTCCTGTTACATAACATAGTGATTCGGTATTTCCATACATTTCAAAATGATCACCATGGCAATTTTAGTTACTACGGGACATAGGGTCCTTGCCAGACCTCTGAGCACTCCCCCAGCTCTGTGCTCTTCATCATGTTTTGAACTTGATGGATTTGGGCTTGCCCTCCATATCTGCCCTCACAATTCCTGTTTATTATCAACCAGTGCGTCTGTCCTTGGTCCCAACCAGCACTGCGCCTCCAGCTTCTGAGGCTAGATTGTTCTCGGGCTCCCTGAGAGCCTTGTGGTGAAGGGATTGCAAAAAGAGTCCAGGTCAGATAAGGGTATTCAGTAATGGAAATAAATTAACATTTCCTCAGACTCCATGTGTACCTAAAGCACCATCAGTCCAACTTTTTTTTTAATTTTATTTTTTATTGAAGTCTAGTTGATTTACAATGTTAGTTTCAGGTGTACAGCAAAGTGATTCAGTTATACATATACACACATACATATATATATACACACACACACACACACACACATATATATATTATTTAGATTCTTTTCCATCATATGGTATTACAAGAAATTAAACATAGTTCCCTGTGCTATACAGTAGATCCTTGTTGGTTATTTTATATATGGTAGTGTGTATCTGTTAATCCCAAACTCCTAGTTTATCCCTCCCCTGCCCTTTCCCCTTTGGTAACCATAGTTTTTTTCTATGTCTGTGAGTCTATTTTTGGTTTGGAAATAAAATTTGTATCTTTTTTTTAGATTCCACATGTAAGTGATATCATATGATATTTGTCTTTCTCTGTCTGACTTACTTCACTTAATATGAGAATCTCTAGATCTATCCATGTTGCTGCAAATGGCATTATTTCATTCTTTTTTATGGCTGAATAATATTCCATTCCATATATATGTATATACGTACACCACATCTTCTTTATCCAGTCATCTATCAATGGACATTTAGGCTGCTTCCATGTCTTGGCTATTGTAAATAGTGCTGCTGTGAACATTGAGGTGCATGTATCTTTTTGAATTATAGTTTTCTCCAGACATATGCCCAGGAGTGGGATTGCTGGATCATATGGTAAGTCTATTTCTAGTTTTTAAGGAACCTCCATACTGTTTTCCATAGCGGCTGCACCAAATTACATTTCCACCAGCAGTGGGGGGATTCCCTTTTCTGCACACCCTCTCCAGTATTTATTATTCGTAGACTTCTTAATGATGGCCATTCTGATTGGAGGGAGATCATCAGTCAAAGAAATTTTTATTTCAACAATGAATGAGTTTATTTTTCTAAGCTTATTATATTTTGAGCCATAGCAATAATGTTCACCAACTATAACATTACTGAAATTTGTATATTCTTAAAATGAAAGACCAATAAAGATCAGTATCTACGAACATTTCAGTGTCCTTAGTGGATGTAGAGCTTTGGGGGAAGGGGGACACCTGGGATTTTTGTTCCCATCAGGATTTGATCCTGAGCCTCTAACAATAATGACAAAGGCTCATAAGATACAAAATGTGGAAGAGTCCCTGCCCTTGGATTTCTGCCACCTGTAATGAGGGACGTTTCATTTTGCTCCATGCCACAGCTAAAAGAAAGTCTGTCATGATGATAAAAAATAAAAGTAGTGAAGAGAAATACTAATCTCAAAGAAAAGTGGGGCCAAAAGTTTTCGAGTATAATTCAGTGACTAGAATTGCCTCCCGACAGTGTTCACCACCCCCGTCTATTTAGACCCATTTCTCTCAAACATCAGCCTTTAATGTTATAATTTTTTATCCAACATGATTAATTTTCTGCATAGTCTTATTACTAAGATGGTAGGGTTTTTTGTGTGCTGCTTTTTCTCTGCATGTGGACAATTATATAGGCAGTGTGGATTATTTCAGGAAGCCACTGGTTCCTTTCTTTCTTTCCTTCTTTCTTTTAATTCAGTAGTTACTATGGGAGCCAAAACATAGCTCTATATTGAAAGCACAGCTGAGTGACCATGAGGAGATTACACAACCTCTCTGAGCTCTGGCTGCCTAGCAAAGATGGAAGGCCTCATACCCACCTTTCAGAGGGGTTATCAGACTTGAATGAAATATGCTTCAACCTAGTAGAGTATCTGGTACATGATAAGTACTCAGTAAATGCTAGCAATTGCTGTTGTTCTTATTTTAGAAATTTTGTTTTTGTTAAAAATACACCCCGCATCCCCAGATACATCACTATGTTTGAAATAGAAAAAAATTTTTTTGACTTCTTAACTGTCTTATCCTCACTTTAATCCTATTTCCATTCCCAGATATGGGAATATGGGGGTGGAGAGGGCACCAGTTGAATTACTAGTAGATAGTAATTTTTTCCAAATTATACCTAAATTGTACTCAAACTCTCAGTGAGGTTAACTTTCTGAGGTTGAAGTGTTTCTAAGCTTAAACAGTTATGAGATTACTTAATTGCTTGGATGGTGAGCTCCTTGGGTCTCTAGTGTTGGAGACACCACCTGGCCGGGAGGCTGGAATGGGACATCTATGTTGGTGTGGGCAGGGTTTCTCCCTAAGGGAGCTGAGGATGATTAGGGACAACGCATGTTAAATGAAAAAGATTCCTTGTGACTCTCAGAGGGGAATTCTGTAAATTCCATGATTTTATAAATTCCAGTTGATTTGAAGAATTAAGAGCTGGGAACTCTGCTGTTTCTGTGAGAAGAAATGACAGCTTATTGAAGTGAAGAGAATGGAAGTCTTCCCCTGGGGACAAACTGAAACATTAGCTTTGGGGCCTTTTCAACAATGATAAACCAGAGGAAGTGGTTCCAACCCGGGGCTGCCCACGCCCTGGAGGGAGGGTTCAGTCCAGGGAGACCTTGGCGACAACTTAGTTTTCCTACATTTTTCATTCCAGAAAAAAAAAAAAAAAAAAAAAAAAAGGCGGGGGTTGGGGGAGGCTTGGGGGAGAATGCCTCATGCCATTTCCTGAGATGTTCAGTGTTTACAGAATATATTTTGTAACCTTGGCTCCAGGAAGAAGCAATGCATTCTGGAAATGTACAGAACTTTCAGGATCTTACTGATTTCCAATTCTGTGTACTTTTCTGTTTCCCAACTTTGGGTCATCTGCATCTTTTAAGTTTTCCAATATCTGAAATATGTGCCCTTTGCTGCTTATCAAGGTCTCCTTGCCTCGAGGCTACTACTTTCAACGAGCCCAGGCATCTGCACTCTTCTCCCTTCCTGGTAAACGCGCGTCGGGTTATGGTTCCTAACGTCCCACCTTGGGCTTTGCTGATGCTTCTGCCCTTCCCGAGACTCTGCACCCTCCAAATTGCTCATCTGAGGCAGTTTCATCACTCACTTTGATAATCAACATCCTTCATTCATTCTCCATTTTTACGTTACATACTCAGGGCGCACACAAAATTAAGCAAAATATTGAAGAAAACACAGTTGTGCCACTGCCTATTCCTACCATGACTTACTGTATTCGCTGATCCTCACTAGACTTCTGTTAAACGATCATTTTCCAAAAGGTGAAATCATTACCCTCAAACACATATAAAATGAACATACGGTAAAGATTTTATTTAACTCACTTGTCAATGAAGCGATGGTAAGATGCTAAAATTGGTTCTGAGACCAATCTTAAGAGTAGATGTATTTGTGTAGGCAGTCAGGAGTGCTGAACTGAATTGTCTCGCAGATACAAAACCAATATCCTACAGAGCATTAAAATGTGATGTTTGGGATAACCATTTCTACAGGGTGAAAATCAATGGTATCTCTACTGGAGAAAATCGGTTTGTATTTCTACGGGCAGGAATCATCAGCATTACTATCAGTTTCGACATCTTTCAGAATTATAAGGCAGCCAATCAAAGATAATCAAAGGTGTCGATTCAGTTCCTCACCAAGACAACACTCAACCTTCTGTCATCTTTTTCCACTTTCAAGTCTTTTGTTATGTATCTTGACTATTTCATTTTCCGGGGAAGTAATATCCACTAATTAGGAACAAAATTGAGACTCCATGAAAAAATTCAAGCTACTGATTTAAGGAATGTCTTTGTTTTCTTGTAGACCTCTGCATACACTAAATTACAATTAGTTGAACAAAACTAGATATTCAGAATAACGCATCTTTACATCATCTTCGGAAATGTCAGGTTATACATCTCTGCTGCTAGAGCTCGTGCTCCAATCTGACAGCCTCATCTGAGGCTTCTCAGCGAAACACAGCTTATACATATACACACTAACACACCAAGTGACTTTTGGACTCAGAGGAACCGTGAGAATTAACCAGAATATGCTTTCAGAAATTCTAGCAATAACCTCATCACAGCCATTCACAACCGTGAAATGAAAAAGGCTTCTGTGACTTTAAAAATGTTTCCAAATCCAAGCAAGCAAAAAGACACAGACGCTAATTTCTGTGTCGTAACAGCCCTGCGGCACATCCCTCAGTCCCCTTCTGACTTTTGTGTTTTCACAAAACACGGGGCTGATTGATCAGGGAGCCCAGGAAAGGCACTGGGGAGTCAGGCAGGGAACACGGAGCTTCTAGATGATTCTGGGTGAAACTCTGGCCTGGAGAGTCCGCCCTCCCACCGCCATGTCCCTCATCCCACCGTTTTCCAGCCTTCGCTGGACCCTTGTGCTTCTCCCCACCTCTCCGTCTGGACCTGCCCTCCCTTCCTCCCTCCCACGTTCCTCCCACCTCTCTCCCTCTTTCCTTTCCGCTCTCCCATCTGGCACCCTCTCTCTCCCTCTTCTCACCTCCAACCACTTCCCATATTCCTTCACCCTTTCCTACTAAGTTCAGTCCTCCATCCACTTGGCATGTCTGAAGCTTCATTTTTCTGAAGAGGGGTCATTTTCTACTCATCACACAGTCCCCGTGGGCACAGGGACAGGCACCACGTGACAAACTGGCATTTTAATAAATGTTTAGCAACAGCCCTACCTTATTGCCGGTGGAATGGCTCCACTTTGCCAGAGTTTAAACTGCAAAACCATATCAACCATCTTATGTTTCCCACTGGGTCCTACGTTTGCCCCTTTTTCAAACAGTGGAGCCCTGTCATGAATCCTCCTCCCCCCGCTAGGGCTGATCTTGCACAAATCCTACCCTCCTGGGTCCTCGGTCTAGGGCTGTGATGCTGAAATGACACTGTCCATGAGTTTACAGAGTTTATATCTCAGCAGGAGACAGGGTCAAATGGACAGGGCTTCACCACTCTGAGTTATGAACGTCCCGTGAGAAATAAGCATGGTTTGTTAAGCAAAAACACCAGAAGGGCCCTAGCATCAGAAAAGTACTTTTCTAGAGGATGTGAGAGTCAAAGGATTCAGGGCTGCGGGGAGGGCATGCTTCACAGAGCGATTTCCAGGAGAGGAGAAAGGCTGGAGAGAGAGGGAAGGAAAAGGGGGTGAGGAGCGAGCAGGTGGAAGTGGGCTTTGAGGTCAGGGGGCACAGCTTAGCTAGGGCTGGGGTCTGGAAGGGGCTGTGAGCCATGTCACAGCATTTGTCCTCAGGTACTGAAGGATGTGAAGCCGGCAGATCGTTTCATGAAGACTGCAAAGGAGAGACATTGTCTGTGAGTCTGTTTCTGTTTTGTAAATAAGTTCATTCATGTTTTTGTTTGCTTATTTCGATTTGTGTGTGTGGTTTGTGCCGCTCACACCCCCGACCCAGTGCACTGCTGTTCAAAGGCTGTCACCCCTCGGAACAAAATGGTGATGGTCCAGGGCTCCGGATGACACTGCTGGTTATAGCCAGCACCCCCAGAGTCCCCACCTTCCTCCTCTGGCAGGACAGGCTTCATGGACGGACAACCCGTACTGCTACAAACAGCCCTGGGCTCAGAAGGGCCCCTGCCCTCTGGAACGTGCTGTGGTCAGCATCTCGAAATCCTCAGTTTTTGAATGAGGTCTCGTGTTTTCATTTTGCACTGAGCTCCCCCAAGTTATGAAGGGGCAGGGTTCCTCCTTCCAGCAATCAACAGATACAGCCTTTGGATCATTTGTTAAACCCTAGGGCAAAATGGCCCCAGGACTTCAGGAATTCTTCCAAAATCAGACACAGAATGTCACCGGCATTTCCAAAGACAGAGCTGAGAGGGTCTCTCCCTCGGCTGGCACGCAGACCCTTCTCAGGCCTGTTCCAGCCTGCCTCTCCCCAGCAGCTAAGTAACACGACCTCTGGACCGTGGCCAGAAACTGCTTCAGCTCAGTGCAAGAGGAAGAGGGCATTCTTGACTTTTGCAGAGTTAAACACTTGGAGAAACTTCAGGAGGAAAGCACTTGGTAAAAGGCAAAGCTGGCTGGCCCTTCCGCCCCGCCTGCTGCTCTGTTCATTCTCACGTCCATGATGCTCAGCAGCTTTATTCCCTTCTTGCCAGTGGTCAAAGGACACGTTTAAATTTCTTATTTCCTCTACGGAGCCTGGAGAGAGGCAGCAGGCGTCTAATACAGGAAATCATGTGGAGAGGATCTCTTCTTTAATACAGTTCCCAGATGACTTCCCCTCCCCCAGCCTCCGCCCCCACCTCCAGGCGCACTGAGCCTCCCAGCTTCTTCCTGCAGCAGAGGCCAGAAGGCACTCTCACCTCTGCTCCCTAAGGTCTGCGTGAGCCCGAGGATCTGAAGTCCGGTCTTGGGAAACCCCACCCTCCGGGGGATGGGGGATTGAATCGGAGGCCCTGAAGTCTCACCTCCCCAAAGAGGTTCTTGGGAAACTCTCCAGGACAAGGTTAAATTTCAGGAGCCTGCAAAGCCCAGAAGAGAAAGGTAGGTCCCCTGCACTCTTTTGTTTTGTCTTGTTGGCTGTGGACCACGCTGTGCTGAAGCGGCCGTGTGTGGCCCTATGGCTTTTCTAGTTGGCTGCGTGCTTTCAACCTGTGCGTCTGGTTGAGATTTACTCATTTGCAAGACCAGGAGGAAGCATAGTGAGAGAGGAGAGGACCTTCCGTTGTTTTGAATTTGCACATCTGTGGATAAAGGATGTTTAGAACCTAGAACACGAGGCTTTCCTTTGGAGGCAGATCTCATTAGAAGTTGCATTTGGGGGCTGCTGTCTAAGGGGAAACAGTTTACCACCTGCCCTTTCTTTTCAACAATGTAGACCCCTCCCTTGATTATTTTTTTATTTTACTCATTTCTGAGTCATTCCTTTTAGTTAGAGATGTTCTAGACCTGACAGAGGATTTTCTAACAGGAATCTGAATTGGTGTTTCCAATTTTGGATCCGGTGGGCTGTCTCTCGTGTTATTTTCCAGTATTTGCTATGAAACAATTGTTCTTCCTAAAGTTTCCTGAAATTAGATGCAAGGAGTGACAGTATCTATCAAGGGATGGCTGAGAAAGCCGGTTTTATTTACTCTGTGGTAATAACTTCCTGCAGGGACGCTGCTCTCCTTAGCAGGCTGTATTTTCCAGTCATTAATGGGGCTCAAGATTCTGTGTTCACTGAGACCCAGTTGTCGGGAGGGGAGTGGATCTAGGCTTATTCAAATAATATGACATGTTTCTTTGATCTTTTTTGCCTTTTATACTTTCATTGTTTCCTTTTTGTCCTTATAAGCCGCCTTTCCTCCTGGAGAAATATTTCACAGCAACTCCATAGAACACTAGTCCGTTTATACCCATTTCTTTGGAAGCTGACTATTCTTTCCTAACTTAGTTCAGATGCTCAAAATTTTTGCCACTTACGTATTTTACCCCAGCGCAATCTCCCTCTATCCCATCCTTCATACCCTGCGACGGGGCTCTTGGAAAAATGCAACTCTGGTAATGTCACTCTTCTCAGGGAAGCATTCCATTGCTCCCATTGCTTACAGCCTGCTTACCTAAAAGGCAGCTCGGGGACCAGCTATAGCAGGCATCATGAAGCAGCTTGTTAGGGAAGCAGGCCCTCCATCCCTTCCTGAGACTTACTGAATCTGCATTTTAACCAGGTCCCTGGCTGATTCCTATGCACATTTAAATCTGAGAAACCCCCACTTAAGGAGGGTAGACCAGACCTTCAAGGTCTGCTCCTTTTCATCCTGTCAGCCTCACCTCTCCCCGCCCAGACTTTCCAGCTGTACCGAATACCTTTCATTTCCCCTGGACGAGAGAGCTCTGATGCCTACCCAGGTCTATGCGTGCTGTTCTCTCTGTCCCAGATCCTTTCATTCATCTTCACCCAACTACCCCGTGCAGCCTGATCGGTCCACCTTCCACCCCCCTCATCCAGTTCACCTTATACTAAGTGCCCCGCAAGTCTGCGATTTTATAGCACTCAGCAAAATGCTTCTGTCGTAGCCCTTAGCACATCCAACGATGGTTGCTAGGTTTATCTTCATCCTTGAGGAGTTACTGGTCATTGACTTCTGAATCTGTAACACTTGGACCAATGCCAGGTGCATGGCTTGTGCCTCATGCTTTTGAATTCATGAACAAATGGCTGAACAAATGAATGGATTACATTGTCTGAAGACCCCAAACCGATCACCAGATTGAGATGTGTAGTTGGAAGTTTTCCAAGGAGATGGCCAAGCTCTATAACATTTTCCCCACACTCTCCTTTAAGAGAGTTGCTAGATTCCTTTTTTTTTTTTCACCAAGTATTTTGAGTACCTGCCACAGACCGTACCTTCTAGAATCAATTTCTTTTTGGCTCTGTGAATAGTGTCTCCCATCAGGTGTTTCACTATCAGTGCCCTTCATTCTCCACGACTCCAAGTCAGAGACTTACTCATCTTTCAGCATAATGAACCCCTTCCGAGAACCAGGCACTGGGTAACATGCCAGGTGAGTCCTGCCTCCACGCACCTCCCCATCCACTAGCTTGCTTCTCCCTAAAAAGCGTAAAGGAAATCTGAAAGCCTTATCTCTAATAAAAGTTGGCACCTCCAAGTAAAGACATTGGGAGCTGGCAGGCCGCGTGATTTAGTAGAAAGGAACCTGGGCTGTGCGTCAGCGCCCTGACAGAGTCCAGCTCCTGCAACTCCTTTGCCAGGAGACCACTTCACATCCATTCTGTGGGTGGGGCCACAGCCATTTTCTGAACCTTGATTTTCTCAAGTGGTGAACAAGACAGGGAGCTGGCAGGAAAAGAAGCCCCTGCCTTTGTGAGTGTAGAGAGAGGATGATCTCCAGGGTTCCCCTCTGCTCACTTCTGTTGGCTCCATGATGATGCGAAGGGCAGCGCTCTGTCCTTCTCTGAGTCAAACCAGCGAAGAGGTGATCTTACAGAGGCTGTTTCATTACTGCCCACATGCTCAGCCGTAGACATTAAGGTTATCCTTTGACACTTTCCACCCAACACAGCATGGCCATCACTTCTGGAAAGCGGTGCCCTGAAGCTTAGAGGAATCCACGTGGCCCTAGCTGCTGGCTGGAGAGCTGGTCTGAAGGAGGGCAGCCAAGGAGGGAGGCAGTGCCATCCTCAGGCAATCCCTCTGCTTTTGGAAAGCAGCCAGGAGAAGGGAGGAAAGTGGCTCCACCAAGGAGGGCAGGAAAAATCTAGAAAGCTTTCAACATACGGCAAAGAGGAGATCCCCAACCCTCACTGTGGCACGGGCTGCAAGGACTCCCTTCCTGACAACACATGGGCTTTTTCTTTTCCCACATAAAGACTTGTGTCTTAACCAGATTTCACCTAGGAGCAGGTGCTGGGGGCCGGCCAGAGTGCCCTTTGTCCCTGAGCTCTGGGCTCCCACGCGGTGCGGGGACAGCTGGGAGGACATAGATACTTTCTGTTTGTTCTCCAGACACAACCCACCAGGCTTAGGCTGCAGCAGACTCTCCAGGCACACTCAAGGAGCCTCCCTTCCCCTGTCTGAGCCCTCTGGCCTTGCTCCCCCATTGTCTGAAGCTTCCAAACGAAATGCCTTCTGGACCCTGGACCCCCTTCAAATTCCTTCTTGCTCCCATCCACCATTCCTTATGCATCATTTTGCCTCCAGACCTCCCACACAACTACCTTGTCTGCAGCCGCCTTCCAGCAGCCAATGTGTTTGCTGGTCATTTCCTAATCTTTCAAATTCACATTAACCTCTGTTATTAAGCACATGTCGTCATAGCAACAGAAAAGAGGTTCACCTGCATGGGAGATTTCTAACGACCTGCCCGAGATCTCAGGATGTATCTGAGGTCAACCTTGCCTACACCGGGTCAGCGTTTCTTCTTTAATTCTTCTTTGAATCTTTCATCTGCCACTTCTTTCAATAAGTAGTTGTATCTTCTCGAGGTCGGATTTGTTTCTGAAAAGGCGGGGTGATATTTAGCAAACAAGGTTGTAGAAAAGATGAATTAGCGAAAGTACCTACTGTGTTGCCTCCAATGGGAAAGAAGGGGGCTGGCCAAGGTGGTGAAAATGAGAAAATTGTCATTTGCAGATTAGCTGGAGGAACCAGGGGACATTTGAAGTGAGAAGTAAGTCTTGCAGCCCTGGAAGGTTGTCTTCGAATATTTAAAGATCGCTCTAAAAAGAGGTTAACAGACGATCAGCACCTGGAAATTATAGGGGAACAGGGTTTAGCTCAGTCTGTGGGAAGATTTACCCACCATCAGAATTGTCTAAAACTGGGTGAGCTGCCTTGTGGCAGGGTGAACGCCCTGTCCTGGGCAGAGTTCCAGCACCCTGGAAGACCGTGGCCCGGGTGTTCCCAACGGGATGCCCACGCTGGGTGGAGTCTGGGTGATGACCTCAAGGTCCTTCCCGCTCAAAGCTACTGAGAGTCTTGTGATATCAGGGTGCAACCCAAGCCGCCAAAAGAAAGGTCTGCAAAAACAAACAAACAAACAAACAAACAAACAAACAAACAAACACAAGGCTACAGAATGATCCAGGCTGCCTTTTGACCATCTAGCCTTACCCATCAGCTGCGTTTCTTTTTAAATGGGGTCTATGTAACAGCAATCAAGTTAAGTTGGAGTTCCAGGAAAAAGCAAAACAGAAATGAGAACAATGAGATGAGAAAAGTTCACTCCAAACCGCTCTCCTCGGGTTACTCTTTAACTAGATTGTAGGTTATTTCTTGTGCTGCAAACACATTCTTATTTGATGGAAAAGTGCCACATTTTGTGCATTTTCAGCCAAACTGGGGTCAGGCAAGAAACAGTAGGACTCAGAGCTTTGTGCCTGATCTGTGCTCGTCTACAACATGGAAACCCTAGGATGTGGGCGATGGAGTCTTCGCCATCCAGAAATCTAACATTTAAAAGTACAGAATAAATGGTCCTACCATCCTCTAAATTTTGAGCACTGTAGTGGGATATTTGACTTTTGCTGGAAGAGGAGAGCTGGCTGGAGCTGGCCGCCTGTTCTGAGTTTATCAACCATCATTTTCCACCCACTTTTCTTTCTGTGCTAAATTAGCCACGTCATTAACAGCCTCTCTGCCAGCTCAGGAGCTGGAGACTTTTCCAGAGGGAGAATTTAGCTTAGGGGGCCCTGCACACATCACTCACATCACTGCTGCATCTGCCCTGGAATTCTTTGCTAACACTGCATCCTTCGGGGTCTCAGACTGTCTGCTCTTGTAGTTTTAAACCGTCACATCTTTCTGCAGTTGCGTGAACAGCATCTCAACATGCTTTGAATTTCTTCAAGCTTGTTTTGAAATCTCATGGGAAAGAAGCTGTTGCCTTTTCCATAGAAATGGGTATCAGCAAACCCTACATTTTGTCAAATCGAAACAAAACAATGATATATTTTATTCTCCCGGTTTGCCCTAAGCTCACTTTCTTGAAAACAATTAAAAAAAAATTCCTTTGAAATGTAATCAACTATGCAGGACAAAATCACAGAAGCCCAGGCAGACCAGCACGTTTATTTTTAGATGCCCATCAGCCCACCCCGCATAGCAGAGCAACTGTCTAATGTCCAAACCTACGGTCCTGGGAATTTCCTCTAACAAGCGTGTGTTTCCGCGCATTGTTACGGTACAAAGGGCGGCGGGGGCCCTGAGTGGGAGGCTCTGGGTTACCCCGCCCACTGTGAAATCTGGAACCTGTCATTCCCGGGTCTCTGCGGTCCTCAGTGCCGGGGTCACAATGCAGGTCGCCCGGCAGCTCTGGGCACATGCAAATGAGTAGACATGTATGCTTATGTCATCTAAAAATATCCCAGAGGCCCATGATGGCATTTCAGAAATAGAGGGTCAGCTTTCTATTTGTAGCCTCACTGGAGCTGAGAAGTGAGTTCTGGTCTCCCTCAGAAGACCAGAAATGACATCCCCTGAGAAATGGGGATGTCATTCGAAGATCCTGGGTTACACTGCAATTAATAAAGGAGTTTTGAAGCACGTTATAGTATTAAAAAATAGATGCATGAACACAGAGCTCCAATACACACACACACACACACACACACACACACACACACACGAGAAAAGGTATCTGACAGCTGAGTCACCTACAATTTTCCTATTATCCTTGCCTAGTTTCTGATCCCTGACTTATTTATCTACAAAACGGATGCCACAAACCTCACATCCTTTTGGGGAGAAATAAGGTGCAACATTGCAAATAAACTGACCCAAACTACACTTTTGCTTACGGTTTTGCATTTTGGCCCTAATATGCTTTGAGCTCCTTACGAGAAATTACTGTAAAAATATTTGCCGTCAAGTCTCCAGGGGGTTTTGTTGCTGTTGTTTGGGGGTTTGCTTTTTTCTTTTGGTTCTGGCTTGGTTTCTTGACACTGCAGAGGAAGAAGCTTAATTTGTTACTTAATGGGCACACTTTACTAGGAGAGTTTTCATGCCTCTGTCAAACCTTCCTCACTCCTGGGAAGGTCACTGCATTGTTAGTCAAGGTTGCAACGCTCAGGGTTATGTCTGGGGGTCACTATGGAAGAGGAGCAGGTGGGTCTCACAGCGGTCCACACCCACCCTGTGTGGGTCTGTGATCTGCATCCCAGCAGCCCCATATGAGGATGGTGCCCCTGCGGAATCAAAGACCACAGGGGCAAGAGGACCTGCACGCAGAAATGCCAGCCCTGAGCTGAAGTCCGGTCACTGGGCTCTGCCAGCAGGTGGACTTCCAGGTCCCCTCCGGGTCCACAGATGCCGGAAAAGGTATTCTAGCCCTCTGGTGAAAAATGTGCGAATGTTAGTCAAATTGCTTTTAGGGATTGTTTTGTTTGTGAGTGTTTATTATCAGACACCCCTCAGGGGTTCACAGGGCAGGTTGCGAATGTCCGAAGCAGGGCCTGGGAATTTCCTTCCACAAAAGCTGTGCTTCCTCTCTTTGTTGCTCCTCAAAGGACAAATGCAGGCATTGCTCAGGATCCTTACTTAACCCTTTCTCCTGTCTGCCTCCACATTGCAGACAAATCACCCTTCCAGACTTCCAAGCAGCAAGATTTCAGACCTGGGTTGTATGTGTTTGCACCTGCAGCTGCACATGCAGACAGATGTGTATATATACCGTGTGTGTGTGTGTGTGTGTGTGTGTGTGTGTGTGTGTGTGTGTGTGTGTGTGGTGAGGGGGAGGTTGATGGAGAAAAAATAGGTAATAATGCATAAAACTTATTTCAAAAGCTCTCATTCAACATTATAACGTGCACCCAGTCATTGTTCAGATCTGGTGAAGTTTCTTCTTTCTTTACTGTAATACATTTTCATACTGCAAATGCAGACCCGGTTTCTGTTCCCCATCCACAGGGAAGGATCCTCCTAGAATGATGGTTGCTTTTCCCCTTTGGAGTGTGGTTACTGGCTAATGCGGGGGCACAATGAGAGGAGAGAGCTCTCCATCAACCAAGTTATTTACCAAGCATATGCCCCGTACCTGAGTTCTGTTAGGAACCCAGGGAAAGCAGAAGTTCTGCTGGCAAGAAACTTTGAGCACATCTGACAAATATGTGGACACACGTGGGAGTGCAAGGAAACCAGATAACCAGGGGGTCTAAGTCCAGGAAGACCAGAGGAGACCCCTGAGCCCTCAGGCAGCCGTGGATTCTAATTATCTGTAGACACATTTTCCCATCGTCTCTTCATCCTCAGCTCTCCGAGTACCAGCACGGCCAAGTGCACATGCGCACCCGGCACACACATACACATGTGTGCACACACACCTACACAAGCGTACACACACACCTCACTGTGCCTTCTCAGGGGAAATCATTCCCTTGGCCTCTCACCACCAACTCCACTAAAGTATCTGCTTCACCATCCATCTCTTCCTCCTGCTTTCCTGCCTCAAGGGCAGAGACGGTCCTTCCCAGCACCCAGAGCTCAGCTCTCACTCCCTCCCATCCTCCAGATGGCCAGTGGCCTCCTCCCCTCTGATTGGCTCTTTCCCACCCATTTAATTCTAATTAGGACCTTCTCAGCACAAAACAGGAGCAGCACTTTTCCTCGCCCGTCTTCCTTTCCTCCTCACCGTGAAATGCGTGAAAGGATTGTGGATGTTCATGTCCTCGTGTCATCACCAACCATTCACCCAGCAAACCGCTCGGTTCTGTCTCCCCGCCTCCCCTACCCCCAGCGCACCTTAGCAAATGCTCTTGCCAAGACTGTCTGTGACCTCCAGGCTCCTAACCCCCTTCACTTCATGGTCTACAGCACCTGACTTTGTGGATTACTACCTTCTCTGCTCTTGTCCCCGCCTTCCCGTCTCCTGGTTTCCCTCCTACTTCTCAGTTTGCTTTGCCGGCTCCTTTCCCTTTGCTGTTCCCTCAGCCTCCTGATGGCCATGATCTGGACCTGCTCATCTCCATCTGTGCACCTGCCTGCTGCCGCTCATCCCTCTGCCAGAGCCCTCTGTTCCCCCATCTCTGTTACGTAAACTACTGATCATCCAAAGCCTGTTTTAAATGCCACCAGATTACTTCCTTTTTACATGTCTCCCCATCCCTGTGCAGAGATGACCTCTCTTCTGGGCATCCTCATAGTCCCTCATTGTAAAATGCCTTTGTCTTTGTATTCTGTCATTGTTGCCATGCACTTCTTTCCTAGGACGTACGGAGGCCGTCTTATTCATCTTTTTATTTCTAGCTCCCAGCACAGCACCTGGCATATTGCATTTTCGATAAATGTTTTAAAAGTGTCATTTACCAAGCAGACATTTTGGTGACCATATCCCTGAGCCTAAATAACATCTTTACTGTATGGAGATGGATGTATTACTAAATTTTTACTTAAATATATTTTTTGTAAGTTAAACTACACATATTTCGACAAGCAACACTATTTCATTTTTTCTCAAAATCGAAATCACACTTCCTAGCACTTCCGATTTGAGTTTTCAATCTCTGTTTTCAAGCAGAAACAAAGGACAACTTGGATTTCATGTTGAATTGAAATTTCCTATCAGGGGAAGTGTCAAAATGTGTCCGGAATGACATGGTGTTCTCGTGCACCTGCAGTGGGGTTGCCGTGGTGGAGCCAGACTAGTGTTTTGTCAAGGCTGCGACTTCACTGCGGAGCTGGCATTATGTAAACCTTCCCCAACTGCACCTGCAGATCCTTTGAAGCCACAGAGATTGATTTGCCAAGTTGTTTGAAGGAGAACCATGGGGACCCCAGGAGAATGAGCCTGGATACTGAGTCAGTACCAAATCCACCAGTCGCCCTGTCTCCGGGGAGTGCATAGGGCAGGGATGGATCTCAGAAGGCAGGGCCAGAGGCTCACCCACCTCTGGGTGGGGCAATAGTCTGCATCCTCAGTGCGGCTCTGAGGAGAAAATATGGGAACCGCCATTTATGTTGAAAAATGTCATCCCCTCACAATCTCTGTTAGGTTTTTGTAATAATTCATATATAATATTAGTTCGAGAAAACTGTCAATGGCATATAGGATAGGAGAGATACAAGCATGATTTGTCCAAGTGTGGTCTAGAGATCGCCAGGAGGCAAGCTGATGGGGGCCCTGGTTGCCAGGCCCTACCTGGATCTATTCAATCAAACCTGGGGGTGGGGGCGGGAAGGGCAGCAGAGTCGACATTTTTCAACCAGCACCTTAGATGTTTCCTCCAAAGTCTGATGGACATTTAATTATACATAAGTAACAATATTTAGAAAACACCTGCCAGCTTACGCATAGAAAACTGTCTACATTGGTGGCTTAAGAGGCCCTTCCCTGCATCCCCCTGAGTGGGTTAATGATTGTGCCATCTGGGCTCATCTTTGCAGAGACAGTCTTCCTGCTGAATTTGAACCCTTCTCTGGGCCACAAGCTTAGAAGAGAATCCTGTTCCGCTTGGCACCATCCCTCATACCACCATGGGTTTAACTTTTTGTTTGTCTTGGTAGCTTGTCTTGGAGCACAATATCATCAGTAATAGTATAGCATATAGTATAGTGTATAGTACAGTATTAGTATAATATATAATATATAGTATAGTACATAGCATATAGTATTGTGTATAGTGTATAGTAATAGTATAGTGTATAGTATAGTAACAGTATAGCATATAATATTATGTATAGTGTATAGTATAGTAATAGTATAATATATAGCATATAGTATAATACATAGCATATAGTATTGTGTATAGTGTATAGTATAGTAATATTATAGTATATAGTATACAGCCCTGTGTATACTATAGTAACAGTATAGTATATAGCATATATTGTGTATAGTGTATAGTATACTAATAGTATAGTATATAGTATAGTAACAGTATAGCATATAGTATTGTATATAGTGTATAGAATAGTAACAGTATAGCATATAGTATAGTAACAGTATAGCATATAGTATTGTATAGTATAGTAATAGTATAATACATAGTATATAGTATAGTACATAGCATATAGTATTGTGTATAGGGTATAGTATAGTATATAGTATAGTAACAGTATAGCATATAGTATTGTATATAGTGTATAGTATAGTAGTAGTATAATATATAGCATATAGTATAGTACATAGCATATAGTATTATGTATAGTGTATAGTATATAGTATAGTAACAGTATAGCATATAGTATTGTATATAGTGTATAGTATAGTAGTAGTATAATATATAGCATAAAGTATAGTACATAGCATATAGTATTGTGTATAGTGTATAGTATAGTAACAGTACAGTATATAGCATATAGTATTGTATATAGCATATAGTATATAGTATAGTAAGAGCTGGGTTTGGGAGTTTGGGGTTTGGATTCTGCCTCAAATTCTTCACTTTGTTGGACCTCCAAGCTGCACAGGTTTTAACAGAGGCATGGTGGTTGGTTAACCTTCCTAAGCCTCCCCCCCTCAAGTGGGAATAGCTCACCAGCTCACAGATAGTGAAAATTAAATGACATCATGCCCACACGATTTTTTTTAAGTCACTCAGCACAGACATGTGACAGAGGGAGTTCTCAGCAAGAGAGAGCAATTAAAAATAACAAAAGTGTCATCAACACCAGCAACAGAGGAGCAGAGAGATTAAGTAATTTGCCCAAACTTACACGGCTGGTAAATGGTAGAACTGGACCCTGCACCCAGGAGTCTGGTGCCACGGCCCATGTTCTTAACCTTTTCTCGAACCTCTAATAACGTGCCGCCTCGAGGGTTCAACGGTAACCCACGTTGACTGAGTGCTAGCCTACACAGGGCTGGGTGCTGGGCTCAGAACGGTAGACGAACAGGACCCTGCCTTGGGCGTGAGGGTGGGGACGAAGGGGATCTCAGGATGGTGGAAGAGCTCACAAATAACCTGCATCATACAGTTCAGTAAATGCCTTGACAGAGGGAAGTGAGGGCAGAAGTGTCCACCCACATAAAGGTAGTCAAAGCAGCCTTGCCTGGAATGACCTTGACCTGGGCCTTGAAAGACAATGGACACAGACAAGGGAAAACAGAGGAAGGGGGCAGTTCCAGGCAGAGGCTGGAGAGCACAGTGCTTGCAGGGCACGGAGGGGTCCAGAGAGGGGAGAGTAAGAAGAGAAGAAAGTAAAAGAGAGAAGTGAAGCTGGGTGTGGAGGCAGAAACCCTAAAGATGAAGGATTTTAGCTGAAGATAACTGTATGTCATTTTACGAGAGGAGAGACTTTCCATGAGCCAACCCAGCAGCTACGACTGATCTGCCGGTGTTTCTCTAAATGTATGCAGAGCTTCTGATTCTGCTGGCCTGCGTCTGGAGACCAGGCATCAGCATTTCCGCAAAGTAGAACCATGGAGAACCACCAGGGTAAAAATAATCAGGCTCTACCTCAGTGGTTACCAAGCTTTTGTGTGCATCAGAATCACCTCTGAGCATTTTGTTTAAATGCAGATGACTGGGTCCCATCCCTGAGTTTTAGATTCTGGGGATCTACAGTGGGTTCAGGAACTTGCATTTCTAACGAGTTCTCGGGTGACGCCAAGGCTGCTGATCTTTGACACTTTACAGAGCAGAGCCTCAGAGTGTGAAGCCAGGAACTTAGGCAACATTATTTAGGTGATGCTTAAGCTGAACTAAAATGTGAAAATTCCTGGGAGGAAGAATGAGTGTATCTCTTATTTCCTTTGCTGTCATGCTCCTTTGACTTTGAAATATTTCTGTAGTTTAAGAAAATCGAACGCCAATATTCCTGACATTCTGACTCATTTTGCTCTGTGAGTGATCAAAATACGGTGACTGGTAGGGCTCTTGGAAATTTAAAAAATCAACCCTTTGAAACGTTTGTTTGCAAAGCCGGAAGTCACTTGCTGCCCAGAGCAAACACTCAAGCAGAGGGTTTGCCCCTTTGGAGGGCTTTAGATCCGCGGCTTTTGAGTGAGTTTCTCTACATTTTTAGAACCGCTTGAATCTGCATCTTGATGGAATGGGCTGTGAATGTGGACGTGTGAGATCAGTGTGCTTGAGTGTGGCCAACTGGCCAAGACCAACATATATCCTAGGGTTGTTATTTCCTCCTTGGTAGATAAGACAGGAGGCGGCTGGGAAGCCCAAAGCCCTTTGACCAAGAAAGGAGGGAAAGGATGGATGGGGAAGAAAGGATCCTGGAAGCTTCGTGTTTCTCTTTGCTTCCCCAAACAAAAAAACTTCCTTTTTTTTTTTATGTCATGGTCACCAACTAAATTTCTCCCACCAAAGATTTCAAAGAAAAATATTCATGTGAAAAACAGCAAGTGGCAAATGAACAGCCTTTAGTTAAAGAGTGAGTTGATGAATCAGAGAGAGATTCCCAGGAGCAGAAATAATCACAAATCATTAAACAAGCAAGTCCTTGTGGGGGTTTATCATCAGCCCAGCAGCTTCAACATCTCTATATAGAGTATCAAAATGCCAACGCCATTCCAGTGTTGGGAAATCCTCATTCATCCAAAGTAGATTTAATTCCATGAACTATCTCTGATGCAAAAAAGAAGCAATGGGCTAAATAAATGCTTTAAGATTTTTCAATACTACACAGTGTTTCACCAGGGAAATTAATTACTGGAGTTCCCCCATTCCGTATCTTTACAATAAAATTCAACCTTTACTGAAAGCCACTTTGGAGTTTTGAAACAATGAGTTCAAAGAGATGTTACTTAAAATAAGTGGAATGAACTGTGATTGTGTAAAAAGGAAATAAGCAGAAAACTACTTTCACTGAGTCCAAGAAACAATATATTTTTATTAACTTGCTCTGTCCCCGTTTAATTTTCACATAGGGGTTTTAGTGGAAGTTCCCCAAACATGCTGATTTGGTTGTCTAGTTCCTCTGCGCCTGCCCCAGCTCAGGGGCAGCAGTGCCCCCACCTTTCCTGATGCCCCCCCCCCCCGATCTCACCTGGGTTCCAACCCCAGCTTAGCCCTGCCCGTGTTCAATCCGGATACCTCGAGCTTGGCCACTCCGCTGGCCGTGTTAAAGCGGGACTCCTACGTGTAGAAAAGAATCACTAAGGGAGGAACGATGAGTCTCTTTTGCTTTGATGTCATCTGAAAAATGGGGGGAAAAGGGAAAAGTAAGCTGAATTGGGGGGAGAGGTGAGGACCCCGTGAAGCAAGCACTTTGTGGTGGAGCATGAGGGGTGGTTTGTGTGGTTTGTAGAACAGTACTTTTCAGACAACAGTTTGCACAAGAGTCACCCAGAGAATTCGTCAATGGTGACTCTGGACGCCACCCTAAGATTCTGGCAAGAAGGTCACAGGCAGGACCCCGAAGTCCTGGTCAGTTGACCCCGCACGCTTATTCAGAACCGTTCCCACGGGAATCACTGGGGTCAAGTCTCGGTGCTGATTGGCTCCCATCAGATGCTGCCTGGTCTGGTGAGAAGACCAGAAGGCTGCAAGGTTTCAACCATGGCTTTGAGGTGCAGGGGAGGAGGACGTTTTCCTCAGCATCTTATGGCCACAGCTTGATCTGAAAATTCGACTGACAAAGACAGGTTAGCAGAAGAAAAGTATAGCCATTTATTTAATATGTTTTCCATGACCCAGAAGCCTTTGTGGAGAAATGAAGACCTAAAGGAAGAGTTAAACCTGAGTGTTTCTACGGCAGGTTTGGTGAAGAGTGGAGAGTGGGGACCGCTAAGACGGGATAAAGAGACCTAGCCAAGTCTGTTTGCTCAAATTCCTCTCGGCATCCTGTCTCAGGTCCCTCTCACATGAGGGTCTTATGGTCGGCTTCAGGTGCAGAACAGCAGGGGAAGACCAGAGAGAATGTCCTGTTTCTGCCATTTTCTCAAAGTCTTAATCTCCAAACACCAAGGTGCCATGTCTGAGAGAAGCATATCCTGGATTCCTGCAGCGAACAGCTCACCTCCAGTGACCTCATCCACCTCCCTTCCCTTTTTGACAGCAACCTCAGAAGTCACTCATTGCCACTGGCTGCCTAGATGCCCGACAGAACAAAACAAATACAGGAATAGAGGAGTGTGAGTGGGCAGCCAGCGGGTGGCGGGGTCCAGGGCCAGCAGGAAGGCAGGGAAAGAGAGGATGATGCTTCCAGCGCACCTGAGTGTCACCCTTCTTCCAGCAAAGAGTTTCCAGAGCAAGCATTAGAATTTGTTCTGCAGGTTTTCCACGGTTAAAAGAGTTTCCCAAATTCTTTCCCAGGCTTCCCAAACACTCAAAAGTAAACAATAAATTCGTGTTTACTCACAAACTACCTGTAGTAGAAAACATTTCTGGTGGTCCATAACTCCTGCTGTCACCTTGGAGCTAAGACGGGAACTGGTGGAGGGCACTTTGCTTAGGGAACTGGGATGCACATTTGAAGCCTGGGGCCGTGATTGGCCTGAAAGTCTCTGTTTAATACAGATACAAAAAAGTGAGGACCCCGTGGAAAACCCAGTAACATGAGATCTGAGCTAGTGAGGCTGGGGAGGGATTGGGCAAGGGCTGGAAAGGGGAATTTCAGAAACACGGGAGAAAGAGGGGAGGGATGCCACCTCCACCAACGCACATGCACACGCACAAGCACACACATGATCATGTGCACACACACGCTCATGTGTGCACACACACACGTGTGCACACACATGTGCACACGCACACATGTACGCACACATACACATTCCTTATTGCCTTTACTCTGCTTTATATCCCTACATGACATTTTTGCTCATCTGATACATAATTTATTTGTTTGTTTATTGTCTATATTACAGCAGTCAAGGTCATGCCAGGAAAGAAATGGCACTCTCAAAGGATAACTGAGAAGATGTAGGGACTTCAGTCAGCAAGGGACTAGCAGTTCCAGGAAGCCCTTGATCGCTTCCTCTAGGGCAGGAAGGGGCCAGAAGTTTGAGATGGGGTGTCAGAGGAGCCTGCCAAGGCCTGTAGATATGGGCGAGGGGGTTCCCCAGAATCTGTGGCTGAGCGGGGAGCAACGCAGCCACTGCCAAGCTGCAGCCGGTAAGGAGGAAGGGGGGGTAGATCCCTGACTCCCCTTTCTTCTTGTCCCCCGATCTCCCACTTTCCCAGCTGACAAGGTGCTGCAAGGCAGGGATGGGCACCCCAGGGCACAGAGCAGGGCAGAGAAGGGTAGTGACGGCCCGGGAGGCCAGCCAGCTTGTTCCTCCGGCCAGCACGAAACTCCTCGGGGACAGTTGTATTACTGCTTATCTCCAGGGTCCACATGAGTGTCTGGTGCACAGGTTTTCAACAATTATTTGGTGAAGGAATGAGTGATGTTTGACTTGGAAGAAGAGGCATTTTGAAAGACTTATACAGAGTGTATGATGCAAACCCCACACAATGGTCCTAGCATCATAGTAACTAAATTCATCCTTGCTCACGATGCTTTCATGTGCAAGGATGTTTGTTTGCTTGTTTGTTTTTGCAACAGGATGTTTTGAGGGGCAGGTACGGCAGGCATATCTGGGTGAAAAGAACGGGAATATGTAACATCCGATTACACACATGTTATACTAATGGGTTATCCAGAAGCTCACTTCCCCCACCCCTATATGTGGCGCTCTATGCGCCACTGGACTTGATTAACAGGAATAGATGGCCCCGACCCTGTACCTCCAACAGGACAACCAGAACCATCTGAAGATTAGTGCCCCGGTGTCCACAGATGCTGGAGTCACGGGAGGGTTCACCCCCGCCACCTCCACCCCAGGCAGGACAGAGGCCTCAGACGTGGGCTGCTCCACTTCCATCCTCGCTGAGCCAGGGGCTCTGGGACAGAGCTTCCTGCCTGTAACATGAGGATGAAGATGGTTCCTCCTTCCCAGAGGATGGGAGGCTCAGCTGGGTCCTGACCTGCTGCCTGGCACGGGGTAAACCCTCAGGAGTAGCCGTAAGGATTGTCCCTAATCCTGGGGGAGGCGTGGGGCGGCTGGCAGAGCTCCCCGCTCTCTGCACCAGATCCTTGATCAGGGAGAGGGAAGGTCAGGAGGGAACAGGACAGCCCATCCCCAAGTGAGCTCTCCTGCTTCCTTCCTTCAGGGTTCAGTGGAGGAGCAAAAGCTGGTTTCCCTTCTGACCCCCGGTCAGCAGCACACACACACTTTTTTTTCCCAGGTGGCCTGGGAGGGGGCTTAGAAGCATCCTGAGAAAGAAATTGTGCAGTTCCCTCCTCTGGGTCAGGGAGATGTTTCCAGAGGGAGCCAAAATGAGGAGCAGGTAGGGAACTCGGGGAAGATGAGTTTCCCTTGGAGAAGATGGGAACGGCCTCCGTGAGTCTGTGGCCCTTCTTTCGCAAGGGCTCATGCCAAAAAAAAAAAAAAAAAAAAGTGGCAAGTCCTTCCTCCACTCTCTTTGGATCTAGATCCTTAAAAAAGCTTCCCTGAGTTAAAATAGACAAGGCTAATAGAGAAGTGCCACCTCCTAGCACCAAGGTCTCCTGTGCTTGTGTGACAAGCTTACAAGAGACCCTCCAGAATCGGGGACACGAGAGTAGGTGATGGGGAGAGGTCCCCCCTGGGTGCGGGTAATAAGGCATTACTTGTCTGCAGCAAATTTAAAATCAAGACTAAAACCAACTCAAAGTCTTTTTTGTGTGTTAAAACTATCATCACATTGTGGCAATTCCAAACAAGGTCAGTGATGAAAATACTCTCCCTAAAGATCTTTTGTTGGTCTAAGTTCTAAACAGTTGCTGTCGTCAATGGCCAGTTTCAGTAGTATAATCTAAGCTCCTGATTACCGTATTTATATTAATTCTCTTTTAATAAGCAGTGTGTTCCACATAGAAGTCAATCTGGAAAACTCTGTTCTATACCGACTCCCGGCTCAGAGGGACTCTGTTACATGTACGGGTTTCAAGAGTAAGTTCTAGCGGTTTGTTTGAGGCTGCTCCAAGTGTCTCTGTCCCTTGGGGCACGACGTGTCCCTGCATTTGGACAGTAGACTGGAAATAAGCAATATTAGCACCATGGTTGTAGAGGCAAACTGAACAAAAATTGCTTCAATTCTGTCTTTCTGTGGGACCTCATAGAGTTTTGATTTGTGTTTCAAATTTAAAACAGTGAAGGAGAGGGTTACCTGCATGGTGTACTCTCTTCACTTGGCAAATTACAGCCCCCAGCTAAATGCTTTACCGAAAATCAATACCTCAGTGAAATGATTTCTTGTTTAGTTGTTTTACATCTAAGGAATTAATCCAGAAAATAAGGTGATCACTGGAAATAATGTTCTCATAAAAGAGAGGGGAAGGCTAGTAAAGGATCTCGTCCAGATGTCAAATATACTAGTTGCTTTCACAGTCCAGAATTATGAGTGCTGACTGCTGCCTTCTTTAATCTGATTTTTACAGTGCGGAGAAGTATGTGTGTGATATAGGCGTATACATGCATGTGTGTGTGTGTGCATGTGTGTCTTCGTGGGTTTAGGGAACCAATTTTCTATCTTTAGGTCATTACATGATTTTTGGAAAATATTATGATTTCAGTCACAGAAATATACCTGTACATTGCTCCCGTTAGTAACCATAAATATCCCTGGTCAGGCATATGATGTATAAGGTAAGTTCGGCACTTAAGAAGGGACGATATGGGAGTACTTCTAATGTAGACCCACAGGTGATCCAAGGGTCAGAGGTCATTTGTAAGAGTGCCCTTATCCACAGAGGGCCCAGCAGGTTCAAATAGAGTCCTGACTAGACAAAGAAGCTGTGGTATATTTATACAAGGGAATACTACTCAGCCATAAAAAAGAGTAAAATAATGCCATTTGCAGCAACATGGATGGACCTGGAGATTGGCAAACTAAATCAAGTAAGCCAGAAAGAGAAAGAAAAATACCATATGGCATCACTTACATGTGGAAACTAAAAAAAAATGACACAAATGAACTTATTTACAAAACAGAAATAGACTCACAGACATAGAAAGCAAACTGATGGTTACCAGAAGGGAAAACGGGAGGGGTGGAGAGATAAACTGGGAGTTCAGGATTTACAAATACTAATTACTATATATAAAATAGATTAAAAAAAAACAAAGCCCTACTGTATAACATAGGAAACTATATTAATATCTTGTAATAGCTTATAATGAAAGAGAATATGAAAGGAATGTATATATATATGGACCACTATGCTGTACATCAGAAATTAACACATTGTAAACTGACTATACTTCAATTTAAATAGACAAACAAACAAAAAGAAACAGCCCAGGCACAAGCATATCTTAATTGTGGGAACATCCCTCTGGGTACTTACTGGCCCCACATAAAGTGAAAAATGGAACTACACTTGAGGAACTCAGGAAAGGACTAAAAATAGATGTGCTTTTCCCTCTCTTAATGTTCCAGGTCAGACAAGGCCAGCTGAAGGGGTGTGGCCCTGGAATAAGCATGTAATTGTTGACAGGTAGCTGTTTGGCATACTATGCCTCAGGTCTAAAAATAGTTTAGTGGTCCTGAGAGGCCGGCTTTGAATTAGAGAGGGTAAGGCAGTTAGGAACAGTCTCAAACTTGGAAACCTGGACTCCTCATTGTGCTGGGATAGGCCGTGGAGCTGGGGACCAGGGGACCTGGACAACTTCCTTGCTGCCCGGCGACAGGGCTCCCGGTGCTGGGCAGAGGGCTGCAGCAGCCATGGTGAACACATTTCCATCAGTCTCTTAACCCATCTGTTTCTGAAACACTTGAAAAGTACCGGCTAGAACCCAGGGCAGCTGCGCTTGGGTACCAATTTGATCCCCAGGCACTAGAAGGTGAGGCAGGCGCTCAGCGTTGGCCATGGCAGTAGGAAACGGGACAGACTAGTGACCAACAGAGCTTCCATCTCCAAAGAGATGACTTAACCTTAGATTCAGGGAGACAGGGAATTCCACAAACCTAGGGAGAGGGTCCTCGTAGTGAACAACTAATGCTTCTCCCCAGGATGAAAACAAACAAGCTGTTCTGAACGGGAGCCAGTTTACTGAGTAATCAGTGTAGGATCTGGAAAGTCTGTGACCTTCCACTTTCTTTAAAAGTGTTTCTCTTCAGGTACAATAAAAAGGGGCATTCGTGGTCTCACAAGGTCTTGCTAAGGATGGACTATTTCGTTTCCCCGGGGCTTGGTCACAAGCTCCGTGGTTTTCCCGCCTTCCACATCTCTGCGCTTTAAAAGGCACGTTCTTCCTGCTCCCCAAAGACCTGAACTTCAGGATTGTTGATTCATTTTCATTTGTGCTTCATTCTCCAGCCTCATCCCTACTCCCCCAGCCTCCTGCTTCTCCTCGGCAAGCTTCTTACAGGCACCTTCTTGGGGCTGGATTTCAGAGCCACTGTGGTTCCCCTGAGGCACAGGCATCAGCCCATGCTTTTTAAAATTTCCTTCTCAAACCAGCCTTGTCATTGTGCCTGACATAGTATGTATTCTTCAGAGGGCATTTTTAAAAAGACTACACTGTGCCTCTGAAAAAGAGAGGGAAGTGGAAGGGGAGGGAAGTGACAGACAGGAAGCAGGAGCCGTGGGGCAGGGACTCTGGAAAGAGCTGGAAGCAATGATCACCCGGCCTCTGGACTCTAAAATTCTTTGATCCTGATTTTTCTTTTGACGTGGATGACTCTTCAGCTCCTATTTGGTGGTTTTGGTGTCATGGCTGTCCACTAATCGATGTGATAAATTTGGAGGAAATTACCTGTATGATCAAAGGCAAAAATGGGGAGCCCTTTGTTTTGGTGCCAGAGAAAGTGCTGAGGCCCCCCCAGATAGTAAAGAGCATTGGCATCTGGATGGGAGGTGCCCTTGTGGGAACGGGGCTTTTCAGGCCCACACTAGGGTCTGCCAGATGTTTGCAGATACCTCTCTTTGTCACCTGAGGTCTATGATACCTGCCCACGCAGAGCACCTGCCCTCAGGACGCACCATAAAGGAGCAGAAGTTAGAACAGGGGTGACCGCCCAGTGTGCATGGACCAAAGAACTGGTGCCCCTTCAACAAAATGCAGCTTCCTTCGAAATAGATTCCTTCCCAGACCAAGACAAGAAGGAGTGTCTGTGTCCTCAAATACCCAAATCTTCCCCCGGATACTGAGGGTGAGGGCAGCGGGGGTGGGAGAGGGAACGAAGGAGGAGGATTCAGCGACAAATGTGGTCAGTCAGTAGCTCTGACACCACGTGCATTGTGGCCACAGCACGTGGTGTCATATTTTGTGCCATGGGCATCAGTAAGCACTTCCTGCCACGTGGATGGCCCATCACCTGGAAGAGCTGAAGGTGGACTCAGAAGGCTAGGGATGGCTCCCAGGCCACTGAAGATCAACCCTCCATGAGAAAAGGTCAACAGTGATCAAGAGAGGGCTGTTGATGGCACATCTATGGAACCATGTCCTGAATCTGCCTCCATCTCCCCCAGATGCTCTCTCTCCCTCTTCCAGGAAAAGGCAGGGAAGGCAGTCTTGGCAGGAGCCCAAAATAGGATGTCACTTGGAGGGTGCTTTGGGTTTCTGAGCAAAGCTGGGACCACCACTGGAGACACAGAAAGGTGGTAGCATATGGCTGTCAGCTATCCAGTTGTTCTAAAAGATGGGAAGCTTTCAGATCTACCACAGCAAAATAAGTATGTGAAAGACATGTACATTGGGTGTCATAAATCTGTCTACTGGTGGAATGGGTCCGGTAACGTGAGTACAAATGAAACCTCAGAGGCCGCAGCCGAGCACAAATCTGACCAACGCCAATTAGAGGAGACTCTGCCAAGATATACAGACAAAAGATAAGAATAAGACCATTTGTATACTATAAAACCACCCAATTATTTGTCGGTTCCTTCCTTGCATCAGGACAAGTCAGTGCTAGAGGAGAATTTTCTTGGCCTCAATATAGGAATACCAAAAGAGAGCTGACCATGGGCCAAAGGGGTCAAAAGGGTTACCAATATCTGGTTATGGGTTTAGAAAAAACCAACAAACCAAAAAAAACAGGGCTTACCCTGCCAAGACATGGAGAGTTTTGCAAGTTGAACCATCATGGACTTTGGTATGCTCTTCTGCTGTGTGTATACTAATATCATGGCATTCTAAACCCTGCTTGCACGGTGCACTTTAAAACACTCTTCTTTAGTGAACCAAATAGGCACCTCTGCCCTCAGGGAGCTTACATGCTAGTGGAGGGTTGGAAGGTGAGACAGCTAATAAGACAAGTACATTACAGTGTATTAGAGGGGATGCGTGATATGGAAAGCATTAATCAGAGAAGGGGGTTGGGGGGAGTGGAATGTGAAATATGGTGGTCAGCAATGTTCAGGCAACGGTGGGAATGAGGTGACGGAGTGAGTTAGGGTGTCCGAGCTAAGAGCATCCCAGGCAAAGGCCAAGACTCTGGGAGGGGACTGTGCTGGCTCACAGGGAAGCCAGCGTGGCTGGAGCAACACAGAAGGAAGTAGGCAAGGAGTTAGGGAAGACATGGTGGGAGGTGCAGGGCTGCCAATGGCGTAGACCTTACAGGCCACTACAAGGACTTTCGTGTTGACTGTGTGAGACCGGTGCACAAGGGGGCTGAGCTCTGGTGGACATGATATAGTTCATGTTTTATGAAGACTGTTTTAACTGCAGGCCAACACAGAGACCGATTAGAGCCTTGACAGTAATCCAGGCAAGAGACAATGATGGCTTGATGAGAGTGACAGCAGTGGAAAGGGGAAGAAAGGCCCAATCATGCGTCTATTTTGAAGGCAGTGCTCACGGGATTTGATGACAAATTACAGTGCACAAGGGCGGACTCAAGGATGACTCTTAGAGTTTTGGTCTGGGTAACGTGGAAGGATGGAGACACCCTTTACTGAGATGGGAGAGACTGTTGGCAAAGCTAGTCTGGGTGGGAAGATCAGGAGTTTGGGTTTGGACATGCTCAGTTTGAGAGCCTGTGGGACATCCAAGTGGGGGTAACAAGTGGGCGGTTGGAGACACGGGCCAGGAGTTCAGGAGCGAGGTCTGTGATTGAGGCAGACATGTGGAAGTCATCAGCACGGAGATTTAAACCATGAGACTGGTGGAGATCCCTTGGGGGAATAAATGTCAACAGAGAAGAGTTCCAAAGACTGAGCCTGTGGGACACCCCAGTGTTAAGAGGAGAAACCATCAATGCACTGAGGTGAAGCAGTTTCCTTTTGTCTGCTTTGGCTGATCACCTGTGAAATGCCAGCACCATTCGAAGAGCCAGGCCTATAATAAATAAGACCAGGCCTGGGTCCTCAAGGTCCTTACACTCAGTGCATCCAAATGATCATCTGAATGCAGTGTGGTAACGGTGGAAGTGTGGGATCAGAGGGAAGGAACCCTTGGCCCAGGCTGGGAGGGCTGTGTGGGTCTTGGAAGAATAACACCTGCCACTTAAATGGAGACTGCACGTTATCTAGGTGAAAAGGGGGAAGGGCAGAGGCATATAAGAGCCTGGAGTGTGCTGGGAAGTACAGATTTATTGGGTCCCAATGCTCCTGGTCTGGGAAAATAGCTCTATCTCAAATGAGGTTATGCACTCAAGTCCTAAGAGACACCTATCACCAACACAAACATAGATGACGCTACTCATGAATTGGTTACTCCGGCTGCACCATCACAGTCTGGTTGAAGAAGTCTGTGTTCGATTTGCCGCCAACTCCGACATCTTAGGACTCAGGGGAAGAGCCTCTGTCACCGCCAGTTGCATCTCGAGCAGCCACGGGGCAACGTCTTCCCATCAGCAGTTAATTCTGGGTTGCAGCCAAGACCATATGGTGGTTCCATTTTTTTTTATTTGTCTTTGTTTTCATTGTAAATTGAGTGGGACGAGCACAGGGTGTTCCTAGCAACAGACGGGACTGTGGGTGAGAGAGGAATTGCTCCTCAGGGAAGCGAAGGGACAGTCACCCTGACGACACCCAGGTCTGTGTCAAAGCCAACTGCGCCCCACGACCCAGCGCAAGCAGGAAAAAGACGGTGTTTTCAAAGATGCATTAACCCAGGAGCGGACTCTGACAGCAAGATGTTTTTTAAGGCAAGGTGTATCCAAGTCAAGTTCCCCTACTCTGTCACTCTTTCTTGAAGTATCATGGTTGGCAAACTTTCCTTTCTCCCAGGGCTGGCTGCCTCTGCCAGCAGACATTCAGGGCTACCTCTGCCAGCAGACATTCAGGGCTACCTCTGCCAGCAGACATTCAGAGCTACCTTGCAATAACTTTCCAAAGCCGCCAGACTGCAAAGTTCTTTTAGTGTCCTTTACCCGACCTGAATTTCCAGTTTCCTCCTATGCTGTCTTCCTTCCTCCCCAACGCAGCTGGTGTCATTCATCTTACATTTATACTAATCCACTCGCGTTACCCTCAAAGGAGCCAAAACTCACAACAGAGACAACAAGTATATTTTGGAGGCATCTTCAAAGTGCCAATCTGAGCAGAACTCTAGCAGGACAGCAAAGACAAAGACAATCCCAAATCCACGCATACAACTGTTATTACAACAAAAACGTCTCTTTTCTGCAGAAATAACCATAGCCAACACTTAACACAAGCTCACTACGTGCCAGGCACTGTTATAAGCATTTTCATCTCCCAGCAATTCTGAGGTAGGTATTATTATGAGCCTGATTGTACAGATGAGAAAATTGGGACATAGAATGATTAAACAGCCGGTTAAGTTTCTGAGGAGCTACTAGTGGGTTGATCTGGAGTCCACACCCTTAACCCCAGGCTACCCTAGGTTTTTAAGACCCAAGTGTTTTCCACTATGTATGTTTAATATTGTAGGTTTTTCGTGTAAAAAAGAATCTGGAATATCTTTGTCCATTTCCTATAGGAAAAGTCAATACCACAAATATTTAGCATAAGAAATTTGGAATATAGTTGAGCCTTGAACAACACAGGGGTCAAGGTGCTGACCCCCATGCAGTCAAAAATCCGTGTATAACTTTACTGTCAGCCCTTCATATCCTGGTTCCACATACAAAGAGTCAACCAGCCAACTGTGGATCATGTAATAAAGCAGTGTGTATTTAGTGAAAAAAAAATTGGCATGTAAGTAGACGCATACACTTCAAACACAGTTTTCAAGGAACAACTATATTCTGAAATATGATTTAAGCTACTTGGCTGGGTGCATATGTGTTTTAATATTTTTCTTTTATTTATTTATTTGGCTACGGGTAGTATTTTATATAGAATCAAAAAATTTATTTTTCGTAGTGATTTTCTCTAGAAAACGCGATTAGAACTGGATTAAATCAGAAGGCCCTTTACTGTGCCACTAACAGTAAATCCAGAGGGAATGTCCATCCACAATCGGCCACGTGTCCAAGCACACCCCAGGGTCCAGCAAGGAGAATGAGATCACTGGGCTTTAGGCCAATCACAACGTGCCCCTCTGAGTGCTGAGCCAGGGCTGGGCTGGCAGCGAGGAGGAGGTGGGGGCCAGCTGTAGGCGGGCATCCGTCAGCATCCCCCGTGATGGCGTGGAGTGGGCTGGACGCGACACTTGAGAATCAGTACCAAGAAACAGAATAATAATATTTTGAAAGCTCCTCCTCCTTTTGCTAAAATACCTCACTTGGTCACCAGCCTGAGGACACTGATGGTTGCTGGCACGCCTCCAGGCAGTAGCTCTGGCTGAAAGGGAAGGCTGGCAGGGATGAAGGGAGACGGTGTGGAACAGGCAAGGCGTTGGGGGAGCTTGGCAGGTTAGAGCTGAGGTCTCCTGTTCTAGAGTCCTTCCTCTAAGCTCAGCTTTTCTCAGAGCCTTTATAAGCTCAGCAGTATTATTATTTCACTTTGACACATAATAAAACAGCCTCAGTGAGGTCTCGTGATGTGTACAAGGCCACAGAAATAGAAATCAGCAGCCCTGTGGTTTGAACCCCTGCAGTCTGACTCTGGGTCCTTGCACTGACACATGGTCCTGACCCTAAGAGGGCCTCTCTCAGTGCAGGCTGGGGACGGCCAGCGCCACATTCACCTGGAGGACGTTCAATGCAGATTCCAGGCTCCAGGCCAGGCCCCACTCGCCAAACTTTCTGTGGGCAGGGCTTCAGAGCAGGAAATCAATGAGTACCCCCGATAGTGAAGTTTAAGAACAAATGGACAATAATCTGTGCCTTCCCACCTGTGTTCTCACCTTGGGCAAGTCACAGCTTCTCCTTGGACCTCAGTTTCCTCACTTGTAAAATGAGAATGGGTAGATTCCTTCCAGTTCAAAAACTCTGATTCTAATTCCTCTTTTTTTTTTTTTTAACATTTTTTATTGAGTAATAGTCATTTTACAATGTTGTGTCAAATTCCAGTGTAGAGCACAATTTTTCAGTTATACACGAACATACATGTATTCATTGTCACACATTTTTTTTGCACTGTGAGCTACGACAAGATCTTGTATATATTTCCCTGTGCTATACCGTATAATCTTGTTTATCTAGTCTACATTTTGAAATCCCAGTCTGTCCCTTCCCACCCCCCACTCCCATGGCGACCACAAGTTTGTATTCTGTGTCTGATTCTAATTCATCTTTAAATCCCACAACCTGACGGCAGCCTGCCAACCTGCCTTTTCCCCTGTATATCCTAATCTTTGAATATTAGTGTTATTTTCAGTGTGACTTACAGAATTTATAGTTTGATGCACAAATATTCTGAGTTTCCCTGGAAATCTGGGAGAACTAGATGCCCCTGAATGTGGCATATTTGAAACGCAGCCCTGTCCTAAGCTCAGGGGTAGGACCAAACAACTCCTTCAGGTCTTCCCACATTCAGGATTTTTTTATTCTCTGACTTCTTGGCGCTGCTAGAAATGGAACTCATCGATAATTGTAATTTTCTTTCCACTCTGAAAATGCAATCTAAGTAGGTGGATATCTTCGGAAGGTTTAAACTGGGCATCCTACAGCAGTCATGAGCTCAACCCCATTTTGGATTTGCTTTGGTTTCATTTTCTGATCTTCTTCCCTGGAGGAAGGAAAGGAAGAACTCGGGGCATTGGCCAAACAAGTCTGGCCACTCAGTGGTGAGGTTTCCAGATAAGAAGGATCTGAAGGACTTCCAGTGGGCGTGAGGGAAATTGCACACGCCATCCGGGGAAGAGGACCAGGAAATCACTCCTGGCTTTCAAACAGCAGCCAGCCATCGGGGATGGTTCTGTGAGGCTCGGAGGACCACGACACGGAGGTCAGGGGTGAGGCTGAGCTCGGCTCAGAGCTGCCAGTCCTGCCTGGAGCCCTCCCTCTATCGAGCATGAGACCGCGGGGTAAACAGCCTCACAGGGGAGACCTGGAAGCTTGTTAGACGTCCGAGCAGAGCAGGCACTGGCCTGGGGACCACCGTGCTGGGCAGGTAACGGGCATTTCTCCTACTGGGGTCTGTTTCCCTTTGCAGCAAGACCTCAGGGGCACCTAAGTCACTCTGACATGCCTTTCGAGGCGTCTTCTGATTCCGACATTCTGCCCGATTTTCTTTTAGGTCACTGTGACACCTATGGAGGAGTGTAAAGCCTGTCAGGTCAAGGGCATCGTGTATGCAGCCTGTAGGTCAAGTGGATGAAACTGCGTTTAGGGAGACCGAGTGTCAGGCAGCTAGCTGGGATCCTTTTAGGATTTCCTCTATCATTAAGAGAGCTTTCTTTTGCTTTTTCTTTCCTTTGAAATGAGTTTTCTGATCCCTGAGCCAGAAAATATACCATGAAGACCAGAGGGTTTGATTGTGAATTGCAGTGTGAGTGTTTCCGTGCCAGGCAGCCTCGTTGTGGCTGTGCTGATGGATGGGGAGGGTATAGCAGGATGGGGGTCGTGGACACGGGTTATCCCCAGCCCCCAGGCAGTGCTGGGAATGTGCAGTGTAAACTGCAGCCCCCTACCCAAGACTGAGGGGAAGCAGGTTTGCATGTCAGTGCTGGGAAGGAGGGCAGAAGAAGAGCTGGGATTAAGAGGAAGCAGACTTCCCTGGAGGGTTCTAGAAGGGCAGACGTGACCTACGATGTGTGGTTTGCTTAAGCCATGTTTTCTCAGACTTTGTAGAAAGCCAGGCTACACAGCTTTACTGCAGCTCAGTGCTTCTCTTCATAAAGGGCTAGTTTGAGGACTCTGATTTTTGAATTATGCAAGTAACACGTGACTGTCTTCGTCCTGTAATAGAATACGGCTCACAGGTTTTCAAGCCCAGCATACCCCATATGCAAAGTTAGCCCACCTATAGTTTGCTGTGTATCTTACCAGTTATATGATTTGTTTTCCTGTCTTCTGAGCTCTTAGGACAAGCCAGGGCGCATTGGAGGACAATAAATTCTCATTGTCAGATCCGTGTGTTAATCCTTAGCACCACCTTCCTCTCGCTGGAAAGCAAAAATGATCCATGGGGAAGGTGAACACCTCTTGTAACACTTAGAAAGATCTGGAAGTGTTTTATTCATTTTCGCCATTATTATTTTTGTGTTGGTTTTAGCTTTGGCAATTAATAATAATAATAACATCCCATGGATTAAACTCTAGATTTTCCAACTAATAGTTTAGGTTTCTATCTTGAAGGCCATCAAAGACAGCCTTGTTACAGGAGATAAAAGAAAATTAACTGGACAGATAATAAATAGATAGACAGACAGATAGATGATAGCTAGCCTACTAGGTTAAATGCTTGGCCCAGGGAGGATGGGGAGAGAGTAGGAAAGATTCCTTCTGTATTTAATGGGTAATAAATGTGTTTAACACATGGGTTCACTTTCTATTTCCTTTAAAAATATTTTATTTATTTATTGTTTTGCTTTGTGGGAAAGTAATTAGGTTTATTTATTTACTTATTTATTTTAATGGAGGCACTGGGGACTGAACCCAGGACCTTGTGCACACTAAGTACACACCCTACCACTGAGCTGTACCCTCCCCCTCATTTGCTATTTCTTTTGGCCTTCTGTAAAAAGGTGTCCTTTTATTCCCCCCTCCCCATGCATTGTTATGAGACAAATGAATAAGAAAAAAATCACTGTGAACTTGTCAGTATTGGATTTGGAAAGAAGGTGCATAACCAATGTCAAATCCAAGAATAACTACAAAATACTTTCAGTTGCTATTTGGTATTTTCTAGCTCTTTCCAAGGTTTGTCTGCCCCAAACCAGAGGTTTCATTTGCCCAGCTGATTCTGGACATTCTGTGGTGCTTTCTTGACCATCCCGTTAAGTTTGCCTGCCTTGACTCTTTTTCCGAGTCCTGGAGAGTTCTGATTAGACATTTCACGCTGCTGCGTAGTGCTAGCCGCTGGTAGAGACTTTCTCTTCCTTCACCACATCACGGGTGAAGCAGGTAGCGCGTTCTCATTTCACGGAACACAAAAATGAGAGGCTCAGGGGTTGAGCTGTTTGCCCAGCATTATGCAACGAATCTTTTGGGGGCCCTGAGATGAGCAGCCCAGATCTCTGACTTTCCCACCCCATTCTTGGTCGGGAAAATGTGAGGACAAAAGTCTCATGGAATAGAGAATTAATGGAATAGGCTGGATTCTGTCAGCTTTGTAGCAACATGGATTCCCAGTTTTGCAGAAACTCTATAAATAGATCAAATTACTGCCTGGTCCAGATTTTAGCAGGTTAGAATACCTCCTGTCTAATCGGTATGACCCCAGAAACTTAACACAAAGGAAACAATGCCCAGACACTTCCCTGGAACAACTGAGTCAGACTCTCGGGGGAAGGGACCTGGACATGATTTTTCGTTCGCCTAAATTGAGAAGTAGAAGCAATGCCGGTTCATGTAAACGGAGAAGTTGGGGCCAGCAGCGCCCACAGCGGTGAGCATCGTGTATTCAGATCCTGGCTGCTGCCATTCATGAGAGGAACAGCCCCCTTTCACGTCCGCAGGTGAGGACACAGAGGCGGCTCCAGCTCCCCCAGACAACAGCCCTGCCTTTTGAGTTTAAATCAGAAACAACCCCACTGGCATCCTTGCAGATTCATTGGCTCCTTGTTCCTTGCAGAGTTTACAAAATCAGATTAAATGTTCTCGGTAAACAGGATGTGCTCTTCCACTGCCAAACGGCCATGGGGGTCGGGGGGCAGACATACATTTCACTCAAAGTCATTTGAACAGGTTGTGTCTCAATTCCAAGAAAAAGAAAGATTAATTATCCTCTGCATCATCTGCCACTTTCTGGATTGATCTACAGATGGATAGACAATAAATCAGGGCTTTTTTTTTTTTTTTAATGTAATTGAAGTATAGTTGATTTATAGTGTTGTGTTAGTTTCTGGTGTACAGCATAGTAATTCAGTTTTTTTATGTGTGTGTGTGTGTGTGTGTGTGTGTGTGTTCATTTTCCTATTCTTTTTCATTATAAGCTATGACAAGATGTTGAGTGTAGTTCCCTGTGCTGTACAGTAGGATCTTGTCATTTAGCTGTTTTATATATAGTTTTTGGTACCTAGGGCTGTTTTTCAATCATAAGATGTGCCCCTAGAATTTCTCCCCCCTCCCGACATTTCTCAGTACAGCCCAAATTAGTACTGGCCATTGCTATAATTTTGTCTCCTTTCTCGGGGGTCCTGGGAAGGGCTCTTTCCCCGGTGCCTGCCAGCTTCAGCACAGAGTGGGTAATGCAGGAAAGATTGCTGAATTCAATCTCTGCGGGGACACTATGAATTCACAAGGTATTTGCCAGCTCAGCACTTCAGCTCCCATTGTGTGATTCTAGTGATGATGGTTAAAATAATTGGAAATTTACCTGTTCCCTAAAAGATAACCACAAAAGTGAATCCTTTAAAGTCCCAGTGGCGTGGAAGCCTCTACCAAATAGACATGGGGAAAGCAGTGGACAAATGAAGGCAGAGATTCCTTTCCTTTAATTAGCTTCTGCTCTTCATGCGGAGGCGAGGCACAGGCACTGGGAATTTTAATCATAACATTAATGTAACATTTAATCATCAGCTAATATTTACTGAGCCCTCGTTCTGTGCCAGGCACTGTGTTCAGTGCTTTACAAAGATTGTTAAGTCAATGAGTTATTCCAATAATCCTATATCTCAGGTACCATTATAATACCTATTTTTTAGATGAAGGACACACAATTTTAAGTTACGTTGCCTGAGGCACACAAAGCTGGCAAGCAGTGAAGTTGGGATCCCAGCCCAGGCAGTCAGACTTACCAGTCCATTTGCCTAATGACTGTGTTATGCTGCAAAAACCACCTGAGTGCTGCAAAAAAGATCCACATGGCAGGGCCAGAGGGGTGGCTGAGGGGAGGGGTGCAGGGCATTCCAAAGAAAGATGTATCTCTCGAGGACAGGAGAAGAGGCAGTGTGCTATAAAGGGTCAGAGTTCAGATTTGGCAACAGACTCACTGTGTGACCTGAGGTGTGTGATTTAATTTCCCCAAGTCTCAGTTTCTTCATCTGTAACCTGGGGATACTGATAGTTCTAACAATATAGGATTTAAGGATTAAATGAGCCTGGGGCAAAGCACTTAGTCTGATGCCTTGCGTATAATGAGGGCTTGATAAATGATAGCAATTATCGTTGTTACCAAGTGAATAAGCAAGACCTGAAATAACGAGGAAATCTCAGAAAGGATGACTGAGGCGTTTCAGTTGCCGAGAATAGTATGAGAAGAAGCTGGGAGGTAGCAATCCGTTCAGCCCATGTTTATGATGAATATTTATGACACATTTTGCAAAAGAAGGTATAATAAAAGCTTGTAAGTCAGCCTGCCTGTTCTGTATCCAGGTTTATTTATTTATTTTTAACACCTTCATTGTGGTTTGGTTCCTGTATAGTTAACTACACACATTTCAGATGTACAATTGGATGAATCTTGATAGATGTCTACACCAATGAAACCACCACCACAATCAAGACAGCTAAAGAACACGTCCATTATTCCCCAAGAAGGGCAATTTTCAAATCCCCAATTTATCCCTTCCCACCGCCTTTACCACCTGGTAACCATAAGTTTGTTCTCTGTCTGTGAGTCTGCTTCTGTTTTGTAGAAAAGTTCATTTGTGTCCTTTTCTTTTTTTTAAAGATGCCACATATAAGTGGTATCATATAGTATCTTTCTTTCTCTTTCTGGCTTACTTCACTTAGAATGATGGTTTCCAGGTCCATCCATGTACCTGCAAATGGCAGTATTTTATTCTTTTTTTATGGCTGAGTAGTATTCCATTGAGTGTGTGTGTGTGTGTGTGTATATATATATATATTTACCACATCTTCTTTATCAGTCATCTATTCCATGCAAATGTATCCAGGTTTAATGGAAGAAAAATGTGGCAGGGCTCAATTTACCTTAGGTGGTAGTGACCATGCTCGCCAGGTGAATTAGCCCAAATATTCTCTGGGCATTTGAGAATGTTTAAAGTATTTGAATATGATATAGTAGCAATCTATGAAAAGTAGTATTCTAGGAAAATTAATCAGCTGATGCTGCAATTGGAGATGATAATGTCCAAACCAATATGGCGGCCAAGGAAAAGGAAACAAAGGTGGCGGAGGTGTTCACAGGACTCAGTGAATGGCTGAGTTGCTGCAGCCCCTCCTGCCCTTGATTTTGTGTCTAGGAATATATGTGGGGTTGTAAGCCCGGGAAACTGAAAATGAAACCAGTAGTTGGCAGGTCTGGGAAAGGACAAGAAATGCATTAGTCCCCAATGAGCTGAATTTAGACCCAGGTGGAAATAGTCCAGTTGGAGAGCTGCTCCTAATATTTGGCAAAGAGATCAAGGATGAAATAAAGTTTGAGGAATTCTCACGTAAACTGATCATTAAAACTAAAGAAGTGGACTAACTCTTTAAGAGGAAGGGTGTCAAGAGAGATTATCCAAGGGCCCAGGAGAGGCTTGGCGGGCTCAGTGGGACATGTTACAGGATGAGGAAGATGGAATCACAGGAGGAGGGAAAGGAGCAAAACCTGGAGTGAGGAGCGACCCCCAGGGGAGGAAAAGGGGGAGGCGTTAAATGTTGTCTGAGACCTACGAGAAACCAGGGAAGACACGGACAAGTGAAGAATGTCACACTTGATAAAACACTTTTCATAATAAGGTGAGGACTAAAGTCAGACTGCCCAGATTAAGGAAATCTTGGAATGGCCATGACTTCTCAGGGTATTGTATTTGGGGGGAAAAAAAATAACAATTTTTCCACTTTAAGTAGCACACACACATGGTTCTTAAAAATCTAACAAGATGCCTTGGGAGGGAAATGGAAATTCAAGAGAAGTGAGGTCACTGGCCACAGACACCAATGCCTGCTGTCAGAGAGATGGAGTGAGCGAGGGCCGGGGAAGGAGGGATCACAGAGGGCTAAGATGGCCCTGCCAAGTATTAAAATGTTGGAATAGTTTAAACCACGTGGTAAATAAATAACTTCTGCCCCAAGCTCCTGGAGAGCCCAGAGTGCCCTCCACACCTCTGCCTCCACCACCCAGCCTCGACCTCCTGCACACCTCCCCACTCTCCAGCAATGAGAGCCCCTGGGGTTCTCTACTCTTGCAGTGACAAGCAGCTGCTCTGATGGGTCCACTACCGCTGTCATTAAAATACTCAGTATTATTTTGAATCTCATCTCCTAAAGCATAGAACCACAGAATTTTAAGGCTGGGGGCCACGCCCAAGCCCTCTGAGGCTCTAGACAGCCGTGCCGCCAACCCCAGGGCCACCTCCAAGGCAATCGGCGTGCACCCCCGGCATTGTTTTGCGAGGTTTTAGGGAAACCCGTCCACGTGGTAAATGAAAGCAGCAAGATGGATGAGATAAGAGCAGAGTTTGGGACTTAATGTTTTCATGGCGATGGCAATCTCTCGCTTAAAGGTTAAAATCCTGCAGTGATTTACAACAAGGAAAGAAAGATAAAAAGTTATCAACGCCGCACACATGGGCTGTGTGTTTTGGAAAGCTTGACCCCATTGTGTACAAACAAATGTTCCTCTGTAATCTGATAGGACTGAGCCACCCTCACACAATGCTGCTACAGGACCTTGTTTTAAGGCAAAGGAGAATTAAATAGGGGGAAAAAATTTCAAGGCAGTTGGTTAATTGGTATTGTGTTTCGTGTTTGTGTTAAATAAATGTTTAGCTTCTCGTTTGGCATGGGCGAGGGATAAATCAGCTAATTAGATGAGGTCAGCAAAGATAAGTCTTATCTCACAACATTGTAAAATGACTATAACTCAATAAAAAATGTTTAAAAGAAAAATAAATTAAAAAAAAAAGTCTTATCACCTCTGCAGTTGAAAATACAGATTGGTGAAGGCAGATTTTTAAAGTTGTCCCTGAGGATTTTTAACCTGTACTTCTGCAGTTCAGGAGGGAGGTGACTGATGGTACCCTGTCCTTATTGCAACCCTGAGCAAAGAATAGTCATCTTAGTAAAATCTGCAATGAAAGTCCTAAAACTTGGTACATCCATCATCTGCCATCAAGAGGGACTCTGCTTTGAATTATTCTCCAGTAGTACAATTGTATATGTGCATACTTATATTCAGTCTCTCCCCCAGCCTCTATTTTGATCAGAAGTACACGGTTCAGGTGGCGTGAACATATATTATGTGGCCCAGAGCCTGGGGAACAGGGCATAGGAAGATACATCCTTGGCTTCTTTCAAAGAATGCAATAATTTGTCTAGTTCGTCAGACACTGGCCAATGGTTAGTAAGATACATGACTTCGCTTGACAGTGTCCTAGCCTGTGAGTGCAATTCTTTCTTACTTAAAAAGAAAGCCTTGCATATGACATCAACTTCTGTGTATAACATGGACACCAAGCAGTTTACCAATGGGAAGACTCCATTCTCTCTCCTCCACTTTTTAACCAAATTTCTTGAGTTTTATGTGTTCATCTCCAAGTTCTGACCTCCCACACTCTACAATTCTTCCCAATATGAATTCCTCCCCCATCATTTCAATTTTAGCCACTTTGCTAAGAATATATCATGTCTCCAAATCCCACTGGCAGTCTCATGCCTCCCCTTAACAGACCTCAGCACCATTAGACAGTTGACCACACTTGGTTTCTTGAAACTTGGACTTCCCTGGTTCCAGACTCTTCTCTAGCCTTATTTCGTCCTTGCTTCTCTGGTCTCTCCTTCCCAAACATTTTGGCTCAATCATCTTCCTTGACTGAACCTTTGAGTGCTGGGATTCTGTAGGCCATGATCCTAGGTGTTCCTCTCTACTCTTCCTAATCAGTCTCATCCACTCCTGTCATGGCAGGTTGCCTGCCCTGGCTCCTGCTTACCTCACCAGCCCCATTTTATATCCATCTCCTGCACCCTTTTGGTGTTCTAGCCACTTTGATTGCTTGCAGCTCCTTGAATGTGTCAAGTGTTTTTCTGCCTCAGGGCCTTTGCACATGATTTTCTTTCTGCCTAGAACCCTCTTCCTCCCTTCCCTTAAACCTCCCCTTTTATTTTTAGCTAACTTCAACTTATGCTTCAGATTTCAGCTCAATTAAATACTTCCTCTGGGACACCTTCCTTGGATTCCCAAAACTAGGTCATGTCCTTCTATGAACAAGCTTTATTGGACAGTTTGGCACTGTGGTTAGAAGGATGGGCTCTGCCACTAACCAGCTGTGTGATTTGGGGCAAGTTATTGAAGCCTCCTATGGCTCAGTTTTGATATTGGACTATTAATTAATACCAATTAAATCCTATGATGACCATTTTGTTGGGATTGTTGTGAAGATTAAAGAATTTAATAGATCCAGTGCTCAAATCAGCACCTGGCACGTAATAAGTGTTCAGTAACTGTTAGTATTATGATGATTCTCCTTGGCATCACTTTCACATTCATAGTTAAACAATGAATTGAAAATTAATTCTTTAATAATGCTCATCTATTCCCTTCGACTCTAAGCTCCATAGAGTCAGGGACCATTTTGTCATTTTCTACTATTACCCTTGTACCTAGCAGAGAACCTGGCACTTAGCAGGACTTAGTAAATGTTTGTCCAGTGAATGAACATAGAAATGAACCCATGAGTGAGGGAATCAACAGATGTGTTTCATGCAATACTTACAACAATAAATATAATACAAGGAGGAAGGCTAAGGGCCTAGATTAAGTGCGGGTGTTCAGAGGAGGTTGGGACTATTTGTAGCTGAACATAGCAGGGATTCTCCAGCCAGGAGGCAGTCCTTTGCAAAGGCATTGAAGGGTGGATAGAATTTGAATATGTAGTCATTATCCCGAAGCTAAGGGGCAGGGGAAAAAATGGATTAAGAAACCAAGAAAATGACAGGATTATTTTGGTTTTGTCAAGCCCTGAAAAATAGTTTGACAGTAATAACTACTCTTCCCCACCCCCCGGATAAAGTCTCAAAGATTAGTTTTTATATTTTGACTTTGGGATGAACACTGGAAAATCTCTCGTGCTTATTTTAAATTATGAAAAAATAACCAGCTGCAGTAGCAAAACTATGATAGAGGCTTATTAAATATGACAGCTCTGAAAAATAAAATCCGGGTCATGGAGAGCCTTGAGCGTCAGTGAAAGTGATTGCCTTTGTTCTGAAAGCGGTGGGGAGAGGAACGGAGGTAACACTTCAAAAGTGCTTCGGAAGATCAGTGTTGTGTTCATGTGGATGGTGGGTCAGAGAGGAGGCATCAAGCCATCGCAATGGTGCGCATGAGGGGCACTGAATGCCTGAACTGTGTGGGAAATCAGAGGTCGGGTGGATAAATGCAAGAGATAGTTATGATTAGGCTCAGAAACCCAAGTGAGGTTACCGTGGATTTGAAATCATTGTGAGAAATCTTAGACTCTTTGAGCAATAATGGGACCTTCAGCGGCCAACTCCTTCACCCCAATTTGAAATTGCTGAGTGCCTTCAACTCCTTTTCTTTACTGTTTAGAAAACTGAGACTCAGAGATGTGAAGTGACTTGTCCCAGGTCACACAACTAATCAGTGGCTAAGTGAAGCTCAAACTCATGTCTCCAGTTGCCTAATCTAGTGTTCACATGGAGAAAGTTTTCCATGTATTCTTGTTGATATCCCACCCCTACTGAGAAGCTCTCATAGCCCAAATGGTACCTTTTCCCTAAAGGAATAGATTGCTTAGCTTATAATTTTGCTACTACTATGTATCAGCTGTGTGGCCTTGGTGAATTACTCATCTTTCTAACCATCCATTTCCATATCTGAAAAGTAGGACGAATTTAGTGGTAGCATGGGATCATTGATAGATTAAGTGACATAATCCCCGGAGAGAGCCTAGCACCATGTCTGGAACACAGCCAGTGAATGACAGGGGTCTACCATCATCATCACCATCACCACCATCACCAGTGCCATCATCACCATCACCATAGTAACCATCATTATCACTGTCACCATCACCACCACCATCATCACTGTTATCATTGCTGATAATTATTATCCACCATCCTATCCTAAAATGACTTTCCTGACTGTAGAACATTACTATTATCTAGAATTTTAAGAATCCTTGCTTGACCTCTTCAGTCCTGACTGACTCAGCCTCTAACTGCCATTGAGACACACAGCTTTGCCAGGCCTTCGTTCTCTTATCTAAAAATCTAAGAAGTGTGTGTGTGTTTGTAGGAGGAAGGGGCAAGTGCTTGAACAAGAGATGAATTCTAACTCATCTTCCAGTTTGAACCGTGTATGTTTTATGCTCTATTCAGACACACCAATAATCCATTTTTCAATTTTCATAAAACATCCCCAGAATAAACAGTAAATACTGAGCAGTAAACCAGAGGGGCACACCCACACTTTCTGAATGATGAAAACTAAAAATATGTATCATCTTTATTGAATTCTCTGTTAGTTTTCCAGGCATCCCATTATGAAGTCGTGAGGACTGGGTGACGTAAACAACAGATATTTATTTTCTCACGATTCTGGAGGCCGGGGGTCTGAATCACGGTGTCAGCAGGGTCAGTGTCTGGGGAGGCCCCTCTCCTTGGCTTGTAGATGCCACCTTCCTTTGCTGACTTCTGCTGATTTCACGTGGTTCTTCCTCTGCGGAGGTCTGTGTCCTCATCTCCACTTACAAGGTCACTGGCCATATGGGATGAGGGACCACCCGTAGGACCTTATTTTAACTTAATTATCTCTTTAAAGACCCTGTCTGCAAAGAAGCTCACCTTCTGAGGTGCTGCAGTTGGAAACCGATGTAATAATTATGCAGAACACAACGTAGCCCTCAGCAAATTCCAAACAATTGTGACTGGGCTGTTTTGGGCTTCACAGGCATAGTCTCTGATATTTAGCACAATGCTGCAAGGCAGGTATTGTGGTCTTCGTAACTCACGCCAGGAAACTGAGGCTCTGCGGGGCAGGCATCTTGCCCGCAATGACTAAGCAGTGAAGCTGGAATCAAACACAATCCTGTTCCCCTCCAGAGCCGGTGCCCTTTCCACTACGGTCTGTTATAGGAAGGAGAGGATCACGTGAGCCCGAATGCATCCCATTCGTCCTCTTGCCAAGTCAGAGCAAAAATAGCTCTGCCTCCTTTGTGGATGGTGAGCGCTCAGGAGAAGATGTGCCTCTGGGGAGCCGGGCCACGCCTCCATCAGCAGGCAGGGACCAGCTGCTCAAGGCAACTTCCACAAGGGGCCCGAGGCACAGCCAAACATCACCCTTTGGGTGCTTTGTTCCCTTTAAATAGACTCAATTGTCTCTGCTTGCAGTCTTCTCCTTTGCCTGAAATTTCCTTTTCTTGCCCCGTGACACGTTAAAGCATTACTCATCCTTCAGGGTCAGGCCAGTGATCCTGGTCACTCCCAAACTCACCCAGACTCCCCCTGGCCAACTTCCTCCTGTCACACTTACCCCTCATGCCACAGCCCCCTTCGGAGACAGGCCAACTTGGCAGATCTCACTCTATTACTTCCTAGCTGGGCGGTTTGGGTAAATCTGATAACCTCTCTGAAAGCCTTCATTTTCTCCTCTGTGAATTAGGATCAACATGTTTACCTCACGGGCTCGCTGTGAGTGGCAAACTGAGTGAGTGAACATGTTGTTGCACTTGGGCTGTGCCCGGTACAAAGTGGGCATTTAGTTAACAGCATCTTTTAAGCTTGTTTCTCTTTCAGTCTATGTTTCATGCCTTCCTGATGAGATTGAGAGCTTTTGAGGGGCCAGGACCACAACTCATTTCAATGTGTGAATGCATAGCACAATTTTAGGCCTATAGAAAGTATATGTTTGTTCGTTCGTTAAGTGAGATATATGACACAACCTCAAAGAACAGCCTTGGCTGTTGAATTGCATCAAAAACTGTGAAGCAGATCACCTCTGAGTCCTTACTCCCATTAACCCATTCATTCATTCACCATGGATTGATTGCCTCCCCATCAACGCTCTGTTTCTCCCTAGGAGTTTCTTTAGCAGAGAGAGGACTCTAGGCTGGTGATGGAAAGTGCCAGGAGGTTGCAGGGGACGTGAAAAGAGCAATGGGACACTGAACACATGGACCCACAGACTTCAACCCCCACTCTGCATCAGAAACAGCTGGGGTGGAAACAGATGCCCAGCTCCCACCTACCAGAAATGCTAATTCAATTGGTCTGGGGTGATATTAAAACAACAAACAATGAAAAGGGGAAAAAAGAAATTTGCCTGCTGATTGTTCAGATGTGTATCCAGGGATAAAAGCCACTGAAGCAGGTGAAGCACACATACTCCAGAGAACTTCCTTCCAGGGTGGTGGTACCCAGGCGATGCTAGGGGGAGGGTTGTGTGTGGGGCCAAAGCCAGGAGCAGAGCTCTGGATGGGAGGAAAGAGGCACCTGGGCAGAGGCCCATCCTATGTGGGCTCACGTTCATCTCTTGCCTGCCTTCTCCCCAGGAGGAGCCAAAGAGAGAATCAAAGGGGGAGGGGCCAGAGAGCACGGGAGGGCAGAGCTGAGGAAGCACAGCATTTCCAGAATAAGTCTCACTCACTGTTGCCTTATTCAGACAGAGCTTGGAACCACAACCTGATGATCACATTGGGTCATCAGACCTCACAGATGTGGTCATTTTGTGAACAGTCTTCTAAACCTGCAAGATTGCTTCTTCTAAACCCATTTACTGCTCCTTCCATCCCCTCAGTCAAAGCTGGGCTGGTCCAGGTGAGTGGTTTCCTGGAGATCAGTTGATGTGAAGCACTAGTTGTTTGGAAGATTTGGGAGAACAGTTCCCTGATATGTTTCAGGCCAGTTTCACGATGAGTGTTCCTGGTGCATAATCACTCCTTGAGAGAATGTCATTAAAGACTGCTTCAAGGGGCCCAGACCCTTGTCCTCCAGAGGCAGTGATGCTGAGAATCCCGGCAGCTTCTTCCCAGCATGTGAAGTCAGGGTGCTTGGTTTCCCTCCCGATCTCTTCTAAGTCCGCAGACAGGAAAATAGAGTCAGAGGCACCAGGAAGTTGAGCATCACTACAGGGTTACTACTAAGCGTGAGGTCATATCTCCCAGCTTTTTCTAAGACACAGCTGGCTCGCATAGGTTGGTGAGTTTTATGAGACAGTGTCCAGGATTTGTATTTTTCAAAGAGAAAGAGATTGAGAATGACACCAGATCATGTTATTTCTCTTTCTGCCTCTACTTGTCTCTGTGTCTCTTAGTCGTTGTCTGCCATTTCCTCCAGGAATTTGGAATAAATATGAACTTCTAGGGGACTTACAATTCAAGGGGCCCTACTGAAGATACGCTGCCTTGAAGAGGGGGGTGCTTTTCTGTGCTTTTTGTTGGATGGATTTGGATTTTTTTTCCCCACGAGCCAAGTTAAACAGCTTCCACCAACTTCCCCACAGATGAGAACAGCTGGAGGGTTACTGAGAGGTTGTTGATGGAGGTAAGAAGAGTTTGTCTTTAGGGCTCTCTCCTCACGTAGCCGGAACCCTAAAAGCTGAACCAATCTCTGACTGCTGTATCACTGTTCTAATCCGTCAGGCCTGCGCCATATTGGTTGTCAAATATTTTTAATGTTCCTTCTCCCTCAGAGTGGTGGGTTCTTCTTGCAGGTAGAGAACCCCCTCTCCCTACCTGCTGTGTAACTAATGACTGAACGTAGCCATTATTCTTCTTCTGCAGCCAGAGAACACCCCCCGCCCACAGTGGGGGTCCTTCTTGCATCTCTATTTCTATTGAATTGCAATGTTGTGGTCATAAGGTAGGTCAACAGAGAAAAAGTTATCCATTAAGTCAAGGACTGTCTCCAGGGAGGCTGGGGGAAGTTGGGGACAGTGGACAGTATTGGCCAGTGGCTGTTATACAGAAGCACCAGGCATGGCCATTTGGGTTGTGACCATTTGGTCATGATCATGACCAAGATAACCCCTGCTAACTCTGACAAAAAAAGCCAACATTTGGGAACCACAGGAAGACGAGAAGTTAGCTCTAACCCCTCAAATCCCTGAGTCCCTCCCTGACTGTCACATACCAAGGGAGGCTCATGAACCATCCAGTTACTAACTCTCATCACCTTGATTCACTGCCTCAGTGTGGAACCAGCTAGGCCAGTGCACTAAATCAGTGCCTAAAAAGATTCAATTGCCTTCTAAATATCCGATTCATCCCAGAAACAGTTGCTATCACCAGGCTAAGTCAGCCTGCTCAGTACCCCACAAAAGCCTACTGCCTTTCAAGAAGGAATGAGTGGCTATGACTTCCCTACAGCAGACACAGCTCTTCCCATAACCTACATGGCAAAGCATTTTCCAAAAGCCATTGAGTTGCAGAATTTAAAAAATGTATTTGATTGCCAGAGCTGCAAATTGGGTCAGTTTTCCAGGGCCTTCTGCTTCCTTCTTTTCCACTGGGGGAGAGGAAAAGGAGGCAGGCAGCAGCTGATGACTGAAACACAATCCTCCCTGGCCTGCAAGTCTTGGCTGTGTCTGTGTGTTATCCGGGCCAGGTCCCCTAGTGCTTCCTGATGGCTGCCCTCTGGATTCCACCAGCGGTCCGGGTGAAGCTCTCGCAGCCGCATGCCTGGAGCTCTGCATGGCTTTGAATCACACCTGAGCCTCAGAAAAGTCTGTGAGAGAATTAAAGGAGGTATAAGTATCCCCATTTCACAGATGGGGAAACTTGGATTCAACGAAGATAAGTGACTAACTCAAGGATGCAATTAGTTTGTAGTAATCCTGGATCCTAACCCTTATCTTCTGTCTCTTAGTTGAGTGTTCTTCTCACAAAAAGCCATGCACATGAAGAAATCAGCAAGGAAAAAAATCTGCACAAAGTAGTTTGACCTGCTCCACAGACCCGTGAGAGCTGGGGTTATTCCATGTGAAGTTCTCCTTTTCCAATCCAGCAGTCATCAATCTGGTCCCCAAACAACTTTGTTTTTATCACCCAAGTTGTAAAGAGACAGCTATCAAAAATTAATACATAAGAGGAGATCTGTTATGATGTTAGCATTCCATATTTTACACTCTAAAAACTCTAGAATGTAACATGTCTTTATGACTAAGACTGAAGTTTTTCATACTAATGGGTATTAGCTCATTAAGACGGGTCATGAAGTCAATTTAATGGGTTGCTACCAGAATTAAGAAAAAAATAACGGGGAACGATAGGAATAGAATTGAGAATATCAGACAGTGTTACATGTAGCAAAGGTAAGTACTGTTCTCTGAATCCTTTTGTTCAGGTTATGGGTACAGATTCACAATGTTTCTTTGCTTTTTTTTTTTTTTTTTAATTGAAGTACCATCAGTTACAATGTGTCGATTTCTGGTGTACAGCACAATGTCCCAGTCATGCATGTACTATGCATGTATGTACGGATATTGAATCACAATGTTAACAGTATTTCTTTCTGAGTATTCCTTCCCTTTTTCTAGCTCCCCCCCCCCTCTTTTTCTCCTTTCTTTTTCCTTCTCTCTCTCGCTCCTTCTCCACACCTATAGGAAATGTATCCAAACATCTGCTACCTTGGTTGTGTTGTCAGGTACCATCCCCAGCCCTCCCCAGCCCCCTGCCTTCCTGATGTCATCAACCCCTCACCCCCGAGTCTGGAGCAGACTGTTCTCTGCAATCAGTACCCTTATGTTCTTTCCTTTCTCCCCTCCACTGAAAAAGACCCTTCCTGGTGTGACCTTTGAAACAGGGTCAGCTAGTTCTTTCTAAGTTTGACCAATAAATCGCTCTCTCTCTCTCTCAACCATCCTGTTTTCATTTCAGGCAAGGCAACTTAAACTTGAAGAAATGAAATCTCTAAGGAGAACCACCTTGTGCTTCGTGATGATTGTGATGTACTCTTCCCAAGCTGCACTGAACTTGAATTTAGAGTCAGTTGTTTATCCTTCGGTGAGTAAACCCGTGGCTGCTCTGTTTTCCCCGTCACATTTTTTTTTTATTTCCTGGGAATGTCACAGATGCAAATTGCTTTAAAAAAAAGTTGTAGGGCCTTTGAGAAAATGTCACAAGTGGTGAGAGGGGATGATGAACATAAATAGGTAAGGTATCTACTAGCCTACAACTTGCCTTACTCTGGAATCAGTGGTGGTACCAGGGGACACCCCCTAGGCTTCCCTCCTTAATTAAATTGCCACTTCGAGGCCTGAAGCTCCACCCTGTGAAACTAACAACCGTGACTACAAAGCAGATTTCAAGGACTGAGCAGGACCTATGTTCTCAAAGGATTCATTCTGCCTAGAGCATCAGACTAAAGCACATTTCACAAGGTGTTAATTTGTGTCTGTGTTATAATCACAGACTGATACTGTTGAAGGGGTCACAGATAACATCTAAGCATTTGGCTGACAACTTAGCCAGGTCGTTTTGTCTTTGGGAAGTTCGTGGGAGTTTAGCTTAACTCAAGAGGGTGGTAAGTATCCCCTTGTTCCCTCTGAGTATCAGTGGGTTCTCCATTCCTTAGGCTACTCCATGCACCTGAGACAGGGCGGGTTACTGGTTATGAAATCTTATGAGACTTATGTGAGGCTCTCTGTGTCTCAGGTTTTTTCATCTGTAAGAGGATGAAAATCATAGTATTGCTTTACTGATTGCTGTGAGAATTAAATCAGTCAATATTTATAAGATGCCTTAGAACAGTGCCTGGCACTTTTTTTAAAAAAAAAAAAAAGCTTTCTCAGTGTCTGCGATCATTATTTCTTCTACTGTAATGGTACTTTTCTCTACTGATTTTTAAAAAAAGATTTGAATACTACTTTATTCAGTCTGTCACAATTGTTAGCCCTTCATTGGCAGATTTTAGCTTTACAAAATGTCTCTTTTTGTCCTTTTTTCAATTTCTATTCTTTGTCTTCTATTCTATTGTCAGCCCTGTTTTTATATTTGTCTTTGCCTGATCTTTATGTTTTGTTCAGCTTTTAATATATCCCTTTGCCTTACTGGTTCTCTTATAAACCAAGCAGGTTTTTAATCCAACTGTGATTGGGATGTATAGTTTTTTCACATTTGCTGTCATATTTAAAACACTTGAGCGACCTTCAGGATTTTGTTTTACGACTTTCTGCACTTCCTTCCTCTTTTCTGTTTCTGTGTCTTTCTGTGTTTGACCCAGAAACACAGGTTTTGCCTTTTTCTTTCATTCTTTCACAACTTGTGTGTCTTCTTCCAAACTCCAGTATGAAAGATACAGCCCGTGAAACCATATGCAGCAACTTGCTCTTATAAATAGAGGAGGGAAAAATTATTTTTCCCGTGGGCTGCACGGTCAGTGCGGAGCTCCACTTACCGCCAGTGCGTGGGGAGAGAGCCAGAACACAAGGTGATCTGAGCTGTGGGGCCAGCTTTACCTGCGTTCCAGAGTTTCCCAGGTTTCCTGGCGGCAACAGTGAGCCAGGTGAGCCCTCATTGCAGTGGCCCCGAACAAAGCCCCTCCATCTTCCTGGTGGCACAGGCTGGTCAGGGGATAAGCATTCCAAGGCTGCTGGGAAAACTTGAACTCATCTTCCTGGAAGTTCCACCAACCCCATCAAAGGGCCCCACTTCCCTCTCCTCCACCCAGGTCTGCCTTCAAGATAGACCTTCATCCAGCCCAGAGGCTGAAGCCCCCATTGGAGAGGTGCCCTTGAACTTGCCTTACCAGCTTATAAGCCCTGCGCTGCCACTCAGCTTCCACTTCTGCCACTTTAAAAGCAACAAGCGGTACTGAGCTTTTGAAAAAAAATTGGGCGTAAATACACATGAAATTTACCATCTTTTTAAGTGTATGCTTCAGTAGTCTTAAATCTGTTCACATTGTCCTGCAGCCAGCTGCAAAACCACCTTGCAAAACTGAAACTCTGTACCCATCAAACACCGCCTCCCCAGCCCCCACCCCCCACTCCTGGAACTCACCATGCTACTGTCTGCCTCTGTGGTCTTGACTACTCTCAGTACCTCGCGGGACTGGAATCGTGCAGTGTTTGTCTTCCCGTGGCTTCTTTCACTTAGCAGACTGTCCTAAAAATGTATCTATGTTGTATTATGCATCAGAATTTCCTTCCTTTCCTGAGTCTGAATAATGATCCATTGTATGCATATCTCACATTTTGTTTATCCATCTATCCATCAGTGGGCCCTTGGGTTGCCTTCACCTCTTGGCTGTTATGAGTAGTGCTGCTGTGGACATGGGGGTGCAAATATGAGGTGACAGGCTTTTGAAGTGTGACGATGATGTAGTGTCCTAAACCTCAGTGTGCACATGAATCCATCTGGGAACCTTCTTAAAGTGCAGGTTTCAACTCAGGAAGTCTGGGGTGGGGCCCTGGATGCTGCCTTTCTGACAAGCTGCCCTTGCTCCGGCCCCAGGGACTGAACTTGGGGCAGTAAGGCTGCAGGCTCTCAATGTTGGCGTTAGCCCCAAGTGCAAAGCCCGGCTCTTACACTAGCTAGCTTTGGAAATTTAGTCACGTTTCTTCATCTCCCCGAACCTGTTTCCTCTACATCCTAAGAAAACATATTGTCTCTCCTTCATTGGCTTGTTGTGAAGATGAAAGGGTCTCATATATGCATCACAGGGCTAAGGCACAGAGCAGGTGCATAAGATTTGGTGGTCATTTTTGCTATTCTGGTACAAATAAACCTGTGCTAGCATGCCTATTCGAGGGGACATTCCAACAGGACCCTTGCTGAGACAATCACCTCACTGGAGGCAAAGATGTGAGGGGATTCCCAATCAAGAAAGAGACAGATGACTGACAGGGCCCCGGTGGGGAGGGGTGAGATCTGGCGACAACTTGTTTGTCATCCGGTTCCCTGGGGGTTTTCTTTTCACACATGAAATGCCACCTCTGGTTCCTGACCGGTTGTCTAGCCCCAGTTCAGGCCACCGCCCCCATCACCACCACCACTGTGACTATTTGTAATGTTGTCATGTCCAGCAGGTGGGGCATTTCCTGGAATTAGTGACCTTGTGTCTTCTGGCTGGAGCTCGGCCTACAGGAAATCCCTTCTGGACAGAGCCGACCATTGTCCTCCAGTACCCATCTGGGTACCTCCACATGGACAAGCAGAGGGAGCCCCAACCGAAGCTCTGGTTTTGGGGTTGTTTTTTCATTCTTTTTTTGTAGGGGGACAGTAATTCTATTTTTTTTTTAATTTTTTTTTTTTAAATGGAGGTACTGGGGATTGAACCCAGGACCTCATGCTTGCTAGCACTCTGCTATTGAGCTACACCCTCCCACCCACCGAGGCTCTGGTTTTTGTCTGAAGGAAATACTCAGCATTGGGAAACCCTGACAGGATCTGTGCTCAGCCTCGTAGTTCCCTGAATTGGGGTGACATAAGACTCAGGAGGGCAAGGCTGTCCCCCGGTGAGACCCAGAACAGCTGGGCACACAGCACTGCCGGAGGTGACATGAGCATCTGGTGAGCCTCAGCACGGTATTTTTCATAATGTGAGAAACTAGCAGAAGGGCAATGCTTGGTGGTAGAGTGTCCTTAGCATGCACAAAGTCCTGGGTTCAATCCCCAGTACCTCCATTGAAACATAAAAATAAATAAATAAATGAACAAATAAAAATTAACCTAATTACCTACCCCTTCCAAAAAAGAAAAAGGAAAAAGAACTCATTACAGAGAAAAAAAAAAGAGACTGAGAATGAGTGGATGACTTCTCCAACTAGAAAGAAGAGGACATGGCAGGATTCAGCTCTCGGTGTGACTCCCGCACATGCCTTATTGGTATCCAGGCCCCGTGACTTGGCAGCCCAGCTCTTCGTGCCTTCTCGAGCCTGGGAGGTCAGGGGTCTTCACCACAGCCAGCACCCCCAGCGAAAAGTCAGAGGCTTTCTTGCTTTCAGTATGTTTTTCCTCCATTTCCTCCAATGATGACAGGGATTAAAATTAAAAGTCAGTCATTCTCATAAAAAGTTATGAATCCTCACTGAACAACAGAGCCAGGAGGTGACAGAATTAGGGAAATAGCGCTTTGCACAGGTGTCCTGTGAAAGTTTTCGATAATCACCATGCAAATTCAAGAAATAATTAAAAAGTGGTGCTTCTCCAAAGGTGGCCTCAGGTCCAGGGATGTGCCGGTTGAAAAAGCGGTTTTCCTCACCCCACCCCAGACCTGCTAACTCAGATTGGGGGAGGGGAGGGAAGTGATCCTTACGGTCGCAGAGATTTGAAATGCTCTGCTCGCGAGAACTGAAATGTACCTTGATTTTAACCCGCAACTGCCAGCAGCAAGTCTTCAATTCTTTAACACCCCAACCCTCACCAACTGGAAAATGGGAGAAGTGAAACCTCGGCCTGGGAGAGCTTCCCAAAGGTGACCACCAGCAGACACCTCCTCCTGGGCTGAGTCCCCAACAATGGCCCATGAAGAGGGACAGAGAAAGCTTCCTAGTGGCTCCCCTTCCCCACCCCTGGGCCCCCGGGGGGATGGAGGCAGGAATGCAGAGAAAGAACCTTTCCTTCTGCCTGGGCACAGAGCCAGAATGTACTCCAGCGGAAGCCGGACAGGAACCAGCCCTATACGTTGACTTTTTGTTATTTGGTGGTTCCTGCCCATTCCAGGAGAGCTCACTGCACAGGAAGCAGCACCTGGGCTCTTGAAGTCCCAATTACCATCCTTCATTCCTCTGTTCATTTCTTAGAGAATGTGTATGAACACTCAGGTCCACAGTTCCTACACAGTTCCTATGGATATTAACATCAGTTGTTGAAAAGAAGGAGAAGATGGAGGGGTCAATTGAGTAAGACAGAGAAGATATGCCGGTTAGGAGAGACTGGGTCACTGAGGCAAACCCACAGTTTCCCAGGGTATCTCCTGATAAGACGACGCAGTGCCTGTGTGGATAAGTGCAGACTTTGGAGGCAGGCTAGCTGGGTTTGAGTCCCAGTTCTGCCATTTAAAGGCTGTGTGACCTTAGGCAACTTATTTGACCTCTCTGCACCTGTGTTTTCTCATCCATGAAATGTGGCTAATAACAGTATCCACATCTTAGATTGTCATGAGGATTAAATAAATAAGCACATATCAAGTATGTAACAGTGCCTGGCACGGGGTGTTGAGGACGTCTTAGGAATTCTTACTTTTGTTAACATTACGAGGTGCGATAACTAGGGGAAAACTGGTAGAATTTTTCACAGAGGGCAGAACAGGCTGTGTCTCGGGTGGCTTTCATTGGTGCATGGGGTTGATGGTAAAGCACACACACCCTGGAGGGCAGGGGTTATCTGGCTCTTCTATTGAGCCTTAAGGAAGTTTGGACTGGGAAATGCATCATGGGGAAACTGCCTTGGAGGTAGGGACGAGCTAGGAACCCAGGGTCGGGTCAAGGTGGGGTTATAAGCTACGGAGCTGGCAGTGACCCCAGCAGCAAAGCCAACCGATGTCAGTTCTTAAACAAAGAAGCCACGTGATGACAGTAGATGAGCTCTACAGAGATGAAGCAAGTGGTATCCAGAGAGGACCCTGTGAATGGTGTCCCCAGAGCAGTGCGATGCCCTGTCCCAGAATAGCACTTACTAGATCACTAAAACTTGTCTAATGTTTTACATTTGTTAATCATTTGATCCTCACAACAACCTCATGAGGCAAGCAATTTTTGTCCCTATACTATAGGTGAGTACGGAGGCACAGAGGGGTTAATTAACTTACCCAAGGTCACACAGCCATATTATGGCAGAACTAGGATTTGCATTCAGTATCTGCAGAGTTTTTACTCTTAACACACATATTTTCTGATCTAACTAATGTTTATTAAGAGTTTACTATGTTCCACACTGCAGTTTGCTTAATTCTCAGAACAATTCTACCAGGTCAGTCCTATTATTATTCCAGTTTGCAAAAAAGGAAACTGAGGCTCAGAGAGGCTAAGTAACTTCCTCCAGGTCACTAGTAAGGGGCACCACTTGATACTCAGCAGACTGACCCTAGAGCTGCCTGTCACAGTCCCCACCTTAGAAAGTAATCATAGAACCCTCCAGGAGGAAAAGGGCCAGAGGAGGAGAAAATAATTTCTAAGCATGCGCAATCTAAATAGCCCTAATGCCGCAGAAATATTGGGGCGGGAACAGGCTGAGTGTGGAGGAGAGGTCGTGAGACTCGTTTAGAAGGTCACTGGAGTGACTCAGGGTTCAAGTCTTAGCACAGTGGAGAACACCATAATTTATACTCTTGACGCTTCAAGCTGCAGGAACTCTGAGAAACTCAGATAGGCGGCTTTCTTCCGCTCCTGGATCTAGAGACTGGTGTACAGAAAGTCGATGCCAAGATCACACCACAGAGGCAGCTCCCTTTGATTTTCCCGACCCGCCAATGGCTGTTGGCCTGCCAACCGCAGGGCGCAAGGTGCCAACCCAGAATCCGCAGTCCTACACTTAGCTCGAACATTCAGGGGCATGTGACCAGAAAGCCATCGTGAAAAGACATCTCTGACACTCACTGAGGATTTTTTTTAAATGTTCTTTCAGCTTCTCCATGGACATGGCCTAGCAGGGGAGGACCCAGTAAGGCAAAAACGGACTGGTATGTAACTCTTGGCTTAGCCACCTCTTCTAGTAAGTCCCATCAAATGACATTTGCTGTAATTTTTTGAAATGCTGTGACCCACATAATTCAATCTTCCAGCACATCAGGGTTCAATTTCTAGAAGTAACTGCCAAGGAACCCCATGCTCTATTCTCTCAAAGGACATGAAGCAGGTTTTATCAACACATCCAATCCCTGTGTCCTCTCCCATCACCGCTCCTCAGATCCAGAAGATTTCCCCATGGCTCTTCTCATAGCTGCCCTCCACTGCCACCCAAAAGCCTGCTTCTCCACTCTCCACCCAGCAGGCTCGCCTTTTGCCCTTTTAAAACTTTTAATCTCGCTTCCTCTCACTCAGCCCTTTTCCCTGGATCAACTTAACCACTAGATTCAAGTCCTCCTCTGCCTCCCACTCCAGTTATCCTACTAAATTCCAAAGAGGTGGTCCAGAAAATCCAGGGCTCTCCGAAAGAGTTGGGGGCAGGTGGGGGCTGTGAACACCACAGCGTCCCCTCCCATGTGCAGGACCCTGGACAAGGGCAGGTGGGTACGTCTATAGGCTGCATCTTCCAAGGACCAGATCCTCCTCCTTCCACCACAGCAACCTTGCAAAAGCATCAATCTGATTCTGCATGAAATCCTTCAAGGATTGCCTTGGAGACAAAATCCAATCATCTGCTCGCGTCTTACTGGATCCTACGTGCTTTGCCTGTTTGCTTTCCTTCTGTTGCCTTTCACAGGGTCGTTACCCCACCCACCATCCCCCTTTGCTTGTCTGGGGGACTCAGTTCACATGGGCTTCTGCCCTGTCATGCCTTCCATCAATTCCCCAGACAGGGAGGGGCTGCTTTGCCTGGGTTCCCATTACCCTTGATACGTTCCCATAGCACAATATTTGTCCCAAGGCATTGGAATTATTTTGCTTCCTCTTTGCCACTCCCAGGAGACATGAGCTCCCTTGAACCCTCTTCCTCCCAGCAGCCTGGCATGTAGCCCAGTGTCTCAACAGCTGAGGGAGCAAATAAAGAGAATGCTTGTCTCTGTCCTAGCTGCCCTTGGGTCAGCTCAGAGGGTATGTTCCTTTTTGATAAGCACCTGCTGGCTCAGTGGCTATACCAGCTGTCTTAACCTGTATCCTTGGGACTGAATCATTTTCCAGGCATGTTGTGACTTGGTCTATTCCATCTCATAGTCTGAAAGAGACATTAGGCTGCTTGACAGAGGAGGTTCCCCCCTTGGGCAGGACAGAGAGGTATCTGGTAGACCTCTTTACAGGGCCATAACCAGATCTGACTGTTGCCTGGTGCTTGAAATGAGAATTCAACCACATTTTTTTTTTACTCTGAAGTATAGTTGATTTACAATGTTGTGTTAGTTTCCAATATACCACATAGTGATTCAGTTACATATAATCTTCTTCATTATAGGTTATTGCAAGATATTGGATGTAGTTGCCTGTGCTGTACAGTAGGACCTTGTTGTTTATCTATTTTACACATAGTAGTTTGTATCTGCTAACCCCAAACTCCTAGTTTCTCTCTCCCTCTTCCTCTTTGGTAACTGTGGTTTGTTCTCTATTTGACCACATTTTGTCAAGCTCAAGAAATGCTCACTGGAAGCTCTTACTGTTGGTCATTTCCCCTTCCCTTCCCTTCTTTCCTTTCTACTTCAGCTGTGTCTTACATCCCTGTGGGATCCTCACTCTCCCTCCTCCCCTCCTTCCCTCAGGTAGCATCACCTCTACCCCGTCCTGACACCCCCTCCCGCCCTCCTGCCCCTGTGACAGGAGCAAGGCCAGTGATGTCCCCATTCTGTACTTTCAAAGCCTTTTGTTCCTAAAATCACACCATCTGTGGTGAGTTCCAGCTCCAGGCTTCTGCCAGCTTCTTCTCGGGCTCAGGCCGCCAGCTTCCCCAGGGCCACTTGGTGACCTGACAGCTGTAAAAGTAACGTCTTCCTGCACTTCTGGGCCAGGCTGTTTGTGAGCCAGGTGGCCCATGTGAGAGCTTAGCCCCTGGAGAGGAAACCACCTCTACACCTAAGGATTTGACATTCCAAAACTTTTCCAGATGTGCTTTCAGTAAAAACAATCATGACAATGATAAAAGACCATGGAAACATTTTCCGTTTTTTTAATACGTGGTCTTTTGTACTGTGGAGTCATTTTGGAAGTGTGCGTGACTCAAGCCATCATCTGCAGAAGATCCTTCTGGCCTTGGTACTTTTACAAAATCCCTGAAATTGTCATGGAAAGGCCCAAGTGCTAGATTGCAGATACTCAGAATATAAATTGTAGTTCAGAGCATCGCTGTCCAGGGAAACTAGGACAGCAGGCAATAGGAGGCTTCCATTCAGCAGATCCCACACAGCAGTGCCTGTGTCCTGGAGCCTTAATGCCAGAAAGGGGCAAACCAAGTTCCCAAGAGAAAAAGAATGCTCAAAAGGAATTTCTTTTTCAGGCACTGGACCAAATCTTTAGATCTTCAGGGCTTGGGGTAGAATCATCTTTAAAGGCAGGCTCAGTGCTCATATTTATTCTCCGAGCTATGGGTGTCTTCCTACATCACATACAGATGTGTCACAAACACACACATATATACACATACATACAAGTACACAAGTATATCTATTATTACCGTCCAGAGTTGTTGAAAGGATTAAATAATATCATGTACATGTTTTTAAAACATGAATAGGGTTATCTGAGGGGGGGTTTGTTTGTTTTGATGGGTTTTTAATTAAAAACAAATCTAATTGATTTATTTACAAAATAACTGCATTTGAAACAGCCTGAAAGGTCCCTGGTACAGAGAAGTCTTCATGTAACTGCTGATGGTAGGAGGAGGGGTGACACAATATTAGCATTTTAGGAAAACTATTTCAAAACTCTGTGGGCGGGGGAAGAGGAGCCTGTACGCAAACCTGAGAATGAGTGTGAGTTGGCTGCTTAGAGCAGAGTGGGTGTCGTGGGGCAGAGGGAAGTGAGCATGGTCAGAGCATCTGGAATTCTGTCCTGAGTCCCCCAGGAAGGGGGTTTTAGACCAGCCGAGAGGCTGGCAGGGAGAAGAAGTTGATGGAAACCATGGGAAGTGAAAATTAGCCAGGTGGCTATAGTTGAATGAATTAGACAAAATTCGTGCAGGGAAACCAGGAAGGATGCTCAGCAGTGTGGACCGTCACCGGCCCTGGCTCCGGGGAACATAGAGAAGGCTGGTGAAAGACATGTGGAGAAACAGGTCCAAAGGACTTAGCAGCAGATTCGACATGGGGTGATGGGGAGTGAGGATCCCTACAACACTCCAGGGTGCACAGACCTGGATGACTGGGGAAAGGGAGGTCACAGGCAGAAAGCAGAGCTGGACTGAAAATCATATTGCGGAGGTATGCCAGTCAGCTCAAAACTGAGTCTTCCAGGTGGTCTTCATAGGGAACCGAAAGCAGAAGTTTCATGTTGGTTGGAAGTAGCACAAATATGTCCTCTTCGTCAATTATGAAGCTCCCCAGTGCCAGATTTCTGAGCTTAACTGGGACCATGTCTTGGGCCCTGGGCTGGAGTCCCCATTGGTTCTTCTATGGCTTCAAAAGGAATGGCTGACGGGAGACAACACTTCAAGACAAGGAGACCGAGGATGTCCCAACCCTGTGTGCAAGGTGTTTCCATCCTCACACCTCTTTAGTGAGAGCAAAGTTCCTACCAGACTGGATTGCTGGCTTCCAGCTTGGAAATTCTGACCCTCTGCAGACCTGCAGCCGGGTGTCCTGGCCTCTTTCGATCTGGGTTCGGGAAATGCCTTGCATTTTCCAGGTGGAGGAACAGAACTGGGGATTTTTACTGGCTTTAATCTTATAACTTGCGGCATTTGGTGCTCTGAGCAGGCGGTGGTGGTGGCAGAGTAAGACGGGAAAGCTGGGTGCTCTCTGCCTGTGTTGTTTGTTTAACTGTCTCAAAAGTGAGACCTCGTTGGAATAGAATTAGGTTTTTTTGACCTACCAGCAGACAGCTGCCTAGATTACAACTCTTACACTTACTATAACCAGTACTATTATTTCTACCTGCTGTTTCAGAATGGCTAATAGGGGCTAGGCAACTTGCTAGGGGTTGTCATACAGTAGCCCAATTCGTCAACAATTCTGCAGAGAAAATAGTGCCCTTAATTTACAGATGTGCGAAGCATGGCTCACAGGGGCCCATGGCCTCCCAGGTGAGAGGCCCCAGCTCTCTGTGGCTCCAAGTCCAAGCTCATAGTTACAGGTCATAGTTTTCAACGTGGGTTTCTGTTGCCTGTGAGATTCCATCCCATGATTTTTTTTTTTTTTAAGCAAAGAAGTGTTTCCAACATTTATTGAGTGTATATATAATTAAGCACCTCTTGGGTCCAAAGAAGATAAAACATGGTGATTGCCTGCTATAAACTTTTAATCTGGTCGGCAGGATAGGATGTATATGCACCATAAGTTAAATTCAAAGTTCATAATATCAAAAGCAGAGTCATCCCTTACGGTGAGCCTACAAAAGGCAAAGCTACCTCCAAGAAAGTGGTAGAAGTAACAGAAACATAGGTCTGGGCTTAAATGTAAGTTTCTAACAGAAGTGACCAAAGATGGGTTGGATCATCTTATATAGATGTGAGTTTCTTGTCATGCAAGGTATTTGAGCCAATCTGAATAAGCACTTAAGAGGTGTGTTTGTAGAGGGCATCGTGGTGTCTGATAAGCGGTTACCCTAGGAGATCTGTAAAATGCTCAAACGACTTCACATTGCCTTGATTCTGAGTCCTGAGGTCAGCAAGCATGCATAAATTCTGAGAGAAGCCAGAAAGAACTGATCAAGGCTGAGATAGGAAAGAAGAAGCAGATGTGGGACAGCAGGGGGCAGGGAGGAGGGAGCCCCAGGCAGAGGGAATGCTGTGAGATTAATGAATGGGCCGGGGCTTTTCTTGTGCAGATATTGCAGGAGGAAACCGCATTATCTGGAACCATATTTAGAGGAAGGTTGCACAGCCACTCCGTGATCCTTGGAGCAGCTTTGTAGAGTAAAGGGCACTGGCCTCCCTGTCTTTGTCTCACTAGGAAGAGAACTTTGTACATGTCTGGCCCTGATGACTGAGGTGGATGACGAGCTAGTAGAATTAATTCTTTTCTCTAGACTTCACAGCCCAGTGTTTTATAACACAGTGCAGCCCGCCCTCTCTCCATCCACACTTGCCAGCTCAGCCACAGCCTGGGGTTCTGGTGGTTTTCCCCTGGGTGAACCAACCTTTCTCAAACCTAAAGGGAGAACAGGACCTTTGAGTCTCTGCTGACAATGGTACAGTAGATACAGAGGATGCGGTCCAAATTGCTACCTACCGGAACGTGTCAAGAGACAAGCAGAACAGGCATCTTCTAATATTTGCCTGCTACAGGGCTAAGGGGGAGAAACCGGGGAGCCAGGTCTTCGGTAATAGGGTGGCCTTATCCCCTCGGTCAAGAGAAAGCCACACCCACCTTATTTCTCCTCTGTGGAGTCAGCAGGTGGGAGATTGATTTCTGCTTCCACTTAGGCTCTGACTTCTGAGAAGCCGTAATTCCCACCTGAGTTGCCAGGCAGAATTAGGGCTGTTTGCTTAAATAACTGTGATTAAGACCCAAAACTGCTTGTGGCAATGTGGGGCCAACTTTCCAGAAATGCCTCTTTAAGATCAGTGCTGTGTGGCAGCGGGCAGAGATTTATGGGAAAGGAAAGGGGAAATCCTGGTGGGTTTTTGCCTCCTGGGCCAGCAATAGGCCTGCCCCTGGGACACTTGAGGACACCGATGGAATGTGCTACCTTCCACTGGGGCATCGGTGAGTCAAAAAAATTCAGGCAAACAGCACCAGGGCAGAGGAGACCGAGACAAAGAAAACACACTGGACTGTCTGGGATCAGATGGTCCAGAGGCAGCAGAGGAGCGTGGAAGGGCCTCTAACATACACACAGAGGTGGAGGACGGGTCTGTTCCCCCTGCGTCCCTGGTAGCCTGGGGCAGGGCAGCCAGCATCACTTTCCCAAGCTCTGAAGTCCTCAGGTCTGGAAGAGGTAAGGCAGACAGGGGCCTTTCTACCCCAAACCCTGGGCCTGCCGAGGGCTGTGAGCGGAGTGGGCCTCCGATCCCGCCCGTCCGCTGGCCACGCTGACCTTCCCTCAAACTCAGACGCTGTCCCAGGGGCGTTACAGGGACAGGAGGCCCAGGAGCAGATCCAGGCCCGTAAGACCACGGTACTCTTGACGGGGAGGAATGACCCAGACTGGGAGGATCTCCTTCTGTGCTTCCTCAGACCAGCTGTGGGAGTTGTTGCCTCAAGGTGTTTGCGCTGGTTTTCTCTTCCTAGAGTCATTTTTTCCCCCCAGATCTCTGACTGGTTCACTCCTCACTTCCTTCACATTTTTGCTTAACTTTTCCATCTTCGTAATGATTCTACAGAAAATCGCACGCCACCCTCATTCTGCCTGCCCCCCTGTCTCCTCGCCCTGCTTTATCTCCTCCACCCCCTTCAGAACTGCCCGATGTCGAGGTCTGAACTCCCTGGTCGCCTCCTGTAGGAGGATGGAAGGGCCACGCACGCACGTGGAGCTTTGCCTCTCTGATTCACCCCGTGTCCCCGGCACCCAGCCCAGGGCCTGGGGAGGAGGCCCTCCCAAAGCCGTAAAGTTCCTTACAAATCAACCAAGCCAGGAAAACCAAACATACCTAGCAAGGCTTAGTGTCAAAATCCATGTCCATGACAGTGGGTCACAAAGTGTTTTTCCTCACTGTGGATGTCTGAGACCTTGATTACGCTGCCTAGAACTGAAACAAGTTTTAGATCATTCTTCGTTTATGATGAATAATTTTGCCTTTGAATTTGACTATATTTTAAATCGTACTTTGGGAATTGGACACTGAATTCTAAAAAGACATTTAACAATACCCTACATGCAGTTTTTGAGCCTGTTTTCAAGGAGAAGACATTTCCTTCTCTGCTAAAGGCTCCCCATCCTTATCAGCTCTAGGGAGAAGCGACACTCGGGCTGAAGGTCATAGATGTTGCCAAAGGGTGGATGAGGGGAAGAGGGTCCTAGAGGCTGGTGCTTTAATTCATACTTGCACAAATGCCATAGGCTGGAACTCTAAAGTCACAGGAACTGTCCTCTTGGAGGTATTTTAAGCTTTTGGCTCAGCTCCTTGTAAGGTCTTAGCAGAAGCACGACCTAGGTTTCAGTGGGGAATGATGACGTTCAGGAATCACCCTGTGCTTTTTGGACACATGCTTGTTCCTCAGTTACGTGCGCAAAGAGCAGAGAGAGGTCAGCTCAGGCATGGATGATGGAAATAACCCTTGGGTTCCGATATGACGCTGGGATCAGACCCTGGAAGGCAACGATGCAAAAGATGAAGTGGGTGACATGGGATTGTTCCTGACCTCACTCATCTCGAAAGCAGCTACCGGCCAGGAAATCCTGTTTACAGTCATGGGAGGAGAGCAGACCACAGCAAAGAGGATCCTGGAACTTCTGAATCCTCTGGAGGATTGTTGCAGTACCTTTCAGGAAAAGGAATGTCCTCCAAGGCAGACCTTGTAAATAACAGGCAGCCACCCTCCCTGCAAATGTTCCCAGCAGGCAGTATACCGTATCTAGGGTTAGGATCACTCAGGTTAAGACTAGCAGTCCTTCCAGGAAGCTTGTTTCCGCCACAGAACCATCTGTGAATCAGAAAGAACACAGGAAATTTGCAGCAACGCCATAGCATCGTGACAGACTGATTCTACCCTGAGTTTTAAAAGTCACTGTGTCCTACTTGTAAATACACTTTTATAAGGAGGAAGTGTACCTAAAGCTGCATTCCTACTTTTAAGAAAATGTGCACATTTTTTACAGTTGGAGTTAATTACAGCAAGTTGAAAGATGCCAAAATGAAATAATTCTCAACAAGGTTGATGAGTAAAACCAAACACCTAGACAAACATAGTTTGCAGCTCTCAGTGGACAAATATTGCCATTTTCTGCAGTAAACATTTATCGGTTGGAATCTCCCACAGTAAACTCACTGCATTGTAGTGTTTCACATAAATAATCCTTGGAACATTGAAAACAAATCTTGCAGTATTATGGGGGAAATTCCTTGCCCGGTTAGAAAACAGACATAGAATTTTAATTTTATGGTTCTATACACCTCATACTTCTAGATTTGACTTACATTTTAAAGTAAGAGTTTTGCAAGTATTCACTAATCTTTTCTTTGTTTGACTGACGAGATGAAATAAGCCACAATGGGTCTTGTCAACCCACTTGTATGAAAAAATTCTCCTATTCTTTGAATGTTCTTCATTAGCTACTAACCAAGCCCACGGCTTCTGCTCCAGTTATATATTTCAGCCAAGAATGAGCCGAAGATTCTGGCAGTGACAGAAAATCGAATCTGTGGCTCATCTGAGAAACCACAGGTTCAACAAGCCTCGATGGGAAATGAGTTTATTAGGTGGTGAGCTCCGTGCCAGAAGCAGTGGGTAAGGCTCTGAGAAACAAAGAAGCACTCCTGCCCTTGAGAAGCTTACTTTCAGGGATCAAGACATGATGAATGTCGGAAACTATGCAGGAACATTCCAGGATATCTGCTGTCTGGCTCGCCTGGAGTGGGAAACAGACGCGTCTGGAATGGCAGCCGGTCAGCCAGCATGGGGGCAATTTGGAAAAGCAATGAATTGCTGAAGATCTCTTGTAGTTCACTTTCCAACTTGCCAAGTTTGCTTTCCTTGAGTACCTGTCATGTTCTGGACACCCGGAGATACAGAGGGAGAACAAAGAGCCCACGCTGCGGGCATAGGCTGAGAGCAAAGGGAATTACCTAAGTGACCTTTCTCAGGGGTCTTCAAGCCACGCCTAGTTCAGCTCTTAACAGACATGCATGTCCATTGAATAGTGTCTGAAACATACTGACTCATTCTGGTGAGTCAGGACCGTGGTTTTTATTGTCTAGGCAGTTGCCAAGCCTCCCTGCTAGGTCACTCGGTTCTATTCTTGTCCCATTATGGTCCATTCTCACACAGTCATCCTTGGCCTTGGACGCCAAGGTGGGTGTGGGGATGGAGAGGACGGACAAGTCCTGAGCTTGGCCTGAGAAGCTCTCAGACGGCCAGAGAACCGAGCCCTGAGACCAAACAGATCTGCTGCCTGTGTCTCCTAAAAAGCAAAGTCACAGAAGAGAAGCGCCATGAAGGTGGTGGTCAGTAAATGGGCTCTGCTTTTTCTCTAAACGTGGTCATTAGAAATTCTTAAAGGCTGATGTGTCCAGCATCCACACGTCCCCGTCATTGGCTTTAAGTGCTAAAAGGTCTGTCGTGTCCTCTCTCCACCACCCGCGGAAGTCCTCACAGCCTTCGTACACTTTCATTTCAGTTGCCGCAAGTCCGTCTGCAGCTCGAGAGTTCACTGTCAATGTTGAGATCGCTTTGGAAAATGCCTCCTTCCTGGAGCCCATCAAAGCTTACTTGAACAGCCTCAGTTTTCCAATTCAAGGGAATGACACTGACCCAGCCACCAACATTCTGAGCATCGAGGTGACAGCAGGTGAGTAAAAGACCCATTTCTGGAAATAGGAGGACCGGGTCTAACAGGAGAAAGGCTGGCTGAGCTCCTTATTCTTAGAGCAGGTTATCCTTGGTGGGCAAGTGAAATGACCCTACCAGCCTGAGGTGTGATTTGATGATTTCATCACCTTCCAATGTAGTCAAGTCCCTGTTCGGAAACTCTGTAGCCAGCGTCCTTATTTTAAATGGTGACCAAATGTTTGCTTGGTGGCTTGTGTGTTGGTCTTCACAAAGTGGTCCCAAGGTATGCCCATGACCATCTACTGGGTCTTCTTACCCTGGGCAGTCAGTATAGCAAGGACTGGTTCAGGGTATTAATAAGCAGCAAGCTCTTGTCTTTTGGGCATCACAGAACAAGGGACCTACCTGGGTCAGAGGCAAGGCACGAAGCAGAATCTCCCAGACTTTGGGGTTGGACTTTCTGGTCACTGACTCCCTTTCAGGTCATGCGAGTTCCCCTAACGTCTCAGGGGACCATCCCTTGTGTCCCCTAGAAGCTGTGAGATGGGACTGCCCCTTGCCCTAGAAAAGATTTCTGCTTTGTAAGTTGGAAAAGCACTGATGGATGTTGGGCTTTATTCTTCCGAAATGGAGGCAAGAAGAAAGTCCTTGTTTTCCAAAATCTTTTCAAATTCTCATGCTTAAACAGTCGATCACAATGCCAGTCTGTGTGCCTAAATTTTTAGTTCTTAATACACGCTATGTGAACCTGAACTGGCTCCCTTTGGATGCCATTTCTCACCAAATTCTACCTCACCATTAATTTCGTTTAGTTAGTGGTTCACTGACTGCTGCCAGTGTGAGTCCTCCAGTGGCAGAAGGCGTATCCAGTGGTCCTCAGATACCTTTGCTCACAGACCTGTTCTGTTCTGTAGGACATCTCACAAAGCTAGTCATATTGGAGCAACACAGGAAACACAGTTCCCACAAAACACAGATCTTTTGCCTCTAAAATTATTTCCTTTATTTACGGGGAAAATTAATGGATGGATTTTTCATCACTTCTGGTTTGCTTCCCAACTGTTTTTAATGAAACCACTCGTGTCTGGTTGAGTACTACAAAGCAAATCTAGCCAACAAAACAGATTAGTAAATATCCAATAAACAAGCAGTTTGCTTTTGTTGAACCTCTTATGTGATTATGAACAGTTTCTGTTTCGTACACTCAGCGTAGACATTTTTCAAACTCTCCCTGGTTTATTTTGTGTTGTTAAAGGAGGCATGACTTTAAGGGGCTCCACTATTCATATTTTAGAAACTTGATAACCCAGTTTTACAAGTTGGGTCAACGAGTTTCTCCCACTCTTTTTTTAAGTAGTTGCTTTATCCTTGTTTTGTTTTGTTTGTTTGTTCACTTGTTTGTTTTTTAGGAAGGTATTGGGGATTGAACCCAGGACCTTGTGCATGCTAAGCATGTGCTCTACCACTGAGCTATACCCTCCCCACCCCACTACTACACCACCACAAGTTTCTCTTTTAAGATGCAAATGCCCTTGGAAAGTGTAAATTATCCTGCCTGCAAGTCTGGTCACTCACACGTGGAGGGGGTGAAGACTTTCTGATCATTCACTGGGGAAGCTTGAGGCTTATGGGTTTTTTCCAAGGATCCCCAGGGACTTGATTGTCCTTTTATTTCAGGAACAGTTGTTTGATGGCTTTCCTTTAGGTCATCACTCTGTGGGCCTTTGCCTAGCTGCCTATCTGCAAACAAACAGCCCCCAGTGATATGACTTTGGTCCAGTTTTAGAAATAAATTCAGTGCCCTCTGTTTTCAGAGCATTTTTCAATGTCCTCAGTGGGATCAGAGTCAGTTTGGGCTGCTCACGTTAGACTTGAAATGTAAAAGGCACAATTTTACAATTTGACTTGTATTCTTTATTTGTTGACCATTGCTCCACAACAAATTACCCCCAAACTTAACATCCTAAAACAACAAACATTTGTTATACCACACAGTTTCTGAGGGCCACAAATCCGGGAGGAGCCTAGCTGGGTGGCTCTGGCTCAAGGTCTCTCATGAAGTTATAGTTAGTCCATAAGCCAGAACTGCAATCGTCTGAAGGCTCAGCTGGGGCTGGAAAACTCGCTTCCAAGCTCACTGGTGTGTTGTTGGCAAGCCTCAGCTTCTTACTAGCTGTTGTCTGGAGACCTCAGTTCCTAACTACGTGGGCTTCTCCACGACATGTCCTTCATGCAATGTGTCCAGCTTGCCAGAGATCAGAGAGAGAGAGAGAGAGAAGGAGAGAGAGGACACAGCCAAGAGGGAGAACAGCTCTAGTGATCTGGACCCTACTGGTTGGGATGCTCTCTTCCAAAGCATTTAGGTTTAGATGAATTCACCCAATGTAAAGCCTTTAGAAGCGTGTCTGGCACACAGTTTACACTCAGGGAATATTCTCTATTTTTTGTCTTTTAGAATTTAATCTCAGAAGTGATATATGACCACTTCTGCTATTCTCATTCCACTGGTCACACGGACCAACCCTAGTACAATATGAGAGGGAACTACAAAAGGGTATGGATACCCAGAGGCAGGGATGATCAGGGCCATCTTGAAGGCTGGTTGTCATACACTCTCAGTCTGGGAATCTGCTCATCACTCACTCTATCATTGTAGGCAGCCCCTGGGATAGTCAGAGGAGTTGGCATCTTTAGGGGGCCATGCCTAATAGCAAGGTTACGCGTGCGGGAATCACGGGAATCTCATTCAGCACTGCTGAACTTCCCAGGAGGGCCAGATGGAGCTGAGTCAGGATTTCCTACAAGCATAAATACTGGTCATCTATAAATGCAAAGGCGGTGACTACCTTCTCTCTCCTCACTGTTCCGGCTGATGACAGTCTGCAGCCCTACTGGCAATGAAATCTGGTGCTCCTGCGAGACAGGTTATCAGTGGCCTCAGGAAAGGTGCCTCCACAATCTCACCTGTCAAGAGCACGGCGGCTCCCCTGCAGGGCATCACTGCAGTTGCCTTAAGGGACTGCCTCCAAAGGGACATTTTTGCCAGCTCCAGAGGGGTAAGTAACTGCTCATTAAATGTTTGTTTGTTGAGTGACTATTTGATACCAACTCAAGCAAATGTTTCTGTGTACTCAAATGCTAGCACGAGATTTCTAAATATTGTCCTGTGTTCTTCATTAGATGTTATCCTGAGAATGTCGGTCAGACTCAATGTGGGCTTTCAAGAAGACCTCAGGAACTCTTCCTCTGCCCTTTATAGGTCCTACAAGACTGACTTGGAAACAGCGGTAGGTTTGGATCCCAGGAGCCTCTTAACCAACAGACTCTTTGGACTGAACTGAATCTATTGCACATACAGTGGGTAGTTTGCTTGTATCTGTCAGAATTGATGAATGTGGATGTTGAAATTATTTCTATGCAACTGGGATGATGAATTAAGAAGTGCTCAAATGGGACAGTGTTCAGGGGATGATCTGACATCATCTTGATCTACAGGTGGAACTTATTCCCAGGATAGAATTGATTCAGATAAAATTTGGTGGCATCAACTCACTGAGCCCTACTCAGGGGCCCCAAAAGAGAGTCTAGAAGCATCAGAGCATGCATTTCTATTCATCTTCACACACCACATGGATGCAAACCCCAACATCTTTTGAGCAGACCAGCATAACACAGGCACAGAGAATTCCAAGCCACTCTACACTAGAGTGCATTCACATTTATGGCAGATTTAAATTTGCTCTTGTAAAAAAGTGGAGAATATTCCCTGCATGTAAGCTTTGTGCCAGACACTCTTCTAAGGGCCTTATCTTGGATTAATTCATCTAAACCCAAATGCTTTGCTTGAGTCAACTCGTTTGGAATAATGCTTCCCAACCAGTAGTGTCCAAATTACTATGGGTGGGTTGAGGGAAGTCATTACCTCAACCCTCCGCACAGCCAAGCCCTTGCCTCAGGCTAGCCTCCCGCTTACCCTGCTGCCCCACACAAACACTACCCTTTTCCATGGGTGCCATTATGGAGCGCTGATACCATAGAGTGCCAATTTGCATGCCTGGCATCTAATTTGCATATCCAACTGGTAATAGTTTCCCCCACCCTCAGCCTGAGAATCCTCCCCCCCTCCAACACACAACACAACTAAATTACATACGTTCGAGGAAGAAGAGTGTTACAGATGAATCTCTGGGTCCCACCCATCCAGCTACCTAACACTGCACTTTGCACATGGCGTCTGCCCTGTCGATGGAACTTGACTCAAATTGCATCTCCTGTGGGGTTGGTATTCAGGGACACAATGTGGAGTGAAAATGTGAGCAAAAACCAGAGCTGCAATATGTTAAGAGAAGAATGGGGTAGTGCAGAAGCCACAAGAATGCACCTCATGGATTTCCAATGACAGGAAACGTAATTGATGAGGGGTCCCGCGGCTCCCTCTGAAATCCGTGGCAGTGCTCACTGTGCCTGCTAGTAAATGAGCATGGCTGGTCTGTCTAGCAAACTTGGGACTCCTTTGAAGGCTGTGCTGAACCTTCCTAGGCTCAGACTAGCATGATGTCTGTCATCCAACCTCCCCTCCCACCACAGTTTCACTTGGGTCTAATGGCTCCCCTGTCTTCCTCACCGCCTCCGGATCTTTTTCCCTCGGCATGTCCGTAAGTAATTTTTTTACACATTTAATCTGATGTTTGCTTCCTGGAGAACCCAGGATAACCTAGGTAAATAGGAATTACTTCTTCAAAGATCTGCCGATTCCAGTATTAACAAAATTCTCAGGAGAAAATTTCATCCAGGGTGGTCAGGGACAGGTGCTTTTTTTACTCTCTTTCAAATTATTTGACACATCTCTCACTGGACCTCGATCTGTGATACTTGTCTTGCTTTATTTTCCAGTTCTGGAAGGGCTACAGTATTTTACCAGGCTTCAAATTGGTGACCGTGACAGGGTTCAGGTAAGAATTCTGTTGAGGGGTCGTTTTTATCCAACGGCAGACACCAACACATCAGTGAAAAAGAAGCTCATTCGAGGGGCACCATCTGGGTGGCTCAGTGGGAACAATTTGTTAGAAGTGAAGACAATGCCAGATTTCGGGGCTTAAAGGGGAAGGAAATACTGAGACCAGTAACTTCTTAGAGATGTACCTGCTTAGAAGGAAGGTGAGAAAAAGACTGGTGTTCGTTCTATACACGTGAGAATTTTGCAAACAATGACGTGGGATAAGTTTGCCATCTCGTGAGATCAGAAATACAGGAATGAAATAATGTCATGCAATGATGCCTTTATTCGGGAAAAGCCGGCCAGCAGGCTGTGACCACAAGGTTGCAGGCTGCTGTGTGGAGGGCTCCGCCTGGAGTCAGGCACCCTGGCAGTGGGTTTGCACAGTGTTTCAAAAAGTTAGTTGCCAATTTAAAAAATCATAAGAATGTTGATAGGAACATTCAGGATTTCGGCTTCATTCGCGATTCAGCAGAGCTGGTCACCCTGGGCCAGCCTGGCTATGTGACAACAGCCTTGGCATCGTGGCTAGTCCCCTCTGACCAGTTTATGGGATTCAGATAGAAACAGGTGGGTTTCCGTGAACCCTCAGATAAAAGTCCCTGGGCTGTTCCAGCTGTTTTGTGTTCTTATGCAAGTAAACCTTAAGGATCTAGACTTTTTTCAGGTTACTCACTGCTTTACTGAACTGAGTGGTCTCCATCCAGGCCCGGAAGTGTGATTGTGACGTATGAAGTCACGACTACAACAGCATCCCCTGAATTAATGCATAAAGCGCATACGCAAGTTACACAGAGCCTCAATCAGACGTACAGGATGGACAGCAGCTCCTTCCAGGTTACTTACAGCAGTAAGTAGGACGTCATTGATTTTTTTCCCTGTATGTAGATTCTGCTTAGACATGATCATGGTATTTATCATTATGCTGAAACCTGGGAAATCACATCATAGTGCCCAGTTCCTGGCATAGACGTTTTTGTCCCATCTCCCCATTTTAGGCCATTGCAGAACCTCCTAACACGGCTAATATCGCTGCAATTCAGAGGAAGGTGGGTCCCAGGAGGGAGAGATTTTACAAGGGGGCCACAGAGCCATCTGGGTTTATGGATTTTTAAAAAAAAAATGAATAGACCCAAAACATCCAAAAAGGTAGAACTAACACTGTGGTGGTGGTGGGTGCCTGTGGGGGATGTTCATGAAATGCGCTGATACTGACTAGCCGGCCAAAGCTGTTTTAAAGCAGCGGTTCTCAAAGTGCAGCCCCCAGACCAACAGCACTAGCACCATCTGGGAACCCGTTAGAAAAGCAAATTCTTGGGGCCACCCGAGGTCAACTGGGGCCACAGGTCTGTATTTCAGCAAGCCCTCCAGGTGATCCTGATGCACGGAAAGCATGAGAACCACTGCTTTGGACAAGACGTGGCAGTGGTAAGAGCCCTGGTATTTCAGATGCTCTCCCTCATTTCGCAGATAGGGTACAGAGGTGGGCTCTGTTGTGTTATTAGGCGGGTGGACCTTGGGATACTTGGGGGATGGAAATTTGCTCAAGGCCACAAAGTAAGTAACGTGAGTTTGTGTGACTTCCAGGTCAGCTCATGACATGAAATAATCACAGATGGCCTTGCTTTCTAATAGTTGAAGGTGATTTTCTGAAATCTTATTTTATTCAGGAGATTAAAAAATGTGATAGGAAATATTTGGATGTCTTGATATTTTGACTGGAACATCAGAGCCCCCCAGATTAATTTTCTCCTCCCCATTGCCTCTGATTTTCTCAACATGTGGAACTCATGGAGGACACAGCACAGCTTAGGGGGGGAAATCTGCATATTGTGTAAGCAAAGGACAACCACAAAAACACATACAAAAATAGCAAATAGTGTGTTTTTATTTCTGTCTGTGAAATGGCATAATACCACAGTTCTCCAGAATTTTACTGTGAAAATGATGAGAACAGCTACTATTCCTCCAAATCACCTCCTGAGGTAGCACTCACTGCTCCTATTTTCCAGACCAGGGAGCTGAGGCTCAGAGAGGTAAAGCAAGTTCCCCAGGGCTACACAGCTATTCCTGGCACAGAACCAGGATTCAAATCCAGACCTGTGTGTCTATAAAGCTTCCAGTCTTCTTGGTCCATGGGTATTTGATCTTTTAAAAATCCACTTATCTCCCAAGCATACTTTATTATAAAAAATTAATTTGTTCACCCACCGTTAATTTATCAAACACACAGGACAGAGCTTTGAGTCGCCACCAGATTATCAGTTATCGGTAACAAGCGGTTGATAATATTTGAGTCAGTAGCAAAGGGACTTGATATTCAAGTTAGCCAATGTGGCTTTTTCACAAGCAAATGTGCAAGTTTCTCCCAGACTCTTTGTTATGTTGAAAATAGTTTGGGGATCCCATTGATACCACTGAGGATTCTTAAGTGTGCAAAGGCCCCAAACTGGAAACCATGTTCCTAGTAGCAGGCAGGCTGTTACTCTTTGGGCCTCAGATCCCAGCTGCCCAGGGATGGAATGAGGAGGACATGTTGCCTCATTCGTTACCATGGAGATCTCATGAGAACCCTGGTGTTGGTGGTGATGGCGTCTGGGGAGTCGCATTAATTCCATTTCTTTGCTGCGGGGTCCTGATACCTTTTCTTTGGTTTTCCAGTTGAAACCAAGTTCTCCATTATACCAGAATCTGCCTTTGAAGGGGATACAGTAACTCTGGTGTGTGAATACGAAGGTTCGTCCCCCAATGTCTCCTGGTACCACGCCGAGAAGGGCTTCGACATCCAGAACAGCAGCAGATTCTCCATCTCCACCTCCCTGCTCGACAACACGACCTCTGTATCCCGCTTCACCATTCACAACATCACTCAGGATGACGAGGGTGGGTTTCTGTCCAGTAACAGGTGGGAGGAAGGGAACGAAGGGCTCGTCAAGATTCCAACCATAGCCCGAGTAGATGGTGTTTTCTGTCGTCACAAAGAAGTCACCAGGCTCAGCTTTGCAAATTTGAAAATAGCCAAGCTAATTTCGCCTTGGGAGACAAATACAATTTCTCACATTTACCAAGGCTTATGAGTCGGAACCTAAGACAAAAAGAAGACTTTTCTTTTTAAACTTTAAAAAAAATTTTAAAGAGCTCTGTTGAGGGTGAATTGACATAGAGTAAGCTGTGCGTGGTTAAAGCGTGTAATTCAGGAAGTTTTGACCTATGTGTACACCTGTGAGACTATCACCATAATCAAGAGAGTGAGCACGTCCATCGCTGCTCCCCTCCGGTCTTCTTGTCCTCTGTTGTAACCCCTCCCCCCAGCAACCACAGAAGCACAAGCCCTACACCTGACATTCTGGGATTTAATAGCCCCATTGTAGCCCAGATGTCAACAAGGGCATCTCTTTTTCTCTGAATGAGAAGTTTGGCTGCAGACAGAAGTGTTTTGTCACATCTTCGTTGACTCTGACCTTGTCACAGAGTTAAATAGGATGCTAAAATTATCCGTGCATGATCATCTCATTTGCCAAGGAGTTCCCATTTTTCCTTTCTACCTCTTCTATCCTCACACTTGTTTGCTTCCTAGCAAGGACTCTGAGATTTCTGCTCTTTCCTCAGAACATCTCTCTAGTCTTTACCTTGTGGCATCAGAAATACCTGCGTTGACCTTCTGCAGTTCCCGAATGTTCCTTTAGCTTTGTTTAGACCAAGTCTCAAGAGCTTTTGAAAATGATGTTTTGCTAAGTGCCATCATGACATGTGAGAGGAGGCTGTCATTCATGGGAAGAAATAAACACATGTAGCGATGATCACAAGTGCCTTTGTGTATTCTCTGCAGGTGAATATATCTGCAAACCGACATTGGATATTTTTGAATCTGAGGCCAGAAAAAAAGTAAATGTTATGCCCATCCGGATTTCGGAAAAGAAATACATGAATGTGATATGTGACAGCAAGCCTGTGTCTTTGAACTGCTGCAGTGAGATTATTGTGAACTGGAGTAAAGTTGAATGGAAGCAACAAGGGGCAATAAACATTCCAGGTGAGACTGTGAGATGCCTTTTTACAAACAGGCTTTCGCTTCTTGGCCAGGTGAAAATGGGGGATGTGGTGGGTGAAAGGGCAAATGTCAAATGACTGTTTTTTCTGGACTTGAGACTGTGAGAACGTACTAGGTTTGATGCCAGCTCCAGCTTAGCCACTCTAAAACGAAAGTCCCGAAATATATATATACAAGTGTCATGCTTGGGCTGTAGACAAGATCCTGGCAGAGAAGACCCAAGAGGGAGTGACCAGATGATGTAGGTCCATGGCGTCTCCCCTAGAGAAAGGTTTGTCCCTGTCTCCTCTTCCTTTCCATCTTCAGCAAAGAGCCAAGGATGGGGTCACTGGCTTTGCTTTGGAGTCTAACTTGGAGCATCTCATCCTGTGTCTCTCTGCTTGGTGTTTGTCCTTCCCACTTCTCTGGCTTTTTATCCACACTACCCTCTATATTATCTAACTCTGTGTCTCTGGTTTTATATCTCTGTCAACCTGTTTGTCTCTCAACCATTTCATGTCAATTTCTGGCCCTATCTGCTTCTGTTGCAGATGTGAGATCTCATCTGAAGGTTAGACTGACTGGTGAATGATGATAATAAGAATGATCCATTAAAATAGTAATAGAACAGTGGCTTTGCTTTGTATAATAATTTGTGATCAACCAATTTTTTAAAAATATGTTATCACTTTTAATCACATTTAGACTTGACCCCAACTTTGAAGCTGGCATTTTTTTGCCTCCAGTTTTCAAAGAAAGAAATTGAGGTTCTAGTGAAATGCCTTATTCAAGATTGTCACAATAGGAAAAGAAAAGAAAGACTTGGGATCCACCCTGTTTCACAGCCTTTGTCTTGGTCAAAGTGTATCACACGTGCCTGGAGCGCTGGCACTGGAGTAGTGAAATGATCCAGCAGAACTTGTTATGTGAGATTTCTGCCTGAAATCTCACATAACAAGATCCAGTCCTTCCCTTAAGAAATGACAGTAGTCTGTACTCACCTTTACAGTAAAAAATAAAATCATGAAACCACAATGTGGCTTTACCCATGAAATACATCAATGCGGTGGAGCTTTTATTCTACAAAGCCTTTATTAAATCATTAAATGTTAATGACAATTCATTCATTCAAAAAAATCGGGCACTATTAAGTCATTTTAAAAAGGATCAATTTAGACGCAACATTTTCTGAGCACATTTCTTCTGCAAAGCATATTTGTTTTCCACTTTAAAGTACCCCAGAGAATGGGAAAGGCATCTGGTAACGGTTGAAAGTGTTGACATATGGTCTATTTAGTCAGTTCTCTAATTTTTAAGGAAGAGGAGGTGTAGGCATCCTGGAGGAACTGCCAGATGGGAGAAAGACCTTGTAAAGTTCCTGTGGTGGTATTGACTTAGAAGCTTTCAACCCTGGGGGGTGAAAAGCCTAGTCCTCGGGCAAAGGAACCAGGAAGTCTGCAGTGCAGATGCTCAGGGACCTCTCTGTGGCCACCTCAAAACATTCTTAATGCCCAGGGCGGGCTGAACCCAGGGCAGAACAATGGATTTCCTGCTGCAGGGGTGGCCGCCCGGGGCCTGCGCTGTTGGCGCTCTGATGAATTTAGCTTCTGCTCTTGCTCTCAGCACCCTGCCATCCTCCCTCCTCCCTCCTCCCTCCTCCCTCACTGGCCCCTCCCTGCGGCAGTCTTTCTCCAAATCCCACCAGTTCTTTTCCCAGGTCAGTAGAAAGCAATCTATCTAAATAAGTCATCCCCTGGCGTTTGGAACTGAACGTCTTACCTCTTCTCAGAAACAGCTGCATTGTTTTTTCAAAGCCCTTCGGACAAGGGATAAGCCAGAAAAGAAGTAATCAGCAATGACAGAATTTCTAGCTTTAGGAAGGTGTTTTGCTTTTTTTTTTTCCCCAAAGTGGGCGGGCTCTCTGGAGTGTTTCAAATCATCGGGCGTGGATCAATAATATAAATGGTGACGGTAGCAGGGGTAATAATACCAGTGCTACGACCAGTGGTCATAACAGCAGAGGTACTGATGGTTGTGATTTTACTGCGGCTTCTAGTCGGCCTGTGTCTAGTACGAGCTTTGCCTTTACAGGAACTTACTGATCATTTAGGGGAATTTAACAGCAATATCGTCTGTAGTCTCACCGTAGCTCTTGGTATGTGGTGTGATGATGGAAAAATAATGGAGCTGAATTCTTCTGCGTTAAAACAGTTCCCAAATGAGCTCATTAACTTCTCCACCCTGCCTACCAGCTTCCTTGGCCCATTGTCATGCAGAGTATTCCTAAAACAACTGAATCTCTATGAGGGAGTGTGAAGTCAGCCCCTCTGGGCTGACTGTCAAGGTGTGTTTGACAACATGGAACAGCGCACTGAGTGACTCGGGAGCGGGGAACAGCCTCAAACCCCACAGTCTCCCTTCCTGTATCTTTCCTTCCCAGTCACCTCGCGTCACGTTGTTTAGCATGGGTTATTACTGAAGCTTCTGTGCTGTCTGCAGTGTTGTGTTTGCAGTACCATTTTCCAAGGCTGGAAAAGATGCATTTATGTTGGAGCTAATCAGAAGGGTTTTTTTTTTAATTATTCTTTTAATTTTTGGAAGATTGACAGTGTTTGAAGGAGAATGCCTAAAGAGTACATGGCAGAAGGCAAGGTTGGAGGAGAGAGAGTGAAGGGACTGGAGTAGAAAAAATTGGCCAGAAGGGTGTTATAGAGCCACAGGCAAGAAGGGAAGGTGGCTTGGAGGGCAGAGCATCTGAGGAAAGGGGAAGAAGGTGGGGAAGAGCAGCTACTTTGAAGGGTAAACTGGTGGTAGCCTGAGAAAGCACCAAGCTGAAGCTTCCACTGAAACACAGATACCAATAAGAAGGGATAAGTCAGGAAAGTGAAGCTGGGGATGGGTATAGCTCAGTGGTAGGGTGCATGCTTAGCATGCAAGAGGTCTTGGGTTCAATCCCCAGTACCCCCATTAAAAATAAATAAACCTAATTAATCCCCCCCAAAACAAATATTTTAAAATAAATAAAAAGTAAATAAAAATTTGAAGAACAAAAGAGAAAGAAAACGAATCTCAAATGAAATAAACATCAGAGGTCCAAATCCAGTTTCTTCCTCCTTTCAGCATTAGTAATCACCCAAATCATCTGACATCTTGTTTCCTTCCAGTTGAAATTATACCCAAACACATGGCTTCTCTCTCTTTTTTTTTTTAATTTTTCACACTCCAACCACCATCACTCATAGTCTTTGTGAGGGGCTGGCCCCAGCCGGGCACTGATCTAAGTGTTTCCATATTAACTCATTTTACCTACTACCATCCTAGGCAGTACATTTCCGTTTTACATCTGGAGAAACTGAGGCACAGAGTGGTTTAGTGACTCCCCCAGTTATACCAGCCGGTGAGTAGCAACCTGAGGCGGCAGGGCTAACCATTACACTATCCTGCCTGTCCATTCAAGAAGAGGAAATTTACTGTAAAGTATAACTCTTTTTTCACTGATTTGACTTCTTTGCTACCAAAGCAGAGAGTCAGCCAACTGGGACAGCAAAGGAACCGCTTATGTCATTGCAGGAAGCCCTGAAACAGACACAGACACCAGCTGCAGCCGATACACCCTCACGGCCAGCGGGACCCAGTGTCCCAGCGGGTCGTCTGGGACGACGGTGGTCTTCACGTGTGAGTTCCTCAGCGCCTACGGAGCCAGAGAGAGTAAGGACATAGAAGTGACGTTCACCTCCGTGGGTAAGGACTCATTCACTAGAACTTTTCCCCTTGCACCTCACGCCAAGGGCTGCCAATCAACTGGGAATGTCCAGGAGCAACAAAGCAGGGCCTTCCCTGGTAGTCAGAGAGGCTGGGAGCCAGATCTCCGTCTCTGCCATTTAAATTCAGATGAAGTCTTTAAAATCGGGAAGGGGAGGGGTAGGAAAGAGGGGTTGCGAGGAAGGAACAGCCTGCACGGTCCTGGAAAGGTGGAAAGTGGGCTGGGAAGTACTGTCATGCTCAGGTAAGTTTGAATCTAGAATCAGATTAGTATAAATAAGGATAACCCCAATTTCCCATTTTTCGTCCCATTCTCCTCCCTTTGGGTCTCATCTGGCTCACTATCCCCTACCCTTCACCCTCCTCTGTCGCCCCTCCTCTCCCATTTCACATTGTCCAGAAAGAATGCTGCAGAAAGCTTCAAGAATCTGGTATTTTGTGGTTATTTTACAGTTGTAATAAGTGTGTATTTTTTTTTAATGTTTCAGTTAATTCAGCTTCGTTAGGCCTCTTAAAAGTATCATTTCTCCTCCTTACACCATAAAACATTTTAATTTCACCCCTATCTGCAAAAATGGTGCAGGCAAACTTGTTTTTTCACCCATGATACGAAAATGAACTATTTAGATAAATCATCAGGGCCCCTCTTCTGAGCAATTTGGAGGATGGACTCTGACAAACATACTTGTTATCCTCATTCACATTTTCTGCAATCGTGACAGCGTTTTCACAAAGATCAGAGATTAGGTTTATCTGAAACATTATTGCCACAGAAACGTTCAGAGTCTTTTGGGATATTTGCAGTTTTCTGCAGCGAGAGCCTTTATACACTACAAGGTTTGTTTTTTTTTTTCCCTGAATTTGTGACTTTTTAAAAAATTTGAAGTACAGTTGATTTACAAAGTTGTGTTAGTTTCAGGTGTACAGCAAAGTGATTCAGTTGCACATCCATATGCATTCATTTTCATTATAGGTTATTACAAGATATTGAATATGGTTCTCTGTGCTGTGCAGTAGGCCCTTGTTGTTCATCTATTTTATATACACTGCAAGTTTTAACTAAGAGAGTTGTGTTAATTCTGTGGGCTTTGGGCTGTCTTAGGGACATACTTAGCCTTTGCTGCAAACCACTGGTCCAGCAGTTTGGGTCTCATCTGAGGATCAGGAGAACTAGATTCAAGGTTCCACGAGCCTTTCCACCCTCAGAAACCTCTAAGCCATCTCGATGTCCCACAGCCAGAGAGGGCAACTCAGGGGGCACGTGAATCTCTGCTCTGTGACTTTGGGGCTGTATCTGAACATCTGAAGCTCGGCTTGTAGAGGGTGTTATGGAAAGCCCTCAGTTCTTTCGATTATGACTAAGAAGATTTAATTGGAAAAGCAGGCTGGCATCAGTGAGCTCGGGGGATGACGCTATTCACGCAGAGAAGACAGAAGTGAATGGCATTTTGAAATGTCAGCTTTGCTCAGAAAGGAGGAGTCAGCACCAGGGGCAAAATCAGTGGAATGTTCATATAAGCGTTTATATTTGCAAGGGTCTTATTAACATTTTCAGTGACTAATTCCTCATGAACTTAGGAGGAAATTCTCAGAAACAGGAGTAAATAGAGACTTATGGTTGGGGGGACTCTGCTTTCCAGTCCAGGAGTAATTATTTGGGCAGTAACTCTGATCCCTCTAATTAACATGTAATTCCAGAAATCATTCTTCTGCTTAGTCAGCACCAACTGTATACTAACCCCAGGGCTCAGTGCTGGGGATACAAAGACACAGAAAAGAGGTTACTGCTCTTAAGAGGCTCACATTTTTTATGGAGAAGAGATACAGAAAGAGAGAAATTAAAATACGACATGGTATTATTTTTTAAAGATATTTTAAAAGAGTGAAGAATAAAATGGTTGTAAAAATTGAGCCATTCAAAGATGTTTTGTACAACACAGAAACTATAGACAATATTTTGTAGTGACTGTAAATGGAAAGTAACCTTTAAAAATTGCAGTTAAAATTTTTTTAAATTTATTTTTTATTTATTTATTTTTTTTAATTGAAGTATAGTCAGGTACAATTTTTAACATGATGAATTTAAAAAAAAAAAAAAGAGCTGAGCCATGGAGTCGCCCTTGAGGTGTCCTGGATGAGGTTGGAGGGGAGCCTGCGTTAGGTCAACACCCTAAGCTTGCAACCTTTTGCTGCTGATCAATAGGAGATAATTCCAGCCGCAAAGGGGACGTGCATGAGTTCCTCAGGCATGTGCCGGAAATGAGTACAGTTCAGAGCACCACCGGGAACAGCCTAGAAACAAGTAAAGCCCAGGAGCAGCCAGGTACCAATCCCGCATTGACACACGTAGAACCAAGGGCGGTCTGTGCTTTCTGTCTCTGTCTGAAATTTCCCTCCGGTGTCAAAGTCACCAGAAAGACTAAACATTGTGCTTGTTGTCGGTTTTTCTTTTGTCTGTCTTGTTTGCATTCTTTCAGCCAACCTAACAATAACCCCGGACCCAATTTCTGTTTCTGAGGGACAAAGCTTTTCTATAAAGTGCATCAGTGATGTGAGTAACTATGATGAGGTCTACTGGGACAATTCTGCTGGAATTAAAATATATGAAAGGTTTTATACCACGAGGAGGTATCCTGATGGAGCGGAGTCTGTGCTGACAGTCAAGACCTCGACCCGGGAGTGGAATGGTGAGCGAAAGCTGAGACCCCGGGGAACACATTGGAATTCTTACCATCCCTGGAGAGCCTGTCCTGGCCCTGCCTGTGGCAACCGCTCCACGTCACACACATCATCACACTAGATGCGGTAGCCTGTGGGGGAAGATGTCATTTGCCCATTTTACAGATGTGGAAAGTGAGGTCCCCCAGGACCACAAATGTATCTGGGCTTCCCCGTCTTAAGCTGTCAAGCCAGGGTTGGAACTAGTCTCTCTGACTGTGTTCTTGCCATTAAGTTAAGAGGATTGTTTTTTAAAGCACTTTTTACCAGACTCTCAGAAGTGCTTCACCCACTTTTGGTATGACAGTTCTACGCAAAGGTTTTATAGGCCTGATTCCAAAAGGGAAATTCTTTTTTAATTTTCTATTTATCCCTAGACATTGTTCATGTTGGGAGGAAATACAGATTTTTGAAAGAAAAAATAACTTGATAGAATTGTTGCAATCATAGCTGACATTTCTTGAGCTATTACTATGTGATAGATGCTGTATTAAGTACTTAACTATATTAATTAATTTGAGACAATAAACCTGTAAGATAGTGCCAGTATTATCTCCATTTAACAGAGGAGGAAACGGAGGCCCAGGGAGTAAGTAAGCTACCTGTGGTCACACGTCAGAGCCGAAGTGAAACGCAGACTGGCTGGCTGCAGAGGCCAGCTCTTAACGACTCTCTTCTGAAGCTTTTCATCAACTACACGCTGATCAGTCCACACCCTGTGAGTTCTCTATTGTTTCACATAAGGCCTCGGCAACTCTCTAGAAACAACCACTTATTGTTTGGCCGGACCTGGTAGATAATGCAAGAAATGGGAGTATTTCTTGCAAACAAAAGCCGAACTCACACCCGCTCTGCCCGATCGCCCTTCCCTGCTGTCAGGCAATCACTCAGGAGGCGCGAGGGCTGTTCCAGTCACACTGAGCTATTAAACAGCCCCACACTCAGGTTCTAACACCATCAGTTCTCATCTAAATCACCACACTTCTATTTTGTATTCACTGTAAATTTCCCCTCCCTCCCAGGGGAATTGGAAAGCATTTCCTCTGTATCCTTCTTCAGTGTGTTTCCCCTCTGGCTCCTCTGGGGTCTGGGCACAGAGAGCCAACGTACAGGACATTGAAGGGTCCTATGGAACAGCAGATGCGGTGATCAGCTCCCTGCTGTCTCCCCGGTAGCTGATCCAGTGGGGGTGCGTCCCCTGGTGGGCTCTGAAGTCCCATTGGAAAGGTTCCTTCCACGGAGCTCAGCCCCAGCCCTGTCCACAGTCCTCTGCCTCCCCAAGCACTGGGCGTGCCGGCCACTCCTGTGGCAGCCTTCTCTTTTCACTCTTGCAAGGCTGACTTTTCTAGGTAAGAGTCAAGCACCTAATCCCAGCATCCCCAGGGCAAGCTCTCCCAAGAACACACTATCAGTCAGTCAACCAACCAATCAATCTGTTAATCTCTCTCTCCCTCCCCCCTCCACTCCTTAGTGGTGCCATGATGTCCCAGACCCAGAGGCACCTCCTCCCTTAGAGATGGGGAGAGGGGCATCGCCATCTCCATCTGGCTGACCACCTTCCTACAAAGAACTCCCCAACCCAGCACACACGAAAATGCCCATTTCTGCCCTTGCTTAAATTAAGAGCCTTAGGGTAGGTATTGGGAACCTGATTTGAAACTCTATCCCATCCCTAACAGGCTGTATGACTTCAGATAAACCTCTTCGTTTTATTTGAAAGTAAGTGAACGTTTAGGTGGCCATGGGGCAGTCCTTCAAATGCACAGAGAGCCCAGGAGGGGAGCAGCACCTTCTCACCCGGTGTCCAGGATGGTGTGGTGTGCCTTTGCCCAAGCTTGACAAGGAAAACCACGCTTCTTCTTACCCTTCCCAGCAAATGCTTTTTTGGAGCGATGACTTGGTTTCATCTCATTTTTGCTTCCTTCCACTCAGGAACCTATCGCTGCATATTTCGATATAAGAATTCGTACCGTGTCATGGCCAAAGACGTCACCGTCCACCCGCTGCCTCTCGAGCCCAATATCCTGGTTGACCCTTTGCAAGCTGCCGTTCTGTGCACAAGCTCCCAGCACATCAAGTGCTGCATAGAAGAGGACGAAGACTACAGGGTCACTGTCCACATGGGCTCCCTGTCCTTCCCTGCGGGTGAGGTGCCAACCGCTGAATTGTTAGGACAAGTGATTTCATGTATGTGGAGCCTAAACGTTTACTCTTGAAATAGGAGTGAAGAGACCCAAGGACTGCATCAGAGACAGGCTGTAACAAGCGAACACCCTGAGCCTTTATTACCTTAATTGTGCTGCGTGGCCAGTGGCTCACGGGTTTGTGACAAAATCTTGAGAGTCTGTGAGGGTGGACCCCAGTTTTCCGTGTGAGCGGTTGGAGATAGCTTCAGACACAGACAGGCCTTCTACTCACTCAGTGTAGTAGAGGAGATATTCTGGTAGTCCCTCCCTCCCTCCCAGCTATAAAAGAACCGCAAAAATCCTTTTAAACGCACAATTGAGCAGGCAAGAAAGTAAGAGAAATAACCAAGGGCCAAAAATACAGAGGAAGAGAGTCAAGAAGAAATAGATCATTTGAACAGACCGATCACTAGAAGTGAAATAGAATCTGTAATTAAAAAAACCTCCTCGGTGGGAGAGGGTATAGCTCAAGTAGTAGAGCACATGTTTAGCATGCATGAGGTCCTGGGTTCAAGCCCCAGTACCTCCTCTAAGAATAAATAAATAAATAAACTGAATTACCTCCCCCCACCCCCCAAAAAAATTTAGAAGAAAAAAAAAAGCCTCTCTGAAAACAAAAGTCCAGGAGCAGATGGTTCACTGGGGAATTCTACCAAACATACAAAGAAGAACTTACACTGATCCTTCTCAAACTCTTGTGAAAGACTGAAGAGGAGGGAATGCTCCCAAGCTCATTCTATGAAGCCACCATCACCCTGATACCAAAACCAGACAAAGACACTACCAAAAAGAAAATTACAGGCCAATATCTTTGATGAATATAGGGGCAAAAACTCTCAACAAAATATTAACAGACAGAATCTAAAACACATGAAAAACAGCATACACCTCGATCAAGTTGGATTCATCCGAGGGGCACCAGGATGGTTCACCATATGCAAATCAATCAAAAATACAGAGGAAGAGAAAAACAGCTAATGCTGTAGCTGGGGTTTCCCTGCGGACATCTGCCAGTATCAGAAACCCAGAATCCTGAATTGTAAGGCTTTGAAATATGTAGGGGAAAAAAAAAAGACTTGTTCCCCCAATACGGTAACTGAGGCACCCCACTGCACCAGCACAGTGTCAGGACCCTCAAAGGATGCCACGCCCAGTAAAAGAATAATCTAGAAAAACAAAATTGATCTGCCAGACTTCAGAGCTTGACCTCATTGCCGGGTGGGCAAAAATGCCCCCCCCCAGACTTGTAACTGCCCCACCCTCACTCAGGTTTGGGGCTTGGGCTAACACCACGCAGGTCTGGGAACTCCGAGCTAAGAATTAACTTAAGATGGTCCATTGGTAGCACCCAGTGGTACCTGGCAAAAAAAAAATTCAAATCCTCTCTGGTAGAATGTACCCTCCATCCAGATCCCTCAGGATTCCTACAGCTTAAGGTCAACCCAATATGAGCTCACAACCCCAAATCTTAACACACAGACCCCTTCATGAGGGATTCATGAGCTCATTCATACTTTCAAGAACTATTCTTGGGGACCTCCTGCTTAATACAAAACACCATAGTAAGCAATGAAAAGGAGAACAAAGAAATAGGCCACATATATTTAATTATAGTAATATTAATCATTATATATAGCATATTATATAATTATCACATGTTATATAATCATTATAATATATTATAATTATATATTGCATAGTAATGTATTATATATTATATAATTATTGTATTGATATGTAATTATTATATTGTATATACTTATATAATATATTAATATAGAATTATATATTATATACTATAATTATATACAATTATATATTGTATATATATTATATTGTATATAATTATAAATAAACTAATAAAATTAATTAACAGTATAATATAATAACCATATATAAAATTAATATACAATATATTATATCTAGAAGGATTCATGCCATAAAAGGCAATACATATAACATTAAATATCCAAAATGAGCACTACAGATCAAAAGAACAAGGAAAGTTCAGAAAAGTGGAGATCCCATAAAGACCAGACAACTTAGAGAAAGCCTCATGGTAGGGTGGGGATATGAAATCTATCCGGGTACTGAAATATTTCCGTGTTTCAACATTCTGGGGTCAACATGCATGCATTCGCTGCTTTCTATGCTATTCACTAGCTCCAAATCCTGAGCTAGGCACTGGGAGATGCCAAGATACAGGCGGCCAGGCACCTTCTCTCTGAGACCTTAGGGTCTGGTGGAGGGGGCAGACCCGTAAAGAGGTGGCCTGTAAAACAGTGTGGCGAAAGCAGTCCAGGGTGAGCGCGGAGAGCATGACGGGATTCGATGGGCAGGGGATGCTGAGGAGGCAAGCTGGTTGTCCAGGACTGTGTGGGCACAGATTTGGGGTCATGAATGACGGAGGTAAGACTGTGGCTCGCACACACACAGACGTGGACTCACCTCTAGGCTAGGGGCATTTTTAAAATCACGTTAAAGATGACCGTGGCACATTCCTGGGGAAAGTTTGGACAAGTTTACCCACATTGGATCATTTTAACAAACTGTGCGCTTTGGATACTCATGTTGTGACTACATTCTTTCAATTATTTTACTCCAGCAAAAGAAGTTAACGGGAAGCAAGTGTGCTACACATACAATTTCATGGCAAACTCAATTTCCTGTCCAGAAAATGTGGATGCGTTTTGTCACTTTACCAATGCTGCTAATAATTCAGTCCGGAGCCCATCCATGAAGCTGAATCTGGTTTCTGGTGAGAGCATTTTAAATTATTTTAAAATGTTATAGTCATGAGCAGGGACTCATTTATTCATTCACTCCCTCATTCACCCATTATAAATACATGTTAATTACCTTCCTGTGGCAAGCCTTGAGCTAAGCAGAATGGATTTGAAAAGAAATAAGCTATGTTTCCTGTCCTCAAGCCTAGGGAGAGATAAATATGATAGGAAAAAATGTTACCACATCTAATGTGGTAAGTTCTAAACAAGAGACAGTGTGGGTGGCCAGAAGAGGCTGCTTGGTTTAACTCTGCTAGAGACAGATGGGAAGAAATGATCAGGAAAGCCTTGCAGATGACGCCATATGTCAGCTGATTCCGGGAGCTGAAGCACCACCCTGGGCCGCTAGGAGTGGACAGTGTTTGGAGAAAAGGGAACTACACTGCTGATGGGACTGTAAGATTGGTGCAGCCACTATGGAAAACAGTATAGAGGTTCCTCAAAAAACTAAAAATAGACTTACCATATGATCCAGCAATCTCACTCCTGGTCACATATCCAGAAAAGATGAAAGCTCTAATTCAAAAAGATACATGCATCCAAATGTTCAGAGCAGCACTATTTACAGTAGCCAAGACATGGAAGCAGCCTAAATGTCCTTCGACAGATGACTGGATACAGAAGATACATGTATATATCTTATATGCGTCTATACATATACACACACACAGACACACACACAGACACACACACACACACACACACACACACACACACACACGACAGAATGCTACTCAGCCATAAAAAAGAATGAAATAACACCATTTGCAGCAAAATGAGTGGACCTAGAGATGCTCATACTAAGTGAAGTAAGTTAGACAGAAAAAGACAAATATTACATGATATCACTTACATGTGGAATCTAAAAAATAGTACAAATGAAATTACAAAACAGAAACAGACTTAGACATAGAAAACAAACTTACGGTTACCAAAGGGGAAAGGGAGAGGGAAGGGATAAATTGGGAGTATGGGATTAACAGATGCACACTTAAAAAGTTTTTTTTAAACCCATAAAAGAAAAACAAAAAGAAAAAGAAAGAAAACAAAAGAGTGAACGGTGTTTGTGTGGGGCTGAGACCACTTTGAGTTTTCGGTAAAGTAAGGGTTCCCCCATCAGCACTGTTTCCCTGAGACAGGGCTACGTAAAAAGAATCAGAAACCATCCTTCCCATTGTTTGTCATCACTGAGCCCACATCCCCCCACATTTTATTTTAAAGATGAAACCTCATGCTTTGTGAAGCCATCTCTGTAATAACCCATGCCAAAGTGTTCTCCTCAGTAGCAACCCAGGGGCAAGTAGATAAAGGATGGTCCTGAATTTCCACCGTGAGCAGTCCTCTCCCCCCAGAAATTGTCTCTGGAACAGGACCCAGGATGTCTAAAAGAGTCACAGCTCTACTCCTAAGCTTGCTAGAGTTTACTGAGGGATCTGTGGTCATTCTCACATGTGTTGGTGACTGAGCCTCAGACATCAAGGTGGGAAGCATTTAAGAGCTCCCCATCTCTCTGAGTCACTGTCCCTTGACTCCACCAAGCACACCTCTTCCAGGGGACAGCCAAGGTCACCTCTCCACTGTCCCCTCATCCTAGCCCAGCCACCAACGTATTTTATTCACCTATCTTCGTTCCTCTGCTCTTTCTTCATACCAAGTCCAAGCTCCTAGTAGGACATTTCTTAGGTATTTTAAGAATTTCTGCAATGGCTGAGAACTCAACTGATGCTAAATTTAAGTTGATAAGAGGAGGGTGTGCTCATCAAAGAGTCAGGGTCCCCTGGAGACTAGATTTTCTGCAACAAATGTCATTTTCCCATTCAAGTCTGGTCCTGAGTAGAGGTGGAAGCCAGTCATCCTTAAGGGAGACCAGAAGGAATAAGTGTTTACAAATATTGCCTGGAGTATTCCAGTCATGGCTGCCTGGAATTCCTACTGTTAATTATACCTTGGGATTAAGGTGGTGCTTCTCAACCTTGGCTGCACACTGACATCACCAGAGAAGCTTAAAAGCTGCGGATGCCTGAATCCCAGCCCGAGAGGTTCTGATCTACTTGGGCTTGGACTCGGGTATTTCTCAAGCTTCTGGGATGATTCTCGTACACCGGAGCTGAGAATCCCTTGGATTAAGGCATTATGTCCCTAAGGCTCCTGGTAACCTGCGTATCTTTGATCTGGATAAGTGCACATTAAGCTCCCGTTTTTTTCTATGGCTTAGATTTCACAGGCAACAGAGAGAAGATTCTTGGGGATTGGAGGTGCGAATGAGGTATAGAGGAAATAAATTCTGTTAGGGAAAGCAGGTGCAGATTAAAGTCAGATGTGTGTGGAAAATGTTAAGGGGCTTCGGAAAATCAGGGGCAAAATAAAGAAATTGGGTAAGTCGGAAAAGGTCACTGAAAGAAAAGAGAAAAAGGAGTTCAAAAATAAAAACTCTACCTAAGCCTGACCATATCTCCATGATCTTTTCCCCTCTTTTCAGTTGTCCCCTTTGTTTCCATGTTTCCAATGCAGGGGAGATAATCACGTGCCAAGACCCTCTAATCGGCGTTGGGGAGCCTGAGAAGGTCGTTGAAAAGCTTTGTCGATTTTCCCAAGTTCACAGAAGCCCCGGGAGTCCCATTGGCGGGGTCATAACTTACAAATGTGTGGGCTCCCAGTGGAAGGTCAAGAGGAATGAGTGCATCTCGGCCCCAATAAACACTCTGCTCCAGCTGGCCCAGGTGATGCTTCGACCTCTGACTCTGAGCTCTTGGTGGGGAGATGTGTTTAGCTTATCCCAGTTCTCAGCACTCAGGAAAATGGGCTTTGGGCTGTTTGGGGTTGCTTTCGAAGATCCTTTTCTTTATTTCCAAAGAAGCTGCAACCCTAGAAATGCTTAATAGTTTGCTGAAATGCGAACACGGAGGCAACAAAATACGTGTTCTGCTCTAGGACCAGCTGGACACCTTCCCCTTGACGTCTTAGTACCTTGTTTCCATTGCCTCCAAGATGTAAGTAGTGTTATCGCATCTAACTGCTCTCCTCTAAGGAATTTTTATATCAAGCAAAAAGCTCTCATCTTTTCAGAAAGAGGAGCAACATAAAAAATAAGGTTGATCAGTGGGGAAAAAAATATAGTTGGGCTTTATGCGCTTACAGGTCTGAGATTTCCTCAATCCTTGGAGGTGCCTATAGTCACAGAAGGGACTAGCCAGCCTCTCTTACGTAGAACAGAGGTTCCTGCCATGTGGCTGGGGAAATGTGTCACCTCTCATACTTGAGTTGCTAAGAGTTAGAGACTCCTAAAATTCCATGAGTTATAATAAGTAAGCACTGATAGGCAACTGGTGGGATTACCGCTAATGGCGACTGCTTCGGACAACCAGCTGCAAAGCGTCTCACCCTCACCCTTCAATGGAAGAACTGAGGGAAACCGGTGATATTGGTTTATGCCTTATCTAATTATCTCCTGTACTTCCTCTCATCTTACATCAAATTCTTTCAAGTATCTACTATGTGTAAAACCTTATTATAGGTCCTATCAGAGTGAAGAGGTCAAAGCAGAACTTGACCTCTGCTTGGATAGAGACTATAGATGTTACATACATATTAATTTTGGCTAGGATAATCAGGAAGTTCTACTTTAAAAACTTGGCATCCGAGTTAGAACTCAACGGATGAAATATCAGGAAGATAAATTATCCTAATGGAGAAAGGCAGAAATTATAATTTGAACTTGACGTTGGGCTCTTGCCCCAATTCTAGGTACTACATGTATTTTCAATGGAAAAGGAGCATGCTGACCTATCACGCGCCATTTGGTTTATCCATTCCACATGTGTTCTTGACCACCTACTATGTGCGAAGTTAAATGACGTGTACTGTGTGAGGCATCATGGGATAGGAGAAGGGTATAAAGTATAACACATGGCTCACGTTGTCAAGGAGCTAATCATTTAATTGGAGAGATATTAAAATGGAAACGCAAGATGACATTGGCAAAGATGTCACAAAAGTAAATTCTGTTAAATAAAACAAACATGTATGCATTCAGAGGAAGAACTCCCCTGGATGGGACCACTCATCAGAGTTCTTTACGGAGAAGATCAGATTTTAGTTCATTCTTTTAAGTGGTGGTTAGTTAGGACACATACATGTGATCATTATAGACAGGGTGACTGTATAATGTATCACCCAAACCAGGACGCTTTTTGAAAATAAAAGAGGGCACTCTTAATAATTACACTGGGACATCAGATCTAAACCAGAGTGGTCCCAGGAAGTTCGGGATGGAGGTCACTCTAATGGTCAGCAAGGTCAGTAATGAGAAACAGCAGGGTGGCAAAGGTGCTTTCATACAGACCATCAAGTGACAGTTTAACACAACTTTAATCCAGTTCTCTCATGATCACATCTGCTTCCTGGTTTGTTTGTTTTTTTCCCAACTAGTCATCAGGTTGACACATGCCTTGCTGTTCCCCTTCCATGGGTGAGGTCTTATGTAACATTCCATCTGAAGAGCTCACACAGATGGTTGAAGAGATAGTAAGTTAGCTTATGGGATCCACTTATGGGAGCGAAGAGGGGGAAAAGGAAACTACAGATGTGAGAGACTGTGTCGTGGATGGATCAGCAGGATTTGATGGCGGGACTGATGGGCAAGTTTTTGCTTGTCTGTTTGTGTTGGCTTTTGTCTTACTAGGCTTTGATCAAGAGCCCCTCTCAGGATAAGAAGCTTCCGTCCTACCTGAAGGATCTTTCTGTTAGCACAGACAAGGCAAAACATGACGTCAGCTTGTTTCCTGGGGACCTGGGAGCCATCATCAGCATCCTTGATTTGCTCTCGATGGTTCCAACTCAAGTGGATTCAGAAATGATGATGGTGAGTTTGTTTCATCCTGGCAGGAGCTTGGGGACTCATCTTTTCATCCCTCAGAACTTGGGGTCAAGAAATCTAACTCCTCCCCCATTGTAGCTTCTTCTCTGTCTTTTCCAGAGCAATCTTTTGCGAGCTCTGGCTTTTATCATATCAGAGAATGTTTCCAGTATTTATTTGGGGATCTTAAGAAGATTTCTTTAGAGAATCTTTCTTTAGTTTCTTCATTAAAATAGAATTGAAATTTTTTTTAATTGCAGTATAGTCAGTTTACAATGTGTAAATTTCTGGTGTACAGCATAGTGATTCAGTTATACATACATATATATTCCTTTTCATATTCTTTTTTATTATAGGCTATTATGAGATATTGAATACAATTTCCTATGCTATGCAGGAGGACCTTGCTGCTTATGTATTTTATGTATAGTAGTTAGTAGAACGAATTCTTATCTGCTTTCTATGAAAACAAGGAAGGAAAAGTTTTCAGAGTATGTACAAGGTGGGGTCCTCAATGGTCTATCAGTAAGTCTTTGAAGCAGTTGGGGATCTCAGAGGAAAGAGGATTCACCCACCAGGGTTCAAATGAAGAGACTTTAATGAAGGGATAGTTACAGAGGTAAAGCCAGGAATTAAAAAACCGGTGGTGAGAAACTCAGAGACCAGCACTATTTAGAGGTTGTTAGTACCCTGAGAATAATGAGGGAAGGAGAGGAAATTGCATGTGAGGGATTTCCGAGGGAGGGCTGAAGGCTTGGAGGGAAGAGGGCTCGCCCAGCAGGAGCTACAGTACTGGAGGGCATAATGGTCGCCAAAGATGTACTGAGAGTGGAAACGGGGGTGCAGTGGGTAGCAGGAAAAATATATTTCAGCTTCTTTCTTCTCCCATCCTGCCCCCTCCTGCCAATGCTTCTCATTGGCCAAACCCAACCAGAGGCAACTGGCAAGCAGCTTGGGTAACAAGAGTATAAGGATGTTACGTAGATTTCCTAAGGCTGTTGTACCCAATTGCCACAAACCGGGTGGCTTACAGTGATGGAAATGTACCCTCTCACAGTTCATGAGGCTAGAAGTCTGAAATCAAGGTGCCTGGGGACCATATTTCCTCCAACGGCTCTAGGGGAGAATCCTTCCTGCCTCTTCCAGGTTGCAGTAGCTCCAGTGGTCTTTGGCTGTGGCTGCCTCACTCCACCCTCCCCGACTGTCTGCACATGGTCTTCGCCATTTGCCTTCTCCTTTCCTGCCTTATATGGATACTTGTCATTGGGTATAGAGCCCATGATGGTTTTGCACGTGGTGATCCACGATGATTTTCTCTCTAGATTCTTAACTTCACTACATCTGCACAGACCCTTTCTCCACATGAGGTCACATTCACAGGGTCTGGGGAATCAGTCAAGCCATTTGGGGGCCACCATTTATCTAATTCCAGGCTCATAATTTCAGAGAACAGAACAAGGCAAAGAAGCCACTTCTCTCCATTAGAGACACCACAAATGGAAAATGACAACCCCAAGTTCATGGGAGAGAGAATCGAAACGTTTAGAAAAAAAAGAAAGAAAGATGATGACCTTGACAGCACTCTCATTGCTCATTCGTTGCTCAGCATTCGAGAGGGTCTTCTGAGACTACCTCACCCTTGCTGGCAAAATGCCACCCCTCAAAAAATGCTCCGCAGGCTTGAGATTTCAAACAAACTAAGACAAGAAGTATCTCTGCTAACCTGACGAACTGGCCTTAGCGGGTGGCGGGGGAGCAGAGTTCTCACCATCACAATAGCTAAATGTGCAACAAAGTCTCACAGTCAAGGGGACCCATCCTCTGATAATTTCCTCCATAAGAAGTCAGGTCACAGTTCCTCATAGCTTGTGATGCCACATTCTTCTCTTCTCTTTTCCTCTTTCCTGGACTCATTTAACCAGTTTCCAGGGAGGTGTTTTTTTGTTTTTTGTTTTTTGTTTTTTTGCCTCTCTTCTATGATTGAGAAACAGTTGGTTGGCTTGACCCCGTGCCGTGTCAATTGCAGCACGTTCTCTCCACGGTCAGCGTCATCCTCGGCAAGCCCGTCTTGAATACCTGGAAGATGTCACAACAGCAACAGACCAACCAGAGCTCCCAGCTCCTGAATTCAGTGGAAAGATTTTCCCGAGCTTTACGGTCAGAAAGCAGCAGCATCTCCCATCCTAACGTGCAGATGAAGAGCATGGTGATAAAATCTGGCCACCCCAAGTCCTACAAACAGAGCTTTGTTTTCTTAGACTCTGACCTCTGGGGCAACGTGACCATCGACGAGTGCCAGCTCCAGCACCTGCAGCCAGGGTCATCTGTTGTCACCGTGGCTTTCCCGACTCTCAAAACCATCCTTGCCCAGGATACTCAGGAAAAGAATTCTGCAAACAGCTTAGTGATGACAACCATTGTCAGCCACCGTCTACCCACGCCATTCAGGATTGCAATGACTTTCAAGAACAACAACCCTCCGGGCTGGGTACCCCGGTGCGTCTTCTGGAACTTCAGCCTCGCCAACCACACAGGGGGCTGGGACAGCAGTGGCTGCTATGTTAAAGAAGTCACCGAGGACAGCGTGTCCTGCAGCTGTGACCACCTCACATCCTTCTCCATCCTCATGTCCCCCGATTCCCCAGACCCCAGTTCTCTCCTGAAAATCCTACTGGATATCATTTCCTACATTGGCTTGTGCTTTTCCATCGTGAGCTTAGCAGCCTGTCTCGTTGTGGAAGCTGTGGTGTGGAAATCGGTGACCAAGAACCGGACTTCCTCCATGCGTCACATCTGCATCGTGAACATCGCCACCTCCCTTCTGGTCGCCGACATCTGGTTCATCGTGGCGGCCGCCATCCACGACCATCACTACCCACTCAACGAGACGGCCTGTGTGGCCGCCACCTTCTTCATCCACTTCTTCTACCTCAGCGTCTTCTTCTGGATGCTGACGCTGGGCCTCATGCTCTTCTATCGGCTGGTCTTCATCCTGCACGACACAAGCAAGTCCCTGCAGAAGGCCATTGCGTTTTCCCTCGGCTATGGCTGCCCTCTGGTCATCTCTGTCATCACGGTGGGGGCCACCCAGCCCCAGGAGGTCTACACAAGGAAGAACGCCTGCTGGCTCAACTGGGAGGACACCAAGGCCCTGCTGGCCTTTGTCATCCCTGCACTGATCATCGTGGTGGTGAACGTGACCATCACCGTGGTGGTCATCACCAAGATCCTGAGACCTTCCATCGGGGACAAGCCCAGCAAGCAGGAGAAGAGCAGCCTGTTTCAGATCAGCAAGAGCATCGGGGTCCTCACGCCACTCCTGGGGCTCACCTGGGGCTTCGGTCTTGCCACCGTGTTCCAAGGGAGCAATGCCGTCTTCCACATTGTATTCACCCTCCTCAATGCCTTCCAGGTACGTTCTGCAGGGCAGGGCTCTCAGGGAGGGTCTGTGCTGCTGGGACAAACTAATGAGAGAAACACAAACAGGAGTAGGAATGGGGAAGGATTTTAGTTCCGAGGACGCCCTAGCCCTAAAGAACGGTGATGACAGGAGCTCAGTGAAGCAGGAAGGGCACATTCCTCGGTTCCCATGGAAGCGCATACCTCTTAACGCCTGTATTATGATCTGGTCACATATGCCACTCTCTTCTAAGTGCCCCCACAGCACAAATAAGAGCAAAGTCCTTTCCCCACACTGGGTTTTGCTCTTTATCCAACATTATCTGGATGCTGTCTATTCTTTCCTAGATGAAAATACCGCCCTGAAACCAAACAGTCCCTCCAGCTGACTTCCACAAGCACTAAAGGAGCTGTCTTTGTGAGGTCAGGGGCAGCATCTGTCTTATTTATCACTACATCCCTCATGCAGACAAAGACCTGGGCACAGAGCAGGTGCTCAATAACCATCTGGTGAATGAAACGAATGCTGTGTGCCACATAGCAGGTTCTTTGAAAACAGTTGCTGAAGGACGAAAGAATGAATTCTCTATGTAAAGCAGGCATTCTGCTCCATTATACTAAAGTGAAAAAGACATCCTTTTTGCACATGACTAATCAGAACGCGAGCCACCTTGTTAGGAGGGCTTTTGCAGAGGTACAGACAGCAAGCCTTTGGAGCACAAGGAAAGGGATGCTTAATTCTGATTCAACCAGTAGATTAATGGTAAGCATAGGCCCCCATGAGCTGGTGAGGAGGCAGGGCGTCTGGAGGTGGAGTTGAGACATTGCCCCTAGATGCTTGCGCCAAGACCATGCAGATCCTAACTTCTGCTCCTGGGTCCATGCCTCCAAACTCTAAGGCTCATGTCTAACGATGTTTATAATATGCCTCAACTAGAAGGGACTGATCATTCCACCCCACACCTTATGTCCCCATCACAACTATGTGAGGGCTTCTGTAGACATAAGAGCTGTGTTTAATAGCATAACCAGCAGGCCCTCCAGTTCACAGTTGGGTGGAAATAGGGAAATGCAAAATAGCTTCATGACATTGTAACATTTAAGGCTGTTTGATGTGGAACTACCACAGAATCATCCACTGGACCATAAATGCAGATGTGCAGAGAGTTAGTGCAAATTCTATGGTGCATTAACAATATTTTCTATTTTGCTAGACTCTATCATGATTAAAATACAATTCTTCTCAATTCATTTTTCAGGGATTATTCATTTTACTCTTTGGATGCCTCTGGGATCAGAAGGTAAGAACAATGACAGTCATGCTTCCAGAAAAGTCCAAGATGCTGGTGACATGTTGAATTGACAATGGCTTTTAAACAATGCAGGTACAGGAAGCCTTGCTGAATAAATTCTCACGGTCGAGATGGTCTTCGCAGCACTCGAAGGTGAGTATTTCCTTTGTAGAGACTTTCAAAAACCCCTCTCCCCCACGACCAATTTTAGCATAGATTAGTCCACTGTGTTTGCTTCTCACCTGCTTCTGCCTATTAAACACAGCCAACATCGTTAAGATGTTGTCCCCACATCTTTAAATGGGGTCAGATGGCACAGATCATATCAACTGGAGGTTAAAACCAAATTTCAATGAGAATCAACCTGGGGAAACTCAAGGTGACTTAAAAAAACACACACACACAATTGGAAGAATAACGATGAATAGAATGTTCTGTAGTTCATTTTGGAAAGTAACCACTGCACTCAAGTACATTTGTTTTCACATGCCAGAAGGTAATAAGCCCTATCAAACATTAAAATGTGTATTTGAAATTTATTTCCCTAATCCTGATAATGAGGTGCAGGTGTTTCAAAAGGTGGCTCCCCTGCTCAGTTTGTTTGAAGCAGAAATTCACAGTCATCTCCCCTTAAAGAAGGGAGATGAAAGATGCAGACAGTGACCACTAGAGGGCAGCAAACAAACCATCCTAGAGAATGATAAGGGGGCCTTGGTCTAACGTGTTTGTTTTGTTCATTCTTTTTTTCTTTTCTAGTCAACATCCCTAGCTTCATCTACACCTGTATTTTCTATGAGTTCTCCAATATCAAGAAGATTTAACAATTTGTTTGGTAAAACAGGTACGTAGTGACCTCTAGATGTTTTCTGGGTTGACCCAAACATACTCGTTCTGGGGGGAGTCTCACACCCTTACTTTCTCACTCCCCACTTCAGGGAATTTACCTGCAATGGCCTCATTTGGGGCAGAGGTTAAATACAAGAACTTGCTTACAGTTTCTCAAACGACCAGAAAGTTTGTACGGGGGGCAACGGCCTTCAGCCTGGGGAGAGCTCTCCATAAAAACCATTTCCACCATCCACATGGGAACGATAAACTTCTGGCCGAACACTGAGTTATCCTCTGTTCATGTTAGACAGGGATGGGTAGCTTGTGTTTCTGGGCTACGGGGCCACAAAGAATATATTTGGAGAATCCCATGGTAGGATCCCAGGCTGTGAGTTTGATTTCTGTTTCCTTTTTCTTTTCTTTCTTCCTTTTTTTTTTTTTCTTGGAGTGTGTTTGTTTTCCACATAGACATTTATAAAACTGCACACACATATAAGGCATCACCAAGTTAGCTATTCTGTTAGGAACATGCGCAGTGAATGTTGCCTCCTTGGAGGTATAAAGAATGTTAATGACTTTGAGCAGTGGGTCTCAGCTCTTCTGGCAAGTTGAAGCCCTGTCCCATGTCACCACCACCACCCTCTCCCCCGCTGCCCAGAAAAACAGGCACCAGAATTGTTTCCACTTCCTCAAAGCTGAGCAGATCTCACACATGAAGAAATGTGTCCAATGTGGTAAAAGCCTTCCAGGCTAAGGCTTTTCATACAAAAGCAAATTTTAAGGATGACTATTCATTATGAACACTCCAGAGGACTTGGTGGTTTGGGCTTCAGTTGGATGCATTACTCAGGAAACTGGAGAACCTTCCCTCCCGATTTGGCCCTGCTGTAAAAGGATCAAATCGCCAAGGAATATGCCTTTGGCCAGCGTGGTCCCTGGGAATGTGTTTAGCATTTGCATTAAAACAAAAAGAGTGAAAATGCTAGGAAGCATTCCAGAGAATCAGAATGCTGCAACATGTAAGGCCAGTACAATGTGTTCCTTGTCTCTGAATCAGTCAGATCAAAGGTGGAGCGAGGGCCCTCTTCCCGAGGTCCCTGGGCTGAGGTGGCCGGCCACTGCGGCTCAGCCTGTCAGGGTCTTGAAGGCAGATCCATGTCGGCCTCTTGAGGGTTCTGTCATCACTGTAACTTTGGTTTGTGTCGTCAGCAGCCCCAGAGGGCCCCCCAGGCAGTGATGGAAACCTTGTTAGCTGTGGCAGTTCGCCCATCTAATGGTAGGGTGGGCACCTGTCGCTCAGCTTGCTCACCCTCCCCGTGCTCAGCCCCACCTCCTGGCTGACCGCCGAGCCAGTGCCGTCGCCACCCCCAGGCTGCCCTCCCTGCTACACCCATGCTCAGCGTCCCCCGACTTCTGCTTCTTTTCTGGTCCTGCCTTTTCTTCCCCTGTAATTTTCTCTTTTCTTCCCTTTTCTCCCTTTTCCTCTTCACCTTCCAGATCAGCCTCCAGGCCATTCCTGAGAGCTCCCCCAAGTCACGCCAGCCTGAGGGGACCAGACCCCTTCCCTCCATCGGATTCCCCCAGGCCCGTGCATGTGGACGCTTGCGGAGGGCTGCCCCTGTCGAGATCCCCATCCTTTGTAGAAATTCTGGCTACTAGTAGGATGTGAAGTTATTAGTGCTTGTCTTGTTGGCTGCCACGCGTGCTTGAGAACAGCTTTGTTTGTATTCCAGAACTTCGGGGTGGGGGTGTGGGCAGGCATGGGTCTGTTTCCAGGCATGGCACGAGCTTACCTGGCTCCTGGAGTAGAGCGCCCCCTGGGCCTTTAGGAGAGATTCACACCCTGGTGATGACGCAGGCGTGTCCTGAAACAGCTGCTGTTCTGCTTTGCAGGAACCTACAATGTGTCCACCCCAGAAACAACCAGCTCATCCCTGGAAAACACATCCAGTGCTTATTCATTGCTCAACTGAGAACAGGAAAATCCAGCCCATGTGATCTCTTGGGGAACAGTGGATGTGCTCTGAAAGAGAGATCCTTTCAAAGGCATGGGTAAAATGTTTTCTCCCCAGGCATCTGGGAGCAGATGCTGAAGAGACTTTCTCAGTAGGGAAGAGGCTTTCTTGTGTAAAGACAGACTAAAAGGAATTGTTTGTTACATTTATGTTGCTGCCCAACCCCCACCCAAATGTGTATAGTATTTAAGTGAAACTCAAGCCCAACTTCTCTGTCTATATTGTAAAATAGAATTTCAAAGAGACATTTTTACCTTTCAACACCCTGGGTCCAACGACTAGCTTTGATTAAAATAATAAGTTGAAGGCTAGTATGTAGGAAATGCTTCAGTGGATTCTAGACAGGAAGGAAGGAAGAAGGGAGGGAGGGAGGAAGAAGGGAGGAGCAAACTTGAAGGAAAAGAAAAAGACTGAGAACAAAATAAGGACCACATTTTCAGATTTCCATGTTAATGATCTCTGATAATTAGTTAATACTCAGAGGCTGCAACGCTGAGAATCCAAAAATGGCTCCAAAGTGGAAACTGAAGTTTAGCCGTGGAGAAAGTTCAATATCTTCCTGGTATTTTCTTAGCTGTGAGAGACCAAAAAAGGCAGTGAAAAAAATAGGGAGGAAATTATATCATCTGGATGCTTTCAAGTGGATGATGATACTTACAAGAAATGCGTGGAAGGAGACATGATTCTTATGATGCTAAACACACACACACACACACACACACACACACACACTACTGTATATTAAGGTTTGAACTAAGTGTAATAAATCTACAGAGGACGTTTGATAACCCTGCTTTGTTAGAGCCAAGCAGACCAACTGCTGATCACATTTTTTATAGTTTATCAGAAAAGGCTTATCTTTTGGTTTGTTCCACTTTCTGAAAGCAAAAAAATATATATACATATATATTTTTATATCCATTTCTTTCCAAGTGGGATGTAGTGCACTGAAAACAGAACCACCCCCACCAACTGTCATGTATTCTATTTAACAGCTTTACAGGTACTTCTCCGTGCGTGATAGACGAGATTTTAATTATCTCATAGTGTTGGTTGTATATTATTATTGTTACTGTTACTGTGGAGTTGGTCGCCCTGGCGTGTTGTCTAGGTCTCTGTGTATTAGTTCTTTCAGTCCCTAAGTTCCCAGACCAATATACATGAAGAATTTTCTACTGTCTAAGTTGTGTTTATTCCAACCACTTAGAAATCTTCTGGAAAGAAGTTTTATAGCTGGCTCGTCTGTACCCCTAATGACACCTTGATGAACAGATGGTGGAGATTGTTCATGAATTCTGTGTATGTGTGTGTTTTTTTGACTTGCATGTGCATTTCATAAAAATACAAATATTTATTAAAATTGCATCCGTATTAAAGTTAACCATGCACTGTAGCTGCAGCAACTGTACCTTCCAAATAGCAGACTGACTCCAGGGAGGCAATGAAACAGAAAAAAGATGGGGGGCTTCTCTGACAATGCGAGATGTGTGGTCTTCATAAGGACAAATCTAAACGGACCCAACCATCCGAAAGGAAAGACAAGAGAGGCCAAGAGTCACCACCATTTATTCACTGAGGTTCAAAAGAGTTTCCTTTTAATATTTTAACTCTTTAAAATCTCCTCCTTTTACTTTACTTTAATTTAATTTTATTTTATTTTTGGAGGGTGGGTAACTAGTTTTATCTATTTATTTTTAACGGAGATCCTGGGGATTGAACCCAGGACCTCGTGCATGCTAAGCACATGTTCTACCACTGAGCTACACCTACCCACTTTTTACTTTAATTTTAAATTCTGTTTCTCTTTCTCTTTTCTTTATGGGGAGCGGGGAGGTAGGACAGATCGAAGGAAATGTACCCCTTTTTTTCTATCTATTCACAAACGACGTAGACATCTACACCCACGTTTGCCTGGAAATGGTGACATCATGCATGATCCCAGCTGCAGAGCTCCTTAAAGTCCCTGAAGGAAATGACTGTCAGGCTTAAAATTCCACAGGGAATGATCAACTTTGGGCAGAGCTCAACACAGAGAAGATAGAACCAGAAGTTAGATTGGAGGATCCACTGAATTAGATTTAGCCATTCTTCCTCTAAATCTAATTAGAGGAAGAATGGCTTTACCCTTTTGGCTCCTGGAGTTACACCCAAGAGGACTGAGGCAGGGCTGCCGTGCACCCCATTAGCACGGCCACCTTGACATGATCAGCCGAGGACAGAGCAGCTTCTCAGGAGGAGGCTGTGGTTCTCATGTTCGGAAACACAAAGCAGCAAGAAACACAGACTTTCCACCCTCTTCTGTAGGGGTCTTTTGGGAATCATTGTGTTTGACTTTGTGAAGGGAACCCCAGTAATAGCAGGAAACTGCAGTGGGATTCCATAGGGTGTAGAGCTGGTCCTCCTCCCACATTTGTTAACTGAGGCACATTCCCTTACCCTCACCCCATACAAACACACACACACACACACACACACACACACACACACACACAGAGGCATTCATGTACCTCCCACCTTTCAAGTCACAGCACCAGATCCAAATTTCAGAAAAGCTATACACAAAACTGGAGAAATACAATGAATGCTGTTTTCTGCTCAACTGTAAGCTACACAGATCAACCCCTGCTGATTGCCAAAAATATCCTAAAATGACCAAAAGAATTCAAAATTCTTAGAGAGCAGTCTCTGAATCTGTAAATTATAAAAGCAGGAGCTCCATTTGGCCCTGAGGTCACCAGCTCTCCATCAGCAATGATTACAAAACTTTTGGCAAGGGATTTCCAAGGGAAGGCAGAACGTGGGCTCTGGCATTGGTTCAAAGTGAGATGTGTGGTCTACTTCATTTGAAAGTGCCTGATACTTCCCTGTGTTCTGGAAATCTCTCAGTGTGTAAATTCGGTTCCATTATCACGTGGTCTCTGTAGGTCAGAAGTCTGGGCATGGCTTAACTTGGTCCTCTGCTCACAGTCTTCTCAGGCCAAACTCAAGTTGTCAGCCAGGGCTGCAGTCTCTTCTGAAAGCCGGGGTCCTCCTCCAAGCTCAGTGGTTGCTTGGCAGAATTCCATTCTCTGTAGTTGCAAGACTGAGTTACGTAGCTCCTGAAGGTGTCCTGCCATGGGATCTTCTTCTAACAAGGCAGTTTGCTTCTTCTAAAGCAACAGAAGAGCTTCTGTGCTGCTTTGAATCTCTCTGACTTCTTCAGTCTCTGATCTCTAGAAGTGCTTTTGAAGGACTTACCTGATTAGGTCAGGCCCACCCAGGATAATCTCCCTGGAGATTAACTCAAAATCAGGTGATTCGGGACCTTAATAGTATCTGCAAAATTCCTTCACCTTGGCCATATAATGTAATCTACTCATGGGAGTGATGTCATATTCACAGGTCCTGCCTGCAGTCAAAGGGAGAAGATTATAGAAGATAATTTATCAGATTGTTGAAAAAAAATAACAAAAACAGTTAAGGACCCAACACTGCTCTGTAGAATCTGTATAAGGCATTCGCTGTGGATAAACTTTCCTTTATCCATAGTAGTGATCATACTGAGAAAGGTCTCTCTGGCAGTATCAGTGATAAGGCCTATGTGTGGCAAGTGTTTCAGTGTTATTCTGTCTGCTAAATATGCAAATGGGACAGAGGGCAGCTTTCCCTGGGGATGGCTTCAGCTGTAAGGAAATTCAGGGAAAGGATGCTGGGGGGAAAAGCTTGACTTGTCCAGATGCAAAGAGGTACACAACTCCATACCTGAAAACCTTCCCCACTTGGTGTGTGTCTGGCACGGCAGGAAGAGGGAACCCCGGGGCTAATGTACCTTTTATATTTATGCCAGCAGGGCAGAGACGGGCATACACATGCTGGCCAGTTCTCTAAGCTTTTGTCCATCTGACCTCCCCATCCTTAAAAGCCAAGTCAAAATGCTTCTCGGGCCCTGGATTCTTCTCATTCTTCAGCCCCTCCCCCCACCAACCAAGTTCTGCCCCACCTCCCACCCTCCACCCCCCCCCCCCGACTCCCATCTCTCTTTCCATCAGTGGTACTGAAGGAGTGGGGCAGCAATGAAGCCCCTAATAACATCCTGCTCACCAACGTCACCGCCCCATGTTCCTCTGTCCTGGGTAGACAGATCTAAGTTTATCCTCTAGAGAGGAAACGATTTTCATGACTACTCTTCGTGAATATGGAGCAGGCAGAAAAAGAAAGAAGGAAAGATGAGAACAATTACTGAAACCCACCCTGTGCCAGATCCTGTTATTTGTCTCTAAATACCATTTTCCGGTGTGGGGTGGGCGTGGGCTCCAATGGTTTAGATGCCATCATCTCATCTATTTTTTAAAATGACTTTCTAGACTTCTTTCAGTTTCACCTGTAAACTCTGAGATAAAGAGTTGAAAGGTCACGAGTGATCCCGCTGCACGAATGGGCGGAGGGTGAGGGATACATGAGCCCGCGAGCACTCCAGGATTTTTCTTCTTTAATGCAGAGCCAAGTCCCAAAAGAAGTGTGCTGGCGACTATTAGAAATCAAACAGAACAAACCTAGGAGTCGGGGGGTTGGGGGGAGGCTTTTTCTCAGCATGAAAAGCAACAGGAACGGATGGGGCAAGTCATGGGAAGATTGTGGTCACAGCCCACTTCCCACATTCAACAGCGCCATTCGCGGATGACTTCCAGCCCCGCCTTTTTGGGAACCAGTTTTGATGGGTACCATCCTCTCTCTTCCGTCCTGACAAACAGCCCCCACCCCCAAGAGTGGAGGAAAGCCGTGTTTGATTTTGATTAACCGAGGAAATTCGTACAGCCCTTTACTGCTTTTCTGGAACTGTGAGCGTTTCCCATGCCCAGAGGCTCTGTCGCGCAGCTGTCCAGGTCAGAGCGGTCCAGACAGGAAGGCCCGCTCGGCTGATGAGTGACAGCGGGCCTCCACGCTGGGGCCCCTTCCCAAGAGCCCGCCGGCTTCTCCTGAGGTTTGATCGCCACCTGGTGGTCATTAGAGGAGGCGCCTCTTCTGGGCCCCACTGCCGAGCCTCAAACATGCGCAGCTGGAGGTGGATAGATTTGCGTCCGGAGGGCCGCTTGCAGAAGAGAGGTAACTTGCAGTCTACGAAAAGAACCACTCTCACTCCCCACCTCCTAACACTTTTATATTACGCTCCTTGCAGGAGAAAAGCAAACGAGGTGGAAGTGTGGGGAGAGCCAGGATTCCAGGCAGGTATCCATTTCAGAGAAATACGAACCAGGATTGCTCCCGCCTTCTGTTCTTTTTTTCCTCCTTCAGGGACTGCATCCTGTTTATGCACCCAAAGGCAAAGCTAAAAGCATCCCCAGAAATCAGCTGATCCATTCCAGACAAGGGTCCGGAAAGTAGTTTGAGGAAGCCAAACAGGTGCTTTCCATGTTTCGTGGGACTGTCACACATTTCCATCCCTGCACCTCCAAGAGCATGAACCAGGGTGATTCATTCCCTTTTCTCACTCACCCACCGAAAACTGCTGCTGAGCTGGGCTTTCCTTTTCAATCTGTGTTGACTGTGCAGCTGTCCCACGGCTGAATGACATATGCGCCAGCAGAGCAGGCCAGCTGGGGAGGTTCTGGTCTAGTCTCTGAATACTCGATGAAGAAGCAGCTGTGGGCTCTGCCAGCCAAAGTGTGATCCGAGAAGGTTCAGAAGTAAACAGCGCCGACTGCCGGTCCTCGGGGCAGAAGGACAAGATGAGCTGGCCTTGTATAACCCGGCAGAGGACTCCTGACCACTGGAGAAGTCACATGCCCTGGGATATTATTCATACCCCTCAGGATAGCTCCCAGCCCTTCTCCCTTACATGTGACATCGCTCTGACAGAAAACAAAATCTCAAGGGGAAATGAGGTTTAACGTGTACCAGCCTCTAGGAGAGAGACACAACCAATGGAATGAAATTTACCCCTCAGGGAAAATGGCTGATAACCATCTAACTATATTCACAAACATTTACTGAGTTCTAACCATGTGTTTGGTGCTGTCCTATAATCTCATTTAAGCCTGACAACAAACCCCTAACAGGGTTGAATGACTATCCTTTTTCATAACAGATGAATAAACTCAGCACAGAGAGGTTAATCATATGCCCAGAGTCACACAGCTGAAGAATGGTAGAGCCAGGTGTCAACTGCAGAGTGTCTGGCCTAGAACCTGCGCACCACCTCACTCTACTGTTTCCCCAGGCAATTTCACACAGGCAGACTCCCACAGCTCTGAGTTCTGGGCAAACTCGGAACTTCCGAGTGGGTCCACTGCCTTTTCCGGTCTCTGATGGAGCACAGAAGGAGTCCAGCTGTGTTCCTTTAGTGACAGTTGATCTCCCATCAGCCACCCAGCTGACTGCCCAAAGGAAGAGCTTTGTACTTGACATTTTAGTCTTTAATCTTCATCCAAATGGGCTTCCACAGGGTTCCACTCCACTGTGGTCCTATTTTTATTCTTGTCACAGACTTATTAAGCATTCTCATGGCATTGGATGTCATTTAGACACATGGAGGAAAATATGGTTTCCCAGAAAGGAAGTGTGTCTTTAAGGCTGTGTTTAAACTCCGGTGGAGAATTGAGACCTCGGTCCTTGTCAGCTGGGCTCCATCGTGATTTCCCTTGTGATGGGCAGGCTGAAGCAGCGGCTGATTGGTTACTGGGACTATGTGAAATCTCGGCTTCACTTGGTACACACAGACATGACTGATTGTTCGTTAGTGCTGTTTGATGGCTAATTTGGGAGAAGAGGGTGGTGGTGAGGAGCCTGCGCTCTGTCTGGAGCCAGACTTTGTGCTTTGCAATGGTCTGCCCTTCACTTCTTGGCTTTGTGACCTTGGATAAAGTCCCTTGTGACTCAATTTCCACAACACAAAAGTGAGTAATGAGGGGACAGGTCTAAAAGGTTGTTGTGAAGAGTTACTTCTGATGAAGCCTCCAGAACAGTATCTGACCACAGTGGTTGTGGAATGGAGTTAGCCAGGATTATTTTATATCACACGCATGTGTGTTTGTGTGTGAAAATTATACACACAGAGAGGACCTAGATTTAGACACAATCTACTCAGAATCAAAATACATACACCCTCCACATTTTTGCATTTAATTCATAGTTAGGAGTCTTTGAAAGTAACCCTGAAGGGACATGACATCCTAAACCATCATTTTCCCCAGGTTTGACTTTAAATCGTGCCCATGATTAAAACAGAAAGGAAGAAATCCCTTGACAAATAAGTGAGTCTGGTTAACTTCCCAGCATTTGCATCTCAATTTAACTTTGGGAAATCCTTTGTAATACAAGATTTTGTTTAATCCTTAAACTAACCCCAGTATTTCCTTTCTGTACAGATGAGCCAGTTATGGGCTATAGAAACTGAGTCACTTAAAGCTCTCTCTGTTACAAGTAACAGCAGCATGTCTGAAACTAGTTGAAGCAGGCATGAACATTTATTAGTTCATGTGGAAGATGCTAGATGGATACGCCTTCAGGCACAGCTGGACCCAGGGGCTCAGTGTTCTCAGCGTTCTTGCTCTCCCTTTATGGCTCTGTCTCCCAATGTGTTTATTTCATTCCAAGACAGATCTTCGAGGAAAGAACTCTAACAGGCCTATGAACCACAGACTGAGATCACAAAGGAAGAGCGACTCTTTCCTTTCCATCCCGTACGTGTGTCTACGGCAGAGCCAGGAGCTGTGACTGACTGAGTCTGAGTTGTGTGCCCACCCTGCAGATTCGGTGGTAGCCGAAGGATTCTGAAACACCCTGGTGGTAGTTAGTTAACATGGAAGGATCCTAAGTATGAGTCTATACTGCAGAAATATCTCTGTCAAACACTTTTGAATATTGCCACCTCAAGCCACATCAGGAGTTTTGCTATTAATATGAAGGATGCTGGAAATCATCTTTGCATTAGTAAAGTGGAATTATCAAACAGCTCTAGGTACAAAACTCCGGCAGGTCCAGTGGACTAACTTTTGGGGTAGAAACTTAGGCTAGAACTCTGCTTGGTCCTGGTCTCCCTCACTTAGTGGAATATTCCAATTGGTTGATCCAATTAGGCCAGTGGTTCTCAACTGGGGACACTGGCAACATCCAGAGAGAGTTCTGGTTGTCACCACGGGGGAGGGGCACTACCGCCATCTAGTGGCAAAGGCCAGGATGCTGCTGACATCCTCCAGGGCATGGAACAGCCCCCACGGCAAAGAGGACCTGGTTCCAGATTTCAGTATGCCAGGGTTGAGTGACCCTGGGGTCCACAGCTGTCTGCTCCTGGCCTTCAGATTATTCATGTGCACACACATGCCTAGAATGAATCTTTAACTTAACATGCTTGCTGGGGAGCCCCAAATCACAGAGCAGATACCACTACATTTACAAAAACAGGTTGGCTGACTTGGGAGAGCTCGGTATTTAATCACTATGTGAATATGTAGCAGAATTTAGAATCTCGATCCGTTTTAACATTGTGGGGGAGGGGTGATAGTTCAGCCTTTCAAACGACTCGGACTCAGTCCCACTATGTAAGACCAAGGAATCCAGCAGCCACGATGCCTGGAGCTGCCTTCCGAGGAAAGACCCAGAGAGTGAAGGGAACGCCTTCTCCGGGCCTCAGAGTAAAGTCAGTTGTGAATTCGCAGGGCTGGGAAGCACGTGGAGGAGCAAAGCTGGAGGTTATTTCCAGTTTGGTCTTGGGAGAGAGAAGACTGGTGGGTGGCTGGCTAGCTTCTCATCCACTCTGAAAATTAAACAGTCCTCTTGGTGTATATTTTTAACTCGAAACTACTCTCTTACTCGCTATCTTGCTTTATTACCGTGAGACTCTGTAAGTGTCAAGGTGGGGTTCGAGGAGATATTAACTATGACTTGCATTTGACAGACGAGTAAGCTAAGACCAAGAGCATACATGAATTTACTAAAACTGCAGAGCAAGGGAGATGGCCCGTCCAAGCCTGCGGCCAGGGAGCCTGATGTCCAGGCCTCTTTTCTGTCCCCTAAAGCAGCAGTTCTCAGCATCAGCATCTCCTGGGGACCTGCTGAGAGTGCAAACTCTTGGACCCCACCCCAGATCTACCGAATCAGAAATTCCTGGGGTGGTGCCTGCGATTTGTGTTTTTACCGACCCTTCAGGGGAAGCTAATGCACCCCAGGCGGGAGAGTCAGTGCCAGGGCGCGGGGGCTGCACTTGCTACAAACTCTTCTCACACCTTTGCATTCAAGGGACTCTTCCTAACCCCTCACGTTTGTTCCCAGAATGGCCGTGAAATATGTACTTAGAAAGCTGGTTACGTAGCGCCTGGACCACTCTGGCTCCTTGAAGCATCTTCTTGTAGTAAACTCCTAATGCAGCTCTTTGTGGGGCTTGTGCTGACTGGGGATGGGACCCTCCACATTCCTTTCCACTTGATCTGTCTTGGAACTTTCTTGCCTCTGGTAATTTTCTCTCCTTAGAAATCCTAGAAAGAAAGTGTGTCTACAAATACTTCTTTTACATTCTCTTCACCCTGCTATTTTCAATTTGTTAATATAATAATTTTGTGCACACACGGTATCCAAAATGTACTTTAAAACTTAAAAAGACCTGAGAAATAGCTTTTGCACAACTCTCTCCCTACACACACACACACATTCATATACAATTCTGGACACCTCGAAGGTACTGATGAAATATTTATTGAATTTATTAAAGACTTTTCCTTAGAATCAAAGGAAGAAAGCAAATGCTGCTGTCAGGAGGAATCTGAACTTGAAATTCTTTAATACACAAGACCCTGAAAGAGTAATAACTCTATTGTGCCGGATGGAAAAGAAGCACTGGAGTATTTGATTCTGATACAAATGACATACATGTTTCATTGTAGGTATCTCACTGCAGTAGAAATTAGTTTCTATATCTTAGCTATTCATTCAGTTACCAGTTCATTCATTCATTTTCACTGAGTGACCACATGTGCCAGGCCAAGCAGGCTCCCAGGCATCGGGCTAATGTCGTAAATGAGGGTCTGCCCACAGGGAGCCTACAATCTACAGGAAAGGCAGTCTATTAAACAAAGGATTTACAATTCAGTGTCATGAGTGTCACACACTAGAGACATCTGGAGCCCAGAGCAGGGTGACAGAACCATGTGGGAGGGGGGCAGAGAAACCATAAGGGTCACACGGGAGGCTGGAGGCCAAGCAAGGCGGCTAAAAGCCGCCCCAGACTGCACTGAGTACCGGAAGAGAAGGGATGGTCTAGGTGGAGGAGGCGCGTCTGCGGTCTGGCTGACGTCAGCGGGCATCACTGCCTTGGCCTTTGGCAAAGGACGGAGATGACGGTGAAGGTCAACAAGACCGTGGTGGCCGCGCCGCTGATGAGCAGGCCCAGGACGCTGCCGTGCACCTGCATGGCCTGACATCGCTCTCCAGTGTAGAAGAAGGCGTGCCCGGAGACGCACCTAGGGGGATGGGACACAGGGGCTGTGGGAATCACCCGAGCCCCAAGAGGCTCCAGGCCACAAGACCAACACAGCAGTAATGGCAGCGAACACCTAGCGGTTACTCACACACGCCTGGCTTCCTTCAGAGTGCTTTATATGAGTCAATAATTTAATCCTGTAACAACCCTTTGAAGTGGTGGTTAGTACCAGGTCATTCTTACCATTCGCGTTTCACAGAAAGGTCAGATAATTTGCTCAAGGTCACCCGGTTAGTAAGTGTCTCACACTTGAAGTCTGATCCCCGGAGGTCTGTCTCCTGGCCCGGTAATCTGGGCCACGTGCGAAGTTCAGGGGGAGGGTTTGGGACACCAAGACTGTGTTGCCTGACACTGGCTCCGACTGTGAGCTACAGGGAAATTCTCCAGGTAGAGCGCCTGACTCGGTGCATTCATTGGAGCTGAAAACTTACAGACAATGTCAATTAAAATATTAGGGCAGTGAAGGACAAAGAAAAACAACCTCAAGGAGCAAAATGGACAACAGCCTTGAGGAGCTCAGCATCCAAGGAAGAGAAAAAAGATAAAGGAGCTGGTGTGAAAAGAACAAGGGCAGGAAAGCCCACGATGAGACTGGACAGACCTGATGATGAAGCAGATTGTAAAGGCTTCGAGACTGTGTTAGGGAGTGTGATTTATCTGAAAAACCACTGGAAGTTATTTCAGAAAATTTTTTTTTGTAACATGCATTTCAGTGAATCAATTTTTTTTTGTTACATGTATTACTTGGAGGTAGAAATAAAATGAGATACACTGGAATGTGTTCTCCCTCCAAAAAAACAAGAAATGTTAGGGCAGGTGAGCGTATTGCCACCCGTCTCTCAGGCTGCCCTGCAGTTCACATCGAATAGTGAAGATGTTGTACCATCACAGCATTCGACACATAGCAGGCCACACCTTGGGTTTTTTTTTTTTTAATGTTATTTGATATAAAGATCAACTCAGAACCAAGACATTAGAGGTAGGGTTTCATCCCTTCCATTGTAACAGTTCTACCCTGTGTTTTAAGCAACATTTCTAATCACGAAGTTGACTCACAGAGCAGAATGAGGCCACCAGAAATCAAGGCTTCCTTTGATTAATCCTGGAATTATTTTACCTTTAAAGGCCTCATCTCTAGACTAGGAAATGACTTCTTAAAAACCAGAGTTTGTTCCATTTTTTTTCATGCTCAGTCTCCTCCCAATACACTTGAATTACATTCTCTAGTATTGACTTAGAGGGCCTCCTCCCACAGAACAAGCTGCAGGTTTGTGGGGGAGGAATGACTTGGCTGAGCAGAGACAGATACACGTGGAGAAAGCCCTGGCTTTCCTGCTTCGAGAAGGATGAAGCCAGTCAGGGCACACCTGGAAACCTGGCACCCAAGGACCTATCAGCAAAGAGGTGCTGACTCAGGGCTGTGGATCCTTCAGGAAACAAGGTAGGTGGGCATCCTCCGATACAAGGAGCCAGAGCTTTGGAAAGAGTGATTGGTTCCAGCTCTGGGGCAGGAAGGGGAGCCGGAGCATCCGGTGGCCAGACAGTAAGATCCTGTTCATGGAAGGATAGGTGCGTGTTGAAAGGGCACAGGAGCCAGTTCGGAAGGGCTCCCTGAGGCCAAAACTAGAACAATATGAGCAACAGGATAACAAGAACATTGTTGAAACATAGCCCATAGGATGAGATAAATGTTTATGGGTCCTCAGTTGTATAAACAAACAATTGCATGGATAAATGAATGGGGAGGCGGGACGCTTATGCTTTATGGAAGAATTTTACTTAATGAACATGGAGGGAGCAGAGGAAATAGAAAATCACCATTAGAATATGACAGTGGGGGTTGTTGTAGCAGGACCCACAAATGGAGGCTAAGATTAGTGGGTGTCGATTTGAGGAAAGGCGGGATGTCCGTGTGGTCTCTGAAGATCTCTGCCCTCTGCCAAGATGCATGCTAGTTACAGAGTGAGGAATGGCAACTTCTCAGCACGGAGGCCTGGGGGGCACCCTCTTGGCCAGAAGATCAAGGTTAACATCACCAGTAGTAATACGCATTGACATCAGGTAACCCTCCCGTGACCCACTGAGAAAGGCACACCACACCTTGGCCCTTCTTGCCCCAAACGTACAACTTCAATATCATTATGAGACAACATCCCAGTTGAGGAACAACTTACAAAATAACCGACTGGTACTCTTCCAAAGTGTCAAGGTCACAAGAGACAAGACTAAGGACCTGTTCCAGATTGTGGGAGCTAAGGAGACATAAAAACTAAATGGAATGTGGGCTCCCGAATTGGATCCTGGAACAGAAAAAGGACGTTGGTGGAAAAGCTGGGGACATCCGAACAAGGTGTGTGGTTTAGTTAATACTACTGTGAACAGCATTTAGTTTCATTAATGTTCATTTCTTGGCTTTACTGATTGTACTCTGATTATATAAGTTGTTGACTTTAGGGTATGGGAAACTCTGCAGTACTTCTGCGACGTATCTATAAGTCTAACGGTATTTAAAAATAAAAGTTAATAAAAAAGAAACAAAGTAGAGAGCATAAAGAAGTGAGAAGAAATGTAGATGTTTTGAACCAAGCAGATGGGTTCCCACATCTGCTACTATTCTGTCAAGTGAAACTGATGGGTCTACATCCTTTTATGAAATAGTTTATGCAAATGACAAACATTATGAAAAGAACTATTAAATATAGCAAACTGCACAGACAGACAGACAGACAGAGAGACAGACCTGGAGGCAAGTCCCAGCTTCAGCATTTACCATCTGGGTAATTTGAGACAAATGACTTAAATTATCCAAGCTTCAACTTCCTCATGCACTAAACGGGGATAAGAAGGACCATTATGTCACGGGGTGTCTCTGAGGAATAGTTCAGATCACGCATGTGCACTGCTCAGGGGAGCACGTGACACGTAGCAAGCAGGCCCCCAATATCAGATATTCTTACTACTGTTACTGAAAACATAACTACAATAATAGTACAACAGCACTAACAGACACTAGACATAATAATAGTAACTAAAACAATGATAACAGCTGCTGTCAGGGAAGATCTAAGCTTGTGTTCTCACGCTGGTAAATCCTAGAAGCTAAAATCTCTGGGTCATTTTGGGGGAGGGTTGTGGTGAGGTAATTAGGTTTATTTACTTAATTTATTTTTTATGGAGGTACTGGGGATTGAACCCAGGACCTCCTGCATGCTAAACATGTGCTCTACCACTGAGCTATTACCGACACCCCTCCCCACCCCGCTCTGGGTCATTTTTGAGCCCTGTGGTGGACTTTAAAATTTCAACAATATTCAAGATGTTGCTAACAACGCCCCAGAGTGAGAAAGGGGTAAAAGTCAAGAGACAGGAGACTGGGACTCCTCTGCCCTGGCAGGACCCCTGCTCCGCCCACCGATCTGGGGCATGGCTTTGTGGAGCAAAGTTGCCCCGACCTGAGACGCGAGCCCCTCAGCAGGGTGAGCAGAGCCGGGCCTCCCCTCTGTGGACCCGCAGCTGCAGCCCCCAGGCCGCCGCGCCTACCTGCAGCTGGCCATCCCCTTCACGTCCACACAGATGCCTTCATTTTGGCAAGGGTTCGGGTCACACGGGTCTCTGAAGTACTGTGGCCAGTTGTGGTCCTCCAAGGGGCCCGAGCTGTCCACCGACCGCTTCTGTCGGCTGGGCTGCCCCTGGCCCAGGCTGCCCGGTCGGGCTCCCTCTGGCAAGACCTGCGGCTCCTGGTCTTGGAGAACGAGGCCTTGGGGGGTCAGCCTGCTGCCTTCAGCGTGGACCTCAGTCTCGTGAAGGTGGGTGATGTCTGGAGGAAGCAGACAAAGGGCGGTGAGAAAGACCTACGATTCAGATCTGACCACAGTTCACTTCCACACCCGGAGAACGTTCCCTGGGCTGCCTCTGCCCCTCGCGGACATCGCCTTTAGTGGCACGGAAAAGTCGCTCTGAATATATGCACTGGATTCTCATAATGCCAGCCATTTTATGTATTTATTTATATCGATGTAAAGTTGACTTAAAATATTAGTTTTAAGATGAACAACCTAGCAATTTGACATTTTTATAGATGGCACTCCACGCAAAGTTATTATAAATAGAGATTAGACCCCCTGTGTTGTATATTATGCCCTTGTAACTTACTCATTTCATGCATAGTAGCTTGTACCTGTTAATCCCCTGGCCTCATTTCTCTCCTCACCTCTTCTCCCTCCGGTAATCGCTAGTTTGTTCTCTGGATCTGTGAGTCTGTTTTGTTACATTTATGCCTTTATTTTGTTTTTTAGATTCCACATATAAGTCAAAAGCATACAATATATGTCCTTCTCTGTCTGGCTTACTTCACTAAGTGTGACACCCTCCAGGTCCACCCCTGTTACTGTGCACAGAAAGAGTTCATCCTTTTCCCCTATTTTTATTTCTAAAGTAGCCTGATCACATCTTTACTTATTTAACTTGAAAAAATAAGCATAAAGTGAGCATGGGTAGGCTGACTGAAACTAAACTGAAGTCAGCAGACTGTCACATCTGATAAATTTTACAAAAAGATGACACAAAAATTGTAGTTCCTCCCAAGGACACTTAAAATCGAGGGGAATCCTTGAGTAACAGAGCAAAACGTGGTGCTCTTAGAGTGCAACTTTTTTTTTTTAACCTAATCCCCCCAAAAGATCCCCACTTTCCATGAGATGCTTTAAAAAGATCTATGTAAAATCAACAAACACGCAGAATATAGGATTATTAATTTAGGAAAACCAGCTAAATACCTTCAAAGTCCACAAACATGATAAGATCATCATTTTTAAGGAAACTCCTCCTTTTCAGCATTTGGTGGGAGATGACAGCACTCCAGCCCCAGTCGATGCCTCTATAACAGTCACAGCTGTTATGATAGGATCCCACGGTGGATGGCCTGTCCCAGATGACGGAGCCGTTGATCGCTGCAAAGTTACAGGTAACGGAAAGTCACGTTACATCTTTCTTTTCCACTTTCCAATGTGTCTTTAATGAGTATCTAGAGCTTTGTTAATCAGAACAAAAATATGTTGGGAAAAATCAGGTTATTTACTCTCTCTGGGAGGATTAAAACTTAGAACTGGGAGTGGGGCAGAGCAGAGAACCACAGCTCCAAATGATCAGTGGTCCACTACTGAGTGACTTCCTCAATGAAGGAAGAGATGGCTATAGCTTCTTCCTTTTAAGGCTTAAGTCTCTTCTTTTTTTTTTTTAAAAAAAAAAAAAACTTTGCCCATTTCTTTATTGATGCAAGTTTGTTTCCTGGACGTACTGACAGTCAGCAATACTTTAGGAGTCAGTGCATTAGCTCTGCTCGGAGCCTAGCAAATTCTGAGTATTTGATAAATGATTAGCAGGACCCATCTCCTCGGACAGAGCTCAGGGAAGCAGGGACTGCCTGATTTGCTTGTCTTCGAAGGAGCTAGCACAGAGTTTGGCACATTGCAAGCCCTTCCTAGATGCTTGTTGGATGAATTCAGGAAGGAGGGAGAAAATGAGATGATATTGAAATGTGTAACTTAAGGCTCCCCCATGGCAATGGCGTTTACGTGCCCACGGAGGAGATGTGAGGGTAAAGCCAGTCTCTCTTGCACAGATGAGAATCACATCTTCTGGCCCTTCCACATCGAGGGGCAGTTCTTATAAACACCTACCTGCAGATGTCTGGGACTTGGAGGTAGTGAACACCATGCTGGAGGACATTCTCTTCATGACATCGGGTTCCTGGTCGAGTATTGTCATGATCACCTGTCTGTTTTCCACTGGCCACTCCAGGACAGCGTCATTCTCTCCACTGCACAGGTGGAAGGCAAGCCCCAAGTAGCCAGAGCGCTCGGAGGTCATTCTGCCGTGAGGGTATAAGGTCAACCCCAAACCATAGCCCTCTGAATTGTAGAACCGAGGGCTCTGAAGCCTGTCCCCTTTAGCCGTGTTCTGCAGGACCTGGGAGAAATTCCGGACTGTCCAAACCCCTGTGGGGCATGGGGTTTCGGTCAGAGTGATGTCGTCCAGGTAAATGCCCCCACGTGAGTTCTGGGGGTCACCTTTTGTGCCCTGGAAAAGGTAGCGAAACTTCTTTTCCTCTCTAAGCGTAACATGGGCAATTTTCCAATTTTGGTCAGAATCTCCTGAGGACAGAGAATAAAGTCGGTGACCACTGTGGCCAACATTTTCTGAGCACTCACCTTGAGCCTGGTGCTGTGGGCTTTGCTTGTTTACAACAAACAAAGAGATAGGTACTATTAGAAACTCGTTAAGGAACTTTTCCAAAGTCACGTATCTAGTATGGGAAAAGAGCTTAAAAAAAAAAAAAAAGACAATCTATGATTTATCAAAAAAATCTTAATTATGAGTTTGTTTTCCATTTTTATTTAATTCCACAGGTTAGGGTTTCCTCTGGATTTGATGGTATAAATGACCCCCATTCCTTAATTTTAGCACTGAATTCTCAAGCATTAGGCTGAACCATATAAGACAGATATTTTATAAGCCAAAAGCTAAACAATTGGCAGTTTCCTACGGTCCAGCCTATGACATCATGCTGGAGAGATCTATCGAAGACTCTGAAGTAACCGATAACTTACAGGACAAGCTGGATCTCCCCTATGCAAACTGACTCACTCCCAAACATCCTTTTTTTTTTTTCCTTTTCCTCATATTCACTGAAATTCCACCAAGTAGGGGATTCATCCTCTTTTTTTAAAAAAATAATTCAAATAGAATCACCAATATCCAGATAGCCACATTCTAGTAAAAATCAGGTCTTGATTTTTTTTTCTGAAAACTGAATCGGAAGTGGGAATTTGGAATCAAGAGACGGAGTAGAAAATGAGAGGATTATTCTAGAACATGGGATGCTTACGGGTCTGGGAAGAGAAAACTGCCCGGCCAGAGAGACGCAGAGCTCCCCAAAGACCTGCCCCTGCTTTGCCACTGCACCCCGGGTGCTCCAGCTGGATCACGCTCACATCCAGCCGTGGCCTTGGCATTTTAGGATTTTCATGCTGACCCTCCGATAGAACTACATCAAGTCCCATTTAGGACTATGTCGATGACAGTGATGAAGTTAATAGATACAAGTGGCTCTTAATTCCCACCAACTTCACAAGTAGGTTTCAAGTTACTGTCGTTTATCATTCAGTTCTCTGAAACAGATGCAGAAACACATAAGGCCAACTATCTAACTACCCTCTCTCCACAGCATCAATTTCTCCTTCCCTTTAACCTTCCAGTCTTCACCCCTGAATCACCCACCTTTTCTGTCCCGGCTTTCTCCAAAGTTCTAGTGAAAACTGGATTTTTATAGTCTGATTGGCTTCCCCTTTTTTTATCTCCCTGATTGGCCTCTTACAATAGTATATTTCAGCCTCACCTGAGCCCTCAATTTCTAAGTGGTTAAAACATCCACTGAGTGGTTAAAACATGCCAGGCATTACGCATGTAGAAGAGGGGGGAGGTGGAGGAGAGGAAGGAAGAGGAGGGAGAGGACGAGGGGGAGTGGACGGGGGAGGAGGGATGAGAGAGGGAGGAGGGGAAAGGGGAGGGGTGGGGCAAGAGCACAGCCCGGATGTGAAGCCCAGTCAGTCCTCGCACGATGCCCTTAATACCTTGGAAGGTCTTCACCTTGACCAGCTTGCGGACGCTGCCCGTGCTGTCGTCCCTGCGGACCCAGATGACCAGCCTGTCCAAAGGGCTTCCCGTCATTTTATAGAAGAGCTGCAGGCACTGCTGCCGCCTCTTTGGGTAAAGGATCCTCGACTCCAGTAGAGCTGCCTCCTCGGCCGCCCCCGAGCTGGTGCTGAAGTGCATGTAGAAGCCGGCACCTGGGGAGACAGCACCCCGAAGTCCCATCTCTGGCTGCCCGCACCCCGGGCTGCCGCCAGCCCAGGCAAAGCGAAACGGTGAGCAAGAGTCATTATCTAGGGCTCTTCTGGGGAAAATAAACAGAAGGCTGGTTGTCAGTGAATATCCCGTCTGTCTGCGTGGACAGAATCGCTGGCCGCAGCCAGGGCTCTCCCGCGCCTCTTCTGATTGCCTTTGTTCCTGAGGTTGTGAAATGGATACCTCTGGCTTGAGGAAACGCAGGCTTGAAGCCAAGTTCGATGGAATTTAATGTCTATGAGATGAGTTCCGTTTTCTTCATGAACTTCATTGTTTCAAAGAGAGACTCATTCCAAGGAGAGGAGCTGGCTTCCCAGTTACATAAGAAACTGTGGGATTCAAAGTTTTAGGAACTGGATTTTACATGTTCCCAATGAAAAGGGTTCAGTTTCGCCTGGTTCTAGGCTAACGACTGGATGTGTTGTCAGTGGTAAAGAACGATCTTTACTGAGTCATAAAGAGGGCTATTCAAGGCATATTAGGGGCTAAGTGAGGATTTCTCCGGAGTGTAAAGAAAGCTTTGGAAGAACACCAAAAAAGAGAGCAGAAAACATCAACATTTATGCCAGAGGTTGGGTTTGCCCAACTCAGCCATCTCAAAACTCTCTCCCCCAAAACAAGCAGGCAGCTAAAGGAAGGACACTTTTTCAAAGTCAGGGGTAATGAACAATTCTTGCATATAAAAAAGTCACTTAAACTGACTCCCACACTCAACCAAATGCTCCACTCAAAACATTTCACTGAGTAAAACTGAAGTGAGCACCTGGTGCCGTTCTCGGTACTTAGACCAGATGGATCCCTGCCTCGTCTCGCTCCATGCATGGGGCAGGTGCCTTCCCCACCGGCAGCGAACATCGATATTTAAGTAGGCTCTCCACAAAGCTGAAAAGTATCCTAAAGGCTTTAATATTTCATCAGCGAAAATTATATTTTTTGTTCTTCTCAACACTTGAACTATACTTGCCTAAGATCTCTGCATTAGGGATTATTGAGTGCTTGGGTTAAGGCGAACAAGAGCTCAAGACAGCTAAGAAGGTCGCCAGGTGGTCCTTGCTCAGGAATTCCACCAGGAGTAGTCGGAACTGTGACATGGAAGTCTAACAACGCGGGCCGGGGAGGAAGGAGACCTGAATTCTTGACCTGGCGCTGCCACAAACTGGGTGTTCGTGCACCTCTCAGGAAGTGGCCTCTATCCTTCGAGTTCTTTGCGTCTCTGCATCTACCTGAATGGTGCTGCGCACTCTAGCACAGGAAACACGGGCTCAGCCAGTGCCTCCTGAGGAAGAAGCATAGCAGCTGCTCAAGTGATGCTGATCAAGCATTCTAGACACTTCTCCTGGGCTGTGGTCCTTTCCTACTAAAGTGCTAGAATATTCTTCCAGCAGACTCCCCTCACATGGGGATTACCTTTCTGTTTACCTGGAACTTGTACATCAGCCCAGCAGCAAGCTCACAGGAGAGATTAGATTAGAGGCTACGATGGAAATTTACAGAGAACTTCAGGCTGAGATCACCCTTTGGACACTGGAGATGATAGGCTTAATAATCTGACATGTGACCGAGACTTTCACCCTTGGTCAAGGCTGGAGGAACATTGGCAATGGCTTACAGCCTCTGACATTCTCCCTGGTGGCCTGGTGTGTGGGTGATAAGCTGGGTCCCTTCTGTGAAGGAACTATAACCAACTCTCACATGGGCATGGACTCAGGGACTTCCTAACAGTCCAGTCTTTGAAGGGTAGTTGTAATCTATAACCCCACTTGCTTCCAAATAGGGTAGACTTGATTTCAATGAGAAGCACGTAATAAAAGGATGTTAAAATAGGAATGACAAGTAAATGGAACCTCTGGAGAGAAAGGGAAGATGGGGGAAAAGTAGAGTGAAGCTGCAGGTCTGTAGCTGAGGGCTTTATATGCCTTATCTCCTTCCGTGCTCACCCTGAAGTACCAAAAGCTTGATGGTCAGAGAGGCTTACAGACACAAAGACTTAAAAAACCACCACAACAAAACAACTTCCTGTGGTCACAATTAGCAAGTGCTGGAGCCAGATTTCAAACAAGGTCTCCCTGACTTGATGGCTTTATTCCCTGCACAAACCATGGGAATGATCTGAAGCTATGCTATCCAATATGGCGGCTACCAAACACATACGGCGGTCGAGCACTTGAATTGCAGCCAGTCCAAAGTGAGATGTGCTGCAAGGAAAAAATAAATACACACCAGATCTCACATACCTAGTATAAAAGAGCCTGCAGTATCTCATTAATAGTCTTTATATGGATTACACGTTGAAATGTTAATATTTTAGATATATTGGGTTAAATAAAATATATTATTAAAGAGAATTTCCCTTGTTTCTTTTGTTTGTTTGTTTTGTTTGTTTCTTTTTTTATGGGACTGTTAGAAAATTTGACATGACATACGTGGTGCTCACTATAGTTCGGTTGGAGGACACTGCTCAAGAGAAGTTACTCTGATTTACAAAGTCATATCTTATCAACCATGTGTCCATATCAGTTTTGTCATAGCTTAAAAGCATCTTTCTTTTGCATGCTTTTTATTGAGTTGAATATAAAGATATGAGAAATGGTTTTTGTCCTTGTTCAGAGTTCCAGGCTTGATAAGTAACATTCCAACTGAGGCAAAACATGCTAGCTGCCATCACCCACTGAACCTGGGGAACCACCTCAGCGTGTTCAATGTGTCTCCTTTCTGTCTTCACTGACCTGTGCATTGTCCCACCAAGGTGTGATCCACTTGTCCGGGCTGAGTGCTGGCCTCATGGACCCAGTCAGCATCATCTCTGGTACTCTGAATCATTCCACAGATGTTTGCCTTCTCAAAAGCACAGTGGTCCAAAAAGGTGTGAGTTGTGGCTGCAAATGATATTTTTGTCACCTGGTTAAAAATGTAAGGCATCTTATTTCAAATACCTAATGTCTTAGGCTACTAAGACCTCATTGTTTAGGTACAGCAGGATCATGAGCTTTTCATTGTCTTAATTTTTTTCCTCAAATGCAAATCCTACCATCATCCGTTAGATCATAGAACACACCAATGTAGCTGCAGGCCTGCTCACCTCACAGAGTCAGATGATAAAAAGGCTGATCATCATGCTTTGCTATGAATGCCAATTATGAAGTCCTTTAGATCAAGAATGAGGTACCTATAATGCTGGGCTTTGTTCTCAGCAGACCTTCTCTACTTACATATTAAGCAGAATTAAAGACTGTCTCTGAAGACTAGTGGAGCCATTTTAGAAAACATCTCATCTCGAGCACTGGATTACTCTAGAAACCACTAACCAGGGCAAAGAATTTTGCAAGATACAAACTACTTCCAAGCCTATAACTACCTTGAGCTTTAGGAATGATGCACCTTTTAAAAGGAAGCAATTACAGCTCCTTACATTGGTCCAATATTTTCACTTTACAAAACACAACCACATAACTGATTTTCATAACCATCCTGTGAGGTGGGGACTCACTGCAATTGTACATTCGGTTCAGCCTCTCCAGATCGACGGCACTGAAATCCAGGCGCTGCCCAATGATGGAGTTAAACTCAGGGATCTTGGCCGTGATGGTAGGGATGCTGTCATTCTTGTTAAACGAGAAAGGCTGGTAGTGCATCAGAGACTCGTAATCATACGGTGTGTTGAGGTCAGTGATGATGTTGTCAGTGTAGGTGTTAAAGTTGTGCTGGTAACCTGTTGGGGAGAGAGTCTACAGGTCCTGTTCATTCATGTCATTTCTCCATCCTACCCTCTTTGACTAGATACTCAAGCAGAGACCAAAAAATAAAGGAGGGAGCAGAATAATGCATCTTTGATTTAAATATATAAGTATTTAACATATTTTATAATTTGCACAATGTATATGAAGTTAATATATATTAATTAATACTCACTAATAATATTGTGATATATTAATACATTATATTATAGTATATAAAATTATTATAATGAATATTAAAAATAGATGGTATAATTAATACTAAATATGTATCTATAACATATTGTAATGTAAATATAATATAATGTAAATATAAAATGCATATTATTAAATATATATTTAAATCAGTTTTTTATACATATAAATAAATAAGTGTGTGTGTGTGTGTTTGTGTGTGTGTACAAGGCTTTAAGAAATAGAAGATAAAATATTAAAGTGAAGGCAGGTATTTCAAACAGCAGGAAAAGGAATTTTTGAATTCAGGAAAACATTCAGGATTGATACATCTTGCTAACAGCCAAGTCCCTCATCCACCCAGAGTTGTACCTGGCCAGCTCTCTCACAGGTTAGGAACAAGAAATCTGAGAGGCAGACAGAAAGGTTAGCAGCTGGCAAGAAGGTGGAATCCTGTCAATCAAGGTTCACATTCTCCTGGTCCAGAAACAGCCTCCATGGAGAGAAAAATAAACTAGGAAGAAAACTGACTTTCCTTTCAAAATAGAAAAGGAAAATATTTTTGATGAGAGTAGTGGTTACAGCACAAGATCAGCCATAGGCAATTTGTCAACAAAGGGACATGGCTGTGTCCCCATAAAACTTTATTTACAAAAGTAAACAGATATGGCCCAAGGGCTGTGGTCTGCAGACCCCTGCTAGACCTCAGTTTTTTTGGGTTTTTTCCTTAATGGAAGGGAATAGATCCAGAAAACACAATCCTGACTTAAGGAACAGAGATGGATTTGGACAGAGAAATATATTGCCAGTAGAGTATGCTGAGGTTAAATAATAAGATTGTCATCAACTGCAGATGAGATGCAATAAAAGTCATAAATCACCCAGAGCAATAAGACTGTCCTTGTTTATGATCTTAATTGGATTGGATTTGAGAAGAGTTCTCCAGTGACTGCAGGCAATTTAGATTTATGGAATTACACCTGATGAAAACAGACAGGAGGTGAACAGACACGTTGAGTAATCCACGCTCCACGTGGAGCAAGTCTGCAAATTACCCTGGCAAACACTCAGGCTCCCTCTGAGGAAGGGGACCTCATTTGGCCTAAAACCGTCTTAAAAGCACTGAGCTCTGTGTTCTTCAAGATTTAAAAATGCAAAAGTTTTCCGCATCCTCATGTAATTTTCAGCAGAGTTAAGTATGTGCATGAGAAAGTAAGAAACTCAGGCCTCTAGGCAAATGCAAAGTCTAACAGTGCCCTGAGCATCCCTAGCAGCAATTTGGTCCTTTGACCTGCGACCTGCACTCTCTCCCCTCTACACAGATCCAGTCATAATGCAATTACCCCTGGGAGACAAATACTTTATTTTAGATCTGTCATCTCATGTCTGGGTGAATACTCCCTAGAACTTCTTTAGATTGGACTGGGAGGCAATGAAGAATATTATTTGGTCTCTAGCTCAGGGGTTGAATGGTAGGGTGGCTAGAAGTGTCTGTGTGGAATGCCAATCCTTTATTAAGAATTTACAAACCAGAGGGTTTCCTCTTCCCGCCAGCACTCCACAGTCAAGAAATATCAGAACAGGAGGTACCGGGAGATGGAGAGGTACAGACTGAGAACACCCAGAGGTGATTTTGACAGAATTAGCCACCCGTACCCCTGCCTCCTGGAGGAATCACTGATGCACCTTCCAAGTCCCTAAAATTCTTGGAGATGCACTGCAAGAAATGAACTCATCCACGAAACTGGGATCCAAATAAAACAGATAATTACAAGACAATGATTTGCTTCATGAAAACTGTGTGGTCATAGTTAAGGCACTTCGAATACTTTCACGTTTCACTCATCTATCATTGCCAAAAATAATGCTTTTCTACTTCGTGAACTAATTCCTAAATAAAAACCAGGTCTTTTCAGAGACACAGCATTGAATTCCTACCTGTCCCCATATAGGGAAATTGTGGGATAATAGTGTTTTTGTGTCTTTAAAAGCACTCTGCCTAGTTGTCTGAAATGATTAAGGTAGGTAGTATCGAAGGAAATCTAACGAAACTAAAGGACATCAGAATTGTTAGAATAACTGCATAATAACGTGTGACATGAAATAAAACTGTGTTGTCCTTTGCAAAGTATGGGCTGGGGGCAGAAGGAAAAAGATGCTTAGAAAGGCAAAGACTTGTAAATTTTGATTAACCAGAACTCAAACTATTAGCTAGAATTGACATAATAAGGGGTCCAATTTCAGATTAAAAGTTTGGCGGTTTTGGGGGGGGGTTGTTTGTTGGTTTTTTTGGTTTGTTTTTTTTTTTTTTGCTGCTGTTGTTTTGTTTTTAGACACCTATCATTAGTTTGGTAAAGCACTAAAAAAGTCTTGTTTATGTCTTAGGATCATCATACAGTCAACTAAACCTCATGTAGCCACAGATTTCACATCCAGTAAAAGGACCCTGACATCCTCAGAGATCTAATTCATTTTACTCACTCAGACAGGAAAATAGAATTTGAGATGGATTTTCAACAAAACACCGAAACAAAGCAAAAGCTTCTGATTAACTTTCAGTTAAGCCCACAGTGAGTTACCTAACAGTCACCATTTCCTGAGACACTTATCTGGGATTGGCCACAAGCAGACCAGCATGGCCCACAGGAGAGGTCATGTTCTGAGCTCCTCCTGGAGAAGGTGAAGCCCCCATTCACACATGGGTTCCGCCTGGTCATCCCAGGGTTGGTCTGAGCACGTGAAAAAGATAATAGCAAACCCCACCCAACCACCTTGGGTTCATACACACCTGGAAGAATTTCATCCCACCAGATGTTCACGTAATCATCCCGGTCCGTCCTCGACTGCTCATGGTAGAACCCCAAAGCATGCAGGATCTCGTGTTCAATGATGGCCTTATAGTCACATCCCTCACCAATGGAAAGGTTCTGTCCCACATGGAGGTTGCCAACCTCAGACCAGCACCTTTAAAGACAAGAGAGAAATTTTCTCCTAGACAATCCTTAAGAGACTGTAATTCATAAGATTCTAGAACACAAACTTGAAGGAAGTTAGGTTTGATTTTTAGAAATAAATGATAAATTAGCATCCTCATAAGCTAATGGTTCAATGTAGGGGACTGGTTAAAAAGGCAACATTCCCTGGAGGGAACATTACGCAGGCTTTAAAAATAATAGTCTATTATAAAAGTGGTCCGTACTCAGAGGCAAATCAATCCTAACAGTGCAGCAGCTAAAAAGAAGTAAAAATTGGCATTTTTCTTCACCTATACAAACCCATGGGGCATTCCAAAGAACAACCCTATTGCTTTTATACCACGATATTAAACTGTTTCTGAGTGGTGACAGTGGTTGATTTAAATTTTCTCCTTTGTATTTAAATGACTCTCCAAATTTCCTGTAGTGAGCAGGTATAAATTTTATGATCATGAAAAAGAACCTCATTAAAAATGCAAGTTAATCAAGTCTACTTCTTTGGCTAAAACCCAACCTGCAGCATTTTGACAGCAGGCAGCAGGCTGCCTAACTGATGTCTGAAGGGCTCCAGGCAAGAGGGACCCATAACTTTGCTCAGAAATCAGTGGACTCAGGCACTGCTGGCAGATCCTCTAAATTCCTCCTGTGCACGCTCTTTCCCTCTTTTTCCCAATCATTTTTGTCTCTTCTCATAAATCTGATTTCCCACCGCTATTAGCAAATCAGAAGCTTTACACAAATTGTCTCTTTATCTGCTTTACATTGAAGACAGGGATCTATACTCCAACCAATGCTCAACAGAAATTTAGCAATAATCTTAACTGCTGTCAACAGATTGCAAGTTACTTGGTGACAATCACATTGAATTATCTGCCATTGTGTTCCCAAATAGCTAAGGTCACCTACATTCAAATGCTAACAGACTTGATTTCTACACTAGGATGGATCTTAATTATTTTCTAACCACTTTATTAAGGTATAATTTACATACTGTAAAAGTCACCAATTTCAAGTGTACAATTCAATGACCTTTAGTAAATGGACTGAGTTGAGCAAGCATCACCATGACCACCTTGCTTCTCTGACAATAGTATTTCATGACCAGATCAGAGTTTACTTTGCAAAATATCCATAATCTAGAGGAAATATTATTTATCTTTTTTTTTAAAACATCTCTCCCTTAACAGAAAGGCGTAAGTTGCAAAATACCATCACTTCAGCACTCTGTGAATCTTTGACTTTGTCTTTCTGAAAAAGGCCAGTTAAGCTCCAGATTCAGAGGACTAGGACTCTCAAGGGCTTGGGGCACTCTGGACCAGTCCCTGGATGTCTTCCTCACTTTTCCTCTCCTCTGACTTAAAGGTAAGGGAGACAGCTTCTGGCCATAAGCAGTGAGCCCCCCAGATTCTGGTGTTACCTCTCTTCCCACCCCACCTCCCATTCATCCTCCCCCCTCCTCTGCCTCGCCATCCTTCTCCCTTCTTCATCTCTACCACTCAGCTGGTCGTGTCACTTCACACGACCGGTAGAGGTCCTACTTCTGTCCCCCAGAGCCCGCGACACTCACCTTAGTGCATGACAACTATTCACTTGTTATTACACTCCCACCCTCTCCTGCCAACTGGGAACCTTGTGAGATCTAAGATTGCATCTCAGGCTTCTTTGTACCCACAGACTAGCATCTTCTTGGTACATAATAGGTGCTCATAATTTTTATAAATAAAAGAATGAATATATATAAAACAGATAAACAACAAGGTCCTACTGTATAGCACAGGGAACTATATTCAAGCATCTTGTAGTAATCTATAGTAAAAAGAATATGAAAAGGTATATATATATATGCACACACACATACACATATATAAATGAATCACTACACACCAGAAATTCACACAACATTGTTAATTGACTATACTTCGAGTAAAAAAAAAAAAGAATGAATAAATACTCAGGAAAGTAAGGTATTAACTTGTATCCAAGTAGTCATCAGAATTTCATTATTTTTACTGATTTTTTTCATACTTTTTTTTTATTCTTTTTTTAATTAATAGATTTTTTTAGGATAGTTTTAGATTTATAGAAAATTGAACATATAGTATAGAGAAGACCATATACTCCGTTTCCACCCCCCAGATTCCCCTATTACTAATACATTGTATTAGTGTAGTGTATTTGTTATAATTGAACCAATAATGATACATGAACTAAAGTCCATAGTTTACATAAGATTCACACTTTGTGTTGTACAGCAGTAGGGGTTTTGATAAATACACAATGTCATATATCCACCATTATAGTATCATGCAGAATAGTTTCACTGCCCTAAAAATCGTATTTCATACCTCCCTTCCTCCTTCCTCCTCAAACCATTGGTAACCACTGATCTTTTTTTTAATTGAAGTCCAGTTGATTTACAATATTTGTTAGTTTTAGGTGTACAGCAAAATGATTTCATTATACACATATATATTCTATTTCAAAAAAGGCTATTACAAGATATTGAATATAGTTCCTTGTGCTATACAGTAAACCCTTGTTGTTTACCTATTTTATATATGGTCGTGTGTATCTGTTAATCCCAAGCTCTTAATTTATCCCTCCTCCCTAACCCTAACTCCCTTTCCCCTTTGGTAACCATAAGTTTGTTTTCTATGTCTGTGAGTCTGCTTCTGTTTTGTAAATATGTGTACTTGTTTCTTAAGAGACTAAATCACATAGTAACTTCCTTTTGTACCTCTTGTCTCCATCCATAATTAACAAAATCCCCACCTTCAGAACTAAACAACTGAATCCAGGCAACACCTAGTGGCAGCGACGGGAACTGCAGTGTGGAGACCTCCAGGTGGGTCTTGAAGACACAAACCTACAGAGTCCTGGCAGATGGTGGCTTTGCTTTCCAACTTCATCTAGTCCAGACTGGATAACATAAACACCACAGAAGATAAAGCTCTTCTTTCTTCATATACCACTTACTTCCTAGAATTAAGTAACTATGAAAAGCAAACTCACATCTAGAACTTTTCAAAGAGGTCCAGCCAAAAGAGTACTAAAATTTAAAACAGTGCCTTTAAAAAGGATGCAATTTATGCTTTAATAAACCTGACTTTTAAAAAAAAATACTATAATTTAAAACATGACCTCAAACCAGGAAAAGAATTGAGATGTGTCTCCCCGGGACCCAGAGGTATCCAAACAACTCATTCTTCACACAGCATATAGAAAATGTGATGCAGTTTTGCAAAGTCACAGTGAAAGGTTTGATTTTGCTTTTGGTTTCTTTCCAATTTCTTCTTTTAGCCTTTGAAAGAGATGTGACACTTTTTATAAATCAAGAGATGTATGGTTTTCACGCTCTGTGAAACTTCGTACTAACCCGTCAAACTTCTGAAAGATGATATATGAGCTCTCTCCTTCATAGGGCTTGAAATCCACACAAGACTTGAGGCGAAACATTTCAAAGGCATAGAGAATGGCTCCTTTGGCATTCAGCGCTGCAGAAAAAAAAATTTTTTTTTAAAGTATCAATGAACCTTATCTAGATCTTGGATAATTTATAACATAGAAACATAGAAAATCGTGCCACCACATGAAATCCACAGAGGTCCATTATAGATTTTTTTGATAGTAAGTAGATTCCTTGAAAACTAAATCTGAAAAATTACTTATGGATATAAATACTGGGTGCATACTTTAAATGCGTAAATTAAATGTATCTACAAAATAAGCATACACTTATGTACATGTGGCTGAACAAAATCCTAAAATAACTTCCCCACTTTCTCCCTTTCCTTTCTCCCCATTTAAGCAGAAATTCTGAGTGCATTGCCTCAGGAGAGCCACATGGCAGAGCAGAAGACAAGTGGATATATAGATAAAGCACCTTGGAGGGAAGCAGTGAGAATGGGGTTCCTTACCCCAATCTAAAAAGACACCCCTCTTGCTGGAGGAAGAGAGCAGAGCTTAGAGAGGCTTGCGGGTTCTGGAAGCATAAGAAGTACAGGTAATATTTTATGCTGCTTCCCTGCAGGACCCCTGAGCCATGGCAAGGATAGACAGACGGCTCTGCAGACAGCCTTAGAAAATATTTCTGTAACTCAGGTTTGGAACCAAAGCAGCAGAAGCCTTATGGACCTGAAGGGGCAAGAATAAAAGATACCTAGGGTCAACCCGTGTGGATCAGTGAACAAAGATCAAATGTGATTCCCTTCCCCAAACAGCACATGCACATACCTGGGTATTGCATAAGACAAGGATGGGTGGGGAAGAAACATATTCCGGAGAAGCAAAGATGGTGTTTTACTGTGTGTGTGTGTGTGTGTGTGTGTGTGTGTTTATCTCATCAACTCATCGGAGATAGGTCTCTAAGTCAAAAATTAAGCTGAGTTATATAAAACTAAATTATATTCCTTGCACACTTGATTTTGTGCATTCTCTCAAAGAGTTTATAACTCTTGATCATTTACCAAGTACTTACCTCATATTTTTCTGCCCCTAATTTCATTTAATAAGCTCCCAACTTGGACATTCCACAACTCAGATGTCATAAAATCATACTAAGGACATTAAAGAAAGTCATTGGAGTAATCAGTTAATTAACTGTGGAAACACACACGGCAACAGTAAGAGCATGCATTAAACCTGTGGGAGGATTTCCCCGGACTTTTACCTGGCCTCACTTAGTAACGTCTATAACTTAAAGATGTGTACCCAAGACAGCTTGGTTGTCACAAACATATAAGAAAAAAAGTTTGATGGCACTAAAATGCTGTCTCTCAGATTGTGTTGCTTTTGTTATCTTCAAGCCAAATGGTGGAACTGCTGAGAGCAGTTCATTTTAAAATCACGTCTCTTCTGCTTTCCCCACACCTGAGGAGACTGTCAAAGGGGAATTAAGCAACTCTGTAATAATTTTGTAAAGACTGTCTTGACATCACTGCAAAGGAGGGAAATGCAAGTAAAGCCCACTCGAAGCCTCCTTCTTCACCGTGAAGCCAGCCCTGAGCGCACATCCTCTGAAAGCCACGCGTGACGCTTTGTGTGTTGTCTTCACGTGGGTGGTCGGCTCCACTCAGGACACTGTTAGCTCCTTGAGAGAGAGGAGCTTAGCCTTTGCCTCATTGTTTCTTACTTCCTACTTCTTCATCCTGCCCTGACGTGGTAAGTTTCACATGGCTTTGTCTTGGGCAATCGTGTTGGTTTTGAAAACCACTGGTCCTCCTTAACCCTGGATCAAAGGTTTCATTGCTATGATGTCAGATCACGTTTCACTTTTGTTCTTCGTGTTGCACCTGGTCTTATTAACATGTTAGTGTGTTTTGCATTTTAAAAATTATTACTTGGTACTCTGATCTCAGACCGGTTAAGCAGCACTGGCTTCGATGTAATGTCATGCCGTTCATGCCGTGAGATAAAGAATCGTCTTGGAAACACCCTCTTATACGCTGGGTTACTCCAAGTCTGAAGCTGATGATCAGGAGGAAAGGGAAGGGAGAAGAGTTCAACTCAAAGCTCCTAATGAGCATCAGTGAATATTACCCAGGTTGTCGGCCAGAATGTAAGGGATGGGGAACTTCCACCTGGTGTTGGGGTCTCTCAGGCCATTTCTGGAATTCTGTAGGAACAAAGGCAAAAGTGACTGGACAGCTGTCTCCCTAGCCTCCTCCTTCTCTAAACTCTCACGCCACAAACAACGTCACACAATCCAGACAGTTTAGTAGCATTTGTCTTCTGATTGTAAAAACGATAGAAGTGCATTATAGACCATTTGGAAAATTTAGAGAAATCATTGAGAACCAGCTAAAGGAGACCTACAACTCCTTGAAACTGAAAGAACCACTTAAAATATGGTGGCCAGTTTCCGTCTCTCTCATACATCACTTACTAAGAAAATTGGATGGATGAGCAATTTCATCATTGTAGACTCTTCTGTACTGTTTGCTAATGTTTTAGTCTGTTTTTGTTACCAGCAACCACATGGTACCAATTATCAATGAGATTTTTTTCTTCTCCTCCACAGTTGCCCTCCCAGGGCTGGACACAGAGCAGAGGCTCAATCCTATGATACAGCCAGTCCTGGGGACAGTTTCTGTGTCACTGGCAAGCACTCACCCGCAGGAGGATGTCCCCTTGAAAGAGGTCCAAGCCTGCAGCTAGACATGGATTTTAAAAACAGAAATACTTGAATGAGAATTACTAAAAGGCATCTCACATAATAAAATGAATCTTTTCCATTGTAAAATTTTAGTTGTTAATTTTTATGCGGTGAAACTCTTTTTGAAACAATGCAAACATTCCTTCTAATAGCAAATAGCCAATAAATATCATGTATTGTCACATCCTATGTTTTATTTTTTGGAACAAGAAACCTAGAGGGTATTCTGTTTAGTGATATAAGTCAGACAAAGGCTCTATGTTATTGCTTATAGGTAGAATCTAAAAAATAAAATGAACCAGGGAATATAACAAAACAGAAACATACTCACAGATACAGAGAACAAATCAATGGTCACCAGTGGGGAGAGGGAAGGGGGTGGGAAGGGGCAAGATAGGGGTGGGGGATTAAGAGGTACAAACTACTGTGTATAAAATAAATAATCTACAAGGATATATTGTACAGCACAGGGAATACAGCCAATATTTTACAATAACTATAAATGGAATATTACCCATAAAAATATTGAATCTCTGTGTTGTATCCTGAAACTATAATACAATGGTGTAAATCAACTATACATCAATGAAGAAGAAACCTTGTCCAAAAATCTTAAAGGTAAGGGTTGGAAGGAATCTTTTTGGTCATCGACTCCAAACCTCTCACCCTGTGGTGGTCAAAATGGGACGTCCTGAGATAGGACGTGAGGTCCTAGGTGGTCAGCAGCTGAGTGAGCTGTAGCACTCCTGACTTCCCGTCCAGGGCCCTTTCCGCTATTATACCATCCTTCTTCCCAACCCTAGTTAATTGGATTGATTTTGTTCTTCCTCATGGGAAAAAAAAAACAAAAAACATGGCACCCTCCAAAGCCAAGCTGAAGGTACTGCCTTTATAATAAAGAAGACCAGGCAAATATGGGTAGATCTATTCAAAACTGCAAACGTCTGCTTCCAGGAGCTTAGCAGAATATACTTTCTCCCTGATGGTAGCCCTTGATTCTGGTCTCAGACTGTTTCTGAAAGTGTGATCCTTAAAAGGGAAGACCCCTGTGGGAAAACTATAGGCATTTAAAAGAATGTCACTTATTACAACCCTCATGTTTGATAAGCATTCTTTTCTATAAAACACAAACTACTTTCAGACAGAATCACCAGATTGAAGACAAGAGTTTTCAGCAATTCTATCACAGGATTTTAAACCCTATCAAGCCATTAATAATGCAGAAATTTCACCCACCTAAATTGATTTCTGAAATATCCTTCTGTTCATCAAAATCTCCAACGTGTTCTGTTAAACGTGGGAAGGAAGATTGTTATGAGTCTTGCCGAACGAAAGAAAGTTCAGAAACACTCTATGCATTTCAGTTAATTCTTACCATTTCCTTTAGAAAGATGCTTAATCTGAAAGGAAATAGATAAACAGAAAATGGATAATGTAGACTGGAATGAATATTTCCTAATACCCTGAAGAGTAAAATGCTACTTACCGACACAGCTGCTATGTGGGCAAAAAACACGATGAAAGGGAGAATGCAAGGGAATCTCGTCCAAATCATGGTTGCAAGTGAACAGACTTTAGTGAAGACACCTTGTGATAAATACTTGGACCTTGCCCAGGCTGTCACATTAGAAACTTTGATCCCTGACATATGTTCTGTAGCACTGAATTCATCAAAGAAAATGTCTTTGCCCCATTTGAGGACAGATACTAGGTTTAACAGGAAAGCTCAAGTTTTAGAGACCAGGGAAAAGTTTGGAAAATTATCAAGAGCAGCACATAAAAATAAACGACATTCCTATACGCGAGGAACAACTGCTCACATAACAGATAAAAGATCCATTTTGCAATAGGAATAAAAATAATCTATAAAATGATTATAAAGTACTTAAATCTAATGAAAATGAATTAGAGTTATATGTAAATGTTACAAAGCAGTTATGGAGGAATATAAGATCTAACTATACACACAGATACATATATTTTTTGTTGTTGTTTGTATATTTGTTTTGTTTTTTTGTTTTTATTGAAGTGTAGTTGATTTATAATATTATATTAGTTTCAGGTATACAGAGTAGTACAGAATATTTTTATAGGTTATGCTCTATTAAAAGTAATTAAAAAACAATGGCTGTAATTCCCTGTGCTATACAGGATACCCCTGTTGCTTTATTCATATATATTTATATATGTATGAAATATTCAGGAATAGGAAGACTCAGTATAATAAAGATGGTCATTATTTTGATATTGGTTTACAAATTCAATGTTATTCCGATAAAAATATTAACAGGCTTTTTTGTGGAATTTGAGAAACTGACAAACTCTTTCTGAAATTCACATGGAGGAGGAAACCTCCAAAAATAGATGAGAAAATTCTGAAAAGGAAGAACATGGAGAAAGGCGCAGACCTAACAGAATATAAAGAATTTTTATAGGGTTATGGGAAAGAGTGTGATATTGTCAAAAAAAAAAAAAAAAAAAACCAACAAAAGAACAATGGGTCTATAGAATGGAATGGAGAGTGTTATCAAGACAGATGCAAGCAAATACGGAGAGTTTATATACAAGACGAACCAAAAAATCGATAGGGAAACTTTGGTCTTTTCCATAATGATGTTGGGACAATAGCATTTCCGTATGAGGAAAAAATTAAATTGTTACACTATTCACAAAAATAAGCTCTGGATGGATTAAAGATGTAAATGTGAAAATCTCAACTTTGAAAATGAAAATACAGGAAACTGCCTTTAACCTTGAAGTGTTACTTAAACAAGAAAAAATCCATGGAAATTATAATAAATTTGACTATATCAAAATTTAAACTTCTTTATGCCAAAAGACAACATAGTTAAAAGACAAGCCACAGATGAAAGAAGGTATGGATACAGCATAGAACTGAATTAAGGGTAAGTTAGGCAGGTTAATAAAGGAATTCCTACAAATCAATAAGAAAAGAGAGAGAGAGATGACCTAAGAGAAAAATGGGCAGAAATTATGAGCACAAAATCCATAAAAAATAAAACCCAATTGGCCAATGAACATAAAATTTTTTTTCAACCTTCCAAGTAATCAGAAAAATATCAACTCAAGTAACAATGAAATGTAACCTCAAGATCAGACTAATATAAATAGAGAAAATTGACAATACCAAGTGTTGACAAGACCGCGAGGAAACCGCAAATCTTATACTCTGCTGGTGGGACAGCAATTCAGCACCATCTAAGAAGTTGAAATGTGCATAGTTGATAAGCTAGAAATCTCACTTCCAGGTATCAACTCTGAAGTCCCTCACACATACATACACAAAGCACATATAGTATACTCACTGCAGCATATTTTTGTAATAGTAAAGGACTGGAAAATGTACTTATACTAAAAGAAAAAAAAATATGGGATATATTCAGTTAGGCACAAATGTTTAACAACAAGCTCTCTGAAAAAGCAAGCCCTCATGTGAGTGTTGGCTGATTTCCAGGGTGTAAATATTCCCTCTGGGGTCGATTGCAAGCTACCAGCCCTGTGTCACTGGATGCAGTGTTGGAAAGAGGCATGCACTCTGGGCTCTACCTGTCCCAGCGCAGTACCACATCTATCCACACCCCCTCCCACTCTTGCATGCACAAGGTTTAAGGATCTTTGGTATCAGAGCATTCCTTAAGGCCTGGAGTCTGCACGTCTTCATCTCAGACTTACTGCCCAGGCAGGTGAGCCAGTCCCGGTTTCTTGTCAGAAAAGCATTTGCAGAGGCAGACAGCAGGGCCTTCCTGAGCTATAGGACAGGAGGCATGACAGCTGGGGGCCAGCTTCTGATGGCGGGAGAGATGGATGGCTGGCTTCTGTTTCACCACATCCATTGCTGGTGAGGTTGTAAAAGAAGGTACGGAGAGTTGAAAGGGAACAGAACGTGCCACCCCAAAACATGCCATTTTGTAACATTGATTTGTTTTTGTTTTTGTTTTTGTTTTTGTTTTTGTTTTTGTTTGGGGGGGGTGGCAGTAATTAGATTTATTTGTTTACTTTTAAGGAAGGTTCTGGGGATTGAACCCAAGACCCTGTGCATGCTAAGCACTGTACCACTGAGCTACACCTTTCCCCCCGTTGATTATTTTTAATTCATGTTACTTAAGAAACAGCCAGTACAAGGAGGACACTCTGACTTTCCGTTGCCTCCTTAAAAGCAGGAAATAAATCTCCCACGTGATTTCACCCTCCACAGACCAGGAGGGTAAAAGGCATCCTTATCGTCAAAGATAGGGCAGAAATAGGGAATTGAGGGTCATTCAGGGTCGAGAGAGCTGTACAAACAAACCTTGTTACTGCTTCACTAATTCGCTAGCCCAAGCCCAAACCCCTTTGTCTTGTCAGTTCTTCACAAATATATCGTTTCCCTGTTTAAAAGGTATAAAGCTGCCTGTGTTGGCCACTTCTTTGGGTCTCATCTTTTTGTAGGCTTCCATGTGCACAAAATTAAATTTATTTTTCTCCTGTTAATTTGTCTTAGGTCGGTTTAATTACTAGACCAGCCAAAGACCCTAGAAGGGAAAAAAGGAAAAAGCTTTCCTCTTCTGCAGGGTCATCACCCACCCTCTCAGACCACTGGAAGCCACCAGTGTTTTCCAAAAGAATGTGGCCTTGCTCAACAGCTAAAATGGCTTGGGTCAGCAAAGACTTTTAATCTTTATGATTATAAAGAAGTGGGTGGGGAGGGACTTGATAATCATCAACTTAGAATAACTGGCTCTAAGTACTGGTGAGGAAAACACAGGAGACTTTTATCTCTTAAACATGTTATTTTTCTCAATTCTGAAACAGTTATGGAAAAAGTGAATATTAGTTCATTCTGGAGGCTAGGAACTAGAGGGTTAGGAGTCTGTCATTTTGTTTCCTAAAGAAAAGGAAAATACACTTGTTTTGATACTGCGCCCTGCTGAATCGCAGGCGTTAGGATTTCAAACAAGCAGTGGCAGAGCTGTTAAACTTTCTCCACCTTCCCCGGCCTCCAGCCAGAGGTGCTTTTATCTTTCCCTTCCTTCTTAAATGTATCTGAACAATGCATGCTAATGGTGACTTTGGAACCGGATAGGAAATTCAGCCCCACATCCACCACAGACCGGATGTGGCATTTTGAGCATCTGCCTTCCATGTGGAAAATGGAAAGTGGTACCTACTTCCTGGGGCTAATGTAAGGATTCAGTGAGATAACCTATATAAACCACATAAACCACAGGTACCAGAAACCCAGGAAGCAGTCAGTGAACTATAGCCCTTTCCCCATGCACACAGCCTCTTGGCAAAAGACAGGCAGTAAGAACACAGCTCAGCACCCTTCTTGCTCAGTGGAAACCTCCAGGTGGGAGCATAGGTCCTCAGTAGATACAACTTGTCCCCGGTGCGTTTCTCTTTATGGTCTTGATTGCAGGTGTTAATTAGTTACCAGTTACTTGCACTCCCAGCCACCTCTTGTCCTAGGGTGTCAAGTGAGCAAGCCGGGAGCCCCAAGCCCTAGATTTGAAGGACTGACGGCTTTGCAGTTAAAATGTAGATTATGCACTCTGCGGGGCAAGGTCCGTGTTTGATTTTCTGTACCTGCCCCGGTTTCTGGCACATAGTAGGCAGTTGGTGATCGTGTTGGGTGAAATAAGGTAAAATGTCATTTTTTTCTAAGGTATTGGATGCAGTGATTTGCTTTGAGCTCAGTGAGGACATTTTACAAATCGACCAGTTTTGAAAGCGGTGTGAAGACTGGAAGAAGGAAGCCATCAGCCGGTGGGAAGAGGGAAAACCCTCCCCTAAGTGTTGTCGGCCACACTCCAGCCTTAGGAAAGCCCAGGCCAGACAGCTCAGGACTGAGGTAGGAGGCTGAAAAAGTCCTTTCACCCCAACCCCTTCCCAGGACTGTTCTCTGCTCTCTGCTGCCTTCATTTTTTTTTTTACCTCTTCCCAGTCCCCGGTCCCTCCCACTTCACCTGCAGAGCTCTGCCCTGGGCTGTGAACCTCCAGCACAGGTGCCTTTGCTGTTCCCCCAGGCAGTCGGCACAATCCCAGAGCTCCCAGGTATTTTGAGGAAGAGTGGGCAGACTTTTTTTAAGGGTCCAAGAGTAAGTATTTTTGGCTTTGTGGGCCATGTGGTTCCTGTGGCAAGAATTAGCTCTGCTGTTGCAGCTGGAAAGCAGCCAGCAGCCACAGACATGAGCGTGCAGGAAGGTGCACGGCTGCATTCCGATAAAACTTTATTGACACAAACAGATAAAGGGGCATCATTTGTTGACCCCTGAGTTTTAGAGAATTGCCCCTCAAGGTGGTAGGGATTGAGATAGGGACAACAGTTATAACAGAAGCCAAAGTAGCAGCAGCTGACATGTTGCACTGGGCACGGTTCCAAGGATCTAAAGTGCGATTACTCATTTGATCTTCACAATAATTCTATGAAGTAGGCACTACTATTGTCCCCATTTTATAGCTAAAGAAACTGAGACAGGAAAACATTAGGAAACTTGCCCAACATCACACAGCTCCTGGTAATGCTTCTAAAATTTCACCTGAAATTTTAGAGGCAGCTTTTTCTACCAAGGCCTGGCCCCTGGCAGCCCAGGGGTGAAGCCTTCACCATCAAGCTTGCAGCGGGCAGAGCCCCGTGTTCCCCAGGGTTCCATCCCCAGCCATTTACTAGGAAGACTCAGCTTCTAGCGAAGAAGTTCCCAAGCTACAGAGTCTTTCAAACCCCCTTGGAAATCTTGTTAAAGTGCAGATTCCTGGGTCTGGAATGGGGATTCTGATGCCCATAAGAGGGTGACAGCCAGGAATCTGCGTTTTTGATAAGCATCCCCATGATTCCAATGAAGGTAGTCTGTGGACACGCTTTGATGAACAGAGTTCTAGGGAATTTATGTTAACCAGATGGTTCCACTCAGAGTTTGGTTAACAGGTAGCATCTGCTGGTTCCCATATTATAGGAAAAATCAAAATACCATAGCAGGCTCCAGGTTCCTAGTGGGGACTTACCAGATATTAAGAATGAGAGAGTTTCGGGGGGAAGGGTATAGCTCAAATGGCAGAGCGCACGCTCAGCACACAAGAGGTCCCCGGTTCAATCCCCAGTACCTCCTCCAAGTGGAAATCAATGAAGAAACCTAATTACCGCCCCTCAGAAGAATGAGAGATGTTCAGTGCAGAAATCCACTTCAGAACACCTATAGGAACAGCCTGTCCCAGGTGTGGCTTGAGAACCTACATTTTTAACAAGCAAGAGGGTGAATCCTATATGGAAAATGTGAGACCCATGGACCTTTGTAGCAGCTCTGTTTCGTCCTGTACCAAGACCAATTCCGGCGGGCTCCATTGGAGAACCAAGCAGAGACTTCTTGCTCTCCTGGGCCCGGAGGTCCCTGAGAAGCTACCTTCCATATCCAGGTGGGCATTCAGTGGGTTTCGGTTTCAGCTTTTTGTCCTCTGTAGGATCTAAAGAAGACATTGTCACTCATCTTTTAGGATGTGGGGAAGAATCAGACAAGAGGCTTTCTTTATTTTTTTCCAATTCTCTTCCTATTTATTGAAGCTTCATAGAATACTTGAACTTGAAACAGACTTGGCTGAGAGCTACAAGATTGTCCACTGATTTCAGGAAAAGTCTCTAACCTCTGCTAATTACAAGGGTTGTCATGGCCCAAGAGGCCAAGTTGGACCATGGCATCTGGGAGGAAGGACGGAACACATGGGAATTGTTCAGTAAAGGGAAGACACACCTGGGACGGGCTTTTCTCTAAAAGGAGACGTGATTCTAAAGAGGAAGAGGTCTAGCTATTTCCTACTGTCAGATGACAAAGCTAAAATAATTTACGTTATGCACTTGATGCCTTTTATTCAAGGGGAACCGAACCCTGGACCGGGGGAGTACAGGGCCCCACAAGCCTTGGAGCAGTTTTCCAATGTATTTGTGGCAAGCGTGAGTTTTCTTGAGCAATAAAGAGGCAACCGGAAACAGGGCATGAGTGGCTGGGGTTGCATATCTGACCTAATTTAGAAGGACCAAGGAACAAGGAAATTTAAGCACAGACCCCAGGGTTGGCTTGGCATTTGGGGATTTGCTGCATTTATGATCAAGCAGGGCATTTAAGAGAACAGGAAAGGTTGGTTTGCTGTGTCACAGTGGGCAGCAGTGGCTTCATCTGGAGCCTAGAAATTTATTTCAACACCACTGTCCCTGAAGTTAGGGTACAAGGAAACAGGCTAAAATTGCAAAAGGGACACTTAATTGTTGGACACAAAGTCCTTCCTGATCATCTGAGGATTCTTGGATCCCAAAGTGTTTTGAAGGAGGGAGACAGTGCTGGTCACAGAGAATAGTACCAGAGCTGGAGGCGGGGGTCGGGGCAGCATGGACAGATGAAATTCTTCAGAAAGAGATGATGTTGGAGAAGAAACAAGTGGGACTTGGCTTGGATTTTTCTTTGTCCTGGGAAAAGTCATTCCATTTTGAGGTCATCTAATGGAAGCAAGATGATGGTTAAGTCATACATTTCACTTGATCCAGAGAATGAGAGGCTCAGACCTCTCAGAAAACAAATGAGAAGTGTAATCCCATTTCCCTTTGAAACCCACACAATGGTTTTTGTACAGCTGATCCTTTTACGCAAGGGGCCAGCAGCTCCATCCAGGGCCAGTTGTGTTATCTGCCGCTTCAACAACAGGAATCTGAGTTAGCGTCAGGGGAAGGAGAGGGGAGGGCGGGGGCATTATTGGAAATTCCAGGGGTAATTGGTCAGTGTCAGTAAGCCAGCTAGGGAGGCTTCCTGAATTAGTAACAGGTTTGTTTATGTTCGTGTGCTGAATCAGATTTTTAAACATAAGTTGATCTTCTCATTACCAATGGGGAAGACTATGGTGACAGCTACTTCCCAGAGCAATGCCACACATCACCCAGGAACAACAACAGCTTTAACCAGACGTGCAAGCACGTCAGTTACTGATGCCCTGTGAATAGAGGGGCCATGACTGCACACCAAAAGGAAAAAACACTGAATCTCATGTTTTGGTGTATTCTTTTATAATCTGGGGCTAATGAGACCTCACCTGTTCTGCCTCTTTTATTACTAAAGGTCAAGAGAATTTCAGCTGTGCAGGAGAAAGACTTTAGAGTGTACCAAATGCTGTGTAAATAGGGAACTTGTTACTGTTCCTTCCCTGAGGACTATTCTCTCTGGATTCTCGGAGGGAATTTAATTTGATAGGTCTCATGCTGATACAGGAAAAATGGGGCAGGAGAGGATGGCTGTGCCCCAGGTCTCAGCTGAGTCCCTGGGATGCACCTCAGCAAGCGTGGGTCCTCGGCTTCATGCTGGGAAGAATTCAAGAGCGAGCCACAGTTGAGTAAAAGTAGGTTTATTCAGAGAGATATATAGAGTGTGGACCATCTCAAAAGGCAAGAGAAAGGCAAAAAAACAGAGAGAGAGAGCACGCCCAGGATGCAGAGTTGTTCGTTTTTATATTCTCGGTAACTTCACATGCTAACAAGTGGGAGGATTATTTCAGCTACTTTGGGGAAGGGGCTGGGATTGCCAGGAGTTTGGCCATCACCCACTTCTTGACCTTTTATGGTTAGACCCCGAGCTGTCAAGATGCCTGTGAGAGTACTATTTAGCAGCTACTGTGTTCCAAGGAGCGGGTATTTAAGCTCAAGGTCTACTGGGAGTTGAATCTTCCACCACCTTGGTGCTAATTGCTCTGTCATTTTTTTTTAATGGCTGTGCCCTGCCCCCTTCTCTCCTGTCTCAAAATCATTTTGGGGTTTTGACCTTCTTCTAAGAAGGGCAGCCTCAGAGGCTGTGACAGGGCTTCAGAATCCTGGGTTTACATGTTTCAGAGGAGACCCAGCCATCTGTTTTGGATTTGGACCATCAAGAGGCTGAGCAGATGGTGCCAACATCTCCTGAAGCTTTTTGTCCATGACCACACATCCCTACATAATTATCAAATCCATGTCCCCCGCCTGGCTGGAGGAGAGACAGGTGCTGAGGGCGGATCCACAGAGCCTGGTCACGGAACAGCATAAGCAGCTGATGGTTGGCTGTGTGTGCAGAAGAGCGATTGATCCTCAGCCAGGGGTTTCTCTCTTTAGCGCTGACTTCTTTTCCAGAAGAAGCAGAAACGTTCAGTTCCCAATTCTGAAAACAGTCCTCATGCCACCAGTTTTTATTTCATCTTCTTTATTTCACAGTATAATAAATCACCAATTTTTACACTATTCACACTAAGAAATAACATGGGTGTCACAGAAGACCCCGCTTGACATGTTAACCATCCCGCTGGCATCCAATCCAGTTACCAAAATTCTCTTGGCCCCAGGCTGGATGCTGAGGAGAAAACAAGAAGAATATTGCATATTCCTTGTCCTCCAGGCCTTTAAACTGAACTTTTCCTGAGAGTTCAACCTCTTCATTCACTGGGTCAGGAAAAAGAATATTTATAACATGAAAACATGTCCATTCTAGAACATTTAACAGTTAAAAATTAAAAATATATTAAAAAGAAAAAATTATGAATCCCAATCTTGACAGATCGTCTGTTTCCTTCTAGTTTTTATTATTTATATATGCATATGTTATAATAATATAAACTATTATTCACATAAGTGTTGGCCACCGCATCTCTCAAGGGGTCATTGAGTTGGAATGACACCTTTTTTTTCCCCTAAATTATCCTTCTCTAGAATGTTCATTTGTGCTCAGTCCTCCCCCAACAGATTTTCCCCAATTCAGAGCCCCACCAGAAATACTGTCAGTCCTCGGATGCCTCGGCTTTTTAAAGAATACTGTCTATTAACGTTTTCCTATATTCATAATTAATAGTTATTCAATGCAAAAAGCTGAAAGACACAGTAGGAAAATGCTAACTTTAATCCCACCGTCCAAAATAACTACTGCTAACATCCTGGTGTATGTCCTAGATTTTCCCCCATGCTTATTTTTCTTCATAAAAATGTTAGTCACATTAGGTTTATAGACTGGCTTCTAAATGTTTTCCCACATCCATAGATACTCCTCAAGAATATGCTTTTCCATGGCTACATATAATTCCACTGAGTAGATGTACTAGATGTAGTTAAGCCCGTGCTGTGGATTCAGCTGATTTTGCTTATCACGGGCAATGCTGCAGTCAACATCCTTGCATTTGCAATCGTATGTGTGCCTCCAGGTATTGCCTTAGAACACATTCCAATAAGTGGAATTGCTGAGTCAGTATGTACTGAGTTGTTTCATGTTTTTAAAGGAATACACTTACAAAAGCTCTCTAACTGCCCCACCTTCTGAAAGTATGTCACAGGAAGGCGAAGGTGGTTTGAACTCCTTTAGCCAAAGACACTAAGAATGCAGGAGTTAACTCTGTAAGAGGGAAACGGATTGTGCTATGGTTTGGTAGCTTACAGAAGGCAACACAAATGTGAGAAATAATCGGACGTATTATTATGGACGTATTAACCATGGACAAAGCATTGTCCAGTCTTATTCTTTGTTAGAGGCTATGATCCAAGAAATCAGGCATCTTGCAAGGGTGGCAAAAATATTTTTCCTACAGTAGACGTTTTAAATAGAATAATGGCTCTGAACACGATAGACGTGACAGGTATCTTAAGGGGCAAAGAAGTCTCCTGGTGTTACCTGTATGCTACAACCAGAAAAGAGCCAGTTTTTAGCATCATTATATCACTCAATCTTCACTCAAGCCCTTTGGTGTATGTTAGGGATTGAATGTGCCCTGCTCCCCCATTAAATTCATATGTTGAAGCCCTGACCCACAGGGCTGTATTGGAGAAGTCATCAAGGTTAAACGAGGTCATGGGGCGGGGCCCTGATCCTTACAAGAAGAGACACCAGGGAGCCTACTTTCTCTCTCTGTGTGCCAACATCAAGGGAAGGCCAGGTGAGCTGAAGGCAGCCAGCTACAAGCCAGAAAGAGGGCTCTCATCAGTACCCAAATTTGTTGGCTCCTTGATCTGAGACTTTCCAACCTCCATTATCGTGAGAAAATAAATTACTGCTTTTATAATTCAAAGCTAAGGATTCACTGTACATTGGTGGGGCTATTGTGTTTATAGACTGTTTTAACACTTCTTGACTGTCGCTCTTTGGTATTATATGGTCCACAAGAGGGCGTCCACTTTCTAGCAAACTGGATGTTAGGCCATGGAGTCAAACACTCTCGTTATAAAAATGATTTGAGGCACAATTCCTCACAAAAACAACAAAAGATTTTAGATAACAACTAAGAAGTTTTGAGGGAAGACTCTTCTAACCATTTAGAGATGTTGATTCAAGGCTGTCTACTTCTGGGGTTTAGGTAAATTATAACGGGGCTTGGTGATGGAGAGAGGAGATGATGAAGGGGATGGGGCAAATTGATAGGAAAAGGGGAAAACCGATACAGAAAGTGACTCATCAAAGGCAAAACAGCCACCCTCAAGGCTAATTAGGGCATCAGAGAAAGATGCGAGAGATGACATCCACTAGGACCTCTTACAGGAGGTTGTAGAATTAGTAGAAAGAACACGAGCTTCTTCAGTGAGGGTTTGAGTGACTTGGAGAGCATTCATTAACATCTCTGAGGCTGAGTTTCTTCAACTGCAAAGTGAGAGTAATAATACCTTCCTCTTAGCGTTGTTGTAAGGCTTTAATAAATGAATACAGAGAAAGCCACACATGGTTAAGTACTGCACAAGCATCATCAGAATCCTCCTACCTCCTCTTCACAGCACCACCACCACGCATTGTTTTTCTTCTAAGGCTTGATGATGGAAGCCCTTACGTGGACGTATCTAGAGAAGGCGAGTGTGCCTTTCCACCCATAAAAGTTAAATTAAAAATAAAACTCTGATAAACTATGATAACATACACCAACCCTATGGCCAAGTAATTCCACTCCTAGGTATTTATCAAAAAGAAATGAAAATATGAGGGCGGAGGGTGTAGCTTAGTGGCAGAGCGCATGCTTAGCATGCACAGGTTCCTGGGTTCAATCTCCAGTACCTCCTCTAAAAATAAATAATAAAGCCTAATTAACTACCCCCTGCCAAAAATAATAAAAATAAAATAAATAAGTAAAAATTTAAAGAAAAGAAATAAAAATATGTGTAAAACAATGTTCATTGTACCCAATGTTCATTGCAGGTTTGGGGTGGGGGGTTGGGTTGTAGTAAGAACCTTTAACATTAGGTCTATACTTTTGACAAAATTTTAAGTGCACAAAACAGTCTTGTTGACAACAGGTGCGATGTTGTGCATCAGATCTCTAGAACTTTTTCATCTGGCATAAATGAAACAATTCCCACTGAATAGCAACTCCCAGTTTCCCCTTCCTCCCAGCTCCTGGCAACTACAATTTCACTTTCCGCTTCTATGAATTTGGCTGTTTCACACACCTCATCTAAGTGGAATCATGTAGTATCTGTCCTTCTGTGACTGGCTTGTTTCACATAGCAGAATGTCCTCCAGTTTCATCCACGCTATTGCACTTGGAGGATTGCCTTCCTTTTGAAGGCTAAATAATATTCCATTGTGTGTAGACACTACATTTTCTTTATCCATTCATCTGTCAATGGATATTTAGGTGGTTTCCTAAGTGGCTATTGTGAATAACGCTTCATTGCCGTTTTAATCATAATGACTTCAAACTGGAAGCAACCCAAGTGTCCACCAAATGGTGAATTTTTAAAAATTGCTATAGTCATCCAGGAAACAAACCACTGACACAGTCAATAACATAGATGAATCTCAAGGACGTTTTGTTGAATGAAAGAAGCCAGACAGTGAGTACTAAACAATGAGTACTAAAGATTTTCTTAGATGAAGTTCAGGAATAGGCCAAACTAATTCAGGGTAAAAAGAAGTCAGAACAGAGGTTAGGGGGGACAGGGATTGACTGAAAAGGGGCCTGGGGGAACCATCTTGGGCTCTAAGAATGTTCTAACCCTATTTAGGATGGACATTTCACAGGTATACACATTAAACTGCTTATTTAAGCTTTGTGCATTTGATGTATGTAAATCATACCCCAAAAACATTTTAGTTCTTTAGGAAAATAAGACAAAGCAATACAAAACACAGACTGTGATGTTTAACTAGCCAAAAAGAGCTGCTCTCCAAACAAAGCTGAGCTACCAAGATACCCTGAAGGCTGCACGCACAGAGACAGCTTCCCTGGCAAAGAGACAGCAGCATGGAGTGATGGATGAAGCAAGAGCAACTTTCCAGAAGACTGTGCACATCCACAGCCATTCAGAAAAAGCGTCAGCTGACAGGGCCGCCCGGCAGAGGCTCCCCTCTGTGACAGCTGAGTTGGGGTCAAGCACAAGGGAGGTCTGTGAAGAGCGGTGATGGGGGGCTGGTCCTGAGCATTTGTCTGTTTTCTATGAAAACGTCTGTTGGTTTGTCTGTTCACCCTACAGCCGGGTCCTCTGCTCTCCCTCCAAAGTCTGTCCGTAATCCGGCCGCTTTTCATGGCCTTCACCGCGGCCACCGCAGCCCAAGCCACCATCATCTCTAGCCTGGTTACGGCAGTGAGCCGGTTCCCGGCGCCCCCGCTTCCACCCTCCTGGTCCACGGCCTGTTCCGCGCGCAGCAGCCGGAGAGATGCGGTTCAAAGGCCGCAGCGGTTTTCCGTGACCCTTAAAACAAAATGCCCAATTCTTGCGTGGCCCCCCAGGTCCCCACGAACCCGCCGCCCACCTCTGTGACCGCAGCTCCTTCCCTGCGCCGCCCCACCCCCGCCCCCGCCGGCTTCCTGCTTCAACCACCGTGGCTTCTCACTGCAGCTTCCAGGTTCTGAACCCGTCCCAGGCACCAAGTTTCCTACTTGCCGTTCTCGCCACTTGGAAGGATGCTTCTCCACAGCTTCTTGCTTTGCCTTCACTGAGGTCTCTGTTCAAGGGCCTCTCCTTGGAGGGACCGTCCCTGATTCCCTCTTTATCAAATGGCACCCCAGGAAAGGCGATAACCTGGTCCATTAACCCAGAGGATGGTTTAATTTACGTGTCAACTTCACTGGGCCAAGGGGTACCGAGATGTTTGGTCAGACATTATTCTGGGCCTTTCTGTGAGGGTGTTTTTGGATGAAATGAACATTTTAAGTCCCTAGACTGAGGAAAGCAGATTGTCCCCATAATGTGGGTGGGCCTCACCCAATCAGTTGAAGGCCCGAATAGAACAAAAGGCTGACCTTCTCCAGGTAGGAGAGGATTCTCATGTCTGACAGCTGGTGGGGGGAGGGGGAGGGAATCTTCTGTAGGTTCTGTTTCTGCGGAGAACTATGACTAACACAATCTGCTTTATTTTCCCCACAGCACCCATCACCATCAGATACAGTATATATTTCTCAGTTTATTTGCTTATTACCTGTTACCTGCCCCCCTCCCTGTTAGTTCATGAGGGCAGGAACTGTGATTTATTCTCTGCTGTATTTCTACTGCCCAGCACATAGTAGGTGCTCAGTAAATGCTCAATGGATTATTCTATTTGAAAACCCATTGAAGAATCAATAAAAGGCTTTCTCTCACAACACCAGACATCTAGAGTGGTGGTTCTCCACTTTTGCTGCACATGAGGCTCAATAAGAACCTTTCATGGATTTTATTTTATACTTTTAAAACATGATTTTGAGACAAGGTCTGTGGCCTTCACCAGACAACCAAAGGAGTCCATGATCTGAAAAGGTTAAGAACTTACCCTGCTCAACAAAAATGGCCGGAGGGCAGGAATGATATCTTCCTCCTTAGTCACAGCACTTAGCACCAGGCAGATGCTCAGCACATCTTTACTGAGCAGAGGGAGAGACGGGGGCGCCTCAGTGGGCCTGGTAGCTTGCATGGGCTGAGCACAGTCTTTGTGTCAGGCCCTGTGTGAAGTGCTGTGCACGTCTCTGTCACTTCATTCTCACGGTGACAACCCTTGGAAGACAGTACATTATTTCCAAGGTCCAGCACCTCACGGATCTGTCTGACTGGGCATCCAGGCTTTTAACCACTGCCTCCCAGGGGCACCTCTTCCCGGGCTATGCCAGCACTTTCCTAGTGGGTCTTCCTGCCTCCATTCCCCTGCTCCAATCCGTCTGCAGTGCCACCGTGTCATCCCCCGCACCCCACCTTAAATCCCTCCAGGCTTCTTGGTCCCACAGCCAATGGTAAGCAGCCTTCGTTCACCCTCACATAAAACTGGTCCCTCCTCTCATGAAGACTCCTCTTCAAATTCCCAAGAGAAGACTTTTTTTCATTTCTTTTTAATCATCCAGATGGGGTAAGAAAGTTGAAGTGGGGGCCACAGAAATCCCCGAGTACAGCCTACTCTTAATGAGGGCATCTTGGGTACCCCAGAAAGGTGCCCATCCATCTAGACACCTCAGGGCAGGGAGTCCTGGCTGTTAACGGACCCTCCTGTATACCCTCCTGCCTCTAGCAATGGGTCCTACCCGGGCTGAGGGAGCAGGTCTGGGAGGCGGCCCCATCCCCAACATTTCCCAGTGCCTCCCATCCCAGCCCCTGGCCCACAACCCCTGGTCATCAATGTCCCTCTGAAAATGGGAGCCCAGACCAGATCCAGACCAGATGACCACCCTCCAGGTCTGACCTCCAGGCAAGATTTCCTTGCTCTTTGGTCAGTTCAGCAGCCGGTGGTCAGTGCCCAGAAGGGCCAATTGCCCCAGAGGAAGAGTGGCTGGGGTCCACTCAGGGTCCAAAGATGATGATGAGGGGGAGGGGGCAGTGAAGCCCACCCTGCTTCTGAGGATCCGAAGAAGGTAAGGACCCCAGGAGGGTCCCCGCTGAGATGGGAGGTGTGAACCCACAGCTCCAACCTGTCTGGGCCCAGCTCAGGGTCACATGTCTGAATGTGGCCTTTCTGAGGGTGTGGCCAGGGCTGATGGTAGACAGGAAATTGTGAAGAGGGGGCTCCTTGAGGGGACTGAGGTCTGTGAATAGACGGGTGCTCAGTGAGGGGAATGAGGGTCCAATGAAGGACAGGGCTCGCCCGTTGGGGTGGAGAAGTCCATCAGTGAGGGGGACTCGTGAGGAACAGGATTAAAATGTATGTGATGGAGGGGAAAACTATGGAAGTTTCTTTTCCCACAGTAGGAGGCTCAGTGTTGCAGCCTGCGCTCTTTTTAGCCCACCCCCCTCCCTCCTCCCTTCCTCCCCTCCTCCCTCTCTCTCCCGCCTCACCCACATCAGCCCACAAGCCTCTGAGGTTAGTGGTAGGGTAGTGTGAACTCAGAGAAAGGATGGAAACTCTGCACAGAGGTCAAGGGCAATGTGTGTGAGTGGGTTGGGGTGGGGTGAGGGGCTGTTCAGGACAGAAATCAGAGATCCCTGTGTCCCCTGAGTTTAGCCTCATGTTCCAGAACCATCAGCCCAGGGCCTCCCCCTTCCTGCTCCTAGGAGAATTTCGCTGGTCCAGCTGGAGTTGTTCCCTCTGATTGTGGACCAATATGGCAAGCAGGAACCACCTCTGTGAACTGCAGGGCACAGAGAATGGGAACTGATGCTCAGGATGGAGAAACACTAGAAGAGGAATCCTCCACAGCTACACCACTTTCCTGTAAGATGCTCAGGCATTTATTCATTTCAGAAAATTCAAACCAAGCATGGCCTGTAAGCAGTGAGAAATGTGTAATAAGGATGATCTTAAGTGGCTAAAGACATTGATTCAGGCAGAGCAATTAGTAAACCTAGAATGGGGCTGTAAATGTTTTCTGGTTTCTATTGCAGTGCTGTCTGATAGGGAAAAGCAAGCCACCGCAAGCCACCTATGGAATTTTAACCATTCTACTAGCCACATTGTTTAAAAAGTGAACCGAGAAAGGTAAAATTCATGTTAGTAATGTATTCTATTTAATGCAATATTCAAAAGATTATCACTTTAACATGTAATCAATATTTATTATTAATAATCTATTTTACATTTTTGTCCTGTCTTCAAAATATGGTATGCATTTTACATTTATAGCACATCTTAATTTGGATGCAATATTTTCATTGGAAATGTCTAATCTGTATTTAGATTTCCTAAGCTGCACAGTTGCTCAAGCAGAGCTGTAATCACATGTTCCATTATTTTATGCTCTCTCTCATTATGAAGTGGGATGAAATTAATTCAAGGGTTTTTTTTTTTTTCCTCACTGAGCTGATCTGTTGTCCAGATTGTTTCTCTCATGGAGAAGGGATCGTTGGTTAAAAATGGCCCTGCTGAGACTGTCGGTTTCTACTCCAAGGGAAAATAGCTGGAAACTGGGAAATATCTCTCTTCACCTCTTTGCTTGGTCTATGTGACAACAAATTTTTTTTTCATAGATTGATAACAGAGATTTTTGAGATTTTGTTACTTTTTTTATTGAAATAATCAAGTTTCCTTAGGAGGAGATTTTTCTTTGCCCTTGAAATTCTAATTTTTTTTTAATTTTTAATTTTTTTGTGGGGGGAGGTAATTAGGTTTATTTATTTATGATTTTTTTTTTTAACATAGGCACTGGGGATTGAACCCAGGACCTTGTGTGTGCTAAGCATGAGCTCCACCACTGAGCTATACCCTCCCCCTGCCCCTGAAATTCGAGAATTGCCTATGGGAGCTCAGGGGATGCTGACTGTGCAAATCATTGATGACAAAATGCAAACAGCTGACATTTGTCCCTTTCTGGACATTCTGGTGCACAGCAAGTACTGACAAGGAGGAAACAGCCGGTGGAGGGAGCGCCCAGGCAAGACTTGCAGCCCCCGCTGCTGGTAGAAGCCTTCGCGGGGAGCCTCTCGCGCTGGAAATCACGGCTCCAGGCCCTGGGATGCCCGCCTTCTCACACTCTCCGCTCCTTGATATTGCTGAGCCTGGGGGGACTTCGCCTTTTCTTACTCTTTTTCATATTCGTGTTTCGATTCCAGGGAGGAAGAGACAGCTCCAGCTCTCTCTTCTTGGCGTCCCAGGCTTCATCCCGCTGATCCAGCCGCAGCCCCTTCTGGCTGGCGGCGCGGCGGTGGTCCCGGCACTGGGGCTCCGCCCTAGGAGACGGGGGCCGGGCTCTCAGCCTGGGGGCCGCACGGCCTGCCCCGCCTGCGGAGGGGCCTCTCCTCCGCCCTCTGCAAACAGCCTGGCACCTCCGTGGTCCGGTCAAGGAGAAATCAGACCAAATTCAAGCATTTCTGTACACTTAAGAGGTCTGGGCGCTAAAGCAACTACTTTGGGGTGGAGAGAAATGGCATGCCCTGGTGTGATGTGCACAGAATAGGAGACAGGCGCTTAGCTCCAAGCAGGCACTGCTAATTCTTAAAGTGCTTGTATTGGAGAGCATCCAGCATTATTACCGGGAGGCTGTTTTCCTTCATTTCTCTTTTAATTGGATTTTTTCCTAATTAGAAAAGCTCTGTTCATTGTAGAAAAGTTTAAAGTATAGAAGTGTATAAGGAAGAAAATAAAAATGACTCGTGATCATACATGTATGTACAGATGGATTTATGTAAGGACTAGTTAGATGAGGGGGGAGTGTATAGCTCAGGGGTAGAGCGTGTGCTTAGCACGCATGAGGTCCTCGGTTCAATCCCCAGTACTTCCATTAAATAAATAAACTTAATTACCTACCCCCCAAATAAAAAAAAAGAATAGTTAGATGATATATATAGAGGTAGATGATAGATACAGAATAATAGACTAGGTGACAGACGGAGAAATATGTGAATTGATCATCATACACACGGACGTATACTGGTTCGCCTATGAGGCTAAATGTGAGTATGCACCCTGCTTCGAGACACTGGTGAAAGCCACTTCAGAGATAGAACTGGTGTCAATATGAGGACAAAGGAAATCTGAGAGGCTAGATGGTGATTCAGGCAGGGCAAAGATTATTTTAAGTGCAAAGCATTATGGAAAGCCCAGGTCATTCAGGGGCTAGCAAACCTGCTTGTCCCTCTGCTCCTGTCCCCTCAGCAAGCTGGAAGTAACTTAGACCACACTGTCCCTCCTCTGCCCTGCTCTTCTGACCCCTGTCCCCATCTTATACTAGCGTTATTTATGTAAAGAAGTTATCTCTCATCCCAGGGAGCTTCTTAATGCCCAGCACTGCATCTGATGTATCTTTAAATCCTTTTTAGTATCTAGTTCAATGCCATGCATCTACCAGGGCTTAAAAATATTGGCTGAATGAGAGATTTACTACTTAAGAGAGGCTGAATCGAGAGTTGAGTTGTTCTGCTAGGATACCCAGGCTTTTCAGAAAATTGTCAAACACTGCCTAAGTGTCTTTTGAAATTCTTTTATATCCCTTTCTCTTCCTCATCCTAGTCCAGGACCCCACCTACTTGCAACATGAAGCACTAAGAGATTGCTTATGTGATCTCCTTGCCTAGAGTCTAAGGGCCTCCCCTTCTGCCTGCACAGCACCACTGCCGCCTCTTCCACTACAGGACTCACTTGGCTAAAGTCTCTGTTGCATCTTGCCAACCCCTCTGCTTCATCTTGCCAGTTCCCTGATGAGTTCACACGCATCTGCCTGCCCTGCTCACTGGGGTCACCCAAACACCCAGCCTTATTCTCCGCTTCCCTCCAGTGTGAATGCTCTACTCAGCCAGGCACTCATCCCGCCACTGTCCCCACCTCCTCACATTCACACGCAACCTACACACATTTCCAGCTTGGCACCTTCACTCCAAGTGACGAATCTTCCTCCCTCTTCCATTAGCCAGGTCTTAGCTATCTTTTAGGGTCCAGATTAATTTCCCCTTAACCAGGATTCCTTCCCTCTAAGCCCTGTAACTGTCACAAGGGAAGTTCCTCAGAAGAGATGATAAGGGGAAATGACTTACATGTGATGTGGTGACCCTTGTTGCTTTTGTCTGCTCAGCACTGCCCGCCCACCCACTTTTCCTGGAAATAGCACTCCCCACCATCTGGAGGAATCACGCCTCCTCCACTTCGATTATGCTGGGGTTGTGGATCACATTCATCCACCGACTGGTCCCTAAGGAGGAGCTGAGATTACTCAGAAAGTCAGCAGAGGAGAGCCAAAGACAGCACCCGAGGAATTCCAGCATCTAAAAGGCATGCGAGGACAGGAGCTTAGAAAGATCAGGAGAAGAAAAGGTTGGCTAGGGAGGAGAACCTGAAGGGAGTAGCAGCAGATAAAATAACAGAGGAGAGTTAGCAAATACCTAATTAAGGGGAGAATGTGAATTGAGAAGAGGCCATTAGTTTAGCAGCAAGGTTCTCTGTGGATGAGAGCTGATTCAGCACAATGATGGGTGAGGAAGTAGAGACAATCACACAGATGACCTTGCAAGTAGCTTAGAAACGTAGGGAAGAAGAAAGACATAGCAGACATGAGAAAGGTCTCTAGCTGTTTGTGTGTCTGTTTAATAAGATCTATTTGAACATGTTCTTATGTTCTATTTGAACATAAGATCTATTGAACAAGTGAAGGGAAGGAATAGAAAAAAAAAAAGAAAGATACAGAAGAGAGCATGGAAGATGCCAACAAAGAACATGGGAATGATGATCTTGCAGGGGACGCAGAGGACTGAATGAAGGGTCTGTATGGAGGGATAACACTTCCCACGGAAGGATGGGTAGGAAGGCAAGAAGGAACAGATGTAGATGTAGATATGATACGTAGGTGTAAGAGTTTGAAAATGTATACCTGTGGCTTCAATGTTCTCCATGAAGCAGAAAGCATACCCTCTGAGCAACAGGCTGAGGTGTGATGAGAACTGGAAATTGTCAACAAGGGAGAAGGGTGGGAAGAGATGGCCAGCATGTGCAGAGGGAAGATAGAGACCTTAGAACTTCTGGTGGTACCCAACTGCCTGTTTGTGGGCTTTCCCCTAGCAGACCAAGCACAGGAGTGGAGAAGACAGAGACCAAAACAAAGCTGGGAATTCTGGGTTGTATGCTATAGAAGGACAAAGACATGGACATTTAAGAAAGAGAGTGGAAGAAGCAGTGTATTATGGTGTTGCAAGAGAGCATTTTGCTCACCATCCAGTTCTACAAAGATTCACCTGCCACAGTCACTGACTGCAGTGTACTCTGTGCTTCAGACAGAAGAGATAAAGGTGGTAACAGAATGAAGCACTCTGTGCTCCTGCCAGAGGAAATTAAAGATGATAACAGGATGCTCTGTGCTTTGGACAAGCAGGCTCCTTTGTGAGATGTAAATCACATTCCCTGCAAAGACCCGAGCTCCCGTTTCTCTGCCCTTTGTAGCTGGAAATAAGTGAAACTCACTTCTCCAGGAACGCCACACAGGCTTTCTGCCCGTAGATCTGTGCGATCCTCTTTGGTGTGTCTCCAAAGAAGTCGGGGGCGTCAATGGCAGCGTGCAACGCGTGGAGAGTTTTGAGCACGTTCAGATGGCCTGACTCAGCTGCAAAATGAGCTGGGGTCCAGCCCACATCAGTTACCAGGCAGGGTCTGGCTCCGTGTTCTATCAGGAGCTGCAGAACCTCCATGTGTCCTTAGATGTAAGAAAAAACAGGAGGTTAAGATGAAAACGTCTCTGCGGGAAGCCAAAGCAAGCCTCAGTTGCCCAGAAGGGGGGAAGACATTGGCCTATGAGGCCCCTCCGGTCTCCTAGCATCATCCTCTCCTCCCTTCTTCCTCTCTTTACCAGAGACTCAGTGCCACATCCTTACTCCGGTTGCCCCCATGCTGGGCCTGAGCCCTCCAAGGATTCCCTCTGCTCCTTCCAGGACATGCCCCTCCCCTGTCCATTCTCGCAGGCCCCGCCTATGAATCTTGCTTTCTTTCCCAAATCACTCTACACCCGCCTGCAGCTCCGCTCACGTTGCTTTTGGCCATCTCCATGCTGATTTCAAAACCAAGTATTTTGCAACATGGATGGACCTTGAGGGTGTTATCCTAAGTGAAGTCAGGCAGACAGACAAAGGCAAATACCACACGATCTCACTACATGCAGAATCTAAACATAAAAGCAAAAACCAAAAACAAGCTCATAGATACAGAGAACAGATTGGTGGTTGTGGAGGCGGGGAAGGGGCCCTCCAGTTATAAAATAAATGTCATGGGAATGTGGCCTACAGCTGAGTGACTAATGCTGTATTGCATATTTGAAAGTTGCTAAGAGAGTAGATCTTAAAAGATACCACAAGGAAACAAAAATTGTAACTATGTGTGGTAGCTAGACCAGTAGACTCATGATCACTGTATTTATTGTGATGAGTATTTCACAATACACACAAATGTAGAATCACTGTGTTGTACACCTGAAACTGACATAATGTTACATGTCAGTTCTATCGTGATAAAAATACTTTAAGTCCCACTTACATGAAAGCTAGCACAGATTAAGAACCCAGGTTTTCTTGTCAGATAGATGTGGGTTTACACCTGACAATAAATACCACTTGCTAACCATGGCATCCCGGATGAGAAACAAATGTCTGGGCCCAGTTTCCTCACTTGTAAATTAAGGATGTTACCACTTACCCCGCTGAGTTCTTGTGGAGGGCAAATTAAATCACAGGCACAAAGTACACAGCCCCGGAGGGGAGGGAAATTGCTCAGTGGTAGAGCGCATGCCTAGCATGTAAGAGGTCCTAGGTTCAATCCCCAGTACCTCCATTAAAATAATAAATAAATAAATAATTTTAAAAATGCATAAAAAATAATAAAGTACACAGCACAGTGCCCAGCGCATAGTAAATGTTCACTGATGGGTGCTTTGTACTTAAATTTCTGCAAAATTCTCCCAACTGATTTTTCTGCGGCCACCTTGCATCCTGCCAACCCATTCTCCATATGGGAGTCAAAACAAAATTTTAGCAGGCATAGTTGACTATAACACTTTCTTACTTAACATCCTTCAGTGGTGTTCTAGGTCTGCAGGTCTTGACAAGCCCACTGGCTGAGTTTTTGCCACAATCCTCCTCTAATTCTATAGGTGAGCCATGTTTGGCACGCACCCAGCCATGAACGGGACAAAGTTCCTGTCCTCCCACAGAAAGCATGCTCCATTCCTGCTATAGGTCAAGAAAGCAAAGGGCTGATAATTATTAATTGAGAGCCTCTATGTACAAGGTGGTGTAGACCCCATTATCCTACTGAATCCTCACAAGATTCTAAGGCAGCATTATTGCTGTCATTACACGGATGGATAAACTAAGGCGTGGAGATGTTAAGTAACTCGGCTAAGGTGCCACAACTAGTAAGTGGTGGTGCCAGGATTGAAATGGCGCTCATTCATTCACTGCACTCCCAAGAAATGTTCTTTCTACTCCCCGACACCGACTACCAACTGGTAACCTCATGAATGGTGGACCGGAAGGGATGGATCCCCCGAGGCACTGCCCACTCACCTCGGATCGCCGCCCAGTGAAGTGGGGTCCGGTCATTCCAGTCCATGTCCTTGTAGTTTGGGTCACAGAGACCTTTCTTCAAAATCTTCTTCACTGAGCTGTAGTCCCCTGCAGCCACCGCTTGGTGGAGTTTTGTCATGTCCGACATTTTGGTCAATTCCATGACCGGAAAAAAAAAAAAAAAAAAACTGTGGGGAAAACAGGCCACTTAGGAAATTCTCTACAATTCTTTACTCTTAGTGAGTGATTCCATAGGATTCCTTATCATTGACTTTCTTCTTACCTCAGCCATTTGTATCCAGGGTGGCTTCACAAGTGTGGTCTACAGTGTGTATATTTGGATCTTAGCTACTGCGGTTCGTGCCTGCTGATCCCCTACCCCCCACCAAAACTATCAGTGGCTCCTTCCTGCTTGTAGGACTAGAGGCTAAACTTATGGGCTGACATTTGCCATTTGGCTTCAAACCACTTCTCAGTACTACTTCCCACCCTTGCTCCAAAGTGCTAGCAATGTGATGCTGAGTTAGTTGTGTAATTCTTTGCCTAATCTTTCTCACCCATGGAATGGATATAATTAGCCAGGGTCTTGTGGTAGGTTTACACTGGATACAGAACAGGGACCCCATGGAAATTAAAGATTGTTGCTACACCAATTCAGGAGATGGACAAGATGTAAAGACACAAACAAAATAGCTAAAAATTGTTTACAACATGTAAGACGAACCAACAGTTCTCAAACTGTAGTCTATAGACATGTAGGGATCCCTGGAACCCTTTTAGGGGATCCATGAAGTCAAAACTGTTTTCATTATAATAGTAAAAGGTCACTGGTTTTATTCACTGTGCAGACAATGGGTCTGATAGTGTAAGAGTCATCTTGGGGACCAGCGATGGTAGAGGATCCCAACTCAGACACAGCACATCTATGGCAGGGAGGCACATTCTGAAAAGTGGAAGTAGCTCCAACTTTAATGCTCAGACCAAGGGTCCACAAACTCTTCCTGTAAAGGACCGGATAGGAAATTTTGTAGGGTTTGTAGTACAAAAGGCAAAATCAAGACTATTCTGTAACAAAAGAGAAACTCCTGCCCTGTTTAGCAGGGGTGGGCCATCCTGGGGGAGGAAGGGTTGTGGGTGGTGGGTAAGAACACTTTGTGCCCAGAAGCCTTAGCTGGAGACATTTTCAGGGCACAGGATGTGTTTCATCTCTTGCTTGTTTGAGTAGAAAAATGTTACACTGGAGCATTTGGTCATTGACAAAACGAGATGGTAAATAGAAGCTCTAGAAGGATTCTGACCTGCAGGTGTCACAAAAAGTCACACCATTTTCAGAAGCAGTGTCTCACACAAGCCTTTAAGCAGGTTTATGCATAAATCAACCCCATCTGTTTCACACTTGAAATCATATCAAGGAAATTCCGCAACTTCTCATGAGAAAGTTGCAATTCAAGGAGAAGTTTTCAATGGGGAGCCAGAGTATTTGCTGAGAAATTGATAAACTGATTCTAAGATCTAATATGGAAATGCAAGGGGCTCAGAATAGCCAAAACAATCTGGAACAAGACAAACAAAGGAGGAGAGCTCACACTTCCTGGTTTCTAAACTTTCCACAAAGCTACAGTAATCGAGACAGTGTGGTACAAAGTACACTGTGTGGCACAGAGTTAGACACATAGAGCAATAGACTAGAATTGAGAATCCAGAAATCAACCCTCACATTTACGGTCAATTGCTTTCAAAGGTGCCGGGAAAATTCAGTGGGGGATGAATAGTCTTTTCAAATGGTACTGACATAATTGGATGGACACCTACAAAAAAAGGAAGTTGGTTCTCTACGTCGTGCCATCTACAGAACTTAACATAGATCACAGACCTCAATATAAGACCTAAAACTAAACCTTTAAGAAGAAAACATGGGAGTAAATCTTCCACACAGTGGGTTAGGCAATGATTCGTAAGTATGACAACAAAAGCTCAAGCAATAACCAAACAATTACATAAATTGCATTTCACCAAAATTAAAAATTTTGTTCTGTAAACGATACTTTGAGAAACTGTAAAAGCAACTACAGAATTGGTGACAATATTTGGAAATCATATATCTGATAAGGGACTTGCATCCAGAATGGATAAAGAACTCCTACAACTCAACAATGAAAAAAAAGAACTCAATTAAAAATAGTCAAAGGATATAAACAGAAGTTTTTTTCTAAAGTGTACAAAGTCAGTAAGCACACGAAAAGATGCTCAGCATCGTTAGTCAATAGGGAAATGCAAATCAAAACCACAGTGAGACACCCCTTCACAACCACTAGGATGGCTATCATTAAAAAGACAAAAAAAAAAAAAAAGAGAGAGATAAACAGTAACAAGTATGAGGATGTGGAGGAACTGGGATCCTCATGCACTGTGGTGGGAATGTAAAATGGTGCAGCCAGTTTGGAAAGCAATTCGGTAACTCTTCAAAAGGTTAAACATGGAGTTATCATACGACCAGTAACTTCACTCCTAGTGTAAGCCTAAAAGAACTGAAAACATATGTCCACACAAAAACGTGTACACACATATTTATAGCAGCATCATTCATAATAGCCAAAAAGTGGAACCAATCCAAATGTCCATTAATGGATGAACGCGTAAACAAAACGTGGGGTATTCATACACTGGGATAGTATTTGACAATAAAAAAAAAGATGATGCAGTGATACATGCTACAACATCTATGAACCTTGAAAACATGCTAAGTGAAAGAAGCCACTCACAAAAGACCACATAGTGTATGATTCCATGTACGTGAAATGTCCAGAAGAGGCAAATTTATAGAGATAGAACACAGATTATTGGTGGCCTAGGACTGGGATGAGGTGGGGGAGGGGGAAAGGATTGCTCAGGAGCATAAAATTTCTTTTTGGGGTGATGAAATGTTCTAAAATTAGGTAATGGAGGGTGACGCTTTCACAACTTCAAATATATTAAAAAGCACGGAACCGTGTACTTTAAAAGAGAAGAATTTTATGGTGTGTGAATTACATCCCAATAAAGCTGTTTTAAAATAAGTGATACTATTAATTAGAAGCTTTCTTTTATTAAAAAAAATTGTTGAAAACACAATTCATCAGCCGACCACTAACTACAAAAATTTAGCAAAATTTCCTACACAAGAATCCTCATACATTTACTTAAGTGCACTTGAATTTCCATCTTTCTCATTACAGGTGTCTCAATGTAAAAAAAGTAGCCAGTAAATGTAAGTTTTAATAAATATGAATGGTTTATAATAACGGCAGTAAACATTGGAAGATAGAGGTAATGTAAAAATACTTACTGTCTTGTTTGAAAGCTGCAGCCCTTGGGGCTAGCTGCCTGTCTTGTTGTGTTCACACCATGGAAACCGACCCCTCCTTCTTCATTAAAAGCCTCCAATCGAGGTCAGCCTCACTAGGTGGTGACCAACCAGGCTTGGAGACTGCCCTCTGCTCGCACTGAAAATGTTCAGCAATTCCAGTCCGCTTCTGCAGTCCCAAGAGGGTTCTAGGCGTGTTCTTTTGGAAGAGCATTTGATCTAAAAACATAAAAATTGAAAACAATTTCCAGGACACTGTGAAGGAGGTCAGCTGTTTGGTAACCGCCGTGGAGTCATGGAGACCATGTGCGCCCCTCCCATTCAGAGCCCACTGTGGGATCTCAGGCAAGGCCCTTAGCTTTGCTGAGCCAATCAAACGAAGTTTTAACATCCTTCTCGTTGGGATATGAGAGATGAGCAGCTGAAATCATTTATAAAGCACCTGGCACAGCATAGAGGGAGGAAGGGAAGGAGGGAGGGAGACTTTAGGTGCTTCCCTCTTGCTTTCTCTTTTGGCTCCTTTTAACCCTAGTATCCTTGTGATGATGCTGGATCAAATATTTGTGTCAACTCACCAAGCAGATGTCATAAGCCATTAATAGTTCAAGACACAGACTTTAAAAACATCATCCTCAGGTCTTCCAAACTCAATATACAGAGAATTGTGTTCTACAACCTGTTCCTTTCCCCTGATTTCCTTTCTCCATTGATGGCTCCATCATCGACCTGGTTTCGCCAGCTAGAAATCTCAGGGCCGATTTGGACTCATTCCTCTTCTTTATCCCTTGCATCCATTTCTGCCTTGTTCATTATCTCTCAAGTAGATCTTCCAGTCTCAATTCCCTGTCACTATCCTGTTTTATATCATCTTTTGCCTAATAGCCTCCTAATTCTTCCCCTGCTTTTGGTTTCTCCAACATCAGTTCATCTTTTTTCAGTACCAAATTGTCTTCCAAAAATGCTACTGCTCTGCTTAAAACACTGATGGTTCTCCATTGCCCAACCATGATATTTTTCATTCATTCGGAAAACATCTATTGGACAACTGCTGTGGGCTGGGCTCTGTACTGGATGCAGGGGAATAAAAATGACACGGCGCCTGTCCTCAAGGAGCTTACAGTCCAAACTCCACTGCGTTACTCAGAAGACCCCTTCAGTAGCTCCAGCTCACCTTTTCGCCTTTCCTGCTGCTTCAGCCTATCTCTGCACCCGGGGCTCTGGTCACAGTGGAGGACTGGACACCTCCAAGGGATATCCTTCACTTTTGGGCTCCCGTGCCTTGGCTTATGCATCCCCACATTCTGTAGCAGGCCTCCCTCTTCCTTCTAGATGGACTCCTGCTCATTCTTGAAAGCCCCTGTCTTGGGGAAGCCTTCCTTTTCACAGATTCCTATTCTTAAAACGTTTTAAATGTTTCATCAATGTAACCATGTGCATATTCCAGATAGTTAAATAGTAGTGTAGGACTAAAAGAGAAAAGCTAGAGTCTCTGACATCAGCCCATCCCGACCCCAGTCCAATTCCCCGAAGATAATCACTCTTTGCTTTTTTAAGGCTGGTGATCTCCATGTTTTGAAAATAATACACTGTATTATTATTTCTCAGTGTATCACCTTAGGCACTGTCTGATTTCTACTAGGAGAGTGAGCATCTAGCTCATTGCACCCTGATCCTATCTTTTCTCCTCCCTAACCCTCCACCACATCTCTCCTCTGCAAAGTAGCTATGCATCCAGACCTTTATTTCCTGTCCTACAAACTACAGGCAGTACCTCTTGACTTTCTAAAATGAGACCCTCAGTAATCCAACCTTGTCTCCACCCACTCCTCGCTTCCACCTCCTTACCCATGATTCTGCATTTAAAAAATTAGTCATATTTATATTCTCTTGTATAATCATAGTTAATTCTTCCTTGGCTTGTTTGTAAGGTGATTCTAAAGGTTGAAAAATCCATAAGCGTGTTTGTGCTATTAGACTACATGGATATTGCTCCCCAGAGTCTGGTGGGGTGCTCTGACGCTCATACATTCTTCTCTGGGCCATTCCGAGAAGTCTGTTTGGGGACTGCAAGATTGACGGAGTCTGTTTCTTGCATAGTACCCAGTAGCTGAAAACTCAAGCCATTTTGGGTCACGTCACACTCGCATCTTGCCTTTCCTGGGCGTTTTCCTCCTCAGAGTTCTTAGTTTTAACTTTACATCTTTTCATTTTAAATTTAAGGAATGTAATCTTTTACTGTTTTCCTTTGCATTTGATTACCCTCTAAGGGCCTCAAGGGTTCCCAAGTTCCCAATCACACTTTCAGTTACACTGAATCCCACAGTTGTCTCCAGTTTAATTACTTCCATCAGGATGGTTGATTTCCAGGGCAAGGCACAGCTGTCACCCTAGGGTTTCCCTCCTCCGCTCATCGGCAGCAGAGCCGCTTTTCCTTGGATCCTGTGCAGTGAGGATGCCTTTCACTTCCACTCTTTCTAAAGAGACTTAATAACTCATTTCTCGGAAACCCCACCATCCTGTACTTACCTACATGGGCCCCCTCTCTCTGTTGTTATTTCCTTAGCCTCCAGGACGTGTCTTAGTCATCCTTGAAATGGTGCCTGACATTTACTTTGCCCTTGATAAACACTGTCTGAAAGCGCTATTGAGCACACTAGTACTATTTATTCCAATATCTTGATTGAGGAGAGAGTCATCATTTTTGCTCTTGTGAAACAGGAAATATGCACTCTTATGCTGACAGGAAATGAGAGTGAGGATTAAGAGATAAGAGCTCAACAAAGAATCAACTTATAAACACAAGTACATTATTTTTTTCTTCCCCATATTAAACAAAAACAAAACCCACATCAGAACCACCTTATAATCTGTCTATGTCAACTTGCTGTCCTTTTGTTCTGTGAGGCCCATTCTTTATTAATGTCACCGGACTAGGGTTGCCAGATAAAATTGCAGGATGCCCAGTTAATTTGAATTTCAAAGAAACAACACATAATGTTTTAGTGCCCATAGGTTCCAAATATTGCATGGCAGCTACTTATACTAAAATCTTGTTGTGGTTTATCTGAAACTCAAATTTAATTATGTGCCCTCCGTTTCACTTGCTAAATCTGGCATCTGTACACTGGGCACCTTCTCAGGACACTATCCAGCTAACTTCCAACCACTCTGACATCCTCAGAGAATGTGATCTGATGACAATGGGAGAAGGCATAGATCTTGCATTGAAAAAAAGCAAGAAAATATTTCAAACTTGCCTTTAAGACCTGCTTTCAAAGCCCATCACCTTTTCAGGTGTGATGCTGAGTCTCCTGAATCTTCATCTGGTCTTAAGATCAGAGGGAGGAGGTCCTTAGAGACCTTTGGGGTAGGGTAGCATGTACCCTCTTAGATTAATATTCTAAGGCAGTTTGTTTCATAGGAAGTTAGCCCAGGAAGTACAGGGAGCTGTCATTCGGCTGAGATAGTTTTATTTAAATTTTCATCTCTTGTTAGGTTTAAATAAGTCACTGCGTCTTTAAAGATAATAATATTCAATAACACCGTGAGTGCTTTCCAGGTGTCAGGCTCTGTCCTAAGCATTTCACACACATTTGCATTTCATTCTCACAAGTTGCCTCTGATTAATGTACCTTGTCTCCTTTTTACCAATGAGGAAACCAAGAAGCTAAAAGGATAAAGAACCTGCCCAAAGTAATGCCACTAATAAGTATGAGAAAAGAGCTACAATCCTTGCCTTTTTTGGATACAGTCCTCAGAATAAAAATAAAATAAATTCTACCTACAGTCCTGTCAACCTTGCCAAAGAGCGCAAAAAAAAATTTAAAAATCACTATTTAAAAATAAATATTTTTTATTAGAAAGTGGATTGAGGAGAAAGGATCGGAAAATGAAGGAAGGAATTTCAGTTCAACCCCAAACAACTAGGTTCAACTGGACCACCAGATGGCCCCTTTTTGCATCATTTCCCCCAAGTCATAAAATTCTTCCAGATTGCCGTTCATTGTATGTCCCCCGAGAAATGAAACTAACCCGGTGGTGGGCTTGCCAACCCGGAGCAACGTCCACATGATTCCTGAGTTGGTGTCCAGTCCAAAACATCGGAAAGTGGAATGCTTAGGGCATTGCAGATTACAGGAGGAAGCCGAGTAAACGAGGATTTAGTGAAACAAGCAAGGTTTGCTTGATACGGTGGGGGCGGGGGTGAATGAAACGGGTCACATCTGATCAGAATCGGGTCTGAGTACAGGAGCTGGAGCTACAGCCCCCGCCCTCCGCACCTCTGGGTCCGTTCTGGGGCGGGTTAAGTTAACCCGCACGCCCAGGGTGCGGACTCCGGGCCCGGGGAGGGCGCTGTGTGCGCAGAGCTCTCTCGGGTCGCGGCGCCTCCGCTAGTGGGAGGGGGTGGCCGTGGCTCCGCCCCGTCGGTCCTCCAGCGGCGCCCTGGGAGGTCAAGGTCGGGGCTACCAGCTTGCTCCGGCCGGAAGGAGAGCGAAACGGTCGCGCAGCACCCCCGCCCGCCGCTCGCTGCCCCGCGGCCATGGTGACCCAGTGACCCGGCCGGCAGAGCCCGCGGTGCCGGCAGCGAGCAAACAGCCGGCGGGGTTGGCGCGCGGGGTCTGGGTTCACACGAGCAGCTCACCGCGGCGCCCAGGTGAGGAGGGACCCCGGGGCGGGCGGAAGTCCGGGGGCGGCCCCGGGCTGGGGGAGCTAGGGGACTGGAGGGGCTAGAGGGGCTGGGGAGCTGGGAAGTTGGGGGATGAGAGGATGGAGGATGGGGGGGGCGATTAAGCAGGTTGGGGGGCTGGAACCGCACCGCACCGCCTCCGGGCCGGAGCTGGGCTCACCGACCCCGCAGCCCTCCGAACAGCGCTGGGGCCTTTGCAGGGAGGGTGATGGAATTCGAACCCAGTTCTCCCAAACCTTTTCCCCGGGAAGCAACCTTAAGAATTCGGTGCTAAAAAGGAATCAGACCGGGGGACCCAGGAGCACCGGGAGTTTTCTTATCTCTGGGCCTCTCACTAACCCAAAACAAGCAAACACGCACTCACCTTCGTCTGGAGTGTTGCTTCTGGAAGAAGCCCAATTCTGAGTAGCTGCCTAGCTGCCGTAGATCAGAATCCTAAGAACAAAGCCGTACCTCCTCCGCTCCGCTCCGCTCCGCTCACTCGCTCCACCCGTCCGGGAGCTCCCCGCTGCCGCCCAGATAAACTCGCGGCTGCTCGACCCTGAATGACAGGGAGGCTGGTTTTTAAAAAGTCAGACAAAACCAGGGAGCAAAGAACACTCTCTTCTCCATCATCCCGCGGAACCTCTAGTAGAAGTTTCTATCTCCAAAACCGAAAAGGTCAAGTTCTCATTCAGGCCAGTGCTTCTTGGGGTGGCTGTGAGAGGAAGAAGCGGGGAGATGAGTGTGATGCTCATAAAAGGATGCTGGCCGCCTTTGAAGGACACAGGAGTTCTGGTTTGGGAGGGATTTGTGTTAACTAATCAGTCTTCCGCAAATTACCTTTGACCTCAGTAAGAATGCTGAGCTGGGAGATTGGTCTGTAAGTAGGAGCTGGGAAATGTATGCCTTAAAAGTGTTGGCAATCCCCGGAAGGTTCAGGACTCAATCTTGGGCCAATGGAGCTCTGAGTTGCAGGGCATTAAGTGTTGGTTGGTCTGGTTCCTAAGAAGGAGATGGCCTTCTGGCCACCAGGGGGCACTGGTGAGCTGCCAGCACCGGCTGATTTCCTGGCGGAGGGAGTTCTGGGAGCTCTGCAGAAGCTGGTCAGGGAACCCCGGACTTGGTGGTCTCCAGCTGTTGCATTACTCATCCCCCTCGGGCCCTGAGCCGTCTCTACCCTCCCCAGACGTTTGTGCAGCAGTTGCTGCTGTGGCCAGCGAGCTGATGCCCTCTGCACCGACCTGGGCCCTTGGTTCTCAAGGCTGACACCACAGTCTTTGCCAGACCGTTGGAGCCACTGAGGATGAAGGACCAGCAGAGTTGAGGGGGATGTTAATCTGGGTCAGCCACTCTTTTGACAGTTGAGAAGTCCAGAAATCCTTGCTAAGATGTGAAAGGGCTTGCCCAGCACCCCAGGGAATTTCCTACGAGCAGAACTCTGTTTCCTCACTTCCTCTATACTGTGTTTGTGTGCTTTGCAAAGCGGCGAGGAATATGTGTTCCTTTCCCCAGGGAGGTGTGCGGACAGACGAATCCACTTCACCGCCTCCTCTGAGGCTCTCGGCATAAAGCATTAAGGAAAGGGCTTATGAGGGACCCCTGGGAGTGTTGGCTGGAAGTAAAACTCTATTCCTTCCCTGACACCTTGGAATAAGATGTTTCCCAGAAAAGAAGGTGATCATCAGGTTACTTGTACCTTGGTTCATCATAAGCCTGAATTTTCTTTCAAGACCTTTGATAACGGGCTTGACTGACTTCTTGAGAAGTTGAGAAATTTCTGTAAAAGTGAAGCACTGGATAGAAAGTAGTGAGTGAAGAGAAATTAATGGGGAACATGTAGCTCTAAAATCGTCTTGTTCTAGAATTTCCAGAATTCTGAGAAAGCTCTGTCATTTGAAGCGACAGTTGTTGGGTTCTGACTGCCTTTGTCTATGAAGTCAGGCACCTGGTCTGGGCCCTCATTGTCACTTTGCTCCATTTTGCTGGAGTGATTCATAACACACTGATAGATACGTCTAACGTATATAGGCTTATAGTTCAACAAAATAAACTTAGCAATCGGAGAGAGAAAAGTCTGCTATACAAACAGATACCCATTGAATTAAGTGGGCTGGTGGATTCCTAGTGCAAGCTTAGTTTATCCCTTCATTGACTTTGGGACATCCTTACTGAGCACCTGCGGTGCCAAGCACCACGTCCACAGCAGAGAGCAGGGCAGATGTAGTCTCTGTTCTCAGAGTTCACATTCTAGAACTGAGGGACGAACGGGGTAAATTCAGAAAGTACTAGATGTTTTGAAGAAAAGGAAACAGAGTGTCGTGGTAGAGTATTGTTGACGGGGTGTGTGTGTGTGTGTCAAGCTGGGGAGGGATGTTGACTTCTTGGATTGGGTTTTGAGGAGAGACTTTTCTGAGACATGGCTTTGGGATGAGCCCCTGGAAGATGAGCATTTGGTTCTGGTGGACGGAACCACAGGCACATAGTGCTGGGGCCAAGCTCAAAGTGTCCCAGGCACAACTGGAGGGCAGCATGTCTGGAGGAGGGGAGGAAAGAGGGAGGCAGAGGGGTGAGGTTGAGGGGCAGGGATCCAGGTCATGCAGAGCCTTGGAGGCTGGGGTAAGCCATCTGGACTTCATTTCAAGTGCAGTGGGTGGCTTAGAGCAGAGGCGTGATGTCATAGATTTACACTTTTTTCAGGGCTTACTCTGGTGCTCTCTGATGGATGGATTTTATAGGAGAAGAGGAGAGGAGGGGAAAGTAGCTCCAGGTTTATTTATTATGTTGACCTAGGGGAGGATGGGTGCAGTTGGTGGACAGAAGCTGTGGGTTTTTTTTTTTTAAATATGTTTTTATTGAGGTATAGTCAGTTTATAACATTGTGTCAATTTCTGGTGCACAGCACAGTACTTCAGTCATATAGGAACATGCGTATGTTCATTTTCGTATTCTTTTTAATCATACATTACTACAAGATACTGAATATAGTTCCCTGTGCTATACAGTATAAAATTATTGTTTATCTATTTTATATATAGTAGTTAGTATCTGTAAATCTCGAACTTCCAGTTTATCCCTTCCCACCCTCTTCCCATCCTGGTAACTATAAGTTTGTTTTCTATGTCTGTGAGTCTGTTTCTGTTTTGTAAATGTTTGTCTTTTTTTTTTTTTTTTTTTTTAGATTCCACATATGAGTGGTATCATATGGTATTTTCCTTTCTCTTTCTGGCTTACTTCACTTGGAATGACATTCTCCAAGTCCATCCATGTTGCTGCAAATGGCATTATTTTATTATTTTTTTCTGGCTGTCTAGTATTGCATTGTATAAATATACCCAACTTCTTTATCCAGTCAATTGTTGATGGACACTTAGGTTGTTTCCAGAAGCTGTGTTTTTAATGTTTCTCAAATTTCCTTCTACATGATGGGGATGACCTTGCTACATCTGGCCCACTTGTCTTATAAAAACAAGCTAAATGAATATGCTCTTAAAAGTAATGTGAGATTTTATTACTGTTATTATTTGTTAATATTCTGCTACTTTCAATTCCCTGTACTTCATTTTCAAAAATTTTATGACAATTCCCGTGTCTATTTCTTTATTCTTTTCAATAAATATAATTTATTATATACATAAAAAATATTTTGCTCTGCTCAGAGTTTTGGAAAACCTTAACCAAGAGTTACCAATAAAACACACCCTCATAGAATGCAGGGAAATGAATGCTAATGCAATAGCTGACATGCTTTTGAAACTTGAAACTGATCAGATAAAATTCAAAGGAGAAGCTGGAAACTGAAAAAAAGAATTTTTTTTTTAAGTTAGCAGATTTGCCTTTGTTCTGGGTGTGGGAGTGCAGATATCCAGGAGTGCAAAGATCTGTTGATAGTTGAAAGTTTATATGTGGCAGCAGAATTTCCGGAGAGGGCTGTGAACCAGAGTTGAATAGGATTGTTTCCCTTAGTGAAGCAGTCTCTCTCAGAGGAAACCTGAACTTTCCCTAGTTGATGACTGACTAAATTTTAGAGGGCCAGGCAAGAATTTCAAAGTTGTTTACCAACTGGGGTAGGCCTGACCTTCTCAGTGGTGGGACAACCAACTGCCACAGTGAGGCAACCCTGTTTCTCTTTCCTGCTTCATTTTGACATGCAACTTACTAGAAAGAGATGCATCTGCTTAGAAAAACACAGAGGTCCTTCTTCCTTCATGTCGTGTACAGTGAAGATGCAGATCTTAGTGACTGAATGGTCCCCTGGTTCTCTTCTCCTGCTGGACCCCATTAATTATTTGTTGGCCAGTGTGTCTGAATTTCAGCTTGAAGTGGCCAGGCTGGCGGTTCAAATTGCAGACAAGATGTGACAATGGTTAGGGCATCTTTAAGGGAGAGGTTAGTTTCTCCTGGAGGCCACAGATCTATTCTGTTTGACTTATATAATGTTTTGAAATGTTGAATGAGCTGCCCTCCTTTACAAGTCAGTATATTTTACATACAAATATAGTGTCCCAGCTTTGGGAAAAAAATGAACTTCTGGTAACGTGAAACTCTCATTCCTGCATGGCAGCCATCAGCTGGAGTAGAGTTGGACCCTTTCCGATGGTCCCATCTGCCACAGCCCCCAAGTCTGCATTCTCTGTTACACAGGTCCTGCTGGGCTCATGTAAGTTACCTGGCTGGTATTGTTAGCGGATGGGGAAGCCCCCTAAAAACCCGTCTTCTGGCCATGAGAGAATTCACAGTGGAGACAGAGGGCAGAGTGAAAGCCGCTTTATTGCTCAAAAAAAAGGAAAAGAGGGAAAGACAACTGAGTGAGGGAGGGGTAAGCCCAGGTGTGTTGACCCGAGAACTCCCCCTTCTGTGGTCCTTTTTTCTGTCTTGTTTGGTGCTTCTTATCCTCTTTCCATTGGCTGCTCTTTTCCTGCGTGCTTTCCAGTTCTGCTCTGTGGAACAGTCTGCAAAAACACAATCAGGTAACTAAGGACCTTCAAACAATGTGATCAAGCTAGCGAGACCCTTAAACAATGTGGTTACGTATATTAAATCGAGTCAGGGCTTTGTGTTTCCATAAAGCAGCCTTTTCCATTCCCCAAGCAAAAGTATTGCCTAAAGCCAACTCTACGTTAATTTTAAACAGATTCACTTTAAACCTTCAGAGAAGTCTCAGACAATAGGTCCCAGGTTCAGTTTCCTAGCTCCTCACCTCCTTCAGTAACCTGATAGACTTCTGATCTCGAACCCCAGGTTTAGGGTTATCTAGTCAGGCCTGCCCATTCCACATGCACCCCGCTTCAGTGCAGGAGTCCCTTCTCCAATATCCTTGATGGTGGTCCACAGACCTGGGCTTAAACTGCTCCTCTGATAGAGAGAATATGGTACTTGTTGAAGAGCTCCAGCTAGCTGAGTTCTTCTGTCTGGGTCCACATAGAACACACCCCCTTTCCTTAGAACTGGAGCTGTCATGTGCCATCTGGCTTTCCCCAGAATAAACATCCCTTGTTCCTTCAGCAGCTCCTCATGTGACTTGTTGCCTTGTTCCCCCATCAGTCTGGTTATTATTGGGTTCTTGTCCCTCTGAATAAACTTTCATTTGGCAAAGTCCTTAAAGCCCCACCAGTTCATTCAGACGGGGTTTAACTGGCGTGGGACGTCCCAGGATGCTTCCAGTATGGGCAGCAAACTGCCCAGGGACCTTAGATAACTTAACCATTTATGACCTTCAAGCCAAATAGGGCCCCAAACATTTGGACATTTGCAGACTGGAGCCAGATGAGTTCCCATGTTCAAAATGTGAATAGAACCAAGTCATTTTATTTTACTTGTAGCTGTTGGGTTCTTGTGCTTATAAATACATGCAAAATTAAATTGCTTCCTCAGTAGGGAACTGCTTCTTATTTTGCTCTTTTGACCATATCTCTTTTCTTAGGTTGTGAAATGATCACACAAGAGTTGAACCTACTGTGTCCAAGATAAGAGGCTTTAGATAGGTTTCCAAAAGTCGCTTAAGGGTTACGCATTTGAGATCATGTCCATTGTAAGTTTTGATTCCATTAGCTAATGTGGTAGAAAGAAAATAATATTGTTAGAATAGATATTATCTTTTCTCTTTCCTAGTTTCAATATTAGCAGGTATGAAGTAGGAACTTTTTGCTGATGCTTTTAAACGGAATCATATATCTTCTCTAAAGGTGGAACCAAAATTGAAGATGTTGAGTTGAGTTTCAGGCTTTACTATTTAAAAAATTGTTGATTTTTTTTTTTTACAGTAAATATTCTCATTGATTTCAAGTATTGGAAAAGAGAAAAGCAGAAAGAGGGATTTAAAAATTACCTTTAGTTTCTAACCCTGTGAAACTCTCTAAAGGAGATAAACTTTGTAAACATTTCTATTTCTTTTAATTTTGTTTCTTCTTATTTTTGTTGTCCCCTTCCCCCACTTCCTTTTTTCTTTTATGTATCTGGGACCATAGATAATTCTCTTAGTCCTCTACATAACATTTTACTTAATATTAAACAAATACTTTTCATGGTCATCCAATATACATCTTTCTTAAATATCTTCTGTCAATTATTTCTTATTAGTAAAACAATACATTTTATTGTAAAAAATGTGAAACACATTGGGGGAAAAAACACCTGTAATTCCACCACCCTTATTATATTATTTAATAATCTTTTTAGTATGGACTTTTACCTGGTAATTTTATATTCTTTTTTTCAATTAAAATTGTATGGTAAACAGTTTCCTAGGCCATAAAGAATGATTTTGTAAATATCATGTTAAGAACTCACTAAAATCTCAGTGATGATATTCTCTCATGGTTTGACATATGTTGGCTCTTGTAGAGTTGGAATAAATAGGGCGTTCCATTTTTAGGGTTTTACCTCCCTGTGTTGTGTATAAGATTTTGCATGTCTGCTGATCTCAGAAATGTACTGAGAAAGTCAGAGGTTATGGACAATTGAAGGCTTGCCAATTTGCTGTCCAAAAATCAGGATACCTCTTTATATGCCCACTAGAATTGCTGACTTTGCTTTGGGAAGCTTAGCAGTGTTTAAGAATAGGCAAGTCCTGAGTTCCTAGCTTTTTGTTTACTAGTTATTGCTCCGTCTGTCTAGTTACATCTTTCTCAAAAAAAAAAGTTTGTCTTGGCTGGTGGTGGAGGTAATAGATTTTCAGACATTATGGTTATGGAGACTTCTGTATCAAGGGTTTTAGTCTTGTCACATTGGATTCTCTAGTTCTAATTGCCCAAAGTCAACATTAGGTTTTTCAGGGCCCTGGTTCTTGCATGTAAATCCATTTCTAGCCAAGTCACATCCCACGGTTGAGAAGAAGGCACTTTTCCGCGGAAAGAGAACTGTGAGAAATAAAAGACTTCCTGTGAATTATTCCTCTGTGTTCAGATTTGGGAGCCTCATGGTCGTCCTCTCAGAAATCTTAATAACCATCAGAGGATCAAAGAAGCCAGTGTCCCTGGAAGCCAGTGACTTACAGCTGATTATAGTAGTTCTTTGTTCAGAAAAGCAAGGAGGAATGTTTTCCTTTTAGCAACGTGGGAAATATTTGGTCCTCTTTACCTAAAATGCGTAACGCAGCCATGGAAGATTGGTGGCTGCTCGTAATAAAATCATGTAAGAGAACGGCTCACTTGAGAAACAAAGCTACGGAAATGGATCAGAAACTAGTACATAGAACTATGAGAAATTTTAAAAGATGAAGAGTACTTGACTTGTTTTCAGGAACGGCTTCGTTATATTGGGGGGGAAAAAGGACAAGAAAATGTTAAAGAGTAAATGAGACTGTTTAAATGTCAGAAGGCAACACGTGAATTAAATGCAAGCAGCCGTGTGGAGCGGCGTGGTTTATAGGTGCTTGGGGGGCACTGGGGGAGGCTGATGCTGTCCCTGACTGAGCCAAGACCTCCGACTCAGGAGGGAGGAGGCCGGAGAGAGCGGGGAGGGTGGGCTTTGTCCGGAACTGACCCGAAGGCAGAGGGGCTTCAGCAGGGGCGTCATCCCTGCCGCTCTGGGTGCTCCTGGGAGAAGAGCTGCCCCTCAACTGTAAGGAACTGGAGGGCAGGGTGAAGGAGGGGGTGTTCATTTAAAGAGAGAAGCCTTTCACCGAATGGAGAGAAGGGAGCTAAGGAGTAAAGAAGGGGCTGCCATGAATTCACAAGGACAGCCCGACTGCAGCCGTGGGTGTAGCTGTGCTAGTGCACAGGTGGGGGCTCCAGACCCCTCTCCTTTACATCCCCTGCCGGCCCCCAAACACGCACCTCTGCACACATGCATGGGTCACCAAGGACACACACAGACCCCGTTCTGCCGTGCCCAAGTCATTCCTGGGTTAATTCAGCAGACGTTCATTGTATGTCTGGTAAGCGAGAGGCCCTCACGGCGGGTGCAGCGGGAAATACATAGCCCTGCCTGCGGGACACAGGTCCACACTCGGGTGTATTGCGTGCAAGCATCTCTCACTCATTCTTGTCTGAAGCTTGGCCACCAGAGCCAGAGGGTGCGGGGGTAGCCACAGTGGATCACTGCTTGATGGGATCTGATTTGGGGGACATTAAAAGTCCCTCTTTTTCTCCAAAACATCTCTCCCCACTAGCATATGATTCTTTCCTTTAGGGTAACTTTTGGGGAACTTTGAGAAGGTGTCTGCAGGAGAAAGGGCTGTAATTTGGAAGTTGATGAGGGAAAACTCCTGAACACCCCAGGACCTCTTAGCAGCTTGTTAGGTTAGGAGCTGTCACCTGGAGAAGCCAAGGTCAAGAGCTGAGGGTGTGGGACATTTGGTAATTATGGAGAGGCAGGCCAGGATGGTGAACCACAGGGGATGATGCCCCAGCATTACCAGATCACTAATCACCTGAAAAGGGAAGGAAGGGCAGTGAACACAAAGTTCCCTAAGAAATGTGGGAGAAATGCTAATTATAGTGCTCAGGGAAATGAGAGCCCTAATGAAACCCATAGATTGGATCAGCAGAACCACCTGGGGACAAAGGAGATGGGGAACACGAGTGACATCAACCTGCAAAGGAAAAGACTTCCTGTTGTCTTGCTGGACTCCTTGGCTTTATTTAGTTAACAATTATTGAGCAACTACTTCCCTGCTGCCAATGCAGGAGGCTAGGAATGCAAAATGCGTATGTTAATGTTTGCGTTTAGCTACGGGCAGATCCACTGTTTTCCTCCATCAGGAGACACCACACGTGGCTTCTAAGTTTGCTCTATGGGGGAAAAGGAAGGGTTGGAGATTTAAGTGTCCTAGACCAGCTTCCATTCAAATGCCCATTTATCGGAAATCAGTCCCATGGCCCCCTCCTGCCACGAGGGAGGCCAGGGAATTCCGGGAAGGACATAGATATTCAGAAGCATGAAGTTCCGTGCCATGAGCCTACATCTTCCTGCAGAATAACTATGCCAACTAGTTAGCACCCCACGAGAATCAGTGGGACCAAAACCCACATGGATCGTTAAATGTGGCTCAGATCGTGTTAGTAACCAGTGTGTGAGAAACTACTGGAATTCGGAATTTATTCACTCAGCAGGTGTCTATCAGTGCCTGCTGTGTATCAAGCACTGTTCTAGGTCCTGGAAATACAGCAGGGGAGAAAAAAAAATAGTCCACATTTGTTACACTCACAGAACTGACTTTCTGGTGGAGGAAGATAAAAAAAAATTAACAAATAATTAGCAAGTAATCCAGAGCATATTCTTTGGCCATAAATATTGTAGAGAAAAATAAAACACATGGGAGAAATAGGGCATGTGTTTGTGTGGAGAGAGGGTAGGGCTGTAATTTTAAATTGATCAGGGAAAGCCTCAATTAGGTGAGGGTAACATAGAAGTGAAAACCTAGGGGTGAGGGAGCCAGTCATCTGGGTATCTTGGCAAAGAGTCTTCCTGGAAGAGGGACGCAGGTGCAGATCCCAAGGTGGGGCAGGGCGTGCCTGGTATGTTTGGTGAGTGGCAGGGAAGACGTGAGTGTGTGGTGAGGGCACAAGACGGGCAGGGATGGCATGAGGCGTCTGCTGAGTGCAGACGGTGTAGAGCCCTCTGTGTTACCGTAAGGTCTGTGGCTTCTGCTCTATGTCATATGAAGCCACCTGGGGGATCCCAGCAGGGGAGTGCCAGGGTCACTCTGGCTGTTGTGTTGGGATTAGACCATAGAGGCGAGGGGAGAAGCAGGGAGACCAGTTAGAGGTTATTCTGATTCAAGAGAGAGAGAAATGATGATGGCTTGGACCATTTCCATCACCCCCAAAAGCTGAGGGGGTATTTTAAAGGGGAAAAAGTGATGCACAAATATAAGATAGTTTTTGTCGATAAGTTGCTACTGTAGGGCCTCATTGTAATGTCATTTATTATTACCACGAGTCTGGTTTTATTCAGACATTTTAGTCAGACATTTATTCCACACCAACTGCGCACCAAGCCCCCTATAGGGCCCTGGGGACAGCAAGTAAGATCTGACTTCTACCTTTGGGAAGCTCTCAGTGTGGCAGGATTATAGATCACGGAAAATATAACATCACCAGCACCAAAAACAATGCCAGCTGCGGCAACATGATTATTTTATAAATATGTTGGGAACATTAGCCAAAATGTATTGAGTGTTTACTTTGTGTTAGACATGTGCCTGTGGGTGCTATTATGACTATGATATGCAATTGTTGTAATTATTCTATTTTGATGGTCTCCCTTATAACCAAACTAGACTGCTACAAAGTTTGTGTAACCTCATATAACAGCTTAAAAATGTTATTTCTGTGCTCTGCAGCCCAGCGTTACCAAGGACTCTGACACCCTAGTGCTGGTCAAAAACCCATTCCAGAAAATGCATGCGCCACTTTTTCCAAAATCTCTTCTCCCCTTAATAACATACAAAATCATGTTACTAGTACCTTCATCTCCCTGGTTTGCCAGCCTACAAAAGTCTTCCTTATTGCATGTCTTTTTTTTTTTTTTTTTTTCCTTTTAATAACCTGCCTTGAAGAAAGTTAAGCTGAAACGTCTGCTCGGCTTCCAAGATGCTGCCGCCCAAATCACATGCGCTTCTCTGCCTCTGCAGCTGCCTAGCACTGGTTCATCCTTTTGACTGGCAAGACCTAAATCCCATTGCCCAGATTAAATTATCAGGTAAGAGGCAGATTTGTTCCAGGGCTTGAGCTACTGTTGCCAGCCTCCTGGTGGTCCCAGGGAAGTTGCGTGTGTGGGCTTCTAAGAATATGGCAGTGGAGAGCCTCCCTCTCCTGGAGGAGGGGAGGGCCTCACTCTCTCCTCTTCCTACGAAAACTAGAGCAGCGCCTTCTTCTCCAACATCAGGACTGCAGGACGGCCCAGGAGGAGGCATTTTCAGACAAGCTGGAAACTCAGGTCCCAGTCACTGAGGAGAAGGTCCTCATCGCCCCTTCTCTGCCTCACAGCCCTAACCCCCTCCCACCCAGCACAGTAACACACCTCCCTTGGAGTTCCCCCAGAGGCAACCCTGAAACCCACCCCCACAAAGGTGAGGAAGAGGCAGGTGTCTCCATCAGCAGGTGTCGTCCTGTTTGGTTGTGGGAAAGGATGACAACTGAGAGTCTGGGATCTAGAGAGAGTCAACCTGTCTGTCTACTGACAGGGAGCAGCAGGGACCAGTAGGCACTGGGAGCTCCAGATGAGAATAGATGTGAATCACTTGCTTTTATTTACCTTGCAGTGGGAGGCAAGGAAAGGAGGATGGCTTAGACAGGCCCAGGAGTGTTGGCCAGAGTAGGACAGCCATCTCCAGGGGGGGACATCTGCCATCACCTAGAAGGACCTCAATTGCAAAACGATTACGTCTGGGGCTTCATGACTTCCTGCTAATGCCAGAGGGTTGTGATGCATGAACGCCTCTGTCTGGTCCCCCCAGGGGAGCAGGGCAGGGTGGCCTCTGAAAGGTGCCCTGTTGTCTGTACCCACAGACTCACACACCTGGGTAGATAAGGCTGCTCTGAACCTCGTTGTTCAGGCTGGATGGGTGACTCCTTACTGTGACATTTCCAAAAGACATTTCATAACTCAGTGCCTTATAAATTTTGCCCGCTTCATAGTTGAGAAAATGAATGCATCAGCGTCAGGGGGAAATAAATGAAGAGGAACTTTATCTTGTATCCGCATCTGCCTAGCAGGTGGCATCGTATCTCACAGGTCCATTCATGTAGCAACTCTTACCAGGAAGCTGAGGCATGAGTAACACACTGGTGACTAAGACAAAGGGCTTATATTCAAGGAGCTGGCAGCCTGGTTAAATTCATTTTCCTATTACCTTTTCCATCAATTGGGAACAGGTAGCATCTTACATGATGAGCAAATTCTCACCAAGGAGACATTTATATCACTTTCTATTGGTACAGGGTGGGAATTTCAAAACATGTTCTATGTCCCCTAGTGTCTGAAAATCATTGGAAAGCTATTGTGGGACAGACAGAAACTGCAGGACACTGCGTTATTCATCTCTTGATACCCAAAAATAAATGCATAAATATTTTTTAAATTAGAAATCGTTTTTCAATAAAAGATGAAAATAATAGATGATTATTTGTATTATTCTTACTAAATGGAGCCATAGAAAATACTGTTATGCAGGTAAAATGCTTATAAGCAAGGCTAGAGATATCCCGTTTGCCAATGGAGGACGTAAGGCCATATAAAAAATGTAATTTTCCTGGCATGTGTACAGTCCATCTCTAATCCCAGGAAGGGTTATCAGGACTATTTGACAAATGAATGTCACCAAAAATGTGTAATAAGATTAATAGCATACCTTAGGTTCTAACGCTCCTATTAAAATAACGCTGAATTAAAGTAGGAAGTGACATAAATTTATAAGTTCTGAACCACAAAACTAAGTCCTCTAGAGAGTGGCCGTTCCACCTGGCATGTCTCCTCCCTGCCTCTTCCTTTGTGGTGAGTCCTGACAGATGGTTTGAGGATAGGAAATACAGAACCATAACCAGATTAGCTGCAGGCTGGTGAACCTTTTCTGCAGCTGCCCTGGCAGTAACCAGCCACAGGGACCTGGAGACCTATAACCCCAGCCTGGGTCAGCGCCAAGTTTGCCGAGACCGTCTCAGGGGTCAGGCGTCTTGGGATGGGCAGACCTGCGGCCTCCCCTTGACCCGGGCTCCCGATTGCTGACGGATGCTTTTTGGTGGAGCAAGCCTCAGAGGACCAGGGCGCACCTTGGGTGATGAGACAAGGTTCCCAGGGCCCAGAGGGAACTGAGATCTCACAAGGGGAGCCTTGTGCACCTTGGAACCTTCCCAAGGCTCTAGAACTGAACTCCCAGCTCCAGAGGTGGCGCCTCCGAGGCAGCTGCGAGTTCTCCGGGGCCCCTCAGCAAGTCTGCGAGCCAGGCCACGGCTGCCCGTGGGCGGGGCCGCCGCGGGGCATGGGCTGCTCGCCCCGGAAGGCCTACCCTGCCACCCTCTGGGCTCGACGTCTGCCCGTTACCTCACGAAGGACCGCTCAGTAGACAGTCTTAAATGGGGGAGAAAAAGCCTTTCGTAATTCTAAATAGACCCTAATATGTTAGCCTTACAGGTAAAGCTTTCTGAAGAAATGTTTATGAAGAAATGCCTTGGGTTTTGAATCTACCCGGAGGAAAATGGCATGGCCTCGTTTAGATCTGCTACAACCATTTTAGGGCTTGAGTTTGGGTAGCCAGAGTCAACTAACTCTAGGGAAGGGGCGAACACTACCAGCGGTCTGCCTGTTACGTGTTCTGTGTGGGCTATTTGGCTTATATTATCACTTTATCCTTACAAGTATCCTGGGGGCTGGCCAAGTGCTTTACCCCCACTTCACCAATGAAGATCAGAGAGGGGAGTACATTGCTTAGGCCAGAGCGTCGTAGCTTGTCAGATGGACAGCTGGAATCCAAAATGGGATCACCTGGCTCCAATACCAGGGTCCATTCATCTCAGCCACTGTCTTCCTCGGAACTAGCCCCTACCACTTGGCCAGGAATTGCTGACCATGTGTCAGACCAGGTGGGCTGGTACCTTAGCCCAGTACTTCTTACACTTGGATAGGCATGGCTTTTCTGATTCAGTGGAATCCAGGTGAGGCCTAAGAGCCTCATTTCCAAACTCCCAGGTGATGCCAGTGATGCTGGTCCATGGACCAACTTTGAGTAGCAAGGCCTTATGTATGGAAATGCTCATCCCTGGCAGGGGCTTCACACAAGTCATCCACGTGGAGGATGTAATGGGCGTCTTCTCATGACTCAAAACCTTTCTGAGTGATGCCCTATGGTATTGATGTGGGTACCACACCTAACATCGTTCTCAGGGTCTACGTGGCAGAGGCAGAGTGCGGTGGGAAGCACGGGGGACTCTGTCTGGCAAAGTCATCACCTCTCACAGTCCAGTGGAGGGAAAAGAGCAGGCGGGCTGAATCGGGAAGAGCCAAAGTCTAGATACGCTGACACATGGTCTCACCATCCTGAGATCATCCTGGACTTGACTGGGGGTTAGGAAGGAGGAGAACAGGTGAAACTTCGGGTGTGTTGAAGGGTTTTGGCACCAGAGAGAGAAAACCTCTCAAGAGTGGGCAGGTGAAAAAATATATGCCACCAAGCATTTGGCAGAAACAAAAGAGACCCAGCGACAGCGAACAACTAGGTTCAGCTCTTTTCACAAATATTTATTGGGCACCGATTATGTGCCAGATGTGAAGATCTGAGGATACAGAGATGTGGATACAGCTCTTATGAAACAGCCTTGTGTGAGGGACAGAGTGTGTAAACACAATTTTAATATGATAAGAATGATAAAAATATATATAGGGAATTGATTTTTTGTTTGTTTTAGAGTTCAGGCTTTTTTTAAAAAATTGAAGTATAGTTGATTTACAATGTTGTTTTAGTTTCGGGTGTACAGCAAAGTGATTCAGTTATATGCACATACATATGTTTTTCAGATTCTTTTCCATTATAAGTTAGTACCAGATACTGATTATGCTTCCTCCAGGGAATGGATTTAATACTGAGGATGAAATGATTAAGTCTGGGGGATCAGGGAAGGCTTCTGAGAAGACCTGACATCCAATCAAGATGTTAAAGGCTGAACAGGAGTTTGCCCCGGGGATTTTAAACACGGGGAATAGCATTTACTAAGGTGCAGAGGCATCGGAAAAGCCCAGTGTGTCACTGGGGAGCGCTGAACACATGGAAGGGAGATAAAGAGGAAGAGTAGGAGGCGGTGGACCTCCCGGTCATGGAGGGTCTCTTACAGTGCCCGGAAACTTGGGATTCAACTTGTGCACCTGGGAACCTCCAGGAGTTTCAACCCCAGAACACTGGAAAGATAAGCCACACCATGCTGGAAGACGTGTGTAGATTTACCTACAGCCTCCAAAACCCCCTTCCAGAAAGATTCCAATATATTCCCTTGTCAAGAAAAAAACACCGGGTGAGAGGAAGGCACAGAGGATTTTAAGAATTGCCTGCTGAGATTTGTCCTTTAAATCACTGCAGGAGCTGTGTGAAGGATGCATTTGAAGGATGCATTCAAGGTGAAGAGGACACCCAGGAGAGATGGCAATTGTCTGGTTAGGAGACAGTGAAGGTGTAAATGAGACAGTTGAGCTAGAGGGTTAGGAACATATTGGAGAGAGAATTCTAAGCTAAAAACAAACATTGGAAACTGAAACTTGGATGGTGGGGATTGGGGAGAAAGAGTTAGGAGAGTAGCATGATTTGCAGGTTTCTATCTTGGGCAACCCAAGTTAGGGAGTTCTGGGGCTGCGGGCTGTGTGGTTGGGGAATGAAGGAGGGGAGTTAGGAGACGGTCCTTTAGTTTCATTTTGGACCATAGGCTTTGCCGTTCTTTATGGGAAGGATGTCAGATGGAGATATCCAAGGGGAAGCGGCGAGCCCAAATCTGAAATGTAAGGTCAAGTTCACATTTAGGCAAAACAGATTTGGGAGGTGGTTTTTCATATGCTCTGGATCAGAGTAGAAGCTAAGGGCAAGGCTGTAAGCATTAGGAGGTGATGATCCTTAGCATCTTGGGTGAAGTTCTACGTCTACGTCCATCTTTCCCCCACACGGCCCTTTGCACGCAGCAGGCCCTCAATAATTGTGTGTGTGTTTTACTCTGTTAGTGAAGAAATGAAGGAGGCCAGAGACATGATGGGCAGATACTTGATTCCCTTGGAGTTTCTTTGCATAATAAGATCTGGAGTGTAATGGATGACAAGTGAGGGACTATTGACCTGTTTTCCAGCCTGGGTCAATAAAATACAAGGTCTGATGGCTACTGCAAGCTTTGGTCGAACGAAAATCCCCAGAGGAAATGGATCTTATGCCGTTGGTTGTACAGACTTGATGTTTGATTACACGGATAAGGTAATGCTTTGATTTGTACCACTTTTCCTTATATTCTAATATTGACTGTGGCTGTGGCCCACTAGAAGGTTTTGAAACTTGACCTTGCCCTCCCCTGAGAGGAACTCATTTTGCCTTTTGGGAACCTTTAAAAAAATTTTGTGTGTGGGGTAACTAGGTTATTTATTTTTTAATGTAGGTACTGGGGATTGAACCCAGGACTTTGTGCATGCTGGGCACGTGCTCTACCACTGAGCTATACCCTCCCCGCTGGGAGCCTTTTGCTAGTTAAATCATTCCTGGTTCGTTGCTGTCATCAGATTAACTTCTCTATAAACTCTCTTTCCCCCCCCACCCCCTCTCTAACAACAGAAACCAGGCTGCTCATACTCATTCACTCAGAAAGCATATTGTTCTTTTTCTCTTCATTTTGACTATATTTGGGTCCCTACTAATTAGATATGCAAAATTGCTGTTGGAATAGGTTTGAGAAGCCACTTGACTAAAAGTAACCTTAATTTCTTTCCTCTACAGGGCACCTTCTTGCGTTTGTATTATCCATCCCAAGATGACAATCGCTCTGACACCCTTTGGATCCCAAACAAAGAATATTTTTGGGGTCTCAGTAAATTTCTTGGAACACACTGGATGATGGGCAAAATTTTGAGCTTTTTCTTTGGTAAGATTTCTGTTGCTCTAGAATCTAAGAAAAATACTGGGAAACAGCGAGCGTGGCAGGCAGTTAAAGACCCAAGGAGATGGTCTCCAGTCTAAACATCTCCTAAGATGACACACTTGCTTCTTAAAAGGCCAGGTAACTATCTGAGAATCGAGGGTTCTCGTTTTGTCCGTCCTGAATGTGATGGGATAGGTGGAGGGAGTGGAAGCATCAGACTTTCAGACCGGCTCTAACATCTCTCTGTGGCTGGTCTCACTTTTCCTTCTCACATACTCGGGGAGGGTGGCAGTGATACGGTGAACTAGCAGCTGGGCTGGCGTGACCACCACCTGTGTACATGCTCTGTGCTAAGGTGCTTTCTACAGTCAGGAAAAAGGGAAGGAAAGCTGAAGCCATCATAACTGTCCAGATCCAAAACAAAGGAGTAAAAGCTATTTCTTACTCATTATAAACAGGGAACTTAGTCTCCTTCCCATCGCCCACCCCAAGGGGCCAGCCTTTCTCCCTAGGACCATCTGATGAGCTTTCATCCCTTCATTTGTCTACATTTCACTGATGCTCATTTGTTCTTCCTTATCTGTTTGACCAGACACTACTGTGGGGCTGGTGTTAACTATGTCTTCGAATTCCCCCTCAAAAATGCCTGTAACTTTTGGCATTCATTTTAAACATCTCCTTGGAGTTTTCTTAAGAACCACTTTATGATAGAAATGATGAAAACCCTGTAACTACACACCGTTATGGTGCTGAATAATACCTAAGTCACTTCCCCAGCTGTCATCACATTCATTTCCGATGAGCACACCTCCATTTGCTGATGAGAAAGCAAAACACAAATGATGGATGGTAATGATGACAATAACAAGTGGGAAGTGAAGGAAAAGACAGTATCTTCCATTCTTGAGCCCTTTACTAGGTGACTGGATAGGTACCCTTTACACATATTCATACTTAAATATATTTCTCACAAAACCCCTATGAGGTCAATATCATTTCCTTCATTTTACAGAAGAGGAGTCTGAAGGTCAGAGAGTTCTCTGAACTTGCCCAAGGTCAGGAGCAAGTGAGTGTTAGAGCTGCGTCCAAAGCTACATCTGAGTGTGAAGTCAAAGGTCTTTCCACCTTTCTCTTGACCACGGTCAGGTTAGAATGAGAGGAGTCTCTGATTCAGAGGTTCTGGGTCTCAGTGAAATTAATGTTCCTGAGGTTTACTGGTAGTTTGGTTCAGAACATTTCCTTTGAAGTTTTGCCAAAACCTGGTATCGGTGATAAGGACCAGACTTCCTGAATACACCTCTAAGTAGGAAAATGTCCCACCTCAAGTTCAGACCTGGTGGTGAGAACTGATAATGGATGACCCTATGGTCTTAGGAAAAACACATGGTTCAGGCCCTTGGTTGGTGGATCTCTAGCAGAAGACTTTGTAATGAGTTTACTCTTATTGCACAAACACATAAATTTCATGGGTCAGGATTTTACACTGAGGAGATGCACATTAAATTAACCAGCAACATTCAAGTCAGAGAAAGCACTCATTATAATCTCCCACTGCTGTCTAGGTTCAATGACAACTCCTGCAGCCTGGAATTCCCCTCTGAGGACTGGTGAAAAATACCCACTAATCATTTTTTCACATGGTCTTGGAGCCTTCAGGTAAAGTTTCACAGGTTAAGCAATTTTAGCCTCTAGGGATCAAGGACTGAATACATGTTTTTGCCCCCAAAAAGGGATAGCAGATTTTGGAGTGTCAGGCTGGCCCCTGTCCTGGAGGAGTTGGGGTTCCTCAAGAATTAGCTGTGATCTGTTACTGATTATCAAGCTATTATCTATTGATCATTCCTAGCCCTGTCTTTTCCTGCTTCCGGCTCTTGGAGGCCGGCTTTACCACAGAGGAGAGAGCATGTTGCATTTTTGGCTGTGTATGTACACTCTCAAAATAGTCCACTGTGTTAGTTCAGGTCCTCCGAGAAATAGACATCATGATTGGATTAGCTGTGAAAGCCGTTGATTGAGAGAAAGGCCTGTGAAGGGTGGAAGGGAAGGAACAGAGAAGATGGGAAAAGACTTCAGACCGTGATGCGGCTGGACACCTGGGAAGGAGAAGGGAAACAGAGAAGGGCTAGATGTGAAGAGCCTCAGACGGCAGCACGTTCTAAGCAGGACTAGGCCAGGCTGACGGAGGGAGTGCTCGCCCCAGAGCTGCCCGTCAGAGGAGTCCTGCATCTCACAGGAAAGGGTCTGTGTTAAACCCACACCGTGTCCAGTCACTGGGACCAGCACACCTGGAAGCATAGCTTTCACTCGAACATGGTGGTGGACCCGCAGGGGCAGGAGCTGGCTGGGGTCTTCGTCAGCTCTGGTCTCTGTGCTGTGATGTCTGAGGGGCCCGCTCTTGTGGCCATCACACCCTGTCCACTCTCTCCCTGCAGCTTCTCAACTGCCCCCACCCCACCGTCTTCCACCTCAGAGGATCGTAAGACGTTCAGAACAGAAACGGTGGCTTTTAGCTGGAAGGAAGTCGGGGAGCATCTGCAAAAAGAAATCATCTCCAGGTCTTCAGCTGTGGTCCAGCTGGTTACCTGATTTTTACCAGACCAGCGCTTGGCATCTTAGGGGCCGAGGGCCAAAGCCAGCCTGCTGCCTGTTTCTGTAAACAAGGTTTTATTGGAACAGAGAGCCACACTCACTCATTTTCCACATTGTCTCTGCTACTTTTGTGCTGAGCTGAGTAGTTGTGACAAATAACGTATGGACGGCGGAGCTAGAAGTAATTACTCTCTGGCCTTTTATAGGAACGCTCTGCTGATCCCGGTACCAGACTCCTTTCCTTTCCTGAGCTGGTCCTGCATCATCCGGGGTAGACGACATAGTTGCCACCTGCCTCCTTTTATTCTCTGTGGACGTCTCCTATTGAACACATGATGGGAGAAGAGATTGAGCAGAATGGAGACGTGGAGGGGTTATAAAAGTAGTTGCTTATTAGCACATAACTCTTACCTGTCTCACCCTGTCCCGTCACTTACATAACGGCTAACATGTGTTTAGTATTTACCTTATTTTAGAAATGGGTATAAGCACCGAAAATGTGTCAACTTACTTCGTCCTTACAGTAATCACCCCAGGGACCATTCTATTACAGCGTCACTCTTCTGCAGATAAAGAACCGAGGCGGAGGAAAGCTAAGTGGCTTATCCAAGGCAGACAGCTGATACATTGGGCGCCCAGGATCCAAACACCTGCAGTGGTCAGAGTGCAGGTCCTGTTCTCTTAAGCATCACACAGAACTGCCTTCCTGTGCAGTCTACCTTATCTTATCCAAACCTCGCAACTATTCTAAAAGAAAGGCTTTATGATCCCCATTTTACAGGTGACAGAAATCGAGTAATGTAATCACCTCAAGTCACCTTGCTGGCAAGCGGCAGAGCCAAGATTAAAACCCAGAACTCTCAAAGGCAATATTTATAACCACTGCACTGGAGTTTCTCAACCTTGGTACCACTGACATCTTGGACTGGATAACTTCACGTTGTGGGAGGTGGTCCTGTGCACTGTAGGGTGTTTAGCAGCATCCCCCTACCCACCAGATGCCAGTAGCACCCTCCCCCACTCATGATCATGAAAATACCTCCAGACGTGGTCAAATCCCCACCAAGGGGTAATGTCAGCCCTCTTTGGGAACCACAGCTCTCTGCTTTACCCCAGGGCACCACCTCAGGGGTGTAACAGCCTCCATCCTCCCAGGTCTATTAGTGGACCCGACTGACAGATGATTGCTTTCCTCTTTTTGTTTTGAAGGACAATTTATTCTGCTGTTGGCATTGACCTGGCATCTTACGGGTTTATAGTCGCTGCTGTAGAACACAGGTATGTCTTCTGCTATGTGGCTGAGTCCTGCTTTTCATAGAAGTTTGTGGAAAATGTTGGTAGGATTGTCAACGATGGTTACATGATAAAAAAAAAAAGGAGACTGAGTTTGGTTGTTAAGTATTTAAAAAAACAGCTAACGTTCCTGGAGTGTTTACTGAGTGCCGTCTGTGTTCATACACCATCTCTTCTCATCTTCATCACAATCCTTGAAGATGGTCACCATTATCATTGTTTCAAGGAGGCAGAAAATAAGGCTAAGGAAGGGCAAGTAACTTGCACGAAGCCACACAGAGAGTAAATGGCAGTGCTGGGATTTGATTCCAGGAGTGGGTTTTCAACACCACGGCCTCCCAGAATTGTGAGGATGGAGTGGATTGTTACAGGCGACAGTGTCTTTTCTTAGAACTCCCTTGGGCCTCTTTGATTAAAAAAAATGTGGAGTGGAAGAACAAAGGGAAGTCAGAAAGATTCAAGGATGATGGGGACAAGGAACACGGGTGAGATGGAGAGAAAGAGCAGGTATAAGTGATGGATTCTGTTTGCATCGTAGAGACGAATCTGCATCTGCGACTTACTACTTCAGGGACCAAACTGCTGCAGAAACAGGGAACAAGACTTGGCTCTATATCAGAACCCTGAAACGAGGGGACGAGGAGTTTCCTCTACGAAATGAGCAGGTGGGTTGCAGCAAGAGGAGAGGTGGCGCCATGCCACCTGCCTGCACCACGAGGCCATTTGTTAATTCCATGTTACATATGGTGGACTGTGCCCCTAGGCCCCCTTACTTCCCGTGCCCAGGAGGTCTGTCAAGATTCTCAGAATAATAAAATCCCCTTAATGAAATATCTAGATCATAGTAAAAACAAAGACCAACATCAAAATCCTAGAAGATGACAGTGAATATTCAGAATTCTTTTGCATTAGAACTAAAGGCTTCTTTTCAAAGAGGTGGTATGGAATAGTATTAAGAATCCAGGCCTTAGAATCCAGCTCTACATTTGAATTCTGGTGCCAACACTTTGCGGTGGGATAATCTTGGACAAATTACTTCTTCTTTTTGTTTTGCTTCCATGTTTCATTTGTTACAAAATAATAATAACAGTATCTTTCTCCCAGGGCTTTGAGGAAGATTAAATGAAATAAAGCACATTGTTTTCCACCTCTGTACTGAGTTACATAGTGGGTGCTTTTGACATAGGTTATTGCATTTAATGATACCCACATTTCACTGAGGTAGGCATTATTATACAATGAATGGAAGCTCAGAGAGCTTAAGTAAATCATCAGAGGTCACACAGTGGGTAGGCAACAGAGCCAGGATTTGGACTAAGCTCTAACTACTTGCAAAGCTGGTGCCCAGGTCATGATGCTAGGTTGGGTTCCAATCACTGATCGCAAAGTCCTTTCCCAAACATTTTCCCCATCTGCGACCTCTTAACACAAACTCAAGTAAGGGTTACAACTTTTTACTGTGTCATTTCCTTCTTCGAATCATCACATTAGGTGCGGCAAAGAGCAAAGGAGTGTTCTCAAGCTCTCGATTGGATTCTGGACCTTGATCAGGGAAAGCCAGCGAAGAATGTGTTAGATTTAGAGTTTGGTGTGGAACAGCTGAAGGTGAGTTTTTAAAAAAGCCATTTTCCCCCGGCCTGTACTTCTTAATTGTTCTTTATTGTCTGTTTCACTGCTATAATACAAGGTACAACATTCTAAAGGGCTGCAAAAAATTTAAAAAAAATTTTTTAAAGTACCAGAAAGTGTTTGAGCAGTGAGGCATGCATTAGGTTGAACTACATAAGAAATTGCCGACAGCCAGCTTTGACCTACAAAAATGGCCTTTTCCATATGGTTCAACTTAATATCGCTGGTGGAAGTCTTGTACTTTCTTGGGTGGCTCCTGCATGTTATTGGGCTTGATCTTGAAACGTCGGTCCAAAGTTTTGGACAGAATGTTGGGAGGAGGGTGGAAGGATATCAAAACCGACAGCATGAAAAAGACTCAAAAGTGTGTGTAGGAGGCTGGGGTACAGGGGAGAGGAAGAACTAAGGTGATGGTCTGTTCTCCAGACTCACTGAAGCCCTTGTGCCCCTCAACTAGCCACTCTCCTGTGTCCATGCCTTTGTACGTGTGGTCCGCTTGACCTGACACCCTGTTCCCATGACTCAGTCCTGCTTAATCTGGCATCACCTCCTCCATGAAGCTTTTTGGGGCCCGCTGCCCATCCTAGACTGGGCTCTCTGTCATGTGTGCTTCTTGGCACCACTGCCTCCATCTGCATCATGTGTCTGAACGTCCTTCTTCCCTAATAGACTGTGAGCTCATGGAAAATGAACTACAGAGCCTGGCACAGAGCAGGTGCTCAATAAATAAATCAGGGGATGAACAAATTAATACATGTGGAGTAGGGAAGAGGGAGAAATCAGCAGGATGTCGATGCTTCAAGTGTGGGTGATGAGGAAGACCACCAAGTTCTCTTCTGAACTGTTATGAACATCTGTGTGTGTGTGTGTACATATATGTTTGTATATATCTGTATGTGTGTATATGTACATATATGTGTGTATATTTAAATGTGTGTATGTGTACATGTGAGTGTATACATTTCTAAAGAAAATCAAAGTACTTAACCATGCCTGTGAAATAATAATTTTATGATTCATAAAATCATTGCCAATTCTTTGAACAACCTGTAAGATAGTGATGAATTTACATCGTGTTTTTTCACATAGGACACTATCGATAAGGATAAAATAGCAGTTATGGGACATTCTTTTGGTGGAGCCACGGTTGTTCAGACTCTGAGTGAAGACCAGAGATTCAGGTAAGAGAATGAGGCTGAGCGAGAGGACTCTGAGTTATCGGAAGTGGCGGCGGTGGTGGGGGGGTGATCACACACGTGAGAGAGAATTTATCACATTCTTAGTGAGGGAGAGGTCTTTTGGAGTTTACACGTCTGTTCTTTTGCCTCCATAAAGTCCTCTATATGAATTTTCCTAAACAGAAACCATCTGCTCTTGCTACTGAGAACTCTTCCCATCCCTATCTATTTCTTCTCATTTTTTAACCTGCCTACGGGCTTAACATTTTCATTTGGAAGTTTATGTCTACATATATATTTTATCTGTGATATGATTGTAAAATAAGATTGTCGTCTTACACTATTTCTCGACTTCCCAGATAGCCAGGGAATTGTTAAGTAATTTTTTTTTTTTCATTTTTAAGATGGAGCCTGGGCTAAAATTACATAGTTATTTGGGTGGAAGTCAGGACCCCAGTCTTCTAAGTTGAAGAAATATTTTCTTTCTTGAACCACTTCCTCCCAGACTGATGAGGTCATGTCGAGCCAACCACGTAGAATGTGTGGGATCATTCGTGAAACTTCATCTCACGTTTCTTAAAATCTGTTTCAGCATAAGGGGTTTTTCTTCTTTCATTCTTTTAGCACATAGAATGGAGTATCTGAAAGGCCAAGAAATATAGGATAAATTGCTTTTAAAAAGAAAGTTGGTTACATTGTCAAAGGATCTGCTCCATATGCTTTTCTACAACCCCCAGACACTCTTCCAGGTGAAACACCTCTAAACATAAAGGAATGGGTCCAATTATTACTCTGAAAAAGGTGTAATGAACACACGACAGTGGCCAGAAGGACTAGAAACACAGGGGCAATAGTGCATATACTTTATTTTTTCCAAAGCCCCACAATTTTGAAGAATTACTTATTTAAATATTTACCTTGAAAGATAAAAAATGAATAATAAAAATTTATAAATATTATGTTTTTCCAAAAGTTGCAATTCTTAAATGCCTCCTAAAGAAAATGATTATATAATTCCAAGCTTGCTACCTTATAGAGCTAATCACATCCCCTTCCCACACTGAAGTATGATACCTCTGCAGTGCCGTGAGATAACCCATAATGAACTGGTGTGGTGTGTGTCTATGAATCGCAGCATTATTAGAAATTCCTGTATGTGGGCCAGAGTGTAACCAGCCTTCTTTGATCATTGTCGACCAACATCTGCAGGTGCGGTATTGCCCTGGATGCCTGGATGCTTCCAGTGGGTGATGAAGTTTGTTCCAGGATTCCTCAGCCTCTCTTTTTTATCAACTCAGAACGGTTCCAATACCCTTCTAATATCAAAAAAATGAAAAAATGCTACTTGCCTGATAGAGAAAGAAAAATGATTACAATCAGGTAAGCATTATTAGTAAGTGACATTGCATCATCTGAAACAGAAACTTGGTTAAACGATCAACAGATATCATTTGGTAAATTACAGAATTCTTAAATTTGTTATTTAGGCTTTGAATAAGGGAGAGTATTAGATAATCTCAGTTTCCAAGTGCATTTGCAGTTTTTAAAAAAACTGAAGTATAGTCGATTTACAATGTGTTAATTTCTGGTGTACAGCATAGTGATTCATTTGTATATATGTATTTCTTTTCTTTTTTTTTTATTATAGGCCATTACAAGGTATTGAATATAGTTCCCTGTGCTATAAAGTAGGACCTTGCTGTTTATCTATTTTATACATAGCAGTTAGTATCTACAAATCCTGAACTCCCAATTTATCCCTCCCCACCCTTTGCCCCCTGATAACCGTAAGTTTGTTTTCTGTGTCTGTGAGTCTGTCTCTGTTTTGTAAATAAGTTTATTTTTGTCCTTTTTTTTTTAAGATTCCACAAGGAAGTGGAATCATATGATATTTTTCTTTCTCTTTCTTAGACTGACTGAATGATGGAATACTTCCCTCTACGCTAGCCCTAAAAACATGTAGGCTCGCTTTTATATTTAGATAAAAGTAGGGTGTATACTGATGCAAATTTTAATTACCAACAATACAGCACATTTATTAACACTACTCAAAAAGTTTTCATTTTAAAAAGAGTAACTTTTTAAAGTAGATGGACCTGGCGATCACCATGTGAAGCTCTCTCATGACCCTGCTTCTGGTTATCTTCTTTATGCTTGTGACTCTCTAGTTTGGATGGGAACGTGGGGAAGAGTGAACGGGAGTCGGGGGCTCTTTTTTGAGTAGAGAGAGCTAAAAGAATGGTGCTTTGCTTATAAGCAGCAGTGAAGTGAAAAGGAAGACATGTACTGGGTGGGGCTGGAGAGCTGTGTTTTCACCTTGGATTTCTGGGTAGAGATGTCTGGCCACAAACTGGAGAAGTATAGAATTTGTGTATTACCGATGAAACCTTTGGAGGAAATGAGATCGCAGAGTGAGAAGAGAATTGGTCTGAGAATAGAAATCTCGAGGATGTGAAGAGCAGAGTAGTTGGGGAAGGAAGGGGAGGTGGGATGGCAAGGAAACAGAAGAAAAAAAGCAAGAGAACCAAGTGTCAAATGTCCCAGGGGTCGTAGAAAATGAACACTAAATAAATGGCCATTCTATTTGATGCTAGTCTGTTGGTGAATTTAAAGTTCAGCAACAAGGGATATTTATAAGGTGCTTAATGGTTTATTTTATTTTTTAAAAACAATCTAATGCATTTGACGTTATACCAAGAATGATATATTCTGTAGAAAAGCAACTGGAATCGCTGTATACAAGACATGAACTACAGGTTGGCATGCCACAGGTGAACAATATGGGTTTAATAATAACAGTAATCATAACCATTCATATTTATTGCGTGTTTCCTATGAGTCAGACCTTAGGCTACAATTTTGTAAGCTGGTGCTTACAGTTTAAATAATACAAGGCAAAGTTTTGTTTGTCTGTTTTTTAATGTATTTAATCCAAGGCTGAAATGCAAAGTGTTTTGGCCAACAGCACATAGATGTAAGTTAAGTGTGATGGAAAGGAAGCAGGATTCTGGCTGAGTTTACAGCCCCTTCAACACAAAACACATTCCATCTTCTCAAATTGGAAGTAATCTAGTCCTCTAAAAAGCTGGCATCGTCTCTTCTAAAACTAAGACGCCGAGTAAGACAGGAATCTTTGCGTTATTTATTTAGAGGGGAAGATGAATATATACTGTAGGACCCCTCAATGAGCAGCCTGTGACCCGCAAGTACATCTCAGGAGAACAGTTCTATAAGCTTTGTTTCCTTGGTTTTCGGGAAATAGGCCAACCAGGCCAGCATCTGCACCCTAACTACAAAAATAACTCCGTCAAAGTGATTTGCAAATGTCTCCTTTCTCTTTCAGGGGTTCAGTCCATCAGAATTTTGCTGACTTCACTTTTGCCACGGGCAAAATCATTGGATGCATGTTCACACTGAAAGGAGACGTAGATTCAAACGTAGCTATTGGTCTTAGCAACAAAGCTTCGTTAGCATTCTTGCAAAAGCACTTAGGTAAGAAACTCATATTCTTTAGGTAAGAACTAGTAGTCATAAACCAGATGATGCTGAGGACAAAACTGTCTGTCTTAACTCAGCGTTAGTCCCATTTTAACTGTTTCCAATTGGTTTACAACTGAACGTAGCAGTACATCAGTTTGAAAACAAAAACTTGAGACATTTAATTTTGCTCACTGTACATCATAGGCAGCAAGCCTACGTGCTAAAGCTGATCGTCTCCCTGTGGAGACTGGGGTGGACTTCCACGCTGACGTTAAACACAGCACAGTGTCCCAGTCCCATCTCTCATTCAGATGTGGCTGCCACCTGGCAGCTCAAGGCACACCTCGTCCCCTGAGTCAGGAAGCAGTCTGTGTAATTTGTGAGGCGAGGGTGCCACCTAGAGGCACTCAGCTGTTTAACGCTCTCGAAAGCTTACTATGTTTATTAACATTTATATTTTACAGGACTTCAGAAAGATTTTAATCAGTGGGATTCTTTCATTGAAGGGGAAGATGCTAATCTTATTCCTGGGACCAACATTGACACAACCAACCAACACGCCACTCTGCAGAACTCTACAGGAACAGAGAAATAGGATTTAGATTAAAAGAGCTTTTAAAAAGTCTGATTTAAAAACTGAGAGAGCGTGTGTGTGTGTGATTATAATGTATTTTCTCAAATAACTCATATTTTAAAATGTAGGCTATACCACAATAGTGATTAAAGCTTGGATTGAGATTTTTTTCCCTTTAAATGTAAAGAAAGGCTACATATAAAAATCATACCAGCCTAAATTCTAATTTTACTAAAATGATCCTTTATCAGTGTCAAAATCAAAAACTGATTTTACGCGACTTTGATGAGCAAGTATGTTACTAAAACAGGCACAATGCCACTGAAGATGTGTTACAGTGACCTAACACTCCCTAAAAAAAATCGTAAGAATAGATTTTCTTGCCTCTTTTTTCTACTGTGAGTAGGAGAATTGAGTTTTAGCAACATGGTGTGCTAGGTGGGTTTACCAGCACTTCCCTTTGACCTTTGGTCGTGGTGAGAAAAATTAGACCAAGCGGGTAATAAAGCCATTGCTCTCCTGTGGGACTGGGGGTCCTGTACCATGTCTGCGTGGGGAGTGACAGGTGAGAATATTGGTGATAAGGCAAAGGCAGCAGGTGAAAGCAAGTTGGCATTTTTTTTTTTTGCATTTTCTTTAGTGGTTTTTCTCTGATGCACTCTGTTTACTAAAGAGAGGTGTGTACACAGGACCAGGATTCCAGCCACCACATGTTACTGACTCACTCAGAGCTGCGGAGGATAAGCAGCTTTCAGACATAATTTTAACTGCTTCATTTCCCATTCATTTTATTTAATGGATGATTTTAATTTTACGTGTAGTCGTGCAGGTAGGGGAACACAGTAAGCAGACGTAAAAAGGTAGCTTAATGATTTCTGTACTTAGGCATCTGAGAGTCGTGGAAAATGTGTTGTTTCCCCAGGGGTATAAAAATGTATGCCACTCATCAGTTAAGTTTTCTGGTCTAAGTGTGGTCTTGTTCCTATGAATTCTCCACAGTTAAAGTTTAATGGCAGCCTGTGTGAACGAGGATAATTAGTACTTGGGAAGCAAGCCTGGTTGACTCTTAACTATTTCATCCCTACCCCTTTTGCCCTGTTTACAAGTAATTGTGTTTCCTGGTGTGGCACTCAGACCTATCTTAAAGTTTTAATATGCAAAATCACTCATTTTGAGAAATGTGATTTCTCCTAGCCTATAGCTATTCAGATTAAAAAAATTTTTAATAGGGAGTTCAACCCCCTAGCATGAAATGGAAGGCTTTCCATAAACCAGTCCTAATGCATCTTCTCTGACCTTTTCTCCCAGTAATGAACTCACATCGATAGCTCCGACATGAATGAGCCAAACTTGTCTGGGCATTATCCCAGGGACAAGTAACATACTCATCTAACCTCAATGATGCTTAATGTAAAACCTTCTCCTTTTTACTAACTGGAATGATACCCAATTAAGGGTCTTAATTCTCACTCTTCCCGTCAGGGTTCAGGGGCTCACATGTACATCTTTTCCCCGCTCTCCCATAGCAAATCTTCTTACTCATTTGAGAAATGGATAACCGTTCCAATTGTACTGGTGTCCCATTCAATAGCACCTCTTTAAAATCCTTGGTTGGTGGCACAGGCTGATGCTAAAAGGAGAAAATACCTGCTGACAGGATCCAATGACTTAAGGTTTAAAAAAATATGTAACCTAGAATCATGCATACTGAGTATCTTTCAGGGAAAAGAATAAACTATGTATCGAATGCCTACTCTTTTTCAGGCACTTTACATAAATGATTTCTAATCTTAAAAACACTGCAAGAAAAGTTTTATTAGCCCCATTTTACAGATGAGGAAGGTCAAGGCTCAATGATGTTATAATAACCTGCCTGGGTCACATGTCAAGTAAGATCAGTTTCCTAAAGCCAAGTCTACACTTTGCATACTGTCACCTACACAAAACTGTGTTTTAAAAGCATGGATTTGGAAAGTTAGATGGGTCTAGGTTTGATTAAGTCTCTGAGATTAGCTGGCTCTTTGACCTGAGGCAGGTTATTTAATCTTCTCTAAGACGCTTCAATTTTCTTACCTATCAAATATGGATAATATTAATATGCACCTCAGAATCAAGGATTAAATGAGAAAATGCATTTAAAGTACCGGCTGAGTGTCTAACGCATCAACGCTGCAATTTACTGCTACGATGTCTCCCCCAGTTGGAGAACTGTGGTTCGTTCCATTACTACAGACAGTCTACAATCCACAGGTATTCCAGAATCCTGTTTCCTCTTCAATGAAATGAGACCACTATCTCTTTAAAGATAAACTTTATTCAAATCTTGTGTCATATTAGTACACTTCAAAATTCAAACAATATTAGTCAAAGCTAGACAGAAGGGCAAAGCTTCAGAAACGAAACAAAAATTCTGAATTACTGCTAAGAAAGCCATCCTCCCAAGCAGCATCACGTACTTGTCAGAAAACCTCTAATTTTCTATTTTGAACACCAGACACTATATGCAAAAGAAACCAAAACAGTTTTTTTTTTTTTGAAATGTGAGTCATGTGTTAGTCAACTGTTTAGCAAAATAAATCCTCCCAACTGATTAAAACGAGAACACGTTTACAGGGAGAGGAAAGCATCCCAGCTCCGTATATACAGCAACAGCACTGTGGATGCACCGCGCAGGCGGCCCAAGACCTGCTTGGTTTTCAATGCGCATCAAAGTTTTCAAAAGTGACAGCTTCCTGTGACTACACGCTCTGAATCATCTCGCTCAGTTGGTCTGGGAGAGATGCCGCTTGCTGTACAAGCAGCTCCTGACTGGCCACATCCGTGGATCCACAGTTAAGTCTCTCCGTCACCTCCAGACCCCCTTTCTGCAACAAGAAGAGAAAAACCTCAGGTTGAGAAAGAAACACAAAAAGAAGAAAATAATTTACATGGGTGCTACCATGACAAAATTCACATCCTCCAAAAAGGGGGAGTGGGGACAGATGAATATTCTAATTGCTACAGGGGGTTATTCCTACAGAAACGATTTAAAAAAATGTTTTGGTCCTCACGCTGTACCTATTATCAAATAAAGTTTCTGTAAAAGATTATACTGGGCATAAAAATCCAGAAACATTGACTGTGTTATTGCTGTTTTCCATTGTTGTTATTACAATATTAGTATTTTTTTCCTCCTAAATACAAAGGCTTTGGGAAAAGTTCAAGTTGCTTTTCAAAATGAAGAACACTCTTGTTAACTGCTGTTTGCATACGCTCATACCTTAGATGGACTCCTGTCAGATTTGGGTATGCCGTTCCAGACGTTCTCAGGGTCCACTACCTCCTCCATACCATCCGAAAGGTTCAAAACCTACAAGAGAAAAAAAAAATTAATAAAAACTGGTAGTTCCAAAAACTGATTTATGCTATGGTTACATAGCAATCCTTTTAAAAATGAAGTACTTTAAAAGGCAATTAAAATGATTTTGTTAAACTTTAATATTACAGTTCCAGTACTTCAGCTCCAACGGAGTATCTATGCCTAGAGGTCAAACACAGATAAAATTTAGAACTCGAGAAATTCAAAATGTGATGGAGAAACATGCCACTAAGCAGATAACACAACGTACAGACTTCTGCAACAGGAGGTACAGGAATATAACATGGGTATAAAGCTTTTTCGGGGGAAGAGGGTGAAGAGATGGGGACATTGAGGAAATAAAGCTAGTGAATGTTTCCTGGAAGAGGCAAAGGCTAATCTTTTAAAGGCAGGTGGAAATTAACCAGCTTGGGAAGGGGACAGAATACAGGCAAATAAAATTACATTATTAAATACATCATGGAAGGCAAACACAATAGTATATATAAGAGAAATCAAGCAGTATGGTGTCCATCTTACTCCCAACGGAGTAAGACCTAAGGCTGGAGAGATACGTGGGTGCTCAGCCCCAGAGAACCTCCTATGGCATGTTAGTGAGCTTGGCTTTTCTCCTCTAGACTAGTGGTTCTCAGATTTTAATGGTGTAAGAGTGCACAACCCAAATCCTTCTTCTAGAACTACTCAGCCAGCCAGCCAGGGCAAGGAACAGGAATATACATTTAAGAAATGTACCAGGTGATTATGACACAGATGGTTTTCAGACCACAGGAAAAACACAATATGCTGGAAGTATCTAAAAGCTTTCACACTAGGGAATGAGGTAGTCAGATTTGCATTTGGCAGACTTCCCACTGGCAGTGTGGGATACTCAGCTGAAGGAAGATTAGATGTAAACCAGTAGAAGGTTATTCGAGGAATCTAGTTGTGGAATGAGGGACAATCAAGGCAGTGGCATTAGGTATAACAAGTTTTAACTATGGGGTAAGAAGTAGAAAGTGCAGAACTCAGTGACTGATGGGATTTCGGGGCTAAGGGAAATGAAAGCGACCTGGATGTTACATGTGGAAACTTTTAAAATCATTTTTGCACCACATCGAATTATCAGGGGGGATGAGCAGGGAAACATCTGTTCAACTGGATTTTCCAGTCTGATAAAATGGTTAAAGTTTCCCTAATAATCTGCAAGTACACTTTGAGATGAAGGACTTCCATTTTACTTACCTTTGTGCCTTCTTCAACTATTTCCAAAATCTCACATTTAGACCACGTGTTTCTTAGACTTGACCACACAACACATTGGGATCCAACGGTAAATCCTTTCAGAGTGTAGGTGTTCTCTGGCTGAGCTGCCAAGTTGAAGAGAGGAAGACTCGATGCACGTTAACTCTTAATCCTTTAACGTTAGATACGCAAAGCACTTCCTAATCTGCGTTGACTATTTCTGTACAGTCAATGTCATGCATGGTATGTGTTCTAAGTCTGACTCCTTCCCTCGATACGATTTTTTAATTTTCCCAGTGCCCCCTCCCCATGTAATTCCTTACCGCTATCCTCAAAAAACATGACAGTGATGTGATGCTTTTTAAGCATCTGAATCTGACTTGTAACACCGAGAATTACCACCTAAAGCTGGCTGTTATTGCCACGTGTAATGTGGCCTGTGGATATAAACAGCCATTTCTACAGCAAAGCAACACGGCACGAGTGATCAGACATTTTTTATCGCAAAGCTGTTACTTACTATTATCAAAATGTGACAGTGAGGACTAAAAACCTAGGGTGGTATTTAAATAAATTACAATATATCCACAGGATGGTGTACTACGAAACTAAAACATTTGAAAGTGTACTTAAAATGCAGGACTCAACACTATAAGATAGTACCATCTCGATTCGGTTTTTAAAACTGTAAGCAGACACAAGGAGGGTGAGCGACAGCAGGCAGGAAGCATGTCACTGCAGCATTCACAGTGGCCTTTTCTCGATGGTGGGAATAGGGTGATTTTTATTCTCCTTCATCTATTGTTTTCTCTATTTCATAAAATAACTCAAACGTAATAATATAAATATTGACATTCAAAAAGTCTCACATTGTTTATTTGAAAAACATTGATTATTTAAAAATATTTTTAAAACGATTATTTTTAAAGCATTGATTTTTTTTTTTAAAGTTTGCTATTCTGGGATGTTTCCATGTCTTGGCAATTATAAATAATGTCGCTGTTAAAAAAAAAAAGTTTGTCATTCTGGATAACTTTTAAATCTTATTAAGTATCCAAGAAAACAGCAAACATAATTATAAAAAAGTTAATGACAATAAATGTTCTCTAATATTTAACCAAGGCTGTTAACTTTTTTGGTTAATATAGGGCCAACTCTGTTTTTGTTTGAGGGTGTCTAAGATGAACGGCAAGATATATCCGTGAAGTAAAACAGTTAAATTTTAAAACTCTGCTGAAATGATCCCTATCGTAAACTCATGCCTACATTACTGCTTGGCAAAGGAACACTATTTTTTTTTAAACCTTACCCCCAAAACAGAACGTCTTGATTTTAAAGATGATTTGTTTACATTTTAATTAGGATTATCTTTTGGAGACTCAGATTTTGAGCATTCTATTTTTAAAAACAAAATTAATACTTCAGCATTTCACCCAGCACATAAAAACATTATTTCACATCGATTTCACAACTTAATTTCCCCATGTTTGAAATACCCTTCGTAAAATCCAAATCTGATTCTCTTTTCAGGTTTTAATCCTCCCCTCGAAATAAATTGTGTAAAAATTCAAATAAGAATTATTCTCTTTCCTTTAAGACAAATAAGTGCTTTTCACTAAGCTAACTAAAAGTAAATTTTTAAAATGCGCATACCTGAGACATGACCTGGTAAAGTGTTACTGTGTTTCCTTCCATCTCTGGATTCTTCCTCAGAAAGCAGAGAGTTCAGTGATGCCAGGGCATCCCTGTCTTTATACTCTGTGAATTCTTCTTTATAGATATTCATTTCAACTTGCATTTTGGGATCACAGTTCTCTCCGTGCAGAGGCAATGGCAACCCACACTCATCAAAACATTCCAGACAACTTGACCTCCTTGCATCCTCAGCACACAGGGACTCTGGGGCTTTCTGGCTAACTCTTAAACACAGAGGGTTTATTTTGTCCTCCAGACATAGCCGGGCTGTAGGGAACTCTAGCTCTGGCTGTTTCTCAGCCACATCGTTGAGGGAAAGCTGTGCTGTAAACAGTTGCAGGGTGGCCCCCGGGTCACAGCCTTGGGGAAGAGGCAGAGTGGCAGGCACCAGGCCCATCTCTTCTTTGTCCTCATGCCCGACTAGAGAATGCTGTAACTCAGTGGATTCTAGCTCCAGGAATACTTTGGATTCATCATTGGGAGAAAGTGGTACCTCCAGTGAATTCAGTTCCAACATCTCCTTGGCTTCGCTGGCAGGTGGCAACAGCGTGTTCAGTCCTGCAACAAGGAATTCATCATCAAGCTTGGCTTTGTCGACCAGACGGTCCTCCACTTGACCTTCTAGCATCTCAGGGCCAATTTTATCTTTTTTATCTTTGCATGGGTTTTCGAAAGCTTCAAAAATGTTATCAGTTTCATGGGCACAGAATTTACCTGGTTTGGTTTCAGCGATGTTTAAGTCTTTTTCAATTTTTTCAGAGAGCTCATCTGTCTGGGATTCAACATAGGGTGTTTTTGCTTGTCTGGCTTTACTACTTGGCTTCTTAAGTCCAGCATCAGGACTGGGCAACCCAAGAGCTCCCTTTATCTCCGGGTCATTTTTCCCACTGGGCAGATCACTGTTACTCATACCAATCCTAGAATATTTCTTCATTTTCTCACTAATGCTTTTGCCTTTGCTTTTCAAATCAACAATGGCCAAAGGGATACCACAAACATCCGGTCTGATTTCTAATATTGTGATCTCCAGCACGTCTTCTGTTACTATTTCATAAAAATAGTCATTTCCCTCTTGGGGGCACGCACCTTCTGAAATATTAAATCCTGAGAGGCAGCATGGGAAGGCTTGCATGGGAACTGCCAAAAGTTCAGAAGGAATGCTCCAGAGTGCTTTGGGGTCCACACAGTCTTCGATGTTTCCAAAGTCTACAAGCCTGACGGACACAAGATAATCTTCACAAATATTGGTGACAAGTGCCCTATAATAATGCCCATCTTCTCTGTATCTTACTATGCAAGGGTCTCCAACATGAGGGCACAGGATACAGCTTCTCTGATCTGTCTCCTGTTCTCCAGCAGTTTGCACTTCTACTTCTAAATACTGAAGTGTCTCGGTATCTGCAAACTGACACCAAAAATATTCAGGTCCATCAATCACTGTGGCATAAGCTTTCACCACCTTCATCTTTGGATTATGCCAGTTAAGAAATACAGAAGTGTCTGTGTCTGTCTGGTCGACGGACTTGGAACAGGCACCTTTAATTATTCGGGTAGAGCATCCTATTTGAGATTTTCCACTGAAGGCATGTCTGCCAATCATATCTTCTGCAATGATCCCGTGGTCATCAGCAAGAATAACTTCCCATTTGTCTTGAAACTGAACAAATTCACATCTTATTGGAGCCTCATCTGTCCTTCGGGAAAAGTAATGCATCATTTCCTTATGGTTTAACATCTCAGGTACCCAAGGTCCCCTTAAGGAGCAGTGAATGCACAATCCTGGTATGAGTGCATTAACAAGGTCAAGTTTACCTATCTTGCTGGTGCAAACCACAGAAACATTGCCATAATCTATAAACTGCACAGATAGAAGGTCATTGGGTTGTGGTTCCTTGATGGCTGCACGATACCATAAATTGTCTTCTGGGAAAATGGCACATATTACATCTCCTGTTTGCAAAGGTGGACCTACATAGTATTGAGGTCTTGTTCTAACATCGTTTAAGCTCTCTGAAAGATGACTGATTTTCGCCTCATCTTCTGTTAGCTGAACATAAAAGTCTGAAAGATCATTTATATGAGAGACATATACAGTTGTTTTAAAGCCAGGCATTATAGTCTTCTGGGGGAACTCAGAAAATTTTAAAGGCATATCTTTGTTACATGAATCTCCCATTTTCCTCTCTGAAAGAGTGGCTTTTAGTTTTGTGGCTTTCAGAGGTGGCTCAGCAAAGCTCTCTTCTTTCTTTTTTATTGTTAGTGGAGGCACTTGATTCATTTCACTTCCCACAGAGTCCTGATATTGAGGGACTAGGTTTGTCTTTGTTGAACTGTAAATTCTGAGTTCCTTACATGCTGAGCTGATCTTAGGTCTGTATGGTTCTCCCAGGATCACCATGCTATTGGATTTGTTCTCTGCTGATTTACTTAAGTGCTCTGCAGGTGACAACTTCACATCTTCCTTTTTCATTTCAAGAGCTGCAGTTGTAGAGAGGCATGCTTCACTTCCTTTTCTGCGTGTCTCACCTTTGTAACCAAGTAGCCCTAACTTCTCATTAATATTAGCATTAATTTGAATACTGTCATCATATAGTTCTATAATCAGTCTTCCATCTGGATCTTTTGCGATGACCAAAGCCTTCAGTGACTTACCCAAAATAGTCTCCTGAAACCACGTTGTAACTTCTTCCGGTATGTGATCAGGAATATCGGATAACGAACATTTAACAGCTTGCATGGGCAAAAGCAAGACATCATATGCATCACTAGGTATCGGAAGCAGATCGTCATCTGTTACCACATAAATGTTCCCAAAGTCAACAAAGAAGACTTTATTTGGTTCTTTTTCTCTGATTATCCCTCTATACCAGTTTCCATCAGTGTACCTGGCAAGGCACAATGTTCTGGGGACCAAGGGAGGTGTTTTTAAGTTCAGCAACACTGTACTTAATTGGGTAATATGACGTGACAACTGTTCTAAAATGTTTGCATTTCTTCCCAGCTGGCAGTAAAACGTCCAGGGGTCCTCCACATGTGTTACGTACACTGATTCTTCACTTCCAATTTTCATATCATGTGTAGAATAGTAGTAAGAATGTAGCTGAACAGAGGCCTCCAGAGGCTTCTGATGTTTTACTGGTCTCGCAAGTCTCTTATCTACCAAAAAATGGCATGCGCTCTGGAAGGGTGTTATCAAATCCACCACGTTAAACAGTTCTCCATCATGTACTGAAGCCAAGGCAAATATTGTGCATTTTAATTCTAGACTGTCTTCCCATGCATTATCTACAAATTCACTAAAAGCTTGGATTGCCTCTTCATCCCAGACAAAAGGATTCTGACCAGCTGGTTGAATTAAATTATAGAGACTACACCTGAAAGCCTGAGCCTTAACCTTGAAAAACTCTTCACTAACTGAATAAATATTCTTCACAGACACTGTATCTTTGTCTCCATAATCTACAAATATTACTCTGACATGCTCTGAAGATAGTGCCCCACTAATCAGAGCTCTGGACCATTTTCCATTTGCTGTTCGTTTGGCCAAACAAGCAGGAGTGTTTCCCCGGTAAGGAGCAGCTGTATTCTCGCAATAGTCCTGAATACTACACATTAGCATTTTAAATCTTTGTATGTTCTTGGTCAGCTGGCACCAGAAATAGCCAGGGTTTTCAACATAAGACACTTTGACTTCTACTGTACTCCCAACTTCTAGCTCTCCATTACAAGAGCCTGGCTTAATCTCCAAGAAATTCTGTGTAAGAGGGGAATAAACAGATACGCCTTTCTCTTTTTCCTGCTCAACTAGGCCAGCTGAAGCCTCCATCACAACTGCAGTGTCAGTCAAAACTTCTGGAACAGCTGTGGTTTTACCATCTTGCTTGGCTTTTTGTTCTGCCTTCTTCTTGGCAGCAGATATTTTGTTACGCTCCGCCATAGAACAGTTTGAGACATGCCCCGGTGAGTGGCCACTCAGGGAAATGTTTTCCTTTGCTTCAAATTCCTGATACTTGGCAAATCCAGCCTGAGCGATCACCTTACTGATGTTTTCTTCTCCTGTTCTTGATTCATCAAGAATCTCAATAACATATTGACTATCCTGCTTGTCGAGGACATGGATGACCAGTTCTTTGTGGAGCACAGTCTTTTTGAAAAAGGAAATTGCCTCCTGGCTCCAGTTTTCCCCCAAGGGCCATATATCCGCCAGGGAGCACCGCAGAGCCAGTATCGGCAGCCGCCTAAACTGAGGGAGCAGCATCCTCAGGTCGCACCAGTCCACACTTTCCGAACTGCCTCGGTCAACGAGGAATACGTCCACGCTCTCGTCATCTAATCTGGTGACCATAGCCCGATAATAGCCATTTTCTTTCCATTTGACACAGCAGAGGTCATCGGCTTCAGGTTTCAAAACAACCCCATCCAGCTTACTGGCGGAGGAGTAGAAACTGCACATTCTCCTCATCAGTTTGCTGAAGGTACCGCTGTGTTGTCTCAACCGAATCCAAAACTCCGAGGGATTTTTAACAAACTGTACCTGGGCGTCATAGAAGGCGTTCATCTTTAACTTGATAGACCTTAAGGCAGGGAGCGAAATTTCTTCATCCACTTTCTCAGCAGGAGATTGAGACTGAAAAGCTGTTTCTGCTTCCTCCTCCTCCATCCTCTGGCTCTGAAGGAATCGGTCAGCCAGGCAACAGGACTGTACTCCAAACACACAGTTAAGATTAATCCCATCTTCTCCATACAGGGTGACGTAATACACGTGCTCGAACGAACAGTAAAATTCGATCTTTGCGTTCACTGCCTGGCCCAGGATCAGGGCCTTCAGGTCACCAACCTGTGACCGAGACCAGCCTCTCCCACCGTCCCAGAGTCCATATAGAGCACAAGGGTAGGTCACCACAGGCATTCGAAAATATTCGGGCAGCAAGTAGCGAAGGCTGCTAAAACTCACCAACTCCTTCCTTCCGTAGTCTACGTGAAGCACCTGGGCACAGTGCTGAGGCCGGAAAGTCTCAAGCAAAAGCGCCCGGTACCAATGTCCATCCAACCCGCAGGATGCACACGGAGAGCCCGGCTTGTCTGGGCTCTCCTCCCTCTCCTCCCAGGTGGCACAGGTAGAGTTCTCATCCCCTGTCCCCGGGGAACCCCCGTATATCTGGGCCATACTCTCGGAGAGGCAGTGGATCTCCTGCGAGAGGCTCCGGAGCTGGCAGTGGATGCGGTGGGGATGGCACACCTGGGTGACCACCACGGGCTCCGTCACGCCCAGCTGCAGCTGAGGGTAGAAGTAATCCAGGCCGGGCTGCTTCTGCCTGGGCGGGATTCGCAGGAAGACAGGGCTCCCAGGGCCCAGGAACGCCGTGGTGGCCTTAAGGTAGCGCTTGATCAGTGAGCGGAAGAGGCCATCAGGCACCTGGCGGGCCAGGCCAAGCTCCTGCATCTGCTGGTACAGCCCGGGCACCTCCAGGAGGACCAGGCGGTGGAGCAGGAGCACGTCCAGGACCCGCCCGTGCACTACCTTGCCCTGCAGGTTGCTAAGGAAGTCCACGGCGCTGGCTGTCCAGTGCTGGGGCTTGGCCCTGCCCGCGGGCACCAGGCCGGCCAGCACGCAGCCCAGCACCTCCGACGGCAGGTGGAAGAACTCGCTCCGCCCTGGCGCCAGCGAGCCCGCGCCGACCGTGACCGTGCGGCCTTCGTCCAGCAGGAAGACGCGGCTCTCCTGCGCCTGCTGGCTGACCACGCGGCCGCGGTGCCACAGCGGCCCCACCTGCACCAGGCACAGCTCGCCGGGCGCGGCCGAGGCGCCGCCCAGCGCCCACGGGCCGTGCGCAGCCGCAGCCGCCGCCGCCGCTTTCTGAATCTCCTGGCTCAGCTGCACGTACTCGTCCCGCCGCTCGCCCACCAGCCCAAAGAGCTGCACTGGGATCACCTCGGGCTGCACGTCCACGAAGGTCACCCGCAGCACCAGCGAGGCCCCCCGCGTCGGCAGCCCGGGCGTCGAGCACATCTCCGCGGCGCCGCCCGGCCTTCGTTCTCCGTCCGGCCCGCCAAGCCGCGGCGCCGCTGTAAGGAGAGCCCCGCAGACGCAGAGTCGCAGGACACACGGACTGGGAAGGACGCCCGACCAGGTGGCCCTTCCGCGACGCGCCCGCTGCCGGACCTGACGGACTCGCGCCGACTGGTAAGACCCGCCGGCCCCACCAACCGCCCACGGTCGCGCCGCCGCGCAGGCATTGGGCGCGCGAGGCACCCTCACTTCCGGCCGCGGACGGCGGGGTGGAGTCCGGCCTCGGGGGTGGTGGCCGCGGCGGGGACGAGGGCTGGGGGCGCAGGAGGGGCCTCGAGGGCCGAGAGCGGGCGGGACCCGGGAGGGGACGCGCCCTGCCTCTGCCCAGGCCTTGGGGCCGGCCTGGCCGGGGGCTGCGGCGAGGCCCAGACCACTCAGGGGTCTCCTTTTCGGCGGCCCGACTAAGAACGACAGAGCCTGGCTGGCCGGTCGCCATGCTGGCCGCTGGAGAAACGGGAAGGAGAGAGGGAGGCGCCAAGGGCACGTTCCCGGGCGTTGGGCCCGAAGTCGCGGCGGCCCGGAGCGCTCCCCGGCGGAGGCCATGCGGTGCGCGGGCGACCCTGGAGGACGGCGGTTGGCCGCGCGCGCTCCGCGGTGTGGCTCTGAGCCCGGGGCTGACCCTCTCCAGTCGGAGCCTGTTTGATCCCCTGGGTGACTAGAGTTGTGATGAGGGTTACATTAGATAAAGTATGAGCGTCTTTGGAGACTTAAAATGCCTCCTTCCCCACGATTACCCGGTCTGAGTTTCTTGGCTGCCTCGTTTGTCAATGTTGGAGGCATTTAGCCTTCACTTCGGCACGGAGCTAGCACAGAACTGGATTTATAGAAGAAGGTCCAAAGTGTCGTGGAGGTAACGTGACTTCAAACTCTCGGCTGTATCTGCTATGGCAGAGGGCCTTTTGGCTGGACTCTACTTTTTCCCACCTAAATCTTAACCGAGGTTCCCCCTAGAAAACTCTGTCAACGGGGAGGGAGCGGAATGGAAAAGTGCAGGTAAACTGAGGAGCTCCAGAGATACGTCTGCATTTGTGTTGATGTGTTTGTGCATTTGCAAAGTTAGGCACATTCATTGGGGTTTCTCATAGTTCCTCGTACTTTTCTGTTTCACTCCTTCACATTTTGAAATAGTCAAGAGAGAAAGTCAAGACAGTGCTTGCTATAACCCTGGCCTGAGAATGTAAATCTCAGTGTCTTCAGTCTATCCAGATTAGAGGTCACCAGGTGCTTCCAAAACCGCCCAGGCTTGCTTTGCACTTTTCACATCGTGTGACAGTTGTCTTTGGTCACTGTGTCATCCCACCAGCTTAAAAGCACACAATGAATGTTTAACAAAGGACTAAGAAGATAATCTGGCACTGTGTCCTTGATGGTGGAAGGAAAGAGTTCATTATATAACGGTCTTGTTATCATTTGGGATTGTTTGATCATAACATGGAATAATGGAGACTTCAACTAATCCTCTATTACAGTTCAGGCAGTATAAACCAGCTCTTAAAGAGACCACAGGGTTGTAGATAACAACCTAAGCTAAGCAAATGACTTATGTGTTCTATTTAACCTGTCCCCCAACCACCTAACGTAACTCAGGGCCTTTAATCCTCAATGTGAATGTGCATTGTGTAGCTGATGGGCTGATCAGAGCCCCTTCCTCACATCCTCCCAGATACTCCCAGTGTCCCGCCTCTGCTGTGTCTGTGGTAGGTAGCTTTACTTTGCTCTGTCTTGCTCTGCTGCTGGTCAGGAATTGAAAACTTTTAAAAAATCAGACCATTGCACAGTGAAGATTAAACTCTTGCTCTGTATTTCCCACACTTTATTAAGCAAAATATCTTGAGCTCCTCTTAGGCGTAGAGGGCTTTGGCTTCGGAAACAGTGAGAGGGAGTAATCTGATCTGAATACAAATGTTTAAATGAGTTAAAGGAGAAAAGGATAAGATGAGGGAGAGAATGTTTCTGGGAGATACTTGGACACTCTATTGTGAGTTGTTTAGAATTTTTTTATGGATGAAAGATGCAGGGAAATTGGGCAAAACAGATAAATCATACTTATTCTGTGCTATCTTAGATGTCCATATATAGAGAGCTCTAAGCAGAAACACAGTACACTTTAGACTCTATAGTTTCTAAACTACTAATTAGCCATTTTTAAAGATGCTTGCTTAGAAAATTACTGTTTAATAAATACTTTAAAAAATTATTCAAGTGAGACATACCCTGTTAAGAGAATGAAAAGATAAGCTAAAGGAAAAGACAGGGAGAAAATACTTGCAAACCACGTGTCTGACAAAGGACTTGTATCTGCAATGTATAAAGTACTCTCAAAACATTAACAGTTAAAAAAAAATAGTTTGAAAATGGGCAAAGGATATGAAGAGACATTTCACCAAAGAGGACATACAAATGGCAAGAGGAACATAAAAAGATGTTCACCATCATTAGCCATTAGGGGAAAATGAATTAGAACCATCAGGTTAAATCACGACAAACCTAAGATAATGACTAAACTTAAAAATAGTGATAAACGTCAGCACTGACCGGAACATGGAAAAACTGGATCACTCACATTGTTGGTGGGGATGTAAAATGGTACAGCCACTTTTTAAAAACTAAATGTGTACTTGTCGTTTGACCTAGCAATTGCACTTAGGTCCATGCAGAAACCTCTACACAAGTGTTTATAGCAGCTACATTCCTAATAGCCCCAAACTGGAAACAACCCAAATGACCTTCAATGGGTAAATGGTTAAACAAACTTCGGTAGATCCATGCCATGGCATACAACTCAACAATAACAAGGAAAAGTAATGAACCATTTCATGCAACAACTTGGAAAGTTCTCAGGGCAATTATGCTGAGTGAAAAAAAAATCCCCAAAGGTCACATACTGTATGATTTCATTTATAGACTGTTGAATTAAGGAAAGTATAGAGACAGAGGGCAAATGAATGGTTGTCAGGAGTTAGGGATGGGGGAGAGGGTAGGTGGGTATAAAGGGGGCAGCATGAAATTCAAGATATTCAAGTTCTGTATCTTGAAAATGGTAGTGGTTACATGAAGCTAAGAAGGTGATAAAATTGTATAGAACCAAACACACACACACACGCATGCGTAAAACTTGTAAAATTGGTGAAATCTAAATCTGTGGACTATACCAATGTCATTTTGCTGGTTTTGATTGTATACTATAGTTATTCAAGATATTATCACTGGGGAGGACTGGTGAAAGGTTCATGGGACTTCCCTGTACATGTTTTGCAACTTTATGTGAATCTAAAATTATTTCAAAATAAAAAGTTTACAAAAATTCTATGAAATTCAGATTTCATTGTCAATAACTGAAGTTTTGTTAGAACACACACACACAATTCAAGACTGTGCCGTTACAGGGGGACAACTAGAGTAGAAAGAGCAAGCCAGGGGAATGTCTATCTTCTTGTTTCCAGATCTGAAAAATGGGTCTCTTTATACAGACCTTACAGGATAAATTACATACAGTTAACATGTTTGCATTAAATAAATACTTGAGATGCAACAAAACACAGTAGAAAAAGCAAAGGCTTTAGATTTTGAAAGTGCCTGGTTCTCATCTCAGAATGATACGGACGATGAACTTTTCTAAGTCAGTTTGCTCATATATAAAAACGGAATTATACTTAACTTTATTATGAAGATTAAATGACCCACTATAGGTAAAAGTCCCACCACAGTAGATATATAATAAATTAGAGTTATTGGTAATTGAATAAAATAGAAATTTGAAATACTTTCTTAGTTCTTCTAAATTAAAGATTTAAAAATCTTAAATTAGATTTTTTAAAAATTAGCTTTATTGAGGCATAATTTACACACAATAAAACTCATTTTTATTGTGTAGTTTGATTTTTTGACAAATGTACACAGTTATAAATTTGTATGCAGTATGTGTTTGTAAATGCACATCACCACAGATGTACAAATATATAGGGCTGTAAAGGTTTACCACCACAGATAAAACATAAAACATTTGCATTATCCAAATATTTCCTTCAAGCTTTTTCCTAGACTATCTCCTCTGTCCATTATGGGCTCAGTCCCTGGCAACCACTGTCCCTGGCAACCACTGTCCCTATAGTTTTGCCCTTTTCCAGAATTCATATGGAAATGGAACCATATAGTTTGTAGTCTCTTATGTCTGACTTCCATCACTTAGCAGAATGCCTTTAAATTCATCCATGTTGTTGGTATCAATAGTTCATTTTTATGATTGAATAGTTTCCCACTGTATAGACATACAGTTATTCCCTAGATAATGGACTTTCAGGTTATTTCCAATTTGGGGTGATTATCCGTTTACCTCTGTAAACATACATGTACATGTTTTTGTGTTGACAGAAGTTTTCATTTCTCCTGGGTGAATACTTGGAGTGGTATTGCTAGGTCATATAGTAAATGTATGTTAACTTTATAAAAAACTATCAAATATTTTCTGAAGTAGTACCATTTTGCATTCCCACCATCAATGCAGGAGCTTTTCTGCATCCTCATCAGCCCTTGGTGTTGTCAGTCTTTTTCATTTTAGCTGTTCCTGTTGTCGGTAGTGATGTCCTATTGTGGTTTTAATTTGTATTTTCTTAATGATGTTGAACAGTCTTTATGTACTTAGCTGCCGTCGTGTGTCTTCTTTGGTAAAGTATCTGATCAATCCTTTGCCCATTTTTAAAGGAGTTGTCACCTTATTTATGAGTTGTAAGAGTTCTTATACAATCTCAGTGTACATTTTGTTATCAGATATGTGCTCTGTGTGTATTTCCTCTGTGTATGGTTTGTCATTTTCTTAATTGTGTCTTTTGAAGGGAAAAGTTTGCAATTTTGATGAAATTAAATTATTTGCATACTCTTTTCTTTAATAAGTGGTAGTTTTTGAGTCCCAACAAATCTTTGCCCAAACCAAGGTTTAAAAAAATTATTTCAAAGTTTTTTTTTAGAAGTTTTATAATTTTAGCTCTTGTATTTAGGTCTGTGATCCACTTTGACTTAATTTTTGTATATGTTGTGAGAAAAGGATTGAGGGTTTCATTTTATTTTTGCATATGAATATCTATAACAGACTATACTTTCCTGATCAAATTACCTTGAAACTTTTGCCAAAAATTATTTGACCATGTATGAGTGGGTCTATTCCTTGATTCTCTATTCTGTTCCATTGATGTATATGTCTTGTCTGTCTTTATGCCAATGCCACACTGTCTTGATTATTGTCCAAACTGATTAAAAGTCAAATTTGAAATTAGGTAATGCAAATCCTTCAACTTTGTTCTTTTTCCTCAAAACCGTTTTGGCTATTCAAGGTCTTTGCTTTTCCATATGTATTTTAGAATGCACTTGTCAATTTCTGGGGGAAAAAATCCCGTGGAGATTTTTATTAGGATTGTTTTGTAGATAGAGATCAGTTTGAGAGCAATACTGAGTTTTCCAATCCAAGGAAATGGTTTATCACTCCGCTGTTTGAAGTCTTCATTACTTTCTCTCGGCACTGTTTTATAATTTTCAGTGAACAACTCTTGCATACATTTTGTTAGATTTATGCCTAAGTTTTGCATGTTTTATGATGTTATTGTAAATGATACTGATTTTTAAAAATTTTTGGTTTCCAATTTTTAACTGCTAGTGTACAGCAGTATATTTATATTTTTGTATATTGACCTTATATCTTGTGATTTTCTAAGACTCAGTTATTAATTCTAGTAGACTTTTTTGTGGATTCCTCAGAAATCTACACAATTATATCAGCTATGAATAAAGGCAGTTTTCTGCTTGCTTTCCAATATATATACTCTTTAGTTCTCTTTCTTGTCTCATTGTAATGGCTAAGACCTCCAGTACAGCTTTGGTTAGAATTGGTGAGCATGGATATTCTTGTCTTGTTCTTGATTTAGGGAGAAAGCCTTCAAGTTTTTACCAGTGTGATGTTAGCTGTAGGTTTTACTTAGATCCCTTTAATTAGGTTGAGGAAGTTCCTTTCTGTCCCTAGTTTGTTGAGAACTTTTATCATGAAAGGATATTGAATTTTATCATATACCATTTCACATTCTATTGAGATAACTTTTTTCTTTTTTTCTTTTTGTTTGTTAATAAGGTGAATTGTATTGATTGATTTTTGAATCTTGAACCAACATTGTATTCCTGGGATAAACCCCACTTAGGTATGATGTATTTTCCTTTTTACAATGCTGAATTCAGTTTGCTAATATTTTTTCACATCTATATTCATGGATTTTAAATCTTTTATTGATTTTTCTATTACAGTAAAACATACATAACACAAAACTTACGATTTTAACCGTTTTTAAGTATATACTTCAGTGGCATTCATTACATTCACCGTGTTGTGCGGCCATCACCACAGTCCATCTCCAGAACCTTTCATCACCCCAAACTGAAACACTCCACCAATTAAATACTAACTTCTCATTCTACCCCTCTCCAGCCCTGGTAACCACTATTCTACTTCATCTTTCTATGAATTTGATCATTCTAGGTGTCTCATACAAATAGAATCATATAGCATATGCCCATTTGTGTCTGGTTTATTTCACTCAGCATAAAGTTTTCAAGATGTATCCATGTTGTAGCATGTCTCAGAATTTCCTGGCTTTTTAAGGCTGAATAATATTCCATTGTATGTATATGCCACATTTTGTTTATCCACTCACCCGTTCATCTGTCAGTGGACATTTAGATTGTTTCCACCATTTGGTTATGTGAAAATGCTGCTATGAACATTGGTGTACAAATATCTGTTCAAGTCCCTGCTCTCAATTTTTTGGATTATATCTAGAAGTGAAATTGTTGGATCATTTAATTCTGTGTTTAATTTTTTGAGGAACCCCAATACTGTTTGGTATAGCATTTCACATTTTCGCCAGCAATGCTTAAGGGTTCCACATTTCTCCACATCTTCACCAACACTTGTTGTTTTCTGTTTTGTGTGGTTTTTTTTTTTCAATAATAGCCATCCTAATGGGTGTAAAGTGGTGCTTTTTTGCATCTATGTTCAGAAGAGACATTGGTCTGTAATTTTCTTTTTTATAAATGGATTTAAGTATTTTATAGAGTAAGTAAACAAATGAGAAGTCAAGGATGTCCTAAAGCTTCCTGGCTGCAGCACTTGGTGTGTGGTGCAAAGGAGACCCTGAAAGAGCAGATTGTAAAGAGCAGGGAATTGCAACAAAAAGTACTGATTTAATGTTGTGAATTTTGAGCTCACAAGGACTGTGGGCCATCCTGGTGGAGATATAAAGTTGGCAATTGAGAAAACATGAGGAAAGCTGTTGAAAAGAGTAAGGCCCAGAAACACAGACAATGGAAACATCCACCACTTCCTGAGTGCCTATTATGTGCCTGGGAATTAGCAGCCCAAGTGCAGTGGCTACAGCCCCAGGACGGTGGGGCTCCTCCCAGAATGAGAGTGAACACTGAGGAGAGGGCCAAGAGCAGAGCCTTGAAGAACCAAAAGTTAAAGACTTGGCAGCAAAGAAACAGTCAATAGAGACTGAAAAATAGTCATAAAAATGTAAGATAAGTGACAGGAGGGAAGAGTGTCATGTAATCAAAGTAGAGTATGGTATCAAAAAAGAAGGGACTAGTTTTCCAATGTCTAACTGACTCCAGTTTTATTTTCCTCTTTTACCCGTAGCCAGTGAGCATGTCCATCACTGTAATATGCGTTATCCGTCCTTTTTAGACAGAGCAGAACTGGATTAATAAGAAGAGCTGTATTAAGTAGGATTAATAGGGAGTACCCCCATAAAATAAAATTTATAGCTATAAGGTATGAGTGTCCTTTTTGCTGATGTAAATATTTCAAACCTGACATTCTAAATTAAGCTACTTTCTATTTCAATTCTGGAAAATAAAGATTAAGATTTAAGAATCATCTCTAAATTTGTTATTATCATTTTAACTCAAAAACACACCAGGACAAAACCACACTGGGACAAAACAAAACCCTTCACAACCCATTAGGCGTTTTAAAACATTTATTTTAGAAACCAGAATAATGCACTATATTTACTCACAGATATTCCTGTCTGTTACCAGACATTTTCAGCAAACAGACATCTTTAAGCATCTTCATCTGCTTTTATCAAACCTTCCAAGTGGATCCTGCTGCTGTTGACAACCACAGCAGCCTGCTGGGGGTAAAGTGTGGGGAGAGAAAAATAATCACATATTCCTCAAAGTTCAGAAATAATAAGACACTCGAGTGGGCAAAGCATACGTTTGTGTGGTATCATACAAACAGCGATAGAATCTTCATACACACTCTAACATGAAGAATAATATAAACACATCACATTTATGAATCAACTATCCAACTATTTTGTATTATTTAAAACTATGAAGTTCTAGATTTTTGTAGAATGGCTATTAAACTGATGAATACTTCTTTAAGATTATAATAATTACATATGTTTAAACACACATGATCTTTTGGAAATGCAGCTAAGCGCTGCCTACGGTAAAGGGTCTCATGAAATCAAGCGTTACTGACCCGACATCATTATTCTGAAGGTAGGAAGAAAACGACGTATGACTTAATCACGTGTGCATAAATTTTTTTTTTTCCTCTCCACCCCTAAAAGTTTCTGAATTAACAAACACCTTCTAACTGACTTCTGTTTGAAGTCTCAAAGAGAAACAGAGTTGTGTTACATGGTCCTCCCTTGTGAGTTCATTCTGTCTGGGGGAAGAGGGCAGGCAGCCGGGCAGGCAGACAGCCAGACAGACAGACCTCCACAGTAGGGGCAGCAGTGGGAGCACGGAGGTGCTGAAGATGCTGAAGGCTTCAGAGATCATTCTGGATGTGGAAGCAGGACTTCAGCAGCGAAAGCGAAGATGCGCGGGTGGCGGCGATGGAGGAAAGTGCGTGGAGTGCGCGGTGTGAACGCTTCCTGGGAAGCAGCCCCGTGAAGAGGGTCTCGGGAGAAATGGTGGGAGGGGGTGGCAGCGCGTCTGTGCGGAGGTGGAGGGCGGGGACCCAGGGGAACGCACAGCTTAGAGAAAGGGGTCTTGGAAATGGTATTAGAGCTTTTAATCTTTACTGTGCGTGCGTGCGTGTATGTGTGTGTGAGAGAGAGTGAGAGTGAGGAGTAACTGAAGGCAGGAATGTGGCGTGACATACCCAGAGCTGCCTGAAGGAAGATGACTGTGCTGTTAGGTGAAGGAATGATTTCCAGCCACATAAAAAAATCTGATTCTACTGTAAGGCCTGAATAAAACTCCCAATCTTGCAACATGAGAATTTAATTAAATCCAGGAAAAACAAATCCCAATACGTTTTTTTAATCCTACTCTTTCCCATATGACCTTAATATAATGCCCCCCTTCAAGTATAGGCATGTTGGAAGATTCCAGAGTTCAGTCACTTCATCTTATAAAGAAACGGAAATCAAGAGAAGTGAAGGGACTGGACCCAGTTTTACTGCTTTGTCAGGAGAACCCGAAACAGGGTAAAAGGCTTTAGAATCCATGTTTTACCTTTTCTCCACATCACCTGGCATTCAGTAATAATAATATTTGTTTGGCAATCATTTTTAAAGAGTTCTGGTTTAATTGGGGAGAAGAGAATCAAGTATTTTTGCCCCCAACTTTTTTGTCCTGCCAAGTATTAAAATTAAACATTTTTCCAATGGAAGTCCTGAGGGAATCTGTTTTTATTAACAGAAAAGAACGTGTATAACTATTAACTATTTCCATTGTAAATAAATGGTTATGCTTAAAAGTTTGAAGATGACAGAAAAGCAATTTTTTTTTTTTTTTTTTTTTACATTTAAAGCCTCCCTGAATTTGCTTCCTTTTTTCCTTGACTAAGTGAAAGAAGTTTCAGGCTATTCTTATGATAGTCACAGATCTCCAAATAATGAAGACAAAATTAACTGATTCACATTCTGTGTAACTTTTGTTGACTACCAAATAGCAAACAAATGCTACCAATGAGAGTAGAGATTTCTGTAAAAACAAGACATAATCCTACTACTAGTGGCTTATAATCAAATAGGATTTGGAGCCCTTGATAAAGACGCTTTATTCCTCATTGAAAGCAAATTTAAGAAATGTTATCTCTTCATTTAGATATATATGCTAATTCACTTATATGTATAAGGAACAAAGAACTGTATATAATTAAAAATAATATATATTTCTCAACGAGAAAAAAATCACTTGGGAAGAGAAAAAATGTGAAAGCCAAGCAAAGAAAACTCAGTGTTAAGTATTATCGATACTAAGCTGAACATAAATACCACATAGAGTTGTGTTATAACAAGGAAGTGAGATTGAAAGGTTAAATCTTTCAGTAATGGAGACAAAATTACTGAAATTTTCATTTTTTTTTTTAATTTCCTGTGGGTCATTTTGGAGAGGAACAAGATCATTTCAAGTTGGTAAAATAAAGCAAAGTTCCAGGAGACATTAATGAATATGATTTCACTGGAAAAGTGTGAATGTGATGGGACAGATGTGTTGGATATACAGGGTTTGGTCAGATTCTGGAGGGTCTTAACATTAAGCTAAAGCACGGTGACTCCACTCTAAAATGTACGGTAAAAGCAATTCAAATACATTTTAAAATGTGTAAGACAAAAAATGCCGTAAAGAAAAACCTGTTTTTGGAAGATTCAGTAGCACTGGACTGGGTCTGGGTTGTTGTGAAGGTAACGCAAGGCATTTACTCGGTACCTAATCAGTGTACTGTAACTGTCGGTTGGAATAATAATTGGGAGATCTGTATTTTCATCCTGGCTCTGCTCCTAACTTACCAGCAGGATCAACTCTACCTCTCTGGGCCTCAGTTTCCTAACATATAAACGACAGAGTTAAACCAGATGAACCCAAAGAGTCTCTTCAGGTTAAAAAATTCCAGTTATTCACGTTGAATCCAGATCTCAGGGAGCAGTCTCAGTACTTAAGTGATGTTTTCACCTCAAGCCCCTCAAGGAATAAAGCTAAATAAATTTTTTCATGGTCCAGTTTGCATATCATTATTTTGATCCAGTATTTACTTGATTTAAAAAATTATAAAATACACACAAAAAACCAACACAGAACAGTTGAGAACTTAAGTACATAGTATTATTTTAAAGATATTTAACAACTCAATTCATACAGGTTGACAAATGCAATGGAAAGTAAGACCCCTATGGATTTTAAGAGATTAAACTCCACATTCTGCAAATCTTATATAAAAAAAAAGCCAGTAAGCCTGCATATTAGTACATCACATTAAAATATATTTTAAAGTGTACTTCCCCTCTTAAATGGCAGTGATTATGCAATCGTGCGACCACAGAGCACTTGTATACTTTTTCTGTTCAGCATCATCCATGTCCATGATGAATTCTGTTCGCTCAGCTCCAAGGTCTTTCCTGGATCTGAGCTTTCTGAGTTTTCCTGTAACTGCCTGTAACTGCAGCCACCCTTCCAGGAATGCCCGCTGTCTGAGGCTGGGGGAACAGGTGGCCCAGAGGCAGGTCTGAAGAACTCGCTCCCCTTTCTAAGAAAAGGGATGTGATTCAGACATACCTGTATACCACAGGCAGTTTGTCCTTGTCACTTTTTAGGCAGGCAGCTTCGTCAAATTAAGTAAAATTCAGGCTAGAGACAGCTTTAGTGTGATTTCTGAGTTCTCTCTCTCTCTGGGGCCCCTAGTGTCAGGGATGGGAGATTAAGAAAGGATGTGTGTCAGAAGGGGCTGACTGCATCTTAGCCTTGCTTTTAAAATGCCACCGAAAGGCGGATGATAACAGATGTTTCTTTACAAAAGGACCCGTCCACCTGAGCTTTCATCGAGTGAGCTGCGTTTTTCACACACTGAGATTCTTGAGCCCTAGGGAATGGGATATGTGACAAAGCAAACACTCCTCTCTGTTTTCCTCCAGGTCGGATCTGCGGCTGCCGGCAAGGCCTTAGCCTGCGCCGCGGAGCACTGACCAGTGAGCACAGATCACCTGCCGGCGGGGCACTGACAGAAAACCGCTTCTTCCCCTGAGATCCAAACATCACCTCTACGTGATGTTTTTCATTCTCCTGGCAAGAAAAGGTACGTCAGCTTCTGTCCACACTAGGGCACCTTAACGTGTTCATTCACTCACCTCCCTTTAATTTACAATGTGTACACTTTCACAGCAACAGAAAAGTGACTTAATCAAAGTTCAGTCGTAAACACCGACGTAACGGGTCACGTGTCTTGGTCGCTCTGTGTGTTTCCACATTCCTGTTGCCTGCTTCAGGTTTGCGAGGCCACCCCCCCTTCTGGCACTTGCTCCTCTAAGCAGGCCCTTCAGCAGAGAATAGGATCTTGAAGCTCAGGTCTTCTCGCTCAGGGTAAGTGGTGGAGACTTGATTCTTTAGGAAATGCAGTGCTGGGTCTCACGGGTTGGCCTTGTGTGATTCCAACCAGATTGCTTTTGAACAAAAAGAGGAGTCAAAGAGAACTTGGGTTTCCAGATAAAAAATAAAGTGCTGCCCCCTATAAATCACAGTCTCTGTGGAGTAAGGTGTCTTCCTAAAGAGGTAGAAACAACAGGGGGATGTGCTGCAGATGCCCATATGTCAGTGACACTGAACACTGTATCTTTAAGGGCTTAAAATGGACTGACTCCACTCATCTCTCTGATTTTTTCATAAGTAAGCCAGAACACCAGTGACCAAGGGGTCTGAAAGATTAACCAAAGAAGTTAGTGCGTATTTCAAAGCAATTATAAATATTCTACATATAGGCATACACATCTTCGCATGACAAAGTCATTTTGAATCTACTTAGGCTGCAAACAAATACGTTGGTATTCCACCTTTGGAGAGCACTGTATAACTGGCAGAGCATTTTCATGTCATTTCTCACTGATTTCTCTGAGCAATTTACATCGGAAAGGAAAGGGACTGATACCCTGATTTTACAGATGAGGACACTGAGTGTTAGCAATCAGACGTCTGTCAGCAGGTGGAGGCACTAGACCGTGGGCTTCTGGCTTCCACCCCAGGGTTCTCTGTGCTGAACCATCACTAGATAAAAGGCTGGGAGCTGTCATTCCTGAACTGGGCTCCTTTCATCTGTATGTAGCTGGTGTACGGAGCAAGACAAGGAGGCACTTAAGAACTCGAAACTCAAGATGAAAGATTATTGTTTGAGAGGCAGGTCATAAAACCAACACCTGATGTGTTACAAAACAAATATAAAAATTCACATAAATGGAGATAAGTGCTTTCAGCTTAGAAAGAACTGACTATGAAGGTGTAACTATGCCAAAAGGAATTGTAAGGGGATGAGGGTTATTCAATAATAAAAGATGAAAACGCTGAAGACACAGAGGGAGATCACAGAGTAAACACTGCCTGGCAGTAACCATCAGGGAAAGTGTGTCTTGGGTCCAGTTCCTATCTGGTTTGGTTCATAGGTTAAGGGTAATATTGATCAGAGAGAAATTCTAGTCACACTCGAGTAGGGAAGTGAGCTTCAGCAGTTAGAATGTAAAATGTATTTGGTGGGAGAGTTTGTAAAGGAATATTTATGTCACACGTGTTTGGAAATATTGAGCAAGTTACACAGGTAGACTGAGAATTTACTAGTGGATTTAGGGGAACACATCTTGGTCAGTTAAATGTACAAAGATGCAGACAAAGTAAAGAAGCTGTGACAATACAGTATTCTGGTGACAATAAAAATGAAGGGAGCCAAGGATCTAAGTGCCGCTGGACTAGAAGCAGAGGTCTTAGTTAAGAACGGACTGCGCAGTCATTCCTAATGGCTCTGCTAGTCAGCCTTCAGGAACCAAACTACAGCAAGTGAAATAAATATGAACCAGGGAGTGAGCAAAGCGAGGCCGTAGGACCTCGACCTACTGGAAGGGACTGGGACGGAGTTTAACTGGGCTCTGAAGGGAAGTTCAAGAGGGAGATCATATAACCAAACAGCATCGTAGCATAATAACGGGACAGACTGAGGCTCTTTGCAGAAGCTCATGTAGGCAGGACACGCTTACTTGGTTTTTCCCTACTGGCACAGTGGTCCCACTGAAAATAATCCAGGTGTATGTGAACCCATGTTGTCATAACTGCTGGGGGAAAAAAGCAGTTTTTCTCCACGCCTGTTACTGTGCGGCTGAGCACAGAAGGGCTCTCAGGTTGATCTTCTTCAAAGTTAAGTTTACAAATAAGCTCTTGCTGTTACCATTCTCTGTTCAGCAAGCAACCTTCTGATCATAAGTTGGCTCCCCAGACAGCTTGAATTTAGCTGTCCAGAGGACTGTGGCATCTGGACCATTGGCCAAGTATGTTTCTCGGTGTGGATGAGCCAGTGTTGTGGCACCGTCATCAGTTTCAGTGAGTTCAGCTGAAGGGAATCTGAGTGTGCAAGGCCAATTTACTTGGAAGTACTCACAACACAGGCTTCTAAGCTCACGGTCCTGCCCGGTGAAGGACCAACAAGGCAGCGCCACCCTGGTGCTCTTTGGTGGTGAGCCAGCCTGTCTCTGGTAACACCTCTCCATCAGCACACGCTGCTCTCTTTTTCTTTTAAAACTTCTATACCAAGCTGCAGGATCTTGAGAAACTCAGTATATTCTGTCTTAGGAGCATGTGTTTAGAGTTGAACAGCCCTGCAGTCAGTTCCCAGCTCTGCCATATACTAGCTACCTGAACTTGAATGAGTTTCTTATACTTTGAGCTATGTTTTTCTCATCTGAAAAATGAGGATAACACCACCTGTTCTATAGGTTCTTGTGAGACTTAAAAAATCATTAATCTGTGTAAGGAGCTTTAGCCCAGAGCTTGTCATATATTAAGTACTCATTTTGGGGGTCATTTATACATCCTGGGTCTCATATGTGAAGAGAATGGGTCAGATGAAGGGGTCTCGGGACTCCCTTGTACTTGGATATTCTGCCTCCTCTCACCTCTTGTGACCCTAATTTTGTTTTCCATCCATGGTCTCACCCATCCTCATCCTCTCCCACACTAGAAACATCAAAGTCCCATTTCCTTCTTTCCCTTGCTCCCTTTTTCCGTATGATCAGTTCCTAAGTCCTGAGGAGTCAACCATAAATGTCCCTGGCATCTGTCTTCTCTCCACGTGTACCGTCAGCTCCTGCCTGCACCACTGCCCAAGCCTCCTCTCGTGCATTCTGGCCTTCAGAGCATCTTCTGCATGGCTGCCACAGTCATCCTGTCCCCCAACAAATCTTAGTACATCACACCCACATTTAAACAGCTGGCTGCTAACTGTTGGGTTTCACCTAAACTACTGAACTTGCCCCACAAGGTCCTTCTCAGCCTGGTCTTTAAGTTCACCTCTAGCATCCTCTCCCACCACCTCCCCTCTGAGGACCTGTCCTTCAGCCGCATAGAATCTTCGGCAGTTCCTGCAGGCGTATCGGGTCCACACATGACTTGATGCCTCTGCTCATGGTGCTGTTTTGGACAAACACCTACTGATCATTCAAAGCTCAGATCCAGTATCACCTCTGGTAAGCCTTTTGGGACTTCCCAAAGGGTTAAAACCATTTTACTCCACTCCCTCTGTTCTCACAGTTTGTCCATAGCACTGGCAAAACACTAACATGGCCTCCTCAGTAAGACTATGTCCTCTGGAGTCAGACTGACTGGGTTTGAGTCCCTGAATCCAGTAGTTAATACCTAGACTGGCCAAGTTATTTAGACTCTGTAAGCCTGTGTCTCCTCCTCTGTAAAAGAGAGATAATAGTAACCCACTAAACAGATTGTTGGGAGAATTCAGTGAGTTAAGCCACGAGCATGGTTAGCACGGTGCTGGCCATGTACCACGTGACTCAATGACATTAGCTTTGTAAGTTCTGTGATCTGAGCTGCTGCCATGTCTGTCTGCTCTCATCGCATTGTAAGCTCCTCTAGTGCAAAAAATAGACATCTCATTCCTTAGTGTTACCAGCACTTACAATAGCGCCTGGCCTAGCAGGCCAAGTCAAAATTTTCCTTTCCACTAAATATCCACAGATTTGAGATAATTTCAAAGTATAATCAAGACAATCAAAATAATGTTTTACAAGTTAGGTCTGCTTTTGTGTCTGACACTGCCAAGGACTTGGCTACGAGCTTCATGTTAATAGACGGATGCCTACCACCCTCGGTGATGCCGTTTATCCCCAGAGCTTCTGCTGTCGCCTGCAGGTAGACAGTGCTCAGATCTGAATCTCCATCCTTTTCATTCTAAGATCCAGGCCAATATATTAGTCTAGTGACCTAGGCATCTCTTCTTAGATGTCCTGTGGGTATTCCCAAACCTAACACATCTAAACGAAACCTGTTATTCTACCACAAAATCTTTCCTACAAATGGTCCCCACTGTAGGAAATGACCTCATTTGTTGCTGAGGGCAGGAATCTGGGAATGAAGCCGACTTTCCCTTGTCTTCTCCACCCATTTCCCCATCCCCATCCCGTCATGTTTTCAGTTCCTTCCTGCCTCCTAGATATCATTTAAATCTACCTTCCTCTGTCCCCACTGTTACACTGTAGTCCAAGTTGTCATTCTCTCTCGTCTGTCACTACTCCTGGTCTTTCCTCAACCCACGCGGCAGCCAGAACGGTCTTCCCAAAGGCACACAAGTCACCAAGCCAACGCCCCTCACTCTCATGGGTCCCACGGCCCTCCCCAATCTGGTCCCTGCCTCTCTCCGGCCTCCCTGTGCAGCTCTCCTCCGCATCTCCGTGCCTCGGCTGGCTGGGTTTCCTTAAGTTCTCTGCACTCATCATGTTCTTTGTCCACTCCACCTATTTCCTCCCCCTAGAAAGTTCTCCTCTGCCCTCTTCACCTGGCTAAGTCCTGTTCATTCTTCAGATCTCAATTCCAAAGTCCATTCTCCAAGGAGGTTTTCTTAATCTCCCAGCCCGGGCTCCACTTACTTGCTCTGTATTTTCATAGCACCGTGCACTTTCCCCCACCACTCGTCACTTCTAGCTTCTTGCTCAGTTTTGTCCTGACCAACACCGGAAGCTCCATCACTAGAGCAGGGGCTGAATCTCTTCTGTTCATCCCAAAGCCAGGCTTGGAGTACAGGGCTTTGCATGGAGTCGGTGCTCAATTAATATTATTATATTATATTGTGTAAAGTTTTGATTGCTTGAATTTCTAAACCCATGACTCATTCATTCTTTCAAATATGTTCTAACTTACAAAATACTTGAGTACCCTGTTTTGTTACATTATGTTACTTACCTAAGTCTATCTCATTCTATACCTTAGTTCATGTCGGTTAAAAAAAGAAGCATTAAACCAAATTAAAATGAGATAATGCTTTCTCACTAAGCAGAGCTTTGTGGTACTAAGTATTAATGGGTAATGCAATGTTTACCATGAAAGTAACAAATTTTGTTTCAAACAGTAACATTTTCATAGGAATGGCCTCTAGTATGACATCTGTCTCAAACTAGAATATTTTGGCTAAACAGCAAACGGCTTTACATTTCAGAACAATCTATCCACTGACTTTATCACAACAGAAATATCAACCTATTCATTTCTGATGTAGCTGAATTATTGTACCTTCATCTACCAAGAAAGGTAACAGGACTCTGAGGAGAGGTGAAAGAAAACAAAAAGAGATACAGAAAAGAAAGAACCATGGTTTGGGAGCAGAACCATGCCAAAAACCAGAAGAGAAAAAATGGAAATATTTACAGATTGGAAGTAATTTAACAAAGAAAACAAAAAGAAAGGCAGGAAAAACCAGACTTTACCATTCGCAGCCAAGACGGTAAAAAGCCTTTATAAAGACTCATGAATCCCTCTCCTTGAACAGCTTGAATCAAGCAGTCAGTTGATGACTTATACAAAAGGCCCCTAAAAAGGAAAGAAAACAATTTGGCTAACTTTCTTGTGTATAAATAGGTGTATAAATAAATTTTTTTTAAAAAGTCTTAGGAAATGTACTTAAAATTTTTCTGCTAGTTTAGAACAAGTACTTTTTGTGGTTCTAGGTATATGTAGATTACTTCTGTCAAGTTTAAAAATATTTTCAAGGTTGATTCTTCTGATTCACCCTGCCCTTGGTCTTATAACTTAGACTTCACTCCACCTGACCTAGTCCAGAGAGAATATACTGATTTCCATCAAATCAAATGACCCATGTTATACTAAGTGAAGCAAGCCAGAAAGAGAGAGAAAAATACCATATGATATCACTTATACGTGGAATCTAAAAAAAAAAAAAAAAAGACACAACTGAACTTATTTATGAAACAGAAACAGAAACAGACTCACAGACATAGAAAACAAACTTACGGTTACCAGGGAAGAAGGGTCGGGGGAAGGATAAACTAGGAGTTAGGGACTGGCAGATTAAAAACTACTATATATAAAATAGATAAACAACAAAGTTCTACTGAATAGCCCAGGGAACTGTATTCAATATCTTGTAATAACATATATTGAAAAAGAATATGAAAAGGAATATACATCTATGTATAACTGAATCACTTTGCTGTACACCAGAAACTAACGCAACATTGTAAACTGCCTATAGTTTAATTTAAAAAAACAAAAAGCAAATTACCCATGTTACCTGTAAGTCATAAGCTTCTGAGGAAAGTGATCTGTAAATTCTCAACAGAGTATATTTTTCAGAAACTCTTTGAAAACAGCAAAGTCACAATAACACCTTGTATCTAAGTAACATGATCATTAAATTAACTTATTTCCCCAAATGCACAGTACTTTTTGGTCAAACATAAAGCAGGAAATTGCATAAATACAATTTCCTGGTTGAACACACAAACACAACATAAACACAAAAATACAGTTCTATCAATACAGGGAAGTGCCTTTAAAGAACAATATTATTAGAGACATTCAGATACATGGATACTGAAGACATTGTATCTACCTTCCTTGTTTATCTCGTGGTTGATTCATTATTCGGCTTTTGATGACATCGGCGGGTGTCCCCAGAATAGAAGCTACCAGTCCAGAACATAAACTATACATACAAATAAATGAAATTGAAAGATAATATGTAGCAGGCTCTAAATTTTAAGCAAAGGGGATTTGATATTTAGAAAGAATGGAATACTAAATCTATCACTTACAATATTCTTCATAATAACACTCTTTTAGCTTAAAAATCAATGCTAAGTTAATTCACTAAAGAGGTAGAGGAAAAAAAATTAAAAGAATGTCTGGTCAACAAACATACACTGAATGCCTGCTGGTGGCATTCAGGCACTCTTCTACGCAGTAAAAAGGACAGATGAGATCCTGTCCCTCAAGGCACTTAAACGGGGAGAGGCAGAGGAGAAATGAGTAATTTCGGATGCAGTTAAGTGCTGTGTGAGGTGGGATCGTGTGATAGGGAGTAAGCGGGTGATGGGCAGTCATGGAAGGCTCTGGGGTGATGGCAGGTCTTGACGTAGGTGCTTCTGTCTCACCAGTCAGACGAGACAAAAGCAGCAGGCAAAAAAGGCTAACTTGGGTCTGATTTTATTCTAGACCTGCAGGGAAGTCACTGAAAGAATTGTAAACAGGGGAAATCACATAATTTGGTTAATAATCACTCCTTCTTGAGAAAGGCTTCTTGTCATTACTCAAAGCAGACAGAATGGCTGGGGCCAAGCCACTGCAGAGTAAATCAAGATTGTGTGAGTGAGTGACTAAAATGTGAAGAAATTAACAAGCAGTTCATCCATGTATGTGGGCGTGAGAGAGGCAGTACAGGAACATGATGGAAATTCCATAACCAGAAAAGCCAGGAACTGCTGGCAGCTTTTCCAGGAGAAACAGAGATGGTGAGACGAGGGGTGGTGGTCCGGCGTCACAGGAAGTGGAAGGCCCAGGGCCCGGGAGCTGGCAGCCGGGTCCACAGACTGGGATCAGGGGAGCAGGAGGAACAGCTTCGGTTGGGCCAGTGGGAAGCTGGAAAGGAAAACTGTCGAAAACTTTTCTGTCCTTCTGGAACATCAACTACCTCACAGAGATCAGGACCACTGAATTCTGTGCCCATCAAGGCCTTTGAAGTTTCTAAATCTCCAGGGTCAGGAAGTTGACGCTGTGTTAGGAATCCTCATACTCTCTTACCCTGAACTGTGGTCACAGAAAGTACCAGACTCTTTCTGACTCCCTTGGGCCAGGAGTTATCACTCAAAGGAGGAACGCACTTTCGAAATACTTGAATTCAAGAGAAGGATCCTAGTGACCTATTTACATATTCCAGCAAATGACCCAACTGTGCATATAACTTTCCTTGGGTCTCTGTGCACACGACAGGCATTGCTTATGTGGGAAGAGCTTCCGGTTTCACCAACTGTATCCCAGTAGGTGCAGCCCACTGCACTTTCCTGTTTGTTCAGATTCTCCCAATATCAAAGTTTAACATCATTGATTTCAATATACCTTCATGTTTTCACACAGAAACGTCTCCATTAACATGAAATTCATCCAAGTTCTGAAACTTAGGTCTACCAGAAACAGCATACAAGACCAATCAAGAGGTAAGGAAGAACAAGGCAACAGGGTAGAAACAGATACACAGTTCCCCCTCTTTGCTCTGAAGGTTGGAGGGAGACACTGCACTTGTTCGTTTGCCTCAGAGAGGCCGGGTGCCAGCTCAGCCTCACGTGTAAGTGCCGAGAGTGGAAACTACCTCTGCCAGTGTTCATAGTATTGATACGTTCTATGTTTAAAACGTAAGTAGCCCTCATTAATAAGTCGCCATTAATTAACTTATTTAGGATTAAAGGATTTGTTTTTACCTGCATACTAACCACACCAAGGACCCCCTTCAGCACGTGTGGCCCCATCTGGCACACACAGACCCTAGGAGGCAGCTGCGAGTGCCCCGCCTCATCCTCTTCTTATTAAACGGTTTTCAGGAGGTAGTGTGACCTGGCTAGACTCCTTTGAAAAGGTAAACATTAAAAGAGAGCAAATAATGTATGAAGGAGGCCTCAGGTAGGATGGTGCCTAGAGTCAAAGTGAGAAGACAGGACGATAAAAGGAACGTCAGTTTCACAGCTACTTGAAATGAACATTGCTGCTTCTGGCTACCGACCTGTGTCATAGCTCCTTGCTGGGGACACCCCAGAGAGAAGCCCAGGGTGTGGCTAAAGGGATAATGGAAAGAGAGCGATTGGGGGTGTCTTCTGTTCTCTCCAGGAGACCAGATGGCTATCTGCAAGGCCAGTCTGTAATATTCCATCAGCACTGGTCAGGGTCAGCCATCCTCTCCAGGAGCAACTAGATAATCATGCTCGTGTATCGTCTTCACACAGTGTAGGCTCGCCCTTTGCACAGTCTCACCTCTCAATAGCTTCACGCTTTAAAAAGAGAGATAAGGGGGTGGTTCTGGCTCTTCTGTTCTCGATAATGCCCAGACCATTAATTCAGTGCCCTGCCTTTCCTCTGCCTCTCGTATTAACACACCTTGCCACCTGCCTCCCCACCTCACTGAAATCCTAGCCACCGTCTCTGCTGCTCCTGCCCTGGCCCAGAACTTCATTTTATTTACCCCACTGTTTTTAAGTATAAAAGTATACAGAACATACAACTTAAACCATTTTAGCCGTATTAAACCACACAGTTCAGGGCTTACACCATTTTTATTCCTCTTCATATGAGATTCCTTTTCCCCAGATGTTGATGGCTCATATAAATCTGCCTGATTGCACAGCTACAGGCCCCTCAGACCCCCATGAGCACTCATTCTGTCCTGTGACACTGCACTGTTTATCTCCGTAGATGTGAGTTCGTGGGTAGCAGCCTTGGAGCTGCCTCACATACCCACATACTTATCCCAACCCATTTAAATACCTGATCTAGGGAGCTCAGGAATGAACCAAGTACCGATCATCCCATGTTCGCAAAACCTCAATCAGAGAACAGCGGGGTGAAGTTATTTCAGATTAGGGCTGGAAGACAGTGATGGGGAATCTTACATCTTTCCAAAAAAGACAGATCCGTTAGGTGGAGCAGCGCACATTAGGCGGATTTACACCTGCTGAGAAATCCTTGAATCTTAGATTAGAAGTGTGGTATTTCAAAGACCGTTTGGGTAGAAAGACAATGAAAAAGAAACAGAGGTACCACCGCTGTGGCCCTGTCAGACCTGAACACCCTGCTCCCAGAACAGATCGTGACGCTGAAACAGACAAGCCTCTCGAAGGATGAGAATATCTCACGAGATGACTTGACTGGCTAGTAACTGGGGAAGAAAGTCTCACAGGCAGAGAGGACAGCATGAACAAAGGTAGTGAAGGGAAGAAGGCCAGGGTGGCACAGATGTCATACAGGTGTTTACAGGCACAGGGGTAACAGAGGCCTAAAATCCTCACTTGTCTCTGTGCAAAAAGAGGCTGGACTGACTACTGGCTACAGAAAGGATGGCGTAGCTTGTGAACACACCTGGGTGAGAGTTTGGAACATGAAAGAAAGGTGAGCAAAGACATATATAGAGAGATTGCCCTAGCAGCACCAAAGATAATACTTATTTTAAAAGAGAAAGAATGAAGAAAAACTACTCTAGGAAAATTAAGTTAAGGTGAACCTGAGATTCGGAATCATTTATATCTATATCTTTATCTGTGTATCTCCAAGTGTCATTGATTTGGCAGTATTAATATTCTTTGGGGGTTGTCTAAACAGCATAAAGGGTTCTAGAATTTGGAAACAAGATGAGTAGCAAAATAAAAATCACTATAATGTTAAGGACATGATATAGCTACAAAGTAACTCACTCTGATGGATGATGTGAAGTCGTGCTGCAAAGAACTGAAGGTACTGCTCCTTTCTAGGATGAAGACATCTCTGTCCATCAGGAGCCACAGCCCTCAAAACAATTATCTGTCTCCTCGGTAGGCCCCTCCAGGTGGTTATTTTTTCTCTCCTCCTCCCCCCGAACTCTACAGTAAGTGGCCACTTTTTTTTAGCACTTACTGTATAGTGTTTTTATACTTGTCTTGTTTTCCTCCTTGGTAAACTCCCTGGGAAGGGGTGTGGTTTACCGTCTGTATCCAGTGCCGGGCCTCAGACGGTGCCTTTCACATAAAAGATGCTCAGACGTATCCGCTGAATTGAGTTGGAGGATCAGTGGTCAGAATCCGACCCTGGGGTGGCCCCACCAAGGTGCAGACATTCTGGGAAGTTTAATCTGAAACCTTCTGCAACTTTGTCCCTCTCTTCCCTATTTGAACTGCCACAAACTTTTATAAATGTACTATCACCTTTTTCTAAGGGCAATTCCACTAGGTTCCCAATCAAAAGAGACAAGAAGTTAGAATTTATGTCAAACATGGAAGAAAAGGTGAGATGGGAAAAAACCAGAGAGAGAGAGAGATTAAAACAGTCTTACCTTGATAAGCCATGAGTCATGATGTTATCCTCAAGTGGTGTATTCAATACCAAGTAGTGTTTCACTGTATCGTAAGTGGTTAAATCTGGCAATAGATAGAAGAAGAAAGCTTAAATATCATTCATTCAACCATGAATGTCTTTTGTGTCAAGAATATGCTAAGTTTGAGGCAGGAATGTGGACAGGGAAGAAAGATCCCATTCTTGTTCTCAAGCAGAAAAGCAGAGCTCCCGATGGAGGGGGAGGGAAAAAGGAAGAGGGACAGACACTCGGTTGTAGCCTCTGAACATCTGAATCCAGCAATGCTGAAAGTCAGCCTAAACCCTGCACTTTTCAGTGTTTGAGCTGATGAATTCCTTTTTTTAGCCTCAGTTAGGTTGAGTTGAGATTCTGTCACTTTTCAACAAAAGATCCTGGCCATTATTCTACATTAAGCTTTTTATAGACTTTTTTTTTTTTCTAATGACAATGAAGTGCTGTCAGGTTTTAAACAGGGGAGAGATACACCGTAGTCCTGGAGCTTTATAAAGGCTATCTACACTGAAGTATAGGGAAGTGAACTGTAAAGAGAAAAGAATGAGCAGATACGTTTGCTCATTCACCAGATATCTGAGTGCCTACCATGTGGTGGGCGTTATTCCAGGCGCTGGGGAAAGAGCCTCGGACAAAGTGAACAAAACCCCCATTCTTTATTGAAGGATGAAACAATAAATAAGTAAACCACATGGCGTTTCAGATGGTAGCAGCTGCCCTGAAGACAAATAAAGCAGGGAAAGGGGACAGCGAGTGTGCGAGGGTGGGGAGCAACGGTGCATGTGAACTTTAAGTAGGGTGATCGGGGAAGACCTCGCGGTAACATTTGGGCGGAGACCTGAAGGAAACTTGAGAGAGTAAACTTTGTAGGTGTCTAAGAGAAAGTGTCCCAGGCAGGACCACAGGATGTGTCACAGCCCTGAAGCAAAAGTCAGCTCTGTGTGTTCGAGGAACTGCAGGAAGACTGGTTTATCAGGGGCAGAGGGAGCAAGAGCCAGAGAAGGGGAGGGTTTTGAGCAGAGTGACCAGGGTTACTGTTTATGGCTGTTCTGTTGAGAGTAGGCTACAGGGAGACAAGGCAGGTTAGACATGAGACCATGGCAGTCGTTCTGGTGAGAAATGATGGTGGCTTGGATAAGGGAGTTGTGGAGCGCTGGTCAGATTCTGGGTGTTTTAAGAAGGAATCAACAGGATCAGCCAGCAGACTGAACATGGAGTGAAAGAAAGGAGGCAAAGATGACGGCAAGACTTTGCACTTGAACAGTTTGAAGAACAAAGCTGCTAGTTATGGAGATGTAAAAATGAGCATTGGCTAATTTAGATTTTTTTTTAAATAAGATGACAGACGCTGATGATCTTGGTAAGGGCAATTTCAGACGCACAGTGGGACAAAATGGCTGTGGGACAGATGTGGGGAGGCCACTTGGGAGGCTTTCGCAGTGGTCCAGCAGGGGGAGCTGACACGTGGACAAAGGGGTGGCTCCAGCGATGAAGAGAAGTGGGTGAATTTGAGGAGTATCTGGGAGATAGAACTGGCTGGATCTGGTGACTCGTTGGCCATAAGGAGTAAGTGAAAGCAAAAAGATAAAAATCATGCCTAGGTTTCTGAGTCGTTCAACTAAAAGATGGTGAGGTCATGTTTTTGAGACTGGGAAGAACGGAGAAGGAAGTGATTTAATGAAATGAGTTCAGTCTGGATACATTCAAAGTGATAGAACCAAATAAGATAACCAAATGAAAATGCTGATTAGGTAGCTGGAACTTGGAAGAGAAATCTGGGCTGCAACAGATTTCAAAGCAATGAATTGAGAAACTATAATCAGAAAGGTTTTTTGACGCCCAAAATACCCACCAATACGATGCAGTAGACACTGGTGGACTGAAACAGCAACATATGAAATAGATTCACTTCCTTCGATGTTTAAGTGATATGTTACTATAATTCTCAAAAAATGCTATTTATCAATTTCTTAGAATCACATAATTTTGGTCTTAGGATTCTTTCATTCATTGATTCATTCATGAAATGTTTATTGATCACATATGAGGGACCGGGAAAACAAAGATAAATAAAACACAGCCCTTGCCTTTAGGGGGCTCAAAGTCTAGAGGAGGAGACAGCTGTGTAGTGGAAGGCAATGAAAGGAGGTGAAAGCTACTACAGATAAGCCCAGGGAGCTACAGAAGCATATAAAGGGGCGTCTAACACAGCACGACTGGAGCGGGGTGGTTGTCAGAGGTTCAGGGAAAATACAGGAGTGGAAAAGACACCTTAGCTACATATTAAAATATCTGCAGGGGAAAGCTCAATAGGAGAAGAGGGAAGAGGACAGCGAGAATGGAGGTGAAGAAGAGTTTGGTGTGTGGGCAGTGGCACCTTTCAGTTCATGACTCTGCTTCCATCTCTGCTGCAGAATCAATGAGTTGCTCAATGCCAGAAGGCACAGGTTGGATCATGCAGACCTGTGTTCTGTTATGAAACTCCCACTGTATTCTTTGAGTGATGAGAAGCCAGTGAAGGGTTTTAAGGATATCATTAACACGTTCAGATCTGTATTTTAGATAAAGCGCTCTGGATACTGGGTACCAATTTGAGGACAGAGGAGAAGACCAGTTCGATGGCTGTGGCAGTGGTCTAGTTGTGTTTTGACACTTAATGTTGTAAAAATGGTCATTTTAAGGATACTAAGGTAGTAGGTATTGGAGGTGGGGAAACTTTCTTTTTTAACTGAAATATAGTTGATGTATAATGTTTTTCAATTTCGGGTATATTAAATAGTGATTGACATTTGCATACATTATGAAATGGTCACCATGATAAGTCTAGTAACCATCTATCCCCATGCAAAGTTATTATAATATTACTGTAATAATTCCTTATGCTGTATATTACATCCTTGTGGCTTATTTATTTTATAACTGGAGGTTTGAATCTCTTAATCCTCTTCACCTATCTTGGCCGCCTCCCCACTGGCAACCGCCTGTTTGTTCTCTGTATCTGAGTCTGTTTTCATTTTGTTTTGTTTGTTTTGCTTTTTAGATTCCACATTAAGTGAGATCATATGATATTTATCTTTCTCTGTCTGACTTATTTCACTTTGCATAACACTGGAAGGGGGAAGGAACTTTTAAGAAACATGCAGGAGATAGAAGAAACTGAATATAGGAAGTGCGTGAAGGGGATGAGTTAAGGAAACACTCAGGTCCCCAGCCTGCAGCGCCCTGCTGTACAAGGTGGATTATGTGGTAACAGGAGCAGGGTTACTGGGGGGAATGATCTGCAGTCTGGATATACGACCACCACACGGTTACATACACCAGTGTGAATCTTAGAGGAAGGTGTAGGGTGGAGAGGAGACCTTAGAAATGGTTTGGTCTTCTTTCATTATTGTCACAATTTGCTAGTTTTAGGAAATCCTTTGCATGCATCATTGTAGAATAAAGTGACAATGCTCTGGGGAAAATACTCAATTATGAGATTACAATATACAAGAAGACTGTTTCCAATATGAATTATTAAAAATACTAAAACAAAAATGTTCATTTTCCCTGATGTAAGTGCTTACAATCATAATGATCATGGCAGTTAGGACTTCTCAGAATTCAATAAAGTTTCCATTACCTCCCATATTCACCAGCGCGGCTCTTTGTATATTGGGTACCCAGCCTGCCCAAAGCCCACGTATTCCTCCTTCAGCGAAGATTTTTGCAAACGCATGATGCACACCACGAAACCTAAAGGAAAACAATCATAATAATAATGAAATAATGAAATAATAATGAAAACTACGCACTCCTGTGGATGGAATGCAACTGGGTAAGCTTCACCTATAGCTGTTATGATCTGGAGTAAAATAACGTCTTAATTATCTAGAATTCTTGGAAATTAAAACTGAATACTTTGGCTTTATGAAAATGTATTATCTCTTCCTTATTTTGCACATTTTTCTGTACACAGATGAAAAATGGTGCTGAACCATGAACCAAATCTGGAAACCTCTGATAGAAAATTAAACAAATATAGTCAGAAATGCCTGGTGTCAAAGGCCACCTTACCAGTTAGCTAGCTGTGTGGCTTTTACTCAGGCACTAAACTCTGAGTCTCACCAAAAAGATAATATGACATATTTATTGGGCATTGATAATTGCTATCATGCCACATAAGAAATATGCTCACAAATGACGGTCATTGTAGTTAAAATTTATTGTGCACTTATTAAGCACCAGACTTTTTATATCTATAAGATACATTTTATTCCTGAATACTCCACGAAGTGTGTATTATTATTCCAATTTATATTTGAAGAAACTGAGGCTTAGGAAGGTTAAGGAACTTGACTAGGGTTACAGAGCTGTAATGTGGCAAGGGCTGGATTTGACTCCCAGGCTATCTGATCCAATGTTCATGTTCTTTGCACCAACCTTAAATATTTTTTTTAACTACTATATCAAACCAAAAATTTCCAACGGTAGAGACAAAGAAGGAAAAATACTGAGGTGATCAGTTAAAACTCAGATATTTCTGGACCCCAACAGTTAGTTCTTTCCATGGATCCAGCCAAAGCATCACTTCACCCCGCTAGGTAGTAATTAGAAGTTGGTACAAGATGGCAGCATGGGCTCTGGGATTCTGTAAACTACCTGGCTAAGTCAGAGTGGTACCCTTTCCTCCTCTACGGTACATATTACTTATCTCCCTGTTTGGAAGGGGAGCCTGGACTGCTGCAGCCCAACCTCCTTTTCCACGGAGTCAGCTAGAGGGGCAGCAGAGCCCAGGGCAGCCCCATACCCTCCTGCACCTGTGTTTCAGCCGCACGTGTGCAGCGTTCAGAGAAGCAGACCTCACTGTCCTCAGCTCAGGGTGTCCTGCACTTTCCCTCTTTCCTGGGAAAGGTCCGTCAGTCTGTCTGTCTGTCTGCCTATCTGTCTCTCTATCTGCAACATCTGCCCTTTTCCCAGGGGAAACTGGCTAAGTGGTGTTTTAATAAACTGTTGAACAGGAGGCCCTTTGAAGAAAGGCAGACTTTGACAATACAGAGTAATGCAATCAGAGGATTTTATATCACAACACCATTGAAAAAAAAGTCCTTAAAGTTGGGAAAAGAGGAGGAGCAGAATTACATAGGGAAGTAGGAACAATCTGCAAGGTCAACCTTGCTGTTTCCCTTCTTTTGGGGAGAGAGGGGAGGAAAGCAAGCTTTCTGGCACCTGATGAGCCAGGCACTCTGTCACGAAAACCATCTGAGATAGCCCCTTTTAAAGATGAAGACACAGAGACTGGAAGTGTTAAGTGACTTCCACAACGCCAAGCCACAGTGGCACACCTGGAATTCACACCAGGGCAAATGCTAATATCAGACACTTTGTCTGGTCAGCTGCAGTAGAGGACAGGTCTAGCTACTGGCTGGGAGAGCAGCAAAGAGTTAGGCACAGGTAGTTTGTCCGGTAGAGAGCACCACATACACCTCATCAGGCAAAGAAAAGGTCCATCTTAGCTCTCCTCTTAGTGAACATCACTTCCAAATGCAGAGAGTCAGGGTTAATGTCCTCACTGAGTGCTGGGTGACAAAAATGGGTAAGTCATGAGGGAAATGCTCAAAGCATGACGGTGGCAAAGGGGCAAGGAAAGGTACCCGTTAGTTGGAGAACTTACCGCAGTGGTTTTCCTTCGAGTTTCCTCTTTCCTTCCATTTGCATCTGAACCTTCACTAGGTCAGTTGGGTTGGCTAAAAATTGGCCAACAACACCAGCCATCATCCCTCCGATCACTGATTTCCTAGTTAGAAAAGGAGATACATTTTTTTAAAAGGTTGCTATTAATTTCACACATTTTGTAGGGAAAAGTACCACGCTGGTACAGCCTCTACATGAGAGACTGAAGACAAAGTGAAGCAAAGGAGAGATCCAGATAAACAACAAAGGAAAACAGATCGTTTGTCTGTTTACTGAGGGTGGGGGTCAAGGACCACAAGGAGTCAGAATTCACATCTGAACTTTCAGGGGCCTTCCGTGGCCTGAAATGCAAAGGAAGGACAGTTGCTTCAAAGATATAATTTAATTGCCATTTAATTCTGACCATAGGGGAATAGAAACAGCACTGATGTGATCAGTCTAACAGACAAAGGCTGGCAAGTCCAATTTTATAGATGCCTGTTTGAGTAGCTTTCCAAAGTGAAGGGGTTTTGAGAATGGTCCTCTCTTTGAAGAAACTCTTTCTGCCCTGGGGCTCTTCCTCTTCCTCACCTACCGGAGCCAACAGTGACCAAGTCTGAACAAGTGTGCTTGAACATGCTGTGAAGCCTTCCTCCTCCCCCCACTCCAGCTCCTCTCCGCTCCCGCCAGGCCCCGGTCATCTTCTGCCTCAATGACGGCAGCGGTCTCTTGTGGGGGAAGGGGTAGTTTCTCTCCTTCTACTCTAAAACAATGTTTTAAGAGACACAAATGGCTACAGGGTAGAAAAGGGCCCCTCTCCCCAGCTCCTCCCTTCTGAAGTCATCACAACGACTAGCTTCTCTTTTACCTTTCTAGAGGCAGTAATGATGCATCCACCGAATGTTTATTATGTCCGGCACTGTTTTAAGCATTTTGAAAACTATCATTTAATTCTCTTATCAACCCTGTGACATTCGTACTACTGTGATTTCCTTTTTAAAGATAAGGGAGCTGAGGTGCAAAGCAGCTAAATGACAGCTAGTACAGACAGTGAGTGGTACAGCCAGGAGGGAGCCCCCAGCAGCCTGAGCGCAGAGCCCACAGTCTTAAACACTAAGTTACAAGTGATGGTTAGTGCACACAGGAACATACATGCATAAATCATCTTTTTTTTTTAAAGTAAAATACAGCATGCCAGGTTGTATACTGTTCTGCACTTTGATTTTTTCCCCCCTAATAGTATGTCTTAAAGGTTATCCCTGTGGGTTCATATAGAGCTGCCTCATTTGAAAAATAGTTCCACAGCATCCCATTTTGTGATTTCTCTATAATTTACATAATGAGCTAGCTTTTCACTAAGACATTTGAACATTTACATGGCATCTGATAGATCCTGCCAAATCCATTTCCATACTACCAGTAACCTGTGAGCATGACTGTTCCTCCCCATTGCTTTTTCCTGTTGGGAATCTCATAACCACTCCCTCCTGTGACTGTTACATAATTCTAATTGTTTGGGCATCTGTCTCTCTTATCCTGAGCCCAGTGACAGCAGGGACCGTGTCTTTTTCATCACCATAGCCTCACCGTGAAGTACAGGACTGGCATGGCGTAAACAATAAATAACTCGTGACTGAATGAATTGTTCTGATGGGGTCAAAGGACAGGGAGCCAGCCCACCCTGAGACTTGACTTCACAGTGACATATTTCCTTCCGGCTCCTCACCTATACCTTTCCCTTCTGGAAGGAATTACAAAATACAAGGACTACTCATCTATTCCTTTCCAACTCAGGGAAAGCAATTATATAATGTATAGCTCAGTACATTACAATTTTTCAAAAACAGGTAAGAGATTTTGCCTGGAAGGTGAAATTCTACTTACTGCCCTTTTCTTATAGTCGAGACTTGGATTTGTTTTTTTAAGCCCAGAAAAGATACTGTATCTTCGTATGTTAGTCATATAAAACCTACCCCATTCTTTCAATAGCTGTGTTATATTTCCCTGTATAGATATGTCATAACTTATTTGACAGCTTCCAAATTGATAGTTACTTAAGGTTAAAATGTTTGCTATTATCAATACTGCTACAGTCAATATCTCTGTGTGTGTGTGTGTGTGTCTTTATGCAGATACAAATATTTCTGACTGATTATAATCATAAAGAAGGTGTTGCTAGGTCAAAGGATTACACATTTTTAAAATTTAACAGGTATTTTATGCTCCAAAAAGTTTATAATAACTTATATTCCCATTAGCGGTTTAGCGGCTAAAAGTAGTTTTAGCTTATTTCCCTGATGATTGGTGAGGTTGAACATGTTTACATGTGTAATGAACATTTATATTTCTTTTGTGAACTGCTTGTTGATATGCTTTCTCTTCTTTTGTGTTCTTTTATTGACCTATGGAAGTTCTGTATATTTTATTTAAAAATAATCTATTTTTGTTTCTTTTATAAATGTTATAAGTGATATGCACTTCCATGTATCATCTCATCTAATCCTATAAAAAAACAAAGCCTGGTGGGAGGTGTCACTTCCACAGCGGAGAAAACCGAAGATAAAAAGGTGAAGCAGTTTGTCCAGGCAACACAGTCGTAGATGAGGAATTTGAGCCCATCTTTGACTCTAAACTCTAGGGTTTCTCAGTAGAAAGAGGAATTAAGAAGGTGCTCTATAAGAATCCTTTAAATTTTAACACGTTAAGTAACATAATTTTTATACGTTTGTATACAGTGTGCAGTAGATGCTCAGTTATTTGGATTTATATTGTAATTGTCATTTTAGGCCTGTCACATGAAGCAGTTTTGGTACAAAGGCACAATTTTATACAAATCTAGTGGGTAAACAGTAAAGATTTTAGGGCAAGGGTACATTCCTGTCTCTTTTTTAATTGAAGTATAGTTGGTGTACAATATTAAATAAGTTACCGGTGATTACAAGTTACAATATACTGGTCACAATTTTTAAAGGTTATGCCCCACTTATAGTTACTATGAAATATTGGCTGTGTTCCCCGTGTTGTACGATAAGTACGTTATTTTCAGAACAAAACTTACCAAAGGGGATAATGCTTATCTTCACCTTTGCCAAACACAACCTCACGGAGATGTTCGTAAGTGACCATTCGCCCTCCAGAGTACACTGTGCAAAACAGATCATTGAAAGGGTGAGCTCAGCCTTATGTTTAATACACCAGGAGGACGTTTTGACTTGGCCTAGTTGATCTCCCTGGCCATGTCTTTCTCTCATGAACCCTGTGCTGCTTTTTTTTTTTAATTGAAGTTTAGTTGATTTACAATGTTGTGTTAGTTTCTGGTGTACAGCACAGAGATTCAGTTATACACATATAGATTCTTTTTCATTATAAGTTATTACAAGACACTGAATGTAGTTCCCTGTGCTGTATATTAGGACCTTGTTGTTTATTTTATATATAGTAGCTTGTATCTGCTAATCCCAAACTCGTAATTTATCCCTAAGTAACCATAAGTAATGATAAGTTTGTTTTCTATGTCTGTGAGTCTCTTTCTGTTTCATAAATAAGTTCATTTGTATCATTTCTTATTTTAGATTCCACATATATGCAATATCATATGATATTTGTCTTTATCTTTCTGACTTACTTCATTTAGTATGATGATCTCTAGGTCTACTCATATTGCTGCAATTGGCATTATTTCATTCTTTTTTTATAGCTGAGCAGTATTCCATTACACACACACACACACACACACACACACACACACACACACACACGTACACATACTGCATCTTCTTTACCCAAGCATCTGTCGATGGACATTTAGGTTTCTTCAGTGTCTTTACCCTAGTCTTCTGAAACATGGTCTCTTGCTGTTTCTCCAAATGTGCATGCCTTTTAAAGCCTCAGGCCTTCTCAGATGCTGTCTGATCTTTCTTGAATGGATTCTCCCTTCTCTGCTTTGCTAACCCCTCCAACTCTTTCAAGATTCAACTCGAAGAACATGTTTTCCAGAAAGGGCCCACGGACCTTGCCCCCAGGGTTCTGGGCTGCCGTTGCCCCTGCCATGCTCCTCCTCCGTCCCCCTGAACTACCCAGGCGTACGTCCAATACAGCGTTTATCATATTGATTAGAGATTCACTTGATTTTCTTGCTCATCTTTGCATCAGAGCGCGAGCTTTACCAGGCAGGTTTTGTGTATTTTCCTGTACTCTATATGCCCTAGTACTGAGCTTGGTACACAGAAGGTATTTTCATTCAATATTATATGAAGGTAATTTTTCAGTCAAGTGTCAAACAATATGAAATGAATCTTAACTATAAAACCACAAAATACAAATGAAGAGAAGTGAAGCTCAAAAGGATAATAGGAAGCAAGGAGAAAGTATTTCTTAAAGAGGAAAAATCATTAAAACCAGTACATGGTATTCATATGGAGAGCTTTTCTTGATATTTCAGGAAGTTTAATGCAGTATTTTAAGATACTCCGAAACAGACGAAGTACCAGAACAGTAACAGTCTAATCACACTTCTGGATAGTCCTTGATGAATACACTCTAACGTGCTCATTTGGAAAATTGAGGCTTTAAAAAATACAAAACTGGTAAATATCCATGCCGGCACTTTTCTGATCAAGGTCCCTACGTACTTGAGGGACCATTATGAACAGAGAAAGATGCCACACCCGTCCTCCCTCCTTTGGAAGACAAGTTATGTTCCCCTGTCCACAAGCTGAAAACCGAACAAGCCCTGCCTCGGTGATGCCCCTTTGGAAGCAGGGCACAAAAGCTTTCTCACCGCTAGGAATGTAGTCTCAGCTATTTTCCTCTCAGAGTGACTCATGGCCCACACAGGTAGCCTGGGGAACTGAGGCCCAAGTCCCCAGGGTTGTGTTTGTCCTGTTGCCAGCGTGGGATTAGACGGTCCTCCCTGTTCTCTGTCCGATCAGCTTGGTCTCTGACGTAGGGGACAGAGACTGGTGAGATCTGGCCTTGCGTGCCAATGTATTTTAATTTTCAAAGAATGTCACAAAAAATTTAAATGTGGTTTCTCAAGTGGAAAAAAATCAATTATTCATTTTTTTTTCTTTCTTAAGTGTAAAAAAAAACTTTTTCTTAGGAAAAATTTTCAAACATACAAATAATACAGTTCCCACTATATCTAGCATGGAGATTTATCACTTGCTAACATTTTTACCATATTTGCTTCATTTTTTTTTTTTTGCTTAATTATTTTAAAGTGTATTACAGACATCATGACATCATGACAGTTCATCCCCAAGAACTTCTGTATGCATTTCTAAAACCCTAAGGCAATAATTGGTAGTTAAGAGACTGTATATTCATTCATCACCTTAGCAGAAGACAACTAGCTGGCTTTTGGACACAGCTCAACAGAAAAGCAAAGGAGACAAGCACAGAACTCTGAGCAAGCTTACCGGCTAGAATCAAGATAAATACCTATGTGTCTGTAAATGGCGGGGGTCACTCCTTGCCAGAGCTTTAGGAAGCCTTCCTCTTGGATGATCCCGAGTGCCGTGCGCACCATGCCCCTGTAAGGAGCAGCCTCTCCCGCGCCACCTCCCAGCCGAGCAAGGGCGGCTTCTCCTTGTATCTGGAGTCGAGTTTTTGTGAGATCGAGGGGAAAGGTTGCTAACAACAAAAACAAAACAAAACAAGGGGGAAACCCGTAACATTTAGAGAAACAAACACAAATTCTGAAAATCGCAGTACCCATATTTTAGTTGCCACAAGATGAGTGTTCTCAAATTTTGGAACACATCAGAATCAGAGAGGGAGATGGTTAAAATTACAGATTTCCTAGCCCCACATCTGTGGAGTGTTAGTAGGTGGATGGGGGTTTAGAAGCCAGCTGATTCTTATGCACTCCCAAAGTCAAGAATCACTGTCCCAGAGCAGCCCCAGGGAACCAGAAAGGGCCGGGGGGGGGGGGGGAGTGACAAGTCTTGGGCTCTTTTCAGTGAGAAATTTCAGTCTAAAATCTGCTTTTGTCCTCAAGTTTTGCTTTCCAGTGGGAATCATTTCAGGTATCCATAGTCTGTGATGTCCCCTTGACTGCAACCATAATTAAGATCCAGTGTGACTTTTAGAATACTGTGCAGGTTCTTAATAAATGCCAGATGAAGCTGAATCTGTCATTTCATGGCTGATGTTCACATGTGGATGAATCGCTGACCTGATGTTTGAGATACACAAGATGAAATATAGAGTTTATAATGTCTTTTATATGCAAGGGTGGCAAGCTCAAAATTCTTTCAGTTAAGGCATATATTGAGTTGTTTTTCCAGCGCCGATGAGTTTTATGCACGGCCACCATACAGAGTACCAAATGTACTTGAAAAATTTTTCCTAATGATTACTAGAGATAGACCTTTTCCTTAAAACAGAGTGAAGCTAACTGCTCCTTCCTTCATAAAGAAGATCAAGCTCATAACTATATATACACAATGATTCAGATAAGTTCGTGAACATTATTGACATTATATGTCGTCAGTGACCACCACCTGATACAAAACCGTAACAATGCCTTTTTGTAAAGAACACAGAGTCAGGGGAAGAGCTTATTAAATCTTACCACTGGTCTTTGGAAAAGTTAGTATCTTGCTGATAGTTTTCCTGCAACAGAAGTGGCTTGCGTATAGAGAATTTAAGCAATGCTTTATTGACATGTGAAACCTTAAGAGTCTTAAGATAGAGGCACCTCTATATTAGCATAGGTTATGCCTCTCAAAATCATTTTGGTTTTTTTGCTGGTTAATTAAATAATGCTTTAGGTTCTGATCCTAAATTGTTTTTATGCAAAACATGTCATATTTCGATTCCCTGGCCTCCCATCCCCAGCCTCCACACAGTTCTTAACAGGAGGAATGTTCCTTTACAAAAGCCATTGGTCATAGGGGCAAACATCAGGTTAAAAAAAAAAAAAACACCTGGAAGTATATCTAATCATTCATCAGTCTGCTTTTAGAGTTAAAAGTTGATGAACTTTATTTCAGTAAAAACAATAATAAAAATTCTCTATCAGCTTTGGGAGAAGAGATAAAAAGAGAGAGAGCCCAAAGAGCCAGAGTGGAGGTGCACAAAGGGCAAAACAACAGATCATGTGCTGGCTCTGCTGGAAATACGAAGTTAACTCATGTTAGAACAGGACAGACTAACATTTACAAATGATTTAGCACATCAGAGCTACTGCTTTTTTTTTTTTCTTTTAATGGGCAAGAAAATGAAAGAGTAATCTTAAAATGCACAATGAAGAACACAGGGATGCGACTCACAAAATCCTTGGACTAAATACCTCCTGTTTGTGCAAGGGCATCATAATTCTGCTCTAAAACTTAAGGTAGCCCTTTAAGTTTTCCCTGACTTGCTTATGCAGATGTAACTGTCTTCTATGCTTTTATGATACTTAATAACACCTTCATTATAATAAGTAGTATAATGTAATTGTCTGTGCATGTCTCCCCACCAGCCTGTTAGCTCAAGGCTGGGTCATTTTAAGGATACCTCCATAGTCCTCAGCATTGTAATTTTAAGTCGCAATTAACGGTGCCCTGCGTTTAGACTTAGCGTGTATATATTATTAACTTCTCAGACTCCTGCAAGGTAAACACAGTACAGATGAGTTAAGCTCAAAGAGGTCAACTGGCAGATATTGAGAGGATGCTCCGTAAGTGATAGGTTAAGAGCTTAAGTCCCATAAGTTGGGTCCACAACACAACGATATAGTGACGCTACTTAAGAATATAAACAACAGACATGATCTCAATAAGGATGAAAAGTGAACTGTGGTATTAGGTCATCCTCACGAAAGGGAAAATGATTCCTCTAGAAAGAAATGACAGCTCATGAAGCTTCTAAAAGGACACGATGAGGCGTAATAGCAAACAGGAGGGGGACGACATTGGAAGGAAGAGACCTTCGTGACCTCCAATCCCTCCTCCTCACAAGGCTGGCCTTGCCACCTACCCCGCCACACCTGCCCGCGGGACAGGTGTGGACCGAGAGGGCTGCATCCACCTGGAAACCAAGCCACCCGCCGGGTCCCCCACCCCCGCGCGGCCCCTCGACGACTCGCGGGGGAGGCCCAGGCTAGGCGGCCGGGTACCTAGCTCGGCCACGGTGGCCGCGCAGCCCGACAGGAGGAACTTGCTCGCGCGGGGCCATCTCTGGGTGAGCGGCAGGAGCCTCTCCTCATCCTCTGGAGCCGACATTCAGCAGCAGCGCGGGGCGGCAATACGCCCCTTCCGGCCCGCGCCCCACGCCGCGGCTGGCCTGCCACTCAGCCAGAGCGGCCCCCCCTCAGCCGGCGTGCGGCGAGGCGGGGACCATTTCCCTCGCTCGGCTCGGCCAGGCGGGCCCGGCGAACCCGCAGCCTCCCTAGCAGCCCCAGGCTTGAGCAGTCCAGCGGGCAGCGAGCGGAAAACGACGCGAAGCTCGCGAGGCTGCTGGGAAGCGTAATCCGCGCGGCTCCGCCCCTCACGGGCCGAGTTCTCTGATTGGGCGAGAGGGCTGCTCCGCCCGCCCCGGTCTCCGGGGCAACGGCGCTGTTCTCCACCCCCTGCACCCGCGCCAGCTGGGCCCAGACTTGAAAAAGTGGAGGTGGGAGGGAGCGATGATGCAAAAGTTAGTTAAAAATTGGGGTGGGGAAAGGAGGCTACAGATACGAAGAGGAGCAAGCTGCAACAGTTGCCAGAGCGGAAAGGCTGGAAATTCCGGTGGGGCCCCTGTTCCGGGACGAAGAAACAAGTACCACGACAGCAGGAGTTTCCCCCTGTCTGACTCAGGAAGGTGCTGGACAGAAACATGGAATTCATTTCCGCAACAGTGATTATAATCCTAGGTTGTGTTGCTCGTTTATTATTCCTTCGGTGGAGGAACTTGCGTGGACCCCCATGCATAGGAGGCTGGATTCCTTGGATTGGAGCTGGATTTGAGTTTGGGAAAGCCCCTCTAGAATTTATAGAGAAAGCAAGAATCAAGGTATGTGGCCCCAACAGATCGGGTTTGCAGAAAAGATAATGTTCTCTTTTTTATTTTCTTTCATTGGATCCCAAGTGCAATGTTAGAACCTGGGGAACCTACCTGCTGCCCACAATTAAATGATCTAGCCGTTTATGAATTGCTCAACTAACAATCAACAACTATGTCTTATGCAAGGGTTTTCGACAGGAATAGATTTTTATCAGGAATTACAATGCAGCTTGTAGTTACCTTTTTGGAAGCAGAGTACTAGTTCATCACAGTTTAAAAATCCTAAGAGTATACATATTAACTAAATGCTTGCAATGATTGGGAAGACAGAGGTGTAATACAATTAATTTCAATTTATGGAAACGCTTAATAAATTAGTACCCAAATCAGAGTTAACACCAGGCCATTGTAAAAATTGCTTGCATACTTGGTCTTTACAAATATAGTGGGAACTGTATTTTCAGCTAGTGTTATTACTTGACGGTGATGTGTCCATTTTCACTGCACACCAAGGGTATTAGTAACTGTTGTTGCAGTACATGTTTTTGTCTTTAAAATAGCTTTTAAATATGTTTCTTTCCAAAATAGTATGTAGGTTACTGCTAACATTTTTCTTTGTTTCAACCAGTACTTCAATGAGCATTCTTGTGTGAGTGTTCCTGTGTGTTTGTATTGTGTAGTTATACTTTTTGCACTTACCTGATTGTTTCATCAGAATAATTTCCTAAAAGTTAAATCTTCCAAAGGACATTAAATTGTTTACTGTGTTACCCTTGCAAAAGGATGTAACAATCCTTTTTCTTTTACCTTTTCTTTTCCTTTAAGTATAGAGGATTACCTATCACCTCATATCTTGGCCCACACTAGGTATCATAATTCTTGTGTTTGATAGATGAAAAAATTATCTTTTAAAGAAATAATTCTTTGTCTGCCATAGCCTTCCTTAGGCATACAATTTTGATAAATTTTAAGGAATGTTTCTAAAAGCTTGTCTTAGAAGGTCAAGCAAGGTCACAAAGATTATTCTGTTTTCTTCTAAAAGGTTTAGAGTTTTGCATTTTACATTTAGATCTATGATCCACTTAGAGATAATTTTTTGTGTGGTGTACATAAAGGGTGAGATTTTTTTCTCCATCTGGATGTCTAATTGTTCCAGTAGCATTTCTTGAAGAATTTTCCTTTCTTCATTGAATTGCCTTTGCAGCTTTTCACAAAACAGTTGACTATACATGTGTAGATCTATGTCTAGCCTTCTTATCCTATTCCTTTGATTTTGAAACTTACTCCTTTGTTAGCACTACATTGTATTAAATGGTATATAGTTTTATATAAGTCTTTAAATAAGGTAGTGAAAGGCCTTTTTTTTGTAATTTATGTGGCATTCAAGATTATTTGCATGTTAATATACATTTTAGAATTGGCTTGTCAATATCTATAATAAAGATTGTTAGAATTATGATTGGAAGTTTGTTAAATCTATAGAAAAACTGAAGGAGAATTATCTTTTTAGTGATATTAAGTCTTCTAGTCTATGAATGCTATATATCTCTCCCATTTATTTAGCTATATAATTTCTTTCAGAAATATTCTGTAGTTTGTTTTGATGGGGTCTTGCCTTGTGATTAATTATTTTCTGAAGTATTTTATACTTTTGAGGTTATTGTAGATAAAATTGTTTTCACTTTTGTTTTCTAGTGGTATCCCTTGCACACAAAAAAGTACATTTGTTCTTTGTATATTAACTTTGTATCCTGTGACTGTGCTAAATTCATTAGTTCCAGCAGTTATTTTGTAGATTTCTTAGGATTTGTATATATGTGTAACATACTCTAAAAAACAGATAAATTTATTTCCTGTTTTCTGATCTTTATGCCTTTTATTTCTTTTTCTTGTATAAATACAATCAGTAGGACTTCTAATATATCATTAAATAAAATTGGTAAGGGTAGACAAGTTTGTCTTTTTCCTAACATTAGGGGAAAAGTGTTCAGTATTTCACAATTAAATTTGTTGTTACCAGTAGATTTTTTGAAGGTGCTTATTTCAGTCCTCATCTTTGATCCATGCTCAGAATTCACAGATGTCACAGGGAAAATAAATAGTGATCTATTATCTGTTTACTTCTACACAATTCTCTCCTCTGTGGAGTTTTAATCCATTTAGTTATTGTTTCCCCAGCTCTCTGATGCCTTTGAAAATATGATCTTTGTAATCTATCCCTCTTTTCCTGGTTGCCAGTGAGATCCTTGGCTTTGGTCTTATGTATTGTATGGTAAAGTATTTTTGGTGGGTTTCTTCACCTATAAGGAAGTTCTTCCCCCGTTTTTTTTTTTTTTTTAATTTTTCCTATAATGCGAAATTTTCTCTTTTTGTTTAACCATACTGAAAGGAGTTGGGTTGCCTTGGACCAGCTGTCAGCAGGAAGATTTGGTTGGAGGCAGTTGCTTTGCAGGTTTCTATGTTTTCTGTCCTCTCTGGCTACAGTGAAAATGTCATGCCTCTGCACTTCTATGCCTCCTCTGCTTCCGGGATCTAATCTTCCAGACTGGAGCTGTCACCGCTGCTCTTCTACAGCTGCTGCTACTAAGGGATGCAGCCCTCGTCTTCCCAGGTGTTCTCCTTGCTTTTAAATAATCGTGCTTTCTGAAACCCTCTGAACACTGTCTGCATCATCTTTTACCGCCTCCCTCAATTTCCCCTGGCCTGTTCATTTCAGCCCATCTCACAGTGATTCTGACTCTGTGTATTGCCTTCTCCTATCTCCGAGTCTATACTTCTGACCTTTTACTTTGTTGAACCTGCTGGACATTCCTTATTCTTTCCTACACATGCTTGCAGCATCCACTGTCAGGTCTGCCGGTGTCAGGTGCTGGAGGCCGCACTTTTGTAGTGGGTTAAATATTTTCTTACTGTTTAGCTGAGTACGTTTGTTGCATTCTCCTTGTGGCTCTGTGTGATTTCCCGGAAAGATATAGAACCATTCAGAAAGAAGTAGCCACACTGTCACTACCAAAATTGGAAGTCTGTTTTCCTCTTTTAAAAAAATAGGTTTTTTTTTTTCGAGTAGGTTTATATTCTAAAGGCATAAACATGTGCACAATGAAAAGTACTCCTCTCGTCTCTGTCCTCCGGCTGCTGAGTTTTCCTGTTTCCATTCTCCTGTGTCACCTTCAGAGACAGTCTATGAATTAGAGATGTTTGCTTCTGAAATGATGGCATAGTTGTACTTTTTCCTATTCTTCCCACTAAGTACAGGTAAATAATATCTGGACATTATATATGTATAGGACAAACATAAAAAAAAATTCTGAAAGGCAGCGAGAGGAAGGCGGGCAGGACAGTGACCACAGGATGTGAGGAACAATATGGCAGTGGTTCCTTGGGTTTTCTTTCTGCTTTATGTATCTAGATTGCGGTCTAGAAAAGCCAGCAACCTGGAGATGCAGATGGATACACATTAAAAAATAAAAAAGCCCCAATAAAAGCCTATGCTCTCTAGGTAAAGGGCCAGGAAAGGAGCAGCCTGGCAACACGGAAAACTTTTAGACACTAACTGCTCCACTCCAGCCAAACAGCATGGAAAAAAATGATGGCCTCACCTTAGTCTGCAAGTGTCGAGTGGAGATCCTTGCCAGGATGTAATAAAGTAACTGTCAGCCAAGGGAGGCTGACGTGGGGTTCTAGGAGGTGAGCGGCCCAAACGAAAAAAATGCACGAGGAGTTGCCATACTGCCAGACAGACTTCAGCTGGAGACACCATGGGGTTAACACTTTATTGCCACAGGGAGGTGCACACCTATGATGCACCTGTCCTGCTATGTTCTCTGCCAGCACGTGCGCAATCTGAGTTTCTTTGTTCATTAGGCTTACAGAATATCTCTAGCACATGCGTACTTCTGTTTTCTTTGTTCTAAATCTTATATAATTGACGCATGCGTGGAACAATTATTTACTGCATACTATAAACATGCACTGATCGTGGCCTTGGGTCCCACGGCCTTAACTCATCTCAAGGCCAGCTCACAGTAACCCCCACCCCCTTCCTAGCTGGGCTGGTGTCAGAGGAGGCCTGGAAGAGGGTTAGTGCCTTCAGCACCGCTCAGCAGTAATGAGCCGGTTCCAACGTCAGCAGCCTGGACTTCACCAGCACCAGAGGCAGCAAGGAGCCCTCTCCCACGCACTGAGGTGCTCGCCCACGGGCCCCAGAGGATGCAGGGCTCTCACCACCACTCGGCAATAAAGATGCTACTCCCTCACCCCTAAACCAGTGGAGGTCATGCGGGAGCAGTAGTGAGGAGCCCCTCCTTCTCCCAGCCACAGAGGCATAAGAAAAACCTAGTAGGGAGATTTACCTTTTACTCCCAACCAGTGATAACAAGGAGTCATTCTGTCTCCACATGTAAATGGAAGCTGAGTGAAGAAACTAAATTTCTGTCTGCTACCTGCTAATAATGAGGTGGCACCCTCCTTCCCACAGCAGAATAATGTCACAGGAGGCTTGGAAAAACAGATGGTTTAAATAAGATTCAGAATGTCATAACATAATATTCAAAATGACCAGGTTTCAATGGAAAATCTCTCCTCCTACCAAGAACCAGGAAGATCTCAACTTGAATAAGAAAAGATGGTCAACAGGTGACACACATACTAGAATTATCTGCCAAGGAGCTAAGGGCAGCCATAATAAAAATCCTTCAACAAGAAATTATAAACACACTTGGAAGAAATTTTTTTTAAAAAAGTCTCAGCAAAGAAATAGCACATATGAAGTAAAAACAAATGGAAATTTTGAAACTGAAAAATACAATAACTAAAAAAAGAAAAAAAACAATCTATCAATGGGTACAGTAGAGAAGAAAGAAAAAAGAATCAATTAATCCAAGATAGATCAATACAAATTACCCAATATGAACAAGATAGACTGGAAGAAGAGAAGATAGACTGAAAAAAAAATGAACAGAGCATCAGGGACTGAAAAACTGTAACAAAAGGCCTAATGTTCATGTTATCAGAGCCCCCAGAAAGAGATTACGTATATAGATGTGAAGTTTCTTAACAAAATATTGGTAAATAAAACCCAGTAATATATAAAGGGACTTGTACCCCATGACCAGGAGGGGTCTGTTCCAAGGATTCAAGGCTGAGTAAGCCACCATGTTAACAGGCTAAGAGGAAGAAGCATGTAATCGTACTAGTTGATGCAGAAAAAGCATTTCACAGATTTCAACACCCATTCATGATTGAAAAAAAAAACTCAGAAAATTAGTAAGAGAGGAGAACTTCACCTTGATAAAGAACACCTACAAAAATCCTACAGCTAATAGCAATCTTAAGGGTGAAAGACAAAATGCTTCATCTCTGGTTGGGAACAAGCAAGGAAGTCTGTTGTCACTACTCTTCCTCTCCACAGTGCTGAAAGTTCTACTGAGTGCAATAAAGCAAGAAAAAGAAATGAGACATACAGAAAGGAAGAAATGTCTGGTCTGTAGATGATGTGACTGTCTACTTAGAAAATCCCAAGGAATCTACAAAATAATCTCCTGGATATAAATGAGTTTTGCAGGATCTTAGGGTACAAAGCCAACAACTGTATTGCTCCAAGCTAACCATGAACATGTGGGAGTGGTTATTAAGAATGCAGTACCATTTACAAGGTCAAAAAAGCTTAATAAAAAATACATAAGCACCACGTCTACAACATCCCGTGTGTACTTGCCTTTACTTCGTAACACTCACAGTGCTGACACCGTATAGAAAGGAGAACAAAGGGAAAGCCAGTAAGACAGAGAACCATTGTTACAGAATTCATAACACTGCACAGGATCATTTGCACGGTGTAGTCTTTTCACAGTAAGTTACTTTCAGCAACGGTTCAATGTTTGACCTTGGCTGTTCTACACTGTGGCCCGAGTGCCTCTGCATGTCACAAAAGGCCACTCTCCTAGTGGACAGTTAAGAACTCTCATTTGAACAAAACTTCAGCAAACAATGAACATTACTCATCTTCATCTAAGTGTTAATTAACAAACAATTGTAGGTAGGCATGTTGGGAAGCAAGGTAGATGTCTGGATGTACTAATGGAAGAAATTAAGACTTTACCACCTGGGGGCTCCATGATCACTGGGCCCACAGTTGCACAGGAATGACCACGTGCCATTTCACACAGGTCTAGAATTGACTGTCATACTGAAATACTTAGAGCATAAATGATATTTTGAGATATTTATAATAGCTGTAATGGAATATTAAAAGTATGAGTGGTGGGTCTAAGAATATACATGTTGGATGTGGTGTGGGAAAGTCAGTGTGGCCACAGGAGGAAGCGAGAATGAGGCTTGGAAGGAAGATTATTATATTCACAGGTCCAAGACGGAGGTCACCGCATACCAGTCAGGGCCGTGCGGGGAGGCACCCTGTCGGTCAGGAGGCAGGAGATGGAAACAGGAGAAAGCCAGGCCAGAGCCTTATTTGGCCTCCTCTGGGAAGGCAAGGCCGGCCAGGTTACCCAATTTAGGATTGATGAGTTTGAATAATTTCCGAGGGCTTTGGGCTATCGGGGAGGTCTCTGGGTGCCTGGTACTCAGCCCTGGGATGATTTAGGGCAGGGGAGATGTTGGCTCGGTGGATGAGAGTTAGATGAGGAGTTAGTTGGGGGTGTAGACTCAAGACTGGTTGGTTTCCATAGGAAAGGCGTGCTCCTGGTTGGCTGAGCCCTCTGCTCTCTCGGAGACTCGGCTGGTCCCAGGAGGGCCGTCTCTACCCAGCAGTGAGGCCACCAAAGCCAAGCATCAAGAATAAGAAAATAGAGCTAATATAGTTGGCCGTACAATCACTGGATGCCAAATAGACACCAAATCTAAGCAAGTACAATTGGAACGGTCGGTTCTTTTGCTAACAGAGTCGTGGGGAAGACTGGTTTGTTGCCTCCATTCGTAATTGAAGAAAATGGTAAATGATAATTAGAAGTCAGTGAAAATAATGAGGTCCACAGGAAAGTCGTGGACTCCCTGAAATCAAACCCTGCACTAGAGGTTTGTAGACTCGTGGGAGTGATGTGCTAGAAAACTGACGGTGCAGGAGGGAGAAGGCGCACACGCACAGCAGAGAGAGCATGGCATCCACGATGCCCATGAAGGGGTGTGGGCCCCTCACGGGGGCAGGACCGCCGTCCGTGTCACCCGAGGGGAAGCGTGGGGAGTGGGTACAAGTGGGTGCACATCTCTGTAAGACCTGGTGGTGAGAAGCTGGGATGCCTGCAGAGCAGGCGTGCGCTCTCAGAGGGCAGAGGGGTGGGCCCGGTATTCAGGCGAAAGAGTCATTTTGGAAAGCGAGGAAGCGAACGCGTTAGAGAATGTTGGGGGACTGCAGGACGTGGTTGAGTGACCACAGCTTCATGGCAAAATCAGTCAGCAGTTTACATCTTCTTCTTGAATAAAGTTGAGCTGTGGGTTGTTTATAACCTTACTGATACCTTGAAAACAGTGTTCAAATATCACTGTTTGATACCATTTCTAATTCTTTCTAATTATTACTTCATACCACCAGAAAGGAAGTTGCAAGCTAATAATAACATGATCCAAAGGAAGGTTAAGAACTTTGACAGAATAAATGAGGATTTATATTATTTAGATTTTGCATAACCATTCAAAATTAATAACTAATTACCATATATAATCATAGTTGTTTTTATCTTGACTATAACTTCAGTATTGGGGTTCTTGAGGAACACAGGCTTAAACACAACCCAGGGCCCAGTAAAGTGTTTATTTGAAATGCTTACTAATACGATCTGTATTGATATGTTTTCTTTCAGTACGGACCAATATTTACAGTCTGTGCTGTGGGCACCCGAATGACCTTCGTTACTGAAGAAGAGGGAATTAACGTGTTTCTAAAATCCAAAGAAGTAAATTTTGAACTAGCAGTGCAAGAGCCCATCTACCGTACAGGTAAACAACATTTGCAGGTCCCTCATTTGAAATTCAACATCAAAATCCAAGCGCATCTTCAGGCAATGACCACATCTTCACTCCTCTGTCAAGAATGATGCTGGCCCATTCTTTTATTATTAGGGTAGGGATAGAAGGGGAAAAGAGTATGTGATGAGTTTGGTCCCTGAAAAACAAGTTATTGGCAACCTCAGACATTTGGATCTCAGTTAGACACGTGTTAGAGATGAGGTCACCTCACTGAAGTTCCCTTTGGGAAATGTTGGAATCTGCATCCTGTTGGATATTTGGAATCTGTATCCAGCTCCCAAGATGTCACCAGGTCTGTTCTGCTGTGTACACAGCTCTGGGCTTGGCCACATGTTGCTCCTCTGCTCCCTGAACACTGAATTGCACCATTAAGTAAGCCCCCTGACCGTGGCACTTCCTGACAAGTCCATAGGGCTGGTAAGGTCAGTGGGGCTTGGCTTCATGTAATTGGTGCCCCTTCACTCCCCATCCTCCGGGACTGCTGGGCAGTACTCGTCAGCATGCTTCAGAGCGACCGTCCGCCTTTATTTCTTCTGCAGCTGCAAACACGCGTGCTGAGGCCATCTGTCCTCCCGAGAATGCGGAGCTGGTTCATCTTGTGCCAGGTTCTCTTCTCTGCCTTCACAGAGTGCTTGCCTCTGCCGTCCGTGGCTTCTTTCTCTTTGTTTCCCTCTCTGCTTCTTTCTTGAGTTCATTTTCATATAGCTTCTTGTGCATTTCTTGCTGTTGAGACAAGAAAGTTTGTTTGCACGGCTGTCAGTGATCCATAGCATGATTACTATTTCTCGTTGCCTGCGTGAAAAAAAATCACAGCCTGAGGGTTACGTTTTTGGACTATTTAGTGCTTCTTGGTATTTAGACTGTGGAATTCCAGATAAAAGAAGCATAAATATTTTGAAGGCTCTTGATCTGTAACTTGACATGTTTCTTCAGAAAAATATGCCAACTTAGCTATCAGGTGTAAGTAAGTGATCAAGTTTTTTCACCTCTGCCTCCCCTGGGGATTTTGTGCTTAAATATTTCTACTTAACAGATGAAATATGTTAATGTTTACTCTTTTTTTTTAACATTTTTTATTGAGTTATAATCATTTTACAATGTTGTGTCAAATTCCAGTGTAGAGCACAATTTTTCAGTTATACATGAACATATATATATTCATTGTCACATTTTTTTCTCTGTGAGCTACCATAAGATCTTGTATATATTTCCCTGTGTTATACAGTATAATCTTGCTTATCTATTCTACAATTTTGACTCTTGAGCCAGCTCTCCATTCCTCTCATATTGTCCCTTACCATACAGAAGATGTGGACTCAGGAAATGTAAAAATTATTCTAAGTTAACTTACACAGAATGTAACCTACACATAGTAGGATGATGAATATATGTTTTGAAAACCTCATATTGAAGACAATACAACAGGATTAAAGAAAAAATACAAAGAATAATGAATTTAAGGACTCAGACTGTTAGCACCCTGACCCAACCAGAAGTGTGTATCTTGAAAGGAGCACAGACACTAATAGAAAGGATACAGTGGCGCCAAAGCTACTCCTGGGGTTGGGAGATGCCTGCTGGTGGAAGTGATATTCACAGAGACACATGAAGGAGAAAAGAAATTAGCGGGAGAAATGTATGGCTTGTAGGTGTTGGGGTCCGGGGTGGGGATGGGATGAGGTTGGTCAAGTAGAAGTGTTCTGAGTGGATAGAATGGCTTCTGAAGATGGTGAGATGTGTAAAAAAGAGCGAGTGTTTTCAATTTACCTGCAATATATATTTGGAGGCAGAAGGGGCTGGAAATATTGGAGAGACAGAGAGATGGTAGAAGGCTTGTAAACGTTGTTAAAGATAGGAAGCCAAGGAAAAATTTTAAACATGGAAACAGAGTCACTAGCTTTGTGTTTCCCAGAGGCCTTCTTAATCACCCATCCCTTAAAGTGACTTAACCTGTAGGCTTTCTCTGTCTCACAGTCTGTGTTGAATCCTCACCCACCTTTATTTGCAGGAGGTGATTTGATGTCCTGGGTGAACTCTGACTGTAGCCCCTGCTGACCATTGAATAGTGAGGTATATGGATTGTTTGCTTCAAGGAATTGTTGCTTCTTTTGAAAATCGTTTTCTCTGTCTACAGCATCAATTCCAAAGAATATCTTTTTAAAACTGCATGAAAAACTTTATGTCATGCTGAAAGGGAAATTGGGGTCTTTCAGCTTGTATCAATTCACTGGACAACTGACTGAAGAATTACATGGACAACTGAAGGATTTAGGCACTCACGGGTCCAGGGACCTGAACAGCCTAGTCAGGTAAATAGATGCCTTATTATTTAACCTTGAGGTTTTTTGTTTTGAATAAAAGAACTTGATGCCTATACGTTGGACTTCAAAAATTATCTGGTAGATAAGTGAAGTCTACCTAACTAGGCAGTTAAAATTATATTAGTCTCTTAAATTCTAATTAATGGGCAATTTTCAGTTCACACTTCAATTTTAAGGTGAGCAAATAAGCCAGTAAAATCATTTGAACACATCTACAATAATTTCTCCCTCGTCGTCCCATACAGTTTTGTACTCCCTACGTGGATTTCCCTCTTATAATTGCCATGCATCCATCAGAATTTTGATTAAACATTGAATTTGTGATTATTAGAAGAGGACATGGAGAAGACAGGGAAGAGGACAGAATTAGAAAGTAGATGACCAGGGTCCAGGAGATGTTTGTGAGACTCGACAAGGTGGCTGGCGGGAAGTCACCATGGACTTCAGGGCTAAGCCCAGCATCCTTTGAGCAGGGAGGTGCTAAGAGGCAGGTGAGCCAGGCGAGGACAGTGGAGAGAGCCAAGTAGCCCTCAGCCGTGTTCTGTGGCTTTCCTGGACACACGCCTCGGGAGATTTGGTGAATTGAACTCACCAGTGAGGCACTTTTCTGTCTCAGTGGGATATGGGGATGCTGGAGGCAAGAATCAACGGTTCAGACTCATAAAACACAACAATGTTTAATATTTTGTTAGAAGTCCAGAAAGAGAGAGAGAAAAACAAAAATAAGGACAAAAACAAGCAACCAACCAAACTTTCAGCCTGCCTCATGTCTACAGCAAAACAAAGCACATTCTTGAATAACTTTGAAACCTTGGGGAAGGGAGATCCTAAGAAATTTCTGTAAGGAAGAGATGGTAAATAAAAATGGACTAAACAGTACTTAGTGTTACTAATGTAGGGCATGTTAACAGTCTCTGATACTCTCCTACATAAGCATAGCACAGTGAGCATCATACTCACTCGCGGGAACACTTATTAATGATAGATACTGTATTTCAGTGGGCAGTGGTTCAGATTTGTAGGAGCCTGTGAGATATTAGGAATTTGCTGACATTGCCCTTGATTCTTTGGGTATTTTTTTTTTTTTGCTGCTTTCTAAAGAGATGGGTTGTATCTTAATTACTGTTATTATTTGCTAAATAAATGCTTTTTGCGGTTGTATCAAATCAGTCTATTTCTGTGTATCATCTCACGTCTGTCAGGATCTAACAATACTTGCTTGGAAAGCATTTAACAATCTTCAGATACATAAGACCACAATTTCAGTTACGCCTAAGTTATTTTGAGCATAGTAAGCAAATATTAAAACCTCAAAGAATCTGTCACCTATTACTATCTGCCCCTAATACATAGCTATTAAATAATGCCTTCTTTTGTATCCTGCGCCGTTCTTCTTTGGCCATCACCTCTGACGTTTTACGTATTTCTGTCTTGGCAGGCAAATCCTTTACCCCGCCACAGTGAACGTGCTCTTTAAAAAAGGTTGGTTTCCCACAGACGAGAGAAAAATCAGGGAGTTCCATCAGCATTTTCAAGCTTATGATGAAGGTTTCCAGTACGGGTCCCAATTGCCAGAATGTCTCCTAAGGTAGAGAGTTGTTTTCCTGTGTTAATCCCCTGACCAGGCTCCTCTCAGCAGTTCCCCCATTTCTCTCACTCCCTTGTTCTGAGTAGTAGAAGTGGAAGGGATGGAAGTTCTTTCTTGTGACCAGTTTGGTGTGTGTGTTTGTGAGAGAGAGAGGGAACTGAGGGAGGACCTGAAGAAGAGAGATGGATTATTTCCATTTTGTTCTCATTTTGAGGAACAAAGGAGTTGGGGGAGAACGTGGCAATGAAGTGAAGCATTTACTTTGAGCCTTTTGTCCCGTGTACAGCTTACTGCTGTCACACTGACTGCTACAGCAAGGAACCCTGCTACGTGGTCAGGTGTGACCCAGGTCAGACTCAGACACTGTCCTTATCTCCCTGGGGCGAAAGCAGGTGTGGTCAAAAGGCACTTCTCAGAGTTGGCGCAGATAAAATTTATGAAAAGATTTGAATGCAAAGTAGCATGTGACTTTTTAATCTGTTGGCAGCTGGTCTTCAACGGTGATGGCCAGAAAAGATTAAAAAGCTCTTAGTCAGTTTGCTTTACTGGACTTAACCCAGCAGCGGGTCCCCAGGCTAGTTTCCCATCCTCCTGCAACTGCCAACAGCCAGAGCAAACACAGACTAGACCAAGCAAGTCCTGAGCCCCGTTTCATGTTCTGGAGCTTTCCTGGACACAGCAGTCATTCAATGCCAGTGCTTTAAGACTTTTGCAAACATTTATTTGCAAAAGATCCTAAAACGCTGCTGCCTTGCCCCCTCATTTTTCCTTGTGGACTAATAAGTCTGAAGGTAGACTTCTTGTGAAATTCCGGCTGAAAATGAAGAAGATATTTTGGGGAAATAGTTAAAATTCCATAAGCATTGCCCCTTGTATGCTGTGACCTGTAACTCCTAAAGTGCTTTCAAATTAATTTATACACATATTTTTTTCTCTCACCTAGAAAATGGTCAAAATCCAAAAAGTGGCTTCTAGCGCTTTTTGAGAAAAACATTCCAGATATAAAAACACACAAATCTGCAAAAGACAATTCCCTGGTAAGTATTCCTTAGCTTTTTTTGCTAAAATACATGAGATGAAAACAGTAATAAATGACAATTGTTAAAGAAGTGTTTTTGCTGAAAATCATGAGATGAGTTGGATACCGTTTTTGTGCCAGGCACTGACTGTGTTGGACAGTTTGCATACATTATTTTATTTTTCCATCCTCACAACAGTGAGGTAGGTGTTAACCCTATTCTACATAAGAAAACGCTGAGGATACGGGCAACAAAATAAAAAATAGTCTGAGGGATTTTTTTAATTGATTTTTTAAAATTGATATGTTACACAGCGGTTGTGTCAGCAGCGACAGGTGGAGTTCCAGCAAATTAGGCTCGACAGAGTTAACTTTGTTCTTGAGGTCAGCACCGCTAATTGTTTCTTTCCTCAAATGCAAGGACGCAGTGTGGTATAATTTAGAAAGCAAGCTGAGGGGAGGGTATAGCTCAAGTGGTAGAGCACATGCTTAGCAAGAACAAGGTCCTGGGTTCAACCTCCAGTGCCTCCCCTAAAAGTAAGTAAACTTAATTACCTCCCCCCCCAAAAAAAATTTCTTTTAATTAAAAAAATAATAATAAAAAGCAATGCAACAGATAAGCACTACTATATATAAAATAGATAAACAACAAGGACCTACTGTATAGCACAGGGAACTATATTCAATATCATGTAATAACCTATAATGGAAAAGAATCTGAAAAAGAATATACATATATATGTAAAACTGAATCACTCTGCAGGACACCTTAAACTAACACATTATAAATCAACTACAATATATATGGCGGCCATGTTACAAGAAAAAAAAAAAAAGCAAGGCTCTGAGAGTCAGGGTCCTAAGTGTCCCAGATCTGTGGTTCTCCATTCATTGGTCTCCTAGACCAGTGGTACCCATGTCACCTGGGAACCACTCAGTCAGAAACCCTGGGAGCCCAGCCATCTGTGGTTTAATACGCCTTCCAGGTGGTTCTGATGCTTGCTAATGAGTGGTCCTCAGCTCTGTCTGCTTATTAGAATATCTGAGCGCTTCTGAAAACTACCTGATTCTTCAGACTCACCCTCAGGGACTGGAATTCGTTTGGCCTGGGCTGCCCAGGCTCACATCCAGTCACCACGGCGTGCCCTCGGGCTTGGTACCCAACCTCTGGGCCTCATCTTCATCACCTACCTCGTAGAGTTGTGGGATTCAATGAGTTAACATTTGTAAAGTGCTTAGAACATAGTAAGGACACTCAGAGTTTGTCATCGTTCCTCTCACTGAAAAAAAATCACTTCATATCTTTTAGTATTTAAAGATTGCTTGCTTTTAGTTATGATAGCAAGTGTTGTCACAAACCACTCTGCTTAACCCTGGAAAGGAGGATAACTTTAGGGAAAAAGGAATGTGTGGGTGTTTCAGGCTCTCCCTCCCAAATGAAGGCAGTAGGTAGCTATGCTGGAGTGCCCTTCACTGACACACTGTCTCCACTCAGGATTCTGTTTTACAGACACGTCCAGACAAACACACATTTTTGTTTGTATTATTTTTCAGGATTTAGGGGTGAAGCCACATGTGTATAAAAGCTGCCCCTAAATAGATCTGTAACCTATGAGCCTAGAAAATAGGGTTTTTAATGCCCCAGTTACAACTCCCCACCGACAGTATTTCTCACATAGCATTTATTTTTCTTACTCGGAAGAAATGAGGCACTTTAATCATGTGCTCTAACTCCCTATTGGAATAAAGACAAAATTTGAAATTTGCTGTAACTAATCCAATGTTTGTGACTGGGGCAGAGTTCAGTCTGAATACTCATGAGCTGCGTAACTTCATTTTTTTTTTTAATGTTTTGTTCCTGTTTTCCTCCAGCAGTGTTCACACAGAGTTTATGTTTTTATACCCACATATAAAAAAAATGTGAGCTAAGAAGAAAATAAAAGATTCTATTGTCTTTCACTGCCTAAGTAGATTTCAATGGCCTGGTTAAGCAAAAAGACCAGAAGATTTTTTTTTTTGTCTTTTAAAAAATATTATACACACATTTTATCACATCATAATTTTATCACCTTTTAACATGAGCAGTTTCTCCCATGTTACCCTAGATGTATATTCAACTAGTAGTTTCATTTCAAGTTAATACTATACTGCAGAATAGCACATCAGAATGAAAGACATTTGTAGGATTTTTCATGAGCTTTAAGCTTTGTGCCATAAATTGTAAGCACGATAGAAACCAGGAGTAAATTAAATTTATACTCAAATTATTTTCAAATCTGCTAATCCATTATTACAAAAACAGTCACAATAAGACGGCCCTAAGGCTTATGAGGCGCTCACTCTGTGCTAGGCCCAGTGGTTACACATTTCACAAATTCATGGCTCACTTATTTTTCGCAACCGCTTTAATACCCAGATAACTGGGGATTAGAGCGATTAATCACTCTGGGAACATTACATGCCCTTGTAAGTAACAGCAACAGTCTCTCATCATACATTTTCTTTGGTTGTGATGTATTAGTTATTTTCCGTATTACAGGATCTGAAGCAAAACCCCTGCATTCTGGTGCAGTGCAGTTCTCTTAATCCCTGCTCCGTGGGAGTTAAGGGCTCTGTCTCTAAGGGGCAGAACAGCTGAGAGTGTGGGCTGGAGCCCGGGCCAGGCTCACAGGGTTCGAATCCCAGCCCACCCACCGACAAGCTACGTGTCCCTAGCAAAGTTCCCTGACTTAATTGTGCTTCAACTTCCTCAGACGTAAAATGTCAAGGAAAGTAGAGCCACTCCTTGGAGTTGCGGTGAGGACCGAATACTTAAATACTTGCAAAGCACTTCAAACACTGCTTGGCCTCGAAAGCAGTGACTGGACATGAGCTACCATTATTTCTGTTGCCTAACGCGAGTCAGTTAAGATTCAAAGTGCACGAGTCACTTAATGAAAATGTTATGGTGTCTGAATTTCTGCCTCGTGGGGTTGACTGTTGGCAAAGGCAAATCTGGGAAACCTTTCAATGAAGGAAATGCTTTCAAGGAATGTGTGTCATGACCTGAAAGCAACCACAGTAGGTGGCCTCGGATGGGGCCCTGATCTGACCTGGGACCATCCATGTCACATGTCAGTGCTCTGCGTGGGTTTAGTGTGTCGCCGTATTTATAATGTACTGCCTTGGTGACTCCCTTACCCATGATGTGCAGACTGAGAATTTGCGTGGCAGGTGAGGGGTGGGGTTTTCTCCTGAACGCTTCAGAAATCTGTTTCCATGTTGCTTCCATTTTCTAAGAGTGGAGGTTTATTTATCCAAAAGAAATTTTTTTAAAGGTAACATTTGTCAAAATCGTAATATGTACTCAGTTTTAAGTATCTTACAGGTAGTAACTCATTTAATTCTCACACCAGTCCTCTGAGGTGGGTACTATATTACGACCACTCGATAGATGAGGAAATTGAGACACAGGGCTTAAAGTTAACTTGCCCAGGGTTACCTGGCTCGTGAACAACTAAGCCAGTTTCCAGTTCCACATCTTGGAAATTGCCACTTCATCCTCACACCAAGCAAAAATCTAAACAGACCGAGAAATCAGCTACTCTTCTTGGACAGAGAGGACAGAGGGCAGCCCCGAAGACTGGAGAGACCAACAGGCAAATACAGGGAGCTGACACTTCCCAGGGCAGAGACGGGAGGGTGGAGACGGCCGTGGGAACCTGCACCAGGGCAGGAAGACCCAAGCCGCAGTTTACGGACTGCCAGAGGCTCAGTGTGGACGATTCTCAGAGTTAAAAACTCCACAGGACACAGTCATGGTGGGGGAGGCCTCCACAGTCCTTGAAACTTACCTGCGGGAGCTGGGCCAGGTTCCCACAGTAAGTATCAGAGAAAAATCTCCTTGGGCTTCCCACAGGGGGCAGGGAAAAGGAACAAGTCTGAACACCAGAGCACTCCCTTCTCCTTAATCAGTCCTGCCCGCAGCGGAAACTAAACAGAGCTTAACCTGCTGGAGAATTATCAGAGCCTAACTGAGCCGGGTAAGGGAAGTGTCCAACTGCAGGCATCTCCAGCCATCCAGTCCCACCTAAGTGGGGAGAAAAAAAACCTGAGAAACACTTGTGAAGTTCACAGTCCGGAGGCACAGGCTCACAAAAAGACAGTGCTAATCACAGGGCTATTGAATGCTACCCTCCCCTCACACCTCACCCCCACATCTCTGAAGACCTATTTATAGCAGTTCCTTTTACCCAGCACTTGGCAGGCTATCAAGAGAAAATTACAAGGCGTAGCATAAGGCAAAACAAAACAAAACAACAACAACAACTATAACAACAACAACAACACGACTTGAAGAGACAAAGCAAGCACCAGAACCATACATGGCAGGGATGCTGGAGGGAGCAGACTGGGACTTTGAAACAGTTACGATTCATATGCTAATTACTTTAATGGATAAAGTAGACAGCACGCAAGGACAGGTGGACAGTGTAAGCAGAGAGATGGAAATCCTAAGAAAGAACCAAAATGAAATGCTAAATAGAGATAAAAAGAAACACACAGCAGAAATGAAGCATGCCCTTCATGGGCTTATTAGTAGACTGGACACAGCTGAGGAAAGATTCTCTGCACTAGAGGATGTGTTAGTGGGATCCTTGAAAAGAAAAAAGCAAAGAGAACAAAGACTGATAAAAAAAAACCGTACAGAAAGTGGTTACCTAACTACATCAGTAATCACTTTGAATGTCAGTGATCTAAATGCACTAATAAAAAGACAGATTGTCAGGGTGGATTAAAAATACTGACTATATGTTGTCTACAAGAAACTCACTTTCAATATAAAGACACTTTAATATAGATTAAAAGTAAATGGATGTAGAAAAAATATACCATGTGAACACCAGTCAAAAGAAAGTCGAAGCAGCTACATTACTTTCAGACGGAGCAGACAAAACCACGGCGAATGTGAAAACATCAGTGGTTGTTAGGGACGGTGGGGAGATAAACATGCAGAACCCAGAGGACTTTTTAGGACCATGGAATTACTCCATATGATATTGAAATGATCGTAGATGTCATCACGCATTGTCCAAACACATAGGTGTGAACTCCAAGGTAACTGTGGACTTTAGATGACTATGATGTATCAATGCAGTTTCATCCTCAGTTAAAAAAAAATGCACTATTCTGGTGAGTGATGTTGTTGGTAGGTAAGGCTGTGCATGTGTTGGGGTAAGGGTTATATGGCAAATCTCTGTACTTCCCCCTCAATTTTATTGTTAAACCTAAAACTGCTCTGAAAAATAGTCTTTGAAGAAAAAACGAAGCCAGGATTTGAACCAATGCAGGAAGAGCAATGAGCTCCGGTGACCCTACTCCTAATTTCCACACAACCTGTTAAATATGCAAATCCTTTAGCATGCCTGAACTGGCAATTGTAAGAATGGCAAAAATGTAGTATCTTTCTGATGAAAGAAAAATGCATGGTCTTTGTTTATTAACTTCAGGCTTTGTCACAGAGCCCTGGTCTGACAGTATTTATTTCTTTCAAGCAGACGGTAATGCAGGCGGTGCTGGATGTCTTAGAGATGGAAACAAATGAACAAAAGGGTCCCAACTATGGGCTGTTACTACTTTGGGCCTCTCTGTCCAATTCTGTCCCTGTAAGTATATTAGTAAAGGAAGGGTTGCATTTCTGTCTACTGTACTTTCAGGGTTTCCCTTCATTTTTCTTTATTTTTTTTTCAATCTTTCCACTTATTATGGGGAAGAAAAAGACATAATAGATTTGGTCTTCAGATAGAATAACAAAACCGAATGCCTAATAAGATCTGATAAGATCACATAGGAGGCGAGCAGAGAGCTGGAGTGTATTCTGTCCTCTGGAACGCAGCATGTCACGGGCAAAGGGAAAAGTTTGCTCTTTGGGGTCAGTTGCAACAACAGTTGTGTATGGAACACCCTCTGTGTTAGGCAACATGCTAAGTCCCGGTGTTGCAAAGACGAGTAAGTCTTGACCCCAGCCATTTATTGGAGAGAGAGTAGGTAAACGGATAGTTTCAGGAAGAACTGGGCTTTGAATCCAGATATCCCCAGCCATCACCATAGAGTCTCATGGAGGCAACTGAAACTCTCTGAGCCCCCACTTCCTTATTGGTTAAAAAAGGGGGGGATGATACAACTCTTAGTGTGTCCTAGACTTGGGTACTTAATAAGCGGTAAGCCTCACTTTTCTACGAGGTGGTTGTGAGGGTTCAAGGAGATAAACCTGGCTGCTCCCCAGTGAACATGAGTTTTTGTCTTCCGCTTGACCCAGTCTCCCTCTGGGCGCCATTCCTGTTTGGATTACTTGGCATCACGGTCCTGTAACCTACCCCGTGCATGGAGCTGGTGACACTGGAACTCACAACACTCCTAAAGAGAGTAGAGATTTTTGAGCCCTTTATTTTTAAAGCTGTCACGAACGAGAGTGAAGCCCTGAGATGTGTCTGGCACTTCGTGCTCCGTGCACGCTGCTTTCTTGCGTGAGGAGGGTCTCACATTCACTTAAGAGGCACTAATGTTATTTGAGAAATTAAAAGGGTAACCTTTTCATTTATTTGTTTTCTAGTAAACCAGAACATTCAACCCATCTCTAATGATAAATGTGGCTATTTTTCTTTTTTTTTCCCTAACAAATAGAAATAAGATGTGTGAAGTGTTATTTATTTCTCCTTCCTCTTGCGAAGCTTGTGGAAAGCTTTCTAAGTACAGATATTCTGGTTTCCTTTAACCCATTACAAACTAATTGAGTAAAGAGAGGAAACAGAAAATCCTGGCTTCCCTGCTCAAATGCATGTCAGCCACTAAAATAAGTATTTCATTTGGCGTGGGCAAGTAAAAATGGTCCAATCTTTTCCCCTAATATTATTTTCTAATTTTTATTTCATATACGATTTTCTTGGAAACTGATTAAGCAATAGCAAAATTAAAAAGAAAAAAAAAAAAAAAAACACCTCCCAAAGCAGGAACAAAACAGCCACTCCTGTCACAGGATTAATTCTCAAGATCTCATGAGAAAGGGACACAAAGCCCCGTTGATCTGACCCAGGGGAAGTCGGTTCTTTGGAATTTGTTCCTGGCACTGGTGTGAAAGAATCTAAATCATTGATTTCAGAAGGGATGTAGTGTCTGATGATTAGCAACAGTTCCATCTTGCTGGCTCTTCCTGACCCTCTACAGAGGCAGCTGGTGTGCGGGCAGAGATCCTGGAATGGCTTTAGAGTCAGGTCCAAAGCCACATCCCAGCACTGGGTGACACTGGGCCAACTGTTTAACTATGAGCCTCAGTGTCCTTATCTATAAAACAGGATTAATGTTACCTACTTCGTAGGATATTGTGAACATTTTGTATATATATATATATATATATACGTATATTTTTTAAGAGAAGTAAGCCTTTACTTCCTTGTTTCACAAATAAAACTGAGTTGGCTGCAGCATTATATTCTTAAGAAGTGGAAACAGTCCCTAGTACAAAGTAGGTACTCAGTAAGTATTTGCTTTCCTTTCTTATAAAAAAGTTACACCATGGTTTCAATCAGAAATTACTTTCAATGGCCCACTAATAGAAAACTGCCTTGGCTTCCAAAACCTGACCTCTCAAGTGCCCAGGGGTGGGAGTGGCCACTGCTGTCCCCACTCCTGTGACCTCCCATCGCCGTCCGGAGAGCGGCTGGATGCCCTGCCAGAGTGCAGGTGGTGGGGCTGTCCTGTCCTGTGTGTAAGTCACATTCCTCTCCTTTCTTCCACCCTGTGCTCTGTCTCAAGACCCATGGAACTCAAGGCCTGGGACAGGGCGCCAGGAGGCTCTATTACGAGACCAAAGTCGGAGAACTTAAGTGGACCGACCCAAGATACTAACCATGATTTATGAAATTATTTCCATGGGAAAACCATTTCCGAGTTCCAAGAAATTCCTGACTGTGAAATGAACCTTTAAAGAACATTTCCCCCAAAACTAATCTCAAAACTGATGTTTTACCGTTTTTAAACACTCTTGAGTCATGACTGCCTCTCCCTTACCCCCACCCCACCCTCAGCTCCCCCGCCACACAGCATTTCTTGTCCGTACCATCAGTTGCCTGAACATTTAGCTCTTTTCCTCCTGTGTCAGTCTCACGTCCTCAGTTAGATGTGAAGGTTCTTTGTGCAGGTTGGATGTCTTATACAAATTTGTGTTTACATTGGCTGGTAGAAGACTATCTGGCCTGTGAATAAAGACTCCATCAATATTTGTTAAACCTTCCTTTGAATAAAGGATGCTGTGGGGCGTACTCAGTTCATCTTCTCCCTGACTCAGCCCACAGGGCTTTCCTCCCCGTCTCCTCTCACCTTTGTTCTTACCTCTCCAAGGCCATGGAAAGACACTGTGGTGGCTGCTTCTGGTCAGTGAGCCAGGTGGCCCTTCTCCTCTTTGCCCAGCCCTCACAGTGGTCTTGAGCCCACTGGCAAGATACTAATTGGTACTCATGGGAGCCATTTTTAACTCTTTTCCCAGATGTGATGAGCAAAGACCCCAAGGTCCCATATTCTTATTTGTTGATTCAGTGATGTACATAAACTTCTTATTTACTCTTTCCTCTTTTATATGCCTATTCCTTTCAAAAGAGTCATTCTTTTCATTAAAAAAATTTTAAGTAGAAAATAATATAGATTTTTAGAAGAGAAATCTGTAAAGGAGCCATCAAAACAGTAACTAACACCATTGGGCGGTCATTTACACTTTAGCTGACTTCCTTGAGTTTGCCATAAAAATAAGCATTTCCCAATTTTAGTGAATCTCTAAAACTCTAATCAAACACGTGAAACTCCGAGCCCCCCTGTTGTGTCACTGAAAATCTGTGTACTGTCACTAAGGTTTATTTTTCCCACGCATGAGCTCTTGACTCTAAATAAGATGGATTGAGCGTGGAGTGGTTATTAATTAAAGTCAACAACTCAGCACTTCCGCCTGTAGATGCTATAGAAAGAGCCCGAGAGGGGAGACCAGGGGGAGAGAGCTCTCGGAGCGTATCTCTTCAGCAGAAATGGATTAGATGGTCTCTAGGTTTAGTCTTTCCTAATCTGGATAATGCCAGAGAGAGTGGGTCTCAGGACCGTGGAGGCGCTGGTGCTGCCGTTCACTTAATTCATGTAAATGGCACCATGCTTATCCCTGCCATATCAGTTTAAGGTCACCAGGAGGAAAACACTGAACACTACTGAATTTGGCTCTCTCCGCTCACTTCCTTACGGGTGACTGCTCTTCCTCTTTTGACCACAGGGGGGAGCGCTGGGATTATTTAAAGTACTTAACGTTCCCTCCCCAAAGAGAAGAAGGCAAGTTACACCAAAAATGTTGGCTGAGCCTCTTCAGAACTGATTTTCTTAGGTGAAATTTCTCTCACAATACATGTTTACAGAAGGAAAAATGAAAGGGAAACCCAAGCTTCTTTTAATGATTTAATGCATGTTGCCTTTAATGTGTAACCTAAAAGTAGAAGCAAAAACATCTACCTGAGTTAGTGGAAAGTTAATTTCTTTTTAAGGAAGGATAGTTTGTTGACAATCCTGTGTTAGTCTCAGATGCACAGCATAGAGATTCAGTATTTTTGCAGATTATACCCCATTGTAGGTTATTCCAAGATACTGTATATAATTCCCTGGGCTGTATATACAGTATATCCTTGCTGCTTATCTATTTTTTTTTAATATAGGAGTTTGTATCTGTTAATCCCAGACCCCTAATTTGTCCCTCCCCTCTTCTCTCCCCGTTTGGTAACCACAAGTTTGTTTTCTGGATCAGAGTCTGTTTCTGTTTTGCTTGTACATTCATTTGTATTATTCTTCAGGCTCCACACATTTGTATTATTCTTCAGGCGCCACATGTAAGTGACATCATATAGTGTTTGTTTTTCTGTGTCTGACTTATTTCACTAAGCATAATATTCTCTAAGTTTATTCATGTTGCTGCAAATGGCAGTATTTCATTCTTTTTTGTGGTTGAGTAATATTCCATTTTACACACACACACCACATCTTCTTAATCCAATCATATGTTGTTGGGTGCTTGGGTTGCTTCCAAGTCTTAATTATTATAAGTAGTGCTGCTGTGAATATTGGGGTGCATGTATCTTTTCAAATTAATGTTTTTGTGTTTTTTGAATATATACCCAGGAGGGGAATTGCTGGATCAAATGGTAGTTCTGTTTCTAGTTTTTTAAAGGAGCCTCCATACTGTTCTCCACAGTGGCTGCACCAACAGTTTACAGGGTTTATATTCCCTTGGGAGGGAATTTATATTCCCACCAACAGTGTACGTGGGTTCCCTTTTCTCCACATCCTCACCAGCACCTGTTATTTGTAGACTTTTTGATGATGGCCACTCTAACTGGTATGAGGTGATACTTCATTGTGGTTTTGATTTGCATTTCTCCAATAATTAGTGATCTTGAGCATCTTTTCATGTGTCTGTTGGCCATCTGGATGTCTTTGATGTGTAGCAGTATAATTTTATCTTATAATACAACAGTGAGGAAAGATAGGAAATAATTCTGATTGGTCTAGAGTGAGAACTTGAACACATGCTCTGTTCAGTGATACCCTGGGAACTTGCAAGCATGTCCAGTTGGGTGTGAAAGGACCCTATTTTTGATATTGAGTACTCTCATAATTTAGTTTATGAGATTTTAGGGATAGTTTCTGGGACTTATTTAAAATTGCCATGTTTCATATGCAGAATATATGATTTGTTGGTTTATTTGTATTGTGAGGAAATTAAATCTTGAAAAATATCTTGGTTTTGGATTAACATTCCTATGTGTCATAATTTGTTGTTTCTAAATGCCTACTGTGTGCCTATGTAACATTTTATATTGCTTATTAGTAAAATTTAAAAATCCTGCTTTTCCCATTTTTAGTGAAGATAGTTTAATCTATAAAAACAATATGGTGAAACTATAGTAACAGAATAAAATTATAAATTTGACTCCTTGGAGATAACATCTCTTTTGTTCATAAAATCTACTTGTTTTCAAAGATGCTCTTTACTAACATGCTTTTAAACTTAATGTAAATATTTTCTGTTTCTTTTAGATGTTTGTGGCTAATACTAGGTCTGGTTTTGCTCACTTTCAACGCTTACATTTTTTGACATACGTTTTTCTTTTTAAGGTTACGTTTTGGACACTTGGGTTTGTCCTCTCTCATCCCAGTATCCACAGGACCATTATGGAAGGCATATCATCTGTGTTTGGCACAGCAGGTACTAAAACCAAATTAAAATGCATAATTGAAGAGACATCTAATAATGTGTGCTTGTCACATGTTGTGGGCAAAGTTAAATGCCCGTAATTTTACAGAGTTTCAAAATAGTCCAAATTGAACATAATTTGTTATGTGTTTCAGGATGTAAACTGATCAGGTAGAATCCTAGAATTTAATTACTGTTGAGGATTTTGGATTTCATCTAGTCCAACTCCCTTATTTTCCAAATGGTGAAATAGATCATGATTTGCCCAACTTCCTTACTTAAACATAAAAACATATAATTCACAGGGTGTTTCTTCTAATCTCTTGACCCCTCACCTCAATTGAGCTACAAGACCATAGTTTTGGAATTCAGGATTTTCCAGATTTTATAAAAGTAATATGGTGCACATTCTATATATTTCTTAACAGTACTAATAGGGTGTATGGCTGTGAGGTAAGGCTATACCACCAAAGGGATTATTTTAAAAGTTACAGTTGTTAGAGGTTTTGGGGGTTGAAACTGCAAGTACAGATTGCTATCTTGCCCTTTTTGGTTCAGATTTGGGCTCTTAAGTTGTCATCTGTTTCAAAAAAGAGAAATAAGCTTGAATGGGGAGGGTTCCATTACTTGTTTATTCAGCATAATTTGACCTGTTTGGGGGTAGATATAAAAAAACCTGTAAAATGTCAAAGTATGTATTCTGAAATAGAATACAATAAATAACTTGGTTTTGTTGGAAGAATACAATATAATGGGAACACAAAATGTATGATGCCAATTAACAGTTATCCCTTCTCCCCTTCATGATTGATGAAAATAGTTTATTTGGATTTTTAATTTGATTTTGCCTGCTTCTTATCGAGTTAAACCGACATTCAAATTGGCATGACCAACGTGAATATTGAAACCATGAGGTGAATCAGTAGATGCTAGACTGTATTTCCTAGAAACAGTGAGCATGAGAACCATCGAGCACCGACAATGCTAGCCGGTTAGATTCTGGAGATACATTGGTGGTCGAAAGAGACGATGACCTGCCTTTATGGGGCTTACGTCTACAAAGCTCATGGAAATGTGCACGCCTGCATGCCTGCACGTGACAAAGGGAACGCGTCCTCGATCGTCACACACTCACCTTTATCTTACCAGAAATAAAAAGGTAGGGACGGGGGTGTCTGGGATAATGTAGGGAGCCTATTTGGCCCAAAGGCCACAACAAAAGTGTTACATTAATTGAAATTTCTACTGTGCTTGAATCGTGAGCTACTCAACACAGTTCTGATGGAGAAAGACAATGCGTTTTCTCTTTTTCTATGTTCTTGTTTATTTTTGAAACCTGTTATTCTCCTCTGACAGAAAACATGTTGAACAGTGGTGCCAGTGTGCCAGCTATGCTCTCAGTGCTTTCAGTTTATGAGACTTGTAGAACTGAAATCAGTTTAGAATATATCAAACTGTTTTTGCCATGCTTATACAGAAGCAGTTCAGGTCAATTCATGCAAATGATGCATCAGCTCAAGAACTGAGATGTTGTGGGAGGATGCCCTTTGGAGGCTGATACCGAGGAAGATACCCATGTTCCCATAAGAAAGATGCTGTCAGAGAAAGAACAGTGAAGTGCATAACATAAGAATCTGACTCAGGACGGCCATTCTCCCTTTCTTATGCTCTTTTCCATCACAAGATTACCTTTTCCTTCTTTGGAGATGTCCTCTGTGAATTTCCAACTCCGCATCTCTCTCGCCTCAACACTTACCACTAGAGGCCATCCCAGGCACTTTACCCAACTTTCCTGTAAAATGGGTCTTAGGGTAAAAGCTGCTACTGAATATTTGGTCCTTTGTGTCTGACTTCTTTCACTTAGCATAATGTTATATTTATATGATGATGTTTTACATTAATTGATTTTCAAGTATTGAACCACCCTTGCATTCCAAGGATATGTCTTTAGTCATGGTATATAATTCATATAAAACATAAGATTTTTACATATGTTGCTGGATTCAATCTGTTAGTACTTTGTTGAAGAATTTTGCATCTATATTAATAAGTTATATTGATCTATAGTTTTCTTTCTTATGAGAAAACTGGTTTTGGTATTAGAGCAATTCTGGCTTTATAGAATGCCTTCTGAAGCATTCCCTCCTCTTCTGTTTTTTGGAAGAGTTTGCGAAGAATTGATGTTAATTCTTCTGTAACCACATGGTAGAATTCACCCAGTGAAGTGATCTGGTCCAGAAATTTTCTTTTGGATAAATTTTTTTGATTCATTTCATTTCTCCACTTGTTAAAGTTCTCTCCAGATTATGTATTTCTTCTTTTTAAAATTTGAGCTATAGCTGACATATAACATTGTATTACAAAATTTTCATTGGAAGAGTCAGAAATTTGATTCATGACTTTCAATCCTGTCACTCACTAATTGTGTGACTTTGGATAAAAGAGAAAATTTACTCAGAGCCAACCAGTTGTTTTCTGATTTAGCAGCAATTCCAACTGGGGACATACCAACACTGTCAAGTGACCAGATGCTACCCTACATGGTGACACTGACTCAGTGGCTACACTCACCATGCACTGATCTCTGCTCGTAATTATAAACAAGCATAAAAAGTAGCAGAATGATAAATGAGGCCCAGATCCTATGGCAATGTTCTTGGCAAATTCCATGTTGTTTGCATTATTTTAATCGGTTCATCAGTGTTACTTCATTGCATTTCAGCATTTTCATTTATTCTTGAAATCTTCTGTGTAGTCACCTCTTACCCATATTACAACACATATGCAACTTTTATCCACTTGGATGTGTCCCAGTACCATCTTGCTAACCTATAACAACATTCTTGGAAGACTCCATCATGGCGCATCAGAAGCCTGAGTCCCTCCAGCTGACTGGAGTCGCTCACTCTCGTTACCCCTCCGCAGCCTGCCAGGGCTCCATGGCTGATAGCTGGAGTTGTGTCTGTGATAGATTCTTGGCCCTTATGCTGCACATCGACCAGAATATTGAGGAAAGAGACCAAGTAGCAGAGCCAAGGCCACTCCCATGGAGCTATGAGTGCAGGAAAGTTATTTTATTTAAAAAAAATTCTCTCCACTCCCACTGTCAGCTTAACAATATGAACCCAATATCGAGATTTTGGAGGCAATAGCATATCATACAGGAAATTTCTTACATAGCCTCTTTTCCTTTTGCCAGCCCAGCTTTTAAAAATCCTAGAATGGACCAGAAAACGTTAAATTATGCCAGAGCTTTTCACAAACTTACTTCTTATTCATCGACCTTGAAGAACACATGTAGATTACCTAAGAAAGTATTTATAAATGCAGGAGATTTTATTCGAAATCCCCTCCAAACAGACAGTTTTGTTGTCTTCTTTCCCCCTTGGCCTTAAAGAGCAAGATGGCGTCATTTTGAAGCCTGCAACTTGCTGCTTTCCAAGCCGCTAATCCAGGCACAAAGACCAAGGTGAAACTTGCACGTGTGACATCTGGCCCGTGAGGGATTTCCCAGGAGGCTGCATTTCCTCCACCGTCTTCTGCCCCTGTTACCTGGAGTGTGTCTTGTGACACTGTTCAAGTCAGGAGATGTGGTGCGAGGTCCTGCTCTCCTCATGCGCTGCCTGGCCTCGGCAGGTGGGGAGGGATGCCTCCGAGGGCTGCAGGTTATTTACGAGCTTGGGGACAGGCCCTGCTCTGGCACTTCTCATGTTACTGAGCCTTACACTGTCTCACCCCAGAGTAGCACTGCTTATCTGCTTTATTTATTCTCTGCATTCTTCATTTGGACACAGTTCTTTTTTCAGAGTGTTCTGCTGGAGAATTATTCAGGCATTTGGATAATTTTTTTGCCCTCTTTAGAAAACACTGAGATAAAGGCATTCAAGCCAGGTCAGCATCTCTCCAGAGAACACAGTCTAAAAATTGAGCATCGCTATGCAGAGTTTATAAAGAAAATTTTAGATCAAAATTGACTTTTACCTTTTAATATCTACCCACTGTTGTCTTGTCTCTTCAATGTCACTACCTTTTATTTATTATGTCCTTTATTCCTTGAAAAAAGCATAGCTGTGAAGAAGGCTTCATTTTATATTCCAGTAAATATAGGAATTGATAACCTCTGTTTAATACATGAAAGAAATATTTCTGCAAATAACATAAGGTATTATTTTTTCAGAAGAGAATCTTATTTGGTTGACTTGGTGTAGTGGCATTAAACTTTTCTTTAAATGACAGTGAGATTTGGTATATTTTTATATGTGCATGTACAGATGGAAGAAAGGGTAGGGAGGGTCAGTCTTTTGACTCTTGACTCCTTATCTGCCCTCTGTCTTAATAACCTGCTCTAAGCACTGCTGCAGTCCTTGGTAGCTTTCTCAATTCATCGTTATCACTGCCTCTTTCATTCTTGGTCTGTAGTTGTGAACATCAGACTGAAGCCGCTGAGCAGAGTCTACCTCCAAACGGTTATTGCTTAGAATTTTTCAATAGGTGTCAAGCAGAATACCGTGGGCTGGTTACCAAATCCCAGGGGAGGATTCCAAACACTCCTGCCCACTATGTCTCGGTATCGGAGTTGCCAAGGGACACACAGTGCCATCCAGCGCGGGATGGAGCAATGCTGTTTTCACATAGAGAAGAAACAGAGCAAGACCTGTGGCCGAAGGAGGGAAACTGGCCCCTGCGCACCCCTCTCATCCCACAGGGGAAGGAACCCTGTCCTTCCCTTGGAGGACAGCTGTCACAGTGTGGTGGGACGGGTGCCATATTCTGCGCACACTTTAAGCTGAGACAAGAGTACTCACAGCCCCTGAAGCAAGGAAAGAGGTTCCCACACTAGGTGACAGGCCTGGCACAGGCTGGGCTCTTCGTCTCTTGGCGAGGAAGTGTCCCGGGCCCAAGGCCCCTCTTATGCAGCTAAGTTGGGGCTGAAAGGCTCTGAGCATGAGACTGCCTCTCCCAACAATAGGACTATGTGTCTTTGATAATAAAAATTTATCCTAAAGCCTTCAGATGCCAAAAAGTCATATCCAACCATGGGAAAGTCAGAAGAACCAGAACTACAGGTTCAGAGTTGGCTGAGGTGTTTGGAAGAAGCTGGTGGCTAGAGGGGAGAGCTGAAGGAGGTGAGGCTTGCCAGGCTCCGGCTACAATCCCTCAAGCCCTGATGCCCACATTCACCGCCCCCGGGCACGCTCCAGGCTTAGTCTCTGCTTTCCCCAACACCTTAAGCTGCTGTTAAGCCTGCCTTCCCACTTTACATGCATCTTTCTTATTCCTTTAACTGGTGTTTCTCTTACACAAAGACATTGGTTTGGGGCAGGACCTAGATGGATGAAGCTATACCATTTTTTAAAATATACATTTTTTTAAACTATCACAAAAAGTCGAAAAAATCAGTGAAACAAGAGCTGCTTCTTTGAAAAGATAAACAAATTGATAAATTGTTAGCCAGATTCATCCAGATAAGAAAGAGAGGGCCCGAATAAATAAAATCAGAAATGGAAGAGGAATCACAACTGACACCACAGAAATACAAAGGACCATGAGAGATTACTACAGACAATTATGTGTCGACAAATTGGACAACCTGGAAGAAATGGATAAATTCCCAGAATCAGGAATCAATAAATAATGGGCCCATTATGACTGCTCTGGCTGGTCCAAAGGAGACCTTCCCTCAGCCTGAAGAGCCCGAGTTTGTAGAGGTGAGGAGGTGGCTCCGTGCTTGTCATGAGGCACTTCCTGTGTCCTGCCCTTCTCTCCTTCATATGGTTTTACACCACAAATTCTCCAAGAATTAATATTTATCCTTGAGATACAGGTGTGTCTCTTTTGTACGCATGTGATTTTAAAAAGAATTTGGGAGCGAACATAGAATTCTTTCTTTTTGAAATCGAATTTTTGAAGGGTCTTTCAGAATAATAAGCTTACAGTTGCTGGATATGGCAGTGCAAGCTTTGTGTTTTGAAAAAACGTGGGACTATCTTATCTTCTGCATGAGTGTTTTCACCTCTGGAACTTGCCTGGGTGGACCTCTGACGGACCTTTACTTCACCTGCGAGAGGTTTCTGTGAGATACCTGAATGAGGCGGCAGGACTTCACCTCCAAGGATCCACTGGACTCTTTCTGTAATTAACTCATTATCTTTTTCTTCTCTCTCTCTCCCTCTCTGCCTTTGGTATTGGGAAAAATAATATTTACTCCCAGGGAAAAGTTCAGTCCCAGACATCATTGGCCACATGAAGGGAAAGTTGGGTCTTCTGGTGCAGGATAATTAGGTGATGATCGTAATTTGCCTCTTTCTTAATGAACTTCGCTGTGCAGCCTTGCAGCTCACTGACTCCTGTCTCAGTCATCTCTCTCTGTCCCCGTGACTCTTTGTTTCTCTCTCCAGGTTTACTTACCCCTGTTCCAGCCAGTTTCTCCCGCTGTGTCTTAGTCCTCAGGTATAGAAGGAAATACATGTTTGGAGGAGGGGAACGGTCACTGGGGTCTCTACCCAAAGTTTAAAGTTAATTTTCCTTTCCTATAATCAAAGGTCAGTTTCACAGTATTTCTTTTTACGTTTAAAAGAATAACTGCAGGAAGGGGTTCACTGCCGTCCCCACGTGGGAGACAAGTCACCAAACAAATCTTCCTATCAGTAAAAATTTCCAGCAATCTGTAATTAGCATAGTCTCGTTGCCTGTAAGTGACTGACAGAGGGTCAGTGAACACGTAAAACCTACCATGAAGGATCTTATCTACTTCGGGACATTTCATTCACTCTTATTCTTTCTGAGATGAGCTAACCTTTTCCAGTGACCGTAGGTGTCTTCTGAGAAGAAAACAGCAGTTTTGTGAATGTATGAAAATATTCCTGGAATAAAGTAGAGCTATAATTTAAAAAAAATTGAATATTTCTTATCATACTGAAACTTTTTAAATTCCTGAAATGAAGGAAAGGATGTAAGGTACTACTTTTATATTCCTCTGGAATGCTGTAAAATCTTTTCTTACTCTTTCTCTTCAGCTTTGTCTCTGTTTTCTAAAAACTGATTTTTTTTTTCAGGAGCTTCTCTTGAGGTCTCCGGTTGAGACAATGTACCAGGAACCTAGTTTCCTACCCTCATTCTCTGACAGCAAGCAATGCCATTGTTTCATCTCCTTTTAGCAGAAGTCATAGAAATGCTGGATTTTTTTCAAAGCTATTACATAATTTCCCCAAATAACTAAACACCAACTTTTATTATTTGATAGTCCTCTTTAGAGAAATTGTTATAAAATTTGGGAAGCAAATTTCATGACCAAATTTTGGTAGGAATCAGTGTTAAGGTTATTACATCAGAGTCTTTATCTTTTCAGCCTTTATCTCATGCATTTTTTTATCCCAGTTCCCACTCCTCCACATATACTATGACCTTTTGCACACACCTTTATTTTAAACATTCTAAACAAGCTCTCTACAAATATGAGAAGACAGCCTCTGTGAAGGAAAATGCCCTTACGGCACAGAGCAGCACACAGAACTGGGAACCACACTTTCCAAAGTAAAGAGAGAGGCGGGGGGTTGTGTAGAGGCGCCCACTCTAAATTTCAGTGGCGTTTACCGTTCACTTCTCGTCGTCTCTCTGTGTGTCCCTTAGTGGATAGATACCTGTCTTTCATTTGTGGGGAAGTATTCACCCCCACCTTCTGATTCAACCTCCTCAGAACTGTCTCAAATACAAATGTATACTCAGCATATGCCTCCCATTCTTTTTTTTTTGGTCAAAACATGGGTTATTTTTCCAAAATTGTTAAATCTGAATGTAATATTATTCCAGGACTATAGGAACCAAATTTTTATATTTTGTATTTTGTGTGTTTATTTATTTACTCTGTGTGTGTGTGTGTGTGTGTGTGTGTGTGTGTGTGTGTGTGTGTGTAATGGGGCGGGAGCTTGAAAAACAAAGGAGCTGGAGAACCTGTCTCTCAAAGAAGGACCTACTAGAGTGAATCTATTTGAGTCATGTTCTTTTTTTTTTAAGCCCAATAAATCATATTTTTCCGGTTAATTTTGGAATTTACTTTTTTGTTCTGCCTGGGTGAGTGCTACTCACCCTTCCAGGCTTGGCTGAAACTCCAGCCCTTGGCAAGAGGGGATGAACACCACTGACACTCGAGTCCTCTCTTCTGAAACCTTTGTTATGTTTATTTATATCCTGATATTATTTTGTGTCCAAGCTCCTCGAAGACAGTGACTACGTCTTTCTCACTGGTTTCTCCTGTTCGGGGAGGCGGTGGGACACGGTGAGCAAGGGTGAGGGCTTGCAGTGTGGACAGACGCAGGTCTGAAGCCTGCTCTGCACTTTCAAGCTTCTCCTTGGACCCGTGATGGCTTGATAGCTGGCAGATGGTAAGAGGAATCAGTGAAGTGGTCCACAGTGTTTGTGACATAAAATGGCCAATAAACTAGTATTACTCTCGTCCTCTCTCTTACAGTACCCATCCTTGGGCCAGCATGTAACAGATGTGAGGCAGATTTATATTGAGTGAATAAATGCTGAAGGAATAGAACTTTAATCTATTATATGTCCTTAACAGATATAATTTACAGTTTCTGTGTCCCAACATGCTTGTCATCATGTCTGTGGAATCCCAAAATTATATATAATATTTTAGAAACATTCTTTGCTATTTCTGAACTCAAGAATCATTCTTTCTCTTTTATTTGGTTTCAGATAGTCTATGACTTGATTTGACTTTTATTTGCATTTATGCCAAGAGTTAAACAAACAGATGCTTTCTGCATTCTACCCTGGATCACCCACCGTTTCCTCCCTGGCTGTCTTCTGTACTGGTCCCAGCTTCCACTAGGCCCTGGCCCTTGTGATGGTTATGTTGGCCTTCTTCCAAGTGGAGCCTTCTAATTTTGGAGTCAAAACACTGGAAGAACAAACCACAGATGTGCATTGAAATATGCACAGTATGGGTACAGAGCCATTTCTAAGAGTTATAATAAGAAAAGGTCTTTAACCTAAAGATGTTGTTTGAAAACAACATATTTCCCTTATGTTTTCTTTGTCTAGTCTGAGAACACAACCTTATTTTTCCTACATCACACTGGGATTTAAAAAAACAAAAAATATTTTATCAAAACTTTTATTTTCCAAGTGTAGTCCACATCTCTCCTACATTTATAGGTCATAATAGATTCTAAATATTATTTTCAACTCAAAACAAGCTTTTGTTTCTGTATTATATAATACAGACTGTTTTTTGCACTTTGTAATTCAATTAGCCTCATAAGAATACTTAATAAAAAACCTTTCTCCAAAAGAAGGTCAGAAACTTCACCATCACTAGAGCCTAGACTTTTATCAAGGCCAAAATTATGTCTGTCCCATAACAGTTGGTCACTTTGGAGTCACACAAATCTGATTTCAAGCAGAAATTCTGACCGTTGGTAGTCATTTATTCTTGAGCAAGTAGGGAAATATTTATTTTCTGTGTCCTATAGCTGCAGTAAAGTTAAAAAAAAAATAAGTACAGGGCTTGTTTGATGAATTTGTCTAATGTAGATGCTCTAAATAGATTTTTAAGGGGAGAAAACACTTTTTAAAGTAAGATTTAAAATCTAAATTGTAGGTTACTGCTACTTTATTTATAATGTCCATTTGGCAAGGAAGCTAGGGCCACCTTGGTTTCCAAGCTAACGTTGAAACTGGTCTGAACCCCCTCCCAGGGTTCTAAGGATCCTTGTGGGGAGAAGCGGCCGGGGCGGCCCGGAACAGAGGCCTGGGCCTTCCTCCTGCCTTCGGCCTCGCATTTCCTGGCTTCTCCACTTCTGCTCTCTTTTCCCTTCTGCACGTTCTGACTCCTTTCCCTGTTGTATTGCCTCCTCGACATCACCAAGTCTTTATTTCCCCAAGTGTTAACTTAAGGATGTGCATTAGCCGACTTTATTAAAATATTAAAAATATGGGACAAGGAAAGGGGAAATTACACAGTAGCCAGAAATAACTTAAAATTGAGTATTATGACATAAAGGTGAGTTTTCTGCTCTTAAAAGTTCCACCTGCCATTTTGCCCGCGGAGAGTTTTCTTTCATCTTCTAGGTTGTCGGTCACCTGCCCCACAGTCGGGTCCCCTGTCCTCTGGCAGCCCTCCAGCCCCCCGTTACTTACCTGGAGACCCCAGCAGCCCCGCCTCCCTCTGGCTTCCTCTGCAGAGCCACTGGCTCTCCCCTCCCCTTCGTCACCACAGCCATTCAAGGTTGCCCCCACAGGGCTTCATCTTCTAATATATGCCACTAGGCAGTGGTCTTCTTTCTAATTTCTTTTCTTTTCTTTTCTTTTTTTATTAACCCAAGTACAGTCTAAAAGAATTTCAGATCCCCTCATACATTTTAAAAGCAATGTCCTAAAGTTTGTTATCTGGTGTTTCAATACCCTCCCTGCTTTCAACTATCATAGAGTATTTTACATCTCACAGAATGGTTTCCTTGCCTGCACGGTGTGCCAGTTAGCTGTGTGCTGGTCCCCGACCTCCTAGACTGTATTGCAAGGACGCCGTCGTTGTTGTAACCCTGGTGGAGCTGGACTCAACTCCAGGCTCTCACTCGCTGCTCAAAAATCTGTCAAGTTAAATGGAGTGTGTGGACGCCCCTGTGGGGCTTAATAGAACCAGAGTTCAAAAACCCTGGTTCCCAGACTCCACTAACCAAAAGCATTTGCTCTGACTCCTCAGGAATTCCACATGTATTGACAGCGAAGGTTTCCCAGGCAGCACTCATCCAGCCCTCTCCTGCGGGACAGGCTGGCCTTAGAACAAGCCTCACCCAGCAACGACGAGAAACGACGCAGGAGACCCACATTCCACTCTTACCTCCTCGTTCCCAGTGCAGTTGGGAAGCAAATGTGAAAGCTGGTTTCATTAAACTGACAATGCTGTTGACTTTTATTAAGCAAAAACTGTCGAAAGCAAATTGAAAGCTGAGTTGTTTTAAGTCATTTTCAAAATGTAAACATTTTACTTGAAATATCATCAGTTAAACTGTCTAATTTGACCCGAGGCCCTGACCATACTTTGGTCCATAAAAAGATCAGCCACATTCCTTTTTCAAGGGCCTTCATTCTAAATATTAGCCAAAGTATGCAGCTTGCAGTAGGGACATTTAATGCACTCGTGTTTAGAGAGTGCATCACTCTCTGTGAAATACACAGGTCCCACCCCCACTTCCCTAATACTCTTTTTGGGCCTTCTGAAATGTATGGTTAAAAATCGAAAGCAAAAACAAAAACAAATCAGCAGGGAAGAGATAGAAGAAGGAAGTCAGGTGGCTTCTCAGATCTTTTACTTTGTATTTTGATGCCAGTCTATTTTTTTGCTCTTTCCTTAAGTGGAATGAGAATTTTACCAAGAAAGAATGAGTAAAAACCAAACACCTTTCTGACAGGGCCTACCCCGGCCGTTTGATAGCCACAGGACTGTGAGAACCAAGGTTGGATGCCAATCCATCACGTTACAGTCATCAACACTGGTTTAGATTTTTATGCCATACATTGTATCTTGGTATGGAGAACGTGATAAAAAAAGAGGCAATAAATGACTAAACTCAGTATGCAAACGTAACAGTAATAGTAACACTTGATGCCAGAGGCAGTATTTAACCAATGTTGATGAACTTACATAAAATCACTTTCTGGACTCCTTAAGTCCATCTTTTTTTTTTTTTTCTTTTTCTCTTTGCAGGTAAAGAAAAGATTGAAGTGTCTGAGGATGACTTGAAGAAACTCCCTCTAATTAAATGGTGTATTTTGGAAACCATTCGTTTAAGAGCCCCTGGTGTCATTACTAGAAAAGTGACGAAGCCCATTGAAATTTTGGTGAGCTTGGTTTTGTCTTAAAATAATGAACTTTGTAGAAAAAAAAATAGTAGATATGTTGCCTACTTATTGTTAGATAGTCTCTTAAGTTCCATTAAGAACTAAGTGACCCTGGTACAGGTTACTAATAAGAGTTGTGCAGCAACATTTTGCTAATATAAATATTTACCTGTTGGCAATGATTTTAGCTAAAACATAACTCTTTCAAGAACTTTTTGGCTATGTGATTCTTTATCAGAATTACTATAATCCTGTGTCCATCGAGCAGGTGGGTTGGGTAGTCTGTTCTCTGCTGAACCAGCCAGGGAGTAGGTTCAGCTGGAACAGCTTGAGGAGTTGAGGGTGTGAGGGAAATCCTTTAGGATAACTGGAAGGCAGTTTCAGGCCACAGATCACAGGTGCAGGAACAGACAGCAGGAATGCCGTGGATAATAGCGACCGACATTAGTAATTAGCACCCGAGCTAAGGGAGGGAGGTTCCTTCCACGGGCAAAGTAGGAGAATGTTCACACGTGCACCATGAAAGGTGTGTGCACATAGCAGACACCCAGTTCAATATTTGGTGAATCAATCAGGCAGAACAAATATATATATTTTTAGAATGATTGACTTGGGGCCTGAATTATCCAGATAGACTGCATTTAGTCAGCCCTCCACTCTTGTTAGCCTTGTTGTTGTTGTTGCTGTTAGCTTTTTTAATATACACCTTGAAAACGCTTGGATTTAAATCAAGAAAATTTTGTAGTAGTGGAACACAAAAGAGGCAAAAAAAAATCCAAATTTTATACAAGTTGCAACTTGCTAAACCCAAAGGAAACGTGGTTTATTTGATTGATCCTATGTAAATTGTAGCGTTCAGTTTCTGTGGGATTTTTACAGTTTTTGCTTTTAAATAATCAAATTATTAATTACTTTAAACTATGAGTATAAAAGAATATAAATATATATATTCTATATTGAGAGGAAATAGACAACTTGGTGCAATTAAGTAGAGCAATGCATTTATTACTCTGAATTTATCTATATTTGTCATTGAACTTTATTAAGCTTTATGTATATTCTGGCTATTAAATTAATTAGCTGAATTGCAGAATAGTTATTTGTCTGACAAATAAGTGGGTCTTTTGGTTGCTATTTTAAACATACGGGTCCTATACAAGTTTTGTTAGATTTATACCTACATATTTCAGTTATTTTGGAGCTTTTGTAAATGGTATTTCTGAAAACATTGATTCTCCATTGTACATTACTTGTCTGCAGGAATACAGTTGATTTTTGTGTGTTGATCTTGTATCCGAAACTTTACTAAATCCACTTATCGGTCCTAAGCATGGGGGTGTAGATTCCTTGGGAGTTTCTGTGTAGACAATATTTTAATTTCTTCCTCTCCTATCTATGTACATACCTTTCGTTTCTTTTTGCTGCCCTATTGCTCTTGGCTGTAACTCACCACACTATGTTGAATAACGCTGGTGACAGCAGGTACCCTTCCCTTGTTCCTGACCTTAAGGGGAAGGCATGTAGTCTTGCCCCAGTAAGCATGATGTGAGCTATAGGTTTTTGGAGATGCTCCTTATCAAGTTGAGGAAAGTTCCCTCTATTTCTAATTTCCTGAGAATTTAAATCATAAATGGATGTTGGCTTTTATCCAGTGCTTTTTCTGCATCAGTTGGTATAATCATACACTTTTTCTTCTTTAACCTGTTCATGTGGTGGGTTACATTTACTGAGCTTTGAGTGTTGAACCAACCTCTCATACCTGGTATAAATCTCTTTGATGATGGGATATATAATTCTTTCTATATGCTGTTAGATTAACTTTGCTACTATTTTGTTGATCTGTTATTTAGTAATAGATCCCAAGTCATTTTCTGTGTCAATAAAAGACATCTACAGCATTTTGAATTGCAGTGTAATCTAATGTATGGACCTAGAGTGAATCCATATACGTATTCAAGAACAGGGAACTGTTATAAACAGTGCAAAGATGGACATTCCTAGAGCTAAATATTTGTGCACATTACCAATTATTTTCCTTAGTATAAATTTATATAACTTGGCTCTTTTAAGCTTCAGATATTGTCTAAAACAGGTGGAATGTCTCTGCTGAATATATGAACGTGTTCCCAGGAATCTGGATGATGGAAGACATTTCAGATGGGATCATCTCCATCAAGTAGGGGCAGAGGCTCGCATTTCCTGTCCTGCGGGCCAGCTGGTCAGGGTTCCTTGCTGTGGGCACTGAAGTATTCACTGCTCTTTCCTAGTGGAGTCTGAGCAGGTCCGATTTTTGCTCCTATAACCATTACTTTCTTTTTTTTCTGAATAAGTGAAAATGGTCAAACACTGTGCTTTCTTTGATTTGCTCTATTCCAAGAGCAAAGAGGAAAAAAAAATTTTTTAAGTGTTGGAAAATATGAATAATTAAGAAATGTTAATTATCTTCTCAAGGTATTAAAATATGCAGTAAAACTACACTAATTAAAGTGGCATGATACTGGTGTCAGACCAGTATGTTTAAAAATAATAATAACGACAACAAAAAACTAAAACTACCCTTACTAGGTAAAGCACCAGAGGGAAGTCTGGCCAGTTGATGGCTGTCTTTTGTTGTCAGCACTCTGGTTGTTTTCCTTTCTAGTTTTTTCTATTTTTCTGAATTTTCCAAAATTTCTAGGGAGCAGTTTTTAATCACACGAAAGGGTATACTTTTAATTTTTAAAATACTTTTTTTTTTTTTTTAGCAACTAACACCAACCAAGCTCCTGGCCAAGGTTAGAAAGAAAGAATGTTCTTTGGGGCTCCTCTGATTGATACGTTACCTTTACAGAATTCCTCTTTTTTCAAGAGTCTGCATTCTTTGCACCCACTTCGGTCTTAGCATCCTTCTTGAGTCACAGCAGAGACTCCTTCTCTCCCCTCTCAGAGAGCCCATCTCCAGACTAGCAGACGAAGCTCTTCTGGCCTCACAGCATCCCTGTGCAGTGGGCTGGCCAGGTTCGCCTCTGTCTACCTGGCAGGTGCGGTTATGGCAACACAGAGTTGTGACTCCCCCTTGCTGCGATCTGTGTCCCTGCACTCTTTTTGTCTCCCTCTCGGGCTTTCTCTTCATCTGCCGTGTTAACAACGACAGGGCTGTTTGAAGTGGGCGTGATGATGTCCGTTTGCTCAGAGGGTTCCTTTGATACAACCAGCTTTCACATTCTTTTCTGCAGCTCATCAGCCTGGCTTTTGCTGCTGCAACGGGAACTTCTGTCTGGTCTTCTCCCTGTTGTTAATGTGAACACGCTTACTGAGGCCTCCTTTTAAGTCTTCCTGTACTAGCCTGTTTTGTAGGAGGGACCATCAGCATCTCCACATCATGATCATAGGTCAGCAGCCACCGAAGAGGGCTGTCAAGGGGAGGGGAAGGGCAGCAGCTGCCTGGATTGGACGCATACTCCACGGCTGCCCCCAAACCCATCAGGGCCCTCCCCAGCTGATTTCAGAGCCAGTCCTGATCCCTAAGCCTCAGTTCGAGCAGAGCTAGAGCAAAACTGGGCTCTCACAGGTCTCTTTCTGCTTTCAAAACGGTAAGAAGATACAAGCACAAGCCTCCGTCTCTTCCCGTTTTGATCTGACCCTCTCCAGCCATCCTGGTACTCAGCTCCCATTGGAGCCAACAGGGCTTCTCTTGGGTTAAAAGCACGATGACCCCCTCCCCACACTCCACTCCCTGCTCCCGTAAAAAGACATGGTTTTAATTGCAAGGTGCCAACGTTCTAGATACATCAACATGAAGTGTTTTGCAGACAGCTGGAGGACACTTCACAGTTACGCAGGGTGAAACAGGTGTGCCTTCTGATGATCGCCAGTGGGAGTCACTAATAAAATGTCTTCACCTCGGTCAAGTTGGTCGCTCTCTGGCGATCTCACGCAGTGGGCGGGCGCTTTGTCCTCTGGTTCCTGAACAGGGTGATGCCAGGGTGATTTTGTGAGGTGGTTTTTAGTTCCTGGTTGTGGTTTGAAAACCTGTTACAACGTGAATGGAGAAGGACCACGCAGACATATGGTCTGGCATCAGCTTCACAACCGCCACGTCCTCAAACATGAAACCAACCCAATAGACACACAACACCTGCTTTGTCCTACATCTTTCTAACCAGTTGTCTTCACAGTCTTCCTGCCTAACTAACAACTCCTGCTAGAGCAGAACAAACAAACAAACAGAGTCTCCTGCCCCTTGCCTGACGCTCTGTCAGCGTCCCCAAGGACGGGACACCCCCCGCCCCTGTTCTCTGTGCCAGTGTGGCCGGTGTCCTGTCTCAGAGTTAGAGTCTTCTGTTCCCGAACCTGGAAATCCGCTGTGGTTTCCATCCTCAGGAGCACTTGCTGCAAACCCCAATATTGAACATCAAAAGCTGCCATAGAGTGGAATTAAAACAGTTTCTAAAAATTTCACAATTACCTAATGTTTTCCCCCCTTTTGCCCCATGTAACCACAGATAATGTACATGTAACTGATCAGCATTAATAATCAGTCATTGCCTATGTTGGAAAAGCTCCAGGGAGGAGGTTTTCTCACCATTGATTATACACATACGTCTTCTCTGTAGTATAGTTGTAGCACTGTTTTTAATGATGCAAAATCTCTTTAAAGCAGATTTCAAAAAATGACTGCAAACCGATTTTTTTCTGTCACAGAATTACACGGTTCCTCCTGGTGACCTGTTGATGTTGTCTCCGTTTTGGCTACATAGAAATCCAAAGTATTTTCCCGAACCGGAACTGTTCAAACCTGTAAGTTATCTCTTTCCATACACGGTGTCCTTAGGTTTTTCTCTTTCCACCAGGAGTATGGATTCATAAGTTAACTAGGGCTATCTCATTAAGTGGCCAGGTTTCTCTAGTACCTAAGGCTACAAAGCACAGATAAGATTTACAATATAGATGCTATAACGTTGCCGCATCAGGTAGAAAAAGTCTTTGGAATAAGCTTCACCAACTTTTTAAAGTAATTTTTGTGGGAAACCAGCAGGACATGTGAAAGTAAATGTGCTTAGTTCTGATAGAAGTCTTACTTCATGTTCCTTAGGCATTTGGTTTCCATGGAGTCCAAAAAATAAAAACGAAGCAAATGAAAACTGTGTCCTACTATTTCTCGGAATTAGGGAGTTACAGGGCTAAATAGAATCTTAAAAGGTCATTTAGTCCATCCTCTGCCTTTAGGTAAAACTGTCGAAACTGGCATCCAGATGTATTCATTGTGCAAACCAAGCTTTCTCCAACAGGCAGGGCTGTCAGTGTCCTGTTACAAAATTTATTACCAAGGGCAATTTTGTGATGGAGCCCAAGGCCTTATTATAAATATTCTTCCTCTTCTGAGGTCCATTCTGTGGTTGATTTACATTATCACCTACTTTTGCCACTTAAGAAAATTCTTGTTAAACTTTTTTACTTATGAGTTCACGTTCCCAAAACATAATTGTGGCTGATATTAATAACAGATTGGAAAAAATTACCAACAACCCTGCAACTTTATATGCAGGGATTAGCTGTCCAGGTCATTTTTAGCCTAGAGAAATAAAGTTAAGCTTATTTATATAAGGCTGATTTGGGGGGAAAAAAATGCTTTCTTCCCACAGGAACGTTGGAAAAAGGCAACTTTAGAGAAGCGCGCTTTCTTGGACTGCTTCGTGGCGTTCGGGAGCGGGAGGTACCAATGTCCTGGAAGGTCAGTGAGGCAGCTGGGCCCCGTTTATCCAGAAGGTCCACAGAAAGATGAGGGCTCAGAGGGGGAGAGCTTCGGCTGAATCCTTCCAAATAGCAGGGGAGTCGAGGAGTCCACGTTCTGTGCGGGCGGCCTGTCATGGTGTGCGATGTCTCTGGGGGGATGTCTAAAGTGGCTTCTGATAGGAGACCTCCTGAGAAGACAATGTTACAGTTGCAGCGGCCAGATGAAAGCCAGGCCTGTGTTTCAAATGCTCAGCTTCGATATAAGTGTAATTTGAAGTGGTTTTTTTGAATGCTACCTGTTTTAAGGATAAAGACAGAAGTACAATATTTCCTTACAGCAATGTTAGCACAGACGTTTGCTGGGGTCATGGAACATCTTTATCCTGCAGCATCCCGGCAGCCTGCTGAGTGGTGTTTGTTGAATTTGTTTGGGTCTATAAGAACTTGCCTTTGACATCTTTTAGAGTTAAATTAATCTAGCAGCTGGGACTCCTCTTCAGCGTGATGCCCTCTTCTAGTGCACGTTATTTACTGTTTATTTATTCAAGAAGAAACTTGTTTGAACATCCTCACATGCGCCAGGCCCTCTGCTAAAGCATTAGGAACAGAGCACTGGGCCTCATAAAACTTACACTCAGCATTAAAGAAACCCCATTTCCTCACTGGTGATGGTTCTGTTGGAGAAATGTTGGTACCTGCTTGTAACAAAGTCTTACTCAGTGAACGTACAAATCCTAAATTCTGTATCGGAAAAACTATAGTTTCTTAAGTCCGTCATCTTCGTTGTTTGAACGGTGACACCATTCTGTATTTGCAATAATGACTTACTCCACAGTTTCCATTCTACCCCTCTTTTGTTTCATGCTTTATAATATCAATTTGCTTTTCATAATTGATACCTCCCCCAACATGGTTTTAATTAATCTTAGCCAACCATGGAAGTTCTATCTTCCTTCTGAGAAGTTGTTCTAGAAGCCACAAGGGGAAGCAAAATGGTGCCTGGTGTTTCCCTGGGACTGGTTATTTGTCCCGGGGTAGGTTCTTGTCCGATACTGGCCAATCAGATGAAGAGGAGAGACTTTTCCTCCACAGTCAGGTTAGGTCTCCGGAAGTGAACAAGCAAGCAGGTGCCAGCAGCAAGGCCAAGCGCAGCAAGCTCCAGCGTGGTGTGGAGGCTGCGGCCAGCGGAGTAGGGACAGGGAAGGGGCCCGGTCCGTGAGGTGTCACGTGCCACTGAATCATCAGTTTTGAGGAGCTGCCCTACTTCCTGTTATGTTAGATGATAAATGTTCTTTACTTTTATAAGTGATATATATTATATCTAATGTGTAGGTGATAAGTGCTAATTTTTTTAAGGCAGTTTGAGTTGGAGGTCTCATCAGTCAGATCTGAAAGCTGACACACCCACCAAAAAACTCCAGAGTTGATACTTTAAGGGAATAGTCTATCAAACAAAAACCAGCAAAGACTACAAAACCCATCCCGCTCACCCTTCTTCTCATGTCATTTTTACTTTAGATAAGCAGTTCTTAAATCCGTAACACATTTATTGTTTTTATCACCTGCTAATATCAGTGCTCTAAGAGCAGCTCTTCTAAAAACCTTCGAGATTACCTGTCAGGTCCCTTTTCATATATTCCCAGTTGCAACTAAAGAGTTCATTATAAGCATCTTTGGAATGGGGCTAGAAGTATTTTGAACCAAGAACTGAAATGTTTTGCAGAGAGGCGTGTAGTGTGGGCCAATGGTCGAGGACTAACTGATGACTCTGGCTTCTTAGAGGGGCTGTTATGACACGACTGCAGTGGCCTTCAAGGCTGACGGACATTGGCTTGAGTTCGGCAGTAATGGGTACAGCAGAGGGGACCGTGGCATTTCAGCTCAATCAGCAGTCTGTTACTGATAAAGAAACTACATGTCTTAAGGTGCTGAGCTCTTACTACATGTAAGGCAGTGTCCTGGGTAGTGCAGAAGCTTCAGGCAAGAGTGAGACGCTCTCAGCCCTCAGATGCTATCTTGGAGAAGCCAAGGAGGATCCCGAGTTTGTAAATAACTGCAAGGAACCCAGGATGAGAGGTGGCCGAGCATCACACGGCGGAGATTCCAGAGACAGGATATCTGTGGTCGGGGTGATCTTAGGTTTTCTGTGGAGAGTGATCTTTGAAGAGTTGGACGAACTTGCAGACTGAGAAAACTGGGCAAAGGATTGTTAAGTACAGCGGTCCACAGGTTAGGGCTTATGGTTTCACTGTCACTAGGGCCAGATTACAAGTAGTGGCAGGAGGAAAGACTGAAAAGTTACATCAGTCCAACCAGAAAGGCCCCTTTATGCCTTGGTCCACAGCTCACGAGGCACTCGTGAAATGTTAAAAAGTTTTGGGTAGGATGAGCTAGGGTGGGGCATGGCTTAGGTTATACGGTTGTGCTAAAGTTCACGAGAGAGACGTGGAGTGGTGGAATCTACCAGATTTGGAAAATGCTTAGAAATGGTGGTCAGTTGAGAGGAAGGATTTGAGGACCGTGGCTTTGAATCTAGGTGTCTGGAAGAGGTGTTAAAAGTAGGGAGATGAGGAGCAGGAGCAACTTGGGGGACAAGATGTTGAGTTTTCCTCTGAAAACCTTTGAGTCTGAGATGTGGCAAGATATATGTCATGTAACCAAAACTATAGCTCAAATATGCGTGTTGGATAAATATGACATAATTTTTTTTAAAACCTCCTTAGTTTAGTTTTCTGTTAAGTTTCTGTTTTTAATAGTCCATATTTTTCCTGTTACTTATTTTAAAGAGCCAACCCATGAAACATTAAAAAAAAAAAAAAAAAAACCAGACCAAACAGAAAATTGTTCCGGAAAGCAAATGACTTCATTTGGACAGTGTATACTGAGATAAATCTTTGCACCAGAACTTTAATCCCGCAGACCCTTAGTATAATCCCCAGAAAAATCGCACCCATTCTGAGTTTGTATGCCGTGAGCCAATTTATTTTCTCATGTACCAAATACTCAGTGAGTCAGAGAAAGCTGCCTGCAAAGTAGCTGACCATCAATGTTCATCAAGAAAACAGTCTTGGGGCCTGGCAGCTGTCACCCCTTGGAGTTCAGACCACCGAGAGCCCCTCTCACAAGTGAACACAGAAGGTTTTGCTGAATTTAGCAAATAAGTACTCAGTGCTGCCATCAGCTGCCAACCAGAAAGCAGAATGGAAGGACTGGAATTCCTCCTCTGAACGATGGGTGTTTGGAAAATATATTTGGAAGAGGAACGCCTCGCTAGGCACTTCTCTGTAGCCGGGAAGCTCCTGGGTACACGCAGAAGGGGACTATTCCCAGTAAATCTAGGGCTGGAGAAGTCTAGTGGTTTTGCAGAAAGACAAACAGGAGAAAGCGGCAGGAACTACTGGACTTCGTCAGCCATGGTAGCATGCAAAATGAAGGGTCTTATTAGAGTGGACGTGCCCCTCTTAAACGGTGAATGCAGATGGAGGAACAGGACGGGAGGGGGTTTCCAGCGCTGAGCAGGTGTCTCTCAGAGCTGATGGTCTTAGCAGACAGGGATGTGCTTGCGATACCCACCCCCTGGAATGCGCATCAAAGCCAACAGCCCTGATTCTCCTATCTCTGCCAGAGGATCCTGGCTGGCTGTGTCACTGGGCTAACTGATATGGGTTAAATTCCAGTATAAAACAATAGCCCTGATCTTTGGCAAGATTACCACCCCCCCACCCCACCCCCGCCAACAAAGGCATGTTTGGATAAGAAGAGGGTGTAATAAGAGGAAGGCTGCAGTCCTTGAGAAATGGAAATGAAGCACGGATTCCTCGGGAATGGAAATTGTGATTTCTACTTTTTTGGGTGTGTTTGGTTTCTTCATGTATCCTAGGGCAGTACTCAATCGACCACAAAGGCATGGACTTGTCTTGAATCACTAATGAAAATCACATCGCTGTTGGAAAATTAATTCAAGCATAGGTCCAGCTGATGGTAGGTTAGTAGTATTCAACCTAACAAAGATCTTTTGAGCACCTAGTATTGATACGGTTATTCTTTCATTCAATAAATATTTATCAGGTGGATACTGTCTGTCAGGGTAAAGTTCTAGGAGTGACCTTGGAAAACCAAATAATGGATGAAGTACCTTCCCTCAAGGAGCTATAGTCTAACTCAAGACACCTTGATAGACACCGGGGAACCCCAAAGACTCATAGCCTTCTGGAATTGCTTATGATGGAGCTGGAGAGATGAGACGTAGCAGCATGAAAGACAAGCCCTACTTCACAGCGTAAGACGGCACTTGAGAAATGCCAGGTGATCCATGTACATCATAGGAATTCAGAGGAGGGGGCGTTAGAGAAGGCTTAATGGACTAGATGAGAACAATCAATAAACAGCACAGAGGAAAGCATCCCTTTTTGAATGGCAGTGGTATCAAACGTTGAAGCGAGAAAAAAATTCAGTGCTCATAGGAATGTCATGGACCTATATGTCCATTGATAGCAAGGCAGCTCTATATTGGGGGTTTGTGAAGCTCTGAGTACAGTTGTTTTTGTATGTTTATATTAAAGATCATGTAATTTTAATAACTGTGCCTTATTCAGTAAAATATCTTGGTGCAATCTTGTGTTTGAGAAGGGCTGTAACTAGCTTTCCCCTTTTATACTTAGAAATAGCCGCTGGCTTCAGAGGAGCACGCACACTCAGGTTCCCGTGGATTCATGAGAAGTTGCAAGTTGAGTTTATTCTGAGGAATGTGTTACATAAACACGCGCATCCCCTCAACTCTGGTTGATCAATGGAACTGAAGGGACTGGATTTGCTTATATAACCATTTCCTAACAGGCTCACTATGACACGCACACATCCTGGAGGGCAGATGCAGAGGGGCGAGGGTGGGAGGGGTGGATGTGGTTAACTTGAGGATTGAAAGAGGCTGCCAGATCCTTTATTAACTTCTAGCCATGCTTCCCTCTTCTTTCTGCTTTCCTGAGGGGCAGTGACTCACTCAAAGGAGCACGGAAGCCATGGACAAAATTGCAGTCATTACTTCCCCGGCCATTTCATTCTGACACTTCATTATGAGGCTAAGATTTAAGTCTGTCAAGAACAGAAGCAGCAATTCAAGAGTGATTTTTTTGGATACTTAGGCCAAAGTGCATCTAAAATAAAACATGTTCCTCTGTGCTCCGAAAATTCCAGAGAAGACCTTCTTTTCCTTTGATTTACAAAATAGATGGCTGGCCCTGCTGTGGCGCACAGAGTTCCCGCGCAGGTTTTCTATCAGTGCAGGAAACAAAGGGCGCTTTGGGCTGGGAGTCTCCCCACTGCTTTTTTTCTTTTCCATGGGTTTTCTCCCCTCATTGAACTAAGTTACTGCTTTTTAATCAGTTTGGTCTCTCTGTTGTTCTGAAAGTTTTAGTTCCTAGGAAAAGAGGACTGGAATTAAAACTGGGCTATGTCACAGTATTGCCTGTCGGTTATCATCCCCCCGTCACCCAGTGTCTTCTCCTTTGCTAACAGCCCTCATGTTCATCTGGAGACCCCTGGGATGGCGGAGTGCTGATTCCATCCCCCTCTCTGTGGGAGAGGAGGTCCTGTGTGGTCCCTGAGCCAGTCCTCACGTCCCATCCCCATGCTCCTTCCTCCCTTCCCATGCAGATTGATTTCGGTGTTGGCTTGTGTTTTAAGCAGTACAGTTGACTACCAAGTGAAAGTTTCTGTTGAGACTTCTGGGTCCGAAATGATCAGTCCCTGTAGGATGTGAATAAAGAAGCACTTGGGCCCAGAAACCATTGGCAGCTATTTTGAGACGATAAACGCCAGATGAAGCTGGTACCGTTGAGCAGAGCCGCAGAGGCGGACTGGCTTCTTGGTACCCTCACTGAGCGGTCGGAGTGATCTCTGCCTGAGGCTCTGGGTTTTTTAGGCATATGAGGCAATACATTCCCTTCAGTACAGAAACCAGTGGATTTTCTGTCACGTGCAACCAAAAGCATCCTAAGTAATCTCTAATTTCCTTCAAAGCCAAAGTTTCCTTTCAAGATTTATCGAACTCCATGAAATAGTGTATTAACATATTCTAACCACATCAGTGAATAGCTTTCTAAATAACGTGTGCTTTGTAAAGGGGTTGAGTTTCATTTACTCTGGGTATATCACAAAAGAAAACAAAAACAAACGTCACTTCTTAAATCTTTCCTGAAGGCCAGGAATTTAAGATCCACCACGAGATTGTTTCTGTTTGGTGAGAAGTTCATCTTACTGAAGCCAGTGGTATTCCTCTGCCCTTTTCTTGAATAAGAAGGTTTAGAAAGAGGCACCCGATTGCTAGCTCACAGCTCATACATGCAGGAGTCTTTCTTCTGGGAGGACCACCATTAAAATAATCCTGGTTCCAGCTCTGAAAACCAGTGCCCTCAGAGACGACTCCGCTAGAATCCAGTTCTCGTCTTCCCAGTGAGACAGAAAACAGTATCTCAAGTCGAGAAGCCCCCAGGACCTCCAGACCTTTCCCCTTTGCTTTGTCTCTGTCTTTCTCTCCTTTTCCCCACCTTCTTCTAAATATCTCATCCTCTTTTCTTCTGTTTTTCACGCATTTTCTTTCTTTCTTTCTCTTCCAGTCTACCCTGATCATCTTCTTCTCTTCCCATTTTATTCTGAATTTGTTTCCCTTATTTAATATCATCATCCACCTGCTCACCCTACCGGATTTTGCCCGCACCATCACTCCCAATCAAAAGTTTGGTACCCCAGCCGTAATGTTTCCTGCACAGCTGAGGTGTTCTTGGTAATTTTAATTTTGTGTGCTAAAACCAAAAGGTTTGATAAACTACATCTTTTGACATATTTTTTTCCCTTTCTGCTTTATCAAGTTCCTCTAGATCAGTGATTCTAAAATACGGCCCCCAGACCACCAGTAATAACGTTACATGGAAACTCGTACAAAACGCCAGTCTGGGGGCCCTTCCCCAGACCTACTGAGTCAGAAAGTCTGGGAGCGGGCCCAGTGATCTCTGAACAAGCCCTCTGTGCTCTAGGTGGTTTTGCCTCCTGTCACCAGATTGTCTTTCTTTTCCTATAAGATTTCTTAAGGGGCTGAGGTAGTGGGACAGGTCCTTCCCCTTTAACTTAAACAGCCACGCTTCAATGAAGGATGCCTGGGGAAGTGTGTCTGTGTGCCACCTTCTCTGGATTCCAGGGCAAGATCGTGCTATTTTCATAAGCTGCAGCTGATAGCGACTCGGAATATACTTCAGAGCCCCTGCTCCTGGCAGCAGCGGCGTTTTCCAGCCCATGCTGGCGCTGCCTGCTATGACTTCTAGTAGAAGAGGAGAGAGAGAGATGTTCCTTTAAAAAGTGAAGGAGGGATTCAGTCTCAAAATCAAGGCATCTAAAACTGAAATTGTTACTTACCCCGAGTCCTAGCATCCCTGTGGTACTCTCTGCTTCTCTTCCCTGTATCACTGATCTCCTAGACACCTGGCTTTAAGTCACCTTTTTTTTTTTTTTTAATTGAAGTATAGTTGGTTTACAATGTTGTGTTAGTTTCTGTGTACAGCATGGTGATTCAGTTATATATATATATATATATATATATATATTCTTTTTCATTATAGGTTATTACAAGACATTGAATGTAGTTCCCTGTGCTGTATATTAGGACCTTGTTGTTTATGTATTTTATTAAGAGTTACTCTTTATCTCTCCCGCGTTTTGGTCTGCTGTGTGCACTCCCACCTCCTAAACCGGGTCATCATGACCTCCCCTTCCCCCCCAGGCGCTGTTATCTCTACTATCAACCCATCTTACTGACCACGTGCAGACGAATTGTCCTTGAACAATTGTCTCTAACTGACACTTTCTTGTTAAGACTCTGGCACCGCTGCCTGCAGGCCAAACTCATCAGCCTGGGACTCCAGACTCTCCAAAATCTGACACAAATACATCTTTCTGAACATCTGACCACGCCCTCCCAAGAGGGTCTGCCCCCAGACCACCATGTCCGTGCTGCATCCGTCCCTCCCCTCTCTCTTGCTCTCGGCTGGGTCTGGAATGCCCTGAGCAACGCATCTCCTTATCTGAAGTCTGTTCCTCCATCAGGGTCTGGCTCAAGTGTCACCTCCACGTAGAGCTGATCACTCCAGGTCATAGTGTTCGCTCCAGACTCCTCATCTCCACCGCCCTTTTGTTTCCACCATTATCTTACGTCCTTACCTTTCCCACTTCTTCACATGCTTTACCATCAGCAGGAGGTAAAGTCCAGATTTTGTTGGACTTTGTATTCTCAGCATCCATGTGGCACTCCTTGGACGTTTATTTATAACTGGGAAAAACATGCAAGTACTCAGAATTTAAGGAATATTCAACATGTTTGTATTTCAGTGAGCTTTATTTGTAGACACATAATGCTGTTCTTGTAAGTGTAAAAAAATAAATGTCATAAATAATATGCCTCATTATTTTCACTGTTTTGACATTAGAAGTATTAAGGAAACATTCCTAACACGAACACAGCTCAGCCTGCTTCTGAGGAGCTTCTGTAAAAGTGCAGATGCTTGAGGCTCATTTTCTTTGCACAATGAGCTTTTAGTGTCACAGATGTGTGCACGTCTGTCCCTGGCATTTTAGACATCAAACAAAACTCAGTAACATGGTAAAGGCTTGAAACCACAATTTTTTTTTTCTTACCATTGCAAAAAGATTAACTTTATTTAGTGAATAATTGAAGTTATTCTGCTAGAATATCCAAATATTTGAATTTGGAGAATATAAGAACTATTATTTTTGTGCATAAAATACTTATTTTCCCATGGTCCAGGAGAAAAATATTTCAGTTGAACCCGTCCCAGAAAATCCCCTTTTCCTGTTTACTCCCCTACGTAGGGCTGTGCTTGTCTCCTCTGCAAAACAGCCCCAGGACAATCATCCTCCTTTGGTTTTAGCCTCAGCAGTTCCCGTCCCCAGAGGAGCTGGTATCACTCCAGGATCCCTCTCTTTCCCTACATCAGCGCACTTCTCAAAGTCTGAGTATGGGGTAACCTTGGCGGCTTTCAGCAGGACCGTCCATGGTTTTCCCTGGGGCCTGAGCTTTTCAAATAGCCCGTGATGGACACACCGTGTCCAGTTCCCTTCAGATATATTCAAATGTTTTTTTCTTCAGATTCTCTACAGAATGGTTGACTGCCATTTCCACATCTCTCCCTAGTTTTAGGATTCATTATGGCATGTAGGTAGTTGCTTAGAAAAACAAATTCTCAAAGCTTGCTGTTAAGCTTGTTAAGGTGTGTCCAGAGTAGCATTTAATTTACGATAATACAATCCCACTACTAAGGCAGCACTCTTTTCAAGGCCTCTACCCAGTGGTCCGTGTGTTGCAAGCTCTTCCCACTCTTGCTCATGGGAACAGACTTCCATGTCTCGGGTGAGCCCTGGGCACCATTCCGCTCATTGCTCGGTAGCTTTCTTTTTCATCTTTCTTCTTTGTCTCAGTAGTTTTCTCTCACACCTGCAGAGATCGGTACTTGGCCAGATACTCAGTGAGACCCCTGAGCAGCTCTCTCTCTCTCTGCTCCTCTTCCCTGCAAATCCTAGGCTATTTGACTTGCCTGAACACTGATCTCTGTCTCCCTAACTTAGTGAGACTGTCAGGTCTGTGCAGGGGTTCCTCTCCTTGCACAGTGGCCTGGAAACCGTCACGGGCAGAAAGCTGGGGCAGCAGGAGGGCTCACCCCACTTCTTTCCTTTCTCTTGGGGATTTTCATCCGATAACTGCATCTTGCCCAGTTTTGGAGTTACTTAGGACAGAAGAATAACATGAACTTCTGTTACTCTATCATGGACATTCTCATTTGTTAGAAGTTTGACGAAAACTTAGTCGTGAGAAATTCTGAACCTGCAAATTAGCAAATTTTTTTTTTTTTTGGAATTGCTGCTTAATTTAAGCTGAATCAGTAAACGTTGGGTTGTTCTGTTTCATAGACCTTGACGCACTCAAGGGATGGGATCAATTATCTTTAGCATTTACAGGCATGTAGGGTTAAATTTACATCACAAGTGATTAACTGAAATAAAGTAGGTTGTAGGAATAAGGGTGTTAGTTGAGGGATATTAAAAGTGCCATAGGAACGGAGAAAAGGATGGAAAAGAAAGGAAATTGAATCTGCCTTATGGAAGCCATCACCTTCCAACATCTCTTCATTTACTCAATCAACATTATTAGGCACCAGAGGAGCACTGTGCGCTGTGCTAGGGCCCACCGGTACAATCCCGGAGAGAGATGGCCAGCAAGCAATCACAGTTCACTGCCATAGATGCTGTGGCTGAAAAGTGCACAGGGAGCCACGGGATGGAGAGGAAGGGTACCTCAGCCCAGAAGCAAGCAGGAGATCGGGGAATGCATCCAGAGGAGACTGAGCCTCGGGGGAAGGGAAGGGCTTGCAGCAGAGAGCGTCACCACTCAGGGAATGTCAAGTGTACAGTGTGGCAAGAGCATGGGTTTCAAGGAGGAGCTATGGGGGAGAGGAGGCTGGAGAGATGGGTAGGGGGCAGGTCTTCAAGGGCTGGCTGTGGTCTCCTGTGGCATTTAGAAGGAAATGAGACGTATTGACAACTGGGATGTGTGTGTGTGTGTGTTTGTGTGTGTGTGTGTGTGTGTGTATCTGTGTCTGTGTGTGTAAAATGAGGAAACAGTGATCAATTTCTGTTTTAGAAAGTTCATTCTAGCGGTAGAATGAAGGATAAACTGGAGAAAAGTGACACGGGAAGCAGGGAAGCCAATCTGGAAGCCCAGGTGATTCAGAAATCCAGGACGTAAATGATGAAGACCTCACTGGGGACGTAGCGGAGGGACTGGAGATAAGGGATAAGGAGAGGGACTGGGGAACCGTTTTGCCTGGGAGGGTGCCAGAGAGGACTGGGTCCTGATGATGTTCAGTCTTCTGATGTTGTGCTCATTAAGGGCCATTCCCCCTAAAGTGATTTGCCTTCCCTGAGGAGAGCTCAAGGAAAAGTAGCAGAATTTCATTTACAGTTTTCTCAGTTTTTAAATTTCTATTTATATGTGTCTTACAAAGTAGATGATAAACTAATACAGCCATATGCATATACAATTTACAAATAAAGGAGTATCAATATATTGTAGGGTATGCATTTTATTTTATTATCAGAGGTGTATGATCAAAAAATCTGGAGGCTGAGTGAGGGATTACAAAAGGAAAACTAAATTCGGTAGTTGTGGGGAATTTGTGGTGCCTGTAGAACATTTAGGCAGTAATTTCCAGTGGTCAGTAAGGGTCTTGATCAGAGAGGAGTGTCCAGTGGAACTTTCTGTGACCAGGGAAATGTTCTAAATACGTACTGTTCAGTACGGTGGCTACTAGCCACATAAGGCCACTGAGCACTTGAGATATGGTTAAGTGCAACTGAGGGACTGAATTTTAAAATTTTGATTAATTTTAATTTATTTAAATTTAAGTAGTCACATGTAGCTAATGGTGACCACACTGGAAAGCTCAGATCTAAAACTTACAGGGAAGACCTGGGCTCTCATTCACTAAGTTCTCCCACTGGCTGGGATTTTACATACATTTTAAAGCAATTGAATCATCCCAACCATCCAATGAAGTGGACGGTATCATAAAAGAAAAGAGTCAGTTCTTCCTTACTCCGTCCTTTCATTAGTAAATGTTTACACCACAGAGAAGAGCACATGTGCTCTGAAATACTTGTCAATTTAAAGATACTCTTTATTGGTAGATAATTATGCATCTTTCACAACCAAGCACCGATTTTATTTATTTATTTTTCTTTCAGGTGGCTTGCTCTGTTAAAGATTCAAATATGCATTATTTTAATGTTTTATTATTATGACTGTAGTCTTCTAGATCCACTGCCAAAACAGGTAAGTGTTTTCAGAGTTTTGAACGGTGTCACTTTTAAATTTGGTATAAACTCTAACCCCTTGGCTTTAATTTCTGGGGATGAGCTGGCTGACCTCCTCACTTAGGCTCATCTTAACAGATGCTCTGCATTGAAGCAGACAGAGAAGATGCGCTCTTAATTCCACGTCTGCTCCATGTGCCCCATTATCACAAGACCAAGACATCTTAGTAGTGTTTCCACTACTCCGTGTTAGGAGTTCCTCCATGAATTTACCAGTTTTAACCCTTTTCCCTGGATAAAATAAATACGGCCTTGAGGTTGGGCCTGTTTCCCTAGAAGGCATGTCTGGGTTCCAAAAGTGAACCATGAGCTTAGGAGGAAAGTTATAGCCCTTGGTCCATTTGGAAAGCCATGGCTTAGAAGAAAATTAACCCAGCAGTAGAAACAGTGAACAGAAATCAAAAGGCTATGACCTTTTCCAACCTCTGACCATTGAATATTCCAGTCATTTAACTCCTCTGTTTCTGTAGTTCTGCTCTCCTAGACCAGTGGCTCTCAAACTGGTGTGAGCATCCAAATCACCTGGGACGGGGGTGCCTGTTGGAACACGGAACACTGAGCCCCACCTGTACAGTTCCTGATGAGCAGGTCTGGGGAGGGGCTGGAGAATTTGTACTCCTGGCAAGTTCTGGGTGCTGCTGGTGCAGCCCACTCTGAGGACCACTGTCCTAGGAATGAGAAAAAGTTCCATTTAATTCCAAATGTTTGGAAGTCCCTTTGAAAACTCTGGATAAAAGGCTATTTAGACTGAGGGTGAAGCTCAGAAATTAAGCATTGTAATCTCAGGGCTATTCACACAGCATTTTGTGCTGGGATTTGCTCTTGATATAATAAGGGCAATGTGTGGACGGATAAATAAAACTCTTGGGTGATATTTCAGTAGAAATTCTGTAAGTGCCTAAGCGACACAGAAAATATTATTTCACAGATATGTGCATTTCAGCACTTTGCCTTGATTTCTTTTGCACTCCTATTTCGAGTACAAGTAACAGTGATAAAAAGCTCTCAAAATCCTACGATGAAAGGGAAATCAAAACCCCCTTCACAAAGGTTTTCTGCCGAATACAGTTTAGTTGGCAAAAATGAAGATCAGAGCCAGGATTTACAGGCACCAAATACTAGTTTCTGGTCTACTGAGGTAGCGTCACAATTTTGCCCAGAACTGACTCAGTATCTAACGATATTTTATCCAGCAAGAAGACACGGGAAGGCCTTTTCACATTAGAAGGATGTCATTTGTCAAAACCACGTGATACCTAGCTCTGGCAATCAGTCGTTTTGACCCAGTCCTTGGGCAGGATTTTTCCAATACCATTTTCTTAACTAAGAATTCTTTTAGTTGTAGGTGTACTATTATACATGATATATTATATGTATTGTATGTTTATTTGTATTTATATATTATGCTTTCCTTATATACATCCTGTTTCTCTTTTGACACCACTAAGAACATTTTTTAAAGAAACGTTACCTCAGTTTGTAAAAAGGTCAAGTCTGAGAGAACTCTCATCTCCAAGGGTATTTCCTTTCACAGTTCTTGTTTTAGAAAGATCAATTAAAGTTATTTAATTATTGGACTTATTTTACCAAGCTGTGGAAGGAGGGGATCAAAAAATGCAGGAAATGACCTTCCAATTAGCCAACTCTTGTAGGATGTGGGAGGGGGGCGGGTTGCCACGGCAGGTTCCAGACACCCCTTCGTCAAGTCCAGGGAGCTCACCAGCCTGGGAACCAGCTCCCCCAAAGGAATTTACTTGCCACAATAGCAAAAATCAAATGCTAGCATCCCTGATTTTACTTTGGTAACAGCCTGGTGTTTTATTTTACCTCAAGCGGTCTTAAGAAATTAATCTTAATTCTCTCTCAATAAGAACCAAACAATAAGGAAACGTTACAGAGCTTCCCAGGATCTGTGGCTGGTCAGTCGTGTCCAGATGCTGGCCGTGGGGACTGTTCCCATTTTGAGCATTCATAAGACCAGCTTCCATTCTCTCACAAAAGCAAGCACATCTTTTGCCAAATAAAAAACTCAGTGGGGTTTTATTTGGTTGGTTGGTTTTGTTCTGCTTTACCCTTTGGGGGAAGGGCATGGATTCTTAGAAAGTCTCACCATACCGGTGGATCCCCCTTCTGGAAAAACACACACTTCTTCTTAGACACAGAGTTGTGGATGCAATTTCAGAGTCCATGGGGCTCTGTGACTCATTCTGTCGACCAGCTAAGAGTCCGCTTGCTAAGGAGCCCATCCTGTGCCCTGTGCATTCAAATCAATGACAATAAACTGACTGTCTAAATCAGATCGCCCTCCTCCTTCCTCAGCCATCTTCCTCCAACCCTCAAGGTTGACAACACAGGTTGCTTTTCTTACTCAAGCTTCTACGCTTCAACAACCTCTTTGTATTATTTGCAATAAACTGAACTCCCCTTGCACCACCCCCCCACATTTATTCCTTATTTATAACTAGGACATAGCGGGACATATCAGAACATTTGGAACCCACAAAATATCCTTTTGGAAAATTATGACCTTAGGGACACTGTGACAGTGGTTCACACCACCAGCACCATGTCGTTTCATGAGCATTTGTCACAAGTGACATCGATGTCTCACTCAGTGATTATAAATGAGGTGTCACAGTTTGGGGGCCAGAAATGTAGGAGGAGCCTTATTTATGGCATCCTCTTTACCCAGGTGAAGTGAAGGGTGGGTGGCACGTGAACCTGTGAAGAGGTTGCTATTGGAATAAGGGATTTGCCTCCTTTTCTGTCCCTTGGATGGAAGGCTAAAATTGATACTTGCCATTGAGAACTCATCAGGCAAAAACTTCCAGTCTTCCCAACGTGAACTCTGTACCATTTTAGGAACAATTACACTGAGTAAACCATAGGTCCAAACTGTTGGCATAGGTCCCTTAACTTCTATATTCCTTGTGCATTTCTGCTTTTAGAGTTCTCTCCATTTGGTGGGTGTCCAGCAACCGGAAGGACAATGCCGAATTGAGTTCAAGCAAAGAAAATGACCTTGGCTGGGCCTAAGGAGGGCCAGGGCCTTCTGGAGGAGTGGCTGCCCCTCATCCACTAGCCTGGCAGCTCCCAGACCTGAGTTCAACTAAAACATGTCACTTCCTTTTATTGTAGGATTTAGATCAAGACAGTGTGCAGATGGGATGTGTGTTTGGTATCTCAAGAGTGGACCAGGAATCTGACATGACTCTCACTGATCCAGAGACCCCAATGCAAGGTTTATAGAAAATGTTTAAATGATCAAAAAAGAGGCATTTCTTAAGAAACTGGAATTTGGTTTCATGCATAGCCGTACCAAAAGTTTAAACAGAATATCATTTGAGTGGAAGTCTTAGTATGTTAAATTCCCTGTGAAGGCAACATACTTAAACTTCTATTTTGAAAAAGGCTCAAAGTCTTAGACTCTAAAAATCATTAAATAATGATTTCTGGAAAATTGCTGTTTTTCTTAATATGATTCTTAACTGGCAATTCGAATTCTTAAGCACTGCTAATCTAATTTTTTTATTAAACAAGTCTAATGCTAAAAGTACAGATAAGATGAAAGCTTTCTAAGACCTGGGAGGCCAGGGGTCTTGTCTTACACTCACTTCTACACCCAGCTCTGCCTAGGACAGAGGCCTCTCTCATAGGGCGTAGTCCACACCCCTATGTTGATTGATGTGTTGATTTGCATCTTAATCAAGGTGAAAGCACTCTTCTGACTCCAAGTGTTTGTAATTGTAGTTTGAGATAGTATTTTTCCTAATATATAGAACCTCAAATAAAATGATGCGTCAAGGCACATTTCAATCTATTACTTAAGACTTATACCTGAAATACTTACTGTGACACCCAGAAAAGAAACCCTGTCATGTTCAGGGGAACCATATGACACATAACGGTGTGACGGGTGATGTCATGATTTGTCTTCTAACAGTCAATGCAGTGCTCCTCGCCTCCTTGATTTCACAATACGGAAGCTTTGGGGCACATCTTGTCCTCAGGATTATTCGCTCCCCTGTGCTAGAATTATCCCGGGGGGCTGGTAATGATTGCGTAGTCATCTGTTTCCTACCAATGAGCAGAGGAGTCCCTAGGAGAAAATAAAGTGCTTTGGTGTGTATTAACTCATTGGGACTAAATTAGAGATTCTGAAGCTTGGCTGGTAAGTAGCTCACAGCTAGCTTACAGGCTCAGCGGTCTGGAGACTGAAGGGGCTGACGACAGCAGTTTAAAATCCACAGCAGATCTGAGAACTTGCAGACCACGACCTGGCAGGTGCTTCTAAATACAGCAGGTGTGTTCTCAGGTAAGGTGTGTCCTCCCGAACAGCTGAGGCCTGCCCTGAAATACTGTATTTGCAGATAAGAGACACTTCAGCTGAAATGGCTGGTACTCAGGGCTGGTGTTCATCTCATTATGATTGCCTGGTAAAGGATGAGGGTTAGCTGACAGGTTTATGCACTTTTGAAAAACAGTGCAGACACAGGAGATCTGCTGACCTTTGAAATAAAGAATGGTAAGAGGAGCATACCTGGAGGTCCCTGAATCTTTTTATTTCCCTACCCTGGGGTTTTATATGATGTATATTAATATACATATTCATACACAAACATAAGTGTATATATAAAATGTATATATAAAAATACATATATTGGCACATATTTATACGTGTTAACTTGAGTTTTCTGGAAAGCAGAGCCTGAGACAGACCTGTGTGCAGTGCAGATAGTTTATTGGAGATGTGCTCCCGGGCGGCAGAAGTCAGGGACCGAAAAGAATGCGCCGCATCAGAGTTACGTTACCAAGGTAGGTGTCCTAGCACTGAGGGACCCCGTGAGGCATATGCACCACCTCCCAGAATTGCCCACCTGAAGGATAAGAGGTGGGAGCAGTTATCCAGCGGCTTCTGTTCTCCACCGATTGACGATTACCACCCCCCCACCCTGCCCCCGAGCATGTGACCCCTGCACTTCCCAGCTGTGCGTGTGTGTGGACTGAGCAGGGTTTTGTGGCATCAGAGAAGCTCTAGATGAATCTGACCTTGCGCTGAATTGTTCGCTGCAGCTGAACTCAGAGTTAGGCTGAGGGACGTGACACAGGGCACCGGAGTCATCAGATACACTCCTCGCCCCGCACCACTCAAACCCGCTCGGGCTCCACATCAAGTCAGATCCATCACCAGATCTTCAAAGTGCTACACTCTGTTAAAGTCCTAAGTTCAACGACGAGTTTTAGGAAGCTGTAGTCCTCAGGGCTGCAACGGGATTAGAGTAGAATTAGGGGTGTTATCTGGTGCCTGGAAGAAAGGACAAGTGCCCTTCATCACCAGTGTTTCAAGTCTGCCTTGGGTGCCATTGCTGTCCTCCGAAGTCTCATGACCTCCTGCGGTTTCCGTGCCTCGCCCAGCATGGAGCCTGTGTCCCCTCTGCCTGGACTGCCGTGGTCTCAGATCTCCATCGGGCTCTAGTCTCCAGGGCTCAGCCATCTCCCCCGTCGCCAGCCTAGCCGAGGCTCTTTCTGGTTAGGGAGAACCTCTCGCTCCCTGCTTCTCCAGGCTTCACTGTGGTGTCCGTGAAACTCAGTTCTACTTGTTCTTAAAGAGTTGGCCTTGACGGCTGAGAAACCTCACAACCTAGCTAAGTTTTCAGGACAGAAATGACTTAAGTTTAAAAATTCTCTGGGAAGTGATGAGAAACAGTAGCAAAGGAAAGAACAGACTAGTTAAATCGCTGTACTAGAGCATTCTGAAGGTTTATATGTACTTTGATATAATGATACCATGAGTGAAAGATAACAGATATGTTAATGCTATTCATAATGACAATAATGAACACTGAGTGATGCTTTGTATTTGGCAGGATGTAAGCACTTTCCCTGCTTTACCATTCTTCTTTTCAAGAAGAACAAACAAGAAGCACACTCAGTAAGGAAATATTGATTTTGGTCCTCAGTGCCAAGAAATGCGACAAACTAATTCATAAAATGAGCATCCTGAACTTGTTTACGAGACTTTATGGAGGCTGTTGGCTAAGACAGCACGGGTGCTTGTCTCAGAGTTGCTTACATGGGTGAAAATGGGGAAGAGTGGCTTTATTTTTCAGTTCACTTACCAGTCAAAAGAAATGGAGGCCAAGTTCTCACTGAAGGAAAAGAGCTTGCACGGCAGTGTCTTTTTCTTTGCCACCCTCAACAGAGATCATCCGCTGTCCTGTTGAGAAAGCCCAGAATAAAGAAGGGAGGGCCTTCCTGGACTGAAGAGTGGGGCTCAGAAGGAAAAAACTCTAAACTGAGTCCAAGCTGCACAGCTGAGTCATCCCTCGTTGGCCCCGTTTTTCCCTAGCGACACTAGAAGCCTGGCCCAGATGCCAGAAGCCGTAAGACCCTCCACATGCCTCACGTCCTCTGATTGCTGTGCACACACGGCTGTGCAAGAAATAATGCATTAGGAGGCGCCCATTAAAGGCAGAATTCGTGGAGCAAAGATGTCCCAGCTATAGGCCTTTTGGCATCTTTTTTTTTTTAACATTTTTTATTGATTTATAATCATTTTACAATGTTGTGTCAAATTCCAGTGTTCAGCACCATTTTTCAGTCATTCATGGACATATACACACTCATTGTCACATTTTTTTCTCTGTGAGTTATCATAACATTTTGTATATATTTCCCTGTGCTATACAGTGTAATCTTGTTTATCTATTCTACAATTTTGAAATCCCAGTCTATCCCTTCCCACCCTCCACCCCCCTGGTAACCACAAGTCTGTAGTCTCTGTCTGTGAGTCTATTTCTGTCTTGTATTTACGCTTTGTTTTTGTTTGTTTGTTTGTTTTTGTTTTTGTTTTTTAGATTCCACATGTAAGCGATCTCATATGGTATTTTTCTTTCTCTTTCTGGCTTACTTCACTTAGAATGACATTCTCCAGGAGCATCCATGTTGCTGCAAATGGCATTATGTTGTTGGTTTTTATGGCTGAGTAGTATTCCGTTGTATAAATATACCACATCTTCTTTATCCGGTCACCTGTTGATGGACATTTAGGCTGTTTCCATGTTTTGGCTATTGTAAATAGTGCTGCTATGAATATTGGGGTGCAGGTGTCATCCTGAAGTAGATTTCCTTCTGGATACAAGCCCAGGAGTGGGATTCCTGGGTCATATGGTAAGTCTATTCCTAGTCTTTTGAGGAATCTCCACACTGTTTTCCATAGTGGCTGCACCAAACTGCATTCCCACCAGCAGAGTAGGAGGGTTCCCCTTTCTCCACAGCCTCTCCAGCATTTGTCATTTGTGGATTTTTGAATGACGGCCATTCTGACTGGTGTGAGGTGATACCTCATTGTAGTTTTGATTTGCATTTCTCTGATAATTAGTGATATTGAGCATTTTTTCATGTGCTTTTTGATCATTTGTATGTCTTCCTTGGAGAATTGCTTGTTTAGGTCTTCTGCCCATTTTTGGATTGGGTTGTTAATTTTTTTCTTACTGAGTTGTATGAGCTGCTTATATATTCTGGAGATCAAGCCTTTGTCGGTTTCACTTGCAAAAATTTTCTCCCATTCCGTAGGTTTTCTTCTTGTTTTACTTCTGGTTTCCTTTGCTGTGCAGAAGCTTGTAAGTTTCATTAGGTCCCATTTGTTTATTCTTGCTTTTATTTCTTCTAGGAGAAAATTTTTTAAATGGATGTCAGATAATGTTTTGCCTATGTTTTCCTCTAGGAGGTTTATTGTATCTTGTCTTATGTTTAAGTCTTTAATCCATTTTGAGTTGATTTTTGTATATGGTGTAAGGGAGTGTTCTAGCTTCATTGTTTTATATGCTGCTGTCCAGTTTTCCCAACACCATTTGCTGAAGAGGCTGTCTTTATTCCATTGCATATTCTTGCCTCCTTTGTCGAAGATGAGTTGACCAAAAGTTTGTGGGTTCATTTCTGGGCTCTCTATTCTGTTCCATTGGTCTATATGTCTGTTTTGGTACCAATACCATGCTGTCTTGATGACTGTAGCTCTATAGTATTGTCTGAAGTCTGGGAGAGTTATTCCTCCAGCCTCTTTCTTTCTCTTCAGTAATGCTTTGGCAATTCTAGGTCTTTGATGGTTCCATATAAATTTTATTATGATTTGTTCTAGTTCTGTGAAATATGTCCTGGGTAATTTGATAGGGATTGCATTAAATCTGTAGATTGCCTTGGGCAGTGTGACCATTTTAACAATATTGATTCTTCCAATCCAAGAGCATGGAATATCTTTCCATTTTTTAAAGTCTTCTTTAATTTCCTTCATCAATGGTTTATAGTTTTCTGTGTATAATTCTTTCACCTCCTTGGTTAGATTTATTCCCAGATATTTTATTACTTTGGGTGCTATTTTAAAGGGGATTGTTTCTTACTTTCTTCTTCTGTTGATTTATCGTTAGTGTAAAGAAATGCAACTGATTTTTGAACGTTAATTTTGTAACCTCTGCATCTTTTGTCATGGAGGGGATGGAGGACAAGGTAGCCCAGAGCAGGGAAAAGAACACTGACCCTGGACTCAGACCTCTCCATCCCGGTGCTGGCTCCTGCATTCACGAGCACCCTTACTACCTGACCTCTCTCTCGGCCAGCTTCCTAGCCTATAGAACAGGGGTCATAACAACAGCTACCTCCCTCGAGTGTTCTGGACGAGTCCCCCTTTGAACTCCGAGGCAGTAGTGACGAAAGACATGTCTGCACGAACTTCCCAGCCCCCGCGCTTCAGTTTTCACCACAGCTCTCAGCACTGTCAGACCTAGGAAATTCCTAGCTGTCATTTTTGGGGAAACCCAATTGTGTTTTTTCTCCGTAAGCACTGCCACTCTGCCTTGCCTGTCACAGGTGTCCTGACTCTTCCTTGCAGTTTTAGGCAAACAAGGCTCAGATCTGAGCCCCACGGACATCGTGCTCTCCTTGGCCAGCTTGCTGTGAACCACTTCAGTTCTTTTCTGACTTAAATTCTCAAGGTTTCTCTCTCCCCTACTCTCTCTGGTGCAAGAGGCCACAGTGGATCCTGGAACTGCCTTTTCCATGAAAATGCTCTTCGGAGGGGAGGTAAAAACCAGAACCCAACAGACAAGACAGAAAAGCTTATCTAGCCCCCCAGTTGCATTTTCAGCATTCTTTTCCCACGTAGTGTGAATTTGTCATCCAGCCAAAAGGAAAAACAAGTACAAAATAAAATAAAGCTAAGGCCGGATCCTCCAGAGGTCAGGGTCTGAAGCATAAACGGACTAAGCTTCACAAAAGTGTTTCCAGCTGAGCCCTTAAGCCATGGTCCAATTTGAAAGATACTACATGTTGAGATTTTGCTGAGCTTTTTCAATGTCTTTCAAGGGGGTGTCATGGAAAGCCACACTACTTTTGAGGATATTCATCCATTCATCCATCCATTCGCTCATTTATTCATCACCAAAAATGAATCAAGAGAGTGGCAGGCACTGAGCACAAAAGAGAAAAAAGAAGGAAAGTGAATCACACCCTGCTCTCAAGAGTGTCCCTGTTAGGAGTGGAAGGAGACTGTCTCCGTCCCCAGAGCCCTTCTGACATGTTGTATTTTGTGCAATCCTGTGACATAGGTACTCACATTATCTTCATTTTTCAAAAGAGGAAACTGAGGCATGGAAGGGTTGAGGAACTTCGCTAAGTCACACAGGGAGTAGGTGGTGAGCCAGGACTCAGCCCAGGATCTGTGCTGTTCAGTTTGTTGGAGCTGCCTCTTCTGTCTGTAGTCACTGTCAAGTGACTTTACCCCGAAGGAGTGAGTCACAGAGATATTTCAGATATTATGTTGAAGTCTTTCAAATCCTCACACCTCTGAGCACTAACTAGGCAATCATCTCTTCCAGTAATTTATAAGCCCACATATATCTGAGACTTTTAAAATATCACGGAGCAATGCTGTCTACCAGGAGGATGGTTTAGTGCCTTTTTAGTTCTTTCTTTAAAAAATCTATTTTCCCTAAATCTTTTCACACTTCCTATCACTGCCATCATTGGGGGAGTGACACAGAATCGGAGGAAGGAGACTTCAACAGTAATAAGAAGCATTCGTGTTGTCTAGCTTGTTATCTGTGTTTTCAAGATGCTTCCAGTGATTTCCCTCTGCAAATATCAACTGAAGCTCATCCATCATCAGTCCATCAACCCACAGGATCAATTTCCAGACTCCACGTGTGGTGGATGGTAAGTGCCGTAGATGCTGCAGAATTTGTGTAAATTTCCAACAAAACAGCCGCCAGTAGGCAATGACTAGCATTTATAATACTCGATAGTGTAGTTGGGGGTGAGGGAAGTATGTTCAACCATCCACAAATTCTCCCAGGCATTTAGTTTCTATTAAACACTGTTCTTACCCATATATTTCAGCTCACTGTCTGCTTCCCTTTTCCCTAACAGTCATCCATTACCCCCACCACCACCATCACCACACACACACACACACACACACACACACGCACACAGATACAACATATATTACTGGGACTTTCTGGAATATAGGGCATGCATCCGAATCATGAGATTATTTGAATAAATTTAAATGTAGAAAAAAAGATAGAAAATAATAGACCATCATTAGCCTCAGTGAATGCTGAAAAGAGTGCTGCTATCAGCATCCAAGAGTGGCCAAAGAGTTGTGTCACCCCTCAGTGGTGGGCATCTCACCCGCATCTCCCAGAACCCGGGGGAGGGTCTACTGTCTGAAGCATGCCCGCAGCCCTTTGTAATATTGCCATCCGCATCTCCTTTCCTGCTGGAAAGGCAAAAGTAGAAGCTGCAGACCCCTTTCTGCGTCTCTTTTCCCTTCATGCAAGTGCCACTTTCTTTTCTCTCTGGTTTTCCTTTGCTGAGCCTTTTCCAATCTCCAGTAAGATCTTCAGAAACTTTTTCCCAAAGGATTTCCCTTTCCTCTTGGGAACGCAGCAGCATTGCATTTCCCAGCCTTCCTTGCAGTGACTTAAGTCCTGGCCAGTGGCATGTGGACGAAAGTGGTACATCATTTCTAAGCCTACCAAAAACCTTCCATGAACCACTTTGTTCCCCTCCTCCTTCAGAGTTTCGGTCGATGGCTCTGAGGCCCTCAGGGGTGCATGGATGAAGTCTGGGTCCCTGAATGATGGTGTGGAGAAAGGTGACCTCCTCCCAGCCCGATGCACATTGACCTGTAAAGACAGTACATAATAAACTTTCAGGGTGTTATGCCACTAAAATTTTGGGATTGTTAGTTCCAACAGATAACCAACCCTGCATAATTACACAGAACTTGTGAAACATCATTTAAATGCTGTGCTGTCCTTTGGTTCAGATTTAAGTAAATTCAACATCACTTGAAAATTATTTCTGTTACCATGCCGTGAAGAAAACTAAACTGAGTTTTCTTAGTTTGGAGTGCAAGTACCATAAAATGAAATGGAACAAAATTAATTGAAACTAGTTTATAATTTGATTTAATTTCTATATTTCATCCATCAGTAAATGGAATGTGGTGAAATACCTTTATATATCTCTCAAACTTTTGTGTTCTTTTCATATGGGCCTTCAAGAGCTATGCCCCAAGGAGCTAGCTTTTATAATTCTGAGCTCCTACTTCAGAATGTAGTTTTATATTTAATTCAGCATGTTTGATTGTTGCTAAGCATCCACTTGGTGCAAATTAATAGTAACACAAACACTAGCTTCAAAAGCTGAAAACAGGATGGGATTGGAGCGGGTCATTGGGGGAGACTAGACTAACTTCCCTCTGCTTTGGAAAAACAGAGAGATTTCACCTGTGAACCCCCAGAACAATTTTTTTTTCTTTTTCTTTTCTTCTTTACTAGAGGGTCCTGGTCTAGTAAAGAAGAGAGTACAGGTACAAATTTGTGATGGTTAAGTGCCCAGAGACTCATTGGCTCCTGTCTAATTCTTATGGTAGGAAATAAAAAAGGCTCATTTGTAGAAGAGAAATGCCTGGCAGGCAGAGATGGATGACACATGGATTGAGCTGACCGCAGGTATGGGAGGAGAAGAAATGGCTCGGTGTAGTCTTGCCAGCTACTGGAACCTGCAAACGAAGCCAAGGATCCGTTACTGCAGGAGAGACACTCGTAGGCCAGCTGACAAACCCAAAGACTGAGCAACGGAGAAGTAAGTTCAAGCTTAGCAAAGATATGTGTGATCATGGTACTCGTTTAGAGAGAAAATCAGGCTGGATGTGTTGAGCCCACCCAAGTCCCAAGTTTGGCCCCTCTGCTTTAAACAAATAACAACAAACTACAACAAAAACAAAATATATGGAAATTCATGTTTACAGAATTGGGTAAATTAGTTACTGATAATTTGCATTTTATTAATAATTGCAATGGTTTAAAATATTCCATCCCCAAAGGAAATGCAATGTCCTGTTCAATTTTCAGAAAAACCCAATGCACAAGCAATTCGAAGAGTGAACTGGTGTCTGTTTTACTTACTGTTGGATCCAGAACCAGAATGGTTTTGGACACGTGGTATGTATGCAGTGCATATTTGTTGAATGAGTAAATAAGTGAATGAATGAATGAAACAACTTTCATTTATACCATGTGTACTTGGCACTGAAGTAGCTGCTGGAAGTGTAAATAAGACCCAACTTTCAGGAATCTCAGATTGTAAGTTGGCACGAGCCAACAAGATGACTTCAGACAGTGATTAACTACAATGAGGAAAAATTGATCAGGATTATGTGATAGAAACTGACTCAGTAAATGTGACGAGGGCAAAAAGAGCTTTAAATCAGGTGGTCAGAGAAGTCCCGAGTGATAAGGGAGACCTGGTCATGGGGACGATCTAGATTTGTCCTTGATGATTTCTTCAACAAGCACTGTATGACATTTATTTGACTCAAATTAACAGAGCTCTGCTTAGTTCATTCTGGAAGCATCTGCTTCAACTGTTAGTCAACACAGTTTACAGGCGTAGACATGGCTTTTCTTCCTAGATCTTGCAAAACTTGGAAAATCCTCAGGCTTTGGGCTCTCCGGGGAACTAACTTTGAAGCTGTAGTATTGAGCAATGTTTTTTAAAATATGTCCCCATAGACAGAAGACAGCCATAGAGGCACCCGTCCAACAAAGAGGTCCTGTGGTCAAATATGTTTGTGACCCAGCTTGTGAACGCTGAAGTCTTGGAGGCATCCGAAGGCAGAGTAGCTCACGTGTATTACATATGTCCTGATGTTTTCTCAACTTACTTTTAAATTTTACTTTAAACTTATTTTCTCCTCTCTGTGCACTTGTAAACATCAAAATACAGTTTGGGAAATATTGTTGTAGTGTTAAAGATGAAGCTTTGGCACAAAGGGAAAAGGAGGAAGATGATTCTTGACCCGTAAGCCTTGCAGTTAATTCTAAAATGAGATATTTACACAGACTTATCAGGAACTTAAAATCAGCTCTAGAGATCATCTTTATATATGTCACCCACTTTGACTAAACCTGTTGAACTGATAAGAGACTTACCTATGTTTAGTTTTTTGGCTACTGGAGGTTTTTTTTTTTTAAGTTGTTCTGATGTGAAAGATGGATATATTTGGGGTCCTGCTCTTTTTGCTTCCTAACAGTTAACAGTGTCCCAGCAGATCTGCCTTCGCTTTGGTTTGGTTTAGCACAAGGCAAGCAGTAGAATACGGCAGAAGCTCCATGAGGTTTTATATGTGCACACCACCCTCAGTTCCATCATTTCATCACGTACTAGAGATGATTTTAGGCAAATTACTCAAGCTCTCAAAGCTTCGCTTTTCTCATCTGATAGCAGGGATAGTAATCGCTCTATCCTGCTCTTTGAAGGAGGAGTCAAGCTGATGTGAAGGCCCTGGAGGTCAGTGTCATCCTAGCCTCCTTCTTGAGGACAGTGTATTCTCCCCCTAAAAGTCTTCAATGCCCCCTGGAGATTCAGTGAGAGAAAACAGAATGTTTGCCATTCGCTCTCACAGTGATGACTCACAGGGTGCTGATTTACTGAATCAATTAGTGAAGTAAAATTGGTGTCCTATTTTATAGGTGTGAAATGAGCTACTCTGCAGGTGCCGTGTGTGATGGCGACATCCAGAGCCAGGGCTTACCTAGACACCTTCCTGTGCCGTTTCACCCAAACCAAGCTCACGGGAGCCGCTGGCCCATGAAGTAGTCTCTTCTTGGCTCTTTAAAGTGTTCTAAAGATGTAAAAAAAGTCTAAACAGGTAATGGTTGGATTCATCACATCAGCTGTATAATAGTAACTGTGGACTGTCTCTAACTGTCTTCCCCCGGCGCCCCCCAGCATCATGGGGCAGAGTCAGCCAGCCTCAGTCTTAGGTGACTGCACTGTTTCCAGTGGACCACACGCAACCAAACGCAACCACAATTCAACTTTGATAAGAACCGATTAAGTTGAGCTCACCATTTTAGAAGACTGTTTAACAAAACATAATTTTAGGGCTTAGAGAATGTCCATGAAGGATTTTTTTTTAAGCCCACTGGTACAGAGCCACTACCATGTCACACAGTGTCTTCAGTTCTCAGGAATTCTCTCATGAGTCACTCCTAATGTTAACCCAAAGTGGAGCTTATGGTATGCTCTCTTGGTCTGATTGTTTAGTTTTAATCTTAATGTTGAATTCAGAGCTGTGGAATTTGGAAGAGGAATCACACTACAGGCATGAAGGAAGGGACACAGTGTATCGTGGGAGCTAGGGGAGTGGGAACATTCCACTGCGTACCATTCTTTCTCCTAGGATGCGTTGCCTCCTGATGGAAAATGGGTATGGTTGCTAAGTGCACCTTGTTGCGTCAGAACACTAGAGGAAAACTAAGTCAGGAGTCTTGGATATAAGAGGCCGGAGACTTGGGGTCCAGGTTTGGCTCTACCACTTTACTACCTTAGGCAAGTCGCTCTCCGAGTTTTATTTCGCTCTTCTGTAAAATGATAATTTCATAGATTATTTCTAAGCTATCTTCCAGTTTTCTGACTCTATCCTAGTCCAAAACCCATAGCCTTTTCTCTCTTTTCTGACTTTTTCAGGACGTTCAGTTATCTCTCTTTTAGGCTGCTTCTTTCCCAGTTAGCTTTCTGTTAAATCTTTAACAAGAAGCCCCCTTATGCTGGGCTCCACAGGATTCCTACTGGGCTGTCAAGAGAGAGATTAGGTAGCGTTTGTGTTGATGGAGGTAGAGCCCCCGTTTCCTGAATCACAGAAGTCATGACGTTGAACCTGGAGTTCTAAGTGTTGATCTTTTTCTCTGTCTGCTGTCGGTACCATATTAGATTCCAGTTCTTGGCAAAAATCAATCATTAATTGGTGACTCATCAATCGAAAAGTGTCTCTTACCACCTTCTGGGACCTGAAAGCTATGTCAGGAATTACTGGAATAGTAAGAAAGTTAAGGGTTTGTCTCTATTATTGAGGTCTTTATACCCCAGGTAGAGTGAACAGGCTTGTGTAAAGTAGTAAATGATAACGCAGGCAAAAAGACAGCACGTGTAACTTTGTGTGGTATTGGAAGTCAGAGCATTAAAAACTCCAAGGGAGTGGGTTTTGTGGGCAAAATAATTTGGTTAATGCTTCATGGGAAAAATGAATGCAAACCTGTAAGGAATAGGAAGAATTAGGATGGAAACGTCAGATACCGTAACAACTGGGGAAAGTCATGAGGAAAAAAAAATCTGCAAAGATGATGGGGTGGGGCACTGGTTTCCCACTATCTCCTCATCCTGTGAACTAAACCTTGCCAAACCGTGGTTCCAAGGACAAAGCACGACCCACTGGGCAAACGTCCAACGGTGAGGAACTTTCCTGAAACAAAAAGGAAAGGGAATTTGCACAGGAATGTGCATTGCTGTCTGAAATACAGTCATTGACTTGATTTTTTACCTAGCCATTGCAATAGTTGCGTTTATCCTAGGGCCTAAGGAATATTCGGATTATGAGAGATCCTGTTGGCTGCCTCTGCTTTGCTAAAGTTAACTCTCTTAGATAATGTACTTTTTTCCTGGTCATGTAGGGGAGGGTCAGAACATTCTTTCAGCATTAGGATGGAAAAGTGGCAGGAGTTAGTTTATCAAGTCCCAAGTCTGTTGAGGAAGGTGCCAGTCATGGGAATTTCTTTCAGCGACATTTAAGATGACCCAGTTCTTCATTTTATGTACAAGAGAGTAAGGCCCAGAAGTTCAGGTGACTTACCCAAGGTCATCACAGCCATTTATATATAAGAATAGTTGGGTTATAATTTTACTATAATGTTTTTTTTTTCAATGAAAAATGTTGATATTACTTTTCCAATCCCTCTGCCAAAATTGTAATATCCCTTTCTGATCCTGTCCCAAACATGAACCCTTTTTTAACATCTCATGTGTAGCAAAATTTTTATGCCCTTGGACACTAACTTGATGAAAAACTGTACAAGGAATATATATATGTCTTGTGGAAAATTAAAAACTACAGATAAGTATAAAAAGGAAAATTAAAACCATCTGCAATTCTGTCCCTAAGGAAGACCCGGGCTATATATTCCATATGTCTTTCTTATACATTATACACATATTTTAATCTAAAAGTGAGATTTTGCTCTTTTCAACAGTATGCTGTTTTCCTCAATATTTGTAAGCAGGTTTTCATGTGACTACATATACTTCTAAGACTCATTCTTGATGCTACATAAAAAAAAAAAAAGAATGGGAGCCATCTATCCCTGGTGAATTGCTTAAACCCATCCCATAAAATGCAAAGTTTCTTAAAAACTACTGACCTTGCTTGAAAAAAATGCACTTGGCCATAGATATGCAGAAATGTGAAGCTCTTCCCCTTTTAAAATCAGATGGTATTATCAACTCCTATTTTAAGCTTGTTTATGGAACTAGAATAATTCTGAACATAGATATATAAAGGTGATTACAGCAGGGGAGGTTTGACCTTTAAAAAATCCTTCCCTGTATAAACAAGTTCTGGAATGTTTTAAAACCTCTAAGCCAGTCAATTTGTTTCTTTCGTTCTTTCTTTTTTGATTTGTCATCAACCTGAGTTGTCCATTTGATTTAAAGGATGAAATGGAAATGTATTAGTTTCCTGACTGTACCTGAAGGAGGTGTGTTTGGACACCACGTGCTTCCTGCCTCAAGCCACTGTGGCTCTGCTGGAGTCTCAGGGGCCTTATGATTTTTCACATTCACGGTGGTACCAAATATGCATTCGATAGAACCTGTACTTCAGATTTTGAATTTCGATCTTCTCCCAGGCTGGTGATGTATGGTCCTGTCCTCTCCTGTGACGCTGGGCAATGGGCACTCCCCGTCAGCCACACGGTTATGAGGGTGGACAACGGGTACCTTTACATCCGTACTCTGCCCAACCATTCTGCTTCTCACTCTCACTACAGTATTCAATAAAATACATGAGATATTTAACTTTATTTTAAAATAAGTTTTGCGTTAGATGATTTTGCCCACCTGTAGGCTAATGTAAGTGTTCTGAGCACGTTTAAGGTAGGCGAGGCTAAGCTATGATGTTGGGTGGGTTAGGTGTATTAAATGCATTTTTTTCCCCTAGAGCCTCACTTCTTTTTAAAAAAAATTATTTATTTATTTAATTCTTTTTTTAATTGAAGTATAGTCAGTTGCAGTGTGACAGTTTCTGGTGTACAGCACAATGTCATGCATATACATACATTTGTTTTCATCTTCTTTTTCATTAAATGTTATTACAGGATATTGACTATAGTTCCCTGTGCTATACAGAATAAATTTGGGTTTTTTAAGTCTATTTTTATATATAGTGGCTAACATTTGCAAATCTCAGACTCCCAAATTTATCCCTTCCCACCCCCTTTCCCCCCGTAACCATATGATTGTACTATGTCTGCGAGTCTGTTTCTGTTTTGTAGATGAGTTCATTAGTGTCCTCTTTTTTTCTTTTTTTTAAGATTCCACACATGAGCGATATCATGTGGTATTTTTCTTTCTCTTTCTGGCTTACTTCATGTTTTTAACTTACGATGGGTTTCTCAGGATGTAACCCCATCATAAGTTGAGGAAGATACGTACTCAGGAAATGTTTGTCGATTAATGAATGATCAGGGGAGAAAGTAGAATCCTATTTCTGTCTGTTTCTTCTTAGTTGTTAGACCCTAGAAAAGTTCTTTAACCTCTCTGAGGATCTGTCAAGAGTTGGAGGAGAATTGATACACTTTGGGATGAAGTAAAGAAAAGCCTCTGAGCCATTATTTTAGACATGTAGTGTCCAGTGTGCACCAATCTTCTTGGCTGAAGCCCCACAACAAATTAAAAGAAGATGAGCACAATTAATGTAATCCATCATATCAACAGATTGAAAGAGAAAAATCACATAATCCTTTAAAAATATTTTTATTTATTTATTATTGTATATTTGATTATTTTGGTAGGAGAGGGGGAAGGTAATTAGGTTTATTTATTTTTAGAGGCAGTACTGGGGTTTGAACCCACGACCTCATGCATGCTAGGTATGTGTTCCACCACTTGAGGTATACCCTCCCCCATCACATAATCATTTTGACAGATGTAGAAAAAACATCTGACAAAACCCAACACTCACTCATGATTAAAAAAACAAAACTCCCATGTACTTAGGACTTTTCTGTAAGTTTGGAATTACTTCCAAACAAAATTTAAAAGAAATGTGTTTGGTAGATAGATATAAAATCAATAATGGACAGATGGGAAGGAAGATTAATACACAGCTAGATGGATACGTAATCAGATAACCAGATGAGAGGGAGAGAGAGAGAGGGAGAGAAAGACATTGATGAATAAATTCTGCCTTCTCAGGGAAATTGTAAGCTAAGTATTCAAAATGTATGAGTGGACTGCCTGATCAACGTTAAGGCTGGTTGAGGAGAACTGAAAGTAAACATACTAGAACTATCAGCAGTGGATATCTCTGAATGGCAAGGTTGTGGTGATCTTTCTTTTCTTTGAACCTTTCCCCCCTCCTCTGACCCCTGAAGCATTCACATTTGAAACATTGCTTCTTCTGCTCCGTGATATTAGTTGTCTTTTTATATCTGAGTGTTCTGCTCCTCAGAGATATTGCAAGCTAAATATCCAAAAGACATGAATGGACTGCCTGACCAACGTTAGGTCAAGGCTGGCTCCAGGTCAAAGGATTTGAAATGAAAAACTGAAGCAGAGGGCGTAGGGGTTGCCGTCTTCCTGAGGTAGGACAGTGAAAGCAGACACAGTTCAGTGGAAGACTTACTGCTTCAGTACATCCGGGCACTGAAGTGGTTCAGAGCACAGGTCTGAAACCCAGCTGCCTGGTCCCTATGCAACCGCTCTCTGCCTCAGTTTTCTCATACGTAGAATGGGGCTAATAACCCTGTCCACTTCAAAGGGTTGATGTTAGAACTAAAACAAATGGATGCTTGTAAAGTACCTAGAATAGTGCCTGGCACTCAAATGTTGGTTCTTATTAAAAGGAACAGTATTTTTTCTCATTGTAAAAGTAATATAGAAAACTTAGAAAGTAAATAGAAGGAATAATAAAAAATTAAAAATCTGCATTCTCAGTGCTCACATATGAAGTTTTCAGATATAATCACCATTAGTATTCTGAACACATTTTTAAATTTGCTTCTCTATCTTTGTATGTATTCATACATATTTTAACTTTTTTCCAAAAAATGGTGTCTTCCCATAGAGAACTTTATAAACTTGCTTTTTGTATTTACAATGTGGTGAACACTGTTTTATGTAATTGAATATTTATATGAACATTTTAGAATGTTCTCGTATTACCTGAAAAACAACTGAACCAGCAAGGGCAGATTTGGCAGCCTCAAGTATCAAACGTCTTTCGTATGAGTCAATAAAGAGAATGAAAACAAGAGAAAGATATAATTTTCAACTCTAAACACTCAAACAGCAAAATTAGGAAATGTCAGGAGATCGTGTTTAAGGTTTAAGGTGCTAAAAATAGTATTAAGGACATTTAGAAATCAAGCCATGTTCTCTTTTTAGGAGGAATTTAATTCCTTAATTTTGTAAAATAACGTATTAAATTATTGTCCCTCATTTTTCATTTCATGGCTATTTATAGGAAAAGAAATAGCTGTACTTTATTCCAAGAACAAGGAGATTTTTGAACAAGATTTTGAATGCTTTTACAAATTTAGCCTTGATCTGGCAAAAGCAAGTGCTTTCTTCCAGCTATTTGGGAGTCTTACCCCAGCCCCAGTGCAGGCGTGTTCTTTCCAGGTAGGAAGGAGGCTGGGCGCCCACCCACAGAGGAAGGGCTCTGACATGGGGTTTGCTGCGGAAGGAGACACGGTGCAGAGGGTCCACGGCCGGCGGGGAGGAGGCGGTGGCAGCAGGAGCACCAGCGCTGTGGATGGGGGCCGATCCTGCCACTTTACCAGTTCTGTGACTCCAGACAAATCAGTATCGCTGAGTGCCTCAGTTTCCCCCCGATGGTACCTCCCTCGTAGGGCCCTACCTCCCTCGTAGGGCCCACGGGGGAAGTGCTCCGAATGGTTTTCCTTTCCTTCTCGGAACTCTTTGTCTCGGAGATCAGCTCCCTTCTTGCTCTCCGCTTCCAAATGTCCTCATGTAAACTCCAGAAGCATCTTTGATAATGAGTCTTTCCTCTGGTCTCAGGTGTCTGGCAGTCTTGGGAACACCTGCACTTGAGTATTCGGATAAAATCAGGAGTTCAGCCGTTTAGAAACAGAACCCACCCTCTAATTCCAGTCAATTTAATCCTGAAAATGGTCTCTGAAGGCAAAGCCCCTGTCGTGCAATGAAAACTCTCGGTTCACTCACTGACCTTGGCCTTCCCCACTAGGTAATGAAGGTAGGACCTCTGATTCTTTTCTGCTTTGTAGCTCCAGTGTCTGTCCGAGTGCTTGGGAGGTGATGAATAATAAGCTCTTTTTGAATGAATGGCTGAAAGAGTGAGTAAAGAAAATGATGTGAAGACTAAAGCAGTGCTGCCCTGCCCTCCTCAGGCTCCCATTCCGGTTTGGGAACACACAACAGGCAAGGACTGTGCCGTCATCAATCAAAGCACCTCGGAAGTGAACTAGGAGAAAGGGCGAGAGAAGTTGGGCAGGACGATCTGATGAACTGGAAAAGAGAAGAGACTTAAGTTTTGACGCACTGGTGGGACCTTTCTCAAATTGTCCACGACTATCAGTGACACCACTGAGATGCAGTGGCAAATGCAGCACTGTCCTTGGCACTCTCACCCAGACATGCTAGAGATGGAAGAGAACTCAGGTTTATTCCCCTGTTGGACATGTTAATCTCGCCTATAGCATCTTGATCTGGTCGCTATGGAATCTCATACCAGACTACAATTCACAGTTCCAGATCTGAGATTCCAAATCAAGGCTACCCAGGAGAGAAAGATTTCTCTCACTACCTTAGGGAACACTCTTCAGCCCTTGCCCTTCAAATCCAGATGATTTCTAAAATTCTTTTTTTTTTAAGTCAAAATGTCTGTGATACAGTTGTTTCTGATAGAAGATATGGTCTCTGTACCTTTGAAAGAATGACAATGAATTCTGCTAGTATTGAAGTGAATACTTATTATATATCTTTTTTGTAATCCTCACTACAAATCTACAAAATATGTATTTTCATATCAGTTAGGACCCTTTGTGGCAAGTGACACAAAATACAATTCCAACAGCTGTAAGCAAAAAGAGAGAATTTGTTGGCTTAATTGGTGAAAAGCCCAGAGTTTGTGGGTGCAGGCATGGCTGTATCCAGGGGTCCAAACAAGCTCTTTGGCATCCTGTCTCTCTTCATTCTTTGGTCTTGCTTTCTTTTTTTGTTGGCTACTTTCAGGCAGGTGTTCTCTACATTGTGACCTCCAGAAGTTCCATTCTTACATCATTATAGCTCCCAGTCTAGGGGGAAAAAGAACCCCTCTGCCCAGATCTTAGACAGTATCTCATTGACTCTGATTGGGCCATGTGATTACCCCAGATCCAGTCATTGCTGCTAAGGGGATTTGATACTCTCATTGGCCAGATCTTGGATACATTTTCAGTCACATGCTCAAACTTCGCTGTGGGAAGAGCGAGTCCCTCCCTCCTCCAAATTTAGAGTGCTTTTACAATGAGAGACAAGGCAGAGACTCTGGTAACAAACAATCATAACAGATTTGATCTCAATTTCACAAGAGTCGTATCTGAGACTCAGAATAATTATGGTCACACAGCCAGGAAGCAGCTCTCCCAGCCCAAGTCAGGCAGGAAACAGAATCCAGCTCAGGTAGTTAGACTAGCGATGAGATTATTTGTAGAGGTATAGACAGTATTATGGGAAACAGCAAAGCTGTTGAGGTCCTGGGAATCCAGGCACAGCAGGACCATCTTGAGGTCGGAGGGGCAAAAACTGGATCCCAAGAGGAGAGGCCCACTGACAACAAGGGTGACAAAGGGACATCACCACTGCCAGGAGTGCACAGTGGAGAGGGGTATGGAGTGCAAATGAGATCCCTTGACTTAGCTTGCCTCCACTCTGATCTTCTTCCAGTACCTCCCACTGGGAACCAGGAGCCGGCCAGTATGGGAAGCCTCCAGGGCACAGAGCCAGGAGGAGAAGGGCAGAGATGGATGGATGGGTCAGGCTCTGAACCCAGCTCTAATGGACCCGAAAGGTTATAACGACTCCTCCACCCACCTTTCACAGTCATGAGGCGGGGGCGTGGCCAGAGACCTCTAGGCAAGACGCTGCTTCCCTGCAGACTTGACTGACCACTCTCCATTAGCAGCCGGCTTCCAGACACCTTGAATCTGTAGCTTCAAGTATTTGTCCCTGTGGCGAACTGACCCCCTTCCCAAGGTTACCTCTCATCTCATCCCCTGGCACATATATTCAAAACATTTTTATTCATTCAGTGCTTCACCAAAAAAATCCCTTAGACTAGAAGGAGTGTTAGCAGGGACCTCTCAGATAGGATCTGCCTCCTTCCTTCAAAGGAGAATTCATTGATTATCCTTTGAGGAATATTTGAGGTCTGTGATCAAGCGAGAACAGACTACTTGGCTACAGATCCCAGCATCTTAAAAATCCAAGACTCTAGGGTTTGAGGAAATGAAATCAGAATTCTGACCATTGATGCAAAAGCCCAGTGCTACCCAAACCTGGGGATCCTGGTTTTCCTGGCAGAACCAACGCTATAACCTCTAATTCCATAGAGGGTGAGCGCTCTGAGCCCTTTCCCCGTGGAAATGTTGAAGGTCTCTCTGTGTTTTGACACAGATATGGTGAGTGAACCTTGTGCTTATTTAAATTTCTGGAAAATGCTTTGTGTTCTGCCTCACACAGAAGGATCATTTTGGAAAAATTGAGGCAGATTAGCCATCGGCTGTCCCCTTGAAGGCTGCCTAGCGTCGGCCCCGTGGTCTACACCTGAGTGCTTGTAAATAGTCCTGAACCTGGTCAGAGGAAGAGAGGACCCTGGACCTGGAGGGCAGATTGAAGTCATCTGGTCCAGCTTCCACTTAAAACAGGCTGCCATGGATCTCTGCCCCTGAGAGTTCTCCTGAGGTAGCGCTTCCCAGTTATAAGGCAGGGCACTACTGCATACGTTCGTATTTTAAAATCCCTTCTTTCGTCAGAGTGGAATCCCTTCGTCTCTCACCGGTGCTTTCCCTGCCTGCTGCGTCGGTATTGGGTGAGCAGCCTGTCTTGACCACATTTCAACTTTCCAGATCCTGCTGACAGCTGTCACATGTCCCTTTGGTTTTTCCAAAGAAGCCCAGTCTAAAAATGGCCATTTTCTCCTCACTGTCCCTCACGTGACTTGACTTCCAGACTCCTTCTTCCTTGGTTTCCCAGCAGCAAACTCTCTCGAGTTTATTATTTTCTCCAACAAAATGTGCCTTATGCTCCACAAGGCCTGACCCAGGCAGAGCACCGCGAGGCCACGGCGTCCAATGATGGGTTAGGATTTTGTTTGGTTTGGTTTTCTAGCTGCTGTGTCATGATCTTGGCTCACAGGGAGCCTGACTTCAATAAAAACCCCTGGAGCTTTTCACAGGGACTCCTGCCAAGCCACAGCTCCTCCCTCAATATTTGTGGAATTGATAGTTATAAAAATAACATTCACATTTTCTTTTATTATAAAAGAAATACACGATAATTGGAGGAAATTTAGAAAATGCAGTTAGGTAACTTGCTGGGTTTTTTTCTTTTTCCTCACCACCCAGCGCTATCTGTAGCTCTTCCTTCGGCACTTATGGAGGGTAGCAAATGAAAATGCCAACAGGGTCCAGGCAGGTGTCGTAAATTTGTGAAGGGAGCTGAGAGTGAAACGGTAGGGGCATGGGTGAGCCTGTTACCCTCAGGGGAGAGCAGGTGTTACTCAACCAGGGTTTCCTATCATCTCGGAAAGGGAGGGCTCCAAAAAAGCAGAACCGGGTATTCTGTTTTCTTCAAGAAACACTGTAAATGCAGAATTTTATGAGGAATCATCTTATTAAGTATTGGCAATTATTTATGTGGGGCAAAAATTCATGTCTTTGGACCTTCTTGGGTCTTGGAACTGCCAGTAAGGTCTCTGGTCTCTCTGGTGTAGATACTGCCATTCTGCCTTCTTTCTTCTCTCGATGTCTCAGGAAAAAAACAAAACAAAAAAACGTTGATCCTCTCTATATAATGGCCAACAAGGACTTGTGATCACCCAAGTTAACTCTAGGTATCTTTGCTTTAGCCACCCGCTCCTCCAGGGTTGCCCTGTCGTCCCCTCTTTGACGTCTCAGACTCACTCTCTTTCTCATTTCGTATCTCTCACTCCATCCCCGCAGCTTCTCCAGTAAGATTTGGTCCCCAAGCCCCGTCTCTTTGCCATACTCACCACCTTCAGGCTGTGGGCCAGTTCAGTCTTTGGAGTTTTCAGTGACCCATATTCAAACCCTGATCTGCATGTGTCTAGCTGTCTGACCCCGTGGAAGATGGCTGCGACCTCTAAAACTTGGATTCCTCCTAATTTTGGAAAAAATGACGTTTACCCAGAAAGATGGTCTAGAGGAGTAGCCGCAGTGTCTATAAAGCACCTCAGGGAAGCACAGCTGTTGTGATGCGATCGTACTTGGTTTATGGATGGACTGTTCTCCCTGACTCGATTAGGAAGTCGTGGCTGCTCTAAAATACTCGCTGAATAAATGGATAAATAAGGAGTGAGTTTGTGAATATGATGGAAAGCTCTAAGCCTGCTGGAGGATCTCAGTTATTCTTAAAGACAGAGATACAGGGACAAGGAAGGAAGACAGGGGCTTACCCTGGGTAGCTCTGGTTCTTTCCTCTCTGATCCTGCCTTTTTATGTTCCAAAGAAATGCGGGCATCAAATCAAGTATCTTCTCAGACTCGTATTAGCTTTAATAATTAATTACTAAACGGCTTGTGGACTCTGTGATTTTCCAGATACGTGGGAAACAAAACTCTCAATTCAGATCTCTTGGAAATAGTCTGTCTCACTAGAGACTGTTCCCACAGGTATCCAGCCAGGTAGAGAAACCACCAGAGGAGGCAGGAGCTAGGAAGCTGTGTTAATTAATTAACCAGTAGGCTGAACCATAGAGAACGAGGCCTTTGTGAGGCTGGTCCTTCATATTGGGCTAATAAGAGTTTGTTTCCACTTCTGTTGAGACATTTGTTACATGCTGGCCAGTTTATAGGAAGTTGATTGCTGTCATGTTCTCAGAATGAAACTGGAAGCTCTTTGAAGACAGTCATGTTTCCCTGATCTTCCGATTTTCCATGTGCCCAGCTCAACTTTGCAGTTACCACATATTCAAGAACTATGTGTAACCTTTTTAAAAAAAATAACCTTTTTTATTTTGGAAAAAATTTCAGATTTACCGAAAAGTTGCAAAGACAGTACAGAAAGTTCCCATACTCTCTTCACTGCGTTTTCTTAGTGTTAACATTTTATATCATCTTTGTACATTTGTCAAAAGGAAGACGTTAGTAAATTCACTAAATTAACTAAATTAAGTACTAACTTAGTACTAAATTAAGTTCAGATGTCACTAGTTTTTCCACTAATGTCTTTTTCTGGGATCCAGTCCAGGATATCCCATTGCCCTTAGTATGGGTGGCATTTTATTTTGAAGATCTTACATTACTTTAAATGTCTACACGTGGAAGGGAAGGAATCATATATGTACACACCGTTTCTGCATGTCATAATTATCTGAAAAATGGTTGGCACTTACCAAACGGTTGGAATATATTCTTATTCTGTGACAGGCACAATTCCAAGTGCTTTATATGTACGGTCATTTTTTTCCCTCACAAAGACTCAGTGAGGTAGGTATTAATATTATCTCCATTTTATGGATAGGAAATTAAGGCTGGGGTCACGCATGTCACTTAGCTACTCAGGGCCATGGTTAAAACCCAGAGAGTCAGACTCTCGAATGTTACACACAAATGTAATATTGGAGAAGAAGCTGTCAATACGTGAAAGGATTGTGAAGTGGCTTGTTTTATTATTGTGTTGTAGTAAAAGGTGAGACAGAAAAAGTTGTTCTTCTTTTCAGATGTATTTTCTGGGTCTCCCATTTTTCCATCCTCCTCTTTGGAAGGCAGGGCCGCGTGACTCGGGCAGACAGAACTGAAAGTCCTGACGCCCTAGCCTCGAACTCCCTTCCTGTAATAGGTATCAGAGTGTCATGTCTGAGAGCTGGGATATAAATGATAAGTGAATGTGGTTGGTCATCATCTTTTCCCATCATAAACCTCTGCCCAAGGGCTCTCACGCTGGGAGAACAGAGGTGTTGAAAGAAAGAATGGAGGTGCACTGGCAGAGTACGTGGACAGGCTCAAATGGCCTGCTGGCACCTTCAGACATGGAATGTTCTAAATATGTCTCAGCTCCAGAGACTCAAGCTCCGTCTGATTTACAATGGGGACACTCATAAATGATCAGCTATTAACCAACCAAACAAACAAACCCAAAAATATGCGAAAGAAACAACTCTTCTTTAAACTCAAACTTTTTCTCTTTCCTCTTATTACTCAACATAATAATCTGTAGAACCACTTTTCATTTGGAAGTTCCCATTGGGAACATAGAATTCATTGCATAGATTTATAGTTCTGATTAGTGGCTGATGAATTAGTGCATAAACAGGTCCTCGTACTCTTTTGTGGCAGTGGGACCAAGCTGTTGGGGATGGAGTCGTGACAGACTGTGAAAACAGATCATATCAAGCTCCACCCCCGCCCCATTCATTATGCATTTAACAAACCATACTGAAACCTTCTATGTGCCAGACATGGGGCCACATCCTCTCAGAAGAGGTGGCAAACATAAAACTAAATCATCAATCTTAGTGTTGTAGTTGTCCTGAAAGAAATAGCTATTCACAGGGTTTTTGTTTTTGTTTTTTTGTAGTACTTTAAAAATTTATTCATATCTTATTTTGTGCCCTTCAGTAAAATTATATAGTTTTCTTCATGTAGATTTAACATGTTTCTTATCAGCTGTATTCCCAGATATTTTGCAGTTCTTGTTAACATTGTGGATGGTGGCTTTTTGCACATGGTATTCTTTCCTCATTTCTTAGGAAAATAATTTTAGCTTTTATAAAAATCATCAAGCTCATTATCATGAAGCAATGCCACACAGTAAAGTACAAAGAAGAAGGATAAAATATCAATCAGATTCCAGCACCTTGAAATAACCATCACCCTTTCCAACAATCAAACTTCCCGGAATATTATACTCTTTAAATCTGCTCCGATTCCTTTTAAAGTTTTTTTTTTCCTGAAATAACTTCAGATCTTTTAAAATTATCTTATTGTTTTCCTCTTTTTGCTTTCCATATCAAAACTCTGATGAATAATAATTATTATTAATATCACTATTTATTATTATTGTTATTTTACCACATTGATCCTTAATTTTCTGTGTGCTGAGAAATGTCTCATTGAACACAGGACTTAAACTCAATGAGCTGCTGCCCAAATGAAGTTTGATGGTGGGCAAGTAAGAATTCAATGAAGTAAATTTAATTTAATAAGAATGAACTAAAATAGTAACTTATCAGCCTCGGTTCTTCTTGGTGCATCTTTGGGCCTAGGATGAGCTGAGTTTTCAGTATTTCACTGTCAAATGTGGAAAAGGTGGGGCAGTTAGTGGCTTGGCAAGTCTTTTCACAAGCAAGTAGACAATCTATTTTTATTGAAATCTATAAGATTAGCTCTAGAAAGAACTTAAAGATTTTATAAGCAACTCCCCTTCCCCAAAATTTACACATGATGAAACTGAGGCCCAGAGAACCTCGCCTGATGTCACTTGGCTAATTAATTAATAGCCAAGGAAAAACTAAAAATTTAATTCTCTTTTCCACTTTTTTAGCAGCAGTTTTATTTATGACACTTATTCCATATTCATCTGCAAACTGTTTTTGTGGGTACACTAGGGAAAGGAGGTTGCAGCTGCCCTAAAGCTGAAACTGCAGGTTGTATAGTAGTTTTTCCAGAGTCCAGGTAAGAGGATGTCAGAGGGAAGGATACAAGTCCTGCTGATGGTCTGCACCTGATCTGGGGAACTGCGCTCAGGTCTCGGGCAGCTCCTGACTGCGCAGGTGAGGGGAGTAATGTTTCATTGGATCCCAAGTAGTCTTCCTTCAGTGATAACTTTGTCTTTCAATCAGGTGACCAGTAGCCATCAAATTTGTGTGTGTGCCTGTGTGTGCATGTGTGTGTCTGCGTTGTGTGCATGTGCATGTGTGTAGGGATGGAGAAGCCAGGCGTGTCTCGGAGGCTCTCACAGCCAGTCTCATCCAGCAGGCACTGTGCTCCCATAATCCCCAGTCCCAGGCCGGGTGGGGTCCAGTCCTGTTTCCCATGGACGTCCATGTCCAGCATCTGAACTGCTATTTCAGAGACAGAATGTTCTAAATCAGGTTTTCTGTTTTGGCAGAGGAACGGAACCCTCTTTTCTAATATTACTTCTGTGGGAAAGTGTTTTCTGAGTTCCAGACAACTCAATTTACAAATACACTTTTGGGATATGACCCATTTATATATATATTTGTGTGTGTGTGTGTACACACACACACACACACACACACACACACACACACACACGTAAGGACTGTGTTCTGGGGGTAAGAACACTTCCCATGTGGTACAAAGTGCAGGTATATTGACCTTATTCAAGGAATAGCATATAACGTGCCTAAAATTTGAAACATACTCCGTCTGTCTTTCAGGAAGGGATGGCTATAGGCTTAGCAGCTCCCCATAAGGTAGGATTTAAGGGTCCAAATAGCCTCCCACCCCCATTCATGCTCTCCTTGGTCTTAGAAAACTATCCGAAATTATACAGTGCCAATTAAGGTAGGGGTTCAGTGTGTGCAGAATCAACTTGTTGGGCATGACTTTTTCTTGAAATGTTGCAGAAAAGTGTGTTACAGCTCAGTTATGACAATGACCTGGATCCGGGTGAGAGACTAAGCAGCACTCAGAGAGTTGTAGAACTCAGGTTTATTATGTCAGCAGGCCCAGAAGAGTTAACACTCCAAGCTTTAGATACCATCTGTAGGTTTACACAGGCCTTTATAGGCTGCCAGTTTACACTTTGCAACATCATATGCAAATAAGGTATAACAAAAGTTGACTAATTAGGAACAAGCTTTGTAGAAATGGACCAATCAGGAGGGAGAGAAATAACCAATCAGGAGTGAGGGAAATGGACCAATCAGGAGGAAGAGAAATAACCAATCAGAAGTGAGCTCCATGCAAATGAAGTACTACAAATGGACCAATCAGGAGTTAGCTCAGGGAACCAATAGAATTTTAGGGGTAAGTTCCACTTTCCTAGAAGTAAGCCAGTTTCAGAGGCAAAAAGTGAGATAAAGCCACTGGGCTAGGGAACCAGGTGGTGCTGGCAGGAAAGTAGTGGCCCTGCCTGGGGGTCCTGCTGGTCTTTTTTATGGGGCTTCCCACCTCAAAACCAGTGTCCTTGGTTTTGTTTTCACTTTTTAAAATAGATTCTCTGGCCCCTCCAGAGACTCTAAGTAGGTGAGGGATAGGAGTCTGGAAACTGTAATTATTTTTTAAGAATTCTTTATTCTCTACAAAACTCTCATCAAGTCACTTTTGAGTCAAGACATTTATTGATTCACTGATTAATTCTTTTAATTGTTCATTCTTTCATCATACATCAAGGTTTGCTCATGCAGTATGGGTACTGGGTACTGAGGGTAGAAGGACAAGAAACACAAGCATCATAAGGGAAGAAAGTGACACAGGAGCTATTGATAGTGTCTGATGGGGTCTGGGAGACTGCAGTCACAAAAGGCTTTGCAGAAGCATTGACTCGGGAGGTCACAGCTGAGTGCTGGAGCATCTACGTTCTTGGGCCAGACTGCCTGGACTCACAGCCCAGCTCTACCATCTGCCAACTTAGGATCTGCCAAGGTGCTGAAACTTTCTATGCCTCAGTTTTCTCATCTGTCAAATGGAGACAGTCTGAGGACTTAGGTCAGAGAGTTGTGAAAATGGAATGAGCTGATGTAGGAAAAGTGCTTAAGACAGTGGTCTCGAGCTTCGGCAGTGGTCTCGAGCTTCAGCAGGTATCAGAATCCCCCGGAAGTTTTGCTAACACCAGGCTTCTGGGTCCCACTCCAAGTTTCCAAGTCAGTTGATTTGAGATAAGCCTGAGGATGTGCATGTCTAACAATTTCCCGGGGGATGCCAATGCCGCTGGTCTGGGGACAACTCTTTGAGAATACTTCCAATGATAGTAAGCAGCATTTGTTGCTATTCTTTTCAGCTGATCTTTGATGGAAACACTGGAGAGTGTCACGCAAAGGCACCTAGGCAGGGGGAACTGCCAGTGCATAGCCCGGAGGGTTGGAAGCAGAGGGCAGGCGCCAGGAGCGGAGAGAAACAGGCTGGCGGGGACACAGGATGCATTGTGGCCGCCAGACTCTGAGGAACCTGGCCCCGGGTAAGTATAGACATTATCTGAGAGTAACCAGAGAGCCTGTTATCAGCCATTAGCACCTTAGCACAAATTAATTTATCGGAGTAGCCTGTCACTTTGTCAAAGCCTGGAGGACTCTGACTCATGCCTGGTGAATTTGGATGGCCCTAGGAGACTGGTCCTCCTTCTTTGGAAAATCACCCCACACCAGTGAGTCCCGGGCAGCTTTGAGGGCACTCAGCTGCCCAGACCCCTGTCCTCACGAGAGGACTTGTGGATCTGTGATCACACCTGGAATTGGCCTCTTGGGCTCTGTACACTCATACTCCTGATATCCAAACGCATCTGGCTTATATTTGCAGACTTTAAAAAAATGCAGTAACATTAGAAGGTTTATAATATATTTGTCTATCTATCTAGGAATATTTTCCATACTCTGAACCACAAAAGACTTATTTATAACCACATTTTCCAGTCCATGGACTGTCAAAAGAGCGTTAAAAACAAAACACAATCCATCCATCTTTGTGTTTTCTGTTTTTGTGATTTTTTTACCCCTTTTGGGCAAACCGAGTAATTTGCAAGTTTTAGTTTCACAGACAATTCCCACACAGCAGCCCCTTGCACACTCTTGTTTCTGCGAAGGAAACACAGATCAGCTTAGCTGCCCTGTGGCTGTTCTCATGTGTGTCGTTTTATCCAGCACCTTATCTGTGCTACTTTACACACTCCAGATGCTCCAAGGCCACGTAAGAGCCAACGCAGGCAACAGTGGCTTTCCTCCTGGCCCGGTGAGCCTGGGGCCACTGGGAAAGCAGGCTGTACTATTTTGGGCATGGCATGCTGTAACGAATGGAAAAAGAGAAATCAGAGACAGGCAGTTTTCCTCTGCTGTCTGAAGAATAACACGATGCGTCCTGCTAAAGTGAAGAGAGAGTTAGAAGGAGGGAAACTGATTTCACTGCGGCATCCAAATGGGAGGAGGAGGAGGTGGGCGGGTGGAAAGAAAGCTTTTATAGGAGAAGATGCTCTGGGAGGCAGAGAGACAGAAAACTCACATCCAGATTGGCAACTGACGGTCTTTAGATTGCTCTTTAGCCATAGAACACTCTTGTGAGGGCAGGGTGTGTACGTGTGTGTGTGTTTATATGAGACAGACAGAGCCGTCCAACCTGCACAGAAGGGCCCTGCGCTCGGTTTAATGCTCTCCTGAATTTCTTAATACGGGGCCCTGTATTTTCATTTTACACTGGGCCCTCCAAATTGGATAGCTGGTTCTGGAGAGAGAGTTAGTTCCACTGATTTAAGGTGGTTGAAATTGGCATTATTTTTTTTTCATATTCTTCATTTTTAAGACTATTCATTTTCGAATATATGTGCCTCAACCTTTTCTTTAACCATCCTGTGCCGCCCGTGTGCTTCGTTCACCTGAAGTTCTCATAGCTTGTAACATAACCATGGCCGTTTGGCTTCTCTTGTCTTAGAGCAGAACTCAGTAAATTTTTTTCTGGGAAGGGCCAATAACTAGTATTTTCAGCTTGATGGACAGTTTTGGAATCTCTATTGCAACTACTCACCTGTTGTTGTAGGGAAAGCAGAAATACGTAAATGAATGAGCGTGGCTGGGTTCCAGCGAAGCTTGATTCGCAGAAGCCTATGGGGGCTGGGTTTGGCCTGGGGGCCACGATTTGACGACCTCTACCCAACAGCACGCTACTCTTTTTGATGATGATGAAACAGATGATGACACGATGACGATGGCTGTCATGTACTGAGGCAGACTCTGGGCCAAATGCTTTATAAGCATTTTAGTATTTAATTTTCACAACCTTATATGGTACAGTTATCATGATCTTGACATTACAGATGAGAAAAGTGGTATTTAGAGGAGTAAATTATTTATTCAAGGTTATCCGGCTAGTAAAAAGAGGAGGTGAGATTCAACCTTGAGACTCCTGCTAGACCCCAGTGTTTCCAGCCCTTCACTTCTCATATCTGGAGCCCTTGACCTTTGCCTGAAATCCAGCCCCATCCTGGTCTTTAGAATTGAGCCAAACTTTAAGTGAGGAGGGTGTCAGAAGGAGCTCCAGCCTCATTGATACAATCCACCGTCAGGGTGTCCTTAGCATCTTCTGAGCCTCTTGATTTCCAAGAACCAGTCCCCACCTTAGGATCTGGGGTTTCTGTCTTGTCTTGGATTCCGTTTCTTCTAGCTTTTTGTTCATTAATAAGCCAGGTGCTCCATGTGAGACTCCCCAGTGACGACGAGGTGCTGAGACACGCTTTATTTTTGTCTTCTTTCTTGTTATTTTGAGACCACAAGGGTTTTTGGACTGGATCTGGCCCAGTGGTAGAGCCAGTCTCCTTCCTCTGCCCCCATCTATTCTCTCATCTCCATGCTTGGTCAGCCCCAAGGGTGGATCTGGTCCTGGCTGCCCCTTGTTAGTCATCAACAGGGCCAAAGCCGATCCCATCCAGAGGTAGTGTGGTTCTTTGCAATGAAAGGTCTACCACCTTCTTACTTTCCTCTCCAAATTCAATTCATGTTTTCAGCCTGGCCCGAGAGCCACCCTCTCTCCTGCACCTCCCCGCACCGCTCCAGGACTCACAGTGTTCCTGTCTTCCAGTGCCCATCACACAGCCCCATCTTGTGTTTTCCTCCAGTTGCCTTGGGAGCTTTCCACTTGTTTCATTTTTCTTTCAAAAGCCCTTTGAAACAACTCCTATTACTTTTGCTTATTTTCCACTGGTGGGAAAGATGGTGGACTTTATTAGGTACTGGATATTGTTGATCATCACTGGGGACTGTTGATGGGCGGGTTACTGTGTGAGGTCGCCAAGGCGAGGGAAGACCCATCTCTCATAGGCACGGAATCTTACTAGTGGGAAAGGGAGAAGTGGCCATGACAGCTATGGCCTCCCAGGCATGACCAGCCTGGCCTTGGTCTTCGCCTGTTGAATATACACATTGTCACAAAACATCCTAGGAGCATGAGCTATCAAGATAAAAGCAGGATCTTCTGCACTCACATCTAAACAGAGACAAAAATTTGAACATTGTCCAAACTGCAAAAATGATCCCATACTCCCCAATCCTGGCTAATATGAGTGACTGCTGCTTCTTTACCAATGATACCAGTGATAGCCTTGCTTCATTCCCCCTGCCTTATAGATAAGAGTTGTTAATATAGCCAACCCAAAAGGTATCCCCGCTTTATAATTAGCATCCAATCTGAAGTACTGCTCCCTTAAGCCCTCCCCCAAATCACTTAAGACAAGTCCAAATCCTGTAAGTCCTTTCAATGTCCTCTCACTGCCATGCCCCAGCGCCTCCATGGTGTGCGTTCTCCATCACTGCAGAGGGCAATAACCCAAGTTGTTTAACTACAGGTGTGTGCGTGGTGCTCTTTGGCTGGAGGACACTGACATTAGCAATTCCTTCAGCTATCAGAAACATACTCAGTCATCTTGACGTTATGTTTTCCACCGAGTATGTGTGTCCTTCCCCCTTCCCCCACCCAGGAACATCTCTTGAGCAGTTAAGAGCAATCACTTTGCCATAGGACCCCTCTCCCTGTTCCCTGCTTTGATGAGCCCTCTCCACCCCTTCACCCCACTCTAAATGCTGCCAAGGACCAAATAAAACAAATTAACTTTGGATGCTTTGAAAAGTGTTTCTTCCCTTCTTTCCACTTCCATTTCCATGACATGATGTCTTGTAAACCCAGAGTGATATATGTGGTAGCCTCCACTTTCAGACTGAAAATCTGTCCTGCTCCAGTTTATTTGAATTTAAAATTCAGCCCACTTTGATGTTTGCGGCTCTACAGCATGAACTGCTATATAAAGAGCATGCATCTTGCTCACACGGCATACAGCTCATCTAAGGCTGTAAGGAATAGCCTGACATTTAGGTTGGGTACAGGGTGCTTTTCTAGGAATAAATGCACCAGATGAGCCAGCCTGATGCAGGGTGAAGAATGGTTACTGGATGGAGACCGAGAAGCCTGGAATTATAGTCTGAGTTTCTCACAGACCATCACTTTGACCTCAGTTAAGCCGTATTCTGTTAGCCTAAATTCCCTGTCAAGAACTGGACATTATTGAAATCATACTCCACGCCCGGCAGTAGGATAGGTGACTCGTGCCATCCATCAGGTCATTTGCAAACAGTGTAACGTGACAGGCATTCTACAGGGAGAAAGGACTGCAGGCCTGCTGCTGGCCTACATCTTAAGACCTTAGTGTAAACATGTGTAAACGTGAGCAGAAGCATCAAACCCAAACGGAGGGACATTCTGTACAGAGGAGGAAGGCCTGGAAGTCGCTGGAAGTGGCTACATTTCCTTACACACACAAGACTCCAAGGTCTCAAACCAAACTCCTTAGGCTTCTCTCTGGCTCAGATCACCAGGGCTAGGCCACCTATTTGTGCGTTGGTTTCCCCATCTGTAAAATGAAAACAGGAGTTGTCCCTGTCTCACAGGGTAGTATAAAGATTGCGTTCATTTATAAAGACCAACTGCAGAGAACAGTGATGGGTACTTAGTAACCCGTTAAAACTATATTTAATGGTATTGTTTTTGTTCTTATTAGTAGCGATAAGTAATCTTGAAATTTCCAGATAAATCCAAACCCCTATAATCTCTCCTAGTGAGGAAGCAAAGAGTCTGAAGTTGCCTCTGAAAAAAATATAAGCATGTATCTTTGGAAAATATGAAATCCTTCCAGGGTCATAAGTGACTAAGAATAAGTTGAGCCTGGACTATCTTGTACCAGAAACACTCAGGGGGATGTGTCCATGGACACAGAAGCTGGCTTGAAGGGTTGAAGGGGCTCTGGCCAACTCTGGGGTGATGAGCATCGAAATAATGATATTAATACATTATGACCCATTAAATAAACCAGGAGTCTGTGAGTGCACATTTATATTACTCAATAATTAAATGAGGAGAAGAAAAACTCTGCAGTAGAATGCCAACTAATTAACGCAAAAGAAATGACAGAAGTAGACACACGTTAGTGTGGCAAGTCAACATCACGTGGCACACACAGGATACAACAAGAACACAGCATCACTTTTGTGGTGTGCTGGCCTACATCTTAAGACCTCAGTGTAACCATGAGCAGGAACATCAAACCCAAATGGAGGGACATTCTGTACAATGACTGGCCCACAGTCTCAAAACTGTCAAGGTCATTGTTTGAGATTGAAGGCGATTCAAGTAACATGACAACTGAGTGATGTTTTGGATCCTCTCTTAGATCCTTTTACAAAAAGTGTCTGGCAAAGAGTATATCAGAGTTCTTTGTATTATTATTGTAATTCTTCTGTAAATTTGAAATTGCTTCAAAAGAAAAGAAAAAATATATATTCCTTTTCATATTCTTTTCCATTATGGTTTATTACAAGATATTGGATGTAGTTCCCTGTGCTCTACAGTAGGACCTTGTTGCTCATCTATTTTATATATAGTAGTTTGTATCTGCATATATATGTATGTATAACTGAATCACTTAGCCATACATCAGAAACTAACACAGCATTGTAAATCAACCATACTTCAATAAAAAAAAAGATGTAGAAAATGAAAAATGTACAGCTATCAGGAATACTTTGTAGTCATAAAAAATAATATTGTTATTGACACTGAAAGCATGAGCAACAGCAACAACAAAAAGATAAGCTGGACTTCATCAAAATTTAAAACTTTCGTACTTGATGGTGAGGACACTATCAAGAAAAAGACAACTCACAGAATAGGAGAAAATATTTGCAAACTGTGTATCTGGTAACAGATTCATATCCAGAATATATGAAGGACTCTTACAGCTCCACACACACAGACAGACACACACAGAGAAAGAAAAACAACCCAATTAAAACATGGGCAAAAGCCAACAAAAAAGAAATACTTTGGCATAAGTTTAATAAAATATGTGCATAATCTGTATGAAGAAAACCACAAAGCTTTGCTAAAAGAAATAAAAGAAAAACTTGATAAATGGAGAGCTATTCCATGTACGTGGATAAGAAGACTGACTATAGAAAGATGTCAGTTCTTCCCACCTTGATCTTTTTTTAAATTGAAGTATAGTTGATTTACAGTGTTGTGTTAGTTTCCAATGTACAGTATAGTGACTCAGTTATACACACACATATATACTTTTTCTTACAGGTTATTCCAAGATACTGAATATAGTTCCCTGTGCTATGCAGTATGACCTTGTTGTTTACTCTGTATATAGTAGTTTGTATCTGCTAATCCCAAACTCCTAATTTATCCCTCCCTGCTCCTTTCCCCTTTGGTAACCATACCAACTTGATCTTTAGAGTCAATGCAATCCCAGCCAAAATCCTAGCAAGTTATTTTGTGGATATCGACAAACTGATTCTAAAGTTTATACAGAGCAGCAGAAGACCCAGGACCAACATAATATTGAAGGAGAAGAACAAAATCAGAGGACTGACGCTACCTGATCTCAAGACTTACTTTGAAGCTACAGTAATCAAGACAGTGTGATATTGGTGAACCTTAAACTTAAAAAAAAAAGAAAGAAATCTGTTGAAAAAATAAGAAGACCTGTATCTGAGTGGTAAGAAAATGGTCACGTTCATTTTTGTGACGGCTAACACATATTGGGTACTACTGTGTGCCCGGCATTGTGCTAAGTGCTTTGCATGCATTGCTCTATTGAATTCTCACATTAAATCTTACATTTTTCCAACTTTGTGAAATTTCTACAATAAATATATTACTTCTAAAACCAGAAAATTTTATTTGTAAATTTATATGTACATAATAGGTCCTATTAAGATGAAGGTCTTCAAGTTGGTGAAGACTGTAGGAACTACTTACTGTAAGATTTTGTTTAAGGGATTGAAGATGTTTTACTTGGCAAGGGGGCCTTGAAGTGAGTGATGATGGCTCTCTTCACATATTTGAAAGACAGTCAATTGGAAAAGGAATTGGACTCTGTCTCCATGGCTTAAAAAAATGAACTAGAGCCACCGAGTAAAGAATCTTAGGAAAGCAAGTTTGGGCTCCACATAAGAACGCTCTTCCAGACAATTCTCTCCAAAAAAGTAATTATCTAATCCCCTGAATATTTAGGGATTTGTGTGTTCACCTAGAAAAAGTTTGGAAGAACAGGAGTCTGAGGTCATTTTCAACTCTTAAATTCTGTCTTTATTTATATTAATGCAGATTAATCAGAGAGGAGAGCCAGGGTCTTCCTTTTTGTTGTTGTTCTGTTTTTTTTTTTTTTTTTAAAGGATGCAATTCTATTTCAACCTTGGAAAAAACTGTATGGTCTGAGTGAACAACTGTGAAACTTACAGATTGCTTCAATGCAATTTTAATATTTTTATCAGGAAACAGAAAGGCATAAAAAGCATGAGGAAAAATGCCTATTTATGTAGCATTTAGAAAAAAATGACAGAACACAAAACTGATTTAAATCTTACTCATTCCTCCCTCAGGTTGGTCCGCACACCCCGCCCCCATCTCCCCCACCCCCGCCCTTCTTCCTTCAGTTTTTCCCACTTTTCCTATTATGATCTTTTACATTATTGGCATTTTCCTGCCAGGAGACTCGGCCCTGACGCTATCAGTGACACCGCTCTGAACTGCTTTATTTTGTAAAGCAGAGACTTTGACCGGGGTTAAGTTTGTTGAGCAACAGATCCACCCTAGATTCTGTTGCACATTCAACCGTTTACTGTATGATACCAGCCTCCCACTCCTGTGTTTTCAACTCTCTCACAAAAGGAGTCCTTGAAGCCCTCTGGCCGCAACTCTGGTGGCTGCGAATCCTGGCAAAGCCGTGCGGCCCGCGCAGGGCACCTTCGGCCGCGAGGGCGGGGCCGCGCCAGGGCTCCAGCCAGAGGGCGCGGCCCCCACCCCGCGCAAGCGCCCCAGGACCCTCTAGGGGCTTCTCGACCTTTCCTCAGCCGGAGTCGGGGGCTCCGTCCCCTTGTACGCGGAGTTTCGCCCCTCTACCCGTATCCACCCAGTTTGCTTCTCTGCCAGTTTCTTCTTGGCTGTCACTGCCCGGACACCCTTAGCTTCAGCATCAGCCCCCGACCCAGCCCGACGCCCAAGGATGCCCCCATCCCGGCCGTGACCCTGAGGAGTCCTCCCCGCTGGGACTCCTGGGGACGGGCTCTCACGCTGGGTCCCCAGAGGGTCTTCATCCCCTCCTGGGCACCCGGGCTAGAAAGGAGGGGGTGTGGGACTGAGGGCGGGGGCGGGGGGCCCGGGAAGGGGGAGCGGGTGAGGGACCGGGAAGGGCGCGGGGTCAGGCGGGAGGAGAGGAGAGGAGAGGAGGCCAGACAGGGGCTCTCGGTTTCCCGGGGTCTGATTGGAGGTTGGCCCGATGAGTCGGAGCTGGGGGCGCGCCCATCTCTGCTGGCTCCTGCGAGAGCCGCCGCTCGGCCCCTCCCCGGAGCCGCTTTGTCCCGGGTGACGGCGGCGGAGGTTGCGGGAGGCCGAGACCCGTGGACACGCGCAGCCGGAGCCGGAGCCCGGGAGGCGGGGCGCGCCGCGCACGGCCCCCCGCCCAGGCCCGTGGGCACCGCGCCCGTCCCCGCGCGCGCTCTGCCCCGCCGCCAGGTGTGCAGCCCCGCCGCGCCCGCAGTCGCCGGCCCCGCCGACCCACCGCCCGAGCCGCCGCCTCCGCCTTCGCCGGCACATCGCGGACGCCCAGCAGGTCGGTTATGTAACGGTGCCCGCCCGCCCGCTCGCCCCGGCACCTTGTCCTGTCCCGCCAGGGCTGTGCGCGGCACCCGGGCCGGGGGACCGCGGCGCGGGGCGGCCGTGCGCGGTCAGGGTAGGGGGCTGGGCGGGGGGCGGCGGCGGGGTCGGGGGGTGGTGGTCTCTGGATCCAGTTCTCAGCCCCCGCGGCGGCTGTGGGCACGGAGGTGTCCCGTGACCCCCTCTAGAGGGCGCGGGTCTCAAACAGCCCCTTCCCCATTCCTAGTGGCCCACGGGCTCGCCTTTCTAGTAGCAGCAGCAGGTGCGTAAGTGGAGGAGCGAGAATGACGCCTGTGGTGCCCGGGACTGAGATTCGGAGAGGGGGTTAGCGGAGGTGGTCTGGACGCAGAGAGCAAACGGGAAAACGGAGACTCCTTTCCCAGCGCTTAAAGGAAAGTGCTGGGGAAGGGAAGGTGCTCTGAGGCGCAGCGGGCTGGGAATTGTCCTGCCTGGGATTAGCGGGCTTGGGTCATCTAAAAATAACTTCAAGTTTGAAAAGTGAAATAGAAAGGAGCACAGTGTGCCGAGTTCGTCTTGCCTGTGGGATGCTTCGCTCTAGAAGTCAGCAGAGGGAACAGGCAAATCCCAGCCGCCTGATCCCTCTGCTGCCTGCTGGTCTCACTGGTTTCCAAGGTGTCTCGGTTTGACTTGTAGTTAATGATTGATTCTCCAAGGCACTACTGTCTTTCTCTTATCCCAAAATGAATTAGAGCAGAGTGCATGCTTTGAATCTTTCCTGTCTCCTACAGTAGGATAGAAGTGTTCAATGGACATCTAATGAGTCCACTGCCAAAGCTTTTTTTTTTTTTAAGTATCCTTTTAGTTAAAAAAAAAAAGTTTCTGGGCTCCCTTTAACATAAGTCCCACAATTGGAGATGAAAGATGCTAGAGCATTCCAGTCCACCCTCCTCTCTTCCTGCAGCCAGAATCCCATTTGTCATATGGAGGGAAAAGTAGGACATTTGTAATAACGCAGCTTGACTTTCACACATATTACATCAACATCAAAACACGGGGCAAATGTATCACAGGCACAGGGCAACACTTGCTAACTGGCGCCCTCCATTCCGGGAACACGGTGGAGTTGGAAACGCCTAGAAGCTGGAAGGGATCAAGAAGCAGGTCAGCACTGACTGTAACAAGGCAGGGGAGTGAGCATTTGGCTGCTTTTCAGTCTATGCATTGATTTTCTGTAGCCTTAGAGCTATTATCTTAAGTACAATCAGTCATTGCATTGTATTAGTCTAGAATGTGAGTTGCACTTTGCTTTCAAATCCATTGCAAATCAAATCAGTGTTTATTGAGCACCTACTACTTGAGTCCAGTCCATACAGTTTTATGAGGGAAAGTGTCCTCAACTAAAGCGACAGGATTCCAAGACTTCTCAGGATGCCTTGTGTGTGCAGGACCTGCAGAACCCAAAGAAATCTGAAATCTGGGAGGAGGTAGCTCTCTGCAGTGATGAACAGTTAACAGGCATTAAGAGGGAACTTGAGAGCTTTTGCAAGTGGGTCATTTGCAAGTACCCATCACACTCTTTTAAAACCTACTTGCATAATTGTTTGCAGTTAGTCATGTACATTATAGAAACTAGTTTTATTGAGATCAACTTTGATAGTCACTGAGTTCTCTTTTTCCTGTTCCTTTTATTTTCTATACCATCCACCCAGTTTATTCAGCAGTTATGTGTTAATTATCTACTGTGTGTTACGTAGTCCCTGTGCCAGAGTCAAAAAGAATGAGGCCCATGCACTTCAGAAATCAATCTAGCAGAAAGCATAAGAAAATAAGTGATAATGATCAACATGGTATTTAATGGAGATGGGGACAAACTCAGTGGGATCCCAGGGAAGGAGGGGTACAGGGAGTCTGGAAGAACTTGCAGAGAAGTTCATGTTTAGACTGGATCTCAGTAGGCAGTAGGAGTTCTCTAGAGAAGAGGCTAGGTGTTCCATATTGAAGGAAAGTTCATGTTCAAAGAACTGGAGGTGTTCTGCAGGAGAGTTTGGGAGGAGGTGTTTTGGTGAGCCTGGGTTATGAATACACCCTGCAGAGGAGGAGAGGCCATGCAGCCTTCATGGGAGGCATGATTTGATCTAATTTGTATCTTGCAAAAGTGATTTTGGATGTAATGAGTGGGTGGGGTTGCAGAAAGGAATGAGCTCAGATTTTAGACCATGGGAGTGGTCTAGGCAAAAATAAATAAATACAGTTGTGCCTGACTCAAGTAGAATGGGGAAAGAGAAGAGAGATCTACAGAAAGCCATTGCAGAGGGAGAATCAGTGGCTCTAGGTCACCAAGTGGCTGGTGGTGTAGACAGAGAAGCATGGATGTTTAGGTGGATGATCAGTCTTAGGAAGTAAATGAGAAAGATTAGGTTTGAGAAAGATGGGGAAATTTAACTGAAGCTTTTCTTGTAAGATCAGGAAAAGACAAGGATCCCTACTCTTGCCACTTTTATTTAGTGCTGAAAGTCCTAGTCAGAGCATTTAGGCAGGAAAAAAAAAAGGCATTCAAATCAGAAAGAAGTAAAACTGTTTCTATTTACAGATGAAGTGGTATTATATATAGAAAACCCTAAAGACTCTACAAAAAACTGTTAGAACTAATAAATAAATTCAGTAAAGTTGCAGGATCTAGAATCAATATACAAAAATCAGTTGCATTTCTATACACTAAAATACTGTAATAATGAACTATCAGAGAAATTAAGAAAACAATTCCACTTATAATTACTTGCAAAAGAATTAAATACCTGGGAATAAGTTTAATCAAGGGGGTGAAAGACTTGTTTTCTGAAAACTACAAGACAGTAATGAAAGAAATTGAAGAAGACACAGATAAGTGGAGAGATATTCCATGCTCATGGATTGGAAGAAGTAATATTGTTAAAATGTCCATACTGCCCAAAACAATCTACAGATTCAATGCAATTTGTATCAAAAGTCTAATGGCATTCTTCATAGAAACAGAATAAACAATGTGAAAATTTGTATGGCAGCACAAAGGACCCCGAATAGCCAAGGCAATCTCAAGAGATTGCAAAGCTATAGTAATCAAAACAGTACAGTACACCATACACAAAAATTAACTCAAGATGGATTAAAGACTTGAAGGTAAGCCCTGAAACCATAAAACTCCCAGAAGAAAACATTGGGGGTAATTAAGTTCCTTGACATAGGTCTTGGCAATGATTTTTTAGATTTGTGAGCAAAAGCAAAGGCAATAAAAGCAAAATAAACAAGTGGGACTACATCAAATTAAAAAGCTTCTGCACAGCGAAAGAAACCATTAGCAAAATGAAAAGGCAACCCATGAAGTGAAAGGAAATATTTGCAAATCGGAGGTTAATGCTCAAAGTATATAAAGAACTCATACAATTCACATAGCAAAATAAACAATCCAATTAAAAGGTGGATAGAGGAACTCAATAGACATTTTTCCACGGAAGACATACAGATGGCCAACGGGTATGTGGAAAAGTACTCGTCACTTATCATCAGGGAAATGCAAATCAAAACCACAGTGAAACATCCCCTCACACCTGTTAGAACGATTATTGTCAAAAAACAAGGGATAAATGTTGGTGAAGATGCAGAGAAAAGGGAACTTTGGTATGGTGCTGGTGGCAATGTAAATTAGTGCAGCCACTATGGAAAAGAGTATGGAGGTTCCTCAGAAAATTAAAAATAGAACTACCATATGATCCAGCAATTCCACTCGTGCGTATTTATCCACAGAAAATGCAAACACTAACTCAAAGAGATACCTGTATCCCCATGTTCATTGCAGCATTATTTATAAGATCCAAGCTATGAAAACAACCTAAATGACCATTGATGGATGAATGGATAAAGAAAATGTGGTGAACACACAAACACACACACATACCTACACACACGGAAGTATTATTCAGCCACAAAAAGGAGATCATGCTGTTGGCAACAGAATGAGTGAACCTTCAGGGCATTGTGCTAAGTGAGTAAGTCAGAGAAAGAAAAAGTGCTGAATGACCTCACTTATATGCAGAGTCTAAGAAACCAAACTCACAGATACAGAGAATAGATTGGTGGTTCCCAGAGGTGGGGGTGGAGAAAGCAAAATGGGTGAAGGTGGTCAAAAGGTACAAACTTCCAGTTATAAGATAAGTACATTCTGGGGATGTAATGTACAGCATGGTGACTGTAGTTAACAATACTGTACTGTATATTTGAAAGTTGCAAAGAGTAGATCTTTAAAGTTCTCATTTGAAGAAAAAAAATTTAACCATCTGAGCTGATAGATGTTCCAAATTGTTCTGTTATATACCTAAAACTTTTACAATGTTTTTTATTTTGAGTAAAGGTAGATTTATTTATTTAGAGAGATACGTAGTCCATAGAGTGCAGGCTGTTCAAGAAGGCAAGGGTTTGATGTTTTATATTAATTGTATCTCAATAAAACTGGGAGAAAAAAAAGGAAGTACGGTTGATCCTTGAATACCCCGCGTTTAAACTGTGCAGGTCCACTTATTTATGGATTTTTTTCAATAAATCTGGTACCTGTATTTTCACTTTACAGATATTTAACTAAGTGTGGGGGAAAAGTTTGTGTTTGTTTAGAGATCACAATATATGGAATCAAAAGAAGTTGGGTTTGTGTCTTGATTCTCTCCAGACTGTTTCGGCTTCCTGCCCCTGGGTGAGACATTTATCAATTCCTTTGTTTTTGAGGCAGAGAGAGCAATACTTGGGTTTTTCCACTTCATTGTAGAGGAAGAGGTTGTGGCAGGCTTAACCCCCGAGTTGTTCAAGGGTCAACTGTAAGTGAGAAAAAGTCATTTTGAGAAAGGTGAGGAATTTTGACTTTGAATATCCAAATAAAAATACTTGGTAGGCAGTCTTTTTTTTTTTTTTTTTTTTTTTTTTTAATATAGCAGCTCTTTATTATAGTTTTCATTCATTGAAAGCAAATGGCTCTCCTCCAGGCTCGGCACCGGATTTGTTGGGTGACCTCTGCAAGGTCACATCCTCTCTCAGGCTTTAGTAATTTGAAATCGTATATTCATGGGAGAGGAGTTTGACTAGATGATCTCAGAAGAGTCTCGGTTTTCTGGAGTCCTGCCATCCTGTCTCAAAGTGTCCTACTAGAGCCGTAGATTTAGGTTAAAATGAGTCCTGCCTAGTCCCTTTCAGAGTAGGAATGCTTCCAACAGGATTAACTCTAACGATGGCCTGTCCCTAACAGCTTGATGGGAGCTAGTCCGCAGTGCCGGCGCTGATGGGGGTGCCTGAGGTTGGAGAAAAACCAGTTCAGGTTGGGGGGGGACCCGGAGGAGCACTAAAGTGGAGGAATCCCATAGTCACTGGCCAGTTTCTTTGTTTTAGATGCGTCACTTAAACTCTGTAAGACTGAGTTTCCTCATCTCTGAATAATTGGGGTGATGAACATCTGTGATGTGAGGCTGTTTGTTGTAAGGAGTAGAACAGATGACATACAGCAGGCATTGCACACACAGAGTCTCCTTCATTGAAGACGCTCCGTGGGTGGGGGTCCGCACCCCTCACCCCCAGGGTAACACACATGCAGAAAAGGGAGGGAGAGTGTTTCCGAAGTGAAGCTCCTCCCACTTCACAGTTTTGCCACGGGCCACTCCTCACTGATCTTACTGGGAATTTGAAAACACACAGCGCATTAAACACTTTAAAAAATGTGAATCTCAAGTATTCATTTATAACTTACCCTCTTAGATATAAAGAGGTGTCCACATTCCACAACACCAAGCTTCAAATTCTTCTGTCAGCTTAGACACAGGCCAAGATTGCTATGAAGAAATAGTATTGCTGACTGTTTGACTCCATGATTACAGACCCAAATGCGCGGGAGGCTGAGCAGCTTCCTGCTCTGTGCGTGTTTGGGTCTGAGCTGTGCCTCTGACCTCAGGAAGAACCTTCTGCCTTTGCCTGTAAAAGATTCACTGTCTTGTGTCTTTTCTCGTGTGTTACCAACTGCCAGGTGTCACGTTGTAGGTCAACTAGTCGAGCTGAGGATTTTTTTTTTTGAAAAGATGGAAGCAGCTTCAAACTCAATTAAAGCTGTTTTTAAGTCCCTTTGAAAAAACATATGTCACTGTGAATGGTACTTTCGAGACAGTAAAGACAGGTCTCCAAAAACACCTCAAACTTCCTGCAGTTCACAATGCCCACAGAAAGTATTTGCTGTAATCAGGTTGGGAAGGACCTTATTTGCCTATTTGATTTCCCCATAACAGCCCACTTGAACGCAGGAGACATAGGGTTTCCGCACTTTGGAATGTATGCGCAAGAAGATACTGGACGGAAGAATCGTGTCATTTGAGAGCTCTGTGCTAGTTTTTATTACTGTTGCCTTAGTTCTTTATGGGAATAGCTGCTTTATTGTCTCGTGTGATTGAGATATGCCTCCTACTTTTAAGTTCTTTTGAGGGCATGGGCTGTGCGTCAGTTGTCCTCTTACAGTGTTGGGAATAAAGTAGAAAAAGTGTGGACTTGGCACGAAGCCGCCCGGCTGCCATCCTGGCGCTGTCACTTCCCAGCTATGTGACCTTGAACTTCCCACTTGACCCAGCAGCCACAGGAACTGGCAGGTGCTGAATGCCGCCCAGGGTTCCAGACACGGTGCTGAGCAGGCTGCATCTGTTATCTCATTTAATCCTTACAACAACCCCCCACCTCTGGGGGTATTATCATCACTCTTTACAGAGGAGCACTGCTCGAGGATCAGGGGGCGTTGAGCCACTCTGTGCTCAGCCTCTGAGTTGCAATTTTCTTACTGGTATAATCAGGAAAAGAACACTCAATTGCTCCACCTTAAAGAGTCATGAGGGTGAGATGTCTTTGAAGGTGCACTGAGAAATAGGATGCTCTGCACAGATGTGAGGGATGACTGTCACAGGAGGGACCTCCCGAGAGATCAGATACAGTTGAGCCTGGTGTAGCACCAGGTCTGTGAAGGGAGGGAGCTTCACTGTACATGAAGTGCTTTTATAGAGTGCATTAAGAAAACTATTTCTTTGTCCTGTTCCTTGGTAGTTTGTGTTATGATGCCTGTTTCTTTCAAGGATAACTGGCTTGTTGTCAGTATCCAGACTCAACCAGGCTGGACCCGATGGGGATGGAGCAGGCCGAGGAACTAGGCAACGAAGGAGGGTGGAGAGCATGGTTTATAGGGAAGAGGTAACTGCCAAAGGGCTGTTTGAGTATAAACAGGGAAGGCTGAAAGTCGAAGACAAGGTCAGGGAAGTCATCACCAGGGTTCACATCAAGTGTGAGCGACAGGTAGGACGTGGAATCTACTCAAGAAGGCTAGAAATGTTGCCTAGTGTTAGCTGCGGTCTGTCCACAGAAAAACTAGGAACTCTCTGCCCTGATTTTTTTCTAATGTTTTCTTTTTCTTAGGTATACGTGCTTTCTATAAAATTTTTGGAAGACACAGAACAGTATAAAGAGAGAAAATTAAAATCACGCATATTACCATGAGCAGAGGATAATTACATTGAGTATTGAATAGCTTCATAGAGTTTTGCATCCTGTGCACTTCATCAGACATTATTTAAATAACTTTTCACGGAAAGTCAACAATCCTTATGAACATTGTTTTCAGTAGCCTCCCGGCATTCCCACGAATGATGTTACCGAATTCATCCACCATCTCCCTTGTAACATTTAGATGGTTCCCACTTACCCAGATTATCACAAATAATACTCTGATGAACCTCTTTGATCATCATTTTTTTCTTCTATATTTTGGACCATTTTCTCAGCATGGATTGTTAGAAATAGGATTATTGGCTCAAATAGGTGGACCTCCTTTGGGCTTTTCTTGTCTTTTGACGTCATTTTTAATTGTCTTTCTAGGAGGTTGTACTGATTAACATTCCCACAACCAGTGCATGAGAATTCAGTTCTCACCCTGGCCCTGCGTGTAAGCACTCTTTCTGGTGAAGATAAGGGCTGGCTGGCATTAGTGCTTTCCAAAGATGCCCCCCGCTGCTTCACGAGTGCTACTAGGAGGTGGGGCTTCCTCTGTGGGAGTTGAGGGTGGGTGGGTGGGGATCTGGTAGATTTAACCTGCTTGAGTGTCAGTGGGAGAGTTGGCTTGAGTGAATTAGCTTCTTTCCTGGTGAGTGTGTTACCAGGGGCCTGGCATATGAATGAGTGTGAATTAAACTACATAGAATGAAAACTGAGAACTGGTTCAGTTCGCCTTTCAAATCCTGAAAACTTAAGAGCAAGCATGCATGCTTATTTGCATCCGCTTTTGTTGGTTTTGACTGGTTCTGCTTCCACTGCTGGCAGGGAATTTCAAGCAAACTCCAGACAGGTGTGTCTTTTTCACCTTTCATGAAGTGACATACAATGCAGAGTAAGCTATTTTGAATAAATCCCTAGAAAAATCAGTTGGAATCTTCTTAAAATTCACTAAAGCGGTCATTATTCTAGAATTTTAATTTGATGACTCATCAAATTAGTCTTTCCCCCAACAGCCTCTGCATTTACCAGTAGGCTACCAACAACTATGTTGATCATATTGACCAATTTATTGAGGTAAAAGGCCAATCTGAATTATTTTCCCCCAGAAAGTTATCTGAAAGACAGGCTCAATTAATATAATTTATTTTTTACTTTGACTTCTGTAGCTATTAAAGATAAAGTAATGGCATTTGGCCAGAACAAATCAAAGGCCAGTTTATACTGTTCTTTTGAGATGTAATCATTCGTCCAGAAAGAAATTATTTATTTGATTACAGGTATCATCATATGAATTTTGAAATAGAGGATGGTAAATTCAGATAAATTAATGGTAGTTCAAACAAAATTTTATCTGTTCAACAGCAAAATCTCAGCCTTGACAAGCGAAAGCAAGGTACTCATTCATGAATATGTTAATTTTTTCCTGCTGTGGCCATTAATGATTTTCATTTGATCTTTTATGTTGTATAACCAACCATTTATGAAAAGGTTAAATCTTGGTCAAGGAGGATGTTCAGCATCTGACATATCATAAATGTGTTTATTCGGTTTCCTTTATTTTCTTATTTTTCTATCTCGTGGTGATTTCTGTTCCACACACAGCTTTTGTTTACCATTAAACTTCAGCATTGACAAGGTGACATTTAGGTGAAGCTTTGGATTGAAATATTTGCTTGGTCAGATTTTCAAGGACTCCCTTCTGACCTTGTGTCCAAGTGCCACAGCTCACAGAGACTCCATGGAGATTCTGTTTTTTTAATTGAAGCAGAGTTGATTTACAATTTTGTGTTAGTTTCAGGTGTACAGCAAGGTGATTCAGTTATGCATACATATATATATATTTTTTCAGAATCTTTTCCTTTATAGGTTGTTACAAGAAATTGAATATAGTTCACTATACAGTAGGTCCTTGTTGTTGGTCTGTTTTATACATAGTAGTGTGTATCCATGGGGATTCTTGGCTAACACCCTGGACCTTGGTTTGGTTCTGAGATGTCACGGATGGAGAGAGGGGATTTCCTTGTCATTCTGGTTCACAACCACACTGAGAGTTCTGGTGTCGTTCCGGAAGGTGGGGAAGGTTTGCGCAGCCCTCAGAGATGTGCAGACTGATTTGGGAAGGTTGTACCGCGTGGGCATGAGATAAATGATAAACCTGAACACCCGCCTCGGCTTCCTTAGGTACCAATTACTTTGATTCAAGCCCATAACCACTTGGAGGCTTTCCATTAAGGTGGAAACCGAGGACATCAGGACATTTAGGTTGGCCCTAGGGAGGCTCAGCTATGTGCTAGTGAAATCATTAATAGCTTACGAGGGACAGGGGACCGGCCGCGGTGGCCCCGTGGGAGAAGGCAGATGCGCAGCTTTGCCTGCGGTGCTCTGCTCCTTCAGGCTCATTTTTATTAAACTGAATGGCTCCCCGGAGGCCACAGGGATCATCCTGGTTGGGAAGGGCCCTGTATTATTCATGAAAGGCCTTTCAGGATCTCCAGGTGTGGGGCTCTCCACAGGTACTGGTTCCTAGTGAGTCTTCTAGTTTTATTCTTTCAAATTGCTTTTAAAATCTCACGTTTAACTCTACTTATCACAAAGGCTTTGTCTTGGGTGAGAAGGACCAAGCATAAACCAGGATTTCGGTCTTTCTTCTCACCTTTAATTTAACCTTTTCCTCCGAGATCAACTATTACACCTCACGGCCCCACGTGGCTATTGTCTTACAATTCAAGCCAAGGTGTGATACTATGAGAAGGTTATTTTATCCGAACAGAATTAGAAATACTTTAATGGATATCCATGAAAACCAACCCTGGGGTTGTTCTTCTTCTTTTTTTTTTTTTTTTTTTTTTTTTTTTTTTTTTTTTTTTCTTTTTACGGCAGTGTAAATTTCAAGGGCATATCTTACAGGAAAGAAAATCCAAAGAGTAATAAATGTTCGAGACATTTACCTAACTGGTGTTTGGGGGCTGTTTTCAGTATATCCAGGGAGACTGATGTGGTGGATTTTCTAACTGATCATGACAGCAGCCTTCCTGCTTTATCCCCCATCAGCCGTGAGCTCTCTTGAATTATTCCATTTCCAGAGGACTGATTCCAGATCATGGTAGCATCCTTGCTCTGAATCTGTTCAGGGACTTTGCGTTCAGGATCTGTCCCCACTCTTTTTGCCAGACACTCTCATCTCAGTGATCCTAAGGCTTTGAAAAGCTAAAATAATACTTCTTCCTTCCAAAATAATGGAAAAACAAACATAAAGGTATAGCTATTCTTCCTCCTGCAAAAGAGAGGAGCGATATTCAGACAGGAGACCAGAAACACTTAGCTGAAGGATCGTTTTTTTAATACTAAAAGAAAAAAAGGAGAGGGATGGGTATAGCTCAGTGGTAGAGCACATGCTTAGCATGTACAAGGTCCTAGGTTCGATCCCCAGTACCTCCATTAAAAAAAAAAAAAAAAAAACCTAGCAGTCATCCAGACTTAAGGGCGTCTTGTAGAAATGGTTCATAGTTTAATTTGATGAGAGATCATCTCTGAGATAATGGTTTTCTTGGCCAGATGATTTTTATTCAGTTTTAATTATCCCCTTTTTGATCAGGCCAGTCCTCTTAGTGATTTCCCAAAGCATCAATGAAATGATGTCTCTTGTTGCTTTGGGTTTTTTTTTTTTTTATTATTAAGATGTTTGTATGCAGCCTTTCCAGGATCCTAGTCTTACCTGAAACACACCAATCCTGTACTCTTTCCTCATCCTAGCATTGGTAATGGTTTTATTTTTAAGATAAAATGCTAATACCCATGACGAGCTTATTCTTCCTACATTGTAGAGTTTGTCAGTCCTGTCTGTCAATTATGTCAATGTAAATGCTGCCAAATATACGCATTTCTTTTTCTAATTGCAAATTGACTTTTTATGGCTACTTATTAGAGAACCCGAGGAGACCAATAGTAATAATTGAGCCGTGACTGCTGGAGCCCGGATAGTACTTCTTCAGCTTCCTATTCTAATAAATAATGAGCTGCCAAGGTGTTTATAAATAAATCAAATTTCCTTACAATAAATACCAAACTAGCAGGCAGTTGCATACAATTTACAGATACAGGATGTTCTAGAAATGCTAGACATAATCACCAGAATAAGAACTGTTTTACTTTGTGTGTCAAAAAGCCTCTTCTTCTCAGATTAGGATCTGGTGCCACATCTGTATTCTAGACCAAAGCCCCCGTGTGATTGGCGGCAGTGTCTGAACTTCCCACAGGCAGACCTTTTAAAGGCTTCTGACCCAAACTCAGATTTTTTTGAAATGCTTTGATTTTGGTACGAAAGTGCGTGCTTCCCTCTTTTTGCGGAGCTTGGACGTAAGCAACTGAGCTGGAATCATTGTGGCTATTTATTGAGCACCTATTAAGCGGCAGGCACTGGGCTAAGTGCCTTCCATGTGTTATCACGCACAGTCCTCCCAGCAGCCCTGGGAGGTAAGTTCCAGTTTTATCCCTCTTTTATCTAGGTCAGGGAAGTTGAGTAACTCACCTGAGGTCTTCCAGGACTCCCCAGTTGTCTCTTCACCTCTCCCCCCTACCCCTCCTTGTCCAAGTGGGGTTCCTAGAGGCATTTGGAGGGAAGGGGCATGGGGCTGCTGTATGGTCATGTTTAAGTTCTGTGGGCTTCTTTTCAGTGATCATCTGAAATAATATTAGTGCATTCTGGATCAACCAGATGACCGTCTTATAAGGGATATTATTGCCACATCATTCTGGCACATGAGTTTGTGGGGTTTTTGTTTACACTCAAGTTGGTGCCAATACTCCTTCAGTGGCTGTGGGCTTATGGGAACGAACTGGTGGACATATTATGTAATTTGCCATAAGTGAAGGCCAAGTGATGGTCCAGTCGTGTTTAATTTTGCTGTGGATGAAGACCTGGGGGAGGAGGTGCGTTCTGCAAGGTGGGTGGAAGGAGCAGTCTGTACTCCAGACACCTGCCTTGCCGTTTTCAGTACCAGAGTCATGGTGAGAGTGGAGGATTATGTTTAGCAAAACATCACCATCTGAATATTAAGTCCATGTCGTTAGTTTAAATTGGATTGGTTTTTAAGTTTCACTTGTATTTGGTCAGACCACTTAGTTGCAGTTTGATGGTTTTAGGGGAGTTGGAACTATAAGCACTGAGCTTTATGTTTGCACGTTTTTAAGTATCATTATAATGAAAACCATTTAAGTCAAAATTGGGGGGACACAGGGTGATTTTTTTTTTTCCTAAAAAAAAAAAAGGCCATACATTTTTCAAATCTGAGCAAAGTGAATTCCTCTGCGCTGCCTGATGAAAATTTTCCCCTCAAGACATGCTTCTCCACCCAGCCGGGGTCTGGTCTGCCCGAGTCTTTCTTCAGGGATGAGGCACTGACACTTCCTTTCAACCTGTCCGTGGTGTCTGGGAAGGTTCTGTCTGGCCTGACCTTGGGAGAAACTCTGCATCATTGTGGTTCTCCTGAGATGGGCCCTGTCAATCAAGGTGCCCTTAGATTCTTTGTCCCTCCTTGTCCTGACCCTGATGACTGACGGTTATGTCTGCCCATCACCTATGGTTTATAATCATTTTCTCATCACCACCTTGAAGATTTGTGAATCGGGCTGGGAAGTAGTATAAGACGCACATGAACAGAAAAGATAATGAGTACGTAATGGGATTTAAAAGGCTTCTGGTTTGAAAGATCGCTGGGTCTGTCCAAAAGGACTACATCAGTTACTCTTTTGGGTAAAGAAAAGGAAAGCCCTGTTACGTGCAGACACTCAGAGAGGAAGTAACACATGACAGTGTTTTAGTATTGCTCCTGACAAATTCCTGGTAAGATTTTGGAGCATTGGAACAGAGGACAGTGAGTTTTGATGCAGAGAGAGGAGAGGATCATTTTATAGCATGTGGGCGTGCAGTGCGGCTCATGGGCTAAGGTCTGGGAAGCAGGAAGGTAAAGGCTACTTAAGAGCAGTGCCACCCTCAGGTAGCCTTTAAAAGAGGGGGCTTTTTTTTTTCTGTGTCCAATTCACTGTCCTCCTCTTATTTAAAATATTAATAAAGTTTCCCTATTTTAGTATAATATGTACAAAAGTTCTAACACATCAAAGTGCCCAGTTAGTGTTTGTTGTTATTTTTAACACCATCACTGTTATTGTTCCCTGTCGACCTGAATGGTGCAGAGAGAACACCGCAGTGTGCAGAGGGGAGTCAGGGTGGCTGTGATTTCCCCACGAGAGATGGAGCCTTCCCTGATTTCCTTTGACCTTGGCTTCCAGTTTACATCATTAAGGGGGTGGGTGAAGTGGTCACCAATGTTCCTTCCTGCCAGCTCTTTCATCCTTTGTATATTCTAGTCTTTGCTACAGATACCCTTAGATACTATATAGCATCTCATTCACTAATGAGAATGACCGCTGGTGGTTATTCTTTTTTCATGCTCATCTTTAAATGCAGGGCTCTTCTTAGGCAGGGGCTATGGAAATGCCTTCTCTCGTCATCTTTAAGGAGAGAGTTGTTCAGTAGCTTTTCAGGACAGCATAGGAAGAGCTCGAACCAAAAGCTTATGAAACATTTCCGTGTGCTTAAAGTCAGCCATTTGAATGTGAGAACTGTGGCCTTCCTTTCTCCAAGGTTGTTTTTAACTGTGCTGCTTGCTGAAAGGGTCCTTCCATCCCGAGGATGGCAAGGTGGATGGATCCTGAATCCCAGCCAAGCCTTCAACTGACCTTGGGGAGGAAAGGAGAACACTGATTTTACAGGACTCATTAACTTTATTTTTATGTTTGGCCATGATTCTGAGTGTGTTATCTGATAAATCTCTTTTCATCTGGTAGATAATATCTGTATTAATAAGTAACACTTATCTTAGCTCTTACTACGTGCAAGGTGTTCTTTTAAGACTTTTACACGTAACATGCCATTTGACCGGCACAGTAGTCCCATCTACACTGGACAGCTGGGGAAACAGAGGCACAGAGTGGTTAAATGACTTGCCCAAGGTCACACAGCTGATAAACAGCACGGCTGGAATTCGAACCAAGGCAGCAGTTACCTGGTGGTTTTTTTTTTTTTTCCAGTTTTAGGTATTTTTATTATATCATGGTTTTCTCATTCTTCTTGTTTTGTTGTTGTTCTTTTTTTTTAAATTGAAGTACGGTCAGTTACTATGGGTCAGTTTCTGGTGTACAGCACAACGTCCCAGTCATGCATATACATGGTTTTAACACTATTTGATACTAGCTTCTCTGTGCATCACACAAAAATGTTACGGACTCAATTTCATCGTTTTTATGAATGGAGCCTTCAAGGGCTTATACCAATAATTTTATACTAAAAAGGGATCAACTAATGCTCAGACTTTTTGCCCCTGCTTTACCGTTTTTGACTTGTTATGTCTGGTAAATAAGCTATCAGAAACCCACAGAGCCCGTGTATCATTAAGTTCTGGAGCTGGAGAGGGGGATGGGGATGATTCTATGAGCGTGGAGATGCTTCCAAGCATTTGCTGTAGCCAAAGCCACCTTTTGCCTTCTTCCTCTTTAATACTTCCATGCCTCCAGTGGCACAGAGGCCTGCCGTGACCACTCCATCAGTAATTACTGAGCACATAATCTGGGCAAAGTAGGGAGCAAGAGCCTGAGGACCTTGCACCTCCGGGAGCCTCAGTCTGTGGTGGCTGGACCAGGCTCTGTGAGTCCCCAGTGTGTCCACCGTGTCCGAGCGCCTTGTTGGTGATGAGACCTCGGGCCTGGAATCCCTGCCCTCCCGCCCTTCCTCTGAATGCCTGCTGCCTCCTGTCTGTTCTTCGGTTCTGCCTGCTCCCGGTGGTCTCCTGATTCCCCTCCAGCTGGAGCCCTTCCTCCCCCAGCCCCAGCACTGCCTGCGCACCTTTTCTGACTCTCACCTCCCAGCTCCTTCCATCACCGGCCTGTGTGTCCCTGTGTGATCACAGTGCCCTTCCTCAGCTACCTGCTCAGAAGTGGGTCTTTCTGTCCAACTCGGAATCAGTCATCTAAGAGGCATCTCCGTAGTTTGCACAGAGCAGATTCTCAATACATAATTTTAAGGAGGACTATACAAGCTTATATATAATGCTCAAATGTGAAAATATTATCTGTTTCGTCAATCCACCCCTACTCTTTTTATGATGAGTTATGTAAAGAGTGCCCTTTAGGAATGAAATTACAGAAGAAAATGGTTTAATCCTCATGGATCTTCAAAGTAAGGGATTCAGACCTGAAATGGGAACCAGTCGTCTTTCATTATCCACCATAAAAATATTTCGGTGATTGATATGACAATTATCAGGTTAGAAAAATTCCAAGTCAGTTCTGGATAACAGCGGGTGGTTTCATCTGTGAAAATACTTCTGAGGCTGTCGGCTGGCCGGGCATCTCCTGGGCTGGCCCTGTCCCCGATGGACTTTATGTCCTCCTGTTACCAGCATTCAGAGCCTAGCTGTGGCCTGGCAGAGTTCAGCCCATTAGAATCCTGAGATTTAATTGGTGATTTAGAAATCAGAGTTTATTATTAAAAAGAATGAAGAGAAGAAAAAAAAAAAAACCCAGGCAGCCAGTTGGACAATTCAGTTCATTAGACATTTATTGAGTGCCTGTATGCTGGGTATTGAGACAGAGGGGTGTGTGTGTGTAATATAATCCTTGCTATTCTCACAGACATAGAAAATAAATTATGGTTACCATAGGGGTAAAGCAGGGCAGGGATAAATTAGGAGTTTGGGATCAACAAATATACACGACTGTGTATAAAACAAACAACAGGGTCCTACTGTAGAGCACAGGGAACTATATTCAATATATTGTAATAACCTATAATGGACAAGAATCTGGAACAGTATATATATATATAAAACTGAATCACAATCTGTGCACCTGAAACTAACACAACATTGGAAATCAACTATACTTCAGTTAAAAATACCCCAAGCAAAACCCTGCTGTTGAGGAGCTCTAAAGTGGGGTCATGATCGATCATCATGGACAATCAAACGTTCTACCTAAGACATCGTATAGGGCGAAAGAAAAGAGAGGCGAGCACGGATATGTTTTATAAATTTGCAGATGAACAGAACGCGTAAGTGTATCTATACATTTTAAGGAGGATTTATAGAAACAGACGTGCAGATAACTAATCAAACTGCCCTTGAACATGACTCCGAAGAATTTGGGGTGGTGGAGTCTGGGAAACTACATTGGTCATTTAAGCAAAACAGCGAGGCCATCTGGAAATCGGGAGAGTTGAGGCTGCAGCTTGGCGCTCTCAGGCGGCTCTGGGGCAGCCCTGTGGAGGCTTTCCTTCTCTCCAGCTCCCACGAGCCACTCCGAGTAGCTCTGCTCTGGGGGTCGGTCCCATCTCTCACTAATTCAGAAGAAGCCCAGTGCTCCTGTGCCCTCCTTCTCAGGTGGACTGGTTTGCCCCATTTGGATCAGTCCTGTGTTCTTTCCTCCTTCCAGGAGAATTGGATGTCATGGAGTGGGCTGGGACCAAGCTTGATTTTTGATTTCCCCATTCCTTCTAGAAGTTGTAGTGAGTCTCCACTAGGTACCAGGTACTATGCTGGGCTCTGGAGATAGAAATGTGATCAAGATAGATACGGCCCAGCGTTTGCAGAGTTAATGGGGAAGAAGGCATTTACACAATTACCGTACAGAGAGACAAGGACTATGATGGAGAAATAAAGCTTGATGGGGAGCTTATCTCGGAGTTAAAAAATTTCAATCACCGATTTGTTGCCTGGCTGAGCAGTGGGAAGTGAGGTGGGAAGGGTTCCAGAGAGATGTGACAAGGATGAAACTGACATGGGAGGTGCAAAGGGGCCATCACTGGACTTGATTGGACTTGGTGGGTCTCGGTTGGACACCTACCATCTAGCTAGCTGTACGTTACAGAACATTGCTGTTAAAGGAAGTCCTGATACATCCATCTTTGAAATTTATATTTGTGCTTTTATGTAAGGAGGCAATCTGCCGCTTTTAAAATGTAGGTTTCTATTGACTTATTTGGAATTTGGAAGGTATTTTCTCAGGAAACATCGTAAATTATGGCCGGGTTCCCAGGCTAACCGAAAAGGCTATTATATGCATGATGTACTTGAGATAAAGCACTGGATTTCTGGTTTGAGAGATCTTAGAAATTGTTTATGCTACTGTAGGAAAATCTTCAGAGTTCCAGGTTGGAAAGTAAGTAAGAGAGCTCTGCCATCCGTAGCCTTCATGGGGAGGGTAAGGTTTTCTTCTCTCTATCCGCCTCCGTCCTGAACAATGAAGAACTCCTCCAGGTCCAGGTGCCTGGGATGTCAGATGGGGGCTCTCGTGGAGGAAGGGGCTAGTAGAGGGTAAAAAGTGTGTGTACATGGTTGTTGATTGTGGGTGAAGGTTCCCAGTACTGCTTAAAGTGCTTTCCATGTATGATCTCATTGAATCCTTACAACACGCCCGTGAGATGCTACCTTGGCTATTCCTCTGGAATGCTGGTATGGTCCTGGGCTCAGACCTTGGACCTCTTCTCTCACTAAACACCCACCTCCAGTCCCGCAACTTTAAGTATCATTTGTGACGTCCTCCCTCCCCTGAACTCTGGACCCATAGCACCACCTGCTCATCACCTAGGATGAATCATAGGAATCTTCAACTGAACGTGTCCTAAACTGAACTTTTGATTTTCTCTCTCCAGACCTGCCCTTCCCATAGTCTTCTCCAAAATGGCAACTTCCAGCTTCTAGGTACTCAGGCTAGAACCTTACAGTTCAAGGTATTATCCTTGAAATCGTCCCCTCCTCTGTATCCAGTCCGTCAGCAGAGGCTACTAGTACATTAAAAATACCCAGAATCCGGTTGCCTCTCCCTGTTCCAGCTGCCCCCTCTCTGGTCTCTGTCACCATCATCTCCTGCCCAAATTACTGCCAGTAGCTTCCTAGTTGGTCCCCTCCGTCTGTCCTTGGTCTCTTCCCCAAAATAACAGCCAGAGAAGATTATTTTAAAACCGAAGTCAGTTGGTGAAACTCCTCCATTCAGAATCCACCAGTGGCTTTACCATCTCAGAGTAGAAAGGGAAGGCTTCTCCATAGCCTGCAAGGCGCCCTGTGTCCCCGCCTCCTGCTTTCCCTCTGAACTCATTTCTTACCCCTCCTTCCCATGTACTTCCTTCAGCCAGTGTCGTGCTCTTCTCCTGCCTGTCTCTATGTGGTAAGTCCTCTCTGTGCTGCCCCCCGCATATCTCCATCACTCAGCCTTTCCTTCTTTTTTTGAAAATCACAGACACATTCCTGACATTGCTATATAAAATAACAAATGCCCTGTACTGCAGTCATACTACACAGATTTTAATAGACTGGTAGGTACTCTGAAGGATGTCTGTACTGACTGGTACACAGGGGTGGCAACCCCGGGAGGGAGGGAGCAAAGCCTGAGCTGTGTGTGTTGCAAGCAAACGTCGCCCTTCCCGCGGCGACGTGTTGATGTGATCAGTTAGACTTGCCTCCTTTTCTCCTTGTATTATGCACTTCCCTGGTCCCTTTTAAATACCCACACACCTATTACATTCTCTAATGTTTCACATTTAGTATTTGAGGTACCTGTACATTATAAGGGACAGGACCATTAAGATTCTGTTTGGAGGGGGAGGGTGTAGCTCAAGTGGTAGAGCGCCTGCTTAGCATGCATGAGGTCCTGGGTTCAATCCCCAGTACCTCCTCCAAAAATAAATAAACCTGATTACCTCCCCTACCCCCATCAAAAGAAAATAATTTAATGAATAAAATATAAAAAAAAGAAACCTTAAAAAAAGATTCTGTTTGGAAGCAGGAAAAGGAAATTAAGAAATGGAGAAAATGCAGAAGATGAGATAGTAAGTGAGCTGGTGGAGGGAAGGAAAAAAGAGAATTGTCTAGATTTACATAACAAGTATTTTCGAGCATCTGCTATGAGACAGACACCGTCATCTGAAAGGTGGAACCGTGCACAAGCTGTATCCAGACCAATAGCAATAGTCTCTTGAAAAGACAAGCTCGCCTGAAATACTGTTTCTCCTCCTTCGTACTGCGCCGTGCCTGGTCCTGGATCAGGCTTCAGGAATCCAGGGGTGAACACTGGCCTTTGACCTCTTAACAGGGAGCTTCCATTTTGTGGGCTGATTTTCCAGTTAAGCATGTGGAATGGTGCTGGGATCGGTTAGGAGAGCGGGAAGGTGAAGGGACCCTTGTTTTCTCCTCTGGTGTAAGGAGCTCCCAGCGTCGTGCAGGGAAGACGCCGGGCAGGCCCCTCACACTGTTCCAGCTGAGCCTGTCAGGAGCCCGCCGGCCGCGGTGGTGAAGCCGCCACCCTGGTTACCGTGGCGTCCGCTGTGACGGTTTCAGTTCGTTAAAGTTCCAGGTGTTTCCATCTGCTCTTTCGGTCGAGTAGAAGGCTGGTACCCGTACATCCTCCTCCCACTTCATTTCAAGCGTGGTCTTTGGAGTAAGGCAGCGTGAAGGCCAGGAACGGTCGTCACCAGTTCTTAAAAGGTGTCTTAGCGATTAAACTCACTTGGCTGTTCCTACTTGTTTCCCCCACTGGCTCAGGCTCTCCCCCTCAGCCCTCTGTGGGTCTTCCCCAGAAACCTTCGTCCCAGCAACAGGTTCTCTGCTCATGAGCCTGGCCCCGATCAGTTGTTGGAAGGGCGAGAGGTGAAGTGAGTTGACCCCTAAGAGCAACTAGTCCCAGTTGCAGCAGACCAGGAAGGACCTCAATAAAGGTTTCAACTTGTCTCTTTTGAAGCTAGAATCTGGGTCAGCTCTTTCTTGTAAACAACCTGTGGCACCAGACATGAGGAACTAATTACAGATCGTCCTGAATTGTGACTTTCTGACAACTGGCCTGCTTGGGCCTTGATCAGATGGGTTGCAGGCAGGCAGCTCCATCTAGAGAGGGGGAGGTATGCTCTGGTTTGCAGTGCACAAGCCCAGTCAGCGTTTGCTCCTTCAGGAACCTAACAGATAACTGTGACTGTCAGCTTGAAAGAAGGAAGGAGAGAGGGAAAAGGAAAGAGGGAGGGAGGGAAGGAGAGAGGGAGAGAGAGAAAAACATCTTTAACCAAAGGATTTAAAAAGAAGGAAAGGATTTAAGTGACCTGAAGCCGACAGGTCAGTGACTTGCTTTCAGGTCAAGAGTGAACTGGTGAGTGGCACCAGCAATGATCGCTACAGGAGGGTGGGAACATGCGTCCTTCTGGATTTAACAAGCAGGAGACACTGGAGGTCTGAGACTCAGGAAGTCACTCAGTTGAGAAAGTGATGGTCAAAGATGAGCAAGGCTCTGCGACATTATGGGAGAAAGAAAGGAACAGAGACACACAGAGAGAGAGAGAGAAGGAGTGAGAGAGGATCGCAGTGGCGCCGGGAGAGGCTAGTGATGTCACACTGCATTTGTCTTGCCAATGCCGTGGACTAGGAGCCGAGCTGGGCACAGGCCGTTACAGGGAGAAGCAAGAATGCTCCCTGTAGGGGAGGAGATGTGAAAACGTCAATGAATGGGTTTGCTTTGCCAAGTGTTGTCAAGAACAACACACATGCAGACAGGAGACAGAGAAGAGACGCTGGGCGGCCCTCCCAGAGTGGAGGGTGCTTTGCTGGTGTTGTGGGAGCAGTGGTGGGGGGAGGACCTTCCTGAGAAGGACCCCGGAACCTCTGGTAAAACACTGATGGCATTTTTATCCAAGTCAGAAAATGGTTCTGAAAGGAAAGCAAATCGCAAGTAAAACTTAGGTCTCCAGCAGGGAACATGTATTCGGAAGCCAAGTTCACGGGCTGAGAACCTGAAGGACAAGTTTTTATTCATGGTCCCGAAGTTACGTCGAACCCTGGACCTAACACAAAATATACCTGTCTTGGAAAGTAAACAATTATCTGAGAACAGATAAAGAGATAAAGGTCCGATGACCGTGAGATTAACAAGTGCCAGCCAGTGGTCAGCAAGTGCTGCCATCTCCTGAGTGATCACAGCTGCGAGACTGTGGACGGATTTACCCGTGCCCAGGCCGATCGCTTGTGGGCCTCTCCATCATCCTGATTTATAGCTCTGGAAACCGAGGCTTAGAGAGCAAAACTAACATGCCTAAAATCACCAAGGAAAATGGTTGAGGATTACCAAGGTCAGCCAGCACTGGGACCGGATTGTTGGGATTAGAACCTGGGTCTGTCTGGCTTCAGAGTTCCTTTAATCTATACGACAGCTCTGTGAAGTCAGTACCATGACAGCCCCCATGTTGCACACACTGCCCAGAGATGTTCAGTAAAATGTCAGAGGTCACACAGCCAGGAAGTGGCAGTCCAAGGATTCGGACCCAGCAGACTTAACGCCAAAGCCCACATATTGCTTTACTTCCCACTTTATTTTTTCTCTGCCTCTCAATGTGTGAGAAGACTGATGACTCTAGGAAAGAGAGGAAGAGATCCTACGTCATGAACTAGGATGTGCAGTACTAATAGTAGCTAACATTTATTGAGCACTTGCTGTGTGCCTGATGGTTCTTGATGCCTTATTGTGTTAGCTCTTAAATTAAAAACAGCACCCTAAGATATATGTACTCCTGTTATCCTTACTTTAGCGGTGAGGACACTGAACCCAGAGAAGTTAAGTAACTTGCCCATGGTCAGCGTGTGTGCTGGGGAGCTGAGAGTCCAATGCAGAACTTGAATTCCATTCGATTCAAGAAATGTCAGAGGTTACCTTCTAGGAGGAAGGTCTTATTTAGCAGCATCAGGGGTCATGCATGTGGAGAAGACACAGCCCCCTCCCTCAACCTGGAGTGGAAGATGATGTTACAGGAAAAATCTGGGGCGAGAGGATGGCCATGTCCCAGGTCTCGGTTGAGCCCCTGGGACATGCCCCACCAAGTGTGGGTCTTTGCCTCCATGCAGGAAAGAATTCAAGAGCGAGCCACAGTTTGAGTAAAAGTAGATTTATTTAGAAAGATACATATTCCGTAGACAGTGCAGGCTGTTTCAGAAGGCAAGAGAAAAGCCACAAGGTGTGGGGGTCGGGTACTCAGTTTAAAGTAAAAGTAGGTACATACTCCATAGACAGATTGCGGTCCTGTCTCTCTCAGAAGGGAGAGCAGCCACGAGGTGTTGGGGGCTTTTATGGGCTCGGCAACTTTATATGCTAATTAGTGGGAGGATTATTCTAATTATTTTGGGGGGGAATGGGCGGGGATTCCCAGGAATTGGGCCACCGCCCACTTTTTGACCCTTTATTGTCAGCCTCTGAACTGTCCTGGCGCCTGCAGGAGTGCCACTCAGGATGCTAATATATTACATTGAGCATATTATGAAGCTCAGGGTCTTCCGGAAATCAGATCTCCAGCCATCTTGGGCCACAAGGCCTGCTGGGAGCCAAATCTTCCATCATCTTGGTGTTAGTTGCTGTGTCATTCCTTGAATGTCCGTTCCTAGCCCTCCCTGTCCCTCCTGTCTCAGTGAGAATCAGGAAAGTACAAGGAGAGGAACCACAAAGTATGTGTTGTGAGAGGTACAAACACAGGATGGTGGAGGTCATCTCATCTTGGGCTGGTGGGGCTCACAGTGGGGTCTGAAGACAGTGGCCCCAGGTGTGGCTTTTAGGATGTCAGTAGCTGGGGCTGGGGATCCGCACAAAGGCTCCGAGGTGAGAAAAGCTGGAGTCAGTGGGTCAGGGTCTCACAGCTATCTACACGTTAATACAGATAAAGCCCTCAGCACAAAGGAAGCTCTCAGTACTCACTGCTACTGCTGGGTTGTTTTTTTTTTTTTTTTTTTTTTTTTTGGTGGGGGAGGGGGTTGAGGGGTAGCTTATTAGGTTTATTTATTTATTTTGATGGAGGTACCGGGGACTGAACCCAGGACCTTGTTCACACTAGGCACGTACTCTGCCACTGAGCTACACCCTTCCCCTGTTGCTACTGCTATTATTGTTGTCGTTACTGACAGAACTGGAGCCTGATGCTGGGGTCTGTGGTTCTTTTCTCATACTCACCCGAGAGGAGATACATCTGGGCAGGAAGGCCGTCACCTTCTCGTGGGTGTCCGGGTTTGCTGGGTGGAAGAACTCTTTTTATCGAATTTGCTAGACCTTAGGGAGTTATGGGAGACTTTCCATGTGAAAGTGGCATGAACATTTAGCTGTATTTGAGAAGAAAAAGCTGCATAGGGGCTACTGTGCACTGAGACAGATGTTTATCTTTGTCTTCCTCATTCCTTTCCATTTACATTAAAAAAGACCCAACACTCAAGCTGATGGTTATCTGCTCATCTTATTAGAAGGAGTGTAACCTGCCTTCTCTGCATCCTAGGGAGTTCTGAGCAGCTCTCCACACTCCACCCCTCCCCAGGCAGCCTTCCAGTCTGGCTTTCCTTTCTTACTAGAAGGTTGGAGTCACTCAGACCCTTCGTGGCTGGATTTTCCCCAACGGTACGGCCTCTCTTAGCTCCCTGCTTCTCCGCCCCAGCCCCCTAGGTCTCATCTGAAAGCAGAAGGTGAAAGATGATGATAAACCTTGCTTTGGCTACCATAGCAACCCTCACCTGCTTTGCTGTTCACTTTAGAAGTGTCATCCTCCGGTGAAAAGTTATTTTGCATATAATTGCTTGGCTCCTTCTGACGCTTGGGGCTTTCTTTAAACTTCTTACAGCCACGACGAGAGAGTGGTCTTCCGCCTGCTTCCTGGGCGCAAGAATACCCATTGCGCAGAGATGCGGGCGTCAGTACCAAAACGGAGATGCTCGCGTCAGTACCAAAACGGAGATGCTCATTCCCCTTTCGTCTTTTTGTTCTTAAGAAAAATGCTGTCAGAAATGGTGAATCTGTGACTATATTACCCATTTTCAGATTGAGTTCTGCTGAAATTAGCCTGCCAGATTTCTAGACCACCCAATTACAAAGACTGCGCTTGATTTCTTCACTCAATCCCAGAGAGCCTCTCTTCCATCCTCTTCGGTTCTGTGCGGTGCCCCAGGGGCTGACCCGTGTACTCCACGCCACAGCTCCCCTGCCCTCTGCTTTCCAGTTGGGTTTGGACAATGTGAGGTGCCAGCAGATCAGAGAAGGAGGGCTTGGGTCGGGGTAGGGGGGATATTGATTCTCCTGGCATCCTCTTTGTGGTGGCGCTGAGGACTGGCTGTATCCCTCAACCAAATCCCCCTGTGCCAGGCGGCCCTCTCCTCTCAACCCTCTGCCTCCAGTTCTGGTGACCCCTCCCCCCTCCCTTCTTCTTACCTCTTCAGGCTGTCAACTGAGGGGGGAAAAAAAGCACACCCTAAAAGTTGAGAATTATGTTTTATTCGATGGACTTTCTGAGGTCTTAAACCTGGAAGACAGCCTCGCAGTGCTGAGGGACTGCTCCAAAGACGTAAGGGAGGAGCCAGGATATATAGGAGTTTAGCAACAAAAACCAGTGGTGGGAACATCAAAAGATTACTGGTAATTAAAGAAAATCAGACATCTCAAGTTAAGGAATTAAGTGCTTTTCTATGTATGGGAAGATGCATGAGTCTGGGCTCGTTGAAGTCATTCCTCTGATGTGCACCTTAGCTCTCTAGGGCCAGTGTCCTGCTCTTCTCCATCCCAAGTTCCCTCAGGGTGCACAGTTGGCTGCAGTGGCTGTTGACCTGACGGCCAGGCAACCTTTGTCATGCACAGGCCCGAGGGATATTGCTCGCCCAGGGTTTTGCATTAGTTTCTGTGGTTTCCCTCCAGCCGCCCACACCTTTGTAAACCCGACTGGGGCCTGCCATCTGTTTCCTGCTGGGACCTTGACTAATACAGTGACCCAAGCGCTTCCCCTTTGGATGAGTGCTCCGATGTCGCTTGCTTGTTTTGTTTCCTAAAGCGCTGGTTGAATGTAGGTTATTCTTTGTAGAATCAGATTTTCCGGTCTTTAAGAACAACCTTTCACCCTCCTGCCCTTCATAAAGATGATGTTTCCTCTCTCTGAGCCTCCTCTCCTGCAGCAAGTCTGTTTAGGACACGTTTTTCTGGATGATGTCAGTTAGGGTGGAGAAATGGAATACCATGTCCACACTGCTTGTTCCAGCTGACCCTGCGGAAGTTTGAGGGTCTTCCTTCCCTTTTTATTTTCTCCATCGCAAGAACACATAAGATGTACAAATCCTCTCAGGAGACCATGGGCATTAAGACCCTACAGCTGTAAAGATGTTTTTCCGGGCAGGTTTGTAGTCCCAGCACTGCTGTAGAATCCAGTGCAGTAGGAGATGATGACAACTTGTGTATTTTTTTTTCCCAACTTCTTAAAAATTTATAAGAAGCTGCTTCCTCGGGGAGTTGAATTAATTGAATTATTGTCCCGTGGGAGCTTCAGATGGAAGAGTGGTCCCGGAAGGTGTCCTGAAGGAAGCCACGAGCGAGGAATGTGGATAATTCCTTTTGAAAACCACGAGGTGAACACCACATGTTCCTGGTTCTTTCAAGAATGATCCCAAATGGTACCAAGAATAGCACGAGGTTCACACAGCTCGGCAGGTGTGAAAATTCTGTGGCTGAATTAAATAGGTTCCATTATATTTCAGAAGGAGCTCTAATGGGCTTCTCTGGAGCACAGCCTAAGAATATCATGTCTCTGCTTTGTATCCCAGGATGGCTGGGATGGTTTGTGGTCGCTAATATTACACTTCCATCTCCCAGTAAGGTGGACACAGTGAGCCAAAGACCTGGCTCATCTCTGAGAAGGTCTAGCGAGGCATCAGAAGGACCCCGCCCATAAGACCAGACCAAAAGTGAAAGCCGATGATAAGATTTAATTGTAGAATGATTGTTATTCATACAAAATTTGTTTCTAATTAGCTCATTTTGTCCCAGGTATCATTAAAGAATCACTTAATTTTAGAGCTGAAGGGATTTGAAACGCTGCAAAACTTTAAGCTAAGGTTCCTATTCTTTAAAAAAAAATAAATTGGATTTATTTAACCTTCTGTTCAACTTAAAAATAGCTGCAGGCATTTCTTTCTACTGCTTATTAATGCAACATTACGTTCTTGGGCTTGGTCATTAATATTCAAGCTGACATGGTCATCTCTAACTTCTTCCAGACTAACAAATCTCCTGTAATCAATTTATTTGTTTTGCAGTCAAAACTGAATTTAAAGTCAGAATGAATTATTCATTAATCATTTCCATGTATCCTATTTCCTTATTTATCCTCCTCCGCTGGCTATACCATGGAATCAAGGAACGTTTTTTTTTTCTATTTATTGCCCTCCTTGCAAAAAGTTTTACAGTCCTTTCTTCATTTAAAAAGCAGACGAGTCGAATCTTTAATATTCTTTTGTCCAAGGAAAAATGAACTCAAACTTAAGTTGCTTTTTGGGTATGTCTTGCTCATTTTTCTTCTTTTATAAATAATTTCCTATTTTTTAAAAATTCTTGCTTTCTAGTTTGAATAACCTGGAAAACAAAAAATATAGGCAGGTTTATTATGAGCATCAAGTAAAGCTTTCAGCACTGGAGAGAGCTTTGGTTAAAGGTCATACATTCCCCTTTCTTGGGCACCTTTAAGCCCAGAGAGAAACAGATGTCTCTTTTCTTGTGAATTTTCTAATCATGGAAAGAGACAAACATCAAGGTGAGAAGGAACCTTAAAGGGAAACGTCGGCCAGCCAGCCGTCTCTCTGGTCCTTGCATTCCCTCTGTGACCCCCCCCCCCCAGGTAGGCACCACCTGCTCTGTGGAGCTTCCTCATTGGCCGTCCCTGCGACAAGTTGCTCACTTAGACATGAGGGAAGACATTTCTGTTTTAACTTGAATTGTTCCAAGATCCACGGCTCCTTTCCTTAAATTGGATTCTTTTCCTCAGGTTCATCTTCTACTCTCTTAGTGCCATACACCAAAAAATGACGTTTCCCCTTTCAGAATGTGGGGGCAGCTGTGAAACTGCCCTTGCCTGTGCTTCCCAGGCCCCTGGTTCTTAGACGACAGGACTTTTGACCCCTCGATGAGACTGGATAGTTTCCTTAGGAAAAATTCCAGTTTTTCTGTCCTGGGTGGCCCTCAGATTTGGTGGCATTAGTCTTTTTTTTTTTTTTATAGGTCACCCATCACACTATTAACTGGGTGATTTTACTTGAGAGTGAAGCTAGTATGATCATCTCCATGGATGCTTGTAATTTAATTTTTCTTGCCATGGCTCTCCTCGCCTTCCGTGGGCTTATCTATGACTTCCCCTTCCTTCCTGGTACAGTTTAAAACTTCCCAGATCAAAACACCTGTGGGCAAAATACATGGCTCCCCCTTCTCATGAGATGTACCCCTATTCCTAGAAAGGTGGGATTTTTTTTTTTAGGATACTGCGGTTCAGAAACCCTTATCTCCTGCCTGTGGATAACACTGTGACAGTAATGATATCCAACACAATCAGATGTCTCTTTGAGTTCCCTTCCCCTGGACTTAATAGTGCTGTATATATATATATATTTTTTAATGTTAGGAATGAAAAGTGGGAGTTTTGGAAAGATTAATTCCTTGTGTAGAAACCCAGGAATGTCTGGATCATCTAAGTTTATTGGGAGAAAGGGAGTTTACTGGCGTATTTATGCCGCGTTTACTCAGTTGCTGCTGCTTTGTTGCTGAACAGGCATCTGTAAGTGACAAGTGCTTGGTCTACATACTAGGAACCGTACTGTCTTCATTTAGGTCCTTTAATCTTTATTTAATAAGTGCTGTCGGGTTATCTGAGGATCTTGGATGAGATCATTTTTATATCATATAGCAAAGTAATGAAATAATTGGAAATCTTCCTCTTTCCAGGCTTCCTTTTCCATTAAAATGAGTCAAAAATCATTTGTATGCTCATTGTCACCTACTTGGTAGTATCTAAATAAACAGTGATTTTGCTTTTGGTGGTGTTTGGAGGAGGGGCAGGATTTTTTTTTTTTGTTTTTTTTTTTAATTTTAATTGCTGTCTTTTGCCTTACAAATATCTTTCCCTTCTCGTCACCGTCCAACCAGACCCACACCAAATAGTCAAGGGGCATCCCTGCCTGTTTCTCGTTGTAATGACATGAGCTTAAGCTTATGGACTCTCACTGAAGTTTGAAACTTGTTTACACCCTCGCCAGCAGTAGACGGTGGCCACCTCTGTGGTGCTAGGTTCCTCTGCTCCAGACAAGCCTGTACACAGTGATAAATAGCTTTAATTCACGCGTTGTTTTGGAAGCTTCAAAAGACTTTCACTTGCCTCCTCTCACTTGATATTTGCGGTAGACAAGGCCACAGTGTTGCTCCATTTTGCTGACATGAAAACCACGGCCCAGAAGGCATGCAGCTTACAGCAGGACTAGAACCCAAGTAGACCCTTGGGGCTCTTCCCAGTATTTCATAAAAATGTCTCTGCATCTGAAGAAGTTGTGAGGTTCTCCCAGGGGAGACTTCACATTTTAAAAGTGGATGGTGGTTTTTCTTTTCCAGATGCGCGTAATGATGGAAACTTATGCTTTCTAAATGTCAAACAACAGAAGAATGCTTAAATAAATTATGACAGATCTATACAGTGGGATGCTGCGTGGCTATTAAAATTAATGTTTTCAAAGATTATGTAATGATGCAGGGACTGCTCATGGCTGTATCAATGTTTTGTGAAAAATGTGAGATACAGAACTGCAAGATCTCAAGTTTGTTTCAAAATTATACATAAAAAAAGCACCCAAAATGCTAGAACTAAATATACCAACCTGTTAGCAGAGTTTTCTGGATAGTAGGATTATGGTTTACTTTTCTTCCCTTTTTTTTTTTTAAATACTTTTCTGATTTTTCTAGTTTTTTTCTTCAGTGAACCCATATAATCAGAAAGCATAAATGTTACCTTAATTACACTCCACAGATTTTTAATTTTAGCTGGAGGAATGCTTTGAATGATTTCTTGTTTTCTTTCATTTTTAAAATTACATTTGAAATGAGTGAGTTAGTTTTTATTATTAGCATACACATTTGAGATAAATAACGTTATTTTCAGTGTACATGTTTTAAGTTGGCCACTATAATGCATCTGCTGGTCTGTTGTCTCCTGGTAGTGACTCCTTTTTACAGAATTCATTAATTCAGTCCAAGATCACCTTGCGGACTTTCTAGATGTACCAGGCTGAAGATGGCAGGATGAAGGCAGCTCAGTCTCTGTTCGCAGGAAATACCAGTCTGGTTGGAGACACAGTGATCGTGGTGTAGAGATGGGTTGTGACAGGGCTGTGCTGGGTCCTCCTGAGTGCTGCCAAGGAAGGATGCTGGGTTCACAGGTCTCGGGGGAGTTTGGGGAGCCCTCCCGGAAGGGTTGTGTGTAGAGCTGAAAGCAGCTGTTCTCTTCTGGATGGCCAGCCTCCAATTTAGAATAATGACAGCATAAATCTTCTTATGCTATGTGGGCAATTGTAGCCTCAAAGCTATTTCACAGCAATTAATAAGAGTTTTGAAATTAACTTTAATAGATAAACCAGTTATTTGGGGCTGAAGAGCCTTGACCCTTCCTTATGAGGGAGTTCTTTTAATCTTCAGTGTTTCCCTTTCTTTCTTTCTGTTTACTTGAGTTTACTGAAGGTTAGTGGTAGTGCCAAAGCGTAACAGTCTTGCTCTGAGATGATCGCAATGATGTGCTTTTATAATATTCACTGGTACATATCCTTTTATAAATGGTTAATGCTAATTTTGATCACTTTTAAAAAATTCCTATTTCATTCCCCTGTCTCTTCCTACTCCTTCGAGGGAGGCAGATAGAGGTTCTTGCTCCTGTTTTATAAAGATAAATGGAGTCAACTGATTTCTCTAAATTGTGAGGTGAGTCAGTAATGGAACTGGGAAGAGAAACCAGGGTTTCTTTGTTCAGAGCTCTGACTTCTAAAACATTTCTCCACGTAAGTAGAATAGGTTGTTTGCCAAAAATGCGTTCACCTTTTAAATCTTTACTGAAAGTAATGAGCTTAAAATAAAGTCTCATGAAGGTAATCGCATTGTTACAGCTTAGAACAGAAGTTAAGGCTATTTGAGTAGATTAAAATGAGTCCTGAGTGAGGCTTAATATTTGGGGTATTAATTTGTTCAGCAATGGATTTTAATTCTCTTTGGAAAAAGAATAATTGAAACATTCTCAGACCCATTTAAGAACATTATGGGATCCATTTTGATTAAAAAATGTTAAATAAGAGGGGCAGGATTAAAAATAAAATCAGAATTGACACTTAGTATCTTTATTTCATGCTGCTGGATAACTTTATTATCAGAAGACTTTCATATAATCTGTTGATGAAAATACAGTGGACCCTTGAACAACACGGGTTTGAACTGCACAGGTCCACTTACATGCAGATGTTTTTCAATAAATACGTACTACAGTACTAAAGGATCTGCAGTTGATTGAAACTGAAGTTGCGGAACCTGTATAAGGAAGGCCAACTGTAAAGTCATACTTGAATTTTCTACTGCGTAGTCAGATGGGGCCCCTAACCCCAGTGTTGTTCAATGGTCAACTGTAGGGGGAGGGTATAGCTCAGTGGCAGAGCGCATGCTTAGTTCAATCCCCAGTACCTCCATCTAATAAATAAAATTTTTTAATAGGTCAATTGTAAAACTACCTTAATGTTCTCAGTAATTGTATTTACTCTTAAAATAACTAGTACTATAATAATGATAAATGATAGTTATTATGCATAGTACACTAAAATATCTGAAGCAGCAGTAGAAATGAATATGAAGGAAGGTAAATACATGAGTTATTTCATTGAGGTTTTTTTCCTTCTAATTAAAAATATGCATATATTTTGCATTAATTATAGAATAAAACAAAACTTAAAATATGTACCATATTTTTGTCTAAAATAAATACTTTATTGACTTAAATACAGAAAAGACTTCATTTACTGGAGTTTTGAGACAGAATACAAGAATGGTTCTGTTAATATATATATAGGATAACATTTTTAATTTCCACAGGTAGTGATCTGAGTTTTGAGTTCTTACTTGAAATTCTTTGAGTTTTGGCTCCTGTTCCCAGCCAGGCCTATGAGTTTAGATGTAATTCCTCTTTCATGTTGCCCCCAAATACTGTTTATCAGGATCCCACTGGGGCTTTGTTTCTAGGAAAAACAAAAACAAAGAAACAACCTCATCATAATGCTACACTCAGAATTCAAGGGAGATATGGGTAGAAACCCGCATTTGTCTGGGGATCCGGAATTTGTGTCTTAACTGAACTTGATGGGGGCAGAGTGACACTTTGTGCTGCTCCTTTCCGTCCTTGACCCTGCGGCTCTGCTTTGCTGGGATGGGGGAAGTGGAGCTTCCTGAAGACGGTCTGGCAGCCACCTCGTAAGTGCCAGGCAGCCTCACCTGGGTGCCCAGGGGCAAATTATTTCGCCTTCCAGGCCTTTAATTATTGCTCTTTGAACAGAACAGTATGATAGGCTTGAAAATAGATACGAAAGAAAAAGGTATATACTGACTGTCCTTGAAGTATGTGGGAAGGCCGACAAAATCTATTGAATTATGTACCAATTCCAGTATCAAAAAGTGGGAAGACTCTTTAACTGGCTGCAGTTGGGTAGATTTTGAATGTAAGGGGTGATGAAATGGTAGAGTGATGGAATCCAGCTAGATGAGATTCATACTGCGAAGCTTCGTATTGGGGGCTGTGAGGGAAGGGAGTCTACAGACCATGGAATGGCCAAGATAGTACTGATTTTTTAGGATCCAGGGTTCATAAATTACTTACAGTAATTATCGCAGGCAGAAGGGGGTGTGTGTATATGTATGTATGTGTGTGTCCATCCTCACTGTGGATAAACAATGAACTATTAGAGTTACCCGAACAGAATTCAGGTGGTGATGAAATAGACTGTACTTCCTTAAAGATAGACTTGGACTGATTTGGATCTTTATTTCATGTCTGTGCTATAGGAGAGTGGACTCTGGTGAGTTTGAATCCTAGTCCTGCCATTTTCCTGTAAAAGTTACTTGCTTAGTTCCTCAGTTTTCCCCTCTGCAAAATGGGGGTAATACTGGTACCAACCTCATAGACAATGGTGCAGATTTCAATAGATTAGTTACTGCATGTAAACCATTGAGAATGTTTCCTGGAACTCAAGAAATGCTAAGCATTAGTAGTGTGGTTGTGGTATATAACTCATCAAAGCACTTTCCTATGTGCATTTTTGTTTGAGTGCATTTGATTCTTTTAGGGAAGCAAGGCTCAGAGAGTTTATGGAACTTTCCCAGGTCCCAAGTCTGGCCCCTGACAGCAGGGCCAGAGCCCCTGGCCTCCCAGCTCCAATCCTGGTCAGGTGGAAGATGTTTTTGCCCACAGCATGGACTGGATTCTTGCCCAGCAGCAGGGCTGGGTGGGAAATTGTAACTCAGAGATCAAGGGGAAAATGTGAACTTGCTGGGTCTTGCCACTTCTAATAGCCACTGCTGCTTCTCCTAGTCATGCTCCCCTGCTCTGCCCCGGACACTCCAGAACTGCGTCCTTCTAACCAGGGCCTGAGGAATCGAGCCCTCCTCTAACCCACAGCTGTCTCTGTGTCCTCAGGAATGAGGGGAGAATCTTACTTCATTGGAATGAGGAGCCTGGGGCAGCAGGGCCACGTCCCGGACGTTGGAGGGCTCTTGCTGCTCTGCTGCGTAGACAGAGACTGGGCTGTGACTCAGTGCTTCACGGAGGAGGCCTTTCAAGCAATCACTGACTTCAACGACCTCCCCAACTCACTGTTTGCCTGCAACGTGCACCAGTCGGTGTTTGAAGGAGAAGAGAGCAAGGTAAGAAGGCTGGCTGCTCCTGGAAGGTGAGGAGACGGGGCGATATCTTCCAGCTATTTCCGTTGCTCCTTTGTGGTTGATGTTTGAAAGTTTTTGAAAATGTTTACTTGGCCCTCTTCTTGGCGTGCATAGCAGGAGAAGAGGAGCCTGTTCTGTTCCCAGTCCACACTGGGGGTGCACAGGACAAGGCTGGACATGAGACTGTGATGAGTGGAATCTCACTGTCTGCAACTCTGATGTCCGTCTGACAAAACAATGGTGCAGGGAACAGTCGTTGCGGGAGATACCCCCTGGGCTAGGGAGCAGATTTTTTTTTTAAAAAAAAGTTTTATTTCCCCCTATTCTGCTCAAACCACAGTTTGCCTTTCCTCGACAGCCCAAGCTCTGTTTTCACCCCAACCCTCCTGAAGTTTGATGTCGGTTCTAAAAATAGCTTCTTCAACTGGGTCCTGTTGCACTTTTTAGAAAGATGAATTGGTTGACTGTCTCCGTCTTGCTTTGCTCACTAATCATTTCGTGTGTGTTTTAAAAATTTGCATGAACACGCTTCCCTCCTTGATTTGAAATAATTAGGGAGTGAGGTTGTATGTGTCCAAGGATTTTCCAGAAGATGAGGTTTGCATTTTAAAGACCAAACTTGATTTAGTGTACGTATTCTTGGAAATCAGTAAATATTCCTTTTGGAAATCTTTCTAAAGTTCGTTTCAGTTTTCTCTCCCCTTTTAAGTAGGGAGTCTAAATGGCTCAGACCTTCCCTGCTGGATGTGGATTTTTAATTGTAAATATCCACTATTATGCTGTGTTTAAAACACGGCCAGCTCTTTTGGGAGATAGGAAAGGGCCTTTTTCCTAAACTAAAGTGTGCCTCTGTGTGAGATTAAGAGTAGGATTTGTGGTTGCTGTTTCACAGACTTGGGCTGTTTTTGCCCAGTGCTCAAGTCCATACTCTGTTGTCTGAACACAGTTACTGGAAGTCTTTGTTCTGGATTTTGTTGGTTTGGTAAGCCATCCTGATAGCCCAGAGGACTAGGAATTATTTCAAGCCATTTAAAGATAGTTTTATAATGATATTATTTTGGAGTTGAATAGTTGAAATGATGGGCTAAAAATAGCTTGAAATCCAAGGAATTACATGTGATTAGAACCCCCAGAGCTATGATCACCAGACTATTTGAAGCAAGAAAATGGCACACAGCCCTCTTGCAAAGAAACTGGGAATTCTGCTCTTGGATTATAACCAGGTTATAGCACAGATCATGGTTTATTCAGAGCACTTTCCCTGAAATCTACCTGACATTAACCATGAGATACAGTTCCATATTTTCTTGTTCTGTCATCTATTTAAATACCAACAATTAGAAGGATTTCCCTTAGAGGTTTAATAGAGATTTTGATTCTTTCCTGATTAAATACTTCTCAGTAGATTAAAACAAGAAGATTTAGGGCGTTGCTAATCTCATTCAGGAGTGCAGCTCAAGAATGGCTGATCCAATGAACCAGAGCTGGTTACATAGAAATGGCTGGCGAGTGGTTCACAGGAATCTGTCCATGTCTATTTTGGTCTGATCTGTGATTGAATAATAGATTACCAAATATTCTCATTTAATTTGCATACAAAGTTGTACATCACAGTTTGACAAACAGTATTTGACTTTAATATAACCCTGATAAAATACTGAGGTGAAATCAATATGATGTAGCTCAGTGGAACCGGCTTGAAATGATTGAGATCACAAAGTTTTATAGCCAAGGAGGTGAATTTTATAATTGGCCAGTGTCTGCCTAATTAAACTTATTAAACGAGACCGAAAATCTTTCGCCTTGGTGCGACGTTACAGCCTGCGTTTGTGGAATGTCTCCAGGATGTCCAATAACTGATCCAGACTCTGTTTTGATGTGATTATTTGTACGGTGTTGAGGGCAACAAAGAAAGATGATCAGATACCAAATGAACTAATCCCAGAGGCACGATCACCAAGACTCTAGAGAAAAAAGTGTTTGGGGAGCCTCACGGCTCCCGTTTTTACTGCCACGTGTTTCTCTTCGTGTTCCAAACTTTTCTTCTTTTATGTCCATTCGTCTCCCTCCTCCCAGCTATCTTAATAAAACTCATTGTCCGTATGTCCTTCTTTCAGGATAGTCTTACCACAGTGTTCACAGTTTGTGAATCTGAGCCACGAATTCTGATGGTGGTTATCTTTCCCAAAGGGTGGACATTTGGGGGCACTGTGCTGAGTGGGTGGGAGATATTTTTAGGTAAAGGGAAAAGAATCAAGATGCCTTTCCAGCGCTTGTATATTTGCCTGTGGCCAAAGGTGGCTGTGGGGGCTGTCTGAAATATTTGGCTTTGGGAAGATGAATGCCTTCAGCAGCCTGGAATTATCAGGGAGATAAGACCTCATAGGTGAAGCTTAGTTTTCATTCAAAGGTCCAGGTGGGGAGGTAGTGACAAGTGTAACTCGCTTTGGCGAAGTTCTTTCCTTCTTGGCACAGCCTACTTTTTGGATTCATCATTTCCTGATGTTGATGGACTAGAGTTTAACTTGTTTGTTGCAATTATTATAAAGCATACATTTTAACCTCTTAGTTGGGTGGGAATTAAAGCTCTTGCTTTCTGACTTTCATGATTCAGTCTGGCGGTCATCTCTTTTCTATTTTCCCATCTATCTGAGACACTTTTCCTAAGCCCTTCTCCTGTTTGAGGTAATTTGAAAAGTCCTGGCTTGGCCTGCTCTTAATATAGGTAACACCCCAGGATATGATCTTCTGGTTATCTTTGTTTCTGCTTATCAACATGGTAAATATTCCGATATGCTCATTTCTGTGATCCTATTTAAATTCTAGGTTCTGATGCCTAAAGAACACTTTTTTTTCCAAACAGCTTCTTGAGGACTGTGATGTTCAATCCAGTTTTCTGTGAGGCAGAATTCTGTGTGCTTGTATTTTGATTTGATGCTTTTGCAAGGCGTGGGCACATACTTCAGTGTGGCTTGTTGTGGTCCAGATGGTTGAGATTTGTTTATATAACACAAAGCAGAGCCGGAGCTGGAGGAAATTGGCATCTGAAACCAATAAATGCAGATTGCCGCTTGCATGCTACAGCTTGCAGCATAAATATTTTTGTACGAAACACATTTAGAACGGGGATCTTCACAGCATGTAACACCTAAAAGTTACCAGGGGTCATTAACCTTTGGCAGATTCCCCTGGATTGCCTCTCTGGATCTAGCGAGGCTGCAAAAGTCATCTCAAGGCAGGCGAGGCTGGAGGGACACCCTGCGGGCTGCCCTTGTCTGTGCTGAAGGGAGGTAAGGGGCTGTTCCGTGAGGCATCGGCACTAACTGGTAGCTAAAAGGGAACAGTGGATCAGCCACCTTGAAACCTTGAACCACACTTAGTCCAATAAGGAGAAGCCTGGAAGGTGAGTTGATGTTGGCCTGCAGAATTTTTGAATTCATTTAGTTTATTAATAGTAACAGTAGCAGCAGACACTGACATAGCGTATGTAGCCAGGCGCCAGGTACTCTTCCGAATGCTTTCTGGACCTTGAGCCCTTTCATCACCATGACGACCCCAAGAGGGTGGTCTTTTTGCCTCTCTGCCTCCTGGGGACGTGGCAGGTTTGCATTCCCTGAACAGCCCTCCCCTCCATGAGTTCTGGAAGTGACCTGTGCTACTTCCAGCCCCAGCATTTAATTACCGATGTTTGACCCTGAAGGATGTTCTTCTCACTCTGCTAGTGCAGCTGGCACAGCGCCGGGTGTGCCTGTCCCGGCAGTCTGGCTCACGGAGCGAGGACCAGGATGACAGAGCAGGGTCCTGGCCAACCTGTGAAGAACGTGTAATGCGACAACGACAACATAAGCCTTTGTTACTTTAAGTCGCCGGGATTCGGGGGTTGGTTGTTAGAAGGTGACTCAGTCCATCTAGGTTGATACAGTGAGTATGATTCTCCCCATTTTTCAGATGAGAACGCTGAGGCGCAGAGAGGGTGCGTGCGGGCTCCCAGCTGGGAGTGGCAGAGCAGGGATTCAGACCAGAGTCTGTGCTCTTAAACCTTGTGCAGGACTGCCTCCTGATAGACAAAACATTTATTGAAAACAGGTGTGATGCTTGGCCCTGGGGACGCAATGGTGAACAAGGCAGCGTAAACTCATTGAATTTAAAGACTCCTGAAGACAATTCAAACAAGAAAACAATCATCTTAAATCCACTGATGCTACATCAAAGGGGCATTTAATATATATTTTCAACTCTATTCACTGCTTTATATATACACACATACACACATGTGCGTGCACACACACAGGGGTTTCTTATTGCTTTTGTTACGTTGTTTTGTTTCTTAAATAAGCGGGCATTTCTGCCAACCATTAAAGAATATATTCTACCAGAAAGGGCATAAGATCAGAGCCCTGGTGCCACCAGTCTCTTACCTTTGTTCTTCTCATTCCTGGATCATCTCAGTGCCTCCTGAGTGGTTGAAGTGATTCTCTGTTCAAAGATGCATCTTTTTCTTTCTTTCAACTTTTTTTTTTTTTTTTATTGAAGTGTTGTTGGTTCACAATGTTGTGTTAGTTTCTGGCGTACACAGTGCTTCAGATACACATATATACACTCCTTTTCATGTTCTTTTTCATATAGGCTATTGCAAGGTATTGAATACAGTTCCCTGTGCTGTACAGTGCGACCTTGTTGTTTATCTGTTTTATATATGAGTGTGTATTTGCAAATCTCAAACTCCTAATTTATCCCTCGACTCTCCCCAAAAGATGTATATTTTTCATTCAGTGTGATCACTGATACAAACCAGCTCTTTCTAGAGCTCAGCTGAGGAAACAGCGATCTTGTCTAACACTGGCAGCGTTGTGAGGGCAGCCTCAAGGGTTCTCTGAGTTAAACACGTATTAGCAGTTTTTACTTGATTCCCCACCCAAGATTTGCCTTTACTCCAGTCTGAAAGGGAATGAGAATGTTCACTTTGTACTTTACGACTGCAGGTCCACAGTCCCTTCTCTGCAGGACTGACATCTGAAAAACTCTAAAAACAGACTTTTCGTAATCCGTTTTAAGGCCAAACCGCACTTGACCTAATTGATTCGGACTCTAATCAGGGTTGGTGGGAAGCTTCTTCTAGTGTGAAAAGTCATCCATCTTTTTGCAAAAGTATTCTTATCTTTAACCACTGGGGGCTGCCCCAGACTTTGATGGATGTGAGGCATGGGTACCATATTACATTCTAAATTCCAATCATTTCTGGCCCTATGAATTATAGACAGTGGTCTGTGGACCTGCAGAACATATACAACTGCACCCACATCCCATGTCCAAAAGGAAGAATGAACATGTCACTCAAATCTGCAGTGGCATCAAGAAGGGAGATTGAGATGCTGGTATCCACTGGGGGTACGGGAAGTGCTGAAGATGGGATGGGCACCGGGCATCGATACAGCCTGGGTGAACTTCCAAGTCAAACTCGGGCAGTCTCTGAGTCTCCTTCCTTGAGTGTCCACAGCCGAAAGTCTCTGACCTTGACCTGCTGTGTCTGCTCGTCCTGCCCTCATTCCTTCACCTGGTCCCTGACTGATGGTCTGGTCTGGGTCCAGAGCAAGACTCCCAGCCCACCAGAGAGACAGTTACTGTTCCATGCATCTGATTTTCTTAGCTGAGAGGTGCCTCTGTTGTAAAACACCTGTGCTGCTCCCACACATCTTGCTTCTCTTCATTTGTTTCTTTTCCTCTCTTCTACTGTGAAGTGCTGGCAGGCAGATAAAATTTGTATTCTGCCTCGTTGTGTTTCCAGCACCTTGCTCCGGGCCTGACGCCTAGCAGGGACTCAGTCACTATGGAATTGGACCTCCACTTCAGTGATGACTAAATTAAGACACAGAGGGGTGCATTTGCCAGGGTCGGCTGATTGGTTAGAGAAACAGCAGAGTCGAGGGAGGCCTCGGGACGTTTTAAGTCTTGTTCATCACCCACCTACGTCGCCATCTCTAAATTCTACCATGGAGAACCGGCCTGGAAATATAGTTGGCTACCCATCAGCGTTAACATTCAAGTCAAAACACGGAAGGCAGAGAGAACTCAGGCGATGGGATAGCAAGACTGAAGTGTAAAGACATGGAGTCCCTATCACTCTTGTAATTAAGATACAACACTCGTACAAAGAAGCCTGTTTTACATGTCAGTTCATATTTCCATGATACCTTAAGCTTTTAGAGGTGACTGACCTACATAGTAAGCCGAGAAATGAGAAGTGCCTTAAACACATTTGTTTCCATAACTACTCCTAGAGAAGAAAAGGGAGAGATAAGAAAAGGCAGCAAGGGAAGGTGAAATCTGGGGCTTTGGAAGATCTTAGGAAGCTTGTTATGGGACTGGTTTAAGGCTGGTTGAAAAATTCGCGCTGAGGACACAGAGTCAAGGATGAGCACACAGATAGCGATCTACTGTGGCTTAAGTGTCGCTGAACGTAGGCTGAGACAAATTAAAGTGACGTGAACTCTTGCGACCTAAGAGTGGGGAAAGGATAACAAAGCCTTAGGTCAAAATATCCAAGCGGGAAATGCTTAAGTTAGACACCAAATCCTGAAGGAGTACTTGGGAGCTCCGCTGCCCCTCTCGTGCTTCTCATCCTTTACGGGCAGAAGTGGCGTTTACCGATGTGATTGTTGTTCTAAATGACGTTTACAATGTAAAAAGTGCGTGCCACTGTACTCAGTGAGTTGGTCCTGTTTTCTGTTTTCTCCGAATGGTGACGAGGAACCATGATTAGTCACCACTCATCACTTGGGGACACCTGCCAGGTGAGAGCCCAGTGTGGGGCAGATTTCAAAGCTGCTTTAGGACATTCCCTGGAACCTTAACCTTTCTTGAAGTGACTAAAATATTCCAGAGGCATATTTAGTGTCTTGCTTCTCCACGGCACTGCGTGACTCCCTGGGGCTCAGGAGCCTGACAAGCCACTCAGATGCCCCACTTAACTCCTGGAAATGATTGAGGCGGTGGGAAGAAGCCTGATGCATGCAGAGCTGAGAGCGTTTGGTTTCTGTGCCGAAGAGGGGGTGAGCGTAGATTCTTGGTGGTGCCCAGGGAAAACCGGCTGCCGTTTTCTGGTTAGTCTGCGATGCTATTGAAGACAGACTCTGCGCTTCCTTCCCTTTTGGGGCAAATGAAGGGACTTGGAACCCAGTTCGTATGGTCACCATCAGAGCTACTGGTAGCCTGTGCAGTGACTCTGAATTATCAGAAGGGACTGCTGTGGGCAGAAGCTGTCCTAAGGCACACTGCCTGGGGCAAGGCAGGTAAATTTGTAAAAATGGTGCCATTTCCTGTGGGCCAACGGGGTGGATGAAGCCCTGAGCAGTTGTGGGTGGCTTGACAGGTGGAGGGCAGGCTGGATTTCATCCTTCACTCCCTCCCTGGACCAGGAGGCCTTAAGAAGTGCACAAAAGGCACACCCATCACAGTGGTCCCAGTTTAAAAGGAGATTCCTTAAAAAACTAAAAATAGATTTGCCCGATGATCCAGCAACCCCACCCCAGGCATGTAGAGGAAACTCTAATTCAAAAAGATATATCCACCTCAATGTTCATAGTAGCACTATTTACAATAGCCAAGACATGGAAGCAACCTAAATGTACATTGACCGATGACTGGATAAAGAAAATGTGGTGTGTGTGTACACACACACACACACACACACACACACACACACACACACAATGGAATACTACACAGCCATAAAAAAGAATGAAGTAATGTCATTTGCGGCAACATGGATGGGCCTAGAGATTATCACACTAAGTGAAGTAAGTCAGGCAAAGAAAAGCAAATATCATGTGATATCACTTATATGTGGGATCTAAAATATGACACAAATGAACTTATTTATAAAACAGAAACAGACTTGCAGATACAGAGAAGAAACTTATGGTTCCCGGGGGGCAGGGGGCGGGGATGGAGAGTAGGGGAGAGGGGAGGGATAAATTGGGAGTTTGGGATTTGCAGATACTAATGACTTATATAAAATAGATAAACAACAAGATCCTACTGTATAGCACAGGGAAATAGATTCAATACCTTGTAATGGCCTCTAGTGAAAAAGAATATGAAAAGGAATATATATACATATATATATATATATATGTATGCATACATACACACACACACACAACTATATAACTGAATCACTATACTGTACACCAGAAACTAACACAACACTGTAAATCAACTATACTTAATTAAAAAAAAGATATATAAATTCATGGATAACTATTGCATTCTGTTTCGTAAGAACATTCCATCTTTAAGAGGTGGTTTTGGAGACAGAGCCCAGGAGAGGGGTAAGCTTTATCATCATTTTTCCTTGCCCTCACCAGCTGAAGATGGCCTGGGCTTCACCCAGCCGTTCTTGGCTTCCTTGACCCTGGTCCCAGTCTGGTGGTCGTGAAATTCTTAACCAACTTAGAGATAACCAGAGAAAGTCAGAGAGGGAACTTTAGAACTCCACCGAGGTATCCTTCGGAGCAAACCTGACATTCAGCTCGATGGACGAGACCAGTGGGGCATCGATGAGCTGAGCACCAATCCCGTCAACACACCTGCTATTTATTTACTCTGTGAGGGTGGGGTTGCCAGTGCGTTGCTGGTAGCTCATCATTATCGTCTTACGCATCATTTTACACAGTCGGTGCTCAGCCCTACTTCCTACCTTTTAAACAGGAAAATAAATGGAAACATAATGTGGGTTGTTTGTTTATTTTTTTAAGTTTGATGAGTTTCTGGTCATTTTTTTCGTCATGCTCTATTTTACTGGGAGGGTTATATTTTATAGCATAAACACCACCTGCTCTCTCAGTGTTTTGACGGGGAGACCCACTGATCAGGTACATGACATAGTTAAGAGTTTTCATCAAATATGTTGACATATCGTATCTTGTACTTTGTTCTAAACCTACAGTTTCCCACCAGGCTTGTAGCTATCATTAACTCCTAACCATTCAGTGTATCATTCATGCATAGCGTACACTGCCTTATGGGATAGTCTAGTCCAGCTGGGTGACTGTAAGTAACCTTGAGGGCTGCAGAGCAAGCCTCTGTGTCCTGCGCGGCCTCGCGCAGCTCTGAACACAGCACTGCACTGACGGGGGAGCAGAAGGGCCAGTGGAAGGGTTTGGGTTCAGCTGCACTTGGGTCCAAATCCGGCCTCATCTGCACACTAATTACGGGATCTCGACCAGCTTAACTTCTATGACTCTCAGCTCCCTCTTTGGTGAAGTGGGTTAACCATCCCCGCTTCATAGGTTTGTTATGGGATTAAATGAGATGAAATGGGTGGAAGAGGTGGCCCCATTCTAGATCTTATTGGTAAACACGGGCCCCTCCCTCCTCCTTCATTCTTCTTCCCACCACATTTGCCTGTGACTCTCTCTGGTTCCAGGAAGGAAGAGCATTTCTGCAAACATGTAGACCTAGACGGCCCGCGTGCAGTGGAAGATGAGGGAAAGGCTTCCTTCTGCCGGCCCCTTGTAGAGCCCTAACGAGGCTGCACTTTTATACCACAGCCTTCGGTGTCAAGAACGTTTGGTTTTTGCTGTGTGAAATCTGTTTCCACGTTGGTTGTAGGACATACGTTCGCTGTTCCCTGTGTAAGATTCGGGCGATATGTTTCTTGTAAAATGTAGCGCTGAGAAAACTTTGTTTACCCCGAGGAACTGGCAGTCTTCTCATTAGGGGCAGGATATAACTTACCTGCTCCCAGGGAGCTCAGAGTAAAAATCAGTGCTCAGCCACAGCCACTCAACTTCTTCTTAGTGGTCTTGGATATTCTGTTTCTCTCGACTTAAACCTAATTGTGTGTATGTGTAATGAAAAACATTTGTCTGACTTACCTGATCACATTTCGTTCATATTTCTATGTTTGTATTGCTCATATTGTTTTATGAAACAATCATCTTTCAGCACATAAGGAGGCTGGCCTGGGGTCACTAAGGGTGTGTTTTACAGATGCTTTAAACTCCACTATGAATAGAAAAAAATCACTTAAATTAATAGAATATTCTCTCCCTCCCTCCCTCCCTCTCTCTATGTATATATTTAGATACATATTAAAAATATATATTTAGAATAACACACACGGAGTTTTTTGGCTATAGCTCACATTATTTGGAAAAATAATTTTTAAACATCTTCAAGGAAAAAATGAAACTTGGCCGTCACAGTGAACAACAACCCCTCCCACAGCACGTGGGGCCAGCATGGTTTTAGAGAAGCCCCCGGTCAGGTAACTATTTCTTAAGTTTGACTCAAATCTGATCGTTGTTCTGCTGTGCATTTGTGAGAACATGAACACATGTAAACCATTTGAGGACATGTGTATTTAAGTTTGTTCTTGTAATAAGTCAGTCTGCTCTTGGACCCTTAAGACCTACAGCCAAATGACTTGAAGGGAACGTGCTGCGGGTTCAAGGTCTGACACCTGAGATTTTTATTCTTCCTTCAGCTTGGCTGTTTTGCTCCTTGGTACCGTGTTCTCTCCAGTTGCAAAACTTGGAACAGATGTCCACTTAACGATGAATCATTATGTCAGTGAAGTTCAAGGTTTTGCAAGGAGCATGGAAGAGAAAGGAGTTCAGCTCATCAAAGAGTCTCTTCTGAAAATTTCAGAGAAATGAGAGTCTTCAGTGTCCAAAATTTGGCTCTGATAACTCACTTTCCTTAAATCTGCCTCCTCCAGAGAGTGTGCTCTACATGTGGGGGTCAGAAGGATGAGGACATCATGGTTTACAAAGAGGAAGAGAGGCGGAGCCTGCACTGGGTTTCCTCGCCCAGCCTCTGCCCCGCTTCCTGTTGGCAACTGGGCTCCCAGTTCCCGTGGGGTCGTCTTTCCCCCAAACAAGCATCTCTGAGTTCACGTGTCTGAGCAGGTGGGGTCCCTTTCAAAGCGCCCCATTGATAGCGCGTTCTTTGCAATGCTTATAGTGATGCGAAGGCTTTGTATGCAGGGTGGATTTGAGGTGGTGGAAACAAACAAGCCACTCAGAGCCGTGTTCGGCGATTCAGGAGGGCAGCCAACCCGAGTCAGAACATTTTCATTTAAAAACAACGTGTGCAAAACACCAGGATGAGAAATAGCTACAAACTCATAGGAATGATTTCCTTCTGGAGCTTGGGAACTGACTCTTGGGAATTCCAGAAAGGCACGATGAGGGAACAAGGTCACCTTGCTAAAAGGGAAACGCTCGGCTGCACGAGTAAGATGGAGTGTAGTAAATAAGACGCAGAGTGGTGTCATTCTGCCCGTTGATAGCGCACCCAGCCCTGACTCTCAGTCCCCTGTCCCTTGCTCCGTTCCTGGCTGAGCAAAGCAAGCCTAAGAACAGATAGGTTGGCTCTGCGGCGGGAGCAGCATGCTGTCCCCAAGTGTCTCCTGCAGTGGCCCGGAGTCTTTTGGATCTTGAAGACTATTTCCTGATCAAGAATTCCCTTTTTAATGGATACCCCCCTAGGACACATTATAGCCTACGATATCCTAAGGTAGCGAATCTGCCTCCCCGGGGCAGGGCAGTGGCTCGGGAAGATGCTAGCAAGGGGAGGGAGTCCTGCACTGAGCAGTCCGCTCCATCCACCCACTGCCTACTTAACAATTACTGAAACTCCACCATGTCCCAAGCATTGCTCCTGGCACTGGGAGCACAAAGACCAAATGAGACGCAAGCCCTCGTGAAGCTTAATGTTTCCTGGGGTCTGACATTTAGAGTCCAGGTTGGGGGAAGTGAGAGATGGAGGCAGATGCAGAGGGAGCCCAGGTCACGGGCCCCCTCACGGGAGAAAGAGAAGGCTCTGGAGTCCCTGGGACGTATTTCTGTGTTTTGCTTTGAGTCCTACCTTGCACCTAATAGGAGTCTGCACAGGGACCCTCCTTTGCTGTGGAATGTTCTGGCTGCGGTGACGTGAAGGCAGGATTCTCCGGCCCACCTCTTGTGTCACCAGCACTGTGGTCCTGTTTGGGAAGGACACCTGATGAGTGAGGGTGGCAGAGGGGAAGACTTGACTTTGGCAGGGGCTTCCTCTTTGACGCGCAGACGCAGCTGCGGGGGCAGGCGACGCGCGGATGGAACATTCTCTCCGTGACCCACCTGTCCTTCCCTCCCCCGCCCCCCCACCCCCGGCAGCAGGCGAAATGCTTGCCTTCCCCTGAAGACGAGCTGTGAGCTTGCTTATTTTAAAAACTGCAACCTGTGAGGAGAGCGGGTGTTCTTTGACAGCGTGACATCATTGAAGCCTCTAGGTGTTGAGTCATCATTATTTTTAGGCAGCTCTATGCTTTTTTCGGTGGTTCTAAGAATAGCCCTTGTGTCTGGACTCTCCAGAAAGTCACCTCATTAGAGAGCCTGTCAGTGCTCCCTGGTGGGAATGGAATGCTCTCTCCATTTCCAGATCCAGGGTACACGGTTTGGAATTTTACCTCCCCGACATCCTGCCCTCTTGGGCTTTCCATCGTCAACGTGAGAGCTTTGCCGGGAAGGGTCACTTGGATTTGTTCAAACCTGTGTCAGACGTACTCGTTGTTGTAAACAGCAGCAGCATGAATAACAAGATAAAAAGCCTTCTTTCCTGTGAGCCCTGTAGCCCCATCGTCTTTGCTCAATCCGCGTTTGGTTTGTGACTACCTTTCACCAGTGACTTCTCCTGAATTTTTCAGCATTTCAAGAGCTATTTCTATGCCTTGTGTTTTACGGATGGAGCAACTTGGATCCCTCACACGACGATGTGGGGTAGGGGATGCTACTGTTGGCGTCTGTGCAGGAAGAACCAACTAAAAGAGGCCAAAATAAACATTGTTAGAGGCTGTTAAACTAAACAAGCGTATAAATTGTAAACCGTAACTGGAACTGGGTGGCAGGGCAATAAAACGGACTGAGCAAGACCAGCAGTGGGACTTCGTGGGTCAGTACAGAGGCCGGTCCTCCCGCACTGCCTGTCCAGAGCATATGCCCAAATAGGATCGCTGTACTTTATGGGACTCTCTGAAGCCCAGAAGAGCACTGACGGCTCGTCAGCTCAGCCAGCTGCTGTTCTGACTAAAGCATAAAGGGAAACAGCTGCTTGGAATAAAACGAGGTGGTTGTTTCATATTATATGAGCATGTACCTTTGTGTCTGGAGGGTGTCCCGAGACCAGTGTCGGAGTGTAGCTGACAGGACCGGTGCACGTGATGATGGGCTGGCTGCCGAGGGCAGGCTGGGAGGGCTGACCTGCGTTTTGAGCTTAGGCACCCTGACGGGGTTGGCTCTGCTTTGATCGTCTCAGAGCTCAGCCCTCCCCCCTGCACGGGTCACCCTGGCTCTAACGGGGGAAATGGTACATAGCATTGTGGTCAAGAGAGTAGGCCCTACGTCTGTCAGTCCAGAGCCAAAAGACAGTTCTACTGTTAACTCCTGCGGGACCATGGGCAGTTTATTTAAAAAATTTTTTTGTTTGCTTGTTTTTGGGGTGGGGGAGGTAATTGGGTTTATTTATTTATTTGATGGAGGTTCTGGGGAGTGAACCCAGGACCGCATGCATGCTAAGCATGTGCTCCACACTGAGCTCCACCCTCCCTTCTCCATGGGCAGTTTACTTCATCTTTCCAAACAGCAGTGTCTTCACAGCATCAAGGAAGAGTGTTTCCCTCCGAGGGCTGCTGGGAGGACACAAGTGATGTAACCCGGGGGCCTCGATCTCAGTAACTGCGAGCGTTGGCTGGTAATCCTCGTTTCCGCTCCGGGGTCTCATCTTCCGTGTCTCACACCACTTAAAACTGCTAGGACCCTGGCTTTCCTCGCCCGGGGTGGTTGTATGACTCACGAAAGAGCTGTGTACTGGCCGGCCCCTGTTGTCTGTCTTGCTCCCCTCAGAAGAGCTTCTAAGTCAAGATCGGGGGAGACCAGATGACTGCCTTTTGAAACCTGAACACATGGTTTATTCACAAGAACCAGCCCAGAGCAGAGCCCATTTGCTGTCTCCCCTGCATGAGGGGTCTGGGACGCCCACACCTTTCTCTTCTGCGCCCATCAGTGGCCAGTCCTTGCCTCATCCCCCTCACACGCACTAGAAAGCGTTATTTTCTTTAATGTTGAATGTAAAGTTGAGAAGACTAGATGTAGTCATTCGGAGATCCTATTTGTATACGTCGATGAGAAGCCTGGTGTGAATTGAACTTTATGCTGCCCTTTTAACACGTCCTTAGAAGGTTTCCAAAAAGACAAGTCACTTTTGCTTTCATGATTTTCTTTTCCATTTGGTCTATCTTTTCATCAGTTTCCAGAGTAAATCGAATTGGTCCACCAAGCCTTCTTTTTGAGCAATTAAAGTCATTTCAAGTTTTAATTTCAGGAAACAAAAGTCTGCTGAATACAAGACATTTGTCTCGGCTGGTGTTGCATCCTCGCTTGTAGCAAATTCTGAGTACAGGTCATTGCGACTGGCAATTTAAGTGGGCCCAGTTACTTTAGGAAGGGTTGACTTTACATTAGAAAGAGAAGGTAGATGAGAACAGAGCCTTTTACAGTCTGAATGTGATTTTTTTTTTCATATTCATTAAGTACTTCAAGAATTTTGCTTAGAAGATTCCTCACTTAATCCAAGCACATTTTTCTAAAGAAAATAGTCCAGGAAACATCGTAACGAAATAGATGAATGAAAAGTGTCATTTCTTTAGAAAAGAAGCATCATTATAAAGAGGATTTGGATTTGTATGAATGACTTTATTACACTTACAGAAGTGATTTGAAAAAAAAATAATTCTTTAGAAAATCCTAATTGGTGTAGACAGAATGATGGTTAAGGCTATTTATGGTAACCTTTTAAAATCGCCTTCGACCCCGGGTGATCATTCATGCAGTGCTAATTATTGCTTGGCACAAGGTGTGGGGATTTATATTCTGATCTATGCTGAAATGTCATCATTAATAAATAATGCTTTGCATCAGCGTCCTTAATTGTCAGGCATTTTTGTGGCCAGGAGTAGAAATAACCTGGGAGGCATGGAGCCTCCCATGGCCTGATGCAGTTCAGGGTTTCTCCCCTTTGACGCTGCTGCCGCTTGGGACTGCTGGTTCTTTGTTGTGGGGCTGCCTTGTGAATTGCAGAATGTTTCGCAGCGTCCTTGGACTCTACTCAGTACATGTTAGTAGTACCCATTGCTAGTTGTGACAACCAAAAATGTCCCCAGACATTGACAAATGTCTCCTGGGCGACAGAATCACCCTGGTGGAGAGGCGCTTGGTCTAGCTGATGGTTCCTCACCACGGATTAGAGGAGCTGCCGAGACATTTCTTTTGGGGGGCAATGAGGGTCACTAGGTTTATTTATTTATTTTGTTAATGGCGGTGCTGGGGATTGAACCCAGGACCTCGTACATGCTAAGCACACACTCTACCACTGAGCAGTACCCTCCCCACCGTAGACATTTCTTAATACCAATTCTAGGACCTCATCTTAATGGATAAGAACCTCCTGGGTGGGTCCCTGGAAGCCACACTTTAAAAACAAGTTATAATCTGCTTCTTTACATCTTATTCTGAATCCATTTCTTGCCTCCATTCCAACAAGGAGGCTGAAATTCTTCGTCTTCGCTTTATAAACCTCCTTTGGACAGTCTCTGGCTTGATGACATGAAGGGTCCCAAAAGGCAACCCTCTGAATAGCCTCCTTCCCCCCAAAATTGTTTACACTCTCCCAAGATTGCTCCTCCTTGCACCACAGGAGACCCGTTCATGAGCTGGCTTCACTGACACCACCCCCCCACCCTGTGGCCACCATCACTGCCCCACTCAGAACACCAGAAATTGGGCATTCAGGCCAGTGAATATTTTTGTATGAGAAAATTGGTTCACCGAGTTACTGTTGGATGAAGTGTCCATGTGCTTGGGCTCAACACTTTGATAATTTCGGTAGATGTTTGGTATCCAGGGAAGGACAGCCGTCTTCGTCAGGCGTGTAGTGTGAGTGGGGCTTGGGAAGGTGACGTGGGATAGCGGCTAATCAGCACACTGGTCAGTTGGAGGGAATTCTGAAGTCCTGAGGGTAAATTAATGACCTTTTGAGAATCACTTGAAAGTCTTGGGTCAGATTTTCACAGGTAGCCTGGTTACTAGTGCCATTTTGTGGTTGTACCCAGTGGTATGCTGAGGTGAGCAGCATTTAATGGCATGGCCTCAGACTGCTCATGGGCGCAGGTACACCATGGAAACGATCAAGTGCTATAAATCAGGTGTGTTTGCTTTCCTACGGTTCCCTATCGCTGCTGTAACAAATTACCACAAACGCACACCTTCTCTCTGTGTCTCCTATTCTTGCCGCTCTCCCTCTTTCATCATCAGACTTCCTTCTCTGATTCTGACCCTCCTGCCTCCCTCTTGTAAGTACTCTAGTGATTATACTGGGCCCGCTTGGATAATCCAAAATAATCTCCCCATCTTTAGATTCTTAACTTAATCACATCCGTGAAGTCCCTTCTCCCATGTAAGGTAACATAGCCACAGGTTTTAGGAATAGGACGTGAACAGCTCTGGTTGTAAGGGGTGGGGGTTGCGTTATTCTGTCTACCACACCCTGAAAGTCCCTTACTGGTGACTCGCAGAGAGTTCCTTTGGATTTGGGAGTAGAGACCAACCTGAGTATCATGCATGGACTGACACCCTCTTTCTTCCACATTTTCCTCCCATCCCGCAATTTCAGCTTTGTAAACAGGAACACGAAGAGCTGATGTTGTATTACTAATGATGATTATTGTTGTCAACCTAATTTTTAAAACGTATAGAAAGAAATTAGTTTTTTACCCAAATCCATCTGGAGAATGCTCATAATTTAGGACTTTCTTAATTGGTGAGCCAAGACGGGTTTTCCCCCCTAAAAGTAAAATAACAATTATGCTTAAAGATTCAGTGATACTTTTGTTCAGAATGTCACAAAAAGCATTCCTGGGTTTTCAGGTTTATACCAAATGAACTTTTTGACTATCGATAACAGCAGAATGACATATATATCCCACTTTCTTTTGAAATGACAAAATCAGATGATCCCTCCACTAAGTTGTTTATTATCACAAATAAAGATTTTTGTATGGCTGATGTCTTAACTGCATATCAGTTGCCTAATTATGATGCTAGTTCAGTCAGTGACCAGTGGCCAGGTGTGCTGGTAATTGGCTATTTTCTTGTTTCATGTACAGATACTGTGTCTAAAGATAGTCATGTCTTTACAGGAGGTGCACAACATAAATAGCATTAGGTGATACAGTTGGCACTCAAATCAGTTATGATGGTGAATCAGCTTTCATCAGCTGATACAAAGTCTAGTTAAAGTTTGTAAGTACAGCTTATAAACTATCTTGAAGAACTGTGTACAATTTACTGGTTGGAAAAGTGGGGTACAGGGTAACAGAATTTACTGGAAACCTCCTGTCTTAGTCACATCTTTGTCCCTGTGTTTGGTCTTCATATGTCTAATTTTGAATGAAATTGCCATGATTTTGATATATAAGCATACCGATGCAGCTTGTAATACAAAGTCAATAAATATCAGGGTTCTTCTTTCCTATTTTAATTGGAAATGGCAAAATAGTTCTGATACTGTAAAAGGAGAGATGCCTTCTAATGCCACTCATGCTTTTAATTGTCGGATTGAACACTGGGCTGGTGGAGCCAGTGGAAACTCCGGAGCGTGGGCTTTTTTTCCTTTCTGATTCTAACTTTTAAATAAACATTGGGTGAAAACTAAAGGAGGCCAGTTCATAAATGGTTGGTGGTTTTACTTACATGAGGACTTGAATGTGTGCCCTTCTTGTGGGTTTAGAGAACAGTCTTAATAATATCACATGAGTCCCTTTGATCATCCCTGGGAACAGATCTTCCTGAGGGGCTCGAACACCTGAGAGCCCCACGGAGGCACAGGAATCACTGCCAGCTTCGCGCTCGTTGAGTGCTGACCAGGACGAGGAGTTCGCTGTCTTAGATTGTTTTTCCTTGAGTGAATTTATTGAGGCCCGGTATGTAGTAAATAATAATTTTGGCATAAAGCAATTTTTTTTCCTCTAGAGATTTTCATTAGTGTTGAAAGCAAGTAGTTTATTTAATAGAAGGATCTTCCATAATATCTAAAATGCAACCAGGAAAGTAAAAGCATATACATATGCTTTTATATATTATAGTATGTATTATGCTATTATATAATAGATAAAGACATGTTACTAAAGTGCTTATAAAATATTATTAAATTTTTAATAAAATATTAAAATTTTATTAAAATATATAGAAGGGTATTATATAATATATTATGCTATGTATATATGTATACACAAAGCTGGTAAGACAATCAAAGATAAGAAAGTCATTTAGTTACTGCCTGAGCTTTCCAGCCGAAAGTTCCTCCAGGCGCACCGCCCCTTCCGTATTCTGCTTCTGCCTTCATCCATTCATTATTTACACCAGCCATATTCTTCTGTGCCAGAGATCATTTTCCTGACTGATGGCATCTGGGGCCCTCCATGCAAAAGTATTTTAAAAGGCTGTATCAGGGAAGATGATTTTTTTTTTCTTTTTCCTCCTCACTCAATTTTTAATAACCCTTCGACTCTGTAGCTAATAGCCTCCCTCAGTCCCCCCGCCTGCTGCTTCCCATTTGATGTTCTGGGAAGAGATGTGCTGGGAATTTGCTGTTGTCCATGTCTTTGAAGGCAGCAACCTGTTATTTCTCAGTCGGTATAAATAAAAGTGAAACCACACCTACCAGGTGACAGGGGTTGCACAAACAAACGCCCTGTGAGAAGGCAAATTTTAAACTGAACTAGGGGGACTAGGAGGATTGAATTAAACTGTAAATGTGAGCGCATTTTTCACTCTTACATTCTCTATATTTTTGTTTAATGGCGGGACCGGGGATTGAACCCAGGACCTTGTGCAGGCTAAGCATGTACTCTGCCACTGAGCTCTACCCTCCCCCTGTATTCTCGTCTCATGTCCCTTCTTTATTCTCCCTCTAAGCAATTTTATCCAAGTCTCATTGCCATCTACACCCTAATTAACAACCGCAGATATTCTATCCCTGATCTAAACCGCTTCTCTGAGCTGGGCACCTGGCATCTCCTCCTGATGACTCACGATGTGGAAACTGCACATTCACAACTAAACTCTCGCTCTTTCCCCTTAACGAGGTCCCCATCCACCGTTCCCTGTGTTCCTGAACCGAACCTCCCTGCACCCAGTTCTTCAGATCAGAAGCTCTCCTCGCTTTCACCCTCAGCATCGTTAGCTCATCCTGGTGGTCTTACCTCCTAGGCTTCTCTCCTATTTGATTGTTTTCTCTTATCCGTGGTCCAAGCTGCAGGCGCCCCTCACCTGGACCATTACAGGTGCTTCTCTCTCCCATGGCTTCCCTCTGGTCACTCTTCAATCCATGTCTCTTTGTAGACTGAATCTTTGTAGTTTTTTATTTCAGAGCTCAAATCTGATATGTGTAAACCAACCAAAGTCTCCCCATCCCTTTGAGGATAAAGAGGTGATTCTTTAATTCCTAGTCTTAGCCTGGTGCTCAAGGCCCACCCACCTCACAGCTTTTCCCTCACATTGCAAGCCCCCAGGGGTCTCTGCCTCCAGCCACATCCACTCTCTTTTCTTTCAATCTGCAAGCACTGTCCTGTCCCCAGGGCCTTTGCACGTGCCGTTGCCTCCCTCTGCTAGCATCTGTCAGACACCCCCATGCTTACTCCCCCTGACCAGCCCCAGACCTCATTCATTTCTCTGTTATACACCTTCAGAGTGTGTTGTTTCTTTCCTTCAGAGTGCTTATCTCATTATGAATGATATACATCCATTTCTGTAGTTGGTAACTAAAATCTAGGGTTGGCAAGAGCAGGAACCCGTCTGCTTTGCTTGCTGTTCTCCAGCATTGAACATGGTGCCTGGATTTTACATTTGTTGAAGAAATAAATGTGTGATGCCTTTTATATAAAATTTATATATATATAGTTATACATATATAACCATGTATTTACATATAGTTATATATAAAACTCTTTATGTACATATATTTAGTTACACGTATGTATGGTTATATATGAATTCCTCTAGATCCTGCTTGTACTGTTAGAGACATTTCACGTGGCACTGATCTATTTCTCCCAGAAATTAAAACTTTGATTACTCTCAAGGTAGTATTTTCCTTTTGCGGTGTAGTCACTGCGGAAACTCTTGACGAGCTTGCTGCTGTCTGCAAAGGACGGTACTTGAGTTACTGCACTTGACCCTAACAGCAAAGGTGTGAGTTACCTGTGGAGTGCTGCAGTAATTTGCCAGGATTCACACGGATCTAGCATAATCAGAGCTTGAACCGTGCCTTTTAGCTCCAAGTCCAGATGCCTCTGTGGTGCTAAGTTGCTCCATAAGTGGCAGGTTCGGCGTGTCCCCGTAGAAGTGTTTTTGCAGGTCTGTGCATTTGCAGTCTGCACGCAGTGTTCCCCTGTACCGAACAGGATGCTTTAGGTGCAGCCCCATAGTGGGCGCTGGTTTCCTTTGTCTTATCATCATATTTTCTCACTGCACTCACACTGTGGTTCGCTTTTTAAAGTAAATCTAAATCTAATTTATACTGTATTTCAGGATTTTACTCAATTGGCTGCCTGATGTCGTCTCTGAGCCTGGGGCCATCTGCCTCTACTTTCTAAATGTTTATGTTTTTATTTCCATTGAGAGGTGACATCTTGGCCACATGAATCTAACTCCTCTTGTTCCTGATAGTAAAGATGCGATAAGGTATGTGTTACATGATGGAAGAGAAGGGAAAGAAAACCCCACCTGTAAAAGATTTCCGCACGTTTTGAGAGGAAAGCGGGTGGAGGAAGGGCGCCCGGGTTAGCAGAATGGGGGGAGCTGTCAGCTCAGGTGCCTGCAGAGGGGAGAGCCTATAAAACAAACGGGCCTGTGGAACTTCTGAGCGTGCCGGGCTCTGGAACGCCAGCACGGGGCAGGGAGTAGGTGGGCTGCACGGCTGGAAAGGGGGACGGAGTGGAAGTTTAACCATTCTCCCCCGTCCTGGGCCCTGAGCATCCACAGCTGGGTGGTTACTTTCCAGGCCAGAGATTGAAGAGTCTCTGGAAATTCTAAGCCATTGTCCCCGAGAAGATCACGGCAGATCACTTACCTAGTCATTCTGTCAGCAGATAATTACTGAGCTCCAGCTACGTTCTCGTCATTGTTCAAGGCGCTGTGAACAAGACAGATAAACCGCACCATCTCATGGAGCCTATCTCCCCATGGAGAGAGGGAGAGAGAGGCAATTAATACATAGAGAAATAAACAGCAACTAAGACAGCCAAATAAAACACTAATAAAATCAATAAAAGGGGAAAAGAAAAAGGAAAGAATCTGATTTTCAAGGGGGATGAACGCCACGAGGTGACACGGTGTCACCTTGCAAAATTATCGTCTTTGATGACAAGGGCGTAAGTCACTCCCAGGATCCCTTCCCCTTCCCCGCAGCGGACCTCAGCTTTCGTCTCATTGGCCAGCACTCCTGGATGCAAAGGAGGCGGGGGAAGCAAGCGCCTATCCCAGAGGCACGGGGTGGCCACGCCCTCGCTGGAGTCATCCTGCAGCTGGACTGGGTTCAGAGTAAACTGGGGTTCTTTTTTGTCAAGGGAGGTAAACGGACTGACTTCTGTGGAATCTACTGACAGCGCCTGCCACAAACTTGTATTTGGATTGCCTACAATTTTGAATCGTCCATTTGTTGGTTTCTCCAATTTCTCTTTAAAATCCAGAGCCTACTCTTATCACATGGTCAGTGCAGATCTGTTGCTTTCAAGGCCAGCTAACGCGGGAGCTGGGTCAAGGAAGCAGGATTCAGTAAGCTTGCAGGGAGCCCTTTGTTACAGTCCCCTGATGTGTGAGTGATCATTTATGTTTATCTGGTCCTGAGAAGCACCAAGCCCTTGGGAAATAACTTAATGAAATATAATTATTAGTATTTATTGAGCTCTTATTCTGTGCCTGGCACTATTTTCATTATTTTACATGTATGAACTCACTTAACTTTAATAGTAACAGTGCAGTGCGGGAGGTACTGCCATCAAGGCTCACTTACCAACGTGGAATTGAGGCACAGGTTCAGTAACTAGTTCAAGGTCATGTACGGATGTGGACGGAGAGAATCTGGCCCTAACGCCAGTACGCATAACCGCTAAACTGAGGTGCTGAGCGGGGATAAGTAGCGATCCTGCGGATTGCCAGGTGAACATAGCCTGCTCCCTCCCTGAACACCTGGCTCGGGCCAGGGAAGGATGCAGAGAGTGAGGCAGATGTCACCAATCTAAGGGATTCCGTCTAGACAGGTCAGCTCATGAGGAAGAACGCGACAAGGCGGTGCAGGTGCAGGCAGGATCTCGCGTCCAGCTCAGGTCAGAAAAGAGGCACCGACAGGGGGATCGGTAAACTGGGTCCAGGAGAAAGGCGGGCTGCTTGCTGACTTGTCTTATGCCCTTTGCTTGTGAGACCGGACAGCAGAGTGGGGAGAAGGGAGGACCCCGGAGCCGGGCTGCTGGGAGGTGAGTCCCGGTTCTTCCCCTCGGGGCTGTGTGGCCCCCGGCAAGTTGCTGAAGCTTCTGTTTCTGTGTCAAGTGAGTGTGATGTTAATGTTCCCACCTACCTGATAGAACTGTCTGAGGTTAAACGAGCTCATAAAATAAGCCCTTCAGGCAGCACCTCGCAGTGAGTTCATTCGGTACAGGTCTGTGTCAGTGTTGAGAACAAAAGAAGTGAATCCAGGTTCCAGCAGAGTGAGAGGCAGGGCTGAGGGGGTGGTGGTGCTGAGTGGTTAGCACACAGGCCCTGGCACCAGACTTTGGCTCCTTAACTGTCTGTGTCATCTGGGACCACCTCACCTTGTTGTGCCTTCACGTCCTCCTCTGTAAAATAAAGAAGACAGGAGTGCTCACCTCAAGCAAGCAGGGAGAGGAGTGAGTTAATGAGTGTCAGCTGCTTCGAAGAGGGCCTGGACCACGGGAAGGACTGGACATCATTCCTACCGTATAATCGAATTCTGCCTTCAGTGATTGGAGAACAGAAGTTCAGTCCAATCTCAAAAATCAACCGAAGAGGTGGCAAAAGTCATAGCCCTTTGACAAAAGGATTTTAAATAGGGTCACTCAGCACAGTAATAACAATGAAGTGATTGGCCCCCGCAATTTGCACACAGGTGGGTACAAACTGTATAAAGAAGGGAAAGCCCGTGTGCAGATTCCTGAGGAAGGGCTGGCCTTGTCCCTTAGCTGATGGCCCCAGTGCACACAGGGCAGAGGACAGGGCTGGGCCAGGGTGTGGTAAGGACACCAGACCTTCAGTAGGTAGGAAAGGCCCTTTTTGTCTTTCGTCCTCTCTGTGGTGCTTTTTTCCCTCCTCCATCCCTTACCAAGTTGATAAGCATAAAACATAAAGACCACAGGACTGGTAGTCTGGAGACCTGGGTTGTAGTCCTGGTCTGCCATCACCAATAGTGTGACCCTGGAGAAGCCACTTGATCTCTTGGGACCTTCGTCTCCTCATCTGGAAACAAGATCAAATTAAAAAAATTTTTGAAGACCTTTCCTAGGCTGATCCTGGGAATTCCCTTAAGCTACCCAGCAATCTTGGACTTCCTGGAATGAAATGAGGAAACCATATGGTCTACGGCAAAGGCTAAAGCACACTCCTTCAGCAAGGCACCAGATACCCCAGATGAAACATCTGGAGAGCCCCTGGAGCAAAGGCCCCCCCGGCCCTCTGGCCTGGCAGCCGTGTGAAGACAGCCCGCGGCAAGTCTGCGTGGTCCTCAGTAGCACACACCTAACCCGGAGCTGTCTGTCCAGACCCGGTCATCATTTCCTGTGAAAAATGCCCCAGAGAGCCTCGGGCATCCCCTTCCCCTCCTCATCCGTACCTCGTCAGTCATACTGCACTAGCTTTCCTGTTATTCATCAAGTTTTAAAATTAGCTTCTTAATCCCTTTAATATTTTCAACTTCTCTGCCTTGAGATAGGCACCCAGCCTGCACTGGGTTTTCTGCAGCCTTGTTAGCAGCTTATAAATGCCAAGAATAGGTTGTACCCATAACCCCTGGCTTCTTCCCTAAATTGTGATTCACTCACTGCTCTTATTTTTGTTCTTGGTGAAATAAACCTGAATTTTCTGAAATAAGTTTGGCTTTGAAATTCCGTGGACCACTTTTGATCGCCCTAAAACATGTCCTCTTTTGTTAGTTTCAGCATCCTTTGGCGACGAGGCTTTGACTCAGTTTCCTTTCCTTTTACTCACTTTTCTTTCTTCTTGGCTCCCTATCCATGTCCTGCTGTTAGCTCTCACCTCTTCTTTCTAAATGTTCTTCCTCGGAAACTGTGTCTGCTAACAGCTTCCTATCCCCCTTGAGCAGATGACTTCCAAGTCTTATATTTTGATATTTAGATTTTTTTTATCAGCTAGTTACTCCTATCATTCACTAGACATTTATTGAACACCTTGAATGGTGTACTGTGCTGGTGCTAAGGATGTAAAAATGGGTGACTTTCTCTACTTCCAGCAATTGATTAGAGTCTAATTGAAGTGACAGAAACACAGTCTGAGAAAGCCAACTCAATATGACAAGTGCTAAGATAGAATATTCAAAGAAAACAAACTGCTTTTGGAACGTTGGAGAAGTGAGTAACTAAATCTTTGAGGGCTATCAGAGAAAGGCTGCCCAGATGAGAGGGCATGGGTGGTGGGTCTTGAAGTTTGAGTAGGAGTTTGGGAGCTGTGACATCTCTGAACTTCCTTCTGTTGTAGTTGCGTTGATGTTCTGCTGTTGTCTCAAACTCAGCATGTCAGAAGTCAAATTCTCTGTCTTACTCCCTAAATTTTATCACCCACCTGACTTTCATATTTCATTATTTCCCCGATCATCTAGGAATACATTTTAGGGATGATGTCTCTTTTCTCTCTGTTGCCCTGTTGTCAGTTCAGTCTGCCTGAGGTTGCTTTCCCCATTTCATCTGTCTTTTAAATCATTGCCGTATCAATCTTTCATGACCACCAGTTTGATTTCTGTCACTCACCTATTCAAAAATAATGGCAAACTGACATTCGCTCAGTGCTTAGTTTGTGAAGTATTTTATCTCATTTAATTATCAAAACAATCTTGTGAAATAAATGGGCTTTTCTGAATCTCTCTTAAATTTAGAATCCAGGACTCTGTGGGCTCCTGGAAAGCAGAGATGACTTTCTGTTCATCTCAGCATCCTCAGTGCCTGCCACGCTGCTGGCTCATAAATGAGGTCCAATAAGTATTGTATATGTGTTTTGTTTATTCCTTCCCAGTGTCTGCGCATCTTTATGTGCTCAGTAAAAACTATTTTACCAGAAGACGTTGAAATTGGGTCATAAAAAAGACGGTTTCCCCCCCCGCTCCAGGGCTGACGCTGTTTCCGCACACTGCTCAGCCACCGGAGAACCTCCTCCTGGTGCTGTAACGACCACGGTTTCAGAACTCTTGCACCTCAGGCTCCCTGATAGATTCTTAACACTCAGCGCTGTGTAGACAGAACCACTCCTTGTAAAGAGCTTTCCTTAAATCATGCAGCCAAAGGCCCCCTGTAACACAGTAGTTTGTTTATATCATTCTTCATATCAGATGCAATTTAATGGCCTTGCGTGTCTTTCTGTGATGCTATATGATATTTTAAACCTGGGGAGTCTATTTCAATACTCCAGCCTTTCACGTTTGTTTAAAAATGCTTTGGCGGGGGCGGGGGAGGGGGGGTTGTCCTGATGGTTTATAATCTGTCCTCTTTATTTGCATATCTTGTCTCCTGAATTTACAAGAAAACTGGTTGTAGAAGCAATAACAAAAAAAGCATTTAAAGTATTAATAAAGTAAAATAATTTTTTAAATTAAAAACTGTTATTGAAGTATAGTTGATTTTACACTGTTATGTTCATTTCTGGTGTACAGCATAGAAAGTAAAATCCTTTCAATCTGAATCTGTAAGGATTTGACATTTTTACACCTGGCCGCTCAGAGTAGCCAGGGACTTGCCGCTTTCCTGGTACGGACTAATTTGCATAAAAAGAGGAAATGACTTTTTGCGGTTTTGATTGTTCTTATGAAACCATAGAACGTAATCTATCCTGCCTTTGAAAAGGCAGTTTGCTGACATGAAGCATACGGTGAACCAAAAAACCAAAAACCCATTCAGCAACATGCTTGACTTCACAATCACAATTTATGTCGCTTCTCAGCCAAGATGCTTTGAGTGCCCTGGGCTTTCGTTCCAAGAGCCTCTGCTGCCATCTGCTGGTGGGTGTGATTCAGCAGCAAACTGTTCAATGGAGAATGGACAACAGGATCCCCATACGATGTTATTTTCAGGGAAAAAAATCACTTTATAATTTTATTACATTTTAAAAAATAGAAGTGAGTACTAAGGTGAGATTTGGTTACAGGTAGACGACTTAGAACAAATGCCTTTTTTATAGACTCTTGGGCATAAATATGAAATAAAACAGGGATTTATTCCCTGGGTCCCTGGAAAAGTCTTATCTTTTCTTCCGTATGGAAAACGCACTTCTGTTCGTGAAGTCAGGCTGTAGGAAGCGGGGGTAGATGTGGAGTGAAGGAGGCTCCCAAAGCAGGGGGCTGTGTGTGGGTGAGGGGGTGCTGGGCTGGTCAGTGGCAGGAGCGACAGTGCTAGGTGTTTGCAGATGGGCAGGGAAGGCCTTCTGAACTGCATCAGAATCCCCTGGGAGGCTTGTTCAAGTGACGATTACTGGGTCTCTTACAGTGATGCACCGGGAAGCATTTAAGAACTGATTCATGGGGACAAAAGACTCAATTGCTGATGTCCACAGTGTGGGAGCTCCCACCCGAGTCACTAAATGTGGGGTCAGGAAGAGATGCACTGAAGGGTCCCTTAGGGAGCAGTCCCCCCACCTGCCTATACTCATACACCTGCGCCTGAAAATAACCTGGAGAACATGAGAGATAATAGCAAAATGTGGTTATTTTGTTAGGAAGCATTGAATTTCGACTATTTATTATTTCCATTTTAAATATAATTTATTTACTTAAAAGTTTATATGATTTAAAGTTTAGCAATGGCTGTGTGTAACAATCAGCTTGTAGGATTCCTGGAAGTTGAGCAGTCCGTTCTCCAGTGTGGATAGGAGCTGGCTGCAGCACACAGCTGGCCCCACCCCTGGAGTGTGGGGTGGGTTTTGTGGGTCCGGGTGGGGTCGGAGAATCTGCATCTCTGACATTCGTAAGTGATGCTGACGCAGCCGTTCCACGGTTCATACTGAGAACTGCTGTGTTAGAATGGAACACTGGAGAGCGTCTGGGAGCATCCTTTAGTTTGGATGGGTAAGGGAGGGTCTGCGAGAGGGCAGCTGAGCCCTGAACCCCGAGGAATCTGCCGCCTCGGAGAAGCTGGGATCGGGAGCACCAGGTAGGACTCGCCTTGGGAGGAACATGGTCACCTCCTCCGTGTGACAGCTGGGAAGGCCACGTGGGATCCAGAGGCAGGCATTTGTCAGGGGTGGGTGAGGGCGAGCCGGTCCCTGCGTGGTGGATGCTGGCTTCTCCACGTGGGCGGGGCAGGCACAGCGGCCTGTGAGCTGGGCAAGGGCGTTGTGCATTTGAGACGCCTGTTTGTGAAATAGTCATTCTGGAGTGGGAGAAAAAGAAATATTCTAAGGACGCATATGTCGAAATGCTGGGTGATGTTAAACGGGCAATTGAGATTTTTGGGTTATGAATGCAAAGTGAGAGCAGTTGGTGAGGTTTCGTCATTCTCTCCAGTAACACTGGTTCACAGGAGGTGAACGACTGGGGAGCCCGAGGCTGGTCAGCTTAGAATGGTGGAGAAGGATCCGTGCAGTCACTGAGGGTGTTGGCAAGGCACTGACGACGATAGAGGGGTTTGAAGCAGAAACAAGGACGATAAGGATCACGGTAATAAATTGTCCGACAGATCGCTGATGTCAGATGACGTGCAGAAGAGTGGGACTCACGGGAGAGCGTGTGGGATGTGAGCTTCAGATCATTCATTTAGCAGCTGCGTGGCCCAGGCACAGCAGAATCTCCCTGAACCTCAGTCTCCTCGTCAGGGAAATGGGTCTGGTAGTTTCCTCCATGTGGTGTTGTAAGAGTGAATCGTGTATGTAAATCACCGGGCCTGGTGCCTGGCTCTTCAGAAATGGCACCTTTATTCTAGTATCGATGTTAAACCTTTCACACACATACTTAGGAAGGAGTTCAGCTTGTTTCTCTGAAATACACCACCCCAAGTGATATTGAATATGTGGGATTATGACAATCACATATATATATGTATGTGTATATAAAGAATCAGAGAAAATTGGTTGCGTCTATCTTTTACCCCAGCTCCTGTGATTGTCAGGGGAACAACAGAGCCTTCAGAAAATGGCCAGAAAAATTAACGGCCACCAAATGGGAGATTCTTTCCCCGCAGCACTTATCATAAATGCACAGCTTCCTTCTCTCTGTCCGAATTGCTGCATCCCTCCGATGGTTTTCCAGAGCTGAATTTTAATCTGCGTTCATTTGCATACCCTTCATCAACTTGTTTCTCTCTGTTGCCTTTTTAATCAAGAGGCTTAGAAACAAATCACAGATCTTAAAAGGAGGAATCGTGGCTGAGAGCTCTTGGAGCTGAGATATGCAAATTGAACCAACCGTGAGATAGCGCTTTTCTCTCTCTGACGGGCAAAGCGAGTGAAAAGAAAATGATGGCACTCAACAGGGGAGAACGTGCAGGGAATTCGTGCTTGAAGACTGTAAATCGGTACCTTCTTTCTGAAAAACCATTTGGTGATACATGAAGAGTCATCAAAAGGCCCATGTATTTTAAAGTAGCCATTCCCCTCCGAGCATATATTCCGAGAGAATGGTAAAACAGTATTGGACAAAAATGTAGGAATAAATGTATTCATTACAGTGGAAATAGCAAAATAAATAACGGGGAGATAAACCAAAGTTGAGGGGAATGGTTTTTAAGTGATGGCATATCCGGACAATGGTAAATGCTGTAAGATTGAATTCAAAAAATGCAAGAAACAACGCTGAAGTCTGGCCTGATCCCTGTTCCATAAATAATAAGCACAGAACATTTTTTTAAAATAAACCTGTCACATTAACCATTGTCATTTCAGTGCAGTAGAAAATCAGGTGATTTTCATTTTGTCCCCTTTTTTTAAAGCCTCTGTACATTTTGCAAGTACTTTACAATAACAATATATTATTTCATATTAAAAATAAAACATTGAAAGATATTAAACTTATTGAGAAGAAGGGACAAGGCTGGACCCTTCCATTTTTTGACCCCTTCTGTGCTTCCAGCCGTCCAATTTCTGTCTTCCCTCCTCTGCTGAAATTGCTCTTTTAGAGATGACTGGTGCCTTCAATTGTCAACCCCACAGGTGTCTCCTCAGCCCTCAGTTTATTTAATTTCTCAACATGCCTTACACAATTGATCTCCCTTTACTCATTTTTAATACTAGCTTGATTTAGAGGTTATTCACATACAGTAAAGTTCACCCTTTTAAAATACACAATAGCTCCTTTGTTCTTGAAAGACCCTTCTTCTTACATTGCTGTGTCTGGACACTACTCTGCCATCATTTTGGTCATTGGGCGCCATCTGTGTGCTGGGTACTAGTCCCCCTAACTTTACTCTGCTGTCCCTTTTTAGTCTCCTTTGCCAGGTCCTCCTTCTCTGCCCAGCTCTCAAATATCAGCATCCTGAAAGCTCTGTTCTCTCGCTCAGCATTGTGCCCACTAGCCTGTCTGCGAAGATGCCCAGTTCACCTGAGCTGGGGTATCTCCCTCACCCCCTCACCCACATGTGCCGTTAATGCCTGAGAGCTCGCACATCCTCAGCTGGACTCCTCTTTCCCCATCCTTGGCCGTCCAGCTTCATTCCGGCACTTGCTTCTGTGTTTCTGTCCTGATTAATGGTGTCCCAGTCTTGCAGGTCAACCGCCACAGAAGTTCTGGGGACGCGTTTGATTCTGTTTTCTTTTATTACCACTCTGTCTACTTGAAGTATCTTGATTCTGTGTCGTTCAAGACATTGCTGTAAGCAGTGCCATGGTTTTTCCCTCATTGTCTCGGCTCCTCTCCTATGGACAGGGCAGTTGTCTTTGGACTTCTGTCTCTATCTTCCACCCTGTTGTCAGAGCCATCTTCCTAATGATTGCCCTGGTTAGGTCCCCTCTCTGCTCCAAACCCTTTCTACAGAAGAAAGCTCAGACTCCTTGGCTCAATAATCAAAGACATGCATGACCTGGCCTCAAATGATGCTTCCGAGCCTGCACACCACTGGAGAGCCCTGTGACTCTCCTCCGGTCCAGCCGGACTGGAGAATTCAGGATGCCTGAGCACACCCCCTTCACTTATCCATCATGCTGCTCTTATTTCCATCATTCACTTTCTCCTCCATTCCTACTCCTTAAACTATGGGCCATTTTCCAAGACCAGTTCAAATGATGCAGCTTCCGGGAAGTCCTCTGCCACGTCTCTGACTATGAGTGACCTTTCCCACCTTTGCACTCCCATAGCTATTTGTCTGGAAACTTTGAGCGCTCACCACATCCTATAAGGACTTTGTGATTTGGCCATTTGTGTCTGTCTCCCACTTAGGCTAATGGCAGCCACTAGGCCTCCTTTATCTTTGTATAATTCATGATACTTACATGGGGCGCGATGCAGAAAGGGCACTTAATAATTATATTTAGCAGTGAAAAGGAATTCAACACCCTGGTAGTATCATTTCTAATTTGGCTTCTGATACACAAGGTTCAGAGCCCTCACTGATTGGCGGATTACCGCCACCTCCTTCTTACTCTTTAATATCCCTAAATGCTTTTAGATCTAAACAAGCACTTAATTCCTCATTCTGAGGGCCACGTGGCTGGCTTCGTGGTCTTGATATCAATATCAAACTGATGGGGGATAAAAAAACCTCTTGGTCTGGTCACCAAGCTTTGCCTCAGTCCATTCCTGATTCCAGTCTAAATGTGATGGAAACATTAAAGGAAGCCTCACTTATACTGTGCTGGGGGTTAATCTGCCCGATTTGGTGCATGGATGTAATTCGGAGCCGTGTGCCCTGCTCTGTAACCACAAAGAGGCTTCATCTCCCAGGGTCCTCACATGGTAGCATCCTCCGCAGGTGACAAAGAGAGTGGGGTCAACTCTGATCCAGAAGATCCTTCAACCCATAGTAAACCTCGTATTCTTAAGGTCATATGCTCTTAAAGATTTTTTATAATCTCAAAATTAAAAAAAAAACCTTCATACCTATGAAATTGCACTCATACTGTTAATCCGTCCCAATGATTCCCTTCAATGGTCCCTTCCAATTAAGCTACTCCACAAGTCACAAGAGGACTTTAAACTGCCCTACGAAGCTGGAGGGAAATTTCCACCTAAATATCTTAGCAGAAAATCTATCTTTTAATAGAAACTTCCCACATTTCCTGGTTTAATTAGCCTAATTAATATATTTAAATACTGACTAGTGATTACCTTATTTCCAGGATGTAGTCTGTTCTCTAAAAGATACACAAACCCTTCTGCTCTTCTTTTATTTTTATTCAGTTTGTCTCCAAGAGTCTTTGATCAAATACTACCTCTATCCTCCTGGGGGGCATTTTTTATAAATCCAAGTATAAGTTTTTGTTTTTCTTTTTCTACTTAAATATTCTGCCAGTATCAGTGAAAAGCGCCTTCCTTTAGCAGAACTTAAATCTGTAACGCTACCCAGTTTATTCATTGCATCTCAGCAGAGCAGCCGTTTTGGTTAAAGAGAAAGAATTATTTCTCTTATGAAGAAAAAAGATTAAGAGTAAGCATAAGAACACAAAATTAAGAGATAGCATAATAATTGATTCTTGGCTCAGTTGGCTCTAAGTTAATTCTAAATTTGAAAAGCAATGTGCAGAATTAAGTAGAACGTATAACTTTATGAACCTCTCTGGATAACTGTGTAGGCTAAATTTAAATCAAGGGGATGGATTATAATATCAGCTAGGGATGGAGCAGGGTCGGTAGTTGACCACAAGAAGCCAAGTGTCTTTCCCATTCTATGAGCTCTTAAAATGCCATAGATAATAAAAGAATAACCATGAGGACACCCAACAGGGAGCCTAAATAAGAGGCTTTATTGGCCAGCAAAGTCACAGAGCACTGTACCCCTGTCTTGCATTACAGGCTGTTCCTTTTTGTTTTATTGTAGATGAAATCAAATCTGCCCAACAACATATAGGTACTTTCTGCTTTTATTTATTTATTTATTTATTTATTTATTTATTTATTTATTGCCACGTACCTGTATGAGGTGTCTCTGTGAACTGGACTCCTCGAGGTACTTCATATAAATGGCTCAAAGTACCTCATATAAGTGGAATCTCATGGTATTTGTCCTTTTCTGTCTGGCTTTTTTCACTGAGCATAATGTTCTCAAGGTCCATCCATGTTGTAGCCTGTGTCAGAATTTCCTTCTTTTTAAGGCTGGATAATCTTCCATTGCACGCATGCACCACATTTTGTTTACCTAATCGTCCATCCTTAATGGAAAATATTGTAAGTGGTCATCCCAGGAATCATAGGCCCTTCTCAGTGTTTGATATTTGAAGTATGTGTCTTCAGAAGGCCGGCATATTTGTCCCAGGTTCCACGCTAAGGAACGGAGTAGGTGACGAACAAACTTAGCCCTGCCAAACCCCTAGTTCTGTGAGTTCCCCCTGCTCTCGGCTTCCAGCACACACTGGCCACCTTTCGGTTATTGTAAGGATGACAAACATCTTGGATACAAAAGAACTTGAAAGCCCAGAATTGACAAATAGCTTAAGATCATACCATCCTGGTTAACATTGCATATTTTCCAAATAATGTGATGAATTACTGTGCTGTTGAATTGTTCAAAGATTTGCTCTGTGAGGTAGGATTTTTTTTCACAAAGTAAGAAAATAGTATTTCCTACAGGCTGTTTTTATGACTCTGTTGCGTGTCTGGAACCTCACCACTGCTGGGCACTCAGGAAATGTTTGGACACTCAAGTAACAGGCAACAGATGCCCATTGGAAGCCTGTTCTATTTCTCAGGCATGCCTTTTTGCCTGGTGGCCAGCAGGGGGAGACATACCACATGCTGTGGACAAGTTTCACCAAATCCTCTTCTGCTTTTTCCCAATGTCCTGGTCAACCTCAAATATGCCTTTGAGAATGGGGTCTAGTATTGATCTAGTTCTCATCAACTGATAGCCCAAAACTTTGGTCAAAAAATAATTTATGAACTTGTACATGGAGAAAATTTTTAAGGATGTCCGAGAGAGAAAAATGTTGGCATGATGCCTGACATGTGACAGGCTCTCTACGTGTGGAGAAACAATGAACGAATGGACTGTGCATTTGAGAGCCTATTCTAGGATGAAGTGATGCTGGGGAAAATGGTCTAGTACTTTCATGGGTGCACACGGCAGTCCACATGGTTTGTCCTGGTGGAATGGAAGTGCAGAGTCTGGCTGAGGGCATCTTCAGTGTGTGCCATGGAATTTAATTGAACACATAAATTGAACTACTGCCAACATTGATTAAATCATGTTTGAAGCCCATGAAACAATTAATAAACCTTCGAGAGGTGAATAATAGTGTAAGAACAAACTCAGTGTTAAATTTATTTTTTAATTGAAGTACAGTCGGTTACAATGTGTCAATCTCTGGTGTACAGCACTGTGTCCCAGTCATGCATATACATGTATATATTTGTTTTCATGTTTTTAGTGTTAATTTCTGATTTCATTCTGTAACCCTTCTGTACCTGCGGACTATGATTTTTAGTGATGGCATTTCTGTTGGCTCATAGAATTGTGTACAAAAGAAAGTTATTCTGTAGGACTCAGGAGTTAGATGAGAACCTTGAAAAATCACTTTATTCCCTTTCTTTATATAGAATTCCTCATATTTATTTTTTCCCTTTCACAGATTTATTTTTATGTAAATTGCTTAAGTATATCAATAGGCAATGTTGTCTGGTGTTGACTTAGTAAGTTTTGTACCAGAAGTCTTGTTACAGACAATTAAACTAATGTGTGAATTCCTCGTATTTATGTACAATGTTCCTAAAGATTCCAAAACCACTTCTTCATTCAAATAAATCAGCATATCTGGGATCTATTTTATTAGCATAATTTAAAAGGCATCTGAGTGGCAAATGAGCTTGGTTTGGATTTTCACAGTTTGATATATCCTCTGAAATTCACAGAACCTGGAATGTTTCCCAGAACCCGGGATTTTCCGCAATGATTGGCCGTTTCTTATCCTCTCGACTCCCTGCATGCAAAGCAGTGAGTAGGAGCGAACGTGATACAGGCATCCTTTTGAGGAAAGCATTTCCCTCAGCCAGCTCTCTCCTGCTGGAAAAAAAACAATAACAAAACGGAGAAATGTCATTTTCCTGCCACTCCCCTAGCCAGTCTTTTTCACATTCCTTGTTACCTGGTTATTCAAAGTGGCTGAATAACTCAGTCGCTGGAGCACTGGGATGGAGGGGCCAAGGAGCTGGGTTCCTTCTCCACGTGGGCTGGCAGCTCTGCTCTGTGTAGCCTGCAGGAACAGTGCCTTCATCTTGATCGCTGCCTGGGAGATCTAGTGGTAGCATTCAGCATCAATCTGTCACCATTCCTGGAAACAGGATGTATTCACATTGTACACGCTTCCCTCCCAGCATGAATCTTCTGTACGGGAAGGGCAGCACATCCAGCTTTTTTTTTTTTTTTTTTTTACAGTAGAGGGAGGCGAGGCTAAATGCTTAGCTAATTAGTCACCAGCTTCTGTGGCAGGACAAAGAGAACCCGGGTTGCAGTTTGAGCAGCTTGCCAGCTGGTACCATCTACACCAGGTTGCCAGAGGAGCCTGCAGACATCCCAGCTGTTTGGCCTCGTAGCGGAGGCTGTAAACATGTAAACAGGTACCCGGGCAAAATACTGTCGAGCGGAGCGGTGAGCGCTGCCCGCCGGGAAGTCACGGGAACGTGGTCAGGCCGCTTTGAAAAGCTACCTCTTCGAGGTATCTGACAGAGGCCGCCGAGGAAACAGATCTGTGGTTCTAGAAGGACTCTGACCAGAAAACCTTCAGAAGTTGCTTTATAAACAGCCATCCTCCTGCGAGAATAATCATGGATTTTGAAAATATCAATCTCAACATACTGATGACTTTGAAAAAAATCAGAGCGGCTCTTGCCAGATGGGCGATTTCAGGGTTGGCTTGTACAATTCCACTTTAACATCCAATTTCTTATTTTGTTCCTCCTCCTTCAGGCACAGTTTCTGTTTTCATGTGGTGCTCCGTCAGTCTTTTTTTCTGTTTTCTCTCTCTTGGGGCACATCCTTTTGGTGTGTCTGCATCTCCTTTGGTGTCCTGGGGTACAACACAGCCTCAGTCCCGGGTCCAGGAGCTCAGACTTGGGGGTTTTAGAGTCAATTTGGAGGGCTCTGACGATTGTGACAGTGACGATTCAGTGACCCCGTTTGGGGGTATTTGTTTCTGAACCCTCAGCACCTAACTGTATGCCTCGTTTCCAACTGCAACCCTGTAATGGTTATTTTAGAGAAACCATCAGCTCCTTGTCTAGTTTTTTGAAATATGAAAATAATAGGACTAATGCATAAAATGTCAGAGATGAAAAATGCTGTTATTTACCCTGGAAGTTCTTCCATCATCTGTAGCCAAGTCATTCAAGGAAGTAGCCTTTATAAGTGGAAACTGTGTCTTTCGAAGTGTTCACGGCCAATGTTACGTTTTAAAGCAAAGGGCGCTGAAACGTGTTTCTCTCTGCAAGTCATTTATTTGTAAGAGTTAAAAGAAAGAGCTGACAGAAACATTTGCTTTAAATTGTCCTAAAACTCAAACAGCTGTCCTTGGTCTCCTGTCAAAATCATGACTGCCAAGAGTTTAAATGATCAGTGTGGACTGAATGAAAGGGTTATTGCTTTGATAAATACATTTGAAGCCTAAAAAAGAAATGAAAATAGACCAAGAAATATCTACTAGAATTTAATGAGATTTGGAGGAATGACTTTGAGAAAATTAGATAACATAGATATATTTTTCACATAGAGTCTGCCTAGAAACCCATTCATCCAAATTGCCCAAGCCAGTTAGAAGATGGTAGCGTGAATCTTTGCAGATGACAGTTTATCGACATGTCATCTTTTATTGCAAAAAGATTTGCATTCAGCTATTGCTTAATCTTTGCAATATACTCAGGAGACCACAATTCTTCAAAGAAAGAATTGCTCAGAATTTGGGAGAGTGCTTTTAACCTGGTGTGTAGAGGAGGAAATAAGAAATATGGTACAGACTTATGTGGGATACTAGCTTTTTCCACAGATTTGCATGGGGAAGCTGATGGAGAATGTGGTAAGCAGTCTGCTTGGTGTCTTGTAATTTCAGATTTCCTGGATCCCACCCTCCATTTAACCACAGGGTTAGCTTTTGTCTACTTCAGCAACATTTAGCATCCAATTACACGTGTGTTTTACATTTAGAAGGGAATTGGCAGATACAAAATCAGTATCTTTGTTACATACCAAAGAACTCCATTTCTAAGGTGTATGGAAGGTTTGCTTGTTTTGTGGGTTCTGTTATTTTTCTAGAATAATTTTTATTTTTACCCCACATTTAAGAATTGTATATATAGCTAGTAAGGTACACTGGACGTGGCTGGAGGGTGAATGTTAGAAGCAGAGTGTCAGGAACAGCTTGAATAGGAACAGAAATAGCCCTCAGCACTTATTCTGCCTACAACAGATTTGCCTGTGGAGCACCTTAGATACAAATCTTTGGCAGTTATGAAATTATAAAGATTAATATTTCAAGCCAGCATGGTCTGTGATCAAAAGAGTAATCATTTCCCTCTCTCAGACTGTTACCGAGCCCAAGATCACACTGCTCCCCGCACGACAGGCCAGTGCAATCCAGAGCCGAGACGTTGGGGCAGGGAATAGTGACTTTATTCAGAAAGCTGGCAGCCCGGGAAGATGGTGGACTAGCGTCCCAAAGAACTACCTTACCAAGTTAGAATTCAGGCTCCTTTTATACTAAAAGAGGAGGGAGTGTGGTTGGTTTTTGCAAACTTGGTTGCAGACTCCTTGGTTGTCTACCGTGATCAGGTCACGATGTTCCTGTAGACCTCCAGCAAGAAAGACAAATGTTGCTCTCTGTTCTGCAACTTTTTATCTCTATATGGGTGGAAAAGTGTTATACCCTTAAAGGTCAGCACCTTGAGAGTGGGTTACTCTGTATATTTCAGACTATAGGCAGCATTCTTAACTTGTAGCAAAAGCAGTTAAAGCAAAAGAAACAGATCCAATATGGAGTCAGGTTTGTTCTTCCCTATTACAAAATCACCTCTTCTAAGCTGACACCACTCTCTCCCTCCACCTCCTGGAAATACAAAGGAGAAGTACCCTGAGAAGCCCAGAACACCTGCTCTCTCTAGGGACCATTGTCATGGGAGTTGGTTTGTAAAACATTTTGTGTGTGTGTAAAACTTTTGTTATTGTTAATAACTCACTTTGTGTGGCGATCTACTGTAAACAGTGTGGGAGCAGGTAAGGGTAGGAAGGAATGAAGAACGAGGTTCACCCTTTGTCGGCACATCCCCCTAACCTGAATCCAGCCAGTAGGTCTCAGAAAACGGAAACATCAAGAGGCCAAGAACTGCCCCCACAGTCCGGGGCTTGCAGAATTATTTTTTTATCAAAGGTAGCAACCGAGTATTTGTGTACACAGAACACACACACTCACACACATACACACTTATCTAGACAGACAACACACACACACTTTTTTTTTTTTTTAATACCACATGGTAAGGGCTTGGTGACCATATGCCGATTACTAAGCTGAATCTAGCTCTTTTAGGTTTCTGTTTCTTGTACTTAAATTTCTGCTACTTAAGCTTTTCAGGTGCACGTATTCTTTTTTAAATTAAATTGTATTGAGTTACAATCAGTTTACAATGTTGTGTCAGGTGCACACATTCTTAATATTTTAGTGGCGACATTACCTGTTTCCCCAAATGACAAGCAATGTTTTGTAAAAACTGTCTGACGTGTTTATTTCTGTACACGTACCTCTGCACACATCCTCAGACACACTGTGTTGAAGGTTCCGTTGTCCCAGCTTTACGTGGGCTTTCCATCCAGCCCTGCCTTAGCCCTCCTTCCTCAGTGTGCAGTGGACCCTCGACTCCGCTTTCTGCAAACGTCTGCTTCTAGGAGCTTGAAGGGACGTGTTAGGGGAGCACCACCTGGTCTCCACCTCATTGTGAAGGCAGGAGCTCGGGCATCTTACTTCTCTGGGGCTCTCCTGGGAGTGGAGGGGAGACACCTGATTTTTACGCTTAGAATTTTCACTGTCCAATGAGTCACACTATTATTTAGAATTAAAATAGTCTGCCATATAACTAAAGATGTGCCAACGGTTGTGAAGGATTTGGAAAGCTTCAGGGACTAGCAGATACACACTACTGTATATAAAATAGATAAACAACAAGGTCTTACTGTATAGCACAAGGAACTAATGATATTCAGTATCTTATAATTTAACCTATAGTAAAAATAATGTATATGTAAAACTGAATCACTATGCTGTACGTCAGAAACCAATACAACATTGTAAATTGACTGTACTTCAAAAAATAAAAAAGAAAGAAAGCTTCAGAGAAATGCTAGGGTAGCAATGGAGTTAACACCAGCTTGTACAGTCCCCAGGCTACCTGGAAACAAACCTGAGTATGTTCTAACTGGGGCGGCGGCCATGGAGGGGTGGGTGGGGAACGTCAGAGGTTAGCCTCCTTCGTTATACAGAGAAAAGTCAAGCAGGCAGGCTTTCCCTGGGGAAGGGTTGGAGGGATATTTTGCTGTGCTTGTTTCCCCTCTCCACTTAATACCTTGATGACTAGAGCTCTGTGGGGAAGGCACCCAAATCACAACCCTCTTCCCAAAATGGCAGCCGTACAGAGCCCCTCGAGGGTGCTGACAATGGCCCTGTGGTAAGGATGGGCAAAGAGTCCCCAGAATGAAGCAGAAAGAGACAAGACTCTGGGCTGATTCCTGCCCAAGTTGGAAGGACAGAAGAGGAAAGGTGATTCTGGGGCCATGAGGTTCTGATTGGAACCTGGGGGCAAACCTGTGCTCTGGGGAAGGGTTCAACCCCACTGCGGACATCAGACTCCCCAGCTGAGTCTGATTTAACTCCAGGAAACGGGGCTGTGTTTTGTACCTTCGATTGTCCTGGGCTGGTGGTTCTCCTAATTCAGCGTATGTAAGAATCACTAGGAAATGTGTTAAAAAGCAGAGTCCTGTGTCCTTTTCTTTTTCTTTTCCTTTTTGTTAGCTTTCTTATTTTTTTTTTAATTTTATATTTTTTGATTGAAGTACAGTCAGTTTACAATATTGCATCAGTTTCTGGTGTACAGCATAACGTTTCATTCAGACATACACATACACATATTCCTTTTCATACTCTTTTTCATTATAGGGTGACTACAAAATATTGAATCTAGTTCCCTGTGCTATTCAGTATAACCTTGTTGTTTAGCTATTTTGTATATAGTATTTAGTATCTGCAATCTCCAACTCCCAATTTATTCTTTTCTAATAGAAAAAGGTTTTTGTAGACTTGAGTTTGACTTAGTATTTTTAACAACATGCTGCTTAAATGAATACAACACAAAACAAAATAGGCACAAATTCCTGTACATACTGCTTTCATGTAACACCAAAACAGATCTACAATTGCAAATATAATAAAAGCTAAAACACACACTTGTAAAACACTGATTAATTTACTGTGAGCGGTGACACCCTTTGCTAAAGTGCAGGGAGCGCATTGTGGATGGGGTGCTGGCTGCTGTGGGCAAGTGCTTGTGAGCTTGGCATGCCTGGCGTTCTCGAGGACTTTCTCTACTGGAAGTTGTGCAAACCGTGATTTGTGCAGTGGGCTGTGGTTTATACTAGCTATGGGTACATCCCCTGTTACGTTGGACTCTGTTTCTTTTCTCATCATTCTCTGAGATTTACAGTAGTAGCGCTTGTCAACCTCGCAGACATAAAGATAAAAGTACGTGTGGGCATTGCCAACTCTGACACACCATGCTCAACTCGACCCAGAGTATGTCCGTGTTATGTTAAGGCTCTCATCTGGATGAAATCATCACAGTAAACATTCTCATAGCAGTAGTCCTGGACCACTATGACTACATCTTTGAAAATCCATTCATTCACCACAGTTTGGAAACACTGGTCTCTAAGGAACTGAGTTTAATATATGCGTTGTTTTTCTCATGTTGCGTTTATTACAAATGCAATAAACATTCTCTATAGACATTTTAGAAAATTGAGACAATTCCAAGGAAGAAAATAAACATTGTTTGTAATGCCATCACAGAGAGAAAAACACCATTAACATTTAAATATCTATTCTTTTTCGATGCAAACACATATGTAGGTGTATTGCATATGTATATGCATTTATATATGCATATATGTATTTGTATATGTATTGCATATGTGTGTGTGTGTGTATACGTAGTTGTATACCCCATTTAAGAAATTTTTTTTCACTTAGCAAAACGTTGAAGGCAGCTTTCCAAATTGCTAAGAATTCTTCTACAGTAACCTTTTGATTGTCTCCAGTTTGTCAATTCTGGGTGTCTGTCATAATGCACTTAGCATGTCGCCTGCTCTGAGTGTTTAGATTGTCCCAGCTCTCTGCTGTCATAAACTATGCTGTGGTAACTGTTCTTGTTCCTAACTTTGGGGGCACAGAGATGAAGCTATTTACTCGTAGGATACTTCCTGGTATTAAAACTTCTGTATCAGAGAGAATGCAACATTTAACGATTTTTGCACGTGCTAATTTTCTGAATCAAACAAGTTAAAATAAATAGAGGTGGCGGTGACAGCTCACAGCTGGATGAGGGTGCATGGCTTAGGTGATCGTCAAACCCTGCTTGTTCATTATTGGCTACTTTGGGATACAGAGAGCTGACTTAAAGTGAAAAGTTTGTAGTATTATAGAATATGAATTTGTTTGCCTGTAAAGGGTCTATTATTATTTTAAATGAATGAATATATTTTTTTTTCTTAAACATTTTCTTGGAAATAATTATAGACTCATAAGAAGTTGCGAAAATAGCACGGAGAGGTCCCGTGCACTCCTTCTTCCAGCGTTCCCCAAGGGGAACATCTTGTTTAACTATAGCACAATATCGAAACCAAGAAATTGACACTGGGATTATACTATTAAATAGATTACAGAGTTTACTCATATCTCACCAGTTCTTACATAACTCACTCTGTGTGCATGTGTGACTGTTTGTGTGTGTCTGTGTGTGCATGAAATTTTATCACATGTGGAGATGTGTGTACCCACCATGGTCCCCATAGAGACCTGTTCCATTCCTGCAAGGAAACTGCCTGGGGTGATCCTTTCTAGTCTCCCCCCAACACCCCCCTAGCCCCTGGCGACCACTGATCTGCTTCCCATCTCTACAGTTTCCTCGGTTTTAGACTTGTTACGTAAATGGAGTCACCCCAGGGCATTTGCTGTTAAACACGGTAGCTTTAGCGTACCTAGAAAGAGCATCCTAGGTGACTGTTTACTGTTTGACTGTTAAGGTGGCTGTAATGGGTATCAGAAAGGAGAGATACCTCTTTGAAGTCATTAAAACAAGCAAAAATTTCTGGAAGACAGAGAAGTATTCTGTTCACTGTAGTATCTCTAGTCTCATGAATGATATACATTATATGGGACAGCCTATGTGGAGTAACAACTGACCAGTCAGAAGAGACACCGGCTGTAAATTATCAGCACGGCCGTGCTGGTGGACACGACTGCATCTCAGCCCTGCCCAGTGCGTAGGGCTGTGCCAGGCAGGTGGTAAGTGGGCCTTAGTCAGCTCAGGATGCTGTAACAAAAATACCATGTGCTGGGTGGCGTAAACAGCAAACATTTACTTCTCACCATTTTGGAGGCTAGGAGGCCCAAGGTCAAGGTGCTGGCAGACCCAGTAGTCTGGTGAGGCCCCACATCCCGGTTTACAGACGGCCGTGTTCTCACTGCATCTTCACATGGTGGAGAGCAGGGAGAGGAAGTAAGCTCGAGTCTCTCCTTATACGGCCACTTACCCCACTCATGAGGGTTCCACCCTCATGACCTGATTACCCAACAAAGACCCTACCGCCTAATGGCAGCCCTTTGGGGTTAGGTGTCAAAGTATGAACCAGTGAGGGGGTGCAAACACTGAGTTCAAGGTGCCCAATAAATGTCTTTTGAATAAATGAGGTGTATCCACTCTGCTTTATGGTTCCTCTGGCCCTCGTTCCGGAGTCTGCAGCTCCTCTGTGACGTTCTCACAGCTAAGCAAGAGTGGACTGTGGAGCTTTCAGAGTTCTGAGCACCATCCTAACGAACCCTGGGGCAGCAACCCTGAGTGTTATGCGCTGGAATAAAGAAATTCCAGTCTGTGCTCGCTCCTCCTGCTTCCATGGGCCTTACACTCAGTCTTTTCTTATCAATTAAAAGGGATTTGAGAATTATGGCCAATATCCAGACAAGAAAAATAGGGCAAGAATGTGGAATTCAATCAGGGAACAGAGACGTTCGCTGAATCCAGTCGACGGGTAAAAGACATTTGCTGCCAAGTTGGTTTTAAAGGTGCAGAATTTCCTCCACCTAAATTAGGTGATAAAGCTTGGATATTAACTTATGATAAAAATTAGGTGAAGGTGCAACTTGAAATATAATTCTAGGAAATGTGTGACATGCAGAGCTGTGAAATTAAACTCCAGTTGAGCAGAAGGTCCCTGCTGACATAGCGTGCGGAACTCAACACTTATAAAGGGATCAGCTCATTCACCTGGAGTCTGGGGAGATTCAGCTTTGAAAAACATGGTGCCCAGATCTGGAGTTTTGATGTTGAATTTGGCAGATAAATAAGTGTGTCCTGAGTCTTTGGCCAGGGGAGCAGGGCACCCCGATAACGTAGGTGTTTCCTCTTGAATTAGAAAAATGACTTTACAACCATGGAAGATGTGAAAGGAAGCCAACGGATGATCAAATGAGCCAAATGTACACAACCCTGTGTACGTTTAGGAATACGTCTTGTCACCGTTAATTTTACTTGTGGTTATTTGTTATTAAACAGTCTGAAGACAGTCTGACCTATTAGGGTACCTGAACACATTAGAGTAGCCTTGAGTTTTTCCTTTGGTAAGTGTAGTTAATATTAGATGTGTCGGTTTATTTTGAGAAGAGTGAAAGAATTTGGTTACAGTTGTAAATTGATTTGGAATATTTAAGAGATGGTGTTGACACAGCTGATCATCCTTTCCTCGCTGGAACATTTTCTTCACCAAGTTCTTGGGACGCTGTCTCACTCATGGCCTCTTCTTGCTCCTTTGCTAATGCCTCTTCCTTGCCCCAACCTCAAGCTGAAGTGCCCAGGGCTCAGCCTTGAACCCTCTTGCCTCTGTCCGTGCCCTCATGGTTTTAAACACCACAGATAGAGTGATGACTCCAGGATACACATATCCCGCCTGGATCTCTGCCCGAACTTTTGACCTGAATCTTCATCTGACTTGAATCTTCATCTGCTCCTTTTGACCTCCCTCCGGGACATCAAAGCCTCTCAGAATTTACCCGTCTGAAGCCAGACTCATGGTGTGCCCCTACCCCCACTCCCTCACCACCTCGGCGTCTTGCTTTTCTCAAGTCTGCCCCATCTCAGGAAGTAGCAAATCTTACCTCTAGTTACTCAGACCAAAAGGTCTTGTCGTCATCCAGGACTCTTCCCTTCTTCTTGCAAGAGACATCCAATCGATTAATAAATTCATTTAGTGCATCTTCAGAATAAATAATCCCTATTGCTTTCACCATCTCCATTGCTTCCCCGCCGGTCAGACCAGGCCACCACCGCCTCCCACCTGGATCACTACCATAGCCCATTAACCAGCCTCCCTTCTCTGCCCTGACCGCCACACAGCAGCGAGAACCCTCCACTGGCTCCCAACTCACTGAGGATAAAACCTGAAGACCTTACAGTAGCCTGCAAGCCCCCATGTGATCTATTTATAAAGAAGATACAAAAGGAAAAGAAAAGTGGAGGGCGTGAGTCCAAGTATCGCTGCCTCTCAGTAAGGGAAGGGCTTCCATTTATCTGTTTAGATTCTGAAGCGTCGCTCACATGCAGGCCGTGTCTCTCATTAGAAATCTCCAGAGTCCGAATGTCCTGACTTTGGGCCTAGTTTTTCATCCACCGGACGCTGTTCAGTAATTACAGCACTCCATGCTTTTATTCCGCTAGCAAGCCCAGCCAGATCTGAAACAAGTAAGTCAGCGCCGTGGAGCTGGCACAGGCAGCAACGAGAAGTGGCACAGGCAGCAACGAGAAGTAGCTCAGGGCTGACTCAGCACATTGAGTTTACCAAATCGTAGGAGCTCCACTGACGTCCCTCCGAGAAGACCTGCGTCGAAAGACCTTATTTCAGCACCTTTTTTTGTCTAGATTTACTGCCGCTAAAGAACAGAGTTCTTTAATTCTAGGCTCAGCACCTGTCAAGGACTTAAATCCAATCACTGCTCAAGACAGCACAATATCACTTCCTGACCGAGCAAGAGAAGCATTTGCTATTGTTAGAACAGTGCGTTCTTTTGAACAGACCCTGCTGGGCGTTGTCACAAAGCATGAGCCATGGAAGGTTGACGGGGAGCTCAGCTTTCAAGCCAGTCATCCTTCACGTGGCTGGAGCCTTCAGAGCTGAAGTCACAGGCCTAAGGACATACGTCTCCGCAGCATTCAGACACGTTCTCTTGCCTGGCAAAGACATGGAGCAGGGTTTTGGGGGGAGAGTATAGCTCAGTGGTAGCGTGCATGTTTCCCACACAGGAGGTCCTGGGTTCAATCCCCAGTACCTCCACCAAAAACTAAATAAATACACCTAGTTACCCCCCGCAAAACCCAAAAATAAATGAAACCAAGGGAAAAAAAAGAAACAGAGCAGGATTTGTTGGTATTGATGTCAAAGGTTCTGATTTGCTCCAATGGTCCGCTGGGAGTGTTGGTGCCTCTGGAGGTGGCAGGCGGGGTCGGGAGGAGGGGGAAGCAGCGCCACCTGTAGGCTGACACACAGAGTGCAGGTGGGAGAGGAAATGGCAGGACAACTAAGGGGACTGGCGTTCTGTAGAGAAGCCAGCAGGCAGCTCAGGTCAGAAGTCGGAGCCTAGGTAAATGAATACTACAGGAGGGGCAACCAGTTATGCTTGTTTATTCCCTGGGCAGCACGGGCCAGAGTTCAAGGATTTCTGCTAAATAAGGCAGTCGATTCCTTTGTGGGAGGTTAGATAATGGTGCACACTGACACCATCATCCCTAAGAAAGGGCCCTCGGCTTGCCATCTCCTTGGGGCAGGAGAGTTGACAGAAAAGGTCCTAGCTGTCGTCTTTACTGAACACGTACTACATGCCACTGTCTGTGCCGAGCGCTTCATTTCATCTCAGGGACTTCGTACAGCACCAGGAGTGGGCAGTGTCATCACCCCCAAGTCTCACGTGTAAATACTGAGGTTCAGACAAGTGAAATAACGTTCCCATCACTGGTTTGAGCCTTGGCTTTAAGTGTGTGGACGTCAGCTCCCAAACCCCCACACTTAAACAGTGTACTAAACTTTGACAAGACAGAAACAGATTGGGAAGAACTTGCAGGTCATCTGGTTCTGTTTTCAGATTCCAGTCTGTGGATTCCTTCAGGCCGACAGCGAAATTCTTGATGGTCTGTTGCAAAATTAGAAAAGTTAGGCCGATGTTACAAAATCTAATGTAACCAAATTTACTTAACTTAGAGAAGTTTTTATTCTGACGTTGTGTCATTCTTTCCTTGTAGGTCCCTGGAAATGGACTGGTCTTTAATGAAAAGATCTTAATAATGGTAGGGTTTTTGTTAATGTGCTTAGAAACACAAAAACTTGGCAACTCCCATGTTGCCACCTACCATGTTTTTTTCAGTTGTATAGGTCTGAGAAATCCAAAGTTCATGGGACCACTGACCCAGCTATAATCACCCTGTTCAGCAGTTCTCCACAACATCCCTAAAAGATGGCCAAGTCGGTTTTGTTTTTAAGATTTCCAATGATGGTTTACTGCTTTTTTTTTTTTTTTTGCCGAGTCCATTCTCTGTTGTGAGAAAGTTCTTCCTTTCATTGAATTGCATTTATCTTTATCTGATTAATGGAACAACAAAGATCAAGAGTATGCCACTAGACTTGAAAGCCACGTGTGAAGGCAGACACCATGTGCAGTTCCTTCCTTCCACGGTCAGGAATTATTCTCTTTATTTGCTTGCTTGCTGTCTTCCCCACCCTGCATTAAGTGTCCTCTTCATTAGGGCAGAGACCTCTTCCCCGGCACCTAGGACAGGGCCTGGCACAGAATAAGTGGCCAAACAATATTCATAAAATGAGTACTTTGTAAATACAGACATTCAATAAATATTGGCTCAGTTTAGAAAGGCTAATTCATCTTCTGCTTGACGGCACTTTGAATATTTGAAGTCAGCTCTCATGTCCCCAGTAAGTATTCTTGCTTTTCCTGCACTAAGAACCAGCAGTCCCTTGAGATGCTTCCCCTGTGATGGGGTTTCAGACTTGCCGTATTTGCCTTTGCACACACTCCAGAGCATGAACGGAATTCCTAAAGCATCGCCCTATAACTGAAGACAAGACACCATGAGACCTGGCCACAGCTGGTTCCAGGGGGGTCTGTTTGCTCTCCGAGTCTCACAACATGGCTTCAGTCTACATTTGTAAAGTCACAGCATATAGTCACCCATTAAGCTTGTGATTGATAACATCGCCTACGTCTTGGGAAAGTGACTTTCTCCGTTCTCGAGTCTCTGTTGCATTTATGCTTGTTGGGCAAAATCTTCACCATTTGGCAAAACTTAACATTTATGCCCTTTGCATTTCATCTTAATTTTTGACCTATTGTTCAGCCTATTCAGAGCTTTTCATCTTGATTTTTTTCTTTCATTCACTCCTTCAACCAGTAATTACTGAGAATCTACTGCATGTCAGGCCCCATCTTCAAAGCCTGCCTCCCCTCTGCCTCGCCAGTGAACCCAGTACACACACTTCCTGATTTGCCATCGCCCTGACCCGCTACAGTCCTCTGGGTTGACATCTTCCAATAACCCATGCTCTTGTGATTGCTAGTTCAACCAGCTGGGGATCCTCCAACTTCCACTGTCACCCTGCCCTCGCTGGACCTGAGGGTGGAGTAAGAGACTTGTCCATGGTTGTGTTAGCTCTTGCTCTCAAGATTTGAGCTGTGGCCTTGGGAACAGAGCAGCTTGCCCAGGAGAGGAGGAGACAGATGACGACGAACTGTACTGTTCACAGCCTCCTGAGCAGAGACGCTCGCCTTACGCACACAGGCTTAAAGCAGAGTCAGGCCCTGTCACCCTGCCCAGATGCTCTGGACTGAGTGCATCACTGTTCTGGCCCCGCCCTTGCCCTGCCTTTCCTGACGATCTGCTGCAGTGAAGCTGCCACACTTTTGGAGAGCTTGTCATGTGCCAGACCCTTTCCTTTCATCACCTTAGTTGACCCTCACCACAGCCCCATGAAGTATAGGTACTGTGATCATCACCATTTCCCAAAAAAGGAAACCAAGGCTCGGAGCAGTGATGTAACCCAGCCAAGGACCCGAGTCGGCGATTTGGAGCTGGAGCGTGTGCCCGATTCCCTGGACACACCACCGCCCCCTTGGACCCGGGAGCCGTGCGCTCAGGACCTGGCCTCGGCCTCGCCTTCCTTCACCCAGGGCTGCCCTGAGACACGTCCCCCTGCCGTTCTTTTGGCTGCTGTGACGTGCAAGTCCTCTCCTGGGTGCTTCATATGCATTTCCTCACTCAGCCTCCTGCAGGGGAGCTCTTTTTTTTAAATTAAAGTATATTTGATTTCCAATGTTGTGTTAGTTTCTGGTGTGCAGCATAGTGATTCAGTCATATATGTATATTCTTTCTCATATTCTTTTTCATTGTAGGTTATTATAAGGTTATTATAAGGTATTGAACATAGTTCCCTGTGTTATACAGAAGGGCCTTGTGCTTTATCTGTTTTATATGTAGTAGTTTGTATCTGCTAATCCCAAACTCCCTAGTTCATCCCTTCCTCCCTTTCCCCACCCCCAGCAACCATAGTTTGTTTTCTATGTCTGTGGGTCTGTTTTGCAAATAAGTTCATTTGTATCATATTTTAGATTCCACATAGAAGTGACATCATTTATTTGTCTTTCCGTGTCTGACTTCACTTGGTATGATCATCTCCAGGTGCACTCGTGTTGCTGCCAGTGGCATTATGTCATTCCTACACGGGAGCTCGTGTTTTGCGTGTCAGGAAATGGAGAGGGAGTCATTTTCCCAAGATCAGTATACGCTCACTCTCACTCCTCTGGGTCCCAGTTTTCCTCTCTGTTCATCGGCCTCCGTCTTAGTCCTCTATATGAAGTTATTCCCAGAACTCTTCCCGTGGCATCCCCCATCTCGCAATCCTAACAGACACGGGGTTAACGTGACTCAGCTGGACTTCCACGGAGCAGTGAAAGTCCGCGGTAATCATACTTGTTTGCTTGACTTTTAACTGTAGCAGGTCAGTCACTGGTGGAAATGCATTGTGAAAACAATTAAAAAGAAGATAGGAAAGTTCCAAATGTCACATTCCACGGAGAGCCTACCTGTAGCTGTATTTTAAGCAAAGCAAAGTGAAACACAGCTTGGTTTTCTCTGTGGAGAGGCTCAGCCCTGGGTTTGGAATCTGTATGTATCCTCAAAGGGCCAGGAGTGCAGTGGGAACATTATCTTGCTCATGTGGTGTGTCTGACGCTCCATGTGTCAGTGATTTATTGACTGTTAACAATTTTGGCAAAGTTGTCAAGCGGGACTTACAAGGATTTCGCAACGTTCCCGAATCAGTGGCACAGAATTTACCTCTCCTCCCAACGACCCTGGCTCTCCTCGAGATTCTTCCTCTTCGAGGAGATCATGCTCTGATATCACCTGCCTCGAAAAGCCCCTCTGGTTCTCCTGTGATTGTATTTTCAGCTCTCTTGCTTGGAACGTCAAGCAAACATTTCATGTCTAAATATTTTAGCCAGAATTAGTTCCAAGAGAGAGGTCTGATCACTCTTCGGTCTTTCTACATCTCGAAGAATGATGTTGCCTGTTCATTTCTCTTTGTTCTTGTCACTTCATAAGGCATGGAATCATCCCTGAGGCGGGTGTTGGACAGAATGATGTTTTATTATGTGATGGAGGAATTTTGCCAGCATCCCTTCCGCCTCCATTCCAAAATCGTCTGACACGGTAGTGACAGAGGCTCTTGGACAATCTCGGTAGCCACTTGAAACATCGCTCCATCAGAACCTGGCAACCTCACTGAAGGCATGACCCTGGGTCTCAGTGGAGATAATGGGTGGGGGATGAGGGGTGAGCCCTGAGCAGGCTTCTTGCACTTTATTTTCCTTGTATTCACAAGCCACATAGAATCACCAGCTCCACAACCGCCTTAGAGCAGAGCAGCAAACACTCCCTGTGCCCCTGCAGAGGACTAAGCCCCGGGCTACATACTGAAGTCCAGAGACGAAGGCCCCGGAGGAGCTGATGACAGACCAGCAGGGAGGCTGGTCCCCACGCAGGTAATTTTAGTGTCACCCGTACTGCGAGAGGCAGACAGGCCAGGTGCTGCGGGAGTGTTGAGGAGGGGCGGGAGGGTTGAGGAACCCTTCCTGAAGGAGATCATTCCTGAGTTGAGTCTGAAGGAATAAATAGAAGGACAAGAAGGACATTCCATTCCAGGGAGAGGGAACAGCGTGAAGAAGGCTGTGCAGGCCTGAAACATCACGTCGAGTGCAAGTAGCTGCAAAAACTTGGTCCGAGTACAGAGGAGCCGGGAGAGTTGGAGGGGAAGCCGCAGGGGTCCAGAGAGAATTGCCTGACTTCCTCCTGCTGGACCCGGACGCTAGCCTGTGGCACAGGGAGCCTTTCAAACTCTTTTTTTTTTTTCTTTTAAATAATTGGGACAATATTTGCCTGACTTTCATCTTCTGGCTCTTGTTTTTTTCCAACTTCCTCCAAAGCTGCTCAAAGAACTTTCTGCCTCTAGAATTTTGATTCATTTGCATGTCTTCATAGGTTTTGCATTTCTCCTTCCCGGTACCCACCGAGCTCTGCTCTTTCCTGCCTGGATATTATTTATAGCGACAGAAAAGATGCAAACTAGGAGCGGGGTAACGCCGCCTCTTCTAGCAAATGCAGTTCCTTGGCGTGTCCTAGGATGCTGCTTGCTCTCGGGTTGGCTGCCCTGTTCCCCTCCCGGGGGACGTGTGCCTGTCTTCTGCGTTTTCCTTGGGCTGGAATTCTCATCTGTGTTTGAATGTACATTAAAAAAAAATGTGAAGCCAAGTAGTTGGTAGAAAAAGCTAGAGATTTTGTGTATGACTTAAAAATGTGTTCCCATGGAAAACGTCAAACGTGTACAAAGTAACCAGAAGGGGCGTGATGAACCCCCCGTAGCTCTCACCTGGCTTTGACAGTTATCAGCATCCCGCCGGTCTGTTTTCATCCATAACTCCACCCTCTACTCTCTTCATACTCCAGTAGATGATTTTTTTCCCAGTGCTTTATTTGCGAGGTAAAATTTGCATCCATTGTGATGCATAGTCTTAACTGTACAATTTGGACAGAGGTATATATCTGGCCCCCACCCCCAACCCCTTTCACCATGGAGAACGTTTCCCTTTCTCCAGAAAGTTGCCTTGTATCACTTCCCCTGCAATCTGCTCATCCCTCTGAGGTAAGCACTCTGACTCATTTCACCTTAGATACATTTTGCCTGCTCTAGAATTTCACAGCAAATGGAATCTGACAGCGTATATTATTTTTGTGCAAGGCTTCATTGGTTCAGTGTCACGTGGCAGACTTAGCCTTAAATTTCTCTTCTTGGTATCAGTCTGTCGTTGGATGAGTTGCATAGCCTCTTTTGAGACCCAGTTCCCTTCTCTAGGAAATGAAAGAGGAAAGGCAATAAACATTAACAAAGAGTTAATATGTAAGAGTCACGTAAGGGCTGTGGGAGGAGGATGCAGAAAATTGCCTACCTGTGTGCTTTTACCTAGGCCGTCCGTGACTCCTGGATATCCTTCCTCCCCTACTCCCCTTCTCTCATTCCATTCATCGCAGTTCTACTCCTTCAAGGTTCAAATGCCTCCCCCTCCATGAAGCCTTCCCGAGTTGCTTCTCCTGCCCTCCCCCAACCCCACCCCTAGACCACTGCCCAGGCTGTATGAATCTCTTTCTTCCTGTGAACGCCTCTGGTGTTTTATCTCCACCCTCATCACTTTTATTACTTTCTACTTTATGCTCAAGTTCTTGATTTAGATTTATTTTTCTCTTTTACTAGACTGTTAGCTCCCGGAGGGGAGGATTTAGGTTGGTTCTGTCCTTTGTCCCACACAGCATTTAGCACCAAAATTGCATACACATTTGACCCTTGACCCATGCAGGGGTTAGGGGCATTGACCCTCTGTGCAGTCAAATATCCGCCTATAACTTTATGGATGGGCATTCTGTATCCAAGGTTCTGTATCCACAGATTCAACCAACTGTAGAACATGTAGTAGTGTAATACGTATTTATAGAAAAAATATGCATAGTTTGAACCCATGTTATTCAAGGGTCAACTGTAATAGATTCTTTGTTCTGTTTGAACACTGTGCTGGTGACATCTTCAGTTTGTGCCCGTGTCTGTGGATGGGTGAGCAAATTACCCTACAAGCCCAAATCCGCCATCTAGTGGCCATGGGAAGTAACTTCATGCTGGACCTCAAGGAGAAAGGTTTCTTTTTCTCTGGCTGTTTTTTCGGACATGTTTCCTGAAGGCAATTGTAATGAAATACATGCTTTCCAGTTCCATTTCTACATAGAGTATTCTGTTCATCTACAACTAGAATTTATTTTGACGTAGTATTCTAGACTGCTTTCTACGTGGTCTTATTTTACTTAAAAAAAAAAACAGGAATATTATAAAAACCCAGGGTATTTTAAATAGCAGTATTTTAAACCAAATCATGCACTAGAGCACTTTTATTAATAGAGCCACTGTAGATAGGCAATGTGATTTTTTCTTTGTCATTATAGTTAATTACAAGATATTGAATATTGTTCCCTGTGCTGCACAGCAGGACCTTGTTTATCTACTTTGTATGTGGTAGTTTGTACCTGCTAATCCCAAACTTTTGATTTATTCCCCTCTGCCCCTCCCTTTCCCCTTTGATAACCATAAGTTTGTTTCCCATGTCTGGGAGTCTCTTTCTATTTTGCAAATAAGTTCATTTGTATCATATTTTAGATTCCACATATAAGTAATATCATATGATATTTGTCTTTTTCTGTCTGACGTACTTCACTTAGAATGATCATCTGTAGGTCCATCCCTCTTGCTGCAAATAGCATTATTTCATTCTTTTTTATGGCTGAGTAGTATTCCATTGTGTGTGTGTGTGTGTGTGTGTGTGTGTGTGTGTGTGTGTGTGTATCTCACATCTTTATCCAGTCACCTGTTGATGGGCATTTAGGCTGCTTCCACATCTCAGCTATTGTAAATAGTGCTGCTATGAACATTGGGGTGCATGTATCTTTTCAAATTAGAGTTTTCTCTGGATATATGCCCAGGAGGGGCAATTTTTCTAGACTCACTTGGAGTTCGTTTTGCTGAGTTTTTACCATTTGCACATGTGCCATTGTATTTGCTTGAGTTCAGTGGAGTACAAATTGAATCATTTTTATTTTTCTGAGAACTGTGATCTTCTGCTCAAGGGAGAGTATTTCTGTCCCACCATGGCTTCCGGAGGGTTCCAGGCCTTAGCTGAACGTGGCTTCCATTACTTAAACCAGAGAGGACGTGGAGGACGGACATCACATTGCGATGGGAGCTCTTGCTACGTGGAAAGTACTGTTCTAGGTAGTGGCCTAGGTATTTAACTAAGAATACCATTCAGTCATTCCTAATCACCTTTTGAGAAAGGAGTTATTGGTATTCCCAGTTTACAGATGTGTAAATCAGCACATGGAGACGTTAAATGAATTATCCCAGGTGTAAATAGCTATCGGATGGCCATCTGATGGACAAGTTTTGATCCTTAACCACCTCAAGGCACTGCCTCCCACACGATGATGTACAAAGTGAAAACCATGTGTTGGAAAATAGAAGCTAATGCCTCTGGAGGGCTCTTTACCTCGAAGGGGAGTTGCTCCAGCCAAGTAGCCCTTGAAGAAATGGCTTTGACAGATAAGAAGAAAAGTGCCCAAAGGAGCTTGGGTAGGACAGCTGGATGCTGCCACCTCTGATCCATGGGGCACAGGTAGGAACAGGATGCAGCAACCTTGGTTGAGTTTAATCACCAGAATGTGGCCACAGTAGAGAGCGGAATTTCTGTACGGGCTGAGCTTTCCTTAGTGAGACTTTCTGTTTAACAGTAACAGTGGCCATTATAGGAAACACATGGCAAATAAAACTCTTTTTGCCTGTAAGGCAGATCTGGAATATACAGTAGGATTACTGTGTAAAGGCCTGATACCCGGAAACCCAACTCAGCTTGTATTTCTGTTTCCACCTGAGTCTGTAGATGGGGAGACAGGTTATGCCATGTGCGTTCTCACCAGATTCCTGACATCACCCTTGCCCTCAGTTTATAGAGTCTGATTCCAAGAACTGGAAAAATAAGCAGCCGATAGGAGAACTGAACTAGAAGTGCTCAGAGCTGGAAGAGCTGGAGGTGGACGCCCAGAGAGTTTAAGGGACTTGCCCAAGGTCACACAGAGCTGGGATTTGAATTCAGAGTTCCTGAGTTTCCATTCAGGTGTACTAGTTGCCTCTCTGGGTTGTTCTCTTTGTTGTTCATTGTGCAGAAATCCCAATAGCAGAACACATCACCTATCTTTCAACGTCGTCTTAAATCTTTTCATGAATGGGATGGATAGGAGATGCAAAAATGCATTCATTCATATATATATATATATATATATATATACACACACACACACACACACATATATATATATATTTCATTGAATATTTTGATCTTTTCAATATTGCTGTGTTTTAATGTGAACTGAGAACATGACTCCGGGTCTCCCAGAGACAGAAAACCTGAGGGTAAATACCACTGTGAGTATGTTTTTCTTACATCACTTTTCCAGGCGCAGAAGTTCCATTTTACATGTTTAATTTATTCACTTTCTTTTATTATGTATCATTGATCTGCTAATTAATGTCTGTTCCACTTAATGATGTTATTTTATTCTTATTTAAAATACCTAATATTTTAGCATATGATTGTTCATAAAGCCTTTTTTTTTTTTACATGCATTCTCTCTGCACATCTTCACAACTGTCCTGTTTACGAAAAAGGACAGACAGACTCAATCCCCATCGTGCAGATGGAAAATCAAATTACAAATGTATTACGTGTTACCGCTGGTTAACCAAACTCAGTTCCCTTTACTCCTAGACCAGTGTTTATGCTCAGTCCCTCCAGCTATGGTTCTCCCTCGCCGTGAGTTCCAGAATCCTCTGGAAGGCTTGATAAGCACCGATTGCTGGGTTCCACCTTCAGAGTTTGTGACTCAGGGAGTCCGGGATGGGGTCTGGGAATCTGCATTTCTGACAGGTTCCCAGGTGATTGATGCAGATGCTGCAGGTCTGGGGACCACACTCTGAGTACTGCTTTGCCATAACATCTTCAAACATTTGGCAGGTAATCCATCCCTCCTCTGCAATCCCGAAATCCAAAAAGCTCTGAACGTTAGCGGTATTCCCCTGAAGGTTGGCGCGATCTCACGGGGCAGCCAAGCCCGACGTGAACTGAGGAGACGCTATTTATAATCTTTCTTTATCCCCTGGTGTGACAGTTCGTACAGTTTGCTGCAGAATTGTTAATACATTGGATTGCAGGGGGTGCCCCAGACCTCACTGGGGGATGTCCCATAGCAGACACACTGTAATTCCTTTTAGAATCTGAAAACCTCTGAAATCCAAAACACATCTAGTGCCAAAGATTTCAGGTAAGGGACTGTAATTTGTACTAACCAGACAAAAGCATTGTGCTCTTTGCTTTTGATGTTGCAAAAGCACCATTTTTGGATAGCCACAAACGTCTACACACTTGAACTTAATATATACCTTTTGAGCATCTTTTGGGAAGCTTTTTCTAAAGCTTCTGTCCTTCAGCTGCAGAAAAACTGCAGCCTGCTGAGCTGTGAGGGAAAGTGTTGAATAGTCCTTCCCCCAGTCACCTGGGCAAATCCCAAGGTCACTGTGATCTGAAATGAGTATTTCCTGAAGCTTAATTACATTTATAAGAACGCCATCAAAAACCACATTCATACTTTGCACCATGCTCCCTCTTGAAGTTTTGATCTTCTACCTGGGAACGCAATGCTGTTAGGCTGCAGATTTGGGTGAGGAGGAGAAGAGAGAGGAGAACTCCGTATTTTTCTTTCATAATGAATCAGGCTTAAATCATGAGACAGTTATCCAACCCCCCTTCCCAGCATCATTTAAATGAGAATGCTTCTTAGAGCTATTATAAAATCATAAAAAGCATATTCATCGGGAAACACGAACCCATATTATAACTGGATTATATGAAATTGCCCAAGCGAATATGAGTGACAGGGGCAAAAACAGTCTAAGCCCTCGCAATGCATGTATCTGGAGCTGGTAATTTTGAGTTCTAGTTCTAGGATTATTGAGCTTTGCCGCCACTGGGACCTGATGTAGGGGTGGTCCCGAGCTGTGCTTTCCACAAGCCCCTCTCTCCCGGATGGTGCTCCGGAAACCCAGAAGAGCTCATCGTTTTCAGAGACTGGTATCTGGTGTCTAGAGAGCACCCTGCCTGGAAGCAGCCCACCTCCTCTGCCCAGGAGCAAGGAGGCTCCCTGCTGCCTGTGTGTCTGGACCAGCAGGGTCCTTGTACCCTCTTGATCAGAAAACCCCCTCTGCCCCCTTGGACACTTGTTTCTCCCAGGTTTAGAATTCTCTTTCACTTACCTTCTATTTTCTAGATCCATGTACATGCCTTTACTAGAGCCAGAACTAATTTCATTAAGCATATGAAACCTGTAAAGCTTATTTTGTCCCTGTTTGGCCACCGTACTCTGGGAGGCCTGTTTTGTATGTCAGACCACTGTTCTGTTCAAACAGTTTGATTCTATGAGCACTTTAGTCGCAGAACCTTCTTGGTAGACCCAAAATAAAGTCTCTCCAGTTTTCCAAAAAGAGTAACTCTTTACTCTATTGACACTACAAGCCAATTAGTTTGCCCAATTTCTCCTCAAGATGTATAACCATTATGTTCTAAAGAAACGTCTCTTCTGGGTTCAGTGTCTTCCCTGGAGATTGAGATTTCAGATACCTGAGTTGAGCATGTTTAGCAGGGCTGCTGCAGCCTTGATTTATACAGTCCAGAGCCCCTTGGGCCTCCTGGACCATGTGACTGGTGCCCTGAGGCTTGTGCAGTGTACAACCTGCACAACTGAATATGGCAGCTCTTTTGAGTGTCTCATACTTTATAAAGATTCCAAGAAGACAGGACTCATTGGATCATCATCAGGTCCCTACATCCCAAGGTGTATGGGGTTTACGTAAATCCCAGGTTATTAATACTCCTGTACAGCCTGCATTTCTGTCTGGACGGGATCACTACCAGAAGACCAGATTTCAAGTCCCAGTGAGAGACAAGGGTAATCATAGCAGCTTCCGTTGTTGTTTTGAGTGGCTTCGGCCTTGGGCCAGGTAGTCATCAGTTTTGCAGAGCAGCCTAGAACTCCAGCTGTCAAAGCTGAGTGATATTTGTTAAGTTGTCTTGCATGACATTCCATTCCCTCTCTCGTGTTTACTCCGAAGGAGCCATTTATAAATGACAAGCTTTGACTATTTATAAACAAATCAGGAAATCCGTGGCATCTGGGAGGCACACGTCAGCCTCTCTGAACTGGCACCCTGATTATTAGCAAATGAATGGCCGTCAGCTTAATTGCAAGAGATTAGCTAATCGATCAGCACATGTTTAATTAGTGCCCCCCTATGAGCGAGATGCTACGACATACCGTGGGAATGCAGAGAATTAGAGAGGCAGCTGACATTTCCTGAGTTCTCATGCATTACCCATATGGGGGTTCTTTTAATTTTATAGGTTTATGGGGTCACTATTATGTCTCTGTTTTGTAGATGAGGAAACTGAGGCATAGAACAGGAGAGCAATCCAAGGTCATATAGTTAAGAAGTAGCCATGTAGGGGTTTGAACCCAAAGCTTTATGACTCCAAATTTTGTCCTCTGAACCAGTACCCTCTACAATTTTTTCCTCTCTGAACTTCCAGCCTAGTCAGGATTTAGTCCTGACTTTATCTCTTACCACAACAGACTGATACGATTGTAGACAAAGGGAATGCAAATTCTTTATAGCAAGCAGGAAGTAAGATCCTTATTTAGGCCAAGTAAATAGTATTGATGGTGCACATTGGGAATGACCTCAAGAGGCCCTCTGCCCCATTAGCTAACTTCTGCCAGAAAAAGACGGCTGGGCCCTTGGCTTTGATGGTCTTCTTCAGTTAGTTAATAATAAATAACTCTGTTTTACTTGGGGCTACGCTTCACAGCTGAGTCACCCTGCCAGTTCCGCTGGGAATCATGCTACTCTGATTTAGTCATGGAAGAAAGCATTACGGAGGTTTTCCTACTGCCGGGCTGGGGCACGGCTCCTAGCTGAACATTTTCCAAGCTTAAAGTTGTTTCCACTAGGTTCTCTGGAGGAGATCTCTGGGGTCTTAATTAAATCCTTGAACCAGCACCTGAGGAGTCTCCAGTCTTCCACTTAAGCAGGCTGGCGACTTTGTGGGTATGCTCCCCTGAGCATCCGACTGGGGGAGAGTGTTTCAGCCCCTCCACGTTTCAGGAGAGAATGTGGTCCTACCTTCCTCTCATTTAGATGCTGCCCTTGCCAGACACGGAGCCTGAGGCTTCCAGCCTGTGAAACGTGGGTCTACGACCTTGAAGAAAAAGCACTGGGGAAGACAGGCTGGAGGACCTGGGTCCCCGACGCTGCCTTGGGGATATTCTAAGTTCTGCCTTTGTTTCAAGTTAGAGCTCCAAAAGGCGGTACCCTGGGACCGCTTCTCCCCTTAGAATCGCCCTTGCATTCCCAAGTTGTTCTGAGCTACGGCCTTTGGCACATCACATCTTTCTTTTGCAATATCAGTTGTCATAGAGGACAGTATTCAGCCTGCCATCTGAGGCCCCACGCAAATTTCTACGTGAGCCTCTGCTCCCGAAAGGGGAAGAAAAAGAAGCAAAACTTTGTTCCTGTAGAAGATACAGTCATCTTCCTCCTTTCTGATAGGATCTTGTAACTGTATCATCTTTGCCTTTTAGTAAGGGGCCCAGAGCCCATTCTCAGCGGTGGCCTCATCTTTATGATCTGGCCGCCTCAACTTTTATGGTCTTAGTGCTCTGGTTCGATTTTATTTTATATAGAAAACAGACTTACGGTTACAGGGTGGGGTAAGGGGGAGGGGTAAATTAGGAGTTTAGGATTAGCAGACCTAAACTACTATATATAAAATAGATAAACAAGATTCCTACTGTAGAGCTCAGGGAACTATACTCAGTACCTTGTAGTAACCTATAATGTAAAAGAAAACGTACATAATTGAATCAGAGCACTAAGACCGTAAAAGCTGAGGCGGGCAGATCATAAGGATGAGGCCACCACTGAGAATGGGCTCTGGGCCCCTCACTAAAAGGCAAAGACGATGGTTACAAGGTCCTACCAGAAAGGAGGAAGATGACCACACCTTCGGCTGCTCTTCAGTGTTGTCTTCTGCATGGACAATAAGAAACACCCTTAGGCATGCTGCCTGGGAGAGAATTCTTCCTTTGGTTATATTCCATGTAGTTCCCGAAAGTTAATTTTCAGTTAAAATTGTTGGAAGAATTCTCTGCGGTTGCTGGTCTACCCGGCTCCGGGCCATGCATATGATGGTTCAGTACATTTGGTTTCTGTTCGACACATGGTTGTTGAACCTCTGTGCTCTGTTCCCAGTTCATGAAATTCAGCCGATCAGAACTAGAGCTCAGTGACAGGGACATGTGGTCGTAAAAGGAGGAAGTTGGCACGTGACAACTCTGTTGGACATTGGTTGTCCAGCATCCGCTCTCCTTTTCTTCCTAAGAGAACCCCATTTTTTTCAGGTATGGCCACTGTTCCCACACTCAGTTCTTGTGCCTAAGGAGAAGCTGACCCAGTCTTAAGCCCCGTGAGAGTCTAGTTTAAAAGCAACCTTATCCACCTTGTCAGTGATTGGCTCACTAATAGACATCCAGGCTTCGAGTCATGTAAACAAAACTATGTGCATGTTGTTTAAGCCAATTTGAGTTGGGTTTTCTGTGATTTGGAGTCAAAAGTATTCTGATACATCCACTTAGCATGAATGAATTCTACTTGTAAATGTTAGAGTTTCTGACCTGGCTTTTTAATTCCCCCCTCAAGTCGCCCTCCGTATTGAGTGATTGGCTGTTGAGTAGAACTCGCCTAGAGACAGCATAGGACAGACTCACTAAAACCCGTCACGTGGTCACAGGCAAGGCCGGCAGGCCTCTGCTTAGACCTCGGAAGTGTCATGGGATAGGTGTCGAGGGATGTAACAGGATCTTCCATGATTTAAGAGAAGGAGTAGAAAAAAGTTATGTAGTCTGTTGGTAGGGAAGTCTTCTGCCCTGCTCTACCCATCTCCTCACTCACCCCTGAGGAGGTAGAATGTCACATCTGCTTGGTCGATTTGGGGGGAAACAATTGGAAATGCTTAGCATAGTTCATCATTTTCTTCCTCCTTCTGGGATTGGGCGTTCCCAAAGGAAGGAGGAATTCTCTTCTGCCCTCCATGTTGTGAGTCTTAGATGGACAGAGTCACCGCAGAAAAGACTTTCCTGGCCCAGCTTTGCTTGTGTCTGATGACGTCTGGCCAGCCTCATGTGGCTCTTACTGAGTGGCTTAGCGCACACTGAGCGAGCATCTGTGATTAATGAGAGTGGTATTTTGGCCACCGTCTTTGCTTGCTTATTTTGTTCCCCAAATTGTTTGCAACCAAGGTTATTTTTTGGACACCCAACAGCGTTGATTCTCATTGTAAACAGGGCTTTGTCAGAAATCATCGCCCAGGGTAAAGACACTGTGAGCATCATGCCTCATTCATGAAAATGGTAGAGCTGGTCCCAACTTACGTGTCTTTTTTTTGACGTATAGTCAGTTTACAGTGTTGTGTTAATTTCTGGTGTACAGCATAGTGATTCAGTTGTACATATACACATAAATATATATTCCTTTTCATATTCTTTTTCATTATAGGTTACTACAAGGTACTGAATGTAAAAGTTCCCTGTGCTCTACAGTAGGGACTTGTTGTTTATCTGTTTTATATGTAGTAATTAGTATCTGCAAATCCCAAACTCCCAATTTATCCTTCCCCATCCCCATTCCCTACTGGTAACTAAAGCCTGTCGCATGGTCTGCATATCTTCTTTTTAATTTTTTAGTTAAAATGAGTTCTTAGCCGTTTAGGTCATTGGTCTGTTGAGCAGCTGATGAAAGATAAAGAGCCTCTCTGCAGAAAAATGCACAAACACAACTTTTATACAGTGTTGGGGTAGACGTATATCCCCCTCCAAACCTACCCTGGAACCCTGGTGTGTCCATGCATCTCGGGTTAAGGCTCAGAGGTAAGTCCTCAAAAGATAGCTTACTGAGCAATGAGTATAAATTGAAAAAGAAGCCTGCAAAAAAAAAGAAAAGAAAAGAAAAGAAAAAAACACCAGTGTGGTGCTGCGAGTGACTCACAGAGGTGCCTGGGAACACACATCCAATGCGGGGAGTGAACTGTGCATTGGGGCTGGACGCTGACTGTGTGACAGAATCCTGCAGGAGGTTTAAACAAAGAGACTTCAATGGAGAGCTTACCCACTGAAGTGTGGGCAGGATTATGATAATAACCAGGGGGCTGAGGCACTCAGCGCCTGGCAGCGGTGGGGAGGTGTTACCACCTTCAGGGTCAAAGAAGCAAAGAGAAGAAATAGTATCCCTGGGGCCTGGCAAGAGCTGGCACAGTCTGCAGGGGGGAGCTGTGTCACACAGGAATGCAGACATCCTCCCCCCACTCTTTCCCTCTCTGCCCCCTCATCTCCCGCTGGGGCCTCCCATTGGCTGATGTGGACTGGAAGCCAGGAGACCAGAGGGCTTGGGGATGCATTCTATGGGGGCAGCTTCCTGGACATAGAGCAGAGCCAGGAAGTGCAGAGAATGAATCCAGGCGGCTAATGGAGAATAACCAGGATAGCGCATCAGGCCAAAACTAAAGAAACAAGGTTAGGGGTCTGCGTGATGCCCACGGTGCTGGGAAGCCCTGATGGGGGCTTGGTCACTGCGTATAGGCTAGAGGTGTGTGCTGAAGACTAAGCCCAGAGGGAAGGGACTCTGAGCGTGGAAGAACAAAGCCCCAGATTTTACAGAAGAAAATCTGCCCACCTCTGCTCCAGGCTGAAAGGTAAACACTTCTTAAATTATAAATCTGGATACTATATGCAGTCTAGAGCAGAGTAAAGTTTCTTCGAGCCAGTTGAATTTGAAGAGGAATTTAGGAGAATGCAAGAAGCCAAGATACATTTGTTTTTAATTATGGTTTGTCTCATACATGCATTTCAGAATGCTAGGATTAATGGCCGGCTCTGTAAACAAACATTAGAAATTAGAACATACACAGAAAAGAGGAGGAAAAAAATGTATCAGCCTACATGTAGTTTATTTTTATGATGTTATAATCTGAGATTATGTGTATTTCAAGAGTAAGCAAAATTAAATCAGCAGGAAAAATCCCCATGCTTAGTTTTAAAAGATGATGTGTTGAGCAGATCATCTGTTACTGTTGATAAGAGATCCATCAGTGTGGAAAAAAAAAAAAGAGTGACTCTCCATCTTGACTGAAAATAATGGGTCAGAATAATTAAATGATTTAACTTGATCTTGAAGTGACATTTCAAATTCATCTTAACCTGCCAAGCCTTTGAAGTTCCACAGTGGCATAATTTTAATACTGGGGCTTTCAAGAGCTTTCTAAATAGGTCAGCATCTCATGTAATCTTCAGGCTGTCACTAGATATTTAGGATACTTGTTGGTAAGAGCAGGTGTTCTTTTGAACTTTCTTCTTTAAAAAAACAAAATCTGATGATGTGATTTGACAAGCCTAGAATTATCAATGGCTTTGAGGAAAAATAACCAAATAAATGCACACCTGAAAGTACATTCAGTCAAGACTTTTCCATTTGTTAAACCATTCCTTAAACGATACCAGTAGTAATTTACATGTTGAGATGGCGGCTTCTTTCCAGTTGAGCCTCCCTTGTGTTATAAACACAAGTCCCCTTGTGTGTTGCATTTAAATTTGCATGTAATTCTATAAAGGTCGGGCCATCAGAAGGATAGGTATGTCCAAGATAATTGAAAGAAAGAGAAAAAAGAGAAACTCTTGTAGGAGGAGGGGAGACAGGCTGGAAAGAAGGAACGGAATAGAAAAGTGGGAGTTAGATGATAGCCAATGATCTTTGGGTTTATTTTGCCTGGAGGGGCCCAAAAGAAATGGCCCCTTCGGGGTGTCAGGAAGAAATCTGGATACTTCAGGATCCTGAGTTTTACTATTTTTTTGCCTGGAGAACCATTTGGAAGAGTCTCGACCTTCTCAGAGTTCAGAAGACATGAAATTCGGATTTATTTCAAGCTGAGAAGGAAAGGCAAGGGAGCAGGGAAGGCTCAGCCAAAGCAGCTGAGCGTGAACCACACTTGGTTGGCTCTGGATGATCGCTGTGGTGTGATAGTCCTCACCATCCCAGGCTCCAGAGTTAAAAGACCCACGTCCGCATCCTGGCCTGACCCATTCCAGCTGTACAATCTTGAGCAAATTCCTTAAGCTTTTCTGTCCCTCATTTCCTCATCTTTAAACTGGCAACAGTACAGTACCCACCTGCAAGGGCTGTTCTGAAAGTTGAGTCCAAGAATGCAAGGAGAGCACCTGGTATGATGCCTGACATGGAGAACGCCACCAGAGGTGGGAGCTGGTTTCATTTAAAACATGCCTGTAGATAAACTGCACTCTAGAATTATGGATAAACTGTAGTCAACCAGTAATTTTCTCATCCAGCAACTGGCTAAGTGAGCTTCATCTGATGATTCATGATTACGGAAGGGAAATGAAGCTTAAAGTAGAGAATTCAAGCCTATAAAATGAAATCTAAAATTCTTAAATAGGAAGTAGAAGAGAGACCGTTAGATGAAATTGACAATTTCCTATTGATGTTCCCAGTATTTTTTCATGTGTCTTATAGTAAAAAGTGAAAGAAATGCCCAAGATTCTTATTTGTATTGATATAAACTATTAAGACTGGTTTGGTGGATTGGCAGGTGGGGCAGGCGCACGTTTGCATAAATCCATGTGGATGGGATGAAGATGCCTTCTGGGAGGAGCTCAGGAGGGTGGCCTCCCTGCTACAGTGACCATCCACCAGCTCAGCACCAGCCACTCAACTAGGGACACTGAAGAAGCTGTTTTGATGGGGAGTGTTCCATGAAACACATACACACACACAAACACACAAACACCGACTCACGGAAGCAGTGCTTAGGGAGAGGGACCTTCAGTTTCTTCAGCATTCAACTTGTACTAATTGAGCATCTGTTATGTGCTTAGCTGGGCATGCAGCAGTGAACCAGACAAAAACTCCTGCCTTCATGCGGATTAACATACGGTAATGGACAAGGTCAGTGTAGGGGAGGGAAAATCATTTTTCTCTACTTTTCTGAGTTCATGGCTGAGACCCTGGTAATGAAAGACCAGGATTAACAAGAGAAAAACACTTAACATGAGAAAAACAAGCAGAAGTTTACTAGCATGTATATCTCATGTCTACAGGAAAAATGGTAAACTCCCCAGAGATGGCCCAAGCTGTTGCCTTAAGTACCTCTTCAGCTAAAGACAGAAGAAGGATGTTGGGCTGCCTTGGCCAATTATGGGAGGTTACCAGGAAAAACACAGTAAACAAGGCTAAGGTTGTGATGCAGATTTAAGTCATTGCCTTCACCAGTGATTAGATTTTCTTGTGATTTACAGTCATCCTTCTCTTCCTGGTCCAGAGAGGGAGATGCTTATAAATGGAGATTTCCTTTATTAATGTAAATTTCCTTTACAAAAGGGTAACCTCTACTCTGTTTTCAAAGATTCTCCTCTGTCTGCTGTTTCTCATAAACAATCAGTTCAAAATAATCCTTATGCCAGAGAGGCATATTTAGGAGGTAGTATATTCTGCTCTCCTTCATCAGACAAGAAATAAGATAATTAAAATAAGTCCTGTGTTAGATTGTGATAAATGGCAAAAAAAAAAAAAAAAAAAAAAAAACGGACAGAGTGATAGGAAGTTACAAGTTGGGACCAGGGTTGCAATTTTAGAAAGGATGGCCAGGGAAGGCTCCACTGAGAAGGTGACATTTGAGTAAGACCTGAAAGACATGAGGGAACAGTGCGTATCAGTACCTGGACAAAGAGCAGTCCAGGCGGAGGGAACAAGCTGGTGTGTGCCTGCTGGGTTCAAAGAGCAGCAGAGACTGGCAGGGCTGAAGCAGAACAAGCAAGAGGGAGAATGAGGTATAAGATGAGGCCGTTTCTTCCTAGACTCTTGGCCCACCCAGGACTCCAGAGGACAAGGGGCCCACTGGCCCCTGAGGGTTAGTAGTTTGGGGGGCTCTTGGTGATAGCACCCGTGGCAGGGGCATCAGAATCCCAGGCTGGGTGTCAGCAGCAGGGGCTGCAGTGGGAAGGTCTCAAACAGCATCTCAGACAGCAGGTGCCCTCCAGCTGGGCCAGAGGGAATGAGAAAGCAGGCAGCACGTTGCAGAGACCAAGGAGCAGTTTGAAGAGACAACCCCTAAGGTCTCAGCCAAGCGGGATGTGTTACGGAACCAAACTTGGGTCCACGTGCCCCACAAGCAGCAAAGCCAATCTACTGACACTGGGTTGTGATGAAGGAAAGTACAACATTTATTTGCAAGGCACCCAGCAAGGAATACAGGCGGCCTGTGCTTCAAAGATCTGAATTCTCCTCTCCAGTGGCTTTCAGGGAAGGGTTTTTAAAGGCAGTATTTGGGGTGAGGGCTCCAGGGGGCATGACTATCTTCTGATTGGTTGGTAGTGAGATAACGGAGTAATGTTTTGGGGATTTTAATCGTCAGCCTTCTGGTTCCGCCTAGTCTGGGGTCTGCATGCTTGTGCCCAGCAAGTAGTCACCATCCTCCACCTGGTGGAGGGTCTCAGTTCCTGCAGAACAACTCAGAGATACATGTCGGATTGTTCTGTGTGTCCCTCGAGGAGGGACTAGGACTCTGTGTTATCACTGAGCTGTTGTCATTACTTTTCTTGCTTAACTTCTTTCCCTTTTTTTCTGCATTCCCTCACTTCCCTAATTAGTAACTGCTTGTATCTACTCTTTGGAACTCAGCCTTTAGCTGAGAACTTTAGCCTGAGGGACTAAAGCCTTTCTCTGTAAACAAAAAACAGGGGAAATGGAGAGGTTTTTGTACCCAGGAGGGACCCCGCAGGGTCCTGCTCAGTTTCAGGTGAGGCTGAGCAGGCAGCTCAAGTCCCACCTAAGCCATGGAAACAAGAGTTGGTGGCATTTCTGTTACTCAGTTACTTCATTACTTTCTAGTTCCTAACAGGCTAGTGAGTATCAGAGAACCTGGAGTTGCACGATTATGCAATTTACTGCTAACCCTCTGTATTAACTTAAAAAGTCGGTTCACATTTCCCACCTTGTCCCCTTTCCTTATCTGTGCACTCTTGGAAGTGATGTTGAAAGGGCCAGACCAGTTGTGGGTTCGCATCGTAATTGCACAATAAAATCCAGGAGGAAGTTTACATTGTGGAAGCGTGATCTGCTTTTGCATATCCTACCTTTGGTCTCTCCTCCCTCTTTCTTTTTTTTTAGAGGGGGATATCTATAAATTTCAGCTTAGTTTTTTTTTTAATTGAGATATAATTGATGTACAATATTATATAAATTCCATGCATACAGTATGGTGATTCACAATTTTTAAACATTATACTCCATTTATAGTTATTGTAAAATATTAGTTTTATTCCCCATATTGTATAATACATCCTTGTAGCTTATTTTGTACATAATAGTTTGCATCTCTTATCCCCTACCCTTATACTGCTCCTCCCCACTTCCCTCTGCCCACTGGTGACCACCAGTTTTAGAATGAGTCTGATTCTTTTTTGTTATACTCACTAGTTTGTTTTATTCTTTAGATTCCACTTATAAGTGATATCATACAGTATTTGTCTTTCTCTGTATGACTTGTTTCACTAAACATAATACCCTTGAAGTCCATCCATAAACCATTTGCAAAAATAAGCTCAAAATGGGGTAAAGACCTAAATGTAAGACCGAAAACCATAAAACTCCTAGAAGAAAACATAGGGAGCACATTCTTTGACATAAATCATAGCAATATTTTTTTGGATCTGTCTCCTAAAGCAAAGAAAATAAACGCAAAAATAAGCAAATGACCATATTAAACTTAAAAGCTTTTACACAGCAAAGGAAACCATTGACAGTGAAAAGACAACCTACTGAATGGGAGAAGTTATTTGCAAATGATGTGACTAATAGGAGGTTAATATCCAAAATACTTAAATAGCTCATACCAGTCAACATAAAACAAACAAACAAACATCCCGTCCCCTTCTCTTCAGTTCTCTGTGAAGTGTAACCTACATAAAGAGAACACATTCATGGAATTAGACTAGATACGGTAGGGAAAAATTGCAGGCTCTGAAATGAACCAAAAAGATGACTAGGTGTCATCCATGAAAACCAGGCATCCTCTAACATTTCCTTCTTGATTATCTGATTCACGGGGTCTGTGAGTCTTTCGCTGTCTTCGAGCTATTTCAGACTGAAATTGGAGATAAGAGCACTTGTCCAGACATGCAAATGGATTTTTCATGATGGAGGTTCGATTTATTTACCACCCCTACTGTGGAAGAGGCCCATTTTGTATCTGTTAAAAAACGAAGTGGAACTGAGTAATTGTTCAAGATCTTACTGGCTTTACTCAGCATTTCATGAATTGGGCAGCATCCAGTCTAGCAGGTAGAAGGGAGCTCTGCAGAGAGCTCTACACGGCAAAGGGATTTTTATGGCGAGAAGGGAGCAGGGACGAGGAGTTGTGCTGGGCACAAGAGCAGATGGGTTATTGCAAGGTTACTTTCCTTATAGGGGGTGGGAGGGGTCCATCAGGCAGATGACCTAACCGGTGCTGATCAGGCAAGTCCTGGTTGACTGGCTTAAGATTCCATAGCTGGGAGAGCTGAAACTGTTATGAAGTCTTGGTTTGGTGATGTTAGGGTTAGCACGGTGACTCCATCCTGGGCCTGTCGCCTTGTTTTAAACAGATCTATTGTCCAAATTCACTTCAGCATTCCTGAAATACGTATGTGCTTATTCTTTAGATTCTCTTTTGACCTGATTTTAACATCTGAGCAGTTCCCTTGTTAATTAATGAGTTAAAACTTTTCATTTTACATTATATATATTTATACATATACATACATTTTTTGTTTTTAAATAATTTTATTTATGTATATTTTTGTATTATATATATTTATATATATATGAAATAATGAGTTAAATAAAACCTTTCATTTTATCCTTCTACAAGACTCATAATTTTGCCTTTCTGAAATAACCTTTCAAGCATGCTTTATAGTTTTACTTCTATAAACTAAATGATGGCAGAGATTCCCAAAGATAATAAGCATGTGCCAAAATTAAAGAGTTGTTTTCCTTCTGCACTAGGTCATCCATTTCTGTGGTTTTCGGGGTGCACACCTTGGTGCATGCATAACTAAGAAGAGGAAATAAATTGTAGATCATACCCTTCCTTTCAGCTAAATTCCTGTTGATGTATCTTTAGAATTTTGTTTTTACTTCTCACTATTTTTTACATATTATCCTAGTTTCTTATTGTAAGCATAATTTAGCTTTTTTTTTTTTTTTTTGGGGGGGGTTTTGAGGAAGAATGTGTTTCTAAATTGAAATTCATTTCATTGGAACATTGTAAGGTTAGAAAGGATGTGTTTCTCTTCGAAGTCCCTGTAGTACATGAGACTGCGGCCTGTGCTCGGCTGAGTTATACGGCGCACGTGTGGCAGAACCTTGAGATACAATTTATGATGCACACAAGAAAAGGAAACCAGATGAAGCAGCACATGCAGACACTGGTAGCGTTCTGCACCACAGAAGTGAATGATGAATTCTCCATTTCTGCAAATCACTGTGATCCTATTAATTCCCACTTTATGCTACTGGATTTTTTTTCCTTAGAGAATTATTTACTCAATTATTTCAAAAGGCGTAATTAGCTTCACATGCCATTGAATGGGAAGCCAGCTCCTTAAAAAGTGTCTATTTTAAAAATTAGCTTAATAATTTCTGCCTCACACAATGCAAGTACCAGGTATAGTAAATGATAGTTCAAAATCTGCATATCATCAAGGGCTTCCTACCCTGATGGAGGAGGAATGGGCTACAGCACGCTTCACTGGGTTTTCCAGGGGTTTGCATGAGAAGAAGATGCCGTGAATACCTTTGGGCCAGAAGAAACTTCCATTAACAATGAAAATGCATACAAAGGAGAAAATTCCTGCAAAGTAACTGGTCTTCTCTCTGCGATCATTAAAAAATACCAGCGAGGTCTTCCTGCCCCATCATCATGCCTTTCCTTAGATTATTTGACTTTCCCACTGGAATCCAGCTTATAGTTAGAGAAGGACAAAATACCAACTGAAAGTACAGAACCGTGGCATAATCAAATTGCTAGCACAATGCAGGCTCTAACAGAAACCGTCTCCTACGTGAGGAATTTGTGGTAATGTAAGGTTGCCACCTCTTGGAAGATTTATTTGGTTCATTATCCCATTGGTTAACCTTTCCTCACGGTGGATGTAAGGAAGGGGAAATCCTATAGCATTTACGATTTGGAGGAAATTCTCGTTAGCAATACATTGTCTCTAAAATAAATCTGTGTTGCTTGCATTCATTCACTCTTCTTGAGCAGAAAAAAAATATTTTTTTTTCTCATTTAAGGTAAAGCCTCGCCTCACTTAGGTTTCTAAGATGGGGTAATGTGTCCATGGCAGGTGTATTGTCAGTACCCTAAGTTGGATTTATGGCAAACTTCACTTCCCAATCATGGCGCTGTTTGATAGCAGACCTAAGAATCTTTCTCGACACACCAGTCCGTATGAATTCATCAGAGTCAGTGTGTGAGACCAAATACCTTGCAAATTCCAAGACTTGAATAAACATGTACATTGCCCATCCCCTTTTTATTGATATTTTTCTCTGTCTCTTAAAACTTTATCTCTGCCGAGATCCACAAACCATGATGATAGGTGTTGGAAAAGTTCAGATAAAAATATGTCAGTTCTCAGTATCTAATCCAGCTGAAGAAAAATGACCACAGGATTACCAAAAACCCCTCTTTGGGTGCCAACAATATCTCTAATCTTTCTAATCTCTGAAATAAAACCTTTAGCAGCAGGACTCTGTCATGACAGACAACCTCCTGGCATCATGTCCGCCAAGAACATTCAAACTAATCCAAATAGCAGCAAATCTAGGTGCCACTTTACCCCAGGGAAAATCGTTACCTCATTCTTGAATTAAGCGTGCTAGAAAAAGTCTTAATTTACCAAACTTAAAAAAAAAAAAAATCCTCTTCTCTCCTCAGGCAGACACATCATTTTGTTTAACTATAATCGAGACTTACGTCCAGGCTCCTTGGTACAGTCAAGAGCCCAAGGCAACATCAACATAACTTCCAAATAGCTCGTCCATTTGTTGTTTCAAATCATAACGATACTCAAACTGGATTTTTCCTTTAAAAAATGTTGTTTGATTTGTTGGGAGTTGTTTTGGGTTTGTTAGTTTGTTTTTTGCTTTTCACCTGGACCTGTGGCATAATGGAAACTCAGTGTGAACGGAGGGGAGTCCCAGCCGAAAGCTGTGTGGCTCTCTATTTCTTAATTAAAAATTCAGCTTGTCAAACAGCTCCCGATTCCTCTCTCTTCCTGCAGACTCTGCCCACGTCTGTCTACTCCCTTTGCTTCTTGTCCGCAGAGATTTCAGCTTATTTCACTTGGATTTCCAGTCTCCTTACAGGCAGTTCTGCTTTCCCTTGCCCTTCCCCCAGGACAGTTCTCCGTGTCACTTCTTATCCACTGGGCCTGCTGTGCAGCCAAGTTGATTTCCACTTGACCATGTCAGGGCTGCAGTCCATATGGAAATTCTGGAAAATACTGGGATTGGTTTGCAACAAGATCTAGCCAGAAACCACTTTGCGATTTAAGGAGCATCCCAGTATTTTAACATCAAACACTATTTCTGTATACACTGCAGTCATTTCTCTGCGAGTCCAAGTCAAATTTCACACATACACGGAGGCAGGGTCAATGATGATGTCATATCATCACCCTTCAACCACCGTGGTACGCAGTTAATGACAAATTTAAAGCATAATTGGAACCGTATGTAAGACTGCACTTCTCTCTCTGTTGTCAGTAGGTAAGCTGCTTCTCTGCACTCTTCCCCAGTGTAGCAGAGTGAACTGAGACTGAAGCAATGCAGATTTTGGTGCACTCGTCTGTTTGGTACCAAGCAGATGGCTGACTGACAATTTAAAAGCGAAATGTTAACCAGTGTTTTTGTGTCTTGTGAGCGCACCTCTGCTGTGTCTTATCCTCCATTTCTTAAGCCAGCAATGTCTTCTTCGAAGTAGTTCTTTGGGAAGTTTTTTGTTTCCCCCTTTTATTTATGTAAAACTCTCTTTAAACCCACATCTCCTAAGACCTTGATGTGAGAAAAACACCAGCAGTATTTGCATAACCTAGGAGCTGGTTTGAAAATGCAGAATCATAGGCTACACCCTGGAATCTGCATCTTTACCAAGATACCCCTACCCCGGGAGTTCTTATCACATTGAGGTCTGAGAAGCACCAGATGAGGAAGGCAAGCAATTTTCCAGAGCCTCTGAGTAGGTTAAACAAAAGGGATAGGATATGTGTGGACTGAGGGCCACGAGGTATGGGGAAAAGTACCTGGCCTTTGGAGTCAGACATGCCCAGATTCAAATCTTGGCTCTTATTCCTGGGAGATCTGGGTACTGAGATGAATGATTTGCCATCTCTGAGCCTTGGCTCTAGCATCTGTGTTTTGTAACTTCTGTTATCCAACTGTTTTTTGATGAGAATTAAACCAGACGTATTCACACAGACAGGGTGCCCTCACCGCAGCTGATGCTGCAGACATGTTGATCTCCTCATCCATCCCCTGCCATGTGCCTCTTCCCTAGTCTTGCTGGTCCTGCCTTTGAACATCTCCAGTCCTTCAGAGCAATGATTATGCACTTTTTATGTGTTGGGCCTGATTTGAATACATCTAAATATATGTGTCCAGAAAAATAATATCATAAATAGCTCAGTTCATCAAATATGAATAGTCGAAAGATGGTAAGCAGATATGCTGGAGAATTCTGACAGAATTAGAATGAAATTACTGATGAAATCAGCACATGCTCCAACATTCTACCTCTCTGCGATTCCACCGGCAAACCGCTCTAGGCTCTAGGCCAAATGCTGATGGAGATGAAGGATGTCTTTGCTATCTGCTCACTTCTCAGGCCATCATCTTCTTTGCCTTTTAGTGCCCAGTATCAACCTTAACTGTCCTGGAGCTGCCTGTGGGGCTGATCCTGGCAGCCCTGTGTGATGATTTTTCTCCAACAATAGTAACTTGTTCTCGTTCATGTTGAAGTCCAGCACCCACTATGTTTCAAAGCAGTGGTTTCCAAAATGTGATCTCTGGACCAGCGGTGGCATCACTTGAGAGCTTGTTAGAAATCCAAATTCTTGTGTCCTACCCTAGAACTAATGAATCAGAACATTTTTGGGGAAGGGGACCCAGAAGTCTTGTGTTTTTCCAGCCCCTCCATGTGATTCTAACATGCTCAGTTTGAGGAACAAGCTGCAGTAGAATGAGCTGCAGAGTTCTAGAAATGGAAGGGGCTGCAGGACTGTGACCACAGCAGGGTTTCCCCTCGGTAACGGTCCCCTAGCCAGCACCTAGCTGAGTGATTCTCCACCCTGGCTGCATGTCGGAATCTTGGCAGCTTTAAACAATACTGATTACTTGGACATTACCTGGAATGTAGTCAGGACAGTGGGATTCTGTTCAGTCTCCTCAGTGGTTCTCACGTGCAGCCCGGGCTGAGAACCACTGATGGAGACCACCACTGGCAGTGTGTTCAAATCATCTGGGGGTTCAGTACCTGTCTTACCTGGGTCCTACCGCAGACCAATTTAAACCAAATCTCCTGGGGCCTGGGCATCTGTAGGTTATAAGAGGGCCTTGTCCCTGATACACAGAGGAAGTTGGGAATCACTCATCAAGTTTAGTGCCTTGCTTTATAGATGAGGATATGTGAAAATCTCCTCCCTAAAAGTCCATGCTCAGGGGTCAGTGTCTGCTGATGTCTTCGCTGCACTGGGCATTCACATTCTAGCTGGGATGTCTCAGTTAAGGCGACAGAAGGCCAGTGATGGGATAACCCCAGGTCCTTTGACCGGCCCTTGGAGATACCTGAGTGCCTGGGGCTTTCCCCCACCTGGGAGGGGGTGTCTTCCTCTCCTCCTTCACCATCCTTCCTTCAAAAAGTTGCCACAGAGAAGCCCTTCTGAAGTGTGTCCATGGGAATTAGTGGCCGGCAGCCCCAAACACCCAGTGTGATCATTACTGAAGCCTATTTTTCATTGACTGGATAAATCCTGTTTTACCCCATAGGATTTACAAAAGTGGGGGAAAGGATTTCTGCAGCAGGGTCCAAGGCGGCTTTCAAATGCCACAACCATCTTTCCCAGGACCACGGAAGTGCTTTTGCCTGGATAAATGTCATCCTAGACCTAGGGCAGCACCAGGATTACAGCGTTATTGAATTTTCCGTCCGTACCTCTGATTTGCATGTTGTAAAAATAAACTAAAGATTTTATACAAAAATTAGTTCTGAGGTGACCGGATAGATTTTTCCAGTTCACATTAAGCCGCTGTGTCCTCTGGTGAGGGAAAGGAAAGATAATATCTTCGCTGGGAATCGGGAGTGACTCCAAGACTTCCCCGAGTCTCTTCCTGCCCTGGACAAGGTGACAGCTGAACTACTTTAAGCATGTGTCCTGTTCGTCTTTATCTTGCCTGCATTTCCCGAGCAAGCTGCAATTTCTGTTGCTCACACCACCTGAGGTTTAACCCTAGTTAAGAAGTCCTTATGAACAGTTCAAAACAGCTTAGCTTCAGCACGTCCTAGCTGCATGACCTTGAACTTGTCAACCTCGCTGGGCTTCTACAACCGTACCTCTAAGCCGTGGAGGACACTAGTGCCTCTGTCATAGGATTAAATAGCTCATGTGGGTTTTAAAGCCCCCCGTGCCTGGCAGGCAGTAAGCAGTCTTCATGCATGTTTTATGTTTTATTCTCATTATATATTTACAATAATTAACTTTAGTTTATGATTCACTAACCAGTCACTAACTCCTTAACTAAGGCCTAGTTTCCATTCTGTAAATTTTATCTCCATGACTCTTTGATGAACCATCTATAAATTTTTTTAAATTTTAAAATAATTTTATTAATTTTTTTTCTCAGTTAAGCCGCATTTATTTTAAAGGCTTAACCAGAGAAGATACTTAGGGCCTGATTAATGTCTCTTCTGCTGGGAAGCCCCAGAGCTAGCCTTCCAGATTCCATTTAGTTGTCCTGAGGCTCGTCTTCAGCTAGGAAGACGAACCATCCGGGTCTTCCCCCAGACTGAGAGGGGAGGGTTCCAGAATCGGGACTTTCGGTGTTAATACTGGGACAGACCCCCAGCACACCGGGAAGGGTTTTCACTGTCTCTTCAGCCTGTGGCCAGCTGGGCCCTCGTGTCCTGGCAGCATTGGCTGGGTGTGACAGCCCCCTCTGCTCATTCCTTAGCACCAAGGGACCCAAATCCCTGGCAAGGATCAGCCTGCGTAGCAGGAGAAGGTCAAGTTCATCACAGCAGGATTACAAGGAGAACTGAATGTCAAGACTGGCCTCGGAAAGTAGATCCTGGGAATATACTGGAATGTTCCATTTAATTATTGAGCTGTTGAGCTTGGATAGGTCCCTTAACTCCTCTGAGTTTCAGTTTTCTTTTTGGTACAATGGATATAATATGTCTTATTGGACGATTGGAAAAACTAGTCTGGACAACGCGTGGGAAAGCAGGCTCTGTTCCTGGGTTAAGTGTTCTCTGCAGGGAGGCAGGTGCTAGGTGTGGAAAGCCAAGCCCTGGGTGAGAAGCCCATTCCTCCTGTTGGCTCTTCCTTTGACCTTTGGCAAGTTCCCTTCCTTCTCAGAGCCTCGCGTTTCTCATCCGTGTTGTTGGGAACCCCAGCATCTCCCTTGCAGAGCTCTGCCAGCCAGCAGGGGCCTGGACCTGCACAGGGGTTCATGTCCCTCAGGCTTCTTCTCTTACCGCATGGAATGCGTCTGTATCTGGAAGGAGGGTCCCCTGGGAGATGTCTGGGCAGAGGGGGTGGGCTGGAAAAGAGGGTTTTAACTTGGACACACATGAGAATCATTTGGGGAAACTTTGGGGAAAAAAAAACAAACAGCTACTTTGCAGACTTTGTTCTCCAGCCTCGGCAAATTGACATCTCAGCAGGTGTGGCCCTGCAATCACTTTTTAAAGTTTCCACTGGCCTAGGGTGGGGGCACATCGTGACCCGAAGAGCAGGAACGGGAGAGGACGGCCATTTCCTGAGCCCCTAGTCAGCACAAGGAGATCAGAGGAGAAATAGGGGTCAAAGCCAGCCTTTCCTACTTGTCAGTTGAGTTTCCCCAGCTGGGTGGGTGCGTGACAAGGAGCGTAACTCTGATCCTTCATGCCGTGCACCCCACTTCCTCATGCAGCCCTGACTCGCTGGCTCAACCCCCTCGTGAGGCAGGGTCCTGGCCCTCAGGGTGACTCGTGTTGGTGTCGTTATGACAGATGCTTGAAGACATCGCTGCATCTCCCCTTCCTAGGGAGGCTCTGGGGAGGCGGCCGGCGGGGCTGACTCGGCCCAGCTGGGACAGTAAGGACGGGCTCGACCAGCCCAGGCGGAGCAGCACCCTGGACCACCCCGGCCACTCAGGCCCAGCCTGGAAATACGTACACGCGTTACTTCCCCACATTGACTTCTGAGCAATTTATCAGCGGGCTTTCCTTGGGTCTGCCTCTGGAGATCACCCCAAGCTTTGCCAAGCGGTGATTCGCTGCTCAGCACTTTTTCATCTCTCTGCCTCGGCACGCTTGAAAGAAACTGATTAGTTTCTTCGGTGACCTGGTGAACGAGGGAAATGGTCCTCTCAGGGATTGCCCAAAGCTGAGTTCACGCCTGGCCACTTGGTGACACTGAGCTTTGCGTGGTGTGTTAACGAGTTGGGGAGAGTTGGTGGTTTTTAAAGCATTTTAAGCTGTCGTGTCTGAACTGAGTGAGCTTGGGTTTCATCCTGACTTCCTAGAGGGAAAAGGGCCGTGGACACCATTGCAGCTTAACTGACAGAAGACGATGTCACGGGCTGGCGTAGGGAAGCCACCAGCCCGGGTGTCACACTTGGTTGACTCAGAAGCCAGAGAGAGCCTCATTCTCAGAGTCCAGAATCCTGCAGCCCCTATTCTAAGGCTTCTGGAACTTACTGAGGACCCACGAACCACTTATTCCTGCATCTTCCAGTGGGAGGAGAGACTCTCCAGCTTTCTCAAAGTGGTCTTTGAGCCAAAATAGATACATTAAAAAAAAATGAATAAAATAAAATTTAAAAAAGAAAAAAAAAACAAAATAGATACATAACCAGTGGTCTTAGCCCTTTGCGATGTGTTTACTTTAGAATTTCATTCACAGTGGTTAGTAGGCATATTACTGGCATATTGAAGAGACAATAATTGCATTATATGTCAATTCTACAAGTCATAAAACATTACTTATTTTTGTTTGGGGCCAGGAATAGGCCGTCTCATCCCAAAGCACTAAAACACCTAAGAAATCAAAGCACAGAATTCAATGAAAACTTCAAGGAGATTCTGAACAATCCATCATTTCAAATTTCTGTCTCTATTTTTCGCTTTTTAGGAGGATGCTGTCCTTAATTTGTTAATAAGAGGAAGCAAAACATGTTTAAAGGGATTTAAAGACAAGAAGAAACTGGGGCATAGCTTTATCATTTTCTCTTCCACCATGCTGCCTGTTTCTTGGAAGAGGGCTCTCTGCTGATGCCACCCCTACAGGGACACCACGCTCTGTGAGGGCGGTTGGGATGAGATCTTTAGGGCAGCTGCAGCCTTCACCTGGTCGCTCTAGTAACATCATGGTACCACTTAGCTGGGTGTTCGGCCAGGTTGGGGGCGGGGGTGGGCAGTCCCCTAGTGCCTGGTCCTGGAGCAGCAGCAGTGGCGTCTCCTGGGAGTTTGTTAGGAATGTGGAATTTCAGGTCTACCCCAGAGCTTCTGAGCCAGCATCTGCAGTTTTACCAGATCCTCAGGTGAACTGGGGCAGAATCACATCTGAGAAGTCTCTGGTGGAGGACTGAGTTAAACATAGCCGAGCTGGCCCCACGGTGATCCAGTGGCCAGTCACCGTCCTTAGGCTTGTTTGGTGACTCATGTCAGTGGGGGCTGTAGGTTATGAGAAAATGTAAGTAGATGGGTACCAAGTGTTCCTTCTTTCACACTGCTTACCTAACAAGTGACATACATGGACACACAGGAGGCATTTGTTACTGTGGAAAGAAGGATTTCTCTTCCTTTTTCCTTTTTCAGTTTTCACTTTTTTCCTCTGGAGCAGTCTTCCTTCCTCTGCTGTTGTAATTCTCATGTGTCCATTTTACGATTTGCTCTCTATGTTTTTTTTTTCAATATTTCTTCTCAGTCTGCATGCATATGGATGTACGGACGGGATTTTTTACTTTTTGATATTTTAATATTTTAATAACTAACATCATGTAGGGCTGATACACGGCATTCAAGACCAGGGCCATAGACGTTTAGGTTGAGACATAAATTTACTGCAAATTTATCTTCATTTCAGGCTGATATCTAAGGAAGGTCTTTTGCCTTTATTGTGGGTATTTGAAGAGACAGACTCTGATTATGCACTGCAAAATTTGGAAGTTGAAACATACCAGTTAAACAACAGATAGGACATTCTTTTATCTAGGACTAGCTTTAACGGTGGGAAAAGTGTTTATATTTTTATTTACAAAGGTAATTAAGTCTTTGTGCCACAATAACGTGTTACATTCGCACCATTATGAACAATTGCTAGGAAATCCATAGGGTTAGCCAGTGTTCATTAAAAACGATTTAGGAATTATTTACAAAATTAACATCCTACCTAAAACATACATACAATTTTTTCCCTGGGAAATCTCTGCGGGTTTCCTAGAATATTAGAACATTCGTACTAAATATTTCATTCAGTAATTGAATAACGTGCTTTATTGCTATTAAAGTGGTAAGCAATGTGTTAGGAGATTCTAAAACACTTAAGCATCACATAAATAGTTGGAAAAGCTCAGTGACTGTCTCCCTTGACCTCACTTTGCCATCACCTGGGGAGCTTTAAAAAAGACTGATTTCCAGGTACATATAACTAAAAAAAAATGTGCAGTATATTATATATATGTATTTACATGCAATGTATTGTATATGTGCAAATTGTAACAATTCTACCTAATAAAACTGAAAACTGAAAAAAAAAAAAAAGAAAAAAACCCAATTCCGGGACCCCACCCCCAGAGCGTCTGGTTTAATTGGGCTAGTGTATGGCCTGTGCATTTTTAACTTCTTCTTTTGAAATAGTTATAGACTCACAGGAAGTTTCAAAGAGAATCTAGAGAGGTCCCTTGTACCCTCCTCCACCCAGATTTCCCCAGTGGTAACATCTCACATAAGGATAGTCCAATATGCATGCCAAGAAATTAACATCACAATCATAATGTTAGCAGGAGACCAGGGGTCTCATTTAGATTTCACCAGTTTTAGGATCAGGACTTTTAAAAGCTTCCCCAGATGATTCTCTTAAGTGGCTGGGGTTGCACACTTCTGCCCTGAGTGCCCTTTAAGGTGTCTTCCAGCCCTAAGTCTGTGATTCACACACACACACACACATGCATTAGACGCATACACGTGAGCAAGTGTAGACCACACTCACAGTACACATCCTGAACACTGAAAACTTCAGTGACAGATTGCAGAGTGAAAGTGACTGACATTTAGAAGCAAACTTAACAGCCAGAGAACCGCACTTCACAACCGTACAAAACGTATCCTGGTTTAGATCCGACGTCAAACAGAACTGTCTGCCCTTCCTGGGAAAGTAAACTAGGGTTTATGACTCTCAGAATTAAAGTCCATGTGAGGAATGAGAAGAAAATTCCATGGGCTTTGAAGTTGTCACTGATAGACACCCCTTAAGTTTTAAAGTCTGGTACATGGGAAGAGACTTCTTGTGTACAAGTTATGTATATAAAATTCCCATTTATCCTGCTCCAAATGCACATAAGCCACTGCTGTTCTCTGGAAATAAATGAGTGTTTCTTTCCCTGCCACTTGGGAAATTAAATACTGTCCTCGGCAAGTTTGCATCCTTTTTCTCTTTAAAAAGAGTTGAAATGGGTATTAATCAGTTAAGCAGTGGGAGTCATGAATAAACCTCACATCTCACCCTGGTGTCTACTCCCAGGTATTAACTGGGAGGTTAAATAGGGACATTTATAACCATAGCAAGCTCTAAGCCAAACCTGGGTCAGAGCACGAAACGTGCCTCTCACCTTATACAAAAAGGAGATTTCCCTTTATTTGGGATGAAACTTCTCATCAAAGTAATAAAGAACCTTGCCGTGGTGTCTGGGGTGTATTTACTAAGGCTTGTCTGTGCGGGACTGTCAGCTCCTTCCACAGCTGCACTGTCTGTGTTTTCTGGTGTCTCTCGGGCTTTCAAAGCGCCCCTCCCAGAAGCAGAATATGCCCAAAGGTTCTGGGTGTGGAATGGCTGGCCCTTGTCTTCAGAGACTCCCCCCACCATCAGACAAGCTTTCTGCATGTCCTCCTCTTTCTCCGGGACAGAGCCCCTCTCTCCCTGCCGATCCTTGCGAGGTCCTCTGTGTCCCCATGTTCCCCTGACGACTTCCTGTTCCTGGCCCTGAGCCCAGAGCTCCCAGGGGAATTTTACTTGGATGAGGTCCGTGAAGTTATGGATCACAACAAATATTTGAGTCAGAGTTTTGAGCATAGTCTCTCTACCTAATATTTAGGGAGGGGTTTAGGTTTGGAATGGCATTTACAGGAGCTCGGAGAGAGACTGATGGGGCCTTGTCTACTTTGGCCAAGGAGAGGGGTGGATGCAGACCTTAAACCCAGATTATGTAACTCTCCCACCCTGCGCCCCGGCCCCTGAACTCAGTCTTGAGAGGGGAAGGAGGCTGGATGGGTAGAGGGAAGGGGGCCATTCTCCAAGATTTTGATACAAGTAATCCTTCCCTCCTCCTTACCCTGTTGATCCATCGGTTTTCACGTAAAGCTGGGAACTCGGAGCACCCGGGGAAAGTCATCGAACATGCCGGTTATCGTCAGTCAGCTGGATTAAGACAGTGGGGTTTTAGATGTGCACCTCATCAGGCTCTTCCTGTGAACCAGACAGGGGATTGGCCCGCCGCTGTGGTTTCAGAGATCCCAGTAGGGGTGTCCACTGGAGATGCCTTCATGCACACCTTTGTGTTCTCCTTCCTGTCCGTGGCGTCTGCTTGGAGGGGGCCTGTTGAAATCCAGCCGTAATCTGAGATGGTAAGAGTCATATATTCACAGTGTAATGGGAAGTGTCTGACCCGTTCTCGAAGCCAGCATTAAAGGGGGAGGTGGTGAAGAACAAAGAACACTCCAAGGACACTGAGTTCCTGGGGACAAAGGAAGGGGAGTCCGGAGGGCTGGTTGCCACAGAAAAATGTCACTCCTCCCGACTTCCTAGCTTCCCACCTGCCCCACCCTGATTATCAAAAGCAACAAAACCAATCTGCGCCATCAGCTCCCTGGACCGTCCGTGACTGCATGCAGGTGCATTTTGTTCTGTTCATCCATCATGGCCAAAGGTATTTATTATCTGAGTCCCGCTGAATCACCGATTTTCCCGTCCTATTTCGCCAGCTTGGCAGCGTGTGCTGTTTACTAGAGGAGCTATTAAATTTCTCACCTGTGTATCTGGTGAGCGCTGCAGCGTGGAGATAAAGCCTCTTGGACTGTGGCGCTTTGGTATGTGAGAGACTTTCAAGGACACGGCTTCCTTCAAATCCCTGCTATGGAATCTCAGATTAGAATCAAAATGAAAGTCCACGTGAGCCTCCCTGATGGGTTTCAGCACTCTGCCACAGCAAGTCGTGTTCCAGGCTGGAGGCAGCTAGGATCCGAAAGGCAGCTCATTAGCAGTTTCTCCATGTAGAATTAAAACTCAGATATGATAAAGAAAATGCCTGAGAGCTTTGACTGAGAATTGCCATGGGCCAGGAGGATTCTAGCGCTGGGAACAGCTGATGATAAGCTGGCAAGGGTGTAAGAACGAGAGCTCTGGGGCCAAGCATAGCTGGGGTAAAATCCTGGCCCCACTCACCAGCAAGGTGACTCTGGAAAGTGACTGAACATCTGTATCTGATCCAGTAATCTCACTGCTAGGAGCAGACCCCACAGATGTAATGATAGGTGGGATGTTTGTGTGTTAACTCCTTGGTGACCTGCAGCTCTAAGAGACAATACTGTTGCTGTCAGGGCGCAGGGAGGGTGACCTGCCCAAGGGGGAGTCAGTCCGCACTCCCAGGAGGGGCAGCTTGGCCCATGGCTATGCGGATGGACTCCAGGGCCGAATGTCTTGGGTTTGATTCCCAGCCCTGCTGTTAACGAGCTGTGGAAAGGGCTAGAACAGCACCTGCCCCGTGAGGCTCCCATGTAGCATTTCACTCTGAGAAAAGTGAAATCTTCCCTCATGGACTGACGCATGCAGTGTCTGCTGATTTCAGTCGTCTCTAGTTTCAGAAACGAGAGCCAGTTCAGCTCCATTCCTAAAGCACTGGTCACTCCTGTGCATCCTTTTCGGTGGTTTTGTTCAGCCTGTAGCTTGCCTTCGCATGAACCAGATGGGTCTTACTGCTTCTATTCTTGGGTTATAGACCCAGATGTTCGGGGGGAAGGGTATAGCTCAGTGATAGCACATACTTAGCATGCACGAGGTCCTGGGTTCAATCTCCGGTACCTCCATTAAAAATACATAAATAAATAAATCTATGGTCAAGATCTGTGCTGATAACATTAAGTGGATTAGGAAACACACAAAATAGACCCAGATGCCCAGAAATCATGTCATTTATACCAAATGGCTCTCCTCAAGTGTTGTCTCTCTGCGACCACTTGTTTCCTCCCACTGTGGAACTGATGTGATTGTGTGCCCCAGACACAAGAGAACCTGCTCTCATCACTACACCCCATCCTGCCCCTCAGCTACGCTCCATACACCTCTGTCTAGACTGCCCACCTGCTCGCAAACCAAGTAAAATCTCTTAACGTCAAATCATTGCTCTGAAACAGAATCTAGACATTGGGGACACACATTATAGTCAAGATTCCTTGGTGGTGTTCAGTATCAGGCTTTTCGCCAGTTTCTAGCTTTCATTCATCCATTCAACATTCATTCATTCATTCATTCAGCAAATATTTATTGAGGAGCTGCTATGTGCCTGCCACACACTATTGCAGATGCTGGGGATACAGCAGTGAATTCGACCGTCAGTGTTCCCGCCCTCACAGACCTTGTATTGTAATGGAGAAACCAATAAAAAAGTGAACAAGTAAATATGTGATGTGGGCGGTGGTAAAAAGTGCTACTGAGAAAAATAAATCCGGAGATGGTGTGAGGGAATGTGAAGGTGCTATTTGAGATAGGATGGTAAGGAAAGGCCACCGTGACATTTGAAGAGAGGCCTGAGTCAAGTGAGGGAGGGAGTCACGTGAGGTTGTAGGGCAAGAGCATCCCGAGCAAAGGAAACAGCAGTGCAAAGGCCCCGGGGCAGGAGTATTTGGTGGGTTAAAGTAACCAAAAGAACAGCTTCCTGTCTGGAATGCAGTAAGGACAGAGGAAAACAATGGAAAACCAGGACGCCTAGGGCCAGGACCAGGTGCCATAGGTTCTTACAACCCAGGATGAAGATTTTGGATCTCATTCTTAATGTTACAGGGCACCGTTGGGGGTTGAGAGCAGGGAATGGCATGAACCACTTGGCTTTTCAAAAGGTGGATGGTTCTGGCTTCTTTATGGGAATAGGCTGTCTCAGAGCCAGAGGGGAAGGCAGGAGACAGGAGGCTCTGGCCTTCGTCCAGGTGAGAGAAAATCGTGGTGAGAATCAGGGTGGTACCAAGCAGAAGAGTCCAGCACGGACAAATTTGAGAGGGACTCCGAAAGTTCAGTCCATGGGAGCTGCATGTGGACTGGATGTGGATGAAAGAGAAAGGGAGCAATGGGGCTCTCCCTCCGGAGTGAACAGTGCCGTCCGTCTCCGAGATGTACGTTTGTTGATTGACTGGTGTTATCTCTGAATGTCGTTCTTGCCTACTAGACTTAAAATTCCTTTAGACCAGGAAGCCTTAATTATTCTATCATCCTCTCTTCTTTTTCTCCTCTTTGGAGTGACTCTCCTAGTACTTTTGCACATAATAAGTGCATAATAAAAGCTATGAAACAAGTAAATATAATGCATTAAGATGTTCACTAGTGAGTAAATGTCCCTAAATTTCACTAGCGGTTCTGGATTTGCTGTCCTGTGAAGGGGGAAAGGGCTTACTTTCCCCCTTCACAGGATTTTCCTACTGTGGAAAAGGATTCATCATATTTGCCTTTATAATGTTAATGCAGTGCCAGTATCTCTGCTGGTGGGTAAGCAGTTTGGGGCTGTGGGATGGAGAGTCCTCAGTTCTCTGGAGTAAGGCAGAAGGACTAGTGAAAATCATTTGGGGAGAATGTCTCACCGAGGTGTCACTTAGATCTGCATTCCAGACTTGGGAGGATTTATCGTCACCACACTCTGCTCGGTTACTGGCAGGCAGTGTTAATTAAGCGTTCCTTTCCTGGAAGATCTGGAAGAGGCCGCAGAATCTTTCTCCGTCTAGCACTGTAACTTGCCATTTCTGCCTGATGCAGTCCGCTCATACAACAGTGAGGAAAGTAAAGCCCAGAGGTAGTAAATGACTGGGCCTGGCCGGGGGCAGAACCAGAGCTCCAGCCTGAACCCTGACTCCCAGGCCGGCGTGCGTTCCAGCGGATCCTGGCAGGCTGTGTGAGGGCTTGTGCTGGGAAGGTCAGGTGGGACAGGAAGAGGCTCACGGCCACGTGAAGGGCGGGGCTTCAAAATCGGCGGGGACGCAGGAAAGCCCCTCAAAACAAGCTCACGGCAGAAAGGGGTCCCAGAGTCCATCGCCCGGACAGATGTTTCCAGCACCAGAGGAAAAGCTGGCTGTCACCTAGGATTCTTGTCTCATTCCCTGACGACTTAAGGACAAAGGACATATACGTTAGGCTCTTTTATCCAATCAGATCGTGGAGGATGTGATCTGACATACTAATCCTGCCACTGGACATGGATTTTTCTTTTCCTTTCCTTTTGTTAAATACTGACAGGATTAAAAAGCACTCTCTCATTGCCCGCTGAATCTGGGTTCAGTCATCCTAGATCGACCACAAAACGGCTGTTCAATTTCAACACAGAGAGTGACACAGACGTTATTTCAGTTGTTTGACTAGATGTGCCATCGCTGGAAATCTAGTCTTTATGGTTGGTTGAAAGTGATGGATGCTTTGATTTACATCACAATGTAGTATTCTGCTCAGGCCTTATGTGTAGCCAAGCTGCCTTCTCCAGATTTTGAACAATAAAATGTCTCGCTTATTTATTCTTGCACAGGCTTGATTCACTCACTCATGTGCCAAGAAAGAAAGATACCTGTTGTTCTTTGGAAACGTTTCTATTAAACAGATATTTCTTAATGAGGCAACCCAAATTTCGAATGTGGGAATGATCTTTAAGCTGAACCTTCCACTGAGTGAAACCTGACTGATTTTCTTTTCTTTTTTTTTTTTCTAGCCAGAATTCTTTAATAGACTATTAAGCTTTTTTTATGTAATTGATAATTCTAATTTTAATGATTGTCTTGCTTTGATATTTTAGTAAATTGGAATATTTTTGACCACATGGAAAAACATGATTAAAATTTAGATAGGAAAAGTACCCATCTCCTTACGAAATACGCAGAAGTTACTTATCCTTTAACATTTTTGTTGAGATTGTTAACAGCGTAACTTTTAAGCATAAGTTTGAACACTTTACATTTAAACCTAAAGAGTAAATCAGATTCATTTCCTGGGGTCACAGTCTGGAGAGCAGTGATTAAACCTGAAGAATTTTCATACCACTAGTAACAATGTCCTTGTGCTCACATTGTGACCCAAAGTGAAAGGAGAGAGATCCAGATTCTAGATTTGATTTTGTTACTAACTTGATGCATGGCCTGATTGATGTACACTGTACGAATCCACCCAGGAAAAGAACTCGATTTCCCCAGGCATAGGACTGATTAATTTCAAAGGTTCTTCAGAGAAATGTCACTTTGTGAATTAGTGTTGCATCATCCAAATTTTTTTTATATACAACAGATTAGATTTTTTCTATTATTAAATTATTGTGTATTATTATTTTCTTATATCGTTATCATTTTATTCTTTTGTTAAAGTGACACATTTATATTCCAGATGATTTGGAAAATACATCAAAAGAAAAAAGAAAAGGAAAATAACTGGCAATCCCTCTAAACCAGAGTTAAGCAGTTTACAGCTAATATTTTGGTGCATTTCTTTTCAGGCTTTTTGTATGTATGTATGTTACATGTAATAATGGGATGAGACCACATTTTTTTTTTTACTTACGTCTTTCCCATGGCATTAAAGTATTCCTTTGAGAACATACTTTTAATAGATGCATGGTTTCTCATCCTGTAGATTTATCATAATTTATTTAACAGGTCCCTAATGGTTGGACATAGGTTTTCCCGTTATAACTCTTACACATAAATATTTGTCTATATCTATGATGATTTCTTTAACATCTCTAAACATAATGCCAGTAAAAGACTATGCATATTTATATTAATGCCTTTAACAAGTTTTGGCATCAAGTCTCTGATGACCTCATGAAATGAGTTGGCAGGAGTTTTTTCCTTCTCTATTTTCTGAAAGATTTTGTGTAAAATTGGTGCTTATTTTATTAAATCTTATTCTTTTCAACATAGGTGTTCAGAGCGTTATACTTCCCTCTAGCACTGCGTTATCTATACACCACGAATGTTGATATATTGTTTCATTATCATTTGGCTTAAAATGTCTTCAAAATTTTCCTTTAGGTGGCTGCTTTGACTGAAGGATTTTTCAGCAATGTTGTTTTAAAAATTTTCCAAATACTTAGGAGTTTCTAGATATCTTGCTTTTATTGATCTTTAATTTCTTTGTGGTCAAAGAACATACTCATTGTCAGTGGTTATCAAAATTTTTTATCTCACCACCTTCACATTCTTAAAATTTATTGCAGACTCAGAGCTTTTGTTTATGTGAATTCCATCTACTTATATTTACCATATTGGTAGGTTAAAACTGAGAAGCTTCTTTTAATTTATTCAATTATTAAAAATAATGTTTTAATGTAAATAACGTTTTTCTAAAAAAAGACATATTTTCCAAAACAAAGAGAGAAGTGAACAGAGTGAGATTGGTTTATATTTTTCAAACTTCTTTAATGCCTGAAAACATTCAATCTGCTGTAGTATCGGAAATCATTCAACCTCTGGAAAATTCCACTGTACACTTACGAGAGAATGAAAGTGCAAAAGGCAAAAAAATGTCCCAATATCTTGAAAATGGTTTTGACCTTATGGACCTCCTAAAAGGGTCTCAGGGACTCCATGGACCTGGAGGTTTTGAGAAGCTCTGATCTACATGAATTTGATCCTTTTGAATTTACTGAGACTTGTTTTACAGTCTAGTACGTGGCCTGTCATGGCGAATGTTCTGTGTACATCTGAAAAGAGTGTATTCTGCAGCTGCTGGGTGCGGTGTTCTGTAAATGTCAGTTAGGTCAAACTGGTTTGTGGGGTTGTTCAGATGTTCTTTATCATTACTGATTTTTTTAACTTTATCAGTTTCTGAGAGGGAAGTGTTAAAATACCCAACCGTGATTGTAGACCTGTATTTTCCCCTTTATAATTTTTGGCTATTGTAATAATGCTATGAATATTTTTATACAAGTCTTTGTGTCAGCGTAGAGCCTCATTTCTCCTGGGTAAATACCAAGTCGTGGAATTTCTGGGTCATATTTTTAATTGTATGTTTAACTTTTTAAGAAACGACCAAACTGTTTTCCAAAGTAGCTGCACTCTTTTACGTTCTAACAAGTAACAGATAAGGATTTGCTTTCGTATCTGAAAGCCATTCTTTGCTGAATATAGAAATCGTGGTTGATAGTTTATCATTTTTCTTTCTTCACTTTAAATATATTGTTCCATTGTATTATGACCATTTGTTTTTTGTGAGAAGTCAGTCGTAATTCTTATTGTTGTTCTCCTGTATGCAATGCCTTTTTGCTCTTCCTGCTTTTAATACCTTCTCTTTAATTTTGAATTTTAGGACTATGTCTAGCCATGTCATCTGGGGGTTTAATGAACTTCTTGGATTTATGCATTGACATCGTTAATCAATTTGGAGAAAACCTTGGCCATTATCTATTCACATATTTCTTCTGCATCCTTCTCTCTTCTTCTTTCAGGACTCTAATTATACATATATTAAAATACTTTATATTGTCCCGCAGATCTCTTTATCTTTCATTTAGTCCGGATACAGTGTTGGCTTTCAGACTTGCTTTTGTCTGGGGCTCTTAGGGATTCCATTCCATTATTCCAGCCCACATGACACCTTAAAAGTTTGTTAGAAATTCATCTGGTTTCTCCTTATACCTGTCTCTAACAAATACTTTTTTCTCCCACCATTATGTAAAAGATGAAAGCAGACACGTATCTCTTCTTTCATGAGACGGGCTTATCACTTTGTGGAATTTAGTTCATTTAAGTTTCTTTTTCATCAGTCCTCTTAGGGGGTTTTAAAAATCTGTGATTGTGTAGTCTGTGTGGCTTACTCGTTTTGAGAGAGTCACTTGCCGTCCCTACCTGCTGTGGTTTCCTACAACCTACATTTACCTGGAAGTGAAAGTTCCTGTGTGCTTCATTTATTTTTTTAAAGGCTCCTGCATTCCAGAAAGGTTGTTCAGGTTACATTTTCGCCAACAGAGCATTGAAAACTTCATTTTTACCAAACAGCCACCACCAAAATTTCAGATGCATATCCCAGAGCGATGCTTAGTGAAAACTTCCTGTTTCATAAGTTTATTTATGATTCCACTGTTGGAATTCTACATTTTTCTCCATCAGGCTCCCCATACCAAGTATCCCAGAGACACAGCATAAAGAAAACTCTGCTCAAATGCACATCATTTATTCTTTTGTGGAGTGTTTGCCCTAAGACTCTTTCCTCTTACCTATTCTGATGAAGTAGTCTGGCTTACCTGAAAAGTAACCTGCAGATCTCTTCCCCCACTTACCTTGAGCCTAGAGACAATCCTCCATTGCCAGCTTCTTGTTTTCTCTTCTCTGAGTCTCCAGCTCTATGAAAACACTCACATGACTTATCTCATTCAAAGAAGGAACATGATTTTTCAACGTTTTGGACATTTCCAAAGATACTGCCTTGCCCAACAGACACACCCAACCCAAACCCCAGTCTGGCTGGCATGAATGTGTATAATCAGCCTGCCATCTTACACCAGAAACTGTCCTGCTGTTCATTTTCATGTGGCTTCTTACTTCTTCTTCTTTACCTTCCTCTGTCCTAGCTTTTTGATTTACCAAAACCCCTCCTTGAAAAGGGAAAGTAAAAGAAAGAAGATACTGTTGTGAAAGAAGATTGACTTTCTTGACGCCTTCCTTCTCGGGCTGGCCCTAGACTAGCTACAAGTACAGAGCAGGTCACTTGCCGTCCCTACCTGCCGTTTTCAGGCAGGTGGACTCTGTCTTAAAGTCCAGGGCATCAGCAATCTGCAGCTGGACAAGATCCCGTGACATAATCATAATGTACTTCTAATTATTTCTAACTTGTATTTCTTGCATATAATCCTGATTTATTTATTTATTTGAAATCTCACTGATCTATTACTAATTCAGCTGTTTTTAAAAATTATGAACTTTACCAGAAAACCTTCTCTGATCTTATTCATTTGCCCTTTTTTTGCCTTCCAGCTCTTTCCTCAAGCTCCGTTTACTCCCTTAGTCTCTGTCTTGACACAGACTCACCATGGTATGTCAAATAACAATCTGATTACCTGCTCATTTGCTAACTCAAGACATTCAGATTCGCTTATAATGAAAGATTTTCCACATTTAAGGATTAAATCCTCTAACTTCTGGTTCTGTCCTCATTTGGTTTTTGATTCTGTATAAAATTGGATTTTGCACTCACAGCACATGTACTTCCACACAGACATGTACGTGCATGCTGGCTTAGTTAAGGTAATGCTGTCTTCTCTACCAGAAATACCCTAAAATCTCAGGGGCTTACCAGAAGAGAGGTTTATTTTCCACTCGTGTAAAACCCCACCGACAGTGTGATTGGGGAAGAGGATGAGGAAATAGGACTATGCTCCGTGCACTCATCCAGAGACCTCGGCTGATACAGCCTCTACCGTCTTCAACTCTTAGCTCCGAAGATCAGGTTAAAGAAGAGAAATGAGTCCTGTTGGAGGTTCTTATGGGGCACGCCTGAAACTGGCGTGTGTTCATTCTGTTCCCACTCCATTGGGCAGAACTCAGACTGGGAACAGTAGCCCTGACTGGGAAACCACTTTTCAGAAACAGCTCTGCACTGTGGAGGGAACACAAGCTTCAGTGGACTTCCAGCCGCCTCCCTTTGTAAGTACACCTGAGGCTTCATGACTGTGCTTCTAATTGTTTCTTCCAGTCTGCATCTCTAGGACCCTCAAGGCTTAAGGAACAGGGTGATGGGGTAGGAGGCTTCATGCCAAGCACCCAAGACTAAAGCGGATGGAGCTGCTGCTGGGTTAGATGGCTCAGAAGTAATCCATTTGTGAAAAGAAGTGAGGATGGCATCCACTTGTCTTGTCTTTTACTCATGCATTCTTTCATTCATTGATCAGACATGATCTTGATCACTTGCTTTATGCCTGGCGACATGCTCAGTGCTGAGGACACAATCAAACAATTAAACCCTACAGCGGGGTGAGAGCTGCAGCGGATTTGTGTGCATTATGTGGAGGTAATATGCATTATTTTGGTGGAGGAGGCTAGCCTTCCACTAAGGTAGCACAGAAATTCCCAGAACAAGGTCTCAGAGGTCTATTTGCCTGTTAGGTTTCTAACATTTCCTTACTGTAATCTCTTTCATTTGTGCCGCCCCTGGTTCCAACTTTTCACTTTACTCTCATGGATAGTAATATGATTTAGTTTCCTTGGGAGAACTCTCTGCAGGATGGATTCAATGGCAGTGAAATTAGAGGCAGGAGGAACCAAGAGGCTACTGTTAGAGCCTTCACTGGGTCATTCTTCCTATGGAATAAAATTTACATTTCTGTCCGTAACTCACAAAGCTCTTCATGGTCAGGCCCTTGACTAATAGTTTAGCTGCATTTTCCACAGCTCCCCACCGCTGATCCCTAACTCCGCCTGGGAATCTCTGCAGTACGGGGCTACTCGTGGTTTCTCTTGCTTCACCACGTTGCCCCACGCCCCTCCCTGTACTTAAGATGTCATCTCCCTCCCAACTTGTCTGCCCATGTAGAAAACTACTCATTTTTCAAGGTTTAACAAAATGTTCCTTGCTTGGGGAAAGCTTTTCTAACGCCCCCTCCATATAGCAAACTTAGATACTCCTTCTCCTGTGTTCATACTGCACAGCATATCAACATCATTTATAGCAAATATAATTTATGTTACATCACATCATCACATCATATCATACTGTAATTCTTTACTCCGTTTTACAATCAGCCCCTTAAGGAAAAGGACGGTGACTTGCCATCTTTCTGTGACCAGTGCCTCACTGAATATTGGGTACATAGTATATTCAGTAAATAGCCATTGAATGGATGGATGGATGGATGGATGGATGAATTCCAATTATAGGAAACAACTCATACAAAGCAGAGTCATTTTAACAATACTGGGAAGTTCAGTTTGTTTGGACAATAGGATGTGTGCGGAGGAGCAGATAGAAAAAAATTGCTGGTGGGGAAGCAAAATCGTACAACCTCAATGGAGGAGGATTTGGCTAAATCTAGCAAAATTATATACATGTTTGTCTTTTCACCCAGTAATTCCACTTCTAGAATCTGTCCCAAAGATACAGTAGCAAGATGTGAATAGATATAAGCCAAGTCTACCCATTGCTACAGTATTTAATAGCAAAAAAATGGAAAGAACCCACATGCTCATCAACAGGGGCCTAGTTGCACAAACTTGATAAATCCACATAGCACATGTGATGGAATACTATACAGCAGTGAAAAGGAATGGGAATACTTTTACATATTACTATGAGGTGGTCTGTAGAGTCACATTTTTTAGTAATAAAAGCAAGACAGAGAAAAATGTGCAACGTATGCTATCATTTGTCAAAGAAAGGAAAGGAAAAATAATACACATATATATTTGTACTTTTTTAATGAGAGAACAAATAAACAATAAAGATGAAATAATAGTAACCTGTATGGGAGGGAGGGAAAGAGGGAATGTGATAGAGGAGACAGAGATAGAAGCTTGATTTCTTTGTAGATTTGTAGTTTTAAGTTTTTGAACTGTGTCATATGTTTTATGATAATAAAAATTAAATTCAAGGAGAAAGGCAATCCTTAAGAATCAAAAGTAGAAAGAAACAGATGAACCAAACTTGATATCCAGCTGGTGAGTAGAGAAACTATTCCAAGTAACTAAAGCACAGGAATCTCTACCAGCTGTAGGGATATAGACTAAGGACAAAAAAAAAAAAAAAAAAAAAAAGAGAGAGAGAGAAAAGAGAAGAAAAAAGCTGGAAAAAATCTTAAATTGTTCCTAGTAGTATGACTATTGTGATTCTGAAGGTGCTGTGCATTGTAGTATGGAATAAGGCAGATGAGTAATCACATTACTAGTAAGAACCAAGATATTTGGTGGAAGAAAGGGGATGTAGACGTGAGATTGAGAAGTCCTGGATTTGCATTGGAATGATCAGTCTGAATGCATGGTGCATGTTATCTTTAAAATGTGCTTAGATATCTTCTAGCTCGGTCCACTGAGAAGGCTTGTAAACAATAACCAGCTCAGTGCAGAGAACACCTCTAAGTTTACAGATTGTGATCTCAGAATGTGTTGAAATACTTACTAAATGAAACTGGGAAAGAAATGGCTGATTCCTTATCTGGGGCAGGAAATGGACAAGATGAGTCTGGAACATCTTGTCCTGCCAGGTGGCGAGGTGGCCCTGAGAGACCATCAGACTGTGTCAAAAGGACGCGGAGGCCAACCTGATTAGATTCGCACTGGCAATTTAACCATCAATGAGATAAAACAACAGTGGATTTAAAGTCATCAAATATGTTTAATCCGTGAGTTCGTAAGGACACTTAATAAAGTGAAAAACCTCAGTGATCTTCTCTGACAGATAATGGGCAGCAAGCCATTAAAAAAAAACTAGTTAATAAAAGAATCAAGTGTGTGTTTTGCCTGTCTTATGAAATTGTGGCTCTGGGTAACTCCATGGTAGACGGAAGGTCGTTCCTCCTAATGGAAGTATCCCGTGACTTAATGAAGGAGGAATACCATCATTTTGCAACTTCTAATGAAAGAGTGAATCTAGGCTTTGAGCAGGAAAGGCTGCTCATACCATAAAAAGAGGGACAGCCAGGCATTGCATCCCCCCTGATGGAAGTGCACCACGCCATCCATGAAGGAGTCCTGCCAGTCCCAACTCTATTAAGCCTCCAGAGCTAACTAACAGGACCTGCAAATAAGAGAGAAACCAGTGGTGTGATACTCTGTGAAACACATAGAGAAAACCCAGACTGGGGAGAATTCTAAATAACAAGTAACATGGTTTCACCATCAACAGCGACAGACTGCGAGGAAGAGACAAAGAAGAGTTGGAGCAGGACCCTCTAGATGAAGAGAGACATGAGAGACACAGTCATTTAGATCCCAATTTTAAATAAGCGAAATGTTAAGCCAAGGAAGGAGAGAAGGGAGGAAGGGACAGCAGGATGGGGCCAGGGAGGGAAAAGAGGAGGGGAGGAAAGAGAACATTTGTGGTGCAGGTGGAGAAATGTGGACACTGGCAGGACTTTTGATGTTGCTGAGGGAGTGTTCTTGCTTTGGGGGCTGTGTGACGATTGTGATGGTGATTTCAGAAGAGGAGCCCTTGTCTTTGAGGGAGAGACACTGAAATATTTACAGGTGAAAGGACACGACGTCAGACAGCGTCTTCAGAATAACCTGGAGTGGGTGTGGGTGGTGGGGGACGAGGAGCAGTGGTGCTCAGACTTGACTTTGCATCAGCACTACCTGGAGGCCTTGTTAAGATACAGATACTGGTCTCACCTCCAGAGTTCCAGTTCAGCTTTGGGTGTGGCCCGAGAACTTGCCTTTCGAACAAGTTCCCAGATGGTGCTGGTTCTGTTGGTCTGGGGACCACGCTCTGGGACCCGCTGGCAGAGAGGAAGCAAGGTTGGTCCCAAGCTATCGCTGCACTTGGGTGGTGGGTACATAAAGTTCATTCTGCTCTTCTCTCTGCTTCTGAACATGTCTGAGATTTTCAACCATAAATGTTAAAAACAAACTTAAGTGATTCAGAAAGACACTCAAGACAAGCAAACTCTGACAACCCACAGTTGTGACGGGGACACCTGTGCTCATGAGCAAAGAAGACTTGGCTGCTGCCTCTGGAACGGAAAGGTTCACATCCCTTCCTGTCCCCTCGGGGGTTACTGCCCTGGCTCCGCTGTCAGCCCCCTTGGAGAACTGCCCGGCCCGAGGGGCAGGAGAGTGGTCTTTGTCTCCGGGTCTGCATCGGGCTGCATCCGTTTCCTTAATGTGGCCGGTCGTTGGAAGAGCAGGGGTTTGGATGAATCCTAAGATTTTTCTGGTCACTTCAGGTGGGCAGGGTGCTTCTGGGCAGAGCCGTGCTAGGGTTCAGCTGTCAGGGACGAGGGTGATTCCTGAACCCAGATGCCCGTGTGTCCTCCTGCAGGGAGGCACCTCTGCTGGTCTGCTGATCTGAGCCCCTCTACTTGCCTTTTTAGACTCATTTATTTATTTATCCACTCATACTTTAGATGTTACTTGAAGTAATTCCTCAGGCTCATGTACTCGGCTAGCCCTTGAGAACGCAGCTGGGAACAGGGGAGGCAGAAACCCCTGCTGGGGTGGAGGTGGCGTTCTCATTACAGCAAAAAACAAGTAGAGAACTAGGTGAGCACATTCAGATGGTGAAAAGGGCTATGAGTAAAGTCAGAAGGAAGGCGCTGGATTGTGATGGAGTCTGGGTGTGTGTACACGGATGGGTGCACGCGTGTGTGCAAGTGCTTTGTTTGGGTGATGGGGGAAGGCTTCTCCAAGGAACTCAGCCCTGATGGTGAGGAGGATCCTAGACTCTTTCAGACAAAAGCGATAGCAGGTGTGAAGGCCCTGAGATGGGAAAGGGCTTGGCCTTTTTCTGGAATGCCGTGAAGCGCAGTGCATCCGGTATGTGGAGAGCAGAAGGGCAAATGCTGAGGTGGGCTGAGAGGGAGAGCAGACAAGAGCCCGGGTTTGTGGGCCTTATAGCCATCAGCCCGGCTGCTCACATACAGACCCCAGACACCTTCAAGGCTGTCCATCATCCCCAGCCATCAAAAGTACATTCTGTGTAGAGAAACAGGGCTCTGCTTAAATGGGGACCCTAGAGACTCTGGTCTGTAGGAAAATGAGTGTTCTGTATAAGCAATTGAATTGTATAATACAGCCAGTGTGCTGGACCAACCTATTAAAAATCCAATAATTTTACTTCAAAATCACTACATGCTCTCAATGCCTATAATTTCACCCTAAAAACACAATTTACTCCCTTTGTAATATGATGCACCGTACAGACGGCTCCATAATAGGTCACCCTGTAAGTTATCCATCATAATGCTAATATAAATGAATTGAGTGCTGTGTCCTTGAAAAGATAATTTAAGAGAGAAAAGCATAAAGAAGGAACCTCCAGGGAAGAAACAATTTGAAAAAGGAAAAAATGAAGATGCATCAGGGAAAAAAGAAGCAAACCTACCTATTGGACAATTTGGAGTGAGGCTCTGCTTCCTGAATAAGTCTATGTCCTCTGCCAAGATTTGTCAGAGCAGGACTTCTTTTGTTGAAATAACACATGTGTATCCTCTGTAGCGCTTTGCTAAACAGAGTATGAAATAATTCCCCTTCAGGGGAACAGAGCAATGGTTATAGTATGTGGTTTGCTCTTTGATCCGCCCTGGACCTGCGTGCTGGACTTCCCCTCTGCCAACTATAGGAACTCTCACTAGCATGGTATGACGTTGTCATGACCGTGGAACAGCGTTGTGCTGGATGGGGGCAGCGCAGACGGCTGGCGTGAACGATTATTGTCACTTCCCAACTCTGCGTTCAGTGACTTTATCTGGGCTGCTCAAAATCAGCCCCGGTGGGGATATTCATACCACAGAAATCAGCAAATGCTACACATTGGGCTTTTCAGAGAGCTGACTGTTAAACATGTACCAGCACGCTGCTGCCATGAACCATAAAAAAAGAATTTAGGATATACTGTGGTATATGAAAAAAATAACCCTGTTTTTCGTTTTGCTCCTTGATCAGATGTCAGTGGTATTTAAATTTGTGTTCATCTTCTTGTATCCTTGACATTCCGGCTATATTTATGTACCTATAGACCCCATATACCTTCTCAGAAACTTTGCCTGGCATCCCATGGTCGACCAGATAGACACTAAGGGCCCCTTGAGGTTTCAAGTCATTTGATCTTTTCTGCCTTGTCTACCCTGGGCTCCTCATCAAATTTAACCTTCAATGTGCCTCACCCCCCACACACCCTATTATTCTTCTTTGCTCTGGATGTTTCTGCCCCTGCCTGGAGGGCTCTCCTCGCCCCTTCTCTGTCCGACAAAGTCTTACCCATGTTTCAAGGTCAGAGCAGAAGTCACGTCCTGCTCCCTGAGGCTCATGTGCCCCAGCTCCCTTCAGTGTCTGTTGCTCTTTCTCTAGTGCGCTCACCAGATGCCATCTGTCCCTTCCCAGCCACCATCACCGTCGCCTTGTTGTACAGCTGTGTGTCTTCAAGTTTTATCTCCTCCCCTGGATTTTCAGCCCCTTGAGGATAGTTGAATTTTGCTTATTCATCATTTTATCCTTTAGAGCAACTGGTGTAAAGCCTTGTACAGGGTCATCCCTCAGTAAGTGTTAGTTGGATTATCCGCATGTATGATTTCATATTCCCCGCCCTGCCCTGGACAACACAGTAAGTGCCACACACACACACACACAGTTTTATTAGTCTAAATATTTCTACTTGTAGACTGATTTCATTTAGCATGGGAAATGCCTTGTTGAAGACTAGACTCAAATTTGTTGAATACGAGACTCAAATGTAGTCCAAAATGAGGATCAACCACAGAACTCCTGCCTTTGGTCTAAAATGTCACCTTTCTCATCAGCCTGCAAAATTGGGCCACTCTGTCCAGTCATGGGTTAGAAAGGCGCCAATCTGTTACAAATCATAACCTCCAACGGCCGCTGAAGGTGCGCCTGACTGCACTTCTCCTGGGCAGAGATCCTGCCAGAACGGTAGTGAATTCTACTGGTACTTTTGTAACCAATGATAAAAAGAAAACCAGTCGGATTTTTTTCCTTTGCTCACTTCTACTGTGAAAGAAGTCTGTTCCTGCTTGGTTTGTTCACTCATTAAACAATTACTGCCTTCTCATGCCAGCTCCTCTGCTAAAGTCTGAAGCTACAAGGGCGAATTACCCACGGCCCTGCCCTTCAGGGGTTCACAGTCAGGAAAAGAGACTGAAAAACCAGCCGTATGTGTTCAAAGTCTTGGGCGGCATCGAGCCCCGAGGCTCCGACAATGACCCACATCAGTGCGTCTGCCCATTAGACTCTGCCATCTGTCCCCGTGTGAGACGTTTGGTCTCACTCCTTTCCACTGGCCGCTTTTGGTTCCAATGACCTTGGCGACAGCCTGAAATCCCAGATGCTTTTAGAGTTACAGGTCTGCACTTCTGTGCTTCAGATAGAAATTCAGAAACCTCTCATTATCTCCTCTTACCAGCCTCCCTGGATGACTGACGACCAGCTCTTTAGTCACTCCAAGAATGGATTTCTGTTTAGCCCGTGCCCAGGGTTCATTAGGATGCCCGGAACATGTGCAGTTGCTCTGAACTGCATAGGGCAATTAGCAGAAGCCAAGCAATTTGCAAAACGCCTCAACTTCCTGCTCTTTTCTGAGGCAAAAAAAATGGTCACACCTTAACCTCAGGAGGCTCCTCTGCAGAATCATTCCCGCCCCAGCCCCGCCCCCACCCCAAACAGAGCCTCTGGTGTCAGATTCTACCCCCTCCCCTCTCCCTGCTTTTTGCAAACATAAGCACTCGGCTGAAACAACAACTATGACTCAGTCCCTAGCTCGGCTGCCTGAATTGATTTAGTCTGAGTTCAGATTTAGCACATAATCATGTTCAATTTGCTCCACTGCACTGCCTAGAGATAAAAGGCTGGGGGGAAAAAATAGCTCCGGCTTGTGTCAGTCTGTGTGGTGATGTCATTGCCATCAGAGGGCCGGCCGCCCTTACTCTGCTGTGCTGCGTGAGGCGCGGCGGGCTGCGGGGCGGGCGGCGGCGGCGTGGGCGCAGGTGCCCAGCTCGGCCATCCCCAGGGCAGGGCAGCGTCCACCTGGAGGCTCGTCCCCGCCCGCACCACTCGGAGGCTGCCTGACTCTTTCTCGTCAGTTCAGGAGGGGGAATGCCAGCCCCTAGCATGGACTGTGATGCCTCCACTCTGGTTGCCTGCGTGGTGGATGTGGAGGTCTTCACCAATCAGGAGGTTAAGGTAGGCACCTGCAGTCTCCTGTGTCATTCTTGCTGTTGCTGCGGCGCCTGACAGATTCTTTTTAGCTTAAAGGGAGCAAGACTTTGGTTCCTAGTTTTCAGCGCATGATCTGCGCCAGAAATGCATGTGGTGAGTGCATGGCTCTGTTAATTAGAAGTTCGAAGGGGGACCGGCACGTTAATTTTGAATGTGATGAGGTTTACCGTTGTCTGCTTTTTCTTCTTGCCTTTTCTCTTAGGTAATTCCCCACTCATCCCTTTCACAGTAGACATGTTTTGGTAGTCTTGTATCTGTGTCAATAAGAATTAGCCAGTCCTTAATGCTGCGAGGGGTTTTAAATCAGTGACAAAAAGAGGAAAGCGCATTAATAAGCATCGCACCCAGGGCACCCTGATAATAGTGGGACATTAACCCCTTTGTGGAATGTCCCTCACATATGCTGCGATGTGGTCTTCTCTTCAAATTGAACAAAAGCTGCAGCCGGTTGGCAGTTTCAATCCCCGGCTCTCTGGAAATGGAAGTTGGAGAACAGCTGTTTAAATTTTCTTTGTCAGGCAAAAGACGCAAGTCATTTTCCCTGAGCAGTTGTCCATATAGAAAAGTTCAGGGATAAATAAATTCCGCATCTCGAGTCAGAGTGTTCAGGGCGCTGCTCCTCACCGGTTATCTGCAGCAGTTGTTTGATTGGCATGGGCGATCATCTCCCGATGACATACATTCTGTTTTCTTTCCCCCGTTGGCTTTATGTTATGAAATAGATACCATGCTTATGAAATGGGGATTTTGATTTCTTCTCTCATATCGAAAAAAAGAACTAGCAGAGGCTTCTTATTTGAACAGTGCACAGACAACAACAAAAAGGACAGTTGCTCATTGTGTGATGGGAGGAGGGAATGGGAAATTACACTACATAATTATTTTCCACCCTCCCTTGGGCTTTACTTAAAGAAAGACCCTGAATTCTTTACTTTGGGTTGTGCAGGTGACACCCTAGTGCTCACCGGGCGGGAACTGATGTGTTCACCAGCGTAACACAGGGCTCTGTTGTTTAAAATTGCAGTTCTGAACTCTCTTTTGAAATGGATTCAAGAATCTGGCTTGTAGTTTCTGCCTATTTTAAATGTGTGGTCTTGTGTTTACTAGTTCTTATTCCAGTGTCGTGAGGTGTCTAGCACCTGTCATACTGAGGTTCAGAAGGTCTGGTGCTGCCTGTGGTTGTATCCACAGTGGAAAATGCATGGAGACACTCACAGCTCTGGTGGTCATACCGGCCATATACACTCCAGAAGGGAGCAGTCCTCAAAGCCCCTCCAGTTTACATCCAGTTTAAAGTCTGATGTGGGTAACTGAGTGGAGACATCGCCCAGCACCTGCTGGAATAGAATTATGTGCACCTAGAGTAAAACTTTGCAGCCCCCTTCTGTTCTTAACAGTTCCCTTTTAATTACATGCTTGCACTGTGACCATCATAACATAACGCAGACTTTTTTGGTCCAAGAAATGACAGTGAGAAAATATTTATTAAGGGATCTGCAGTATGCCAGGCATTGGGCTTATACAGGAGGGAGTTTAAGATATAATTATATGACGTAGGTATCTGTGATATAGACATAAAAATAACCACTTGCCCAATATTTCTTTTTTTTTATCATTGCTTTTCATTTTTTAATTGAAATATAGTTGATTTGTAATGTAATTTCAGGTGCACAGCAAAGTGATTGAGTTATATATATTCTTTTTCAGATTCTTTTCCATTATAGGTTGTTACAAGGTATTGAATATAGTTGCCTGTGCTATTCAGTGGGTTCTTGTTGATATAGTAGTATGTATCTGTTAATCCCAGACTCCTAATTTATCCCCTCCTCTTCCCCCACCACTGGTAACCATAAGTTTGTTTTCTGTGTCTGTGAGTCTATTTCTGTTTTGTAAATAACTTCATGTGTATCATTTTTTTTAGATTCCACATATGATATCATATGATACTTGCCTTTCTCTGTCTGACTTCACTTCACTTCGTATGATCATCTCTAGGTCCCTCCAGGTTGCTGCAAATTTGCCCAGCATTTCTTAAAGACAGAATGTTTTACTGAACTAATGGGACACAGAATTCTTCCAGCTGGTTTAGTTGAGTGATTGGGATGGCTTCATGGAGAAAGTGGTACTTGAACTTGAAGATGGGCAGATTTCGATAGATGGGTAGAAAGAGCGGGGCACAGGGATGGGAAGGCACTGCATTTTGCAGTCAAGTGAGTCCATGCATCTGTGAGAGATTGGAGGGGAGACAGGGAAGGAGGGGACTTAGGGCCAGATTATGAAGTAGCTCACACTGTTCAGCAGAAATGTATGGCGTTTTCTGGGAAGAGTCCCACCGGAGAGCTACCTTATATGCCCTTCCTGCTAAATAGCTTTGAAACAATGGACTTGTTTCTTTGGAAATCCAAACTAATCTTTTTGTGCCTTGGTTTTCTCATCTGTAACATGGGGATAATAGTAGTTCCTACCTCATTGGCTTGGTAAGAGGATTAAAGGAAATTATACCTGTAAAATAATTAACATAATGCCTGACACCTATTTAGTCTTCACTTAATGTTAGCTGTCACCATCATTGTCATCTTTTTAGAATTCTCTCAAGGTAATAGGTTACTTTCAGCAGTTTATTGGGGTGTCCTACCTCCAGCTGAGTTTACAATGACAGTCCAGGACACAGACAGTGTTCCCCCATCCCCCCAAACACACACACACACACAGAGCCTAGCAACTTAGAAAACATGGCCCTTCTTTTCAGACATGTAATCCTTTAATGTAAAGCAGTGACACTATTATCAAGCAAACACTCCAAAGAGGTTTACTGAGAAAACCTATATGCTCCTTCTTTGAAGGTGAACATGGCTTACTGTCATGAGGAGAGGGTCAGATACAAGATTCCAGCACAAAACAAAGTTTCTCCAAAGGTAAACTTCATCAATTATAAATTTCAGGTGCACAGTACAGCCAGGACTTGCTTCCAAGTCTTTAATATCAGAGGAAATGGAGGCCCCAGGTGAGGGTCTGTCTCACCTGCCAGCATCCAGCTTGATCTCAGGCTTTTTTGCTTTGTACAGACCCTCCCTTCCACCTGTAGCCCCAGTGGGAAGGCAGCCACGCCAGGGTTATGCAACCAGCAGGCTCTTTTCGCAAATGCAGTGGTTTATTTGAAAGAGGTGGAGACGAATGGAAATCCAGTGACTTATGGCAACTTAGAAAGCTGTATCCTCAATGGGGGATCCCAGCTGACTGCACTGGGGACCCTTCAGCCTCCAATTTCTGAAATTTTGCCAAAGCTGCTAGAGCAATGACACCAAAAGGAGGAGGAAATCGGGCAAATAGAGTTCCACCATATTTGTCTTCCCCTAGAAATCCCATTGGCCACTTTTGAATGGATAGCTTGTAAAAGCATTTCTGGCGAGGTGACAGTTTTTTAAATGTGATTGCTCCAATGGCACTCAGGGATCTGAAGTGACAGGGCCAGGTGCAGATCTGAGGGAAAAGCATTCCAGGAGAGGGAACAGAAGATGCAAAGAGAGGCCATCTTACCTGTGTTCTTACTCAGCTCCCCCAACCCTTAACCTATTTCAATCCTTCATTCATTTGGGGACCTACTGAGGCTGTCAGTATCTTGTGCCATAATTTTTATTTCTTAAGGCTGTTCCTTTTTAGAAATTGTGCTTAAGCTAACTCCCTCATGTTGCATTTTACGCCTGGTGATTCTCTTAGAGGAGGGAGAAATGTCGGCAGAAATTCATCCTCAGCATAATAATTCTTCATACACTTGAAATCTTAGGTTTGCTGTAGGACTTTTCTTTCCCCTTCTGAAAGCCCAGGGCTTTTCTAAGGTGACTCATAAGTCCTACTTCTTCTGTTCTGCTTTTGAGAACTTCCCAGGATCCTCCCAATCCACGTAACCTTGGGCGAGTCTCTTAACCTTTCTGGACAGGTGGTAATGAAGCTGGGAAAGGTACTTGATGCTTTGTGGATTCTGTTTTCGCTTTTCACCAAAAGTATGATGGGCTTGACTCATCGTCTGTGTCATGCTGTTGTGTGAGTTATGGAAAAAAAAAAAAACCCAAACAGCACATCTTGGCCACTAAGTATGATGCAATCTCTTTGGCATTTGAACCATTGGAAGTTTGGCATGACTTATTTTGTTTGGCAAAAGTCATAGGAGAAGGATGGAGCTGAGCGGGTATGACCCACCTCGCACTCTGCTTCGGGGACAGACATGTGACGCAGGTGAGTATGCGGGCACTGGGTATCAGGATTGATCTGGAAGAAAAACTTGTGGGTATTTGTTAGGGGAGCTCGTTAAGCTTCGTGCCTATTTCCTCGGCTTTTTGCAAACACAGTCCTGGGCAAAGGATCTGGCTACAGTCACGGCCTTTCTGGTTCTGCAGAACTCTGAAGCTCTTCCACGGGGTGGGTAGCGTGTGTGCTCAGCATATGTAAGGGCCTGGGCTCAATCCCCGGTACCTTCTCCAAAAGTGAATGCATAAACCTAATTACCTCCCCCCTCCAAAAAAAATTAAAAAAAAAAAAAACTCTTTCAGAATCTTCCTCTGATAATAAAATAGACTAGAATGGAGGCTGTTTTGAAAATAGGTGGAATTAATGCAAAACTGAGTGGCAGACATTAACCCTCAAAAATACTTGAAGAAACTTCACGCTGGGAAATGTGCACCATTGCGTATCGTCTTGCCTCTTGAAGAAAGAAGCCAACACCTTTCACAGAGTGGAGGAAGGGATTTTATGCGGGTGACAGATGTTCCTGGCGAAGGTTAACAGGCAGACTTCTCAGCCACCTTAGGAAAAGACAAGGGACAGTATTCAACTAATGACATTGTTAAGCAGGAAAGTCCACTGAAAACCGCTTCTCTGTTTAGAGTCTTGACTGTCGGAAGGTAATGGAAACACTGACAGTTGCTACCTCTAACCTGAGCGTCAGATTTATTACAAACAACAACAACAACACAGCAGTTTCTTCATTAACATTGTTCTCCTGAAGAGACAGGTTTTAATGTAAAATTCAGGGAGGACCATTTGCATCCTTAGAGCTTCCGTTTGAGTACATCTATCAATAATTTCTAATAGTCTGTTTTAGTGCATTCTGATGAAGCTTGAAATTGACAAGTAGGAAAGGAAATGACACCTGAAACGTTTATTATCGCTGAGTCTGTTGAGGTTGTAAGCTTAAACAGCATCACCGCTTTGTGGCGAATAATCCAGTTTTCCAGGGAGGTCATAAGCCCTCCAGCTCATGCCTGGCCTAGAATTTCTTTATGTAAAGGAAATGTATCTTTTCCAAGCTCTAAATCTAAGCTGACTCCAACTATTAGTTAAAAAAAAAAATTGGGAGACTCTTTGATGAGGACTTCACGCAGGTAAAAAGTTATGAGCTCTTCGATCAATAGGCACATGAAAAAATGCTCAATATCACTAATTATCAGAGAAATGCAAATCAGAACTACAATGAGGTATCACCTCACACCAGTCAGAATGGCCATCATTCAAAAGCCCACAAATGACAAATGCTGGAGAGGCTGTGGCGAAAAGGGTACCCTCCTACACTGCAGGTGGGAATGCAGTTCAGTGCAGCCACTGTGGAAAACAGTATGGAGATTCCTCAAAAGACTGGGAATAGACTTACCATATAACCCAAGAATTCTGCTCCTGGGCATATATCCAGAAGGAACCCTACTTCAAAATGACACCTGCACCCCAGTGTTCATAGCAGCTCTATTTACAATAGCCAAGACATGGAAACAGCCTAAATGTCCATTGACAGACGACTGGATAAAAAAGAGGTGGTATATTTATACAATGGAATACTATTCAGCCATAAAAACCAACAACATAATGCCATTTGCAGCAACATGGATGTTCCTGGAGAATGTCATTCGAAGTAAGCCAAAAAGAGAAAGAAAAATACCATATGAGTTCGCTCATATGCAGAATATTAAAAAAAAAAACAGAAACAGACTGATAGACATAGAATACAAACTTGTGGTTGCCAGGGGGATGGGGAGTGGGAAGAGACAGACTGAGATTTCAAAATATAGAATAGATAAACAAGATTGTACTGTATAGCGCAGGGAAATATATACAGGATCTTGTGGTGGCTCACAGCAAAAGAGAATGTGACAATGAATGTTATGTATGTTCATATATAACTGAAAAATTGTGCTCTACACTGGAATTTGACACAACATTGTAAAATGACTATAGTTCAATAAAAAATGTTTAAAAATGTTAATATTCAATATGAAAAAAAGTTATGAACTCTTCAGTCTAAAATGGATAATTTATCTTATAACTATTTGAGAATAATAGACCTTCCCTAGAAAATGCTCCCTGGGTATGCCTTTGTATTCCCTCTTTTGGGCAACTGTATCTAGGGAGGAAAAATATATACACACATGAAAATCTGCTATGCGCATGTATTGTGTGTATATATATATTTTTTTTTCTTCAATAACCATGGAAGGTTTTTGTTGTTGTTTTTTTTCCTGGTTTCTAGCCAGCTATTGGATACTGTGAGCTCCTAACCATGTCAGAGGATTGAGAGCCCAGACAGGGTTCCTGGCAAAAAAAAAGTTGAACAGAAGCCTAAATAATTGCTCAACAATTCCTCCTGGGTTGGGTAGTGGGGGCACCAAGAAATTCATGGCCTTCTCTTTTCATTATTATGTACTGAAGAAATGTTTACATCTTTACAGTCCAGTAGTAGCACAATTACTCTTCAGATTCTAATAGACCAACTCTGAACTATGACTTCTTTTTAAAAGGTTTTCGAAAAAATCTTGACCCTTCAGCTTCCAGAAAGATAACTTTAACAAATTCATCCTGCTCTGTTATATTGGACCGTGGACCAGCTTTCACTCCCCACTAGATGGCATCTTCACTAATACCTTGCTTGTCCCAGCAATAAGACAGCTTGCTACTTAGTTGTAAGGTTTCCCCCGATCTCTGGTGGTTCTAAAGGAATGTGAGAGCCGTGTTTAGGTTGTGCCTCGAAGATTTGATTTGGCGGCAGTGGGGCATTTACTAAGTTGAGCATTAAACCAGATGTAACCCCATGAGGTTAATGGGGTTAATGACAGATGTCATCTTCATGGATCAATAGTATATGTTATCAAGATGGACAATTCTAGCAACTCTTCTTGTTTACTCGATGCTCCTAAGCACACGGCACACACCAGGGTACTCCTTGTCATCCCCATAAATAGCCCGTGGCAGCTGTTTTTCTACCCTGTTTTGGGGAGGGTTTGGGGGAGCTTTTTTTTTTTTTAACCATAAGTAACTTATAAGTAACTTTTAACAATTGTAAGTTCTCACTGCTTTTTCTTATCACAGAAGGATTGTAGAAAAATAGAAAATGCAGGTAAGGAAAGAGAAGAGAAAGTTTAAAACCACTGCTACGACATAGATATATACTCATTCAGATTCTCTTCTGTTTTCTGCCCTGTTTTAAACAGGTTCTAGTTCAGAGATGTTACATTTTTGCACAAGATCACACAGCTATTAATTCGCAAAACTGGGACTCACACTGTGGTTTGCTTTGCTCTCTCCCCTCCCGAAAGATGAACAAGCCATTAATCAGTTATCAGGGAAAACAGGATGTAAATCTTAGAGGCTAAGACAGTGAACTCATATGATATTTCCCCCAATGCTCAAAACACTGTTTTTGTCTTTTATTTCGTATCAGAGTCGGGGATACTACTTTCACATAAATAAAATGAGATCATTTTACTTTTCTCAATAAATCTAACATTGTGGCAGTTCTAGGCATGGCGTCTGTTTTGGACTTCACTTTAAAATTTGTTTCAAAATCGAATGATGCCATCTAGCTGGGGGAGAAGAGTGCTGGAAAACCCAAGGGCTCACTAGTGGTTGGCCAATAACTGGCATGACAGCTCCCCCACCTCTTCCCAGATGTCGGCGAGGATTTTCCATGACTGGGTGAAGGGTGATCTCTGATGGACTGTGGAGCATCAGTGGGCAAAGTTTTCTTTGCAATGATAACATTTTACTTTTTGGACAGTGCTTTCCAAGTTATACACAACTCAGCTTTCTCACAGGAGTTCTCCAAGGTTAAACAAGATGACGACTCATCAGAGAAAGGCTGGGCTGGGGTTTTGTTCACAGCACAATGCAGGCTCTCTTGGTGTATTAATAGCACACCTAATAGAATTGATTTCATCTTCTGTGACTTCACTGTGGCCTTTTGGTATTGACGGAGAAAATCATCTCAGGCCACCTTTCCTGGAACAGGACACACAAGCAGTGAGCCAACTTAATAATAGCAACAATATATCGAGCACTTACTATTTGTCAGGCCCTGTACAAAGTGCTTTTGTTCATTCATTTATTCATTCATTCATTCATCAAATATGTATTGAGTGCCTTCCCTGCTCAAGGCCTCACACTCGACTCTGGAGATGCAGAGGCTGGCAGTCCTGTTGGATGCAAAAGCCTGTGCTCCATCCTGATGCAGCGTTGGCCTTTATTCCGCTCAGTTCCATCTTTCCCAAAAAGGACGACTCGATTTTGACCTCTAAAGAGACCTCCTCTGCTGACCTAGGGCACATGAGAGGGAAGCAAGCCCAGCCTCCAAGTTGGACACCCTCGTTAGAGCTCTCTGTGTGGCCACTTGGCCACTTACTGTGTGACCTTGAGCAAGGAGCCTCACCTCTCTGTGCCTCAGTTTCCTCAGCTACAAAAGGAAGAAAATAACAGTGCCTACCTCATAACTTGGTGGAGAGGATTACGTCTATTTGAGTATACAGAGCATGCACAGGTAGCCTAAGCATCATCATCCTCGTCGTCCTCAGTGGCAGCGGTAAACTGTTTGTGTTGAAGTTCAGTTGATTTACAGTGTTGTGTTAATTTCTGGTGCACAGCATATTGACTCAGTTATACATATATACTCTTTTTCATATTTTTATTGTAGGCTATTACAAGATATTGAATGTAGTTCCCTGTGCTGTACAGTAGGACCTTGTTGTTTATCCACTCAACACATAATAGGATATACCTGCCAGTCCCAAACTCCTCATTTATCTTTCCCCTCCCTCTCCACCGGCAACCATAAATTTGTTTTCTAAGTCCATGAATCTCTTTCTGTTTTATAAATAACTTCATTTCTATCATGTTTTAAGACTCCACATATAAGTGATATATGTTATTTGTCTTTTCTGACTTACTTCACTCAGTATGATAACCTCCAGGTCCATCCATGTTGCTGCAAATGGCATTATTTCATTCTCTTTTTTTTGGCTCGTAGTACTCCTGTGTGTGTGTGTGTGTGTGTAGCACAGCTTCTTTATCCTGTCATCTGTTGATGGATATTTAGGTTGCTTGCATGTCTTGGCGATTTGTAAATAGTGCTGCTGTGAACATTGGGGTGCATGTATCTTTTTGAATTACAGTTTTCTCTGGGTGTGTGCCTAGGAGTGGCATCGCTGGATCATATGGTTACAGTGGTAAACGTCTTATTTAGAATTTTGAGTTTTCTTGCCAGAGCTCTTTACCTTAATGACCCCTATTAAATCAGACTCTTCCCTGTGGTTTTCAACTCATCTTTGCACGGGGACAGCAGTGCCTGACCTCACTCACACTCTGAGGTCACAGAACCACAGAGGGAAGTGACTGGTTCAGCAGGGGAGCAAGGAACCACACACCCAGACAGTTGGTCTAGACTTCCAGATCCAAGGCCAGTATTCATAAGCATTCAGAGAGAGAGGTGGATATGGCGGAGGCTTTAAAGCAAGATGCCCACGAAGGAAAAGAGTTTAAACGCAGAACCCATCTCTTCACGATGTAGTTAAACACCTCTCTCTGAGCAGGAACTTTAAATGGAGTTGCAGACTGGTTTCACCACAGCTATGCTAAACCATAATTGCAGTACTTTCAGTATTGACTTTCACTTCCCATTTCTACTTTTAAACAGTGGATAGAGGTGGAAATTCGATTAATTACCCAAGCTCAGCTCAATTTCTCTTTTGCTTAATAGGCATTTTGCCTAAGAAACTCTGTATTCTGCCATGCACACCTACCTCGGACTGCTTATCATCTTGTAGCATAAAACTAGTAAACAATTCTGTGATACTTAGAACAAAATATAAACTAAGCTAAAAGCCCCACTGCTCATTGCTTGGATGAGTAAGCAGCAGATCTGAATTATTCATGAGAGGGATAGTAGATGATCTGCTTTATATTCTCACTTTGTAAGGAAGCGCTTCATTCTTTGTAGTGCTCAGCAAAATAATATTCTATATTTAAATAACATTTAGCATATGACTAAGAGCAATCAACATTTATAGAAGCCTCAGAAGCCTTGAGGCCTCTTTCCGTGGATGCTTCCTCCTGCCACCCCCCTGATGTAGGTGGGGAGCTTTATTCTCTCAATGAGAGATTTAGGTTAGACGTGTTCTCCCAACTGTGTTACCCAGCCAGATTCAAGTTTTCTCCTTCTTAATTCTCATTCTTTTTCCATGATTCTTGGAGAAGGAACCAAGGAGCAACTTGGTACGATGGTAGAGTGGAAAGCAGCTTGTTCTTTGGAGGCAAAAAGACCTGAATTCATGCTACATCTTATTTATGACTTTCCTTATATGTTAAAAAAAAAAAAAGATACGGACTTAGGTTAAGGGCTATTGGGATGTAGATGATCAATAACTTTTTGCTGATGCCTGTGCCTGACATTAGTGAGGGCTCTCACCCATCCATTCCACATCTAACAAACATGGCGGAGCACTTGGCAGGTAGTAGGCACTGCTTCAGTCCTTGGGAGCTCAGGAATGGAGGCATGCCTCCTGCCCTCAAGAAAGTGATAGCTGATGGAGGAGAGGGTAATACATAGATTCATAGAGTTTAGAAAACGCCATGGTTTGAGCAAGCCCAGGACACTGTGGAAACCTCTAAGAGGGTGGTCTGGGATGAACAGGAAAGGTTTCCCCAAGGAGGTCATTCTTGAGTTACAGCTTTAAAGGTTAAATAGGTGTTTGACAAGGAAAGATGGAAATAGGAGAGGGTCTCTTTGGGGGCGGGAGCAGCCAGCACTGAAGCAGAAATGCCAGGGAAAGTAGAGCCCCGAGTGGATGCTGGGCTGTACAGAGGTGGGCTCACGCTGTAAAGGAATTTGGGCCTCCTGATCAAGTCCAGTTGGATGGGCCATGGGAAGCATCTTACACAGGGGAGTGACTGTCCACCTGGGCTGACAGAAGGTCCTCTCTGGTTGTCCTGTACCTGTGGCTGCGCCAAGGCCGATGCTGCAGGGAGGCCAGCATGGAGCAGGAGCTGCCTCCTCCCGGCCAGACAGAAGGAGAATCAGCTGCAGAGTCCCAGCGTCCTTGAACTACATTATCTTTTGTTATTCCTCTGTCTTGTCTTTTTAAAGAGGAAAAAAGTCAAAACAGGAAAGCAGCCATTAAGGATGTCATTAAGTTGCCATTCAATAGGTTTGGGAGGGGAGGGCGTATGCGTTAGTGCCCTGCCTAGGACACTTAATCAGGGGTGCGTTCCACTCAACCAACAGGCGGGTATTGATCTTCTTCTTGGACCAGGGGTCAAAAATCAGGAATCCAAACCCTGGTCCCTACCCTAGGGAATCACTTGGTCTGTGGGCGAGGGAGGCTGACTTACAATGACAGGGGAAATGTCTTTTATCCAATAAGCCTGCCCTATTGCTTCTTCAAATTTCGAATAACTTGGAAATAGAATTTCAGCGATGTTCAACGCTAAACCTAGACTATCCTGGGTTCCACTTGAGAGCAAATACATACGCAGAAAAAAAAAATCTCAATAGTATTGCTAAAGTATGTTCCTAGGGGCTAAAATTCCCCAAGTTGAGCACACACAAAGTGAAGAGAAAGAAAAGTTTGGTGTCACCTCCTTTTAGTTAGCTGTTGTCGTCGTGCCTGCACTCTTACCCCAGTACAATGGTCTACATTTACTAGATGCCGAATAAAAGTTAGATGAGGGAATGCATTAAGAATGCTTGAGTTTGTTGCTGGCCTTGTTTCTGGCAGCAGGAGGGAAGAAGGGGGAGCCGCTCTGCGTGCCAGGGCGGGCTTCAAAAGTTAGACATAGCACTTCCTCTCCAGTTCAGCTAGACAAAAAGTGGGTCCGTGGACACATCCGGATGCAAGAGAGTCTGAGAGTACCACCTTGTTCCTGGTGGCCCTGTGCCCAGCTGAAAATCAGGGTTCTGTTATAAACAGAAGGGGAAGGTGGATAGGAGAGGTCAAGTAGCAGGTTCTAGTGCAAGTGACAAATGCACCCTTTTGAATAAATGACTTGAGAAGTCAGGTCCCAGAATTCACATGTGTTAAATGACAGCCCAGAAGTTCATGAATCTTCAAGACACGCAGAAGTTCTTCTCTTCTTAGGAGAAGTTTCTCAAGTTTCAGGAAACAGGTAAGCTTTGATCTGGGGTTTGAAAGGCATGGCAGGGCCTAGGGGGCGCTCTCCAAGGGGGCCGCTCCCCCCCACCCAGGTCAGCTGGTGAGGTTACAGCCCCAGCGGTCTGCCTCTCCAGTCCCACCTCTGTGACTTGGCACTTGCCCTTCTTCCTTGCTGACTGGGCATCCCTGCTTTATGCACTGCTGTCATCCACTTGGGGAGTTGTGTCTGTTTGCAGGTAGATCTTCATTAACAGATGGCAAGGCCATCTCTAATCAGATCAGAGTATCCTCCAGACCCTTTGCAGTCATTGGCTAGGGCTAGAGTTATGTTGAATAAGCCAGCAAGTTTCTGCCCCTGCGGGTAGTAAGACATTTTCAGCCTTCCTCTGCCCTTCCTAGATGCAGTGGAGCCCAGGCTGCAGCCATGGACTTCAGGGAGACAGAAGGAGGGCTGGATCAGGAAGACCCTAGGTGTGGGTCTTCAGGCCACTCATTTTGAGCAAGAAATTTAGTCTCTCTGTTATACCATTAAAGGACCCTACATGAGCAGTGGGCACCATGCAGAGGGAATGGGTTTTGGAGCCAGACCAGCCTGGGCTGGAATCCTAGTCCTGACAGTTACTAGTTTTGCAGTTACGGGAAGTTTTATCTCCAAGTCACGATATTCTCATCTGTAAAGTGGGTATAATAATGCTACTCTTCAGGGTGTTGTAAATTGAATAAGAATGTACTTAACGAATGAAGACACTCAATGAACAGCGATTATTTTTCTTACCTCTTTCGCCTCTAAACTTTGATGATGAAAATAACATGAAATGCAACTGAGTCCAGTAATGTGATATAGCTCTGTTAGAAACACATCGGTTCTGGTCTATTGAAGATCACATTATCAGCTCCATCCACAAAACTATATGTCATTTTTCTGAAATCCACACCATTTCTGAGTAACATTTCCTGCAGAAGGGCACCATCCATTGTAGTGAAAAAACAAAATAAAAAATCCATCAAGTCTTTCAAGCCTTGCAAAAAAAAAAAAGACAACTCAGGTCAAATTCTCCCATGAGGTCATTAATATTAATGATATCAATTGCTTCCTTTGGTTCAACACTGTGGCAAAAATCAAAAATCGTTAAGAGCAGCTGGTTATTTGCCTGTACCGAAGAGAGGGAATCAGGCAGTGATCTCGTGTTCAATTGACTAAGATTTCTTTGGAGGAAAAAATGAATCAGTCCTTATTTTTTTCTTTTAAACAAATATTGGAAATCAAAATGTGTTGGACCAGGATGGTATGTGCTTCCACTCAACCCTCCTTCTAATTTGTGTTATAAAATAGAAGCTCTGAGCACAAAAATCTTATAATGACTTCCTGATAGTGTTCCGGCTCCAGATTCTTTCTTGTGCACGGAAGTGAAATAAACTCAAAAAGTACTTTAAGCTCTTGAATTCTGAATGAGCGCGATATAATAAACCCTGAATGCCGCCACTTTCCCTTGAACCTCCTGCCTGATCCACCTACACAGTTATTCCGGGCAATTATCGTCATTACCCGGGCTGGGAATCCGGAGCTGTCTTTACTCATCAGCCCCTTTTCTTGACTTCACATGTAAGCAAAACCAGATCTTCTCAAGTCTTTTTTCTGCTAAATCCAAGTTCAAAGCTGTTTGTAAGTACTTAATCTGAATGGATATCTCCATGTAATCTTCAAAGGGTAGAAAATGCGTTACCTCAAAATTCTGTAGCCTAGCAGGACGGACTCGTGTTAAGTGCTGTGAGAAAGGTGCAAGTCTGGTAACGTGGCGCTTCGAGGAAGAATGATTCCCTTCACGTTGGGCACATCAGGACTAGCTTCATCTAAAAGGTGACATTTTTAGATCAGAAGTTGCAAAACGGTCACCTGTGGGCCAGATCCACGTGTAGGTTTTATTTGGCCTGTACAGTGTTGCTTCATTAAGTTGAATTTGGTGCTAGCCTTTAACATTGGGGAGATTTTTTAATTTAAAATCTATATCCCTGCTGCTCTTAAAAGATTAGTAGAGCTGGCATCACTGAGTCTCCCTTGCTGCCGGCTAGGACTGGTTCAAGAGGAGCCAGATCTGCCCTTTTCAACAGAACAAGCATTCTCCAGTCCCCACCACTCTCTACTGTCCTTGCTTGCCTCCAGGTCCAGGCGGGGAGCAGTGGAGGACAATGCTGTAAAGTGAGGAGTGAGGGTGGTCCCTCTCTGGATGCCCTGCGGCACCAACCAGAGCATTGCAATTAATTCCATGAACCTGGAGAATCATCAGCGTCAAGGACCGTCGTTTAGGAAGCTCACCGTGCCCCAGGCGTCCCGCTGAGAGAGGAGAAAGGAGAAAACAAGGGGAGGTGGGGGAGGGGCAGGGACATCAGTAAGACAGTTGTCATCGGTCTTTAAACACCCACGCCTCCCTTTTTTATCCCTCTTTCGTAATCCTCTGTGGAAATTCTGTAGACTGAACTGGAAAGAATGCTGGACTCTTAAGTCAGAAGACTAGGCTCCAGTTACAGGTCTGCGCTCACCAGCACAGAGCGTGGGCAAGGTCCGGGCTTTGCAGCTCTCCCTTTGCTTGTGATGAAACGGCCCGCGGCGGTGGCGCTGCCCTCCCAGGGTTACGGTGAGAATTAGCAGCACAGGGTGTTGTGCGGTTGTCAAGGGCTATCATCACCATCCCCTCTTGACTTCATTTCTGCAAACTTCTCCATATAGGCATGCTCACCCCCATCTCTTTCCTATCGAGCAGCTTTGACTTTATTCAAATTATTTCCAAGCTTGGATTCCTCTGAAGCTGCTGCTGCTTTTTGCTTTCTTAGTTGGGGCTTAAAGTCAGGCTTTCAGGGTGGAAAGGACTGGAGAGGTGACCAACGACCCCTCCTTGCCCTAGCCATCTCCCCTCCAGTGCTGCAGCCTCTCCTTGAACTCCTCCAGGGACGGAGTCCTCACTCTGTACCATGACTGTTAGCATGATTATTCATTTTTCCCCCGAAACCCTGTAATTTCAACCCATTTGTCCTAGTAGTAGTATGCTCTGTGCAACCAGAGCAGGTCTGCTGTTTCTTTGCCAGTAAAATTCTCTTGTTCTTTGAAGACAGTTACTCAGCCCCCCTCCCCACTGCCGATCTTCCTCTTCAGACTAAATTTGCAATTTCTCCAGTTTATTCTTTGCATGCCATGGACCCAAGTCCCCCCTCCCACCCTGAAGTTCTGCCCAGTTTACACTGTATTTCAGTCACCAGCTGCTCTTTCCTTTCTTGCACACTCTATCCAGAAGTCCTGCACTTCGACCCTTGGTCTCATCCCACCCCGGACCAGGCGAAAGAAGCACCTCTGTTCCCCCCAGAACCACACCCGCCTCTCCTCTCCCTTAATTCACACTTCTCACATTTTGAGCCGTAAATCGGGCCACTTGTCTAAGATATGAGTTCGTGATCTCCAGGGTCATCAATGAAGCCAGATTCGGCCACACTCACAACGTTTACGTCATTGAGTGTTGACAACCTGCCAGCCCCTTGTACTTAAGTGTATTTCCCGTATCATCTCACTGCATCTTCACACTCCCACCTGAAGGAAGTACTGTTACCACCATCCTTCTTTCGTGGGGAGAGGGAGGCTTTGCTGATGAAGGACCAGCCCGGGAGTGGCAGATCTGGGACCAGGCCCAGGCTGCCTGGCTGGGGGCCTGTGCTTCTCGCGACTGCCCTGGGCCTCCTCTCTGCATCTTTGTCTGATGCCTGCTTCTGAGTGTCCTTTCATTTGTTTATTTGGTGCGTAATGACTTGAGGGCTTTCACAGGATTTAATAGAGAGTCTAATTACTGCAATCATTACTGTAATGCATGAAGGCTTCGTTCCTTCCCCCTGCTTGCTTAAAATAATAATGCTAGTAAGCCTCCAGAGCTGTAGGCCGGCCACCTCCGTCTTCAGGAAGATTTCTTATCGAGGCTATTGGGGGAGGCTCCAGAGAGAGATGTATACGTTCAAACCCTATGCACTGCGATGCGTTTCCCCACTTCTCCTCATTCTCCTTTTGTGCTCTCTTTTTGCACATAGCATTTATTTGATAATACATAATTCACTTATTTATTTTGTTTATTGTCTGCCTCCTCTTACTAGAATATAAACTCCACGAGGGCACAAATGCTTGTGTTTTATTATGTCTGCATCCTCAGCTTGGCGCAAAGTAGGAGCCCAGCGAATACTTGTTGGGTGAACGATGCCGCAATAAAGCGAGTCCATTACCTTGTGGACACAGACATTTGAGCTTTCGGGTTTATTGTACTCATCTACCACCTTGACCCCCTGTCTCTCCCACCCAATCCTCACACACGCTCTAGCTCATGCCCACTCAGCCTTGAAGCCTCAGCTCACCAGGGCGTTGGTTGCTGCCAGCACCTTCGCTGTTCCTGGAGGCTCACGGGCCCCTCCTCTGTGCATCCTTATCACCTTGTGTTCATCTCCATCATCGTATGTCCCGCCCGGTGTCCCAGTCGCCTGTGCTTGCAGACAGACACCTCCTCACTAACCCTGAGCTCTTTGAAGGCAGAGATCTTCCCTGATTCCTGCTTGTCCCCCGAGTACCCCGTACGGTGCCCAGCATAGAGTTGGTGCCCAAAACATAGTTAATTAGTGGATTAAAAATTCTATTTTTCAAAATGGAGCTTTGTTTCTGGATAGCACAGGGAACATTTTCGATACCTTGTAGTAACCCATAATGAAAAAGAATACGAAAACAAACATATACATGTATATATAAGACTGAAACATCATGTACACTAGAAATTGACACAACGTTGCAAACTGACTATACTTCAATTGGAAAAAAAGAAAAGCAAAATGGAGCTTTGAAGCCGCAAGGGGGAGGTACAAACAAGCCCTGGGTGTTTAAGAACCACCATTGCCATTGGGGTTGGAAGTTCTTTATTCAGTTGGTATTTACCGCGCACCCATTATAGGCTTTACCGCGTACCCATTATAGGCTGGGTCCCATTCTAAATACAAAGAGACATCAGCAAACTAAACAGTCCAAAATGCCTGCCATGGAATATTCTAGTGGGAGGAGAGAGACGACAAGGACTGTAATAAATAAAGGAGTCATACAATGTGCTAGGAGTGATATGCGCTAGAGAGAAAAAGAAAAAGCAGGCCAGGACCAGGGGGTTAGGAGTGGAGGCAGGAGGTGGAATTTTCAGCAGGGTGACCAGGGTAACCCTCACTGAAAAGAAGGCTGCAGAAGCCTTCCAGAAACACTTACTGTGTTCCTGGCACTGTGGGGGAAGCCTGAGAATTCCAAAACAAAGCTCGGACACGGGGGAGGACTGTCCTGCCCACCAGAGCACAACAGACGTGAGCCTACAGAAATAAAGTGGGATGCCCGCAGCCTCCGTGGACAGAGCGAACCGGCCGTCAGAAGGCTTTGTAAATATCACCCTCGCCACCGACATCCTCGTCTCTCTCTCTTTAAGCCTCTTCTGCTTGTTTCCATGTCGCCTCATAGCCTTTAAAATTGCCTGCACTGCTAGGATGATAACTCTGGAGTGGGGACATTCGGTGGAGTTACAAAGCATAGTTCTCTGGGCTTGTAGGAACCCGGAGGGTGTCAGCGGATAACCATTGGTCTAGAAGTGCCGGCGTGTTGGCTCTGCTCAGTAACGCACCTCGGCCACCGCCGTGGAGCTGGAACTCCTGGAGGGGAAGAGCCCCAAGAGGGCCAGGCAGACGGTGACTTCAGTGGGACCGTCTGTTGACAACTCCCCATTCGTCCGGCTCTTTGGACGTGGAAACTAGCCAGTCTTGGAGCCACCTGGCCCCTTGGATGTCACACTGCAGTTGACACACTGCCCAGCTCTCACCATGTTCCCTTCCATCAGGTGGCATTTTGTACACAGCGGCCTGACTCTGGAGCACGCTGGCTCCATCCGCAGGAATTACGGCCAGTGGTGGTGCCTACAAATCCCTCTTGACCACCTTAATAGCATATTCTGAGCACCTTGGTCACCAGAGTGGTGCTAGCTGTTCATGACCAAAAAGTCCTCCAAATGAGAACAGGACTACACCCTGGTTGTGGGAACCACTGACTGGTTCAAGTTTTCTTAAAAAAAAAAAAAAAAGTCAGCTTTTCATTACATTTCTCATATATTGAATTGTTTTAACTGAGTTCAGTGCCTTGATTGGCTCATGAACCAACATACATTTTGATGCCATGTGGAGGCCCATCCTTTGTATCTTTGAGTCCTACAACAATCCTAGGAGGGCCTAGACCTCATTTTAGATGCAGACAGGGAGGCCCAGAGCGAAGAAGGGACTTTCTCAATGACTGAATCCCATACAGCAGAATGTGTTGAATCTGTTCTTGCTGAAGCATCTCTATGTCTCTGTCTTTTAAAACCAGTGGTGTTAACTACATGTTGGTAAATATTGTCCTTCATCTGCACCTACTCTGTTTTAGCACTAGTGTTGAGAATTCTCATTTCCTCCTACAAGAAAGAAACATGACCCAGATTTTCATTGTGGGACAAGATGTTTCAGCTTTCCCACGCCAGGCTTTTTTTTGTTTTGTTTTGTTTTCTTTTTTTGGCACTTCTGATTTTTTTTTCAATGATAGTAAGAGTCTTGCTGCCCCTTTAGTTGCTAAAATCCGAGTTTAGATAGCGATCTGTCTTGTTTTGTCTTGTTTTAATTCAGGCTGAGCACTAGCTGGTGAATTTTGAAAACAGGATCCCATTTTAGTTTTTTTTCTCCCAGCTAAATGAGATCTTTAGAGTGTGGTCATTTAACAGTGAAGTATGTGCCTAATCAGAGACAAAAATTCAAAGTTTTTTTTTTTCCAGCTAGTGAGAACTCATAAGCTCTCAGACTCACATTCTTATTCACCCACTGTCTCTCACTACTTTTCTCATCTATTCAGTGAGGGTGAGACCTACCGGCAGAGTTATTATTGAATGAGATCATGCAAACTAAATGTCTGATACAGAGTAGGTTCCCAAGTGGTAACATTATTATCATTGTTGCTAAGAGCAAGCCGACTCAGGTTCTCTGTTAGGAACCACAAGTCCTAAAAATGTTTGCATTGGAGGGACCAGCACTGGTGCTCTTGAGAAGCCGCATGCCTTGAGGATGTGACCCTGAGAAACCAGCCTTCAGAACGGCACTGTTCAGATGATACGTTGGTTTCTGCAATAGACTGAATGTTTGTGTCCCCTCTCAATTCTGATCCCCAGTATGATGGTATTTGCTGGGGGGACTTTGGCAGGTGCTGCCATCATGCGGGTGTAACTCACGGGATAAGTGCCCTTAGAATAGAGACCCCAGCCAGATCCCTCACCCCTTCACCCTGTGAAGGCACAGGGACCTCTATGAACAAGGAAGGGGACCCTCACCAGACCCAAGATCTGCCTGTGTCTCGATCTTGAACTGTCCAGTCTCCAGAACCGTGAGAAATGAATTTCTGTTGTTTCTAAGCCATGCAATCTACCGTCCTTTGTTGCAGCCACCCAGATGGACTAAGACAATTTCTTTTCTTTTTTTTAAGTTGAGTAATTTTTAAAGAGAGAGAGTCTCCCATTGGGATTAGTTTATATGATATTTCCCAAAGCGAGAGAGACTTGTGGCCTGTGAGAATGTTAAGGTTTACCAAAATGAGAAAAAGTAGTGACTGAGCGTAAGCACCCGTAGCCCTGCATTGAGAAAGTGGAACCATTAGCACAGAATGCAGTTTGAAGTCAACAGCCTGAGCTGAACCTCTGGGAGCCCCATCCCTGGTTCGTTTGATCCAGCCCTCCCGGCTGTCCCCAGCCCAGCCACCTGACTTCGGACTAGTTGGACGAAGCCACGATGCTACTCCACTGCTTTCCACTGAGGGAATCTGTGATACATAAAATCAGCCGTATTCACAGTGAGGAGTGAACGTCAGTTAAGGTGGGAAAGCACATGAAATATCTTACAGTATTGAAGGAAAGACTTTTTATAAATTAATTATTTTTAGTATTTTTATTCCCTTGTTAGCTGCTGAGAAGATCATTGTGTTTTGAAACCACAATATTAATGTTGGACTCTGTGACAGATCAGTGGAAAAGGCTTTGTAACACAGCTCATGTAAGTTCACAGCTGTCTTCTGGGATATGTTGGACCTTCAGGTCTTGACTGTCGCTTTCCAGCCGGCTTGAGTCTGGTGGACTATTACACAAGTAAAATTTGTTTCAAGGCGATCAACTAGTAGGTTCACTCACTTTGTCCCCTGCCTCTTGGGGGATGTCCTCATCCAGGACTCTTAGCTCTTCCTCTGCCCAGGGTTTGGGGCTCCAGTAATTATAATCAAGTGATTTTCACAGCAAACTAGGATTTATTCCTTCAACTGCTTTCAGCAGGAAGCCTTCTGAAAATGTGTTATACTCTTCTCCATCTTAATAAATTGCATAAATGAAGAAAATGGAGTTTTCTTAATCAACTCAAAGAGTGAGAGACCATGAGTCTTTATCCCCATCAAGATGATTAGATCCACAGTGATAAATTTTTAGATGCACAGACAAGTCTGAATTTAATTTGGCCGTTAGGAGAATCTGAAAAAAATATGTGTCCTGTGCCTCTGTCGATGGGAAGTCCTAGCACTTGGCATTTCTTCTCTACCCGACTTTGTTTTGGGTTTGAGTCTACCTATGTGGACAGGGCACTGGTTGTCACTTCCATAAGGACTCAGGCTTTGGGTTGGTGTGCATGCCTGCAGCCTATGGGGGGTACTAAGGAGAGAAGCTGGTTTATACAGCCCCTTCTCTGCTTCGAGGCGGGAGGGCTGTGCTCTGATCACCCACTTTCTGAGAGCAGCCCCCTGCCTCCTCGTTCCCTCTGAAGTGACAGGAGGCCGCATCTTCTCATCCTGAAGCCTGGCCGAGCCCATGCTGAGCCAATCAGTGTCTGCAGAACCTTTGCACTGAAATCCTTTCTTGCAAAATTGGATGCCACGCCAGGATGCCTGCTGCCGTGAGAGGGGGCCAGCTCTGCAGATCTGTGCGAGTTCAGGATCAGACCCTTAAAACATGGTAAAGGGACAGTGCAAGGAGTATCAAGGCTTTATCACAAAGTTCCCTTGAAGAGAGTTCAAAAATGAGAAAAAAAAAGAACTCTGGAGAGTTTTCACTATAGGCAAAGAAAATAAGAAGGAATTCAAGAGATTTTTTTTTTTTTTTTTTTTTTTTGGTGGCTGCATCAGAGCATAATGGAAAAAAGATAGGACTTGACCTCTTCGGGGCTTGGCTTTGAATCTCCTCTGGGTGACTGGTTACCTGTGTGGCCACTTCATTAAAAGTCGAAGCTGATAGTGGGAAAGAATTTCAGGAAATGCATTTTTTTAACTTACTGCCATAAGATGATGGTTCAGTGTTGGAATGAATCTTGTCATAGGTGGTTGGTAATTGTTTTATGCCATTTACCTTTTTCTATAGATTTTCAGAACATCAAAGTCACTTGTTCAGGGAATATTTATGCATGAATAAGAGGCCAAATGGTGAGTCAGATGGCCTCTGGGTATCAGATAACTTTATCCCATGCCCTCCATTATGACTTAATTTTTCATGATTTATAGTGAAGATGAATTATTGAACATTTTAAAAGTTTATAATAAAATATTTACTTCCAAAAAGATACAAAGAATTACATACTGAGTAAATGCCATCTTAAGGAAGGAAAGAGAAATATAAGCATCTGTTCGTTGACTAGGTATCTTCAAAGTCAGAAGGGTCTACTAAGAATTAATTAAACACTCTGCCAAATGTAATTATTTTTAGGTGAGAGGGGAACGTGTGATCCCAAAATATGCTATCAGAGAAAGCAATAAGAAATTACATTTCCTTGGTGAAATCTTTATTACATTCCAGCGAGTGGCCCTCCATTGGTTTTTTTTTTGGACTCAGAAAGCTGTCATCGTCCATATTCCAAGAGTGACTCAATCTCTTTGAACCACATACATAGCAAGCAAACTCGTAAGAGATGGATGTGTAAATCAGAAAGCCATTTCACTAACCTGCAGTGCAGAATAGAACCACCAAAGCAACTGGGTGTCCACACGCTCCGAGAGCCCTCTGCGCAGGGAGGTCCACATGGCAGGCTGCAGGCAACCCCAGGATTGCTTGGTGATCATAAACCAGAGCGATGGCCGTGTGCTTAGCAGCTGCGTGTTATGCTTACTGTATTCGTTTGCGAGGGCTGCCGTAACAACGTATCATAAAGCAGGTGGCTTGAAAAACAGAAATGCATTGTCTCACAGTTCTGGAGGTTAGATGTCTGAGATCAAGACGTTGGCAGGGTTGCTTTCTTGAGAGCCTGTGAGAATCTGTCCCATGCCTCTCATCATCTAGCTTCCGGTGGTTTGCTGGCAATCTCTGGCATCCGTGGCTTGAAGAAGCATCATCTGAATCTCTGCCCTCATCTTCAAATAGTGTGAAGTGTGTGTGTGTCTGTCTTCAAATTCCCCTTTTTATAAGGATACCAGTTGTGTTGAATTCGTGTCTACCCTAAGGACCTCATTTCAACTTGATTACCTCTTTGAAAATCCTATCGTTCAAATAAGGTCACACCCTGAGGTACTAGGGGGTGGGATTCCAGCATATGCTTTGGGGGAGACACACTCCAGCCCATGACTGTCGTGTGTCCACTGCTGTATTTGAGACGGACCTGCAAGAGACTCAGCCCTACCCAGTCCTGCGAGGGCTGGCAACCCTTGCCTCTCTCTAATGTGCAGTTCCTGGCGGGGGCATGGTGTCCAACCATTCTGAAAGCAGTAGCTTCAGATATGCTCACGGTCATGCTCAGGGCTCCAGACTGGGGACAGTTTTCAATTACTTGCTTTATTGCCTGACTGATAGTGACTCTTCACAATTTCATCCTCAGAAGCTCTTGTCATGTTTAACTTTTGAGGAAGACCGTGCTATTATCCTTGCATAATTTATTTAAAAAGTCCTATTCTAGTAAATGTCTATTTGTTAATCTGTTCGAGGTCTCACTATTACCAGCCATACTTCAATAACAGTGGCCAACATTTATGGAGCATTTACCCTGTTCCAGGTTACTACTCTTAAGTATTCTACACATATTAACTCATTTCTAGTCCTCAGGACAAGATAAGATGGCAGTTCAATATCATCCTCATTTTTAACAGACGAGGAAAATGAGACTCAGAAGCAAGACTGGCTCCCAGGTGGTCCAGCTCCAGAGTCCATGTGCTTGAGCACTTAGTAATATCTCCCTGCTTCTTAGCTGTGCCATCTTGGCAAGTCCTTCACTTATGCCAGTATGTAAATGTGGAGATAAACAACAGGACCTACCTCGTGAGATTGTTTGCCTCTTAGAACCCTCACTACCATATAGTAAGTGCTCAGTAAGTGTTAGCAAAAATTTTTTTTAAAAACTGACAGTACCAAGTGTTGGTGAGGATGTGGAGGAAGCAGAACTCTCAGACGGAGCCGGTGGGGATGTAAAGTGGTACCACCACTATAGAAAATAACCTGGAAATTCTCACAAGATCAAATGTGCATGTACCAGGGGACTGAGCAACTCCACTTCTAGGTATTTACTCAAGAGAAATAAAAACATATATCCAAAAAAGAAAAAAAAAGTCTTAGCAAAACCTATCCCCTCTTCTTCTGATTCCCCTGCCCCACCCCAAATGGGGAAACTCGAATCCAGCCCAGACAGGGAGTTCCTAACTCTTGCCCAAGAGTTGGCCTCATAGTCCATGTGTATTGCTGTTGATAAAAATCTGCCCCATTTCTTTTCCTTATCCTGTTTCCTTCCTTCCTTCCCTCCTGTTTCATTGGAAGAAGTATTTCTTCTTTGGCCTAAGAGGACACTTAGGACTGGATCCTCTCTCTGCAGCCGTCTTGGATCCATCACTTCCTGCTACCTTCCTCTCCTGTCTTCCAGTTCAGCTTTCATGTCACAGATAAGTTCATATTGCCCTTTTAAATAATAACTTTAGAACATAAAAGTGATCCATGCTCATACCATTTTTTCTAAAACCTAGGGAAATGCCTTGGAAACTAACAAAGATAGTAAAAGTTTTTCATTATCTTAAAACTCAGATATAACCAATTTTAACATATGGATGCACTTTCTTCCAGTTAAAAAAAAATGCATGTATAGTTGGTTTTTTTTTCTGATCACCATTGGGGGTCATGCTCCTTGTAGCACTTTATTGCTTGATTTCTTCACACAACACACAATACACTATCCCACTTCATTAAAAATATATTTTAAAATATTATTTTCATGACCAGCTCATACTCTGGAAAACATAACAAATGAACCAGAATTTAACTGTTCCTCTATTGGGGAGCATTTGTATTGTGTCCTTTTTAGAAAAAGCATTTAAATTGACACTGAGTGAACAGCTTTGTCTTTGAATCTGTAATTCTTACCTCTCATTATTTCCTTTGGATCCACTGCGAGAAGTGGGATTACTGGGTTTAAGAATATGACTATTTCTGAAGTCTTTGATGTGTTTTACCCTGTAGCTGCCCAGAAAAGAGGTGACCAGTTATTCCCTCTGTCACGTTTGAGGCTGAATGTCTCACTCACACTTGATAGAATTGAATGTTCGCATTTAAGTAGTGGATTTTCTGATTCAGTAATCGAAAATGAAAACTGGGTGTTTTCTAAAGGAAGTTGATGTTTTTATATGTCTATTAGCTAGAGCTGTTTCTTATTGAAATTGCCTATTTATGTTTTCAGTTTTTACATTAAGTTACTCAATTATTATTCATAATATCATTATTTTTGTGAGTGAGCAGTCATTCTGAAATTCAAGCCTTGCTTAAAAAATCCTTTGCTGTTCCCTCTGCCTCTCATGGCAAAGTTGAAATCCCCTAGCTTGGCACACAGAGCATCCCCTATCACCTTGCCCTTGATGTCTGCCCTTCTGCACTGAGATGCACACAAATACACCACAGGCTATTCTGAACTCTTGCCAGTTCTGACAATAATGCGCTTGTTTTTTATGCCTCATGTCTGTGCACCATGCTCTTTCTTCTGCCCCAATCACCGTTCTCCACCTGCCCCCTGATTGGCCGAGCAAACCGCCACTCATCTTCAGACTCACTTAGGAGTCATCTCCCTTGGGTGGGAAATGCCCTTGACCACTTGGTCTGAATTATGCATCCCTCTTCTGTGCCCTGCTAGCATCTGGGAAAGCCTTTTTCTTAGCCCTCACCACACCAGACTTCCCTTCCTGTTCTCAAAGAGGGCAAGTCTTGTGTTTCTGCTTCTCTAGGGCCTAACTCTACCTAGAAGATAGTGGATACACATAAAGACTGAAGAAATAGAGGAAAGCATGCAGGAAGCTGTTATGCTCCATCTTTTTAAAAAAGCTTATCTCAATCTGAATTTCTCATCCGAATAATGTAATATATGTAAGTTCTGGCCTTTCATCTGTCCACGTAGGCAGAGCTCTAGCATTTTGCTAATTTATTAAAGCCCCTGTAAGTAGAATGTATGGTCACTACACATCTAGGGCCTATGCTTCCCCATGAAGTTGTGGAAAAAGAATTCTTTGGCAAGGATTTGATTATCTCCAAAATTCACTTACTGTTAAGCACAAGGAGTTGGAAATTATAACTTCATGAGGTCAGTTACCACAGCATTTGATGGAAACTTAGCTGGAAGGAGAATATAGTGAGATGCTAAAAGCATAAAGAATGGTGGGAGAATGGAGGATGGATGGATAGATGGATGGATGGATGGAAGGAAAATAGATTTAAAGTTTACCTGCTGAGTAGAAAACATGTTCATTTGGAAAGGTAAATTTACCCACTGCCTTAGTCCATTCAGGCTGACATAACAAAATATCATAAATTGGATAGCTTATAAACAATAAATACTTATTTCTCATGTTTCTGGAGGCTGGAAAGTTCAAGACCATGCTGCTGGCAGATTTGGTATCTGGTGAGAGCCTGCTTCTTCAAAAGCAGCCATCTTCTCTCTGTAACCTCATATGGCAGAAGTGGACTTGGGAGCTCTGTGGGGGTCTCTTTTACAAGGCCACTAATCCCATTCATGAGGGCTTCCCCCTCATGACCTAATCACCTCCCAAAGGCTCCACCTCCTAATAGCATCACATTGGGCACTAGGTTTCAACATTTGAATTTGGGGATGGGGGAGGTGGGGATATTGAGACCACAGCATTCTGTTATCTAAGAATGCTTCTGTAGCATTGCAGACCATTTAAGGTTCAATTAAGTGACATGCTAAAATAAAAAATAATAAGGCTCCAAAAGAGAAACTGACAAAATGTTGCTGTGCAATTAGGGCAAAACAACAACTACAAAAAACCCCCAATCCTTCCCAAGGATCCATCAAAAGAACAGCATAATGAGAACATCCCTAGATCAATTAATTATATTAGGAAGCCAAGATTCACGTTTTAAACACATTTGTCTTGGAGGAAATTGAAACGATCATTGCATATGCGTATAACTTATTTGATCAGTTTGCTTAATGATTTGGAAACCAACCAATCTTTCAAGTGCAGAGTCAGCCAAGTTTGTCAATGTCTGTAGCCTCACCTCTTCATAGCTTTCAAGCACTGCCCTTTTATTCTCCTCCCTACAGAACAGGAAAGAACAGAGGTTGGCGTGACACCAGTTGCCTGATGGACTCACCACAATCTAGTGTAATAAGATTGCTGATGGGGCAGTTTCAGGAGGTATTTGCATCTTAAGCCTTTTAGTTCCAATTTTGGAGTGTAAGAAATGTTAGGCCTCAGTCAGCATCAGAAAGATCTGAGCTGTTTGTGCCGAATACTGTCTGCTCATTCATGCCTCTGAGCCTTTGCAAGTGCTGGTCTGTCTGCCTAAAACAACCCTTCACCACTTCAATTACCTCCCCAATGGCTAGTGATGCCTAGTGGATAAAGAAAGTGGATATGCCATCGGATAATAGAAGGTCCTTCACAGGCAGGCATTGGGCACAGCAAAGCAGGGACAGATGTGTCCTTGGGAGACACTGATGACAGGAATTCTAACAAAGTAAAGCTGCAGAATTGCAGAACATTGGTGGTTATGAAATGGACTGTTTTGTTCTCAGTAAAGGTGACCTTGCTGTGGGGGAATCATAGAATTTAAGGCGCATATTTGTGTGAATTTTTTTCTAGTGATCAAGAAAAAGACACAAGGTATCATTCAGTTGCCTTCCGGAAGGACCCACAACTCTGAGCTTTTAGGTCAAAGCCCTTTGGTGCCTGGCGGGGGAAGATTCCGCACACGAGTGGCTCCAGGTTGCGCTGGCTCTGTGGACAGCAGTCCTTCCGTCACTGGCCGCAGCATAAAGAAGACACACTCACTTCTCCTCGTTTCCTCACCCCCCTACCCCTCCTCCCACCCTTCTTGCCTTTCTTTAAAAAGCCGAAATCACATCAGTGAAAACACTGGTTAACATATTTAATGTCTTCCAGGTCAGCTGCATTCCGCTCTCTTCTTTCCATTGTTGAGTGTTTAAGATATAAAATAAGACTTCTTAGAAACCCACTGGTTAAACTTTTCTTTTTCTTATTTCATCATCAAAGCTGCTCTTGTCCTCTTCTTCCCTTTTCTGGCCCTCAGCAAGCTGCTTTTCATGACTCTGATCCTTTAACTCTTCCAACTCATCAAATTTCAACTTGTCCATTGGGTCCAGAGTGTCCCTTGGCCAGTTAATGGACATTGCTCTGTGGACCAGTCCTGGTCGTGCTTCCTCTTACGCTTTCAGGGCAGAGATTGGGAGGATATAGTAGAATACCACTTTTACTATTCCCTGTGAGTTGTAATCAGTATTTCAAATTCCACCCAGAAATTTTATAATTTCCTCAAAGTAATTTGACTTCAACCCTATCATCAAGCTGTTGTGACCATATTTCTCATACTTACCCACGGACTGGAGGAGACACCGTTCTTTCTTTCAAGTTTCTATCTTCATATTTTGAGTCACATAGCTTTGACTTGTGCCTGTTAACTTGACAGCACCGTATTAATACTGCTCTAATGATTCATTTCCCTCTACGCTTCTCCTGGGTTTGCAAGATAGACTTTTTCCCCTGAAAAAAAAATTTTAGTCACAACAATTTACTGGTATTTAAAATTGTTCTGGAACAATCATTTATGGAAAATTTAAGGGTGACATGACTATTATGAGAGGGGAAAAAGAGTTCAAATAAAGTTCAATGCTGCGGAGTTTCCTCTGTCACTGAACAGAATGATCAACCGAGAACAGATAAAGTGGCCTCCTGTAATCTTCGTCCCAATTAGGCTTTCAGGATTTTTCTCTTTCTCGTCATTTAGCATCGCAGCACTGACTTCTCATGTTGACGGCCCAAGATATCATAATTGCTATTTTCATATACACTGTTGGAACTTCTTGCTTAATCTGCATTACTTCATGATTGCCTGTATTGTTCCTTCATATCCCAAGCGTACTAGCTGGATAAAATCTTGGATTAGGGTACAGGCTAAGGCACTGTGAAACAGAACTAAAGATGTCTGCCTTACATAAGATAGAAGTGTGTGTGTGTGTGTGTGTGTGTGTGTGTGTGTTTGCATAACCATTGGAGGTAGCTGACAGTCCATGGTGGGTCAGTAACTTTGCTCCACAGTGTCATCCAGGGGTCCCAACAGCAAACCTTGCCATGTTTCAGACTTGCCTCCACCTCTGAGTCCAAGGTGGCTGACTGCTCCAGTTTTCTTTATTTTCTAGTCTAGGAGAAAGAAAAACATACGAGGACAACCAAGTTTCTTTCATGCATCACTTCCTCTTTCATCCCATTGGCTCAAACGTAGTATCATGACCATATTTAGCTGCAAAAGAGGCTGGGAAATGTAGTCTCTAGATGAGTAGCCATCTTCCCAGATTCTCAGCGTGAGAATCCAAGTCATCCAGTATTAGAATCCTCTAATCAACCTCTAATTATCCAGGATTCTAGGTGTATAGAAGGTGGGTGAATGCAAAACCTGCCTTTACAGGTGGGCAGTGGGGGTGAAAGGTGAAATGAAAACCCATTTCTGCACGATGCCAGGTAGGGTACTGTGACTCGGAATTGCTACCTGCAGCATCAGTCTGGGTGCACGTTGGAGGCCTTGGTGCTCGGGATCAGTGAACCTCCCTTCCAGGGAGAGTTCTGGGTCCACACAAAGCTCCTCCCAGTCTCTGCCACTGCCAGCCATCTCCCGGATGACCACAGTGGGTGAGTGTTCTCTGCCTGGTTGTGTTCTGGAGGTGCCTTTTCTAACTTCCTTATTCAGCTCCCAGAGAGAAGCCATTGGAATGTTCTCTGGTTTCCCAGAAATCCAGTACATGTCTTTAGCTTCTCAAAACTCAGAGCCATCCAGTCTTACCAGCCATCTTTGTTTTGGCCAGAATGGAACATGATGCCTTCTGCTTCTCCTTGCTGTCGTAGATTTCTGCTAGTTGTCCTCGGAATTCTGTATTACTGACTGCCTTTATGGGAACTGTTATAGCCTGACTTTCCCAGCAACAAGAAGAGAGATGCATGTAAGATAATGGCTACTTAACAACAGCTGCTGCTGGACCATAGCATCCTCTACATAGGAACTTTCCCCGGCTCATCTTTAATTCTCACAGCAACCATGCAAGAGAGTCATTATTGTCCCATTTTACAGATTATAAAACTGTGACCCAAAGAGTGCGCTCCTTACCTAACACCTGGTAAAGGGCACAGCCTGAATTCAAGTGTGTCTGACTTCAGAGATGCTTCTAGACAAAGCAGTGAAGGAAGACATTGCCCACAGTCAAATTTGGGGTGTGGTTATTTTCAAGCAGCTGGAACAACGCACCGGTAAATACTTGTTGGGCATCTGCTCCAGGAGTCTTTCTCAAATTTGACCCATAGGTCCCCCACATCGGAATCACGTGGGCCCCCTCCCAGAGCCGCCCGTTTAGAACGGCTGTGTCTGCAACTTGGGAGTTGATATCGTTAACAGCTCTCCCAGGTGATTCTTCCATTCCCTGAGAGTTTTACCGGATCCAAAGCCAAGAGCAGTGTTTCTCCAACTGTGATCTTGTGCTGCTTGTATCAGATCACTTAGCATGATGGTATAAAGTACAGAGTCCTGGACTCCACTCCTGGGAATACGGTGGGGCTGAATATCAATGTGTATTTTAAATGTACATTTTGTTAAGCATTTCATGTTATGGTTATGCACAGTTGCACACACACAGAATGAGGGGTGCTGTAGGGTCTAGGCTGAGTGTGTGCATGCATGTACAGGTGAAGGTAAAGAAATTAAGACCTGGTCTCCATTGGAAAACTAATAAATATTTGATAAAGCAAAGCAAATGCATGTTGGTCAACAAATACACATCGTAAGACAGCATATACTCAAATACTGCGTGCTGAGGAACCCGATTCCAGTAGGAGTAGGTAACTGAAAAATTAATGAGGATTGGAAGAACCTATGTTGTTTTTTTGGCAGAGGGATGTCTCCAGATGCGTCTTAAAGGATGGGTATTTAATACTCTCTTAGGTCCCATTACTCAGGAGGATTGCAATAGTGTACTGTTTTTCGCAAATAAACTGCAGTAAATAGCCTTTCCGTCAGCTCTTCCAAGTCAGAGTTCCAGGAATACAGTAAACCAGGAGTAGCCAGCACTGGAGTGATGTGGGCTGTGGGTGCCACGCGGCCGCCAGCTCGCCACCTGCCTGACTCACCCAGCCTCATCCCTGCACCAGCCCTGCGTCACTCATGACTCAGGCTCTTCCCTCGGCAGAATTTCACTTGCTCTCCATGTCCTCGAGCCCTGGGGCTGTTCGGCAAAGTCAGACCTCGAATGTCAGTCTCTCTCTCTCTGACCACGTGTCTGATGCAGTGGTGCCTGTGGCGTCTGACCTATTGAATGTTGTTCACATCGGTTATTTTTCTTCCCTTTACCAACTGAAGTCCCTGTTTGCCGATCACTCCCTTCTAGACAGGTGTGACGTTCTCTCTCCCTTCTGGGCCAGGAGGAACAGTTGGAGTGTTCCCCGCTGGGCTGGCCCGTTATCCACTGTGGCCCCTGTCCTCCTCCCGCCCAGGCCCTGGCATCGTGGGAGGGGCACCCACTTTGCCAGGACTCAGCCGCCTAACGTTGGCCTAATGCCCTCCTTTGGGTTCTTAAGCCTCTCAACTAAATACTCTGACATTTCTTATAAATAGTACACATTTCTTTCGTGCTTTACAGTTTGTAAAGTGGCTTCTCTGGTTAATCCAACTCTCCTTTTTTCTACCCCGCAAGCTTTGGTCAAGCACCTGTTTTAACTCTTCCTGGAGGATTCTAGGCTGGCGTCAAAAGCCCTCTGGGGTACGGAGGTAGCTTTTGCCTGAGGCTACTTACGGTCCACTGTGTGAAAGAAAAAAGTATTCTCTGAAGGGGCTTGCCATTATAACCAAGTTCACCAGAACTTTTACATAAATCATTAAAGTTCATTATTTAATGATTAAATAATTGATAATTATTATTTATTTAAATAATTCAAAAAATACATGCAAGTCTCATTTCCCCTTTTTTCTAAATCACCTGTCACCTGAGATGTGACCTGCCATCCCCTGGATTCAGTGTCTCCGTCTTTAGAAAGGTTTGCAGAGTGAGAAAGACACCAGGCGCACGGAAGGTTTGGGGTCACTGTATTACTTACGCCCTTAGGAAGGGATACTTGTCTCCTCTCCACTTGAAATTCGGTGACAATTTTATAATGGTCATAATTGTACTAAATTACAATAGTGAAGAAGTCTCCTAAAACATCATAATCAACTGTAAAAAGGATTCATATCTCCCAGTTACCTGAGCCTACAAGAAACCAAGTTGTTCAACCTGTAACCCAAGTGTTGTGTTGATGGCCACCCACCCTAAGGTAGGCGAGTTCTGAGAACGAAGAGATGAAGCGGTCTTGATTGAGACCACACCCGCGTGTCGGGGGAAGGAGTCAGAAAACCAGCGTTCTTGTCCCTGCCTCTGACTTCCTGTGGTTAAGTCACATCTCTTCTGAGCCACGGCCACTAAGTACACACCAGTACATCTGCACCTCTTGTTTAAATTATTTAAATTCTTTTATGTCAGGTGGTGAGTGGCCTTTGCCCAAGCCCCCTCCCTGCAAGGCCTCCTTGACTATTTTCCGGGAATCCCTGGGTTTCCCTGTGACCCAGTCACTGAGGGTCGATTGCCTTCGTGGTTGAGCAGTGCCTGTTCAGAAAACGTCCTGAGTATTTTGAGCATCACTCCTGCTCCAGGCTGAATATTTCTCATCGCTGAAATTAAGGTTGAGATGAAATAACCCCTAAGGTTCCTTCTGAAATCCTGAGATTTGATTTTACTTGTTTACTACTGAGAGGTAAAGACATGCTTCTCTTGGAGTCAGAACTCTGCCTTTGGCCCCGGAATGGGATTTGGGGAAAGGGTGTGATGCTCTGTCTGCTTGGAAGACCAGGAGGAGCCTCAAAGCTGTTCTCAGCCAAACTGAGCTTTGGCCCATCGGTAACTCCCCGTGTGAGATGACTTACGGCGCCATCATGATGTCAAAAGACAGGCGGCTCCTCCTAGGCGCCAGCTCAGTGGCCCGCAAAGCAGCCTTCAGTCTCACAGTGTCGTTTAGAAAGTGAGCACAGACATTTTCAGTAGATGAAGACAGAGGGCTTCTCTGCAGAGGAACCTGAGGGTGGAGACTGCGTCCTTGTCTCGTCACACACCGCGCGGCTTGAGGTATCAGAAACCACAAGAAGAGAGCAGCCGCCCAAGTGGCATGTTGGCTATTCGAGTGGTTTCTTTTTGATCAGCATTTTCAAATCATTAGAGAAAATGTGAATTATTTGTTCCAAAATACACATCTTGACATTTTCTCCATTATGCAATTAACTTTTTTTAATTGAGCTGCTCAGGATTCTGCCAGACCCTGTGGGGATAGACATGAACAAGACAGAAAAGACACTGGCCTCGTGGCACTTCCAGTGTATTTGTAACTCAGTGAAAGGAAGATATTATTAAAGAGGACAACGGAAGGCAGATGAGGACAGTGGTTAATGGTGCAGGATCTGGGGAAAAGACTGCTACTTATTAACTCTGTGACCTTCGTCAAATTCGTTCCTTGACCTCTCTAAGCCTCAGTCTCCTTATCTGTAAAGTGGGGGCAATAATATTTACCTTCCAAGTCTATTAATAAAACTAAAAAATGTGATGCTTTATAATGTCTTTGTAATAATGCCTGACATACAGTAAGGGCTAGTATGTGATATCCCTGATTGCTAATAAATTAGACACATTAATAAGAAGAAACAAACATACTAAACCTAGAGGGAGAAAAAAAACGATTTAGTTCTCTCTCTCAAGCACATGCCCACTGAAACAGTTAGAGAGCTGTTAGATCACACCCAGCCTTCCCTCTGTCTGATCCAGTAATTTCGCCTTCCCTTTTCACCTGTTTCAGGGCCACACCATTTTTTGGAACCACCAGCACCTCCTTATCCTCTGAACAGACTCTTTGAGGAATAGCTTAAAACCTAGGGCTGCTTAGGCATCACTTGGGAAGCCTGTTTATTAAAACACACGTTCCCGGACAGCAGTTCCAGGAATCTGTGTTTGTGACAAGCAAACCAAGGGATTCTTATGCACAAACCAGCTGGGGACACATGGGTGAGGTACTGCTCTTGTGCCTAAAGGCAGAGGCCGTAAGCTGGACACGCATCCAGGGCTGGTATTAGCCAGCGTACGCCTATTAAAATACCAAGCTAATTCCATCCTGCCATCCCTAACTAGCTGCCGCCTGGGGTCCTTGATTGCCCTTCTGCTCCCCCCTCGTCCCCTCCCAGGAGCCTTCCAACCAACCAGCGACCCAAGAGCCGAGCACAGCACGGGCCTCTGCGTTAAGGAGATGGCTGATGTCTGCTCCAGAACAGGACTGATCAACGAATGGTTTTAAAATTGCCCTTGAAAGTGACTGATTGCAGGGGGAAGAAATGGCAGCTCTGTTTCTGGATGAAACACACGCAGTACACATATGCACACTCAGGTGCCCACACTCCTCCCGGAGGCGTGTATCACTTGCTCACCACTTTGCTGGGAGTTCTTCAGCGTAATAAATACCCAGGGGAGAAAGATCAGGATGACAAAGGCTGCCAACCCGCTGGTGGTGATGAATGAACTTCTCTGACCTATTATTGCATAAGGAGCTGCAGCCTCTTGGCAGGAGAAGTAATTCTCCAAGGCTCCATTGGAACCAACGGAATTAGAACCCCTGTTGAAATAAATACAGCTCCGCAGGGAGAGGAAGCCCCATTCGTTCTCTTACTTTATGACATGTTTGGTGAGTGCCCCCGGATGCCTGCTCTTTTTTTGTAGTCTTCTGCTCTGAAGTCATCATCTTCACTGTGTTCATCTGTCTGTGTCCTCACAGACAAAAGTCCTTTTAACAATTAAGGGCTGAAAACCAGGGACTATAACACAGAAGAAGCAGACTCACAGAAATGGAGAACAAATTCGTGGTTATCAGTGGGGAGAGGGAAGGGGAAGGGGTAATTTCAGGGGAGGGGACTAAGAGGTAGGAACTATTAGGTATAAAATAAGCTGCGAGGATATATTGTACAACACGGGGAATACAGCCAATATTTTATAATAACTATAAGCGGAGAGTATAACCTTTAAAAATTGTGAATCACTGTATTATATACCAACTCTACTTCAAGTAAAAGATTAAAAAAAAAATTAAGGGTTGACATCGTCTAAAGGTTCCATGTTCTGGTATGCCAGTTCTTTGCCTGAAGAGATTAAAAGTATTTCTAACACTTTTCTGTTCTCTTTTTTAAAAAATTATTTTCTGGGGATAGTACTTAAGGGACTGTCTGCCTTTAAACGCTCCGTTGAACGGCCTTGGTTCTGACTTCCCCAATTCAGAATGATTAATGGCCCCACCTGTACTGCCAAGTCCTGGTGATTCCAGCACTGCTCAGAGCAACGCTGGCCAAGAGTTTCATCTCCCCTGGAATTGTCCTTGATCTTCCAGAGCTTTGTGTGGGGTAAAGCCTAACGCTTGGGCTCTGCCTCTGGTTCTGCCACTAACCAGCCCTGTGACCTTGACCAAGACTCTTAATCACTGTGTGCCGAAATTTGTCCACCAGTGAGGGTGACGATAGTAACCAGTACCATCTGCTGGGTTCTTGTCACATGCCAGCCACTGTTCTCACCACTGTTCGTGAATGATTTCATTCAACCATCCTTTTTTGAGCAGTTACTATTCATCAGATGCATTTGATGTGGTCTCATTGAATTCTCACAGCAACTCTGTGAAGGAGCTAATCTTACTCCCATTTGGCAGAAGAGAAGACTGAGGGTTACAAAGGCCAACCAAGTTCCTTGAGCAAGGTTCCCCTACAGTAAGGGGCAGAGCAAAAATTTGAATCCAGTGCAGTCTGATAACCAAGCCAATGTTTATAACCATGTACATAGCACGCTGCCCCTCATCCAGCTGTTTGTAGAGGACAAGCAGGATTTAGATAAGAGGAGACGGGTTTGAATATTAGTTTGATCAAAGACATGGAGGCAGGTAGACCTAGACAGTGGTTCTCTACAGGGACAGTTCTCCCCTGTCCAGGAGGCTCCACTTCCTGACACCGTCACTTTGGGGATTAGGGTTTCAGCCTATGAATTTTGGAGGGACACATTCAGTCCATGACCCTGCCCCACCTATGTCTCCCTCTGGCATAAATAACAAATAGGTGGAGAAAAAGGGTGGGTAGACTGTTCTTTCTTAATAGACAATAAAATATGAAACAAAATTGCAAGCTACTTTCTAGAAGGAAAGTGAAAAAAAAGTGAAGCGAGCATTTCTGGGGACAAGGTCATCATCTGTTTTGGAGAAAGTGATTGGTGTAATCTGTTCTTTGTGGTCCATAGGTAGGGTGATCACAGAGCTCAATTTGCCCAGTCCAGCCCTGGTGGGTACCAGTCCTCTTAGCATATTTACCAGCCCCTTCCTTTCACACTTAACAATGTCCCAGCCTGGGTATTAAATCCTACAGTCATCTACCTGTAGAAAAAACCATTTCCCCTCCTGTGGAAGAAAACTTTACACACAAGTAAGCACGTTCTGTGAATGAAACAGTAAGAGACCGGAGAACAGAAAGTCGGCTGAACGGGACTGTTTTGCTGATCTTTCTTTTCTTGTCAACCACTGTTCTCAGTTATTTTTTCGATGGAACAAAGCTGCATTTCCTCTTCACGCCTCGAGGCAGAGCCTTGCGTTCTCAGCCTGTGTTTCTGTTCCACTTTCACAAAAGGGTCTGATGGTCCTGATGGCACCAGCACAAGAACTTCATGAGACTCACATCTAGTTTCAGGGGAGTCAGCCCTGGATGTGTGGGAGGCTGCTGCCCGCCACCTCTTTTGCTTCCAGCCAACTTCTGTCCCTTTCTTGCTCTCTTCAGGAGGCTCACATGCACAGCTCTCATCAGCTCATCTGGGAAGCAAGGGCTCCAGCAAGATGAAATAAATTGTAGCTGATGTAAGGCCAAAGGGATGATTTACTGTGGTCCAGAGAGTTCTCAATGCAGTTTCAACTCCCGTGCTTGAGATTTGAAAACATGTGACTGCCGTTTAAATTATTTATGGGCGTGTGGGACGGCTTCTTTCAAACACAAACAAGCTTTCGTGTTTTCAAGTGTTCCCCAAAGCCGCATTTCGTAGGAAAGACTTGTGTAGCTCACAGGATCCGAGAGAGGGACAGTCTGATTGTGATGAGAGTTCAAACACATTCTGCCTTTAGCTGAAGGAGATTGACAGGTCTCATGGATGCCTCTTTTGATGGAGGAAGATTTAAATCCTGGGGCCACAGAGCCCCAGCTGTGGCCACACCTTATCTGTTCCTGGACAGAGTTCCCACTCCAGGTAACTTGTCCCACCTCAAAGATGGTGTTGTGGCAAAATCTGCCACAACAATATGGACACTGCTGATTTTCGTAATGGAACACAGATGTTACAGGCACTGGTCTGACCTTTTAGGAAATCTTTTATGGTGTGTTAAGATACCTGGTAGAATTCTACACATCAAACCTTGACCTTGTATTCCTTTCACTTGAAAACTTTGTATTTAGGTAAAGAAACCAGCTCACCGAAATGGTAATGAACTCACAGTGGATATTCCCCCACTGTTACTACATCTGTGGAGCAGCTTTTATATTTTAGGAGACTCTAGTCCAGTGTTACCATTTTTTATGCATCATTTGCATGGATAGAGCGTGAGAAAGGAACCTGGCTTTTAGAGCAAATGGTGGGGAAGCCCTTGTGTCTCCATAGCTGGGTAGCAAAGTGGGGGTCTTGGTTCTGGGGTCATTCCGTTAGTACTTTGTCATCACTGGTCTCTGACAACCAAATAGCTTTTCTTTCTCAAGAATTATGAAGTAGGTAATACTCATACCAAGCTGGAAAAAAGCATTCATGACTTTTAGTGACCAGCTGTCAAAAGAACAACAGCGATTATGTGTGCCGTCTGATGGCTTAGAGGAGGTCTGTGTTTGGGAGAATATGGCGGAGCCAAGTCCAGGCTTGGCAAAGTCGCCAATTGTTTTTTGCATTGTGATGACGTTCTCGCCATGAACTCTAAAGGGTCACAGAAGGTCCAAACTCCGTGGACCATAGACTCAAAGATACAAAAGCAACAGTGACCTTTATTTTTTGTAGCTAGGATGGTATCTACTATAAAATCCTAGCCTGCTGATGGTCAAAGTGTAATCTTATCCATAAGTTTGTTTTCTGTGTCTGTGTGTTACCAGAGGGTAAAGGGGGTGAGGCGGGATAAATTGGGAGTTTGAAATTTGCAGATACCAACTACTATATATAAAATTGGTAAACAGCAAGGTCCTACTGTATAGCACAGGGAACTATAGTCAATCCCTTGTACTAAACTATAATGAAAAAAGAATACGAAAAGGATTATATATGCATATAACTGAATTACTATGCTGTACACCAGAAATTAACACAACATTGTAAATCAACCATTAATGAAATGAAAGAAATAGTGTTTTCCGAAATGACAAATCCAAATGCCCGCAGGTCAAGAAATTGAACGGTTAAGCAGAATTCGGAGTGTCACAAACAGTTCTAGTCAATTTGTTTTATGCTTATTGTTCATACTGGTTATGTTTCTTCCCTGTACTGCTATTTTTTTCCCCACCAGTGCTTGCTTTTTTATTTTTACATGGTATTTTACAAATTTCCCTTTTTCTATGATTTTTTTTTTCTTGAGTAGGCTTGGGTTCTTTTTTAAATTAAGTAATAGTGTAGAGGTTTAAATTTTTTATTTAGATATCAGCATTATCTCCTGACTTGCATAAAACGGATGACTTAGATTTTATACCTGGAAATATAAACCTATTTTTTAAGATTTTTTTATTTAAATCTTTATAAGACTCCTTTAGGAGATTAATATTTCTTGTTTTAGAGAAACCTTTTTCTGAAAGTCAATAGTTTTTTAGTTTTTCTTAAAGGTTTTTTCTGATAAATTTAAGTAAATTGATAAATATAATGCTTTTATTTAATGAAAATGTTCACAGTGATTGTCTTTGATGGGTGGGGTCATTCTGTCCATTACATGTGTGTATATTCTTCCAACTCGTCTACCATGACCATGTTATTTTCTAAAGAGAGCAACCATAATCCTTTCCAGTTACGACGTGGTTCACAGTTAGAACTTGGCAAACAGATGTCATTAGAGGCCTTTTATTACCGTCACATGCCTGTAAGCTTTAATGAATCACTTAACTTCTTTTGGCCTTGGTTTTATGAAATGGAAAATCAGGATGAAATTTGTATTTGAGACTTTCTAAAAAATAATGATCATTGCAGACCTGTTTTTTCCTAGGAACTATCTCATTTCCAGCACTGTACCTCTGAATATCTTTGGATCATTCAAAACCTCGCATCATTCACGTAGCTGTCATGTCCTCGAGTTTTGTTGTGTCTGTACATTCAAGTCCCAACTTCTAGTGCAGTTTTGCCTCTGATGAGGGGTGAAGCCTTGGGCGTATCATCTTGTGGCTCTGTGCTTTATGTCTTTCAACTTTCAAGTAAAGAGGTTGGAGTAAATTACCTCTATTGACCTGTCTAAGAATAGAGGTTAAAGTGATGCTGGAGAAAGAAGAGGAGGGTACATCTCAGTGGAAGAGTGTGTGCTTAGCATGCATGAGGTCCTGGGTTCAATCCCTGGTACCTCCACTAAAAATAACAAATAAATAAATAAACCTAGTTACTTCCCTCCCAAGAAAAATTTTTTGAATGAATACATTTTTTAAAAAAAAATTAAAAAAATAAAGTGATACTGGAGAGAAAACTTGATCACTGGGAACCTTTGGGAAAAGTAATTAAAACTGAGTGAAATAAGGAGGTCCGATGCTTGCATTCACGGGTATGTGTAGAGCTTGGTCTCAGACGGACTAATTAAGTGACACACAGCAGAAATATATTGTCCTGGGGATACTCCTAGGCAGGTTGGGATTCACATTATCGATCAGCTGAGACCAAAGTTTCTACCATTTGAAAATCTCATCAGGTTCCCTTGTTCACAGGACCCTCCAACACAGCGTCCCCTGCTACCCAATGGGTTCTGTTTTTGTAGTTGGAGAAGAACCCAGTGAAAGCAGAGAACTGGGGAAGAACAAGATAATAATTAAAGTAAAAACAATGCAGTGATTGTAAGAACAAAGCCATCAACAGGAGCGATTGCTAAGTGTAATTCTATAAATGTATGAATTAATGGAAAGAACTGAAAACCGCTATTACCCAAGGACAGCACTGGTACTTCCCAGCGGCACAGTTACACACATCAGCTTGTGCACTGAGTCAGGAAGCTCTTACATCTCAAGTGGTCCAACCCAGGTCTTCTAATCTGGTACTTATCAAAGGTAAAAGGGATGCTGATCATCTGGGAATCTGGTTGAAATGCAGATTATGAATCAGTGGGTCTATGTGCTTAGGTAGGACCTGGGATAATGCTTGCTTGACAGTCCAGCCCCAAGGCTGCTGCTGCTGGCCTGTGGTCCACAGGTTGGACTGTCAGGACAATGTACAGCACTCATTAGGAAGGCCTGGTAAGTGTTAGCAGTTATTATAAATGCTACGAGGTACAGGAATTCCAGTTCCTCCTATGCCCATGTGCCCGTGTATTGAGTTGTGCAGGAGCCAGATTTGTTGTTGAATACAGTCATCCCTCTTGGGGATTTGGTTCAGGACCCCCGTGGATACGAACATCTGTGGATGCTCAAGTCTCTTGTGTAGAATGGCACAGCATTTGTGTATAACCTACACGCATGCTTTAAATCATCTCTAGATTAGAGATGTAAGCGCGACACAAATAGTTGTACGTGCAGTGTACATATGCAGTGTGCCCAGGACTGTCCCCAGGTCACGGCATAACCAGTTGCACTCCCCCCTCCAAAGTGTTCCAGGTTCAACAACACATGGTAGAGTAACCCTAGTTATAGTGGACAATGATGACAAGTTCCCGGCTTCATCCAACTTGCCCGTTTCTTCCCAAACTTTCTACCACATGGAGAGAAGGGAATTCTCAGTCAAGTCGCCCTTCTTGACTGATTCTCTTCCACAACACACACCTCGCTGCTGGTCTGTGAGATACGCATAAGCAAAACTGACCGAAGACAAAAGTTGGGTCCATGTCATTGGGTTGAGTTGCCAGAGAGGACGTGCACCGGCTTCTCTCTGCCACAGGTGGGTTAAGACTGTGGCTTCAGGTACTAGACTGTCTGGGATGAAATCTGCGTTCCGTCACTGACCAGCTGGCCACATTAGGCAAATGACTGAATCTCTTTCACCCCATTTCTCTGTCTCATAAATTTATTGTGAGATCCAGTCTTATCCATTCTTAGCCATACCTGCAGTCCTTATCTGCTGTGTCATAAATGTTCAAGGGAAAATTTAGCCACTGTGCAAAATTGCAGTCCAAAACCAAGCTCAGTGTGTTGGCCGCAGTGTGGACCGCCATGTTTCAAGTTTGAAAGGCTTTCTTTTAGCTATCTTGTGTGCTGAATTTGTAATGGGTGGAAACAAATCATTTTAGTTTTTAATCTCAAGGAATTTGAACATGAGCACTTTAATTTTATAGAAGGGTTTTATTATCACGTATATTTCTGTGGCATTATCTAAAGTGCACAGAGAATAGAACCTGAATAAGACAGAAAAGGAGAGATTGAGAGGAAGAAAAGGACTAGTGAGGAAGACGGTTAAGAGCATCACAAACTGTGCATTTTCTTTCTAGATTTAAAGATCGAGTCATAAAACGTGGCTCATCTGCATCTCAAAAGAATGCAAATGCTGTCTCAATTTCACGGGAAAAATAAGTGAAGGATACCACGCTGCCTGAGAAAAGCTTACTTTGATCGTATGCCAAATGGCAAAATGAAGGGATTAAATTTTAAATTGCCTATCTTCAGAAGGACGTGATACGGAACATATTTAGGATTTAGCCCTTTCATTTAACATTAAACATACTAAAAATGTCCACATCCATTATTGACAGCCCGATACTAAAACAGAGGCTTCACTTCAACCTTGAGAAGAGAGAATGCTGCTTGTGTTCAGAAGCACGTTTCCTCCCTCTTTTGACAGCAGCACCGTGTGGCATTCTCGAGAGGGATCATTCCCTAAACTGGTGTTGGAGCTGGTGAGCGGCTTGTCCTGTCTTGACTCCGTAGGCTTACGACCCATAGCTTAGAATTCAAATGAAATGTGTTCAGTGGAGCAGACTGCTGGGAAAATAAGTGTGGTTAGAAACAGGGAAGAGCCGACCCCTAAAATGATAACATCTCAAAGCTTGTTTGTTTTAGGTTTTCTACAGTCCTAGCCCTAGTTAATAACAGTTGTGCATGTGTGCAAAGCCACGCCCAGGGAAGTGTGGCTTAGGACTGACTCTCACGTTTGTCCTCTTCTTCCTCAGCCCCCTCAAAGCCCTTTTCTTAGAAGTGGCATCAGAGTAACAGGAATACATAAATCCTTTGATGATGCTGCTCTTGCCTAGGATAAAATCATCTTCTAAAATCTCTCACCACCTAGGCATTTCCACACAAAAGTCTATCCATCTTGCATTTACTATTTATTTCTTCCCGGAAGTATTTCTTAATCGCTCTTTTTTAAAATTTCCTCTCCAATCTTTATTACTTCTTTCCTTCTGCTGACTTTAGGTTTTGTTTGTTCTTCTTTTCCTAATTCCTTTAGGTGGTAGATTGTTGTTTATTTGAGATTGTTCTTGTTTTTCGAGGAAGGCCTGTATCACGATGAACTTCCCTCTTAGGACGGCGTTTGCTGCATCCCATAGATTTTGTGTGGTTGTGTTTTTATTGCCTGAAGTTTCTTGACCTCCTCTCCCATGCCATACACACAGTCTTTGATGATGCATTCATTATTCTGAAAAGAGATTCAAAGTGTTTTAAATAACCAACGGAGGTGGAGATTAAACCTGGGTGGAGGAAGGGAATGTCAGGGGAAAGGGTCAAGAAAGACTTCAAGAAGGAAACATGTACAATTTGATGTGGGCTTCCCTGTTATATTATACGGTGGAGCATCTTAATCCATGTGTTCAGTACATGTTTGTGAATTTTATTGAAAGGTAGCTTTGAAGAGAAGAAAAAATTCACCAAAAGGTAGTGGGGGGGCGGGGAGGAGGATGGTTCTATCCACATTGCTTTGTTCATTTCATTACCAAGCGAGCCCTTGCCAGAGTGCAGGCAACCTGCTGGGTACACAGTTGGCACTTAATAAATACACACGCAAAGGACACAGGACAAAAACATGAACCGTTCCTGCCCTTGAAGTACTTGTAGTCCAGTTAATGAGGGAGCTGTTACCCTCACTAACTAGGTGCCTCTGCGGTGGGAGCCCAGTAGGAGGGTGTACAACCTCAGTGGGATTCAGAAGGGATTTCTCAGATACGAGACCCAAGCTGGGAATTGAGAGCCAATCAGAAGTTACCTGATGGGGATGGAGTATACAGCATGACCACCGCAGTCAACAACACTGTATTGTGAATTTGAGAGTTGCTAAAGGAATAGATCTTATAAATCCTCATCACAAGAAAAAAAAAAGGAGTCACTATGTGAGGTGATGAATGGTAACTAAATATATTGTGGCAATCACTTCACCATTTATACACTGATCAAATCATTATGATGTACACCTTATACAAGGGCAATGTTATACGTCAATTATATCTCAGCAAAACTGGGAAAAAATAATACAGAGAAAAAGAAAAGGAGTTATCTGAAGAAAAAGAGTGTCACTGGTGGGAGAGAGAGCTAGTGAGAGACAGATGGCTTGGAGATTCGGAATAGCCTGCCTTTGGGAACCTGTAAGTCGAAGTTTGGCTGGAGCAGGTGGGAGATGGATTAAGGACAAATATGAGATTGGTCAGTGATTGATGGCCACTTTATAAAGGGCCTTTAATGCTAAGCCACACTGTGTTCTAAAAGCTGTGTGAAGCCACTGAAGGGTTTTCTGGAAGAGCTGTACAGCCAGAACGTTCTCTTTTAGGAAGACCCTCCTCGCAGTAGATTGATTGATTCGAGGGTGGCCAGATTGAAGCTAGGGGGACCTGGTGGGGCCATGGGGAGGGCTGTGGAGGGCCAAGGAATCGGTGTAGGATGGAGTAGATTTGGGAAGGTGGAGAGAACACAGGTGGACTGGTGGGATGTGAGGGAAGGAGAAGAAACAGACTAGGATGGCGTTCAGCTTCCAGGCTTGAGCAACTGGGGAGATGGGGGCCATTCATTGAGAGAGAAGAGCAGCAGATTTAGAGGTCCCCCAGAAAGAATGTGGTTTTGGCACTGTGAAGTTTAAGGCACCTATTGGATACCCCAAAGGAAATGTTCAGGAAACAGTTGAATATGGCGACTAGAGTTGTGGAGATGGGTTTGTTTAAAAGATAGTTGAAATGTGCTGGGACAGGAGAAAGGCTTAATGAATCTCTTCTGCATCTGAGCTTCAGGTATTTTCAGTAGCGACTGGGTGTCTCTGAGCCACAGCCCCTGCTGATGATGCAGGATCTCCAAAGGGAAAGATTGAAGGCAACTGCCCAGTCGATTTCTTCCTTAGAATTATTTAATTTAACACACTGCTTTTGTAAAGGAAACTTTTCCAGCTTAGCAGCCAAGAAAGAAACCAAGACGGTTAATTTGGGCTTTACAGTTTAAGTAGTCAATAACATCAATAAAATCACATTAGTATAATTAGACTTAATTTTATATGCAATGTCCCTCTGGGCATTCCTATAATTGCTCTTAATCTTTTAAGGATTAGAGACAGGTATAGATATAAATACAGATAAATGTAGGCACAGGTATATTTATATACTTGGATTTAGAGATAGGGAAATTTGTACAGCTAGAGCTAGGAGACCAAATATAAACATATAAACAAAACATTGTTTATCTTCAAATAGTAGCAGCGCAAATAAGCTCATCATACTCAGTGATTTAAATATGTTAATTTACTTACCGCTGAGAACACCCCTATGAGGTAGATACAGTTACTGTCCCATTTTACAGATAAGAAAACTGAGGTGATTAAACTGTGTCAGGTTGCAGAGATCCCAGGTCCGGAGTTGAACTAGGCAGTATGGCTCTGAGTCCATGCTGGACACATGGCTTCATGTTGCCTCTCTTTATCAGTATCGAATCGCTAAATCAACATTTCAGTGAACTTAAAATGCAATTCCTGCCCTCTGACGTGACTGGGTAAGGTGTAAAGGAGGCCGTGCCTTTCATCCATTATGCATGCACGGTTAGAGCCTGTGTCTGATCAGGGCTGATGATCGCCACAGGCGTTCTTACAGATTGATGAACAGAGCAGAGGAGTTGCTGGCCCAGAGAAGGATGTGGCAGCCATTAGCTCTCAGCAGATGCCCTGAACCAAGGCAGCTGTTGACACTGTAAACGGAAATGTGGCAGCTGTAAAGGGCTGTCAGAGGCTCCCTTTGTATTTACAACTGTGCGGCGATGTCCAGCTTTGCGGCATGTAACAGATCTGTGCTCATGACCGCTCTCTCAGAGGTCTGGTTTGCCTGGTCCTCCCGCTCCCTGTCCCCAGTAGGGGGGGAGGTGCCCCTTCCCTCCCTAGGGGTTCAGAGACCCCTTGGAAGGCTTACAAGTGTCCTGGGGCAGGAAGGAAGCAGGCAGGCATCCGCCAGTGGTATCTTGCTTGGCACAGCCAGGCTCCACAGCTCCTGGTCTCACTGGTGGAGGTGGTGAGACCCAGCAGAACAAGCCCTGGATTCAGGTGCTGGGAGGGTCTCACCCACCCAATGGGTGGGCAGTCGCTGTACCAGGGTCCTAGGCAGCAGACAGGGCCACCTCTAGGCTCCTCTCTTCGTCCCCTCGCCGGGCACTTACAGCCCTTTCTTGGGCAGCTGCACAACAGGGTCCAGGCACCCCCCTCACCCCTTCGCCTCCACAGCCCCCCATCTTGGGTAGTTATTAAATGGGTTCAAGCACATCAAGGGCAGACTCAGCCGTCTGTAATACGGCACATGGGCTACAACTTCGCAGGTTCAAGTTTCTTGGCCCTCATGCTGGGGAGTCAAACATTTAGGGAAGTGGACCTCATCAGTGGGGGTCATGTAAGCCCTGTACTCGTTTCAGCTGTCCTGGGAGCCCAGTCTCCAGGCTGCTTGGTGATGGCCCAGTAGACCTGACGTTCTCTTGCTCTTATTTCCTGGGAAATGAATGAAATTTCAGCTTAAGGGACCCTCCTTTACATGTGCCCTGATAGGGCCCTGGCAACCTGTTCCCATGGTCATAGATTGTTTGTAAAATTTACAAAAGTTATTCGTTAAGAATTTTTGTTGTTTTTCTCATGCTAAGAAAAATCCCACATTCTTGCCTGATTTTGTATTATTTTGCTTAAAGAGGGCTTCCCACAGTGTAAGAGCTTCAGGCCCCCAGTGCTTAGGTGCACCCCTGTTCCAAGATCACTGCAATTTCTAGCCCTTGTACGTTTTCTTAGTTCTGAAGGAGTTGGGGGCTTTTGTTTTTCCAGTTCTAAAGGCACAGATGACGGCCTGGTAGAAGCAGAGAAGCAGAGACTTCCTTAATCAGCAAGCAGTAAAGATGGACTCTGGCACAGCAGTGTTATCCAGTCACCAGGAACGTTAGGGTCACTGCTGGGAAAGATAGAGCAGGACCGAACACAGACCGCGGAAGGCATTCTGCCGAGAGAGGCATTTGATAAATCCATGAGGTTTTAGGACAAAGCGGGTGCTTTTAGAGTTTGGGGCTGAGTTTCAGATCTTCGTCTCTCACAAGGACTCCGCTGAGAAGGGATCAAGGCTTCTGTGCCTTGACCGCTGAATTAGCCTTTCTCAAGGCCTTTCTGTGACATGAGGTCTGTTCCCTTCTTTTATCAACAAGGAAGGACTGAGAGCCACCTTTCACAATCATGTTTTTATTTAGGTCATCTCAGGACCACAAATGGAACAAAGCATGGTGTAACACACGTCTGCCTGGCCTAAGAAATCCAGATGAAAAAATCCCCACACCCAGGTCTGGTCATGCCTCTCACATACGGAGTCTGCATTCTGGAAGATTCACAGGAGCAGTGCTTTGGCAGGAGGCCCTCCTGAGCGGCCTGTAAAATCCACCGCGATCCTTAAACATGGGATTTGCACAGGGCCCATTTGGGGCATCCACCGAGAGGTGATAAACCTAAATGAACTGTTTCATTCTGCAGCAGTTTCTAGGAGGTGGTATCTGACGGATGAGAGCCTTGTGATTTTGAGGGAAGCTGAATTTCTTATTAAGATAATTTATACCCAAAAGGGATTGTAAGAGAGAAAATTGAGAAAATACATAAAGGCATAAAGCATCATTTGGAATAAAGTTAAAGATAGCATCAGATTTCTCCGGCAGCCAGGTCTCCAAGGACAGGACTGTGCTTCTGGATTGACAAGGAAAGCTGGTTTGCTCATTTTGGTTTTTCAGACCTCTCACTTGTTTGCATATTATCCGTGATACAGAGGTAGTATAAACAGTTTGAGCTTATTAGTTTTGGTTTTGCAAATTAGTTGGGTGACTTGGCGGAGGTCATTCACTTCTTTGGCTTTCTTCGTGTGTTACTCAAGGAAAATAGTAATTCCAGCTCTCCCTCAAAGGACCTGAGCGAGGATTTAATGAGATAATATATCAGGCAAGATTGTTTATCTGCAGCCTGTCTGGTTTAGAGTGAAACTGAAGGTAATATTTCAACATTCTAATATTCTATCAAACTACCTTGGGGTTTTGTATCAACCAATCAAGCAGAATACATTGAGCACCTCCTAAGTCCTGAAGATGGTGTTAAAGGCTATTGATTTAAAAAACAATCACTGCTTCCATTTTGATTGGAAACTGTAGTGGATCAGCGGCTCTTGGGCTGGGTTCTGTAACCACTAAGGACCACGATGGGGAGCTGCTTTACGAGGACCTTGGACAGATCCTTCCGCCCGGTTTTTCAGGCCAGGCTCGACTTTCACCTGTTAGCCCTGAGAATTTTGTAACTGATGCGGATGACCCAATCGTGTCAGCTTTGAGAAAAATTAGAGGCAAAATGTTGGCCCACCCGTGGCAAATGGTCAAGATTCTGTGAGAAGCTTTTCATCTTTTCTGAAGAGTCTTCCTTCTTGGCTCTACATTTCTGTCCTTGGTTTTCTCTACCTTATTTTATTTTATTTTATTTATTTTATTTTATTTTATTATTTTATTTTATTTTATTCTTATATATCTTTATAAGCCATGTTAGAATCCTTTTTTAATGTAGGGCCCAAATAATAAATAAAGGAATAATTATAACAGAGATGAAGCAAGAAGATTTAAGGAAAATGGCAGTGACCTCCAAGGAAAGCAATACATGCTTGCATTAGTTGCAATTCATCTGTACCTGTCTCCTCACTGTCCAATCGACTCAAATAAAGCAGATACTTTTAAAGGTAGAAAATTTTAAATCCCAAGGTTTGAAACCATAGAATTATTTGATTTCAGTCAAATTGCGTTAGGCCAGGATCTACACTGCTAAGCAGCCACTTTCGCAGTTTTCAGGCGTACTACCTAGCGTGTCTTTATGTGTACCTTGTAGTTCTTACTAGATAGAGAATAAAGCTGATAAAAATTGATGTGGGTAAAAAAAATCAAATTACTCTGTGGATCCGAAGCACTGCAGACCTGTATGTCCTTGCCATCTATCTCGCCCTCCCTTTCTGGCTGCCTGTCTACCCTGCCAAGGGGGTCGGTTTCTCGGGGTACCCTGCATTTGCACAGCATCCTGCCCTGTGTTCATGTCCTCATGCAGCCCCACTCTTTATCCATGGTTCTTCTTCTCCTACCAGCCCCGTCTCCTAGCCTCTCTCACTTTCTTCTCTAGAGACCCTGGTTAATTTTCCTGAGAGTACAATGTGGGTTCTAATGGCTCCTCTGCATCCTTCCCTGTACCGGATCCGAGATTCCTGTTGACACGTATTCCCTAAGCATCACTCAAGTGGAGGCAGACCCTTCTTTGACCTCCATCATGTAGCACCCTTAAGATTCTCACTAAATCTCTTGTCTTCCCCCGAGTTAACTAAACCCTTACTTTTCTCTGAGGTTCTGTCATATAGCAATTCTCCACAGACTCCTGTGAGTTCCCAAGACCATTTACCATGAGGTCAGAACTACTTCCATGATAATACTACGACATTATTTGCTTTTTCAACTGTGTTGACATTTGCACCCGTGGTGCAAAAGCGATAGTGGTTAAAAGTGCTGGCACTTTGGCATAAATCGGTGCAGTGGCGCCAGACTGTGCCGCTAGTATTTGTAGTCCTCAAGTCCACACACTCCCAGTTTTAAAAAGGGGGGGGGGTGGAGTGGCAAAGAGTGCAATGAAGAAAAATGCCAATTTTATTTCATAATGTCCTTGATGAAAGTTACTAGTTTTATTAATGCTTTGTTCTTGAGCACGTGCCTTTTCAATAATCAGAATAATGAAGTAGGAAGTACACAGAAAGCCCTTCTGTGGCGTACCGCAGTGCAGCATTTGACTTGTGGAAATGTTCTGAGACGTTCAAAATTGCACTAGACACTTCTTTTTCTCATGCAACACAGTTTTTGCTAGAACGAACAACCAACAGACAAACTGAAGTCATGCGGACTTAGTTGCTTGGTGGACATTATCAAAAATGATTAAGTGTATTACTTCAAGGAAAATAACCAACAGTGTCTATTGCCAATGATAAAGAATGTACTTTTAAGCAAAAATTAGAATTTTGGAACCTGGATCTGACAGCTTTCCATTATCTAGAGACTTTTTGATACGATAGGTAGCAGTGATTAGTGAATGTGATTTTTAATACTGTGTAATGAAATGTGTCAACATTTGAAAAAGCTGCATATCTCAAGAAACTAATATTTTCCCAATGACGGATATACACTATGACAGAATCATGCACAGGTGAAAAAAAGCCATTAAAGGTGCAAAATAGATAGGTGGATTTTCAAAATAAAAATGTTATTTGATTCTGGCTTCAGAGGCAACATTGCAGTACATGTTAAGAAGCTGTCACTTGCTGAGTTTTGATGAAGTATCCAGGAAGAAGATTCTCAGTTATTCGAAAAGCTATTAAAATACTCCTCCCTCTTCCAACCACATATTTAGGTGAGGCCAGCTTTTCTTCCTACCCTTCAGACAAAACAGCTTAATGTAACAGAAGCAGATCTGAGATTCCAGATCTCCTATTAAGTCAGGAATGAAAGGGATTTGCCACAATGTAAAACCAAGCCAGTCTTCTCGCTTAATGTTTGCTGGTTTGGGATACAGTTATTTTTCAGGAAAAAAAAAAAAGATTATTTTGACATAATGGGTTTATTATTGTTCCTTGGAGTTGAATTTATAAATAAATATTTTTAAGTTCTCAGTTTTAATATCTAGTACAATAAACATAAGTAGAGAAAACCCACAGTAACAAAGCTCTTCAGGCTCCTGCATCATTTTTGGTGTGTAGTGAGGTCCAGAGACCAGAGTTTGCAATTACTGCTGTAGGACTTTATTCAAACCAGTGGCTAAAAAGAGACTAACTATGGAGTAAATGAATTTATTGGGTTTGTGGGTTACCAGGCTGGAGGAAACTGGCAGTCAGAGGACAGCGAAATACTACTGTGGGCCTGGTGGGCACCCGGGCATCAGAATCACAGAAGATTCGCTGTAGAGGCGGTGGAGGGCCCCGACCGCTGGCTCTGATCCTGTCACTGCTTTGCCTGAGGGTCCACCAGAGGCGGGTTTCACTGTGCCGGTGCTGCCTCAGCCAGTGAAATGTCTGTCATGTCACTAACAGAAAAAAATAGAGGTGGCCAACAAATTCCCAGTTCTTGGCCAGCTGTCATCTCCGCCACTACAAGTTACCGAAAGAACTCTGTAGAGAGGACAAGCCAAGCAAATGTTAGTTGTTTGTCATTATTAATATTATTAATAATAATATTGTTGTTGTATAGTTGGGCTCCAGATGGGCCAGTGAAAACCCCAGCCTCTGAGCTCTGGGCTGCACCCCAGGTCTGCAGACCTCTTTTGCTTGTGGTCTAAGCCCAAAACAAGGGATCACAAAGAGGATTTGCTGGTGGTCCTGAGGGGGACCCTCTTTTAAGGAGTAGTGGAGAAAACAGTTACAGTCGTCACTGACACCTGCACAGGCCTCCCGACAGGAGCCTGTGGGACATTCGTTGTCACCGCTCCCCTAAGCCTAAAGCCTGAACTCCTTGGTTCCTTTCTCCTTTCTCCTCATCTCCTAAGGCCAAGCAGCTCTGAACAACTGAGAAGTGATGTGTAAAGAAGGCCTAGAAAACAAAAGGCAAGGAATGAGGCTCCAAGGAGAAGAACACCTCTGCCCCCCAAGCCTGGGCTCAGTGCCCACCCTGAGGCCGCGGAGAGGGAGCTCCCACACCGCAAATGAAGAAAACAGAGCCACAGAGAAGACCCATGGATTTTGTCCTAAAAGATATAATGTTCTACATAGAAATAAGAGCCTTTCATTTCTTAGTTCCTCCCATTCCTGAAAATTTTGAAATCAATCAAACCAGCAGCTTTGACTGGATTTTACTCGCGTTGTGAGGAACCAGAAAGCATTTTATTCACCAGGATTCTTGTTCAGGAAAACACAGTAGAGTTGGGAAGTTGGGAAAGAACCGTAGAGAGCCCCCTTGGACTGGTGGCGCTGCCCCAGGCTGGGGAGTTGGCTGATCCCAAGGTTTGAGAGTTGAGAATAAAAATCGCCCAGACAACAAACAAGGGAAGTTTCCTGTTTTGTCCTTGACAGGGAAAGACGAGGAAAAACAGAGCCAGAAAAGCAGAGACAGAACCCCTCAGATCTCTCCATAAATGTCATGAAATTGAAAGGGAAAAAAAAAGCTCTTCTGAATATATTCTGGACTGGATAGAGTATGTGCAGACACAGGAGTCAAAAATGGTAGAGCGGGGGTGGACCACAGGCTGGGGGATCTCAGAAGTGGGCAGCAGCCTTGGGAGGATCACAAGCGTGGACCAGAGGGTCTGAGACAAGTTCACTTGGATGCCCGAGAGGCAGGAAGACTTTCCTGGACATCTGAGCCCCTCTTCCTGGGCAGCCTCGGAGGGCAGTGATTCTGTAACCCCGCATCCTGGTGTCCATTCTCTCAGATGTGGTCACACGGAGCCACTCAGGGACCCAGGCTTAGAACAGTCCTACTTCTGACTGCGCCACCATCTGGAGCGCGTGACATCTTCAGGGAAAGAGACTGAAAATTTCTCGAGGGCTCTTTTCCTGCCTTCTATGCCCATTTCATGGGCCAGAATGAATCACACAGCACCACCCGACTACAGGGGTCTTGGGTAGTGTGGGCTCCCATATCTTCAGGCAAGAAACGTGCCCCCAAGCTTGATAACCACTAACCATGTCTGCCACATGTTCTACCCAACAGCTCTGATATTTTGGAGCTAATGGACTCCTTTGAGGATCTTATGACAGGTATGGTCCCTGTCCCAGGGAAAACACATCTGTGTGGAAACACTCAACATTTTGCATAATTGACAGGCTTTTCATGCATTTTAAACCCCATTCACTGGTCATCTGCAGATCCCTGGATCCAGGTTATGAATCCTTAGACTGAATCCACAGGCAGGTTTAGCACCTGGCAACAGACCAACAGGTGGAAAAAATACATTACAAAGTTCTGTTTTAATTTTATGTAAGAAGGAACCTATTTATGTACTTAGTTATTTGTTTTTGTCAGATCTGACATAGGACCAGATGTGTGACCAATGGATTTTCCTCTGTGTTTGTTTTTATCAGGAAAAATTTGAGGGTCTGTTCCGGACTTATGATGACTGTGTGACGTTCCAGCTATTTAAGAGTTTCAGACGTGTCCGAATAAACTTCAGCAATCCCAAATCTGCAGCCCGAGCCAGGATAGAGCTTCATGAAACCCAGTTCAGAGGGAAAAAATTAAAACTCTACTTTGCACAGGTGAGATCTTTCTTTACCAGAGTTAATCCTTTTGTCCTACCTTGTTTGTTTACTTTTTAAAAATATAAATGGAGCCCTTCCTGCTTTTCAGTTTGGTTTGCTGTTTATAATTAGTTCACTGAGGAATAAACCTATGTCATGATTCCCAGGCAGGACCGCATAGTGGTTTAGAAAGCTGTCTCTGCGGGTTGGCATCCTTGGCTCTAATCTAGACAAGCGACATAACCTCACTGGGCCTCAGTTTCCCCATCTGTAAAATGGGGATAATGACAAACTATGCTAATGTTATGAGGATTAAATGAATTATTGTTTGTCAACGTGCTCAGTATTTGGTAAATGCACAATAAATGCCAGCTAGTACTTGTAATAAGAATGCTCTGATCACAGCTACTCCTAACTTACCTGGCAGGGTTATAATAAAAGCTTAAATTATATGACAGTTTTGGTGGACTGTATACCTTTTCAGTGATCCCTATCCGTGAGAAAAAGTTACAAATCTATTGAAGTCAAATTTGTGTTTTATTTTATCCAAAAATAAAGTCCGGCTATTGCAAAAAGGGCGTGGGTAATTCTTGGCAGTGTTCATGAAGTCCACCGCAGCAGAAAATCAGTGTCCATAATGTTTCATCAGTGTCCTCACTTCATTATTAGATACTTCAATCCATCTATTATTGGTCTGTAAGCATCATTTCCACCTTTGGACTCTACAGAGTTGACACAATGACGTGAACATAGACTTGGCTTCTTTTTAAGGCTCAGTAGCATTCCATTGTACATATATATCACATTTTCTTTATCCATTCATCTGTCGATGGATGTTTAGGTTGTTTCCACGTCTTGACTATTTGCAAAGAGTGCTACAATGAATGTAGGAATGTTAATATCACTTCAACATCCTGTTTGCAATTCTTTTGGATAAATACCCAGGAACGGAATTGTTAGATCATATGATAGTTCTATTTTTAACTTTTTGAGGAACCGCCCTTCCCATATTTTCCATATGGAAAACCCCCTGTGTTTTCCACAGTAGTTGCTCAGTTTCATTCCCACCAACAGTGTGCAAGGGTTCCAGTTCCTTCACCCCCACACCAACACTTGTCTTTTGTTTTATGATCACAGCTATTCTGACAAGTGTGAGGTGCTATCTCATTGTGATTCTGACTTGCAGTTCCCTGATGATTAGTGATGTTGAGCATTTTTCCATATACCTGTTGGCCATTTGTATGTCTTCTCTATAGACATGTCTATTCAAGGCCTTAATCCATTTTTAATCAGGTTATTGGGGTTTGTTGTTGTTTTACTACTAAGTTATAGGAACTCCTTATATATCTTGGAGACTGACCCGCTTATCAGATATACAGTTTGCAAATATATTCTCCCATTCCCTAGTCGGCTTTTCACTTTGTTGCTTATTTCCGTGGCTGTGCAGAAGCTTTTTAGTTGGATGGAGTTCCACTTGTTTAATTTTGTTTTCATCGTCTGTGCTTTTGGCGTCATATCCATGGAGTCTTTGCCAAGACCGATGTCATAAAGCTTTTACCTTATATTTTCTTTTAGGAGTTTTACAGTTTCAGGTCTTATGGTTAACTCTTTCATCCACTTTGAGTTGATTTTGGTGTGGTTTAAGATAAGGGTCCATTTCTTCTGCATGTGGATGTCCAGTTTCCCCAGCACCATTTGTTGAAGACACTCTCCTTTCCCCACTGTGTATCCTTGGGACCCCTGCTGAAGACCAGTTGACCCTATACGCATGGATTTATTTCTGAGTTCTCTTTTCTGTTCCATTAGTCAATATGCCAATATCATATTGCTTTGATTAGATAGCTTTGAAATGTATTTTAAGATTAGAAAGTGTGATGTTCTTCTTTCCCAAGATTGATTTGAGTGTTTCTGGTCTTTCGTGGTTCCATATGAATTTTAGAATTGTTTTTTCTATTTCTGTATAAAAATGCCCTTGGGATTTTGATAGGGATTGCATTGACTCTGCAGATCACTTTGGGTAGTGTCAGCATTCTGGAATACAGGACAGCGTGGATGGACTTAGAGGACCTTATGCTAAGTGAAATAAACCACTCACAGAAAAACAAATACTGTGTGGTTCCACTTACATGGGGCATCTAATATAGTCAAATTCATAGAATCAAAGACTAGAATGGTAGTTTCCAGGGTCTAAGTGTGTGTGTAGGAGGGAAATGAGGAGTTACTAGTCAACATTCATAAAGTTCCAGTCAAGCAAAATGAAGAGAGATCTACTGTACAACACTGTACAATAAATAGTCAATAACAATGTGTCACACACTTTAAAACGTGTTAAGAGGGTAGAACTCATATTAAATGATCTTACCACAATAAAATAAAATAAAAACCAAGAAAGAGAAAAAACTTAGACTTTAGCCTCAGACTAATACTCAAACCCACCACGGCTAATAACTTGTGTGACTTGTAGAAACCTCAGTTTTCTCATTTGTTAAAACCTTACTTGGTTCTTTAAAAATGTAAAACATAAGCTTACCATCCAACCCAGTGATTCCTCTCCTGGGTGCGTATCTGAAAGAAGTGAGAACAGGTCTCAAATGAATACATGTTTGTATACACATGTTCACAACAGCACTGCTCACAATAGCCAAAGTAGAAACAACCCAAATGTCCAAAACTGGGTGAACAGATATATATAAATGGTGGTCTGTCCATTCAGTGGAATGTTATTCAGCCACAAAAAGGAGTGAAGTACTGAGACATGCTGCACCATGGAGGAATCTTGAAAACATTATGCTAAGTGAAAGACGCTAGATACAACGTATCACCTGTTTTATGAGTCCATGTTTATGAAATGTCCAGAAGAGGTAAATCCATAGAAAACAGAAAGCAGGTGAGTGGTTGCCATGGTCTGACGAGAGGCAGAAATGGTAGTAACTGTTTAATGGGTACAGGGTTTCCTTTGGGATGATAAAAATACCATAATAATAAAAACTAAATAGAAGTAGTGATTGTGCAACATTGGGAATGGATTAAATGCCACTGAAATTGTTCCCTTTAAAATGATCTAAACAACAGGTTTCTACTGTATAGCACAGGGAACTATATTCAGTATCTTATAGTCACCTATAATGAAAAAGAATATGAAAATGAATATATGTATGTATATGTTTGACTGAACTATTATGCTGCACAACAGAAATGGACACAATGTTGTAAACTGACTATAATCAAAAAAAATGGAACCATAAAAAAAATTTTTTAATGGTCTACTTTCATGTTGTGTGAATATCACCTCAATTAGAAAGAAGGAGAGAGAAGGGAGAAAGATAGGAAGGAAGGAAGGAAAAACTCATGGTGGGGAGGAAGGGGGAAGGGAGGGGAGGGGGAGGAGGGGAAGCTGTGGGGACGGGCAACATCACCATCACCTGGGGACTCGTTAGCAATGCAGATCCTCAGGCCCTGCCCCCCATCGACTGACTGGCCGAGAACTCCAGGAGTGGGGCCCAGCAGTCTGCCTTAGTAAGCTTCCCAGGTAATTCTTGTGCAGCTCAAGGTTGAGAACCACTGTTTTAAGGCCCAAATAAGATAACTGAGCACATGGGGTATGGTCACAGTAATTATAATTGCAGCCTGGCCCCTTGGTTCATCCGTCACAGGCTAAAAGCGGCGAGACTCTGCATCTTAGTGAAACAACATGGCCCCTCCGAGGCCAGAATGAATAATGTGTCTTCATTCCTCCTCTGTTTGAAAGGTTCAGACTCCAGAGACAGACGGAGACAAACTGCACCTGGCTCCGCCGCAGCCCGCCAAACAGTTCCTCATCTCGCCCCCCGCCTCTCCTCCCGTCGGCTGGCAGCCCATCAGCGATGCCACGCCGGTCCTCAACTACGACCTCCTCTATGCTGTGGCCAAACTAGGACCAGGTAAGCCCGGCGGCCCTCCCGCAGCATACGCATTTGTCAGCAACCCGGAAAAGCCAAACAGGATTAACAGCCCTGAAATCCTGGGTTCATGGTAACATCTGCGTTTCTAATGGATTTATTGCTCTATGTGGACAGCAAGGGGAATGCCGAGGGAAAATGCAGCGTCAGACTTTGTCCCTGTTCAAAAGCAGCCCAGGAACTGGCACTCACACGCCAGTCCGTGCAACTTCCAGATTGCTAGGCAGGCATTTTAGGATTGCCAAGTGCTACCTGATTCTTCTCTCCAGACCATAGGGACATCTTTTCCTCAGAACAAGCTGGCACAAGGCACCTATGCCGTGCAAGCTTGCTTTCTGCTGCCACGGGTGTGCCCAGGAACCCTCTGCTACAGAGGGCCTGAGAGGCTTCACCTTGGCCTCTCAGGCCCCAAGAAGTCAATCACAACAGGCTCTAACTTTAGAAAAAGCTACGGTCATTTTGTTACAGCGTTGGTCAGCGTAGCTTGGACACTGTCATGTTCACTGCAGCGCAATATTCCACGGGGTGAGTCCAGAACCACTCTGTGCTCACCACCCTCCTGCTGATGGACATTTAGATGGCTTCCCGTTTCCTGTCATTATGGGCAGAGCCACAGTTAACATTCTCGTGCCCAGCTCCTATGTACTTGTCCAAAAGTTTCTTTATGTTTTATACCTAGAGGTGATACTGTCCACAGTTTCAGCAGATGGTGCCACCTTGCCCTCCAGTGTTTTTCCTATATTACAACAGGAGGGGACGTGGTGTAAAGCTGGGGGCCCAAACCAGGTGACAGCAGAGGTGTTAGGCACCAAAGGTCCAAGATGAATAATGGCCATTGTGTTTGCCTTCTCTGTTGGTTCTCCTGGAGGGAGAGGGGGCTGACCGCACCCCAGGAGATTCTCATTTACTTGGTTTGGGTCAAATCATGAACGGTATTTTCTAAAATTTCCCCAGGTGATTGTGATGTGCAGATGAGCTCAAGAACCACTGGTAGCAATGCCAAATGCCAGGGGTGATAAGTTAATAATGAGTTCTTACCAGTATTTCTTACTGTAGTCAGGAAAACATTTGGATCAGCATCTCCCACCCCAGAAATCTGCAGTTTTAATAAGCACGCATGTTGATTCTCACATATACTGAGATTTCAGGCTCCTTGGTGTGACGCCAACCCACTGTCCTGGATCACCCAGACTTGGGTTCCTGGGAACTTGTGATGCTAAAACCAGGAGATTCCCAAGCAGTTCAGGAAAAGCTGGTCATCCTACTGGGTCTTCAGGTTGGGATGAGGCTGATTGATTAATGAGTACACCCTGCAAGAGAATTACTGGCTGTCCCATGTGTGGCCTTAAATTACAGCACTTTCAAGAGCAAGGGCGTTGGGGGGGTTCTTTGTAATTGCCATCCAGTCACTCTGCTTCTAGGGCCATTTAAAATGGCCATGGGTTTCACCATCGAGAGCCATTATAAGAAGCACTACTAAGGTGGTGATTAAAAAAGCAACAGAATAATAAGGGAGTTGCTTGTGAAGTGTGGCTTCCTTGAAAGTCTAATCCACATACAGGAATTCTGAGCTTACGCGCTTCCATGCAAAGAGAGCCACGTGTGTGATATGTGCAGAGGTTGTTGAGTGTATAAAATAAGTCAGGTCTGCTCAGGTCAAGCCTTGTGACCCAGTTCCCCTAGGAACTCAGGACAGCGGGTGAGCACAGCCCTAAAAAGGACCGATGAGAGCGCAGTCCTTGGAGCTGCTGGTTTGAGTCCCAAGCACAGATATTAATGAGGTATGAACAAGGCCACAGCTGAACACCTTGTATGGCTGTTTCAAATGTCAGCAAACAGAGCTCTACATAGAATCATTAATGTCTTGGCTAGAGAGCCTAGCAGTCACTGTCCGACTTGCACTTTACAGGAGGGGAAATCAAGGCCCAGGGATGGGGGAGCGGGAATGACTTGCCAAAAACAGGGCCAGGGCTCTTCCTACCTCACTCTTCATAAAGGAGGCTCAGGCTCAGACAGACTTTCGGATCCCAGATGGCCTCTGGTCCACTCACTTGGAGTCTGTAATCCAGTAAATTCAAATCGTTTTTCTATCCAGAGCCAGAATGAAAATTTATTTACTTTTAATGGCCACAAAGCCTGACTCAAAGACAAGATAAGGTCTGGAGGGCACTGCGGGGGACGGGTGTGACCGAGGCGGGAGGAGTGGATACAGTGGGAACTAGACCTCAGAAGGGATGTCACAGCCTGGTACAGAGGAGGCGGCAAGTAAGAAGGAAACGGTCTTAAAGAGCCAGAAAAAGATGGAGTTCTTTTTAGAGTTGTGAATAATTTATCAATTGTTAAAAATGTGTGCTTTGAAAAACAAACTTATGGTTACCAAAGGGGAAAGGGGGTGGGAGAGGGATAAATTAGGAGTTTGGGATAGCAGATACAAACTACTGTATATAAAATAGATAAACAACAAGGCCCTACTGTATAGCACAGGGAACTATATTCAATACCTCATAATGCCCTATAGTTTAAAGAATATGAAAAGGAATATATTTATATACACACACATGTATATATGTATATACACATGTGTATACATGAATCACTATGCTGTACACCAGAAATTAGCACAACATTGTAAATCAGCTATACTGCAGAGAGGTGAACGCCCTTCCCCAAGGTGACACAGCTGGCTGGGAGCAGAAACCAGTGTCAGCCCTGGCTCTTCTAACCACCATTTAGCCAGATCCAATGGCCTTCTGTTAAGGATCCTGGCTGCCTGGGTGGGCTTGAGGCCGGCTCTGCTAGGACACAGGCAGAACATTTATCCCAACCCATTGACAATCATCTCTAACACCCCTATAACTTCCAGAAAGCCTAACCCCGGGTCTGGGTAAGTGTGCAAATGAAGATCTGTGTGCTGTGTGTGTAAGGAAGGTCTCCTGCTCTTCCCGGATGACTGATGCTGTGTCCCGTGGAACAGCTGCAGTTTGGCTGTCTTCTCTTGATGTATCTCTCTCTCCATTCCTTGCCAGCAGTTTGAGGCTGTTTCTCTTTATTTAGTTATCCATTCGTCCTTTTCCGGTATCCCTGAAGCTTCTACACCCCACACAGATGAATGATTTATATCCAACAACTAAGTTGAAAATATCACAGAGGTTATAGAGGAGGCTGGGGCCTCTGGCGGCTGTTTCAGCTGCAGTGATGAGACAGTGGGGCCCCGCCCTGCATCCCCTCACCTGCATCTCTGCCCCCTCACCCCCAACCAGGTGCCAGGGCCGGGAATTACTCCTTCAGTCTCCTTCTGACCTGACTCGTTCCACAAAAGCTCACTTCTCCTTGTGGTTAATTTTCTATCATTCAGCTTTCTGTCTTCCCTGCTTTTGGAGGGGAGAAGGCATGTTTTATTCATTCTGGTATTCCCAGTGCCTGATAGTTTGCACATAGAAGATGCTCATTAAACACTGAATGAATGAATGAATGAATGAGTGAAGATATCAGAGCTATTAGCCCTAGAGATAATTTCTTCACTGGCAAGTTGTTGCTGTCTTATGGCTTTAGCCAGACTGAGTCAGACAGCACTAAATGAATATTTTTTCCACCAAAAGGACTCTGAGCATTTCCACTTGGGAAAAAAAAATGACTTAGTAAAATTCACTTTTAATCCTTAGGCAGAATCATTTCAGTAACAAATTATAAGTCATTCCATGTTAAGGGATGGCTACCTCAGTTCCAGGAATAGAGAAATAAATTAGAATGGGAACAGAGAAAAGCAACTTAGATGATCAAAGGAGAGGAGTTTTGCTTCCTTTGGAGGAGTGACTAATGGTGCTAAATTGGTTGAGCTGAGTGACTGAGAAGGGATGCAGAAATCTAAGGATGCTGAGGAAGAGCAAGTCTAAAGAAAGAGCAGCTCAGAGCCGGGATCCAGGGTGAGATGGTACTCTGGTCTGGGATCACTTTGGTAGATGCAGGGGCTTGTTGGAGCTTTGACACATGTAGCTGCCCATGGAAATGCAGTGACGTGGGTCATCATGACCCTTTCATGCAGGGTAAACGAGAGCGTGAGGACACAGGCCTCAGCTCAGACAGGAGGGGGCAAGACAGCACCTTGTTCTTGAAGAAAGGAGCACCAGTGACCCTCTTCCAGAGAGGACAACTCAGGCCCCCTGGAACTTCTAAAGAGGCCCACGAAACAAGCATGGCTAGAAAATGCAGCCACAGAGGAACCACGATGAAGCCCGAGCCTGTGGGTTTCCTTTGAAACCCTTAGTGGGATGTGACAACAGGAGACCAGAGTCACCTAACTGGTGAAGCATCTCTCCGTTCTGTTTATTATCATGAGAGTAAGTGCATGGTCTGCAAAATATGAGAGGCACGATTCCAAACATTTTTCATGACTGTATATTCTGGTTTTGATCCAGAAAGTAAGGAAAATAGATATTAGGGGGAAAATGTAAATGGAAGCAATGGCTAAAGCTTACATACAGCACTTAATATATGTCTGGCGTTGTGTTAAACAGCTTACTATATAGATGATCTCATTTAATGCTTACTGCGACTCCAGGAGACAGGTGTTACTCTCCTCATTTGTACAGCTGGGGCATGTGAGGCACAGGGTGGTTAAGGAATTTGCCTAAGGCTACACAGCTAGTAAGTTAAAATGGTCCCTCTGCCCCTGGGAAGAAACAGAAAGGATTAATGGAGCCAGCACCCTTGCCCTTGAAAGGTGGAAGGTCTGAGAAACCAGATAGATTTCTTAAAGAACAAAATTAATTTCTCCAGAAGAAGTTCAAGATTGTTGCAAAAGAATGTTTTAAAAATACAAAACACCTTAGACATTCTGTCCCTCCAGATTGCGTTTCTCTGCTTATTGGCATCTCGGAAAACAGATCCACTGCATTGGTTCCTTTAAGTTTGACTCTTTTCCTCTAGTATCAAGCAGGACATGTGGATCAGAATTTGCCATCCTCTGCTGTTTAAAGGACAGGTCTCTCCCCTATAAAACAGAAGCTTTCTGCATTTATATCAGTCCCCCGGTGAATTTAGAGAAGCCCACCGTTTAACAATGATCTGGACAAAATAAGATGAGCTTTGACCTAGTGGAGAATGAATTGGATATTCACTTTTGTTTATTTCATAATGCCCATTGTTCCAGGCTCCAGAAAGACTATAGTGCTGTGTTCTTTGTGGATGTAAAACAAAATAGGAAAAACAAAACTCAGCCCAGCAAAGCAGCTTATCTGTGCTCGTCAGCAAAATAGCAAAATGGAGATGCCCGTGGCAGTAGATGGGTGGTAAATCATAGATGGGACGTGAAATGCCGGCCTATTCTGCTCTCTAGGATGGCTCTGGAAGGTCAAGTTCATTGTCACTGGAAATGCCTGCAGGGAGAGAGATGAAAAGTCATTGTCTGTTCCCCTTTTTCCTCCTATTTTTAGCTCTTGCTAGGGAGATCAATTTTAGTTAACTGCAAAGGAGGGCTTAAAATGGCACTGGAGTTTCAAGTTGCTATATTTAGATTTTTTTTTCCAAATTCTTCTCTATCAAAACATGCCAGAGTAAAGCAGTTTTGCTGGTTTGCTGCTCAGTATACATTGTTTCCCCCAAATGGAAAACAGATTTCATTAATTCGTGTCACTTATAAGGAAGAAACATTTTCCATTCCAGGCTCATTGACTGAAAGGTAGAGAAAATTCCATTTTTAAAATATAGATGAACACCTATATTTGGGATGCCTGTGGTATGACCAGTTATATAAGCCCCGGTTCTTGTCTGACAATTGCTATATTCTGATCACAGACATAAAAAGCAAATAAAACAGCCAGTCCCAGTATCCAGTGCAGTCTCTGTGCGTCACTGCCCGCCCGAGGGACGCAGATTCGTAAGCCCGGAACATACACTCCTAGTTTTCTACCCCTTTTGGAAGAATTTTCCCTGGGGGTGGAAATGTTAAAAGGGCGTTTCTTCTTAGCATTATACTTCACAGTTATCTTCAGTCAGTATTGAGTAGTAATATGAAGCATTTCCTTTACTTATTTCACAAATGAAATAAGCACGTTGTAGAGAAATTGGCACAACCAAAATACGGGCACAGGTGTGCGTGCGCGCGGTCGTGCGCATCCCCACAGCTGTTCCCGGAGCCCGGCCCCTAATACCGGGAAAGGTCGAACAGAATGATCACTCGCACAGAGGACAACCTTCTGAGTCTGTGGCCAAGCGCACAGAGAGCCCGTCCACACCGCTCTTCCCTTCCGCGCGTCTGTGCTGTCCTCTCGCTCCGGAGCACCAGCACCACATTGCAGCCTTCAGAGACCGCATCTCCCTCCTCTCTCTGTGTCTTCCCACCCATCTCCCTCTGTGGTTCCGTTGGTTCCTTACCTCCCTTCTAAGTGGTTGTCTCAACCACTAATTCAGGTCCTCAATCTGTTGTCCCCATGGCGTCCTTTAGGTCCTAACTGACTTAGGAGGGAGTGAAGATAAATAGTCCCTTTAGCTAGTCCTAGAGGAAAACCTCAAAGAGAAGCAAACTCTTCTCTTTTTTTTAATTGAAGTATGGTTGATTTACATTATATTAATTTCAGGTGTACAGCATAGCAATTCAGTTTTTTATAGGTTATATTCCATTAAAAGTTATTACAAACTAATGGCTCTAATTCCCTATGCTGTTCAATATGTCCTTGTTACTTATCTCTTTCATACACAGTAGTTTGTATTCTTAATCCCCCACGCCTATGTTTTTTCTCCCCTTTTCCTTCTCCCCATTGGCATCTACTAGTTGGTTCTCTGTATCTGTGAGTTGGTTTCTGTTCTGTTATATTCATTTGTTTTATTTTTTAGATTCCACATATAAGTGATATCATGTAGTATTTGTCTTTCTCTGTTTTATTTCACTAAGCATAGTATTTTCTGGGTCTATCTACATTGCTGAAAATGGCAGAATTTCATTCTTGTTTATGGCTGGGTAATATTTCATTGTGTGTGTGTGTGTGTGTGTGTGTGTGTACACACCACATCTTTGATGAGCATTGGATTGCTTCCAAATCTTGGCTATTGGAGATAATGCTGCTGTGAACATTGGGGTGCATGTATCTTTTCAAATTAGTGTTTTCATTTTTTCCGGATAAACACCCAGGAGTGGAATTGCTGGATCACGTGGTAGTTCTAGCTTTAGTTCTTTGAGGAACCTCCATGCTGTTTTCCATAGTGGCGGCACCAATTTACATCCCCACCAATAGTATTCAAGGTTTCCCTTTCCTCCACATCCTCACCAGTATTTGTTATTTGTAAGAAATGTAACTTTTTGATGATCAGTGGAGGTGAGTGAGGAAGAAGACCTCTGACCACTCACGTCCATCTTCTTGTCCTGACGTGCACTTATCCCAGACCTACTGCGGCAGGGAAGTCCGTGCGCAGCCCTGATGTCTTTTCTGTGGTGGTGGTGGTGGTTTACCTGGACTTGTTCTCAGAACTGCCAGTGAAATAGTTGGGTTGGTCTGTGCTTTGCTTTAGACCCTATGCCACCCAGGCTTCGAGGGCATCCTTTGACAGAAGCAGCTGCTATAGAAAGAAAAGGGACAGAGTTGCTGCTGAGTGATCCGCCCTGCCCTCGAGTCTGCCCACAGCAGTTTCCTCCCAGGTCTACCCAAGTTAAGTATGAGCTCGTGGAATCACTGAGGAATCAGAGAGAAAAAATTTGCAAAGGACTTCCTTCTCTGTAATATTTCTTCCTCCCTGGAACATTTCTTCCTCCCTAGAATTTTTTTTTTTTTTTGAATCCTGAATCCCTCTTTCCACTTCTACTTAGAAAATCAATAATTTCTCCACACTCAGACTGACCTTGTGAACAGGCAGCTACCAAATAGCTGTCCGTATGGACCTAGCCGTCCCTCCACCCTAGATCATCCCTTTTTTTATTTCACAGCTGTCAGTGAAGCTCCAACGTGAAGAGAGAGGAGGAGGATGGAAACTCAGGATATGTGTTTGAATCCAGGCTCCACCTTTTATTAGCTGTGTGACTCTGAGCAACTTTCTTAACCTTTCTGTGCCTTGGCTTCCTCAACAGTAAAACCAGATTGTTGGGAACATGGAATGAGATAATCCATGTACATCTCTATGTCCGGTCCTGGACATAGTAACTGCTCAGTGTGTGTTACCTACTTATGGTCACTTGATTTGCAAGCCACATCTTAGTCTCCTCCTAAAATGTGAGTGCCTATGCTAAGCTCTCAGCTCAGTGTTTCTCAGTGTGATATTTTGGAACCGACAAGCCTACAGATTGTAGTACATTTAGCATCTCAGGGGCCTCACCTACTAAATACCCTACCCAGTCCTTATGACAACCAAAAAAAAAAATTCCCATCACATTTCCAGACACCACTGGGAGTTTCGCCCCCTTGATGAAGGAGCACGTTAATTAATTACACTTCTGTGGTATTTAAAGGTGGCAAAGAGCCATCAGAGACATAGAGGCAAGGAGTGCCTAGTAAGGGGTCAGGTCCCAGTGTGGAAGCAGGAGCACGAGCAGAAGCATGAGGGGAAAACAGTGCAGAGATGCTTCACCTGCTCCCGCCCCCTTCCCAGACACAGACACACACTCCCTTTCCTCCCCTTGGAAAAACAGGGGAAGAAAAGATTGTAGCAGATAACTTCAAAGTACTGTTAAATAGCATATCTTCATGCCCTGGGGACAGGGTGCAGCTTTGGGAAACTTCCTGATGGTTTTCACTATAACTCAGTCCTTCTACTGAGGAATGCTTTGGGCCCCAAACCAAACCAGGATCTGCCCTGCCAGGACTGAGAGAGGGTTCAAAGTCGCGGTAAGCTCAAATACAGGCCAGTGCCTGGGTGGACGGAGGGAGGTGCAGGTCAGCCCTCACCCCTGCCCTCCCCACCTCCCCCGCCTGAGAGCCGACCAGGGCCAGGCGTCTGTCTCCACAGTTGACAAGGGAGTGGGAAGCCGCCCCTCCCTGCCAAATTCTATCAAGTCCTAACCCTAACACTTGAAAGGAAAGGAAATCCAAACTTTCAAACACATTTCAAGTCATTCTGAACCCTTCCCTCAATCTCTGTGTTCAATCTCCCCAACGGGCAGCATGTTTAGTAAAAATAACCCATATGGAAGTTCAGTTTTACCTATTCCAGAGATCAGGACTGATGCTCCCTACTTCCTCTTGAAAAAAAATCACATTTACAATAAAAAAAATATGGCAAGTGGGGGCTTACAGTGTCTTTTAAACATGAACCAGCCTGAAATGATTTTCCTATTGGAATTTTTGTTCTTCTTAATTCAATGTAAGGGGCTCTTAATCCAGACTGAAGCGTAGCCCTCAGCACACGATGCACATGGCTCTGCATGCAAGGGTCCTGCTGGAGAGGCTCTTGGCACTTGCCTTGAGAAGCCATCGCCCATTCTTAAAATTCAGCGTGGATTAATAACCGACACTAACCTTTCCCTGTTTGGTTCCGGACTCGCTGAGTGTTAAATAAGAAGTAAGACAGATGAGATCAATAACGCCAGCTTGGTTTCTGATTAAAGGCGGAAGCCGAGAAGGCGGCTGCGGTGAGCTTCAGCCAGGGCTTCCCAGAACTGAAATTCGGAGCCATGCGGCCTCATTCTCCCTCTGTTACAGAGACGGAAAATGTCTGGCTGCTCCGCAGGGCAGAGTCTTTTCTGCTGGGCTCAGCACGTGGCTGAGAGCAGAGCAGAGCCCTTTGTAGGCCAGGATGGATCAAGAGAAAGATGCTGGAGGGTGAGCTGGCATTTCCAGTTTCCTGTCCCTGCAGGTACCTGAGGGATGTCACTCCTCTTGCCCTGAAGAGGAGTAGGAGAGAGGCTGGGGAGGGGGTCCCAGTGATGTGTGAATGGAGCTCCCTCCCCTTGGGAGGAGCCACGGGAACTGGAGAAGTATCCACTGTAACAGAGCACGTGAGCAGGGAAGAAAAGAGGGAAAAACACCGAAGGCAATTCGCTCCAACTCAATAGTAGTGGTTTAGTTTGCTTTGGAACAGAGCCTTTATATGACCTGTGCCCCACTTATCAACTATTGCATAACAAGCTACCCCAAAACCAAGGGCCTGAAACATCGAGTCATTTACTTGGCTCACGGATTTGCTATTTGAGCAGGGCTTGGGGGGACACCTTGGCTCTGCTTCCTGCAGTGTCGCCGCCCGCTCAGCCGGGGACTTCCGAGATGGTTCACTCGAAACCATCTGTTGGCTGGTGTGGCCGTTGGCTGGGAGCTCAGCGAGGCCATGGCTCCTCTCGGGCGGTGGAGGGGGAGGCTCTTCGTGGGCTGTTTGGGCTTCCTCACAACATGGAGGCGAGGTTCCAAGAGGGAGCAGCCTGGCAGAGCAAGGTGGAAGTGCCTGGCCTTTCTGTGACCGACCTCAGAAGTCACACTGTTTACATCTGCCATGGTGCATAGGCAGTCATAAAGGTCTGCCCAGATTTTAGGGGAAGGAACAAAGTGGGAGCAGTCCTCAGTGGAGGAGGGGCAGAGTTCTAGAAGAGTAATGAGGAGCAGGAAATATGCCCATCGTTGCAAAACACAGTCAGTCTGCTCCAACACATAACTTTCCTGTTGAGAATTCATCCTTACTGTGAGTTAGTTAAAACAAGAAGAAATCCCACAGGATCTTTTTTTTTCTGGAGTTCAAAGCTACCGTGAGAGGCGCAGATTAACTCAGTCTACAGTTTATAGTCCCTTTATTTTTATAACTTATCAAGTGTTGTCTTCAAAAAGGATTCACTGTCAAGGAGACCCTACCTAGAATAACTAGCAGTTGGCCAAAACAAAAAGAGGCAAAATGTAGAAGGAATTAAGAGTCTAACTTAATAGCTTAATAGCTAGAGAACAAAGAGTCACTGAAAACGTGAGTTGCCGCCAAAGTAGGTGAAAAGCACAAGTTACAACTAGGCTCCCTTTCAGGGGAGTCTCTTGTGGGATCTGAAAGCAGTGGGACTCATGAGAGGCAGGGCTGGACAGTGACTGTGCACACAGGCTTTGAAGTCTTGAGTTTGAATCTTGGCTCCGTCACTTACTACGTGTGATCTCAGTGTCCTCCCGCGTCATCAAGACATTATGAAACCGGGGGAGGGTATAGCTCAGTGGCAGAGCACATGCTTAGCATGCACGAAGTCCTGGGTTCAATCCCCAGTACCTCCATTAAAAAAATAATAACAAAAAAATTTTTAAATTAAAAAATAAATTAAAATATAAAAACTAAACATTATGAAACCCACAATACAGAGCTGTCGTCCATAATTAAATATTCAGTTTACTTGAAGTACTCAGAGCTGTGTCAGGCGCTTACTAAGTGCTCAGGAAACAGCTGCTGTTGTGTTTCAGGTGGGTGGCAAGTGTCGGCGATGCCCTCTCTTTCTTGGCACCGAGAGCTTGCCGGAAAGAGGACAAACGCCTGCCCTTAGGTAGTTTTCAGCTGTGTTGAAAAGCTAAAACTTACACAGATTCAACTGTAGGAGAAAAATGTACGTGGGAGTGTGTACCGGACGTTACACAGGTACGTCATCCATAGCCAAGCTGGACGCCGTCCACCAATCAGTAATGTATTTATTGGTCTCAGACATGCACCCTGAGCTGCAGCAATCACAAAAGAAGTGTGAGTCCTAACTTGAGTGGTTTGGCATAAGGCGTCCCCAGACGAAATAACTAATGAGTCACACAAAAGGTGCTATCATATAAACGAGTCATTCACGCTGTCCCAGAAAAAGGAAAATCAGAGACCTGATTGAAAAGCCAACTTGAGATGTTCCTTCTCACAGCCATAGAGGTATGGAAGTGCTTAGGAGGTGGGAGGAAACGGGGGAGAAACTTACCAAGGTGTGGAGCAGTGGTTACAGGGAAAAGGTCGTTCAGCTTTGAGGACCGGAACGCACAATGCCCAGCTGTTCATTTGAACCATGGGACTCAGCGGGTCGTCATCCATGCCTCGTCACTCTTAACAGCAGGTACTCCACCTCCGAGTCAAAGCTCTTGGCGATTATTCAGCTGCTTAATTCTGTAACTGTCGTGTAGTGTGACCAGATTCTTTCATCAGATTGAAAACTGGAAATTATTTTGGAAGCAGCAGTGACCAAAAGACTACCACCTTGAATAATCATATCATGCCTCTCGGGAAGGCTCGATAAAATATTGGTTATGTATTTTTTTGGTAGCATTCCAGGAATGTGGTGGTTGTTCCCATTTTACTGATGAGGAAAACTGAGGCTGAGAACTGCGACGTACCTCTCAAGGTTACGTTGCTAGTACTCGAGAAGGTGAAGTCTCCAAATGTTGTATTTAGGAAGCTTGTTCTAGCAACGAAGATTAGCTCCTGTGGTGTGGAAACCAGCTAGGAGTCCTCTGGGTGGGAGTCAGTGAGCCTGGAGAGGATCCTTACAAGCAGGGTGTGTTGAGGGCGCACGCGGAGAAATGTTTCAAAACAACGTTCAGCAGTGGTGGATGATGAACTACAGTGGAGGAAAGAGAAGATTCAAGGGTGCCCAGCTCCAAGGAGTCATACCGAGAAGGCTGGAAGGATGAGGGCGGCTCTAAGAGGAATGTGACAGCTGGGAAGGAGACCTAGACTGACCGGGAGAAAAGTAATTCCATGTTAGATACGTGAGTTTGGAAAATAGCAGCAGACTTACGTAGAGACGTCAGTAAACTGAAATGTGGGCGAGATCAGGCCTGGGTATGTAGCTCCTTGCAGAGACAGGAATGGGGAGCACATGTAGTCCCAGAGAAAGGATCTTCCAAGAAGGAGAGCAGTGAGGCTGAGGGAGAAAGCAGTCCTTTGCCTCACTCCTGCTAGATCTCGCTGTGTTTTGGAAGCCTCCAGCGCAGGGTTCCATCTCTTCCTTGGCAGAACTCAGACAAGAAGTCGTCCAAGGAGGCAGCCACGTTTTAGGAAGGTTTCCCTTTAGGAATCTAAGCAGTCCCACCTCTGCTTCAATACACAGCTCAAGCTGTGTGTCCTCCCCCTGCCCTTACCTCGTCTGCATTATGCTGATTTTTATAAACCGTGTGTAATTACACCGATTTGTTTAGAGAGAATTCAAGAAGAGATCAAATCATGGCTCATAAGTCAAAGGAGGTGTGATGGAGAACTTCCAGAGACACTCAGACCCCCAGTCACGTACCCACTCCTCTGCGATTGTACCAGGACCAAGTCACCACAGCCCCCAGCCCCCTGGGCAGCACAGGGACCTGACTCCTCCCCCCTGAGAACAGGGAGCAGCCCACGGGCACCTCCGCTTCCCCCAGACTTTCAGGAATCGGGACATTGTGACCTGTCTCCATTCACCTGGGAAAGAGGATACAGAACTCTGGTGTCTATTTTGAACAAACCCCTGTCAGTTGCAAAGGCCTGAATGAGAACCGAACTTGTGACCACGTGCCAGAGGATTCTGCATTTGCTTGGCTGGAACTTTGTTCCATGGAGGGAGGTGGAAAAGCCTGATGGGGCATTTTCAGAGAGCTTTTGGTCCCGGCCTCGTTTCTGCCCACGGGGAAAGGACAGTTTAGTACAGACGAGAGGAGTGAGAATGTGACGGCCGAGCCTGGGCCTGTCCTTGAACAGACCTGCTGGTCTGCCTGGCTGGGCTCCCTGCACCGTGGAAGGACCTGCCCCGCCCTGTGCAGCTAAGATGGTCCTTGTCACCTGCTGAGCCCTGTTGATCCCCTTGCAGGGTGACAGCACTGACGTCAGCCTTCACGGTAGAGGAATTAGCTGAAGCCCAAAGGGAAAGAGCGGCCCAAAACAGAAAAATTCAATCCAGCCAGACCAAGCTGTTTGTTTTTATCCTGTGGGCTCTCAGCAGCTGTGTGGCTTTGCTGGATTTTGATAGTAAGAAAAAGTTTCCAAAAATAGAACAGTGAAATGTCAGCGTTAATGGGATCACAGCAGTAAAATAGCTCTATGACCAAGCGATCGACGTGGAAGTTGCCCAGCCCAGGATGGCCCCCTGTGCCTGAGGCACACCTAGTCTGGGAGGAGAATGTCTACTTTTGAAGCTATTAACACATTGCAACTGGAGGTGTCTTTGAGGAAATGTTCTTTATCCAAGCCACGGCAAAGAAAGGGTTTCATCAAAAGGCTAGCTTCATTATGTATATTTTATTCTTATTTTTTTAAAAAGCTAGCTTCTTTCCAACAGATGCAGAAAAGGGCAGCGTCTGGTCAGTCTGCTGGCCAGGGTCCCTGCTGTCACCGTTGTCACTCCTGGGCCCCACGGTCTCCACTCTCACTCTGCTGTGGCAGATTCTTACCTGACATCCCTACATCAAAGGATGAGAGGCCGCCACCCACTTCATCCCTGCATCTCAACCAACAGGGCAACGGACAGGGCCACGGGGCCCCTCATGTGCCTGCAAAAGGCGCTTCTTCTCCAAATGTGAAAACTTCAAAGAAATTCTATACAGAAAAACAAGAATCACACCATCTGATTACTCAGAAATTGTTTCTTTCTCTGTCTTTGTCAAAACTGTCTCTCAACCAGAATGGCAAAGCTTTCCTCAAAGAAAGAGAAAATTAGTAACTCTGGGTACAGTGAACTCAATCACTGTCTTTGGGATTTGCTGTTCTCCCAGAAACAAAGATGAGAAGGCCGAAGATCAGTTAGCCCTGGGGCTGGGAGGGGCTGCAGAGCTGATCTGGGATGCCTCACTGCTTCTCCCAGCTGCATCCTCAGTGTCCCTCCCTCCGCTACCTGCACTAGCATCCTTTTCCAATGAACAATTATGATGCAGGATGGAGGAAGGGAGGGGCAGGTTATTCACATGCTAGCATCCCCACAGGACCGCAGCCCCCCGCCTGTCACATCAAGCCGTGTAACAGTGGCCACCCGGACGCTGAAGCACAGAGAAGCACCTGGGCGTGCTGGGTACCAAAGTAGGCGTCGCTGCCTCTGAATTTGCAGGGATGCATCCCCATGCTGGTAAACTCTGTTTTCAGCAAGCACCCCCAGTAAACTGTCAGGTGCTTGGAAGCCACTGCTCAAAGATGCCACGAGCCAGGTCTGCCCACCTGTCGCCCGGAACCCTCAGATGAAGAGCAGCTTCACGTCACTTGCTCTCCTGAGCAACGTCAAGTGGTTCTTCTCTCTTGGGATTTGGATAAAAAACACAGACTGCTTTAAGGAGAACAAAACAGACCCAGTTCAGCGAGCTGTGGGCAGTGTCTACACACACAGCACAACTACAAGTGCGTGTCGCACAGTAACTGCGGCGTGGGTTACGGCGGCATTAGATCTGTGCAGACCGTCGATCTCCGCTTTCCAGTGAGGAGGCAAAGCCTCGCATGAGGGACTCAAACAGGGTTCTCCTTCCTGCTTCTGCTCCGTGTCCCTGTGTCTGTCCCTCTCCGCTCCTGAATGCAAACCGGTCCTGAGGGCTCACTGTGCCAGAGATTTCAACCTTGTCGACACATCTCTCTACCTACGACTTCACACAATCTAGACTTTAAATTATTGAGTCTTTATGGCCACATTTCTCTGGCTCTGGCTAGTTCTCTCCCTCTCTGCTGCCGCCAAGATCAGGGATGTGCTGGAGGTGTCACGCTCTGCTCCTGGGGACGGTCCGCTGTCCTCATCCAGGAAAGCCTTTGCCTTACACACCAGGACGTCGAGCAGGGTCCAGCAGAGGCCTGTCTGACGCATAACAGAGAGAGGACACTCTGAGCAGGATGTGGCTGCACTCATCCACTAGGGCTGCCATAACTGAGCACCACAAACTGGGCAGCTTAAACGACAAAAATGTATGGCCTCATGTTCTGGATGGTGGACGTCGGCGATCAAGGCATCAACAGGGCCACGCTCCCTCTGGAGACGCCCGGGGAGGATCTGTGCCAGGCTTCTCCTGTAGCTTTGGTAGTTGTTTGGCTTGGTCAGCAGAACTCCAGTCCTCACGTGGGTTCTCCATGTGTGACTGCACTGCTGCGTCCTAATTTCCCCTTTTTATAAGGACACTGGTCATTTTGAAGTAGGGCCCACCCTCATGGCCTCATTTGAACTTACTCATCTGTGGAGACCCTACTTCCAAATAAAGTCACAGTCGTAGGCACTCGGGATTAGGACTTCAGCATCTTGGAGGGGGGTGCGGGGGACACAATTCAACCCATAATGATGGCTGACTCCAGACACATCCTTCCCAGCATCACGTAGAAGAGGTCTGGTGCTTTATTGCATTATCAGTGTTCCTCATTCCCTAACGTCAGCACAGGATCTAAAACTGTGCCTTGCAAGCATTTGGTATTTGCACCACTGATGCTTACCAAGGTGTGCACAACGCAGGTAAATACCACCGTAGCACTGGAACTGACAGCCCTGGCTCTGGCCATCCAGAAGGGACACTTTCCCCTGCAGGCTGCGGATCACAGGCAAGATTCCTGGACTGAGTGGTGTCTGGCTTTTATCCTGGAGGGAGGTCAGGATTTAGGGAACCAGGTGAGACTCTGCCACATAAAAGTAGCTAATGTGCTGGGTATAGAAATATGGCTGTCACGATTGGTGAGAGATTTTTTTGTCCTAGTCTGAAAAATGAGGACTTGATCTGGCAAGACTCCGAGAGTCAGTGACCAGGAGGGTGTCTGGGAGACACTGCGTTCAGGTGTTTCCCATTCACGAAGGATGGGAAGTGAAGGACAGGTGTCGGGGGAAGATTAGGGTAAGTGCGTCAGCAGCTCAGTCAGGAAGTGACCAGCATGCAGCACGGGAAGGCCCCCTGCACCTGCCCACCTCCTGGGCATCTTCTGCTTGTCTTTTAGACCCAAGCCAGCTTGTCTCCTCCCCTAGGAAGCCTTTCAGAGCTACTTGCGCCTTACAATTTGGTACCATCGTCCTTGACATAATTGCCACTCCAGTGCTTACCATAGTGTTTTGTGACCCTTCCTGTTTCCACATGCCATCATCTTTTGCAAAAGACACACCTAGTTTTTTTTTTTTCATTGTGCCTGGTATCCTTTATGCCCTGCAATGGGCCAGACCAGGGAGATGCTCCTAATACGAAACAGAGACAGACAGGGGGCCAGCGGCTAGTAGTGACCTGACTCCAAGACGAACCCGTCAAGAATGACAGAGCCTTGGAACTGGCAAGGACCTCGACAGTCGTCTAACCCAGCTACCCAGTAACCAGTGCAAATCCCAGACAGCGGCGATCCACCTTCTTCCATCCTGGGCCAGCTCTCGTGATAAGAAAGGGACCTCTGGAGGATAACTTAGAGACGGCCTTGTCCAAAAGATGCGGAAGTGAAGCGATGGGCTCAAGGTGACTCAGAAGTTAGCGGCGATGCTGGGAAATGGAAGAGAAACTTGGTGAGTAACTGCCACACCCACGTAGGCATCACCACCATCCTGTGGTCTGTAGTCAGCACCCTTCTGAAGTTTGCAGTCGAGCGTGCTGAGGCTAAGAGAGGTTAGGTGGCCGGCTCAGGCTTGCGCAGTGGGGAGGTGGTAGAGCTGAGATGCAGTGACAGCTCACACTCGTCCCGCTTTCCAGCCCCATCCCTGGATCCGAGCCGGCACGCCCTGGGACTCCGGACAGTGTTCCTCCCACGTCCTGTTCAGAGATCCCTCCGCCTTCCTCACCCCGCTTTCTCTTGCTTTTCAGGAGAGAAGTATGAGCTCCACGCAGGGACGGAGTCCACCCCAAGTGTCGTCGTGCACGTGTGTGACAGTGACATCGAGGAAGAAGAGGATCCAAAGACGTCCCCCAAGCCAAAAATCATCCAGACCCGGCGTCCCGGCCTGCCGCCCTCCGTGTCCAACTGAGCTCGCCGCTCCGCCTCCAAGAGAATATGTGTCTCCTCTTGATCATGCTTTTTCCCTCACCCCCTGTTGTTTGTCAAAAAAAAAAAAAAGAAAATTGCCTTTAAATCCCTGGGTGTTTGGTTGTTTGAGATTCTTTCCTTGTAATCAAGCCTCTCGGACAAAAGGGCTAGGAAAAGGTGACACGTTTCCTGATCATATCATACCCATCCAGAATAATCCATTATTTAGAAGGTTCTAGAAAAAAAAAAGTAGTATTTTCTTATTAAACGATCAGCACAGCCTAGACCTTCATACTCTCATGTTGATCCAAGCCAGAGACATCAGTGACAAATAGCACCTGTGTTGTTTGTGAGCCGTTCCAGTCCCAGTCCTGACGTGTGTGCGATGGTTTTTTTGTTTGTTTGCTTTTTTTTTTTTTCCTGGCCACTTTAAGTAGGACCATAAGTAAACTTGACTTTGACTGCATGAGATACCCCTATCTGGTCTCACTCAGTCCTCTGCATCCCAGCATTCCCAGGACATGCATGATCACCAGCATTTATTTCCATGATTTGAGGATGTACTAAAGTCACAGATTGTCGGCATCCAGCCATGTCCTTTCTAGATTAGGAAATTTATCAGCATCGTCCAGCTTCCCAAGTCTGGGCCTAGTCACTCTTTTGAGTCCAATACTTCATAGCTCTGTTGAAATTCCTGGAGGCAAAAACTGAGCTGGGCCCCCAAAGATACCCCTCAGTAGGTTTCGAACATGACTTCCCTGTAGAACTTTCCCAGCCTCCTTGGGGAAGGCTCGCCCAGGGCGATGGAGACCGATTTCAGACGAATCTATTTATTACAAAAGTTTCACAGTGTCTGAATGATTGTTGTTGGTTTTTTCCCCACCTCTTTGTATATTTGTACAAATGTTTCAGCTATGCTTTTAAAAATCTGGATGTTTTTATTTAGTGACTGTTCCAGCCATTCGCTGCTTAACGACGTCTGTGTATCGCTTATGAATGCATTCGTACACTAGTCCAGGTCATCTGATAATACTGCACTGTATTAGGGGTAATGCTGAATTTTGAAAGGGCACAAAACTTCTCATGCCAATATAGAAATGATTAGCTAGCATCTTTGCTGGCAAGGCCACTTGTTTTTAAATAAAGTGAAGACGCAAGTGTCGGTTGCAGCCGATGTGAATGGAGCTAAGTCAGTGTAGCAGCCACGGAGCACATTGAAAGGGGGAGCCGGAGAGGGGGACGCATACCAGTCCTCCTCACGCGAAGCCCCTGTTGCTCAGAAACGTGTTTGTTTTCGTTACGTGTGATTTTTCTATTTCTCCAGCCCAAAGTGCATTATGGAAGCTACACCTGTAGAACCATCACCTTCTGCTCTGTGTGCCAGGTCTCATCCACCCCCGTCCGTTAATGAGTTACTTTAGCTGCAAATGCCCATTGTGACGGAGTGGGGGAGATACTTTCATCACCCTCAGAGAAACACACAAGAACAATAACACACCCGATGGAAGGATTGTTGTGGCTTGTTTTTTTTTTGACTAAGGTGTATGTTAGTTTCATCAGAAACTTAAACATGAGACTGATCACTCAGAAATTTGAAGTCCGTTCTACTGTGAATATAGCAATATAGTACTGGACACAGTACAGGTGAAACTGAGGACAGCCTTGCTTGTCAAATCCTGAGTTTCCATAGAAAAAAAAGAAGGCTCCTTTTAAAAATGTAACCTGAGGAGTGTATAATAAGCAAATGCTTTGACTTTCCTTTGCTGTGGAGGTTTTTGCATTTTTATGGGCAAATAGTATCTGACTCAATTGTGGAGAAATGCTGCCCTCTAGTGGAGGAAATCTTGGCCTCTGCTGCTCAGAGGACCTGAGAGCTACAGCTGACAGCCGTTTTATGCTGTCTCTTCTCAGTGCTTGGTGGGTCCTTTGCTATGTTAATAGACACAGAATTTTCAGAAGGCAGGTTCTAGCGACATCTGGATGAGCGAAACTATTTAGAAATGGCTTTTCAATGTTTCAAAAGAAATCCATCAGACCTTTCCAACCAAATTCAGCAAAAGTTGAAATGACCATTCTGTGTCATCAAAAATAAAAATAAAAATTCGTGGCGTATATGACGTAAGTGGTTAGTCCTGGTAACATTTGTTGCAAAATGTCCATGTTCACCTGCCTCAGAGAAAGTCATTCTTCCACGAGGTTGGGTTTGGGGCCGTGGGGAGAGGAACGTGTCCCAGGAAAGGGGGGCAGAAACAGGAGGGACGCCTTGAAGTGTTTCTGTGGAAGCTCTGAGCGCTGTGAAAGTCGGGATGGCCTCCGCATCTCCATGAAACACATAACACAAACCTCTTTGGCACTATTTTAACTTTGAAAAGTTTAAATGTGGAGGGGGAGGGGGAGAGTTCCACCAACTGACTCATTTGTGCACGTGTATAGCTCAAAGAGCTTAGATTTCAAATATACCTGGTGAATGACTCTGTCCACGTGGTGTCATTTCTGTGTCTTCTGCCTGAGTTGAATTTCTGAGTGGTGGTCCTGGTGGAGTGCAGTTCCGCCTCTAGTCTTTCTGAAAACTTACCGACAGATGAGATGAACTCATCTGAGCCCTTTCTGAGACGAGCAGGAGGGGAAGCTGGTTGGCAGCATCTCATGAAGGAAGAGGAAACTGAGCGAGGCCAGGAGGGGTGGGGTGGGCTCTGATGAGCGGATCTTCCACCATCTTGGTCCTAAAAGCCATTTCAGGTGTACACAGACACTCTTTTAACATACCCCCCAGCTCTATACTTTGGTTTAAAACACTGTCATAGACCTGAAGTAAGCAAAAATTTGCTACAAAAGCACTATCATAAAATAAAAGATGGGTACAGTGTCTTTCATTCAAATTAAGAACAGCTATTCTTCAAATTACACCATTAAGAGAGTAAACCGGGAAGTCTCAGAGTGGGAGAAGGTATTTGTGTTACATACAGTGGTTAAATAACTCACATCCAAAATGTAAAGATGATCCTACAAATCAATAAGAAAAAAGAATTCATTTTTTAAGAATGGTCAAAACATTAAACAGGCAATTCGCACATGTGCGCCTATACCCAAAATACCCCTGTGGCCCCGTAGACATTAAAATGTGCTCAACATCATTTGTCATCAGAGAAGGGCAAATCAAGACCTCAGAGAGGTACAGCGAACACCCATCAGAATGGCCAAAACGCAGTATGGGGAAATAATGAAGTGTTAGTGTTATCAGCCAAGGCAGAGTATAAACTGGTACCACCGCCTTGGAATCTCTGCCAAGGCTAAGTATAGGCGTACCTGGGAGCCATTCCACTCCAGGACATACATCCAGTAGATGCGAGTTCTCACATCCACCAAAGTTCTTGTACAATCGTGTCCTCAGCAGCACTGCTTATGGTAGCCACTAATGGGCTACAACCCCAGTGCCCTTCAGCTGCTGAGTGGATAAACTGTGGCATGTTACAAAGGGGTGAAAGAAAAAAAACAAATTCCTGAGACATATAACAATGTGGTTGGGTCTCAAAATCACACCTTTGAGCAAAAAAAGACACGTGAGAGAATCCACGATGTACAACTCCATGTATGATGTTAAGAAACGGGCAAAACTGACCTAAATTGATAGAAACTATACTAATGTCTGCCTTTTGGAGGACACTGACTGAGAGGGGACATACAGGAGCCTTCTGGGTGCTGCAGACATTGGGCACCTTCACCTAGACCTCCGTGCATGTGTGCGTATGCAAAATTCATTTCAAATGTGTGCAGTATGTATGTGAATTACAGAAGGCTTGCATGCAGGAAGTGGGGAACAGAGCAGGTGATAAAGAATGATGAGCCAAGGATTCAGGAAAACGTTCATTGAGCTGCTGGTACAGAGTGTCCCCGCCAGGAGCCACCATGCAGAGCATCGCTGAACACTTGGCAGGCTTCCCCCTTAAATGTACAATCTGAGAAAGGGAAAATTTCAAGCAGTTTTCTGTCAAACTCATTCATCTACTCCTTTCAAAGATAGTCTAGGGAGTGGGGGTGGGTATAGCTCAGTGGTAGAGCATGTGCTTAGCATGCACAAGGTCCTGGGTTCAATACCCAGTACCTCCATTAAAAATAAATAGACCTAATTACTTACCCACCACCCCAAAGATAGTGTGAGGAAATGGATTCAGGAGCTTTTTATGTCCCTGAAAGGAAGCCACATCCAAGGTTAAATGTATGTGTGTGTCTGTACCCAAGTGCATTTGGTCTAAGCTGTAAACAGGAAACCCAGAATAGGCTGAAATGATTGAAATACTTTGTCTGAAAAGTTTCCTTCCTTGGCTCTTTTGCATTTCTTTCATTCTCACTCAGTAATTGAGTTTGAAAACTGATGGCGGGGCAGGACGGCGGGCATCCCTGAGTAGTTGCAATCCTTAGTGAAATCATTATTATTCCCCAAGCAGGCTTGGGATTTGCCTGTAGGTAGTCATTCGGTCTGCAGCCTGCCTTAGTGCACAGGCTCACCCACCACCCCTCGCCCCAGTGGTACCCAGCACCCCTGATGCCTAAGGCTTTCTAGTTCCGTCTCTCCATGGAGGAAGCCTAGATGAACAAAAGTTAAATAGCCCAAAGTGTTGCATTCTGAGCTCAGGCCGTCTGAGTCCAGAGCCTACAGTTAACAGGACACTGCACCCCACCCCAGTGGGAGGCGTGGTTACAGTGACACAGTGGCAGACATACATCACCGTGGGGCCTTGAGGCTTATACAGTGCTGGCACACGTGCTATGGTTTTTGTTTTTTTTTTAACCACATTTCATGCCCATGGGACACTAGCTGATGGAAAAGGTGAAACACCGTAATACACAGTGTGAAATCCCTCCAGACGGGCAGGAGCGCTTCCGCATTACTGTTCAGTCCCACCCTAGGACTTAGGTTCTAGCCCCTCCCTGGGTCTGTCACTGGCTCAGTGGTTTCCAGCAAAGTGCACAGTCTGGGTCTGGGTCCTATATTGTTTCTGCCCCTGAAGGGCAGGCTGACCTTCCCAGGAGTGCTGTGCTCAGGTGGTGAGAGCTCCGACCCTTCTTAGGACGCCTTGTCATTCTTCTTGCTGGAGTTGGACAGTGGAAGTTGGCCTTGGGTCCCTGGACTCTTAGATGCCTGAGTAGAAAGAAACGTAAGCAAATTCTGCCCTAACTGAGCTTACGTTTGATAGGTATTTAGTGTTTGGAAAGTGTTATGGACTAAATTGTGCCCCCACCCCCCAACTAATTCATATACTGAAGCCCTAACGCCCAATATGATTGTGTTTGGAGGCAGGGGCTTGACAGAGGTAATTCATATTCAATAAGGTCATATGAAGGGGGCCCTAATCTGACAGGACTAGTGCTTTATAAGAAGAGGAAGAAACACCAGAGATCTTTTGTCTCTCCCCCCACGCAGAGGAAAGGCCAGGTGAGGACACAGCAGGAGGTGCCCGCTCATAAGCCAGGAAGAGAGCCCTCACCAGAGCCCAACCCTGACGGCATCTTGGCCTTGGACTTCCCATCCTCCAGAACTATGACAAAATGAATTTCTGCTGTTTAAGCCTCTGAACCTATGGAATTGTGTATGGAAGCCCAGGCACAAAGCACCAGGGGTCACTGTGAGGAGAGGAGAAAGGAAAGAGAGAAAATTGCTCACAGGACAGGAATACTGAATGATTTTGATCATCAGTTTGAATTCTTGCTACTGATTTAACAAGCTGAGAGCACTTCTATTTTTTAAGGACGCCAGCAAAGGGAAGTCTGCGTCCCTTGAGACTCCCTTGACGATGACTTGTCTCTTCTCGACCCTGTCTAAAGCCTTTCACCGCCTGGTTCTGTTTACTGTTTACCTACCTCCTGAGGCCCGGAGCGTCCTCCCCGAGCAAGTCTCAGCCTGGTGCCTCCACCAGCGGCTGTTGCTCAGAGTCTGTCCTAAATAGGGCTGCGTCCCTCCCAGGGTGTTTTCATTTCTCCTGTGAACCAAATGCTTCAATTCTCAGTTCTGGTTTTAATTGGACAACTGGGTAATGTATCTCCATATCTGAAATATCTCTCTGCAGTATTTCTAAATCCCCAGGAGAGTCTGCCCTCCTTTGGCTCTTGGAATTAGGGACGCATACAGCCCTGCTAACTGCTCCCGGGGCGTGGTCCTTGCTCCCACAGCTAACCCTGGGTGTCTGTATCTGTTATCTAGTGCCATTTAACACAGTACCATGACATTAGTGGTTTAAGCAATGCACATCTATGATCTTCACTTCCTTGGGTCAGGAATCCAGCTTAGCCAGGTTTCTTTCAGGGTCTCTCACAAGGCTGCATCAAGTTGTCTTATCTGAAAGCTTGACTGGGGAAGGATCCACATTCAAGTTCACCCAGGTCATCATGAGAATGTTGTTCCTTAAGGGCTGCTGGACTGAGGGCCTCCGTGCCTTGCTGGTTGTGGACCAGAGGCCACCCTCAGTTCCTGGCCACATGGCCTCTACAACATGTCTGCTTACTTTGGTCAACCATGAAAGCCAAAAGGGCAAATAGAGGAAGTCGGCTGGCAAGACAGAGGTGACAATCTCTTGTAACCTGATCATTGAAATGTCATCCCATCATCTCTGCCATTGTCCTGTGGATCAGAAGCAAGCCACCAGGTCAAGATCGCTCAAGGGGGAGGGTGTGGGCTGATTACCAGAGGACGTGAATATCAGAGGTGGGCACCCTCAGGAGCTGTATTAGAAGCTACCTACCCCAGTGCTGGTGAGCAGAAAAGAAGCCATTCTGAGCCAGTAGTCACCTCTCTGTTTCTTCTGCATTCCCGGAAGAACTGTCTACCTTCTAGTTTCTTAAGAAGAGAAAACTTAGAAGGTGATACTGATTTGATTGTGATCATCAGCTTTTTAGAAGTCAGGTCGATTCTGTCTATGAAATTTCTCCTGCATGCCTGACACCTGTCACCCTCACAGACACTCAAATGACTGACAGGTACCTCTTGTTAAATGCCTCCAAGATGGAACTTACATAATGTCTGCCCAACGCCACTCTTTCTCTCTCATGAAATGGACCATCTTACCTGATTTCTCAGGGCAGAAAATAAGAGGTTACCCCTGACTCCTTCCCCTCTCTTACTCTGCCTTCAGTGAATAAAACATTCATAAGTATTTCAATAAATGATGGTAAGTTTAGTAGAAGTGGACCTACATATAGGGCTGGAGGGGTAGTCATTTGGTGATAATGGAGGTGGAGTCACAAGGAAATTCCCATGTGAATTGGGTAAATTAATTTACCTTGCTAAGATCTAGCTTTCTTTACTAAAAAAGATGAGATAATCCTAGGAGACATAGGACAAAGAGTTGTTGTGAGAATCAGATGAAATGATATTGATAAATTCTTGGTATATGATTTTACATCTTAGGAGCCCTCAATATGTTAGCCACCACATCAGCTGTTGGAGAGCCACGCTGTGGCGTTGTTTTTTGCTCACTAACTCAACCGTCTCTTCTCTCTTCCACTTAAGAGGCTGAAAAACTAAACACACATTTCCCCAACCTCTCCTGTAGGTGGGGATGCCCGGGGACATTGTTCTTAGAAAGCTTCGAGTCTTCTGATAAGAACCTCTTCCTTCCTTGAATAAGGATTCAGCGTCTGCACCTTGAGCGTCCGTTGGCGTCCATGAGGTAACAGGTGTGTGGCTGAAGCCTAACACACTCAGATGGTGGAGTGGGACGCGTCTGTGTCCCTGATGACACTGCCAAGCAGCAGAACCAGTGCCAGCGCCCAGTCACCTTCAGGCTTCTTGTTGTCTGAGAGAAAGAAACCTCTGCCTGTTTAAGCTACTGTGGGTCAGGTATTCTGTTATTTTCAGTTGAAAGCACTCCTGACAGACACACATTTCGATAGCCTGGAACTCAGATATCTGGAATTTTAGGACAGAAATCTTGGCCAAGGTCACAACTTTAGAAATTCTGTCTTTTTCCACATTATCGAATAACTTCTTATGGGTGGTGTTCATGCAGGGAAAGTGTGTGGACTTTATCATGTGTCCGGTTTGTTTTTCTTATTAATTTAGTGCATTTACTTAAAAATGATGCTCCTGACCGTGAAAAGAGGCCCACCTATTGAAGGCTCTAATATAATGTCCAAGAAACAGTATAGGAAGGGAAAAAAGGGAGGGGAGCAGAAAAAAGGGCAGAGCCTCTGAAAGAGACAAGAAACAAAAACGGAGGTAAGAATATTGATGCAACTGTATGTAATAATCAGCGTTTAATTTCCAAAGCTTTTTCTTTTTTATAGTATTGACCTTAGACTTTGCCTGTAGGAGTAAATTTACTGTGAAACTTTTCCCCTTGTTCTGTCTCTTCCTAAGAATTCCCAAGAGTGATATTTTAGGATAGTAAGAGACATATACATAGACATCAGACGGGCAATGTGCGGAGCAGGTATGCCCCTCACCAATGTAAGTGAAGGGCCCAGGAGGGACTTCCTTGACACAAAATATTTGATCTACACTCCTGCCCAGAGCGCCGAGACCTGGCTGAATGTGCTATCATGAGATTTACTAAAGTACAGAAAATACGGCCAAGAACCTGACTCTGGGGTTGCCATGGCTACAAGCTCCCTGTGACTAAGGAGCCCCCGAAACGTGGCCAGTGCCCTATGTGGAAACGAAAATATTTTGTATATGTTAGGACAAAAGAAAATATATTCTGAAACTAATTTAACCTGTTTCTTTTCATTTATTTTAATATGGTCACTAGAAATTTTTTTTTAATTATACAAGTGGGTCTTGCTGTATTTGGATTGGCTCTAGAATATGATGGCTCTTATGAGCCACGTGGCCCAACTTCATTTACCAGATCGAAAGCATTGAGTCTCAGCAGACGAACCATAGGATGTGGACGTTTCCACGTGGAGGACAGAAAGCTTGAAAAGGATGGATCTGAGCAGAATGTGGGTGTGATTCGAACAAACAAAGAGCGTGCTTCTGTGGGTCTGCAAGAGGATGGAGGGAGTGGAGGGAAAGGGAAGGTCCTTAAAGAAGACAGTGGCTCTAAAAGCATGTTTAGGCCGTGGTGCAGTGCCACCTGGGGCCCCTCCATCCGTCTTGTTGTGTTGTTTCTGCTTCTCACATCACTTGTCCACCTCAGTCACCTTCTCAGGGATGCTTGGTCTCCATGAGCAATTTTTCTTGGCTGCTTCTTCCAGCCCCTTTCATGTCTCCTGGGGGGATGAAGGATTTGAATGCCCTGGGGCCACTGCTATGGAAGTCTCATTGCAAGGTGGGTAAATGGAACCAAAATGACAAATGTTTTTCTGCACAGCAGACTAGAGCAGTTAACTCAGACATGGAACGGCTGAACTCATAGTAAAACGAGCTGCGGAATCTCATCTGTCTTCTGCTTGACGTCCTTAGGGTCCCCGCCCCCTGTGATATATTGTCAGTTTCCATGAGAAGCCTGGAGTCCCAGAGCCCGCTGTCTCTGAGGAGCCTTGGCGGGGCTGGAGAAACCCATGAAACGAAACAAGTCAGCAGAGCTTTAACAAACAAGCCGATTAACAGCCCGGTAGGAGAGTTAACGATTCCATAAGTAATAGATTTAAAACCCTACTAGTCCCAAGTTGTGGGTCAGCAGAAGCGTTTGCCTCCAAATGTTTTCTGGGCAAAGAGCCATTACATTACCTGGTGGTCTCTGTGTGGGTTCCTTTTCAATTGAGTCCTACTTGAGAGTATCAAAAAAGGCATTTTCCAGATGACAGGACTTTGTGTTTTATAACGTTCTCTGAGCCAAACTCAAAACCTTCCACATTTTTAAAATTAATGAAGCAAAAAGAAAATACATTTACTTGGAGTTGGAGCTACGAGTCAGATTTGAAGGATGTTTAAGCTCCAGTGAAGGCCCTAAGTACAGAGGACTCCTGGCAAGGGCTTTCCCTGTCTTTGTGATAGAAGTCGAGCTCTTCCAAGGCCTTCGAGTCTTCAGCCCAGCTCAGTTAGTGTGAAAGGAGGGCAAATAGCCACACAAGCACTAAATTCTGAACGCGAGAAGAAAGGTTGCGCCCCACCCCAATGAAAAGTCCGCTGGTGGAGGTCACATTGATGACTACCGTGGATGAATAAGAAACCTGGAATTGTAGGGAAGCCATCCACAGAGGTATATAAGGCTCAGAGCATACCTCCCTTGCCTGGGAACAGCCTCCAGGAAAACAGAGCCAAGAGTTACAAGACGGAATGCTCTGGCTGAACGTCACTAAGGAAACCCACCCACCTCAAGAAGGATGTCCCTGTCTGGGAGCTACTCGGGAAGGTCAGCCAAGCCATGGCTGCATGAGAACTCACCCTGGGGAGGGTGGCCGGACACTGCCAAGGAAGAAAGTGGGAGTCCCTTGACTGGCGTAGTAAGAAAGACAGCGATACCCTGATGCTGGTGAAACCATTCGCTTCAAGAGTGCCGTCAGCGGCTGAGTTCTCCAGGTACCAGTGCTCGGCTCTGGGATTCGGCCAGTACCGGTGCTGTGGTTCCGTCTGCCTTCTCCTGTCTGTGACGTGGTCCCTCTACTGCCATGACAGATGCTTTTCCCCAAACGATTACATCCTCTTTTGTCCTTGCTGGCAGAGGTTTATAAAGGCTAAAAATGCCAACTGCTTGTCTTCCAACATCCTTGAAGCTAGAACTTAGTTCACAGGACCTTTGGGGAAGTGTACTACGAGCTTTCTGAAAAAGGCTCCTTCGCCTGTGAAAGGAAACCTATGAGAAGGAATGCCCCTTTCCTTCCCTGCGTTAGTTTCCAATGGCTGCGACGACAAATGACCACCAACTTGGGGGCTTAAAACAAGAGAAATTTATTGTCTCACAGGTAAGGAGGATGAAGTCCAAAATCATGTCACTGGGTCCAAAGCAAGGTGTTGGCACAGCCAGCCTCCCTCCAGAAGCTCAGGGGAGCATCTGTTTCTCGCCTCCTTCAGCTTTGGGGGCTGTTGGCATTCCTTGGTGTGCAGCCACATTACTCCAGTTTCTGCCTCTATCTATGTTCACATTGCCGTCTCCTCTTCTGCATTTGTGTCAAATCTTCTTCTGCCTCCCTCTTATAAGGACCCTTCTGATGGCATTTAGGGACCGCTTGAATAACCAAGGATAACCTCTCCATTGCAAGACCCTTAATTTAATCATCTCTTAAAGTCTTTTTTCTTTCTTATTTTTTTGCCATGTAAAATAATATTCACAGGTTCCAGGGATTAGGTTGTGGATCTCCTTTGGAGGACCATTATTCAGCCTACCACACTCCCTACGGAAGTGGAGGAAGGCTGAAATGTTTGGAGTTGTGGCAGCCAAGGTGAGCATACAGGTACAAGTCTGAGGATGCCAGAGCAGAAAGAAGAGAATGGAGCTGGGTTCTTGACATGGTTATGCTGCTGACATAACCAAACCTGGAATCATTTACCTGGGCTTGCATTTAAGTGAGATAACAAATCCCATTGTTTAAGGTACCTGGAGTTGAGTTTAGTGTTACTTGCAGCTTAATACTTCCTAATGGATACAACTACTGATTTTTTTTTTTTTTTTACCTAAGAAGGTGGCATGGATAAAGATGATACACTAGATGTGAATGGGTCACTTTTGCCATTATTCATATTAAAAATTTTTCTGATTCACATAATTTACCTTTTGATTAGATTTCCTTTTGTAATGTTCTATAATCTAATTGTTTATCTGCATACTATTAAAGAGATGATTAAAGAGAGAGCTTGATGAGAATGGGGTGCTGAATCGTCTGACTCTTCCCTGTGGGCACAGGGAGTCCTCATTAAATTTCCAGCTACTGGATCAGTTTGAGTATTAAAATCCTTCATTAAAATTGATTATATTTTGATTATCTGTGGCTTCCCATACAAATAATATAGTTTCCTATAAGAATTAATAGCTACATTGTGTTTATATTTTATATACAGAAAATAGTTACCTTTAATTTCTTGAGTGCTTATATGGAGTGCCAGGCAAATAGCATTTCTGATTCTCTCTTTATCTCTGTCTCTGTCTCTGACTCTGTCTCTCTCTCTCTCTCACACACACACACGTTTCTCATTTAATTCTCATACTATTCCTCTAAAATATGATTATCTCCAGCTTACAAATGAAGAACCTGAAAGCATATACTAGCTAAATAACTTACCCAGGATCACAAAGCTAGTAAGAAGCGAAGCTTAGATTCATATCACATCCATCTGATTCCAGGTATGTTAATGAACTAACTCTTACTCATGCTGCCGCCCACCATGCTTGTCTGTTTCTATAAAGTGATGCAAGATTTATCTCAGAAAGGTTGGGGGAAAGCGGATTGAACAAAAAGAAAATAAAAATAACTAAAATACCAGTTGGATTGATTGCTTTACCCCTCACTTAAAGTCTAGATTAAGAAGAAAGGTGGGGAAGACACTGTGGGAAGGACAGAAGAAATCAGAAAGCAAGAAAAAAATTGGAAGAAGGACTGAGACCCTTTGGAGACCTGCCCCCTTTATCATGACGATGATGGGGACTGTGGCCATGTACGTGAGTGGAAATCACCAGTTTCCATCTACAATAATGTGTTTATAACTGACAGTCACCAACATTTCAAAATTAAGGATGGATTTTTCCCTTCAGGTCACCAGAGAAATGTCATTGTCTAAGAGCAAGCAGGACAGTCATCCAGTAATAGTGAGGATTATCCCCAGTGATAAAGTTTAGAGGGATGGCAGGAAATAAGGATAAAGTCCTGCCCATTCAAAACACATAGATTGCATATATGTAAGTATATATAGTTATATATATACTATGTATATATACATATGCAGTATATATATTTATGTACTGATAGATAAGTAACTATATATAGTTGTGTGTATGTTTATATATCTCCAAAGACATATTATTAACTGATAAAAAGCAATATGCAGAATAATAGGTACAATATAAATACCATTTTAAAAAAACAAACAGAATCATCTAGAATATTCTTATCTTGACTTTCCTTATTCTACCTTGGAATTTTCAAAACTTAACAAATTCCAGTAAAATTCAACTACCTAACACCAATTCCAAGCATTTTTTTTCCTTTCACATTTTCCCCAACACAGTTTTTAAACACAATAGTGGTATCTAATAATTTATCATTGACTCTGATTCTTTCCAAAAACACTGGACAGGATGTAAATTAACTATAAACAGTTCATAAATTATTTATGTCTGGAAATCCTGTTTCAGCAACTTCTCAATAGCCAAGGTATGTAAACCCTTTCAATTATGAGTCAGCATGGCTTCACTATTTGTCTCAGAAAATTCTTGTCCAGGAAAATGAGACTCTTAACCGATAAATAATGTGATTGCTTGTGTAAGGAAATTCCTGCCCGTACGCTTGTCCAGGCAGTTTGCTGAAATGGAGAAGCAGTTCTTCTCCTGAGACAGCAGAGGGCTCAGCTGGGCAAACCCCTCGCTGGCCACATGGCAGCTTAGTTTTCTAGATTCACATCAAGACCCATGCTTGTTGCACCTACCGGCCCAAAGTACATGATGCTGTAAACTCTGTCCAATTCACAAGTGGTTCTGTGCCTTGAAAGACCCGCCTTTAACCCTTTAACCCCCAGCAACAAACTCCTACAAATCACCTCTGGTGACCTCCCCTCTGGGCCATGATAAGACTGTCAAAGCGGAGTTCCCTTTCACTGCAGCGGGTCCAGCAAACTCGGCTTTGCTCGATCCGTAGATGTTCCAGTGATCTTCTGGGGAGTCAACGGTCAACTCCTCTACCAGGCTGTAAGTTAACGACTAACTGTATTACACGTGGGGCACTCTGATACTTCTGTTCTGATCCATTGTATTCTATTTCATTCTTTTTTAAATGTAGCCGCCAATCCCTGAATGAATTTGACCAGCAATGAACCCCAAGCCCCAGGCTGGAAAACACTCTCAGAGGTAAACCTATTACAGAAATTGGGGCATCTAACCGCACGGCAGCCAGCATCTTGGTCCAGGCTCGGCGATCGGAATCTCAGCTTTGACCCTGCAAGCTCAGTCCAGAGAGGTCATGAGGCCAAAGTGAGTCGGGCTGAACTGATTTCAGGGCTCGCTAATGAGTCACACCCACAGAATGAAAATAAAAAACCCAGGTTCATTCCTAGATTTCCTTGGTTTCCAATTCCCAGATAGGGTTGGGAGAAACAGGAGCCAGTAAACCTCCCCCGACACACAGCCACTTAATCCTTGTGACACAATTGTTCACAGTGTTCCCTTCTTTCCTTTCTCCCATGGATGGTGATTCTAGAACCCAGGATGTACAAATAAGAAGAAAATGTGTTCGAAGACTCCTGGTAACCAGAGGAGAAATGGTTCTCTGCATTCCCAGGTGAGGACAGTACTGGTGAATGTTCTACTGGGAAAAAGGAGTCTTTTTTCCTTCTTTTTTCTTTTTTTATTGAAGTATAATTGATTTACAATGTTGTACTAGTTTCAGGTGGAGCAAAGTGATTCAGTTATACACATCTATATGTGTGTGTATGTACATATATATGTCATTTTTTTGATTCTTTTCCATTATAGGTTATTACAAGGTACTGAACATAGTTCCCTGTGCTGTACAGTAGGCCTTTGTTGTTTATTTATTTTGTATATAGTAGTTTGTACCCACTACTCCAAGACCCCTAATTTATCCCTCCTCCTTTCCCCTTTGGGGAACCCTAAATTTGTTTTCTATGTCTGTGAGTCTATTTCTGTTTTGTAAATAAGTTCACTTGTATCACTTTTTAGATTCCACATATAAGTGATACCATATTTGTCTTTCTCTTTCTAGCTTATTTCACTTAGTATGATCATCTCTAGGTCCAACCATGTTGCTGCAAATGGCATTATTTCATTCTTTTTTATGGCCTAGTAATATTCCATTGTATATAGAGACCACATCTTCTTTATCCAATGAAAGAGTCTTTGCCTGGGGAGAAGTGACTCTGTCCCCAGGCCTGACTAGACCTTGTGTGACAGATTTGCCTGGGACTATGCACGTGTGGGAGTGTAAGCACCTTTTGTTATGATTGTCCAGAGAAGAAAGACCCCCATATTTCCCCAGAAACTACAATTTAGACAGTTTTTTCAAGATTCTAAAAGTCCTAACCATGAGAGAGGAGCAATATTGTAAACATGTCCTTTAACTTCTGTTGAGAAAAACAGCAATATAGGTAAAATCAGGAAAATAATTTTCATAATTCCAACTGTGTACACAGCTCCTTTCCCATCTCTTCGGAAACGAAGACCCCAACGGCCCATTGCCTAACCTGCTCTGACTCCTCCCACTCAAACAGAATGTCACGTTTAGAGTCAGACATTCACAGAGGTTGTAGAATCTCATTTTTAAAATATCAAATAGATTCTTAGTTCATGCTGAATGATGCAAGCCAGAAAGTAGAGACAGGATGAGAGGAATAGAGTTTGCCAGTCTTCCTAAGGATAGCAAAACCGACTTTGCCCCAAGCAAGAGCATTTAGGTCTAGAATCAAGTGGAGAAGTTACCGAGAGATCATGGCCAAAAACAGGACAAAACAAAAACAAAAAACAAAACAAAAAAACCTGAAGGTGCTGTGCACACAGTTGGCTCGGAAACCACTCCATGGTCCAAACCTTCTCAGCAAGTGAGGTCAGACTGCCCCTCCCTGCTTCCCCCACCGACCCTTCTGTCACGCACTTCACAGTGGGTTCCTTTCTTCCCTCAAGGCCGCATATCATGTTTCCTTAGCCTGGGGACTGCTGGGTGCTGGCTGGGGACAGGAGAGAACTCAGAGTGACTTTCCTTGGATTAACGCCCCCAAGAGTGGGTCTGTGCCTTCCCCAGCAGAGCTGATAGCATCTGGGAGGAGGGTTGATGCACCCAAAAACAGAACGGCCCCAAAAGGCACACGGGGCCTCACAAAGGCTCTTGGAGAGCTGCCTGGAGCACACTGTCCAGCAGCCACTTGCAAGAAACCCGCTAAAGTAGGGAAATCATTTTTAAAAACATGACTAAGAGGTCCCTTTATTCCTTAAACTTATGACAGCCCTGGGAGGAAAAGATCATGGAAACATCCCCACTGTACAGATAAAGAAACCAACCAGAGAAGCAGAGATTTACTTAAGGTTCCTCATCTCGTAAGTGGCAGAACCAAGACTCAAGCCAGTTATAACTCCAAGGCTAATGTTCCTCCCTTGGGCTTGTCAGGGGCAGAGGAGCAGATGGAGTCTTGGGGGAGAGTAATGAGGTGAAGTATGTGACAAAGTGTTGGGTGACAAGCCTGCCCTCAAAGCCTGTTTTTGCCATTTCAGCATCCCTTCCAGGGCTGAGATGCTGAGATGCTAGAAAATATTTCATTTCCGGGAAAGAGGAAATTATATTGACTCCCTGTTGCATTTAATTAAACACCATTTACCTGTAAAACTTTATTTGGAATGAAGCAATGTACTCGACAATTTGAGGATGAAGATTTAATCCTAAAGGCCTGTCATCTTTTTTAATTTTGGGAAAGAATGTGCAGTCTGTTTGCGTCCCCTCTCTCGGGTCATATGAATTAATTTTAAAGAAATGACTTAAAACAGAGAAACATTCAGATGTCGATCACATACTCCTGCTGAAGGTTTTCTAATGCAGAATATTCTGATTCTGAGTCCAGTGAGGTCCTTCCTGGACACTGTTTTGTGCAGATGGAATGGCAGCCCTCTCTTGTGTGGGAAAGTTGTGTGTGGTGGTCACCATCTTCCCCTTTGGAGCTGGGAAGGTTTTAATCTACTGTTCCTTATTTACTCACTTAAGAAACACTGAGCTGAGTGCTGCGTGGTGGGTGTTGGGGACACACTGGTCTCTGCTCTCAAAGAACAGACAGGCGGAGGCGGCCAAGATATTAACAGAGCCTGACCATACGAGGCAGTGGGTGGTTCAGAGCACACACACACACGCTGGAAAGACCCACGGATGGATCCCAGCTTCAGGGCTTCTGGTCCCGTGACTTTCGGCAAGATCTCAACAGGGCTAAGTTCATTTTCTCGTTTATAGAAGCAAGTAGCATTTAGACCTACCCCCACGGGTTACTTGTGAGGATTAAACAAGCAAGTTCATGTAAAGATCTAGGCGTCACCCAGAACATAGTCAGATCTCAATACACGTCAGCCTTGACGGAGGAGAGTCAGGAAAGGCTTCCCAGAAAACAGGACACCAGAGCAAGGAGAGGCAGCAGAATTAGCAGTGTTTCTCAACCAGGGGGCTGGGGTTTTGCTCCCCCATGGGACATTTAGCAATGTCTGGAGACATTTTTTTATTGTCATGCCCTGTGGGGCGATCAGCACTAACACTACTGACATCCTATAAGGCACAGAACAACTCGCCCCCAACAAACAGCTGTCCAGCCTGAATGTCAGTCATGCTGAGGTTGAGAAACTCTGGTTTAGAGGTGGATTCTGTAGCCAAAATGCCTGGGTTTTTATCGGGGCAGGAAATCTTATTTCTCAACTCTCTAGGGTTTGATAACTGGAGACTGCCAATTAAACTGACAAAAGACAGATCAACAGCAGGAAAGGGGGAATCCGCATTGCACATGAGGGCCTCTGAAAGAAGTAGCTGGTGCATTAAGTGGTTACATTAAGTGGTTAGACGTGCATCTAACTTAGTACAGGGAAGGGAAGGGGAGAAAGGCTTATGGGGGAAGAGCAAATAGGCGTCTTTAGGAAGACAAATGTGTTGTTGGAAGGATAGGAGATAAAGTTTGTGATGATGTTTGTCTACCCAGGCATGAGTGGTCCTTCTGTCTTCTTCAGGACCACAAAACTCCCCCAGAGACGGGATCTAGGGTAGGTTTACTGCCGGGAGTAGAAGTGGCCCCCCAGAGAGGATTTATGACAGCCCTCATTTCTCAGCCGTCTCTGTGTTTGGTCAGATAAGGGAAGCTCTGAGAAGGCTACTTTCTGCATCCTTTGAATTTCACATGTCTTCTGCTTAAAGTAATCTTTATACCAACTCAGAGGTTCCAAGTGGGACCCAGCAGTTTCAATCCTGGCTGTGTCACTCACTAGCCACACACTTACTGTGTGACTCTGGGCAAGTTACTGAAACTTTCTGTGCCTCACTTACCTCATTTGTCAATGAAGAAATTCAGAAAACTTACTGAGTTATTGATAAATACCTGGAAGATAGTAAATACTACATTTACACTTACGTAAATTCTAGTGTCTAAGTCCTAAAGGATCGTTTCCCCCAAGTCCCCCAAAATGACCAAAGGGGTCGTTACTCCCCTACAAGTAGGAGTAATGACCTACTGAAACCCGCGCTTTCTATGCCCTATGTAGCATCTAGGATGATCACTCTCAGTTCCACGGAGTTCTAGTGATTCTTTCCTTTGGCCTCTGTATCTTTAGCCAAGTTTCAGCCTAGTTTATTTGGTTCCATTAGTCCAGCATTATCTAAAATTCATGTATAAGATGTGCAACATGGAAGCAAGGACCAATCTGAGATGCCGCTGGAGGAAGGGCAGATGGGGCGGGGAGGAGGCAGAGCTAGGGAGGACCCTTACTAGCATCTCTTCTGCAACTTCTGCTTTTATTATTTTATGTTTTCTTTCAATTTCGCCTTGCTGTTTAAGACATATCTCCTCTGCTATTTGGGGGGAGAGGTTCACATTAGTTATTTATTGATTCAAAATATATTGCATGTACCTATCATAAATGGGAAGCTCTTTTTTATTGAAGTATAGTTGATTTACAGTGTTGTGTTAGTTTCTGGTGTCCAGCCTAGCGATTCAGTTTTATATATATATATATATATATATATATATATATATATATATATATATATATATATATATATATTCTTTTTCATTATAGGTTATTACAAGTTACTGAATGTAGTTCTCTGTGCTGTACAGTAGGACCTTGTTGTTTATCTATTTTATATACAGTAGTGTGTATCTGCTAATCCTAAACTCCTAATTTATCCCTTCCCACTTCCCCTTTGGTAACCATAAGTTTGTTTTCTATGCCTGTGAGTCTCTTTCCATTTTTAAATAAGTTCATTTATATCATTTTTTAAGATTCCACATGTATGTGATATCAGATGAAATTTGTCTTGCTCTGTCTGACGTATCTCACTTAGATGATAATCTCTAGTTTCATCCATGTTGCTGCAAATGGCATTATTTCACTCACTTTATGGCTGAGTAGTATTCCATTGTATATATACATCACATTTTCCTTGTCCAGTCATCTGTTGATGATCACTTAGGTTGTTTCCATGTCTTGGCTATTGTAAATAGTGCTGCTATGAACATTAGGGTGCAGGTGTCTTTTTGAATTAAGTTCTCTCTGGATATATGCCCAGGAGTGGGATTGCTGGATCAAATGGTAAGTCTATTTTCAGTTTTTTGAGGAACCTCTGTACTGTTTTCCATTGTGGCTGCACCAAATTATATTCCCACCAGCAGCGTAGGAGGGTTCCCTTTTCTCCACACCCTCTCCAGCATTTACTGTTTGTGGAATTTTTAATGATAACCATTCTGGTAAAATTAAATATTTTCAGATATATAGTTCTCTGGATTTTGACAAACTTAGACAGTTGTGTAACCACCATCACAATCAGAATTCCCTCACATCCAGACGTTCTCCTGTGCCCCTTTACAACCAGTCCTCTCCCTTCACTCTCAGCCCCTGAGAACCACCAATCTGATTTCCGTCCCTGTCGTTTTTGCCTTTCATAGAAAGTCATAGAAATGGAACCATACAGGAAATAGTCATTTGTATCTGGCTTCCTTCACTTAGTGAAATGCTTCGAGAACTCATCCAGGTTGTTGCGTGTATCAGGACTTCATTCTTCTTGTTGCTGAATAGTGTCGCACTTATGGATTTGCCAGAACTTGTTTATCTAGGCACCACTGAGGGATCTTTGGGTTTTTTTTCTAGCTTTTGAGGATGAATAAAGCTGTTACAATATGCTTATAACTTTTGGAGTGGATATCTTCTTTTTTTCCGCTAAATACCTAGGAATGGGGTTCCTGGGTTATAGGATAAATGCACATTTAACTTTATAAGAGGCTTCCAAACTGTTTTCCAAAGCGGCTGTACCAGTCCCACCTGCAGTGTATCATAGTTGCCGCTGCTCTGCATCTTTGTCAGCAATAGATGTTGTCAATTTCCTTGATTTGAGCCATTTTCGTAATAATTCATGGACTTCTGATCTAGGCTGAGCTGTGGAATTAAACATCCTGCCAGCTACTGGATTGGATAGTGTTCCCCCCAAATTCACATTCCCCTGGAACCTCAGAATATTACCTTATTTGGAACTAGGATCTTCGCAGCTGGAACTAATTAAATTTAGATGAGGTCTTACTGGGTTAAAGTGGGCCTTCATTCCAATGACTGGTGTCCTCACAGGAAGGCCACGTGAAGACACGAGACATGCAGAGACGAACACCACGTGATGATGGAGAAAGTGACTGGAGTTATGCTGCAACTGGCCCAGGAACCCCAGAACCACCCGAAACTGAAAGAGACAAGGTGAGATTCTTCCTTAGAGCCTGGGGGTGGGGGGAGGGTGGCCCTGCCAACATCTTGATTTCAGATTTCAAGCCTCCAGAACTGTGAGAGAACACATTTCTGCCGTCCTCAGACACCCAGTTTGTAGTAGTCTGTTATGGCAACCACAGGAAAATAACACACTATGAATACAATATGCAAAATACAGTAATACGAAGTGGTTTAGGAGGTTAGATTTGATTTACTTAAAGCTTCCTGAGGATAAAAGCATAATAATCGTTTGTGTGAAAATATAGTTCTAATTAGGGCAGATACATCATTAGCAGCCTAAATTATTATTAGGCATAAAAATACTTGGACTAAGTCTTCGAATATAATTCAACTTTTCACTCATTGGGCTGGACTTCTGCCAATAAGTCCGAATTAGTGAAGACGTACTGTTTATCGAGAAGTGAGCTCAGTCCAGACCCAGAGTCCTAATCTGTGGCCATTCAATATGTGAGACTTGTGAGACTCATATTTTGCAGAATGTTCTATAAAGGATTAAGAGATAGACTTTGTTTTAGTCTGGGCATTGTGATAGAATACACTACAACCTTAAAGATGATTAAAATTGTAAAATAATTTGCTCCTTTTCCCTGCCACAGGGTACAGACTAGTTCTGAAAACAAAACTTCTATAGCAGAGCCAGTCTTGGCTATTTCATAAGGAACAGATCCTATTTCAGTTTTAGCACAAACCTCTTCCAGCTCCCGAGGAAGACAACAATTCGGCTATCAAACTCCTATCAGACTTCTTTCAGGCAGAGGGACCCCCATCTCCACCCAAAAACCCATGAAAGAAGTTGATTCTTCTGTTACCCCATTAGTCAGAAAAATATTACCAGTGTGATGATGATTACATAAATTAATACAATAATAGAAAACTAAGGAATAGCTATAGTCAACAGGTTGTGGCTTATATGACCATAATTTGCTGAGTAGTTACTACAGTTGGACAGAAATCAAGGCCACAGGCAGGGCAGAAGGCCCAGTATAGTTGTGGTGTCAGGAATTCCATGTTTTCACAGTCATTCCTCTATCTCTACTCATTAAGCCAGACTTTTTCCACATTAGCAACATGAGTTAAATAGCAAGCCTACCATGCTTGGATGTCATGCTCTGGAGGTCTGGGAAGTGTCTTTGGCACTCCCTGAGCCCTCCGTGAGTCATTTTCCGCGCTGTGCACTGTGGTTAACAGCCGCGCAGTGCCAATTTCACAGGGGTAGCTCGTGAATTTGGTCGTGTCTTCCATCAAGAGTTTACAGAGAGCTGTGCCATCTGAACGGAGTCCAGCAATGTTCAGTGATCCATGGAAAAGACAGGCCTGTTTCCCTACTTCTTCTCTCTAATGAGCATATGCTGTTCTTTGAGCGTTTGAGGGAAACACAGTGTTGGCCTATTTTGGGGGGACAAAGGCTGACAATATTGGACCACCCCATTCCAAGTTGGGGCAATTTCAAAGGACAGGGCTTTGGGAACTTGGAACAACATGTACAGCTTCACTGTCATGAAGTCTGGCTAAACACAGAAACCAGCCTCCCTCTTAATCTCCGTCCCACTTGTGGAAAACCGTAAACTCAATTTATTACAAATCAAAGGCCAGGGGAGAATGACCAGATGTCCTTGGGGATGGTATGACACAATTAGGAGGGAGCCATTGGGGTAGGGACTGTCCCTCTACAAGAAGTTGAGAGAAAGAAAACACAATGACCCAAATGTTTGCCTCATTTAATTCAACGCCAGCAGGAATGTCTGTTCATTACACCCGATAGGGAAGGTGAGCTTCGGGCAGGAGCCAAAGCTACTGGTTTTGCTCTCCATTTTAACGGCTAATTAGATGTTGAAACTCAAGTGTGACAACCAAACAGATATTATTGCCCATTGCAGGGTGGTCAGAATTAGGCCTGGGAATTGTGTGGATGGACGGATTCTTTCAGGGGAGCTCAAAGTCACTGCTACAATTTGTGATATAGTTGGTATCAAATTGGCAAACTCCGCACAAGCCGGCACTTCCTATGGCCTAAAAATACCATCAATTACCAAAAAACTGCCCCAAAACTTGAAAATGAATCCACTGGAGGAAAGGAACAGAAGAAACAGGGCCAAAGAAGACTTTCCAAAAGAGAAATCAGATCTGAAGTTCATAGCTTTATTGCATGTTTGGAAACAAGGCTGGCTGCAGAGCCTGGCTCCTGGATGCAACCATTAGAATAGCCGTTCAGCCTCTTGCCCTGTGCAAATTAACCTGATTCTGAGCCTGGCTTGTTTAATATGTGCATTCTCAGGTGCCACACTATTGCAGATCCCTCAAAGACCTGATATTGCAAACACCTGGACAATTAACACTGGTGCTGCAGAGCCGACTAAATTAAATCCTTTTAAATTAGATTTTGCATCGTCCCGTGGACATGCTAGGATGTTTCAGGTGTTCCTTGGAGCCAAATCCAGGGTATGGTGCTACCTATTTGTGATAAAAAAATAAAACCTGAGAGATCAGATAAGAGAATAAAAGAAACTTTTAACAAAAACACCTGGGTGCTGAAGCTCACTAACCACTGGGGCAGCGCGCTATGATCTCTCTGCATCACTCACTACAGCACAACTGTCCGTCAAAGTTACGGCACAGAGCAGAGGTTGGTGACTTGGCAGACAGGACCTCAGCGAGCGCCCGGCGTCTTCGCCTCGCCGCCCCTCGGGCCTCCAGGCCCGGTCTGCAACCCCCTTTGCTCCCAGGGCTTCCGCCTCATCCCGCCTCGGAACTCGGCAGCGCCCGCCCCGCTCCCGCTGATTGACAGGCGGGGCAGCGACTCCCGGGAGCCCGGCTTTCGCTCTGCAACCCCGGCGGTAACTATCCCACCGTACCCAATGGGAGCCAAGAGGCGGGGCCTGCTGGGGGGAGGCGGTGCTGGTCAGGTGCTCTCCGTCGAAGCGGCGTGCAGGTTACTGGCCGCGGCTTACGGGGACTCCTCTTGCTCCTACCGCCTCCCAGCTATTGCCCCCGGTCTGCGGGAGGGAGACCCTCCGGACCCTTCCTCCCACTGCCCCAAGCCGATGCGGATGGAGCGGATGAAGGTAGGAGTCCGGGGGACTGGGCAGCTGGCCTCTCGGGGACCCACATGCCTCCGGTGGGCCCCCAAACTACCTCCCCACCCCCAGTTTCCACTGCACACATGCACAGCGCCCTTAGGGCCTCTGCCGGCCTTGATAGGCGGGAGTTCTGCGAATTGGGAATGTACCCTGCGCCGAGACCCTCCCCAGAGCTAGGATAGTATCCCGGTGGGGAAGATGGGGCGATGCATCACCCTCCTCTGGACGTCTCATCCCTCTACACACACCAACGCGTCCTTCACTTTCCCTCGTCACGTTTCTCGGTGCCCCTTCCCTCCAGATTAACAGGGATGTATGTGGGGGAGGGGAGGAGGACCTGGAAAGCAGCCCAGTGAAATCCGGACCCAGAACTGGGGATTCCACTGCACCGTGCAGCGTTTTGTGCACGGAAAAGAAAGAAAACAGATTTCTTTCACCCCCCAGCTCTCTGTTTATTGCTTTATGTCATCGATGTGATAATGTTGATTCTTATCAAACATTCCTAACCTTGAGGCAACACTTCGGCTTCGTTTATCTTCCTTCGTCTCGGGAAAGCTGTCTTTCCTGCTTACTACAGCTGCTGAATTAATTTACTAAATGAGAGGAGAATCAGGTGTTTCTTGTAATTGATTCTTTTTTTTAGCCTTAAATCATATTTGGTTCAAAGTATCCTTGCTTGTGTTAGGAAGGTGAAGAAGAGAGAAAGAGGGAGGCAGGAATCACTATCCTCAGCCAGAAATGTTAGTAAATATATTTGCAGTCTCTTATTGGAACTGATTTTTAATGTTTCTTCCAGAATTGGAAACTTTATTGCTATTTGAGAAATAATTTTTAATTTTTGAACCATTGTCTGGAGACCAATACTTAAAACAATTTCAGTTCAAGTAATGTTCTAGGGATGGTGAAATCGTGGTTAAAAAGCAAATAAAACAGAATTATTGCACCTGAAAGCAAAGCATGCCAAGCAGTTTTTATTTACCAGCACCTATGATATAGTGAGGCTCTTAAGACAGGGCCCATTTCTTGAGGTTTTAAAATGTCTTCAGCATATTCAGATTGTTCAAATTAGGAAGATGTCAAAAGCCAAATTCAAGAAATTTCTTGGCACAAAACCTTAGATCCAGGTTTTGGTGGGCTTATAAATACCTTCATACAAGAACAGTCAGCAGGAGAGGACAAAAGATTCTTGTTTGTTTGCAAACTCTGTAGGAACTGACAAAATTTACATCTGGATTGTTTATCCATATTGCCTCTTAATAGCTTTCTTGAATAGAATAAGTTTTTTAGAAAGAGAGGCAGGTGGACAACAACCTTGATCCAAAGAGATTCTTTAATCCCAGGAAGTCCCTTTCCTACACATATCGCTGATAAGATTAAATGTTGATGAATTTTAACATTAGGAAGGTCAAGGCTAAATTTCAGAATTACGTTTCCATTTATACTTAGTTCAGAAGCTAATTGTTTAAAGAAGGCTGGGCTTTGATTATTAATAAATGAGTGTAGGTTACATTTCAGGAATATATTTGAATGTCACAAATTTTATGTGACTTCGGGAACCAAGTTCATCTATTTTCTCTCTCTTGTGACATATCTCACCATGATGAACCAAACATAAGGCCTTGGCTTTGAAAAATGGAGGTGTACATACATACTTTTTAAAAGCATTGTTTTTGGACTTGCTAGTGGTAATTCTTTGTTGATAGGTTCCTATAGTCCGTCTAACCAAAATAATAAATATGTCCATAGGTATTTGATGTGATACAAAAGTTTCTGACCAGGAGTCAGAAGTCTGAGTCAACTCGAAAATGTCTGAAAAGTTGTATGTAAATTATATCGTATTTTAAAATGATATTTGAGGAGCTGACTTAATTTCTTTGAGGAATGTTTTGATAAATTCTTAGAAACGAAAACAGTTTTTAAATGCAACTAAACTTCTTAGCTTTATTATACAGGGAGCCCCAGGTCTCTTGTTTAAGGTGAAGTTCTGCAGTGTAATCCTTCCAGGCTGTGATTTATGCTGTAACTGGGATTGCTAAGCACCATCACTCTCCATTTTGGGTAAAGTATACAAAGCAAAATTATTGCTATTAATTTCTCTATTTCCTTTTATACAGATTCTCTTACACTGAACCGATCAAGAACTTTGAAAATGACTTCAAAACGTCTCTGGGTGTCCTTCGTACTTGCTGCAGTCACACTTTCAATTACATTTTCTCTCCAACCAGACCAGCAAAAGGTTCTACTAGTTTCATTTGATGGATTCCGATGGGATTACTTATATAGAGTTCCAACACCCCATTTTCACCATGTGATGAAATACGGTGTTCATGTGAAGCAAGTTACTAATATTTTTCTAACAAAGACCTACCCTAACCATTATACTTTGGTAACTGGCCTCTTTGCCGAGAATCATGGTATTGTTGCCAATGACATGTTTGATCCTATTCTGAACAAATCTTTCTCCTTGGGTCACATGGATATTTATGATTCTGAGTTTTGGGAAGAAGCGACACCAATATGGATCACAAATCAGAGGGCAGGACATACTAGTGGTGCGGCCATGTGGCCCGGAACAGATGTAAAAATACACAACAGCTTTCCCACTCACTACATGCCTTACAACGAGTCCGTTTCATTTGAAGAGAGAGTTGCCAAAATTATCGAATGGTTTACATCGAAAGAGCCCATCAGTCTTGGTCTTCTCTATTGGGAAGAACCTGATGACACCGCCCACGATTTGGGACCAGACAGTCCGCTCATGGGACCTGTCATTTCAGATGTCGACCGCAAGTTAGGGTATCTCATACAAATGCTGAAAAAGGCAAAGTTGTGGGACGTTTTGAACCTAATCATCACAAGTGATCATGGAATGACGCAGTGTTCTGAGGAGCGGATCATAGAGCTTGACCAGTATCTGGACAGAGACTACTATGTCCTGGTCGACCAGTCGCCAGTAGCAGCCATCTTGCCCAAAGAAGGTGAGTCTGAACTTTGTGGTGGGCTGGGTCTGCGCGTGCCCAGTGCGACTAAATTGGGATTTTTGTTTCTGTGTCTTTCAAGTGTGCTTGCCTTCGTTGTGGTAATATTCAGGATTTAATCCTTTGACTTTGAGAAGACAAGCTCTCTTTTCTCAGGGTCTGATTTTTCACTTTTTCCTAGAATATTGAAACGGATGCTCTCTGTCTATGATTGTCCCACTTAACCATTTTGGAGTCATCGGATATGATGAACGCTAGCTACAGCCTCTGTTGTCAGAAAAATTAAGTTGGGAGGATACATACAAAATGCATGCAATTACAGGGATTTTATTCTATCAAAAAAAACTAATTTCCATTTATTTACTTTTTAAGGGAGGTACTGGGAATTCAACACAGGACCTCGTGCATGTTAAACACGCGCTCTGCCACTGAGCTATATACCCCACCCTCCCACAGTGATTTTATAGAAGCCTTGAAGCCTTCGATGGATTCTTAGTTAGAACCTGCTCAATAGGGAAGTGGTGGGGTATCAGAGGAGAGAGCTTTGCTGGTCCTGAGATTTAGTTTTCTTACCCTGTAAGTCGGGGAAGGAATAACAATACCTGGAACTTGTTACAAACCTCTCCTCGAAGCCTCATTATTTCTGTTTTAAATATCGGTGAACGAGCTCAGAAGTTTTAAAATCCCCAGGTCACAGAGTCAGTGCAGAACAAGACTCAGACCTGCTCTTCTGACTTCTGTTTTATCACCTCCTGGGGTCAGAGTCAGTACCAAATGAGAAAACAGATTTTGAAAAGTGGAATAACTCACCAATGAGACTTACATCCCTCGCAGGGGAATGAAGAGATCATAGGACACAGGGAATGTTAAAAATATGCCCATGCAACAAAGGAATTTGAAAAACAAGAAACGGACTCAAGATAGTGTCCAGGTTTACTGCGTTTGAAGTCACGAGGAGTCCTTTGGCAACACCTCCAGGAAACGTTAAAGAACGTTTCCATTTTAAAGCTGCTTTGCTGGTCTGGTCTGTCCTTTTCCAACCCTCACCCTTCACTTATTGTTCTTGTCTAGAGATTCTCTATCTCTGTCCTCAGAACTACCAGAACTACCAGAACTTAGCCCTTTGCTTTTGTTTGGGTGTGCAGTGCCCAGACATTTTACTTAGTGCCACCAATGAGTGTGTGTGTGTGTGTGTGTGTGTGTGTGCGCGCGCGCGCGCATGTGTTAAAGTCTTTAGAGGTTAGAGATGTCCGGTTCTATAAAATGTCCTCTCTTCAGGTGAATTTACTTTAAGAGGAGATTATTTCTCAGTTTCCCCTACAAGATTATTTCCTGCAAGGGGGTGGGGCTTCTAAAACATCTGGCTAAGTTTTGTGAAGGTGAGCTCGCTCAGATGTCTGCGTTGATGGACCTCTGATGCCATGGCTGTTTCTTTGACGGTCGCAGTGAGTGTCCTGTCCTGAGTGCCTCTCTGCCTCCTTCCCTTTTAGGTAAATTTGATGAAGTCTACGAAGCACTAGCTCACGCTCATCCTAACCTTACTGTGTACAAAAGAGAAGAGATCCCGGAAAGATGGCATTACAGGGACAACAGTCGAATTCAGCCGATTATTGCAGTGGCCGACGAAGGGTGGTATATTTTACGGAATAAGTCAGATGACTTTATGTGTGAGTATATTACAGTGTTTCTCTCCATCCTGTCATTGTTTGCTAAAGTGGAGGCCAGATGGGAGTTGTTTCTGCTCTATTCAGCAGTTTATTTACTGATTACATAACTAGGGAGTGCGATACATCAATAGTTAAATAAAGATCCAATAAACAAAGATTTATTGGGGCTTTAAAATGAGGTCACCTCTTAAAAGTGAAACATTTACTTCTCTTGAAGCCATCAGACCAAAGACATGCACAGTGACCTATTACTGCTAATTTTAACCATCGTGCTCCTGAGAAAAAATAACTGAAATTTAGAAATTGAATCATTTTTCTGCACCTGCTTTATATTCTGATTTCATAAAAATTTAATCTCTAGTTTTCTTTGCTGCCTTTATTTTTCTAGTTTCTTTTGCCCTTCTGGTTCTACCAAATATAGGCCAGCTTTGCTTGTCATGTTGGAAACATTTCTAAAAAAAAAGTGCAGATGGCATGGATAAAAAATATATCCAGACATATATTTTCGTAATTAATACCTAGCGATGTAATTTGGGAAATATTTCCCCTGACTAAATTTAGAAAATATCTTGGAAATCCCATTTCAAATTCAAGCATGCAAAGTAGCTTCTTGCCATCATTAATGTGTAAATTTACCTTCTTACATAGCTTTTAACAACTTAGTCAAATGGAAAAGTTATCGCAGGATTTCACTCAAGTTTATTTGCATATTTACTCTCAAGCTCCTGTTCTGCTTTTTGTATCACCAGTGATGGATCCCTACAGACTGAATTTCCTAGGCTACTTTGTAGACGGGTTGCCGGTTAGATTTGGCCAATATTGGACCCTGGCAGGAATGTGGAAGGCGGGGGTTTGGGAGAAGCCAGCGTATTTGTCCCCCAATCTCTCTGCCCCAGGCTGTTTCTCTAACAGTAGCTTCGTGTCCTCTGTGATCCCAGCTCCTTCTGGACAACTCTCTCTCTGGCTTCAGCTCCTACTGGCTTTGGGTCTCCGGGGACACCACCTCTTCCTTCTGTCCCTCCAGCCTTGGGGGCCTGAGGTTCCCACTGTTCTACTGGCTGGGTAACCTCGCCATCCCATGGTTGCCTCTCAGCTTCAGCAGTTTTATGAAGAGCTCCTTATTAAAGGACTTACAAAGTCCCCTCTCTTGTACTGCCTGGCGTGGATTCTGCTTTCCTGGCTGATACCGGTATTAGCTTGCACCACCAGTCCAGGTCACTGAGAGTTGCTTCCCTTCTGTTCCTTGAGTGTTGAAGGAACCACATTGTGTCAACACCATCTAGAAATGCTCTTTTAGGCATTGATCCTTGATATGTATCAGATATCTACAAAAATATCCCCTTAGGTAGAACTGGCTTCCTATCATGCTGATTGGTGAAGAGAAAAGCCATTGCCTGGCAGTGAGGTTTGTAGAGTATGTGTGAGTCATACCGGCAGATGTGTACAAATACCTGGTTCCGGTCCTTAAAACAGGTTCTACATGTAGATAGTAATCTGAACCAGTATTTAATCAGGGTAGGAGAACTGTTTTCAGAAGGCTTTTAAAATTAATTCCTTTGGCTATGAGAATAATTGCTACCTTTTTATGTTCAGATTTTCATGTATTATGCAAATAGCTATTTTATTAGAAGGGTTGTTCAAAAAAGAATTGCTGTCTCGGAGGAGATTTATACTTTAAAGTTGACATAAATTTAAGGGGCTCTCTTGAAATTTTGGTCTGGTGAATTATATAATAGATTGGTCACACCAACTTTTGATAGAAAATGTTAATAATGCTTGATGTTAACATTATGTTCAACGTAATTACTTATTCAACAAAAAAATCTATAAAATAATTACTTTTTTTCATTTTTCAGTTTTATTAGGTAGAATTGTTAAAATTTGACTGCACATATACAGTATGTTCCATGTAAATACATATGCACAATATACTGCACATTTTTTTTTAGTTTGCATATATGTACTGATCATTGTTTCTAAGAACAGTTTAGAGCTTTAGCTTTTTAAACTTACATAGTTACTTAATGGAGTAAAGCCAACTACAAAACAAGAATCAACAGAATGTGGTAATCCAATCATAAAGGACAGTCAAATGTGCTTACACATATTCAAGAAATCAGCCATCTCAGTTATAACTAATAAGTAGTTCATTTGTGTCCTTTTTTTTAAAAAAAAATTCCACATGTAAGTGATATCATATGGCATTTTTCTTTCTCTTTCCGGCCCACTTCACTTAGAATGACGATCTCCAGGTCCATCCATGTTGCTGCAAATGGCATCCTTTTATTCTTTTTTATGGCTGAGTAGTATTCCATTGTGTGTGTGTGTGTGTGTGTGTGTGTGTGTGTGTGTGTGTGCGCGCGTGCGCGCGCGTGCGCACGTGTGTGTGTATACACACACACCATATCTTCTTTATCCAGTCGTCTTATTTTACAAATAATTAAGTACTGGCCACTACAGCCCTTCACAGCCTGAGTTCTACAAGAGGATTCAAGTCCTAATGTCCAAAAGCAGGAGTTCTCAAATGTGTTCCCGGGACCAGTAGTAACCAAATCTCCTGGGCGCTTGTTAGAAATGCAGATTCTTGGGCCCAACCTAGACCTACTGAACTAGGAACTCTGAGGGCAGAGCCCAGCAATCTATGTTCTCGCCTGTATCTACATCCCCAGAGCCTCATACACACTGAAGTTGGAGGACCACTGCCCTAAGCATTCGTTATTAAATACTGTCTGCTGGGTTAAGCCTTTATGGTAGGGGCTACCACTGCAAAAAAAAAAACCCTGTTCGTGGGAGAGGTTTCATAAGTCATAATGAGTTCATCTCAAATCTGATTTTCTAGTAAGAAGTGTGATGTGCAAGAGTCATCTTTGCCTTTGTGGCTGAAAGTCTGGATCCGGCTTCTCATAGAAATGAGCCCAGCAATCATCCCATCAATTACAGATCACATAATGGCACATTTACCAATGTTACTACTGATTAATGAACTAGAAGAGCAGTCCCCTGGCAGATGACTCCCAGCAATTCATAAATCCAGCATTATTTCCACTTGAATAAACTCAAAAAGAAGCCTGGCATTTAGAACGACTTCTTTAGATGGATTTTGCAAAGTAGATTTGGAATTCCTTTGAGGAGATGACTTTCAGAGGAGTTGATTTAGAATTTTCTTTTTTTGCAATGCTGTGTTCCCACTGCGTATTGCCATAGCAAGTGTAAACAGTAGGGACTGATCTGCTGGTCATTCTCACCACCTTCAAAATAAAGCCTTTCATGTTTCTTTGGTTGTCATCTTAGCAGTAGCTCCCTCGCTTTGTCTGTCCCCTGACAGTATGCTAGACGCATACGCCTTTAAAATGCAGCTTCTATTGTGCAGGAGTTTTCATCCTTCAATTTTGTATCTTTTTCTGACTTGATAAATCAGAAGACTCCTAAAGTTTTCACCCTTTTTTTTGTAGCCATACTAAAGCACACAATGCTAGGTTGGATCTGAACCACCAAAGGCAAGACATTACCCTCAAGTCCTGACTTTTATTTTTCAATAGTGGATTGGAACTGTAACTGGAGGTTTGATTTTTGTGGTGTCTTTTGGTTTTCTTTATTATTTTTCCCCTTTTATTGATAGCTATGGATTTACTGCCTTCATGACTAAGAGCATGTTTATCTTTAGAACAGTAACTGGAACATAGTAGGTATCTAAGTATTTGCTGAATATTAGTTTACTTGCTACCAAACAAACAAACAGAAAAACAAACACTTTCGAGTTCCCCTGATGTGGCTCCGCTTTGCTCTTTATACGTCTTTAAACTCTGTTGCTTAAGGTTGTGTCGGCCTGTGAGAAAGATTCCTGGTCATCTGACTTTTCACTTCCTGAAATGAAACCGTGATGCTGACAGCAGCAGAAATTGCTTGTAAAAGATTCTTCTGTTTTGAAAGTTGCATTAGATAGAGTTTGCATTTAAGTTCAGAATTTGACGATACAACAGTTATTTCCGTTTTAAGACCATCGGGTTGGCTGACCCATTCATGCATTTTATCTCCACAGTGGGCAACCACGGCTATGATAATGAATTAGCAGAAATGCATCCCATATTTCTAGCCCACGGCCCTGCCTTCCGAGAGAATTTCACCAAAGAAGCCGTGAACTCCACAGATCTGTACCCACTGCTCTGCCACCTCCTCAATGTTACGGCCATGCCCCACAACGGATCCCTCAGGAACGTCCAGGATCTGCTCAGTGCAGCAGCCCCAAGAGCCGGTCCTTACGGTCCTTACACGCAGAGCCCTCCACTCCTCCAGGGTCGTGTCCCACCAGGGGAAAATGAGCAGGAGGCGTCATACGCTTACTTCCTAGGGGTCTCTCTTGGTAGCATTATAGTTATTGTGTTTTTCATAATTTTCATTAAACATTTAATTCACAGCCAGATACCTGTCCTACCAGATTTTCAGGCTGAAATATCTCAACCATTATTACAAGCCTAATGCTACTTTGATGTGGAGATTGCATAGTTATGTCAGTGTTTAAAGGTTTCAAATCCTAGGAAACCAGCTTCAGATATTTGCACAGACCATTCAGCAGATGTGTACATATAGAGGCGCAGTCACACACACACACAGTCACACTCTCACTCTCATGCTTACACGCACATGGACCAAAATACACACACCTGCAAAGGATTAATGACGTGGAAGTACGTTTCCGTCATTCGCTCTGGCTTCAGGCTCTGGCTAAGCGCCTGCTTTATTTGGACTTGGCATTAGCAATTTTGCACTATTTGAAGTACATTTCATATTGCACTTTACTCTCGGAATGGGTACTTGTATGTGAAATGCACTGTATCAGCAATTTTGTCTTCTCACTCAGTTGAAAAAAAGACCTTTTGCACCCAGGTCCCAGGATACTTGTTATTCTTTGCTCAGAGTGAATTTTCTGAGAATTCCTGAATACTGTACAAGCCTATCTCCTTAAATTGGGAGAATATGAAGAAAGTGAAAACTGTTGAAAATTCCACATGATGAGCTCTGCACAGTGACGTTTGGAGAGATGTATTCCCAACGGCAGGGAGCACCTGCGGGATCTCCTTGTCATATTTCTTTCCAAAGGACATGGGTTTTCATTTTATACCCCCCACCAAAAAAGGTTCAAGAGATTCAAATACTGACAGATTCATTCTAGCCATATTGTTTCTGTCATGAAATTCATTATTGCTATTTACTGATTAGTCCTTTTTCTCTGATTTTGATCATCAGACACTATGAACATACATTTCTTTCCCGTGGAGGCCAGCACTGGCCTGATTAAAAGGGGCCAGGCACCGTCTCAGCAATGTTTTCTCTTGATTATTTGCTTCCTTAAAAATGAAATCACTAGTAATCACATTAAAATCAAATTAGATAAGACCAATGTTTTCTTTCTGGTAACCTATAGTAACAGCACAAGCATCTTTTAGATTTGAGCATTGGAAATTCCCTGAATTGCAGAGAGCACAAACTCTGCTAGGGAAAATGCAGGCCATGCCATCTGAAAAGAGCTGTGTGGAGCTTGGGGGAAAAAAAAATTAGGCAGAACCACTAGTGTTCACAACGTTCCCAGAATAGTGCTGAAGGCACCCTGATGGCACAGAGGAATGAAACAACTCTTAGAGGTAACAATATTGAAACAAGAGGAGTTGAGGTTTATAGTCTTGTTTTCTCAAGTATTTGAATATCCATTCACCAAGTGCTTGGTGGAAACAAAGGTGAATCCAAGTTCACAAATAAGACTTCTGCCTCCTGGGTGGGATTTGTCATTTATCCCCCACGTAAAGCTGTGCTTTAGATCCCTTGAGTAGTCAGGGTGGGGAGAGGGCGGTTTTACCTATAGTTTCTTAAATGAAAAAGGAGGCCCTGGAAAGAACAGTTTTCCTTGGAGAAATTAGAAACCAGTTTATAGACACTTGGCTCATAGATAATACTGTGATCTTACGTGTATTTATGTACCCACTGGCTAATAAGTAGGGAAAATGTTCGATGCCTTCCAGAAAGAAAGGATAAACTTGATGTGAAGAACAGAAGTGGCATAGTTAAAAATATAATTGAATTTAAGTGCTTCCTAAAATTGGGTGAATGAATGATATTTAAATGATAATACCAATAAAAAAATGTTAGCACCTAAGTCTCATTTCATTACACAGCATCTTAATGGGACAGAATGGAATCACTAAGAATGGACCGTAGATTAAAAAGCTGCGAAGTTCAACAGTAGAGAGCAAATTCCTCAAGAGGTTTGCACTCTGGATTAGACGTTTTAAACTATGTGCTGGCTTGCTTGGTAGTGTGAACCTACCTGCATTATTGAGGTGCCGATCTGAAGACTGAAAGATGAAATTGGTCTAAAAGCATTACTGTTCAAGTGCTAACTGTACATTTCAAGTAATTGTTGCAGTAAATTCAGTTTAGAGGGTGCTATTACCATAGTGGTAAGAAGAAAGTAAATTCTGTGATGTTGATGAAATCATTAAAACTTGGACATGAAGATTTGATGATCGAATGGCTTCTTTCATTTATAGATACTTTCTTGTAAAATATCAGCAGGACAGTTTACCTGAAAGAAAATAAAATTTTAAATGTTGCTGGGAAAATCTAGTCCCTCAATCATCGTGGGATCGCTTTGTTGGCTTTGGTTTTTACCTGCATGTCTCTGTGGTCAAACTTTGTACGTAGTGAACACAAATCAGCACACAGAAATAAAATGTAGACTCGCTAGTCTTCCTACCTGTGAGAATTTGGAAAAGGTCAGAGGAATGGAGCTCCACACCCCCTCCCAAAACACTTACATTGTTGCTGAACATCCTCCATCAGCTATTTTGTAGTTTATTAATTGATATGAGTTTATTAATTGATGTGGCTCTTTTTCAGTGTATGTCTTGCAGTTTCTTCTCTCTGCCACCTACCATGTATAAAGTTGTTTTTCAAAAGGGATTCTGACCTCTTAAGGTAAAACTGGGGTCCTATTATTAGTTTCAGTTTCTTATAAGAAAGAATCTATTTCTAGAAAATCTGAGGAAGACCCTAACTCTCCTAGTTCTGTTTTTTTTTTTTTTTCTTTCTTTTTTTTTCCCAGCTATTCATTAGCTAAGGCAACAGAGAGTCAGAGAGCCAGGAGGGATCTGAGGGGCCATTGAACCCCCGGATTTAACAAGGGCCCTTGAAAGCTGTGAAGTGGCTTGCATGGCATCTTAGTGCCAGTGGGAAGGAGGACCCAGGTGTCCTGATCCAGTGGCGGGTTAGGACATGAATGTAATGAAATTTGAGGGGACTCAGTAGCAGGCAGGACATGGGGTGGGGGACGACAATAAAAGCTCCTGGAAAAATGGGAAGCTGTACAAGATGCTTGGGCAGACTGCCCTAAGAGAACATCGCTGCTGTACAAGAAAATGCATTCACAGCTCCAGCGTGATGATACTGCCTCGTCTTCTTCCTTCAGGGTGCTGTTGAGAAGTCTTACGCCAATGTATTGTCTCTCTTCCTTCCCTCCCTTCTGTAACCCGTTCTCTGAAATTTTAGTTATTATCGAAGATACTCCACTTGTCGCTCAGGGGCCTCTTTCATTTTAAAGGCTCATTTCTCTTGTGCATTCTAGCCAATCTTCAGCATTTCTCATTTCTTTCATCCCTTTTCTCTTTACCATTTCTTGGCACTCACATTCCTGGGATGCTGAACCTTATGAACTGGTTAACTGTTTGTTTCTCCCAATATTTTCCAGTTCTTCCTTTTGTTACATCATTCAAGACACTTCATCTTCCAAACCTTAGCCACCCCCTCTGCTTTTTTTTTAACACACATTTAAAGTCTTATTTTTAATTTTCCAAATTTATTTCTAGTTCTTTGTAATAACGTACTGTTACTTAACTTTTTAATGGAGTGGAACACACTCAAAAATGCACAAATAGTAAATGTGGCCAATTATCAGTAAGTGAACAAATCCATGTAACTATCACTGTAGAAAAGAAATAGAAGATAGAGCATCACCAGCACTCCAGGAAGATCCTCTTAAGACTCTTTCCAATTATTACCTCTTCCCTCCTGCCTAAGGTAACACTGTCCTGAGGAGGAACACAATAGAATAGTGTCCCCTATTTCCAAATTTTATCTGAATGAAATCATACAATATATATTATGTTTGGCTCTTTTTCACTCAAGATTATGTGAGATTCATCCATATTTTTGTATGTAGCCATGGTTTATTTTCATTGCTTCATGGAATTAACATCTTCTGAATGTACTGTAATTTGTTTATTCTCTTTTTGGATATTTGGATCATTTCCAGTTTGGTAAGTAATGCTGCTGTGAACTTTTGGTGCATCGAAGCATACATTTTTGTTGGATCTATTATATAAATCTGCTATTTAGCCTAGGTTTTCCCAAAAGTAGAGTCTGAGACAAAGGCTTGTAGGTAGAACCTGTGTCCATCAGCTCCCAAAACCCCAGTGGTTAAGGGTGGCCACGTGGCGATTAACTCCACGTACGTCTGGGGAGGGCGTGCACAGTGCTAGGTGTGTGTTCTCACAGGCACCCAGTCTTCCTGGCCCTGGGATCTGCGCCAGGAAGAAAGAGGCTAAGCCTTGTCAGGTTGCATCTGTGGGAAACTGGTTTAAGCCAGGATGAAACTGGAGTTAAGGCGTGGGCTGAGTGGACTGGAGGTTTGGTAAGCAGGCGATGTCCAGTACAGCCACACGTATATGGAGTCGGCATTTTAACAAAGGTCATCAGTTCTGCTCGTCCACTTGTCTATCCTGGGTCAACACCATAGTGTCTTCATTACTATATGACAGTTCTTGGCATCTGATAGAAAAGTCCTACAATTTATTTCTCTTCAACATTACCTTGGCCCTCTGCTTTTCTATGTACATTTGAGTGAGCTGATACAGTTCCTTAAAAAATAAAACCCTGCTGGCACTGCTTGGATGCCATAATCAGTTTTGAGAATTTCCATCTTTATAATACTGAATCTTCCAACCTATAAATATGATATAGACGTCCGTTATTTTGGTCTTCCTTAATTCCTCTCGATGTTATGATTTCCCGTGCAAAAATTCTGCATGTGTTCTGTAGAGGCATGTATACTTATTCCTACATATTTCATGCTGCTTGATACCAATGTAAATAAGTTTTAAATTTTCATTTTGTTTTCTGCTGATACATAGGAAATACACTTGACCTTTTTATATATTGACCCCATCCAGCAACTTTGTTAAGCTCTCATCTATCTGATTCCTTTGGATTTTCTATATATGCAATCACGTCATCTGTGGATGACAGTTTTATTATTTTTCTTTTTTTAACTTAAAGCAAAAATTCCTCTAATTTTTTTTTAATTGAGGTATAGTCAGTTATAATGTGTTAATTTCTGGCGTACAGCATCATGTCCCAGCCATGCATATACATACATATATTCGTTTTCATATTTTTCCTTTAAAAGGTTATTACAAGATATTGAATATAGTTCCCTATGCTATACAGACATTTGTTTATTTTTATATATAGTGGCTAACATATGCAAATCTCAAACTCCCAAATGTATCCCTTCCCACTGCCCTTCTCCCAGTAACCAGAAAATTGTTTACAATGTCTGTCAGTCTGTTTCTGTTTTGTAGGAGTTCATTGGTGTCCTCTTTTTTCTTTTCTCCAGATTCACATATGGGTGATACCATATGGTATTTTTCTCTTTCTGGCTTACTTCACTTAGAATGGCATTCTCCAGGTCCATCCATGTTGCTGCAAATGGCATTATCCATTTTACTTTTTTTTTTTAATCACTGAGTAGTATTCCATTGTATAAATGTACCACACCTCCTTTATCCAGTCATCTGTGGATGGATGTTTGTTTCCATGTCTTGGATGTTGTATATGGTGCTGCTGTGAACATTGGGGTGCATGTATCTTTTTGAATTAGAGTTCCCTCCAGAGATATGCCCAGGAGTGGGATTGCTGGATCATATGGTAAGTCTATTTTTAGTTTTTTGAGGAATTTCCATACTGTTTTCCATAATGACTACACCAAACTACATTCCCACCAGCGGTGTAGGAGGGTTCCCCTTTCTCTACAGCCTCTCCAGAATTTATTGTTCATGGACTGTTGAATGATGGCCATTCTGACTGGTGTGAGGTGATAACCTCATTGTATTTTGATTTGCATTTCTCTGACAATTAGCGATGCTGAGCATTTTTTCATGTGCCTGTTGGCCATTTGTATGTCTTCACTGGAGAATTGCTTGTTTAGGTCTTCTGCCCGTTTTTGGATTGAGGTTTTTTTTTTTTTTTTTTTTTTTTTTTTTGTTAAGTTGTATGAGCTGTTTATATATTCTGGAAATTAAACCTTTGTCAGTCGCATCATTTGCAGATATTTTCTCCCATTCCATAGGTTGTCGTTTTGTTTTACTTACAATTTCCTTTGCTGTGAAAAGCTTGTAAGTTTCATTAGGTCCCATTTGTTTATTTTTGCTTCTATTTCTATTTCCTGGGTAGACTGGCCTAGGAGAACATTGCTAAGATTTATGTCAGAGAATATTTTGTCTGTTTTCTTCTAGGAGGTTTATCGTTTCTTGTCTTATATTTAAGTCTTTAAGCCATTTTGAGTTTATTTTTGTGTATGGTGTGAGGGAGTGTTCTAACTTCATTGATTTACATGCTGCTGTCCAGTTTTTCCAACACCATTTGCTGAAGAGACTGTCTTTTCTCCATTGTATATTCTTGCTTCTTTTGTTAAAGATTAATTAACCATAGGTCTGTGGGTTTATTTCTGAGTTCTATTCTGTTCCATTGATCCATGTCTGTTTTTATGCCAATAACATGCTGTTTTGATTACTGTAGCTCTGTAGTTCTGCCTGAAGTCTGAGAGGGTTATTCCTCCAGCTTCATTCTTTTTCTTCTGTATTGCTTCGGCAGTTCTGGGTCTTTTGTGATTCCATATAAATTTTAGGATTGTTTGTTCTGGTTCTGTGAAAAATGTTCTGGGCAATTTGATAGGGATCACATTAAATCTGTAGATTGGTTTGGGCAGTATGGCCATTTTAACAATATTGATTCTGCCAATCCAAGAGCATGGCCTATCTTTCCATTTCTTTAGGTCATCTTTAATTTCTTTAATCAATGTTTTGTAGTTCTCCATGTATAAAAGACTTTCACCTCCTTGGTCAGATTTATTTCTAAGTATTTTATTGTTTTGGATGCAATTTTAAAAGGGTTTGTTTATTTTTCCTGCTGTTTCATTGTTAGTATAAAGAAATGCAACTGATTTCTGTATGTTAATCTTGTATCCTGCAACCTTGCTAAATTCTTTTATCAGCTCTAGTAGTTTTTGTATGGAGCTTTTAGGGTTTTCTATATATACTATCATGTCATCCACATATAGTGACAATTTTACCTGTTCTCTTCCAGTTTGGATCCCCTTTCTCTTTGTTACCTAACTGCTGTGGCTAGGACTTCCAAGACTATGTTGAATAGAAATGTTGAGTGGGCATCCTTGTCTTGTTCCAGATTTTAGTGGGAAGGCTTTTAGTTTTTCACCATTGAGTATTATTCTGGCTTTGGGTCTGTCATAAATAGCTTTTATTACACTGGGGTATGTTCCCTCTATACCTACCTGATATATATTGGTCCTTTTATTTTGTGAAATGTCCCTCTCAATCTCTGGAATTCTTGTCTTGAAGACTATTTTATCTGATATTAATACATGTACTCCACCTTTCCATAGTATATCATTTTCTATCCTTTCTCTTTCAATTTGCCTTTGTATCTAAAGTGTGTCTCCTGTTGACAACATATAGCTGGGTCTTGGGTTTGCACCCAGTCTGACAAATCTCTGCATTTAACTGGGATGTTCAGTGTATTTACACGTTGTTATTGATGTGGTTGTATTTTATATCTTTTCCCTTCATTTGAAATTGGCCTATAGTTTTTTTTATGCTATTTTAATTTTTATCAGGTTTGATATCAATGTTACATTCATCTTAAAAACTCAGGTTTTTTTTTTTTTTTTCCTAAAACACTAGTTTCATGAAGCAAACGTAACACTGATAATCAAACCTGACAGAGAGGCACTAAAAAAGATTATTATCTCTTGGGCCTGAAACTTTTTTGTATGATAGTTTATAACTTTCCCAATCTTTAAAAAAGAAATTGGTTTTAGTTTTCTTTCTCTGCTGCAGTCAATTGTATTCAGTATTTTCCCTAGGACATTACCCATTTCATCGACATTTTCAAACTTATTTGAGCCAAATAAAATAGGCTCTTATGATTTTTAAGCACTTGTTTCTTTGTTTATATCTGCATTCTCTCCTTCCTTTACCACCACCTTTTGAGTAGGTTAGCTTTTCAGCTTCTCAGCTGCCTTTTCCAGAGTTCACAGATGCCGTGAGGGGCCTCACTTTGAGAGGTTTCTTCCTTCTTCTGAAGCTTGACCTCTTGATTCTTCACTTGGTAATTCCTCAGTGCCTTTGCATAGATCTTGTATGTTTTGTCCAGATTTCCTAGTCCTCAGCAAGAGGGCTGGTTTGAATTACATACTCTACCATCGTACTGGAAACAGAAGTCCTCCTACATGTCCATTTACTCTTAAAAAAAAAAAAAAACTTCACAGAAATTGTGTGTAAGAAACATTCACTCTCCTCAGTGGACAATTCAATGTGTATCTCAACAGTGCTGGACCTGACCTATAGGAACCCTTTTATAAAATGTTTTGTATAGTGGAGTTGTCTAGAATTGTTTTGAGGCAGATTGGTTTTTGGTTTTTGTTTTTTTTTTGGTGAGGGGAATGGTAATTTGATTGATTTTTAAAGGAGATACTGGGGATTGAACCCAGGACCTCAGGCGTGCTAAGCACTGCACTCTATCACTGCGCTATACCCGCCCCCTTGAGGTAAATTTCTGTTTCTCCTTTCCACCACCCCTGTCTATGAAGGTAAGGTTAAAAATGGTAGCTATGTAAAGAACGCTGGTTAGGGTCACTAACAAGTCAGATCTGTACACAGGAAGGAGGTCTGAGCTGGAGACATGTGTCTGTAAACCATCAATTACGGAGCAGCCAGTGGAGGAGGTCACTAGATTCAGTTTACTGACAGTGGAAATCAGGTTTCAGAGGTCCAAGAGGCAGAAGATTTGTGGAAAGACAGAAGGCCTGCACAGCAGCTTGGCTTGCTCAGTGGGTAAGTCTTTGCCTCAGACAGGTAATTCTGGCTACGAGACATCAGTCACAGGACCTAGTGCTTTCAACACTGACCACTACCTGCGTGCGCACACACACGTCAAGGGGAGGCCTGTAATGAAACCCAAGCACACGCACCAAGGAGTCTGCGGGAGAGGGAAAGAGGTGAATCTGGCCTTCAGGAAGCACAGGGCCTGGGAACCGGTTCTGGACCCCAGGATGTCTCAGCACAAGAGTTAAACCACAAGTAGACGGAAGTAATTTGTCGGTATAAAGTTTTACCACTCTTGAAATGCTACAGACCTCTCTTCCAAAGTAAAGAAAGTAGCTTTTTCTCGTTTTCCCACAGTTCCTAGCAGTGTTCAGTGAAGGTCAAAATAGGAAATTAATCACTGTGCTCTTGGAGGAAACTTGTTTGCATCTGTACTGTATTGGAAAAGATTAAGTACTCACAGCTATGTACAAAAAAAGTTTAAATGCTGTAATCCCGGCTTCATCCCCTAGTGTTTTGTAATCAGCTTTTTCAAACCTCTTCCCTTCTACTGTAAGCTAATAAATTATAGTTCTAGAAACTCTGCAAAATTTATCTTGGCTTTCTCCTATGATGTCCTCATGTTGGACTGTATATTTATACACGGCTTTAAAAATTTGGTTAAATGGTACACACTTAATCCTGGTTTAAGTAAGTGGATTCTTGAAGTATAACAAATCTGTCAACATCTATCACAACGCGTCTGCCTGGCAAGAGGGTGACAAATCATCAGTGCCATCGCATTGTATACTTAATAATTACAGTAAAAATGTTTTGGTAGATTTTATTCACATAAAATTTTTTAATCATAAGCAAAGTCATAACCAGGAACTCCAAACAATACAGTGAAAATATATTTTACTTTAACTTAAGGCACTAAATACAGATTTCTTTAGAGCACACTCATGTCATTTATTTACACACTATTTTAAGAATTCATAATAAATAAACACTTTCCATCTCACTTTGTCCTTCCTTTGTAGCTTTATATATATATTCACAATGAAGTAAAGCCTTCCAAATAAATGGAATTAAATGCAATCATCCTTAAAGTTTACCAGATACAGGTGAGAGAAGGAAACACCTAAGAACAATGCAAAGGCATCTTTAATCCATCAATTTTCCAAGAATTTATCTTTAAGCTCATGCCAAGCTTAATGGAACAGTAACACAAAACCTATAGTACAGAGCAGTGAAATGATTCTTATTCTATTGCTGTTTACCAGAAACACTTACACATTAACAGCAGCAGCAGACTGTCCCTATGTTATCAGTAAATGTACTTATTCTAAATTCATTCACTGAACTCACAAAAAACTTAGTGAAACGTTTTCCTATTACCTTTGCACATTGTTGTCACAAACAGTAAATGTTTCCTGGAGCCAAATACTTCCTACTACCCAGAAAACACAGCAGCATATCAGTCAAATATTTAACAAAATACACACCAACACATTAGTGAAAAGGGCTGGCTTTACTAAAAGATTTTTCTCAGTGTACTAGAGGAGTCATCGGCTCTGAGTGATAAGTTTTTAAAGATACAAATGAATTAATGTAAAGTTCAATATAATAATATATGTCTCTGATTAAATAAATACTGTTCTTGTCCACCTCTATCTATATATATATATAAAACATTTATAATTCAAGTTAATATTTTGAGAATGGAATGAAGGAAAAAGACAAATAGGTAAATGTATTTTGTTCAAAGGGCTGAGACACTGCCAGGGCATCCCCTTCCTAGTCCGTCCTGTATGAAATCCACTCACAGGCTGGATGCTATGTACAGATTTCTGAAACTCACAACCACCAGTCAAGCCAATAGAACCATTAAAGCTCACACTACTGCAAGCGCCAAGCTCTGCTCTATTAGTATAATTGCCTGCTACTATTTTAGACATTTCCAAAAATGCTCATGGCTCTAAATGTGACTGTTCTCTCCCTCTCTTTTTTTAATGGAAATTGAAGTAGAAAGAAATTTTTCTATCATTCTGTTCAGATCAACTATTAACCTTTAAGATAACTTTTATGCAATTTCATCTGAAATGAAATTTGTCAAAAGGCAAACTAGTCCTGTTGGTTTTATTTATTTATTATGCTGTTCTTAATACAGTTACCTTCTGACTGTGTGCACAGACTATTCACACAGGGTGTGCAAATGCTGCTCGAGAACCAAAGAACAACAGGCACCAAATGCCAGGATCAGGGCGTCCGCAGTGACAAGGATGGTGGATCTGCCCGGTACCTGGCACCACTGTTCTTTACCATCACAGATCATCAGCACTTAGCTGGGTGGCATATTTATTGCAGGTTATTTCTGCAGCTGCAAAACAGTTACCTTGTTTATTTCACATTGTCAAAACTTTGAAGATCACACGAGTAATGTTAATTCCTTGCCTCAGGTCCTGATGAACAGTTCTCAAACCCAGTTTTTCCTCTAATAGATACAAGCTAGTCTGCCCCAACTCAGGTTCTTCATATTAATTCTGATTATTAGAAGGTACCACTTAGCAAAGGTAAGATGACAGTTAATTCACAACAAACCCTGGGCTCTGAACAAGTATGTTAAGAAAAAAATAATAGGAGCAGAGTGGTTATTTCTATGAACCAAACATTGGAGGAAAAAGCAGAAGCAGCACTCACTCTCCTGAAGGTTAACAGAGCGCTGGGAGATCATTCAGTCATTTAACATACGATTACTGTAAAAGATCAAAGACCCTAAGTTCCATTTTAAATTCAGCTCTACTGCTTAAAAAGTAAGGCATAAAATTCCCAAAGGTAAGTATAAAAATCTCTTTCTCAGTGTGACCCAATCAAAACCAGACTGGTATTCAGGTCATAACTTTTCTGCAGGACTTGGATCCATCTCTGGTTGCAAAAAACAACATGAGAAAGTTAAAAATGGTAACAAAAATTAATGAGCTTTTAAAAATTGTGATTTTAAATAAGTGCGTTATAAGAAAGTAAATAAATGTCAAATACAAACATAACCTTTCCTGAGAGCTGTGTTCTAAGGGGATGTGGAAGCCTGCCTCTAGTCTAGTGTCCTCTCACCACCTCCTGTAAGTCACACGGTCTGTACATCCACACACACAAACACACACACACACACAACTACATAACTCACACAAAGGCATTAAGCACAGAGAGAAAAGCACTTTTCCTTATTTTCTGAATTTCCTATTAGCAATAACCTTCAAAAGATATCTTTTGAGGCTTCACTACCTTAAGGGTCTTAACAAAGACACAAGGGGGGAAGACTCAGGCTTTGTATCAGTCTTTTTTTTCTGTAACAGCTTTTCTTAAAATCATTTCTTCATTAGATCTGCTCTACCTGGTTGATCCATTTTATTAACCATCACAGAGAATTTCCTACCTCAACGGTTTACTTGGGATACACACTCTTATTAAAGGTAAATATAAAAATATAGGAACCTTTTCCTCCCTGATACACAAAATCCACAAATTTTATTAAGATTTTTGTTGTTTAATTTACAAATATAAAAACTTATTTGAAAAGCAGACCCATGAAATTTTGGTATAGTTTCACCTGAAGATGTGTCAAATCTTCATTGCAAAGAGAAAAAAAAAAGGCAAAGGCAGTATTTTTCTTAAAAAAAAGTTTCCGGTTGGACAAACGGTGTTAACGAATGATTTTCTAGCAGTTTTTCCTATGGTCAGGGTCTTCTGTACTAGCTAATGCTGCAAAGCAAAACACAAGGAAAAACAGAACACAATCATTTTGGCATGCTTGGTCCAAGCGCTCTGTCTTTCAAAGTAGACTTTTTCATAGTGAGAACACCACTCCTGGGGTATGTCCTAATCAAAGCCGCTTTATACAAACCCCTGCACACTCGTTACCCAATTAAAGGATCGTCGTCGTCATCTTGCAGCTGAAGTCGGGAGAATGGCCGGGGCCCCGAGAGTCTGTTCTGCATGACTATGATGAGGCAGGTGAGAGTGGTTAAGACCAAGAGCGCACCAATAACAATTCCGATGGCTTCTGGGAGATTGATGCACCACTGGTCGACCAGCAAGCACTTGGTATGACTGAAGGTTCCATTATTGAGACGTGGCTTTAATCCCAGGATGTGGCACATCATTGGGTAAATGTCCACAATGTTAATGGTGCTATGTTTGTAGCCTTTGTGAAATGCAGGCCCATGGGCAGCTAGGAACGGATTCATACTCGGCAAAGAATTATCATAACCATGGTCACCTACTGAAAAAGAACAACAGGACGTTAATAAACAAGATCGTTTCTATCACAAAATAACTCACTTTTATTGTCAAGACACTAGGTTCTTACCAGTGCATTCTCACCCATTAGAATTCTGATGAATTGGGTAAAATTTCCTGTTTCCTTCGACTCGGCCACATCCCGTATTTCACACACACCCCCTTTGTCCCAATCACTCATGGCCTCAGGCTTTAAAACTATGTCTCAACCTGATGTACTCATCTCTCAGTCTGAGCCCCATTTATATCACCTGTCCGGGTCCAGCACTGTTTGCAAAAGCACACTGCAAACAGCACCGGAGACAGAGTGGGTAGGAAGAGGAGTCAGTGAGACCAGTGCGTGGGGAGGCGGGGGATCTGCAGCCTCCCCTGTCAGCTGCTCTGGGACAAGAAACAGGACTGTATTACCTACCCCTGGCTTCATGACAGCTAACCAACACCTCAACGTCTGCAGGGCCAGGTGACTGACAATGTTACCAAAGGATCTTCTTGCATTGCAGGTGAAGGCTAAGCTAAGCTGACTTCCAACTTGTCAGTCCAGTGAAAGTCTAACTCAGAAAAATCTGATGGTCTCCGGTATCACTCCAATACCAGTCTCAATAGTGCCTTTTAATATACGCCAATTACATTTAATAAGCTCCCTCTCCCTTATGAAGTGCAGGTGGCTGAGTGATGAGTGTAACGTGTCTGTTACCTCATTCTTTAACAGCATGTGTAAAACATTTCATAACAAAAATAACGCACGTGACCAATACAATGCAAAGCAGAATGTAACGCTATAGATACTATGATTTCAATACTGTAAATGAATGATTATAATATGAATAATATAAATAATATGACCACAATAAAAACATGCATGTGTATGTAACAGAGAAAAAGATTAGAAGGGGAAAACTCCCGCAATGAACACTTGTCTACACTTCTGTATGGAGGGATTACGGACAGTTTTTGTTCCCTTTTCTAAATGTTTTCTTTATTTTCTAAGTCTTCAATAATGAGTACATAAACATAAGTAATACATAAAGTCCAAAGGCCTTCAGTCTTATCCTCGCCTGGTGTGTCTGAGCTGCTCTGGATCAGGGACCTGCAGACGGCAGCCCCCGGCCACGTGCAGCCCCCCGCCTGTCCCTGTAAAGGAAGTGTCAGCAGAACACCCCGTGTCAGTCTGTTCACATACTGGCCATGGCTGCTTCCCCACCACACAGGCAGAACTGAGGAGCTGAGACAGAGACCGGCTGGCCCACAAAGCCTAAGATATTTACCATCTGCCCTTCCACAGAAAAATTTTCTAACTCCTGCTGTAGTCTACAAAAATCAGATTTTAAAAAAATGTATTCAAGATGTATTTACATATGGGTAAGTAAGCTTCAGTTCAGGGAAGATCTGGAATTCTCCCCCATACGTTTCCTCAGTTTTAGGAGAGATTTGGGTCCATCTATTTAATCTACTTGGTAGATTTTTGCTTGCACACTTTCTGGTTCTTGCCCGGTGTTCTAAATGGCTGTAGCACTCAGGTAAAGGATTTCATCATTGGGAAAAGACCTAGGATTACCTAGACAAATATGTATTTTTAAACAAAAATAAAAAGGAATTTGAACTAGCTAATCTCTCCCCTTTTACTTTCTTTACTTTTTAGTCTTCTCTGTTCCTTTACTATTCCTTTATTTTTACAGGTCAAGAGAAGGTTACTTGAAGGTTACTGACAGTAGTGCAGTTTGGGAAATAAAGTAAAATGACTCCTTGACCCTTAAGATCACCCAATCTTCTAATCTGAGGGTGAAACAGCAGTTTCTATAAATTGCTTCCAAATGAAAACCTGATAATAATCTAGTTGAAAATTAAACTAATTATACTGTGTCAACATCTCTAAATCAAAGTACCCTGTTAACGGGACAATGTCACAACATGTGATTTATCCCTGGGATCCAAAAGGAAGATCCTAAATCAATACTTACATTTTGGTGGTGATGATTTATTTAGCACAATTGTCCAGCCTTCATCAGCAACCAGAATAATGGGCTGAATTCGATCATTATGTTGGTAATGAAATCTGGCAGGAATGTCTTCTTTGAGATAAACATTCATGTGCGAGTTACAGATTTTCAGTTTGTTATAAGCCTCTGTTATGTCTGGAAGGAAAGGAAGTAGCAAGGAAAAAAAGTCATGGTTGACTGATAAGGAAAAAATATTTCTAACTAGAATAACTGGAAGTAAGTCCTGAACAATGTTATCCATTACATCACTTTTAATCATTTAAAAAACAGAGCAATAATAATTATGTAACAGTGTTGGAGACAGACAGACACACACCTTTTCAAGTGTTCACTTCTCTGTCTCTCTCATGTTGTGATTATCCCTGGTGGACTTTTACACAAAGAGGACAAATTTCACACCTGGCTTCCTAAGTAAATATAAACTCCTTACATATTATTACTCATTACTAATTCTAAGATCAGTAAATGAAAGGTAGATCTCACACAAAAGTCCAAGATGTTTTTTAAGGATCAAAATTTACTTTTTTCATTAGTGTGAATAATTAAGAAATATATCAGAAAGCAAAGAAATAATCATCTTGAACCTAAACTTTAAGCTAACTGATTGCTTAAAAACTTATGCATTAGGGGCAAAATATAATCCCACTCTAAGAGTAGGTGGTCGTGAACTACAAAAAGCCCAAGCTTCATTCTTTTACAAAACCCTCCCTTAATCAACTGCCCCATTCAAATATTCCTTGCTGAAAGTTTACTTACTGATTTTGGGAAGTATTGCAGCAACTGGGGTCAAGTCTATAAGAGCGTAGTCTGAACGGTTGATGCACGCATCCAAGTTTATCAGCCTCCCCGAAGAACACTGCGTCATCCCATGATCACTTGTGATGATCACGTTAAGATTTTCCCACAGCCCTAACGCCTTGAGCTTGTGGACTAGCTCACCAATATGGTCATCTATCTCCTTCAACACTCTGCGCATGTTGTCTTTATCTTCAGGGCCGTACCTGTGGCCGCTTGCATCTGGCTCTTCCCAATAGAGTGTCGCAAAGGTGACTGGTGGGTTGGAACTGCTCAGCCACGTGGTGATGTTACTGAGCCTCTCCCCAAATGACACCGAGGAGCTGTAGTTCATGAAATAGGAAGGCGTGGCATTGCGAATGGGGACGTCGGTCCCAGGCCACATAGCAGCAGCGCTGGACCTGTTTTCCTGAAGCTGGTTGGTCACCCAAATAGGCACTGCCTCATTCCACCAGAAAGGATCCTTGTCATTGAAGTCAGAGAAGTGTTTCTTGGTGACGACATCATACATGGAGTTAGCCACAATGCCATGGCTTTCTTCATACAGGCCTGTCACGATACTGTAGTGGTTTGGAAATGTTTTTGTGATAAAAACATTTTTAACCTGCTCTACTAAGATGCCTTCTTTGATAAAATTCTGGAGATGAGGAAATTCAAAGTTCCGGAGATAGTCAGCTCTGAAGCCATCAAAGGATACAAGTAGTAGCTTGGGTGGCAACGTATAGGAAGAGTTCCCTCTGCCACCAGTTATGAGTCCAGAAAACAGAAGTATCAGAAATAAGTGCATAATGGACGCGTTGAAGGAGGGCAATCAGGGTTCCTAAAATATAAACACACCATTCACAAGTAATGTTATTTGATTTGGGTTAGGTTTCTGAAGTTTAGCCACGAGGAGATGAAAACCAACATTTGTAAACCTTTTTATACCAGCTTTACCTATATCAGCTGAGAAAGTAAACAGTGTCACTGAAAGATAACTGAATAAAGCTAAAGTTGGAAAAAATAAAAATTGCCTCTCCTTGTCCAATCATGTGTCCTGCCCCATTTTTCATGCTCTGAAAGGGATGTGGGCGATTCTTATATTTGTGGAGACACAAATAGTCCTATTTGGCTACCTTGCTTGTCTGCAGCAGCAAAAAGTTGTTCTAGATTCTTATCCTATGTTCTTATTTAAGCCTTCAGAATAATTTAGCTCACCCTCTCCCAAGAATACACCAAGACATCCACAGACCCACCCATTCACTCAGAACATCTGCTGATCTTTGACAGAATGTTGCCTACTTCAAATGACAAAATTCCTCACAAAATCTAGTAGGAGGAAAAAAAGAGAAGAAAAAGGCAATTCGTGTGGGACCTGTCCTGTAGGGAGGGAGCAGCAAAGGAGGAATAGCGCTCTTATGCTGGGACGCCCCCCCTCCAATGGAGAGGGCAGTGGGATGGGGCAGGGGGGATCCTCCGAGGCTTGGAGGAGTGCACAGCAGCTGCCTCGCCAACAGAACTGAGAGAAACCAGCACAAAAGGTCCCTATGATCCCCAGCCCTAGATGCGAGCTGGTGGGGGTGGGCTGGGGCTGGCTGCCCAAGCCAGGCGGAGGGCTGAGGCTGACTGCGCAGAGGCAGCCTCATGGGGCTGGAGTGTGCTGTGGGCCGTGGCTGGGAGTGTATACATAAAGGAATAGCCTGGGTCCCCATTAACCCAGAATGGGCCAGAGCCACTGCCTCTGCTGGCCTGTGGCACCATTGCAGGTGTGTAATCAGGGGGGAAGAGGTGGGGCACAGCCATAGCCACCATATTCGCTGGTGCAGGGCTCCCAGGTGGAGGTGGGGCTGAAACCTGAATCCACACCCAGGGGCTCTGCAACTTCATAGGTGGGATTGAGATTTGTTTACAGTCCCAGGCAAAGGGGGCTGATTTGCTCCCCAGGTGCCTTTGTGGACCCGTGCCTCTAAGACAAACAAGGAGTGGAGTTCTGGCACACAGCGGGGGTGCGTGCAGGACAACGTTGTCAGCAGACCTGCCTACAGTACGTGGACGAGGCACTGGGGACAGCGCTGACTAGGTGGCATGCCATGGATCCAGGTGTATGACTGCGTGATCTTTACAACGGACCCAGATGTCGGTGGATCTGCACTGATAGCTCTGAGGGTAACCACAAGTCAAAAGCACACAATAGAATCACAAAAACCAAAAAGAAATCAAGATAATACAAAAGAAAATAATCAAACCACAAGAAGAAAAAGGAACAAAGAGGAAATACCAAGTCAACTGGAAAATTAAGTTCAAAATGGCAATAAACACACATCAATCAATAATTACCATAAGTGTCAATGGAAAAAAATGCTCCAATCAAAAGACAGAGTGGCAGACTGAATAATAAAAACAAGAGCCTAAAATATGTTGTCTACCAAAGACCTACTTTAGGGTGAAAAACATACGTAGATTGAAAGTGAGATGATGGAAAAGATTTTATGCAAATGGAAACAACAAGAAAGTGGAAGTAGAAATAGGTATCAGACAAAACAGACTTTAAAACAAAGGCCATAGAAAAATACGTATATATTGATTACTATGTAATGGTGATACTATATAATTACTATATAAGGAGCAATACAAGATGAAGATACTACACTTCTTAACATACATGCACCCAATATAGGAGCACCTAAATACATAAAGACATAAATACTAACAGACATAAAGGGAGAAATTGATGGGAACACAATCATAGTAGGAGATTTTAACACCCCATTAATATCACTGGACAGATCTTTTAAACAGAAAATCAATAAGGCAATGGGAGATACTAAATGACACGACAGAACAGTTGGACTCAGTTGATCCTTGTAGGACATTACATCTCCAAAAAACCAGAATGTACATTCTTTTCAAGTGTGATGGAACATTCTCTAGGCTAGAAAATTTACTCGGACACAAAAGAAGCCTCAACAAATTTAAGAGGATAGAAATTATTTCAAGCATCTTTTCTGACCACAATGTTATGAAACTAGAAATCAACCACAGAAAAACAAAGGAGAAAAAAAGAGCATTGAGATTAAACAACATGCTACTGAAAAACAATGGGTCAACAATGAAATCAAAGAAGAAATTAAAAATACTTTAAGACAAATGACAAAACACAACCACACAAAATCCATGGGATGCAGCAAAAGCAGTCCTAAGAGGGAAGTTCATAATGATACAGGCCTTCCTCAAAAACAAGAACAATCTCAAGTAAACATCCTAACCTATCACCTAAAGGAATTAGAAAAAGAAGAGCAAACAAAACCTAAAGTCAGCAGAAGAAAGGAAATTATAAATATCAGGGTGGAAGTAAATAAAATGGAGATTTAAAAAATAGAGGAAAAAATCCATCAAACCAAGAGCTAGTTTTTTGAAAGAGTAAACAAAATTGACAAATCTCTGGCCAGGCTCACCAAGAAGAAAAGAGAACACACACACACACAAAACAAAATAAGAAAGGAAAATGGAGAAATTACAACCAGTATCACAGAAATGTAAAAAAAAAAATACTATAAACAACTATATGGAAACAAACTGGACAACATAGAAAAAATGGACAAGTATCTGGAAACACACAGTCCACCGAGATTAAATCAAGAAGAAATTGACCACTTTAACAGACTGATTACTAGAAATGAAATAGAATCAGCAATTAAAAAAATCTCCCCTATAGATAAAAGTCCAAGACCAGACGGCTTCTCTGGGGAAGTCTACCAAACATACAGAGAACTCACCCCAGTCCTTCTCAAACTCTTCCAAAAGATTGAAAAGAAGGGAGTACTCCCAAACTCATGCTATGAAGCCATCATTACCCTGATACCAAAACCAGACAAGGACACTACTAAAAAAGAAAATTACAGGCCAACATCACTGATGAACATAGACACAAAAATACAAAACATTAGTAAACAGAATCCAACAGCACATAAAAAGGATCAAACAACATTATCAAGTTGGATTCAACCGAGGGACACAAGGATGGTTTAACATAAACAAATCAATCAATGTGATACACCACATCAACAAAGGAAAGGGCAAAAAACACATGATCACCTCAATAGATGCAGAAAAAGCATTTGATAAAACAACACCCATTTATGGTAAACCAACAAAGTGGGTATAGAGGGAACATATTTCAAGATAATAAAAGCTATTTATGACAAACCTACAGCCAGGATAATACCCAATGGTGAAAAACTGAAAGTCTTCCCACTAAAATCTGGAACAAGACAAGGATGCCCACTCTCACCATTTCTATTCAACATAGTCTTGGAAGTCCTAGCCACAGCAATCAGGCAAGAAAAAGAAAAGGGATCCAAATTGGAAGAGAAGAGGTAAAATCATCACTATATGCAGATGACATGATACTATATACAGAAAACCCTAAAAGCTCCACACAAAAACTACCAGAGCTAATAAAAGAATTTGGCAAGGTCGCAGGATGCAAGATGAACATACAGCAATCAGTTGCATTTCTTTACACTAACAATGAAAATAGCAGGAAAAGAAAGTAAAGAAACAATCCCTTTTAAAACTGCATCCAAAACAATAAAATATCTAAGAATAAATCTGACCAAGGAGGTGAAAGACTTATACACAGACAACTACAAAACACTGATTAAGGAAATTAAAGATGACCTAAAGAAAAGGAAAGACTCCATGCTCTTGGACTGGGAGAATCAATATTGTTAAGATGACCACACTGCCCAAGGCAATCTACAGATTTAATGTGATCTCTATCAAATTACCCAGGACATTTTTCACAGAACTAGAACAAATAATCCTATAACTTATATGGAATCACAAAAGACCCAGAACCGTCGAAGCAATACAGAAGAGAAAAAATGAAGCTGGAGGAGTAACCCTCCCAAAAGTCAGACAATACTATAGAACTACAGTAATCAAAACAGCATAAAAACAGACATGGATCAATGGAACAGAATAGACAGCCCAGAAATAAACCCACAGACCTATGGTTAATTAATCTTTGACAAAGGAGGCAAGAATACACAATGCAGAAAAGACAGTCTCTTCAGCAAGTGGTATTGGGAAAACTGGACAGCAGCATGTAAATCAATGAAGTTAGAACACTCCCTCACACCATACACAAAAATAAACTCAAAATGGCTTAAAGGCTTAAATATAAGACAAGATATGATAAACCTCCTAGAAGAAAATACAGGCAAAACATTCTCTGACAAAAATCTTAGCAACATTCTCTAGGGCACTCTACCCAGGCAAGAGAAATAAAAGCAAAAATAAACAAATGGGACCTAATCAAACTTATAAGCTTTTGCACAGCAAAGGAAACTAATTAAAACAAAATGACAACCTATTAAATGGGAGAAAATATCTACAAATGATGCGACTGAGAATGATTTAATTTCCAGAATATATAAACAGCTCATACAACTTAATAACAAAAAAACCCAACCAACCCAATCCAAAAATGGGCAGAAGACCCAAATAAGCAATTTTCCAATGAAGACATACAAATGGCCAACAGACACATGAAAAAATGCTCAGCATTGCTAATTATCAGAGAAATGCAACTCAAAACTACAATGAGGTATCACCTCACACCAGTCAGAATGGCCATCATTCAAAAGTCCACGAATGATAAATGCTGGAGAGGATGTGGAAAAAAGGGAACCTTCCTACTGCTGGTGGGAATGTAGTTTGGTGCAGCCATTATGGAAAACAGTATGGAGATTCCTCAAAAGACAAAAAACAAACTTACCATATGATCCAGCAATCCCACTCCTGGGCATATATCCGGAGGGAACTCTAATTCAAAAAGATACATGCACCCCAATGTTCACAGCAGCACTATATACAATAGCCAAGACATGGAAACAAACTAAATATCCATCGACAGATGAACAGATAAAGAAGTTGTGGTATGTTTATAAAATGAAATACTACTCAGCCATAAAAAAGAATAAAATAATGCCATTTGCAGCAACATGGATGGACCTGGAGAATGCCATTCTAAGTGAAGTAAGCCAGAAAGAGAAAGAAAAATACCATATGGTATCACTCATATGTGGAATCTAAAAAAAAGAAAAAAGACGACACTAATGAACTCATCTACAAAACAAACAGACTCACAGACATAGTAAACAATTTTCTGGTTACCAGGGGAAAGGCAGTAGGAAGGGCTAAATCTGGAATTTGAGATTTGTAAATGTCAGCCACTATATATAAAAATAAATTTTAAAAACCCCAAATTTCTTCTGTATAGCACAGGGAACTATATTCAGTATCTTGTAATAATCTTTTATGAAAAAGAATATGAAAACAAATATATGTATATGCATGACTGGGACATAATGCTGTACACCAGAAAGTGACAAATTGTAACTGACTACACTTCAATTTAATAAAAAAGAACAAATGAAGAAACAAAAACAATTCTTTTGCACAAAATAGAAATAACGCTAGGCTTCCAGGGACTCCAGAGAAGGAGAATATTTTTCTAGTTTAATGGTCGGTACACTATAGTTCCTTTTAACCCACAGAAACAGGAGATGGAAATTCAACCATACTGGCTCATCACCAGTTCCACCTGAAAAATAATTGGCATTAAAAAAAGGGGAGTAAGAAATAAATGTTATTTGAGAAAAAGGTCCCACTTCTATCTGTACCTGCCTAATATTCACACGAGGCTGACCAAAAGGCAAAACCTAGAGGGACCTGGATGCCACGGTAACTTCTGAAGAAATCCAACAGCTGTTGAAATGAACTTCATCACCACATTACTTTTAAACTTCCTTCTTCTTGTCAAAGACATATAGTTGGTTCCCCGTATCCACGGGTTTCACATCCATGGATTCAACCAACCGTGGATGGAAAACCCAGAGGCACCAACTGTATTCACTGTCCTACACCATTCTATTGAAGAGACTAGAGCATCGGCGGATTTCGGTATTTGCAGGGGCTCCTGGCACCAATCTCCTGTGGATACTGAGGGACAACTGTAACTCTTGTATGTAATTCCCCAGGCTCAGAGCTCCCCATGATTTTTCATTCTTTTTTAATGACCTATAATTACAAAAGCAGCTTGCCCCTAATAAATCTCTGTCTTCTTTGGTCCCTAAGGAAATAGGAGATAGGTGGTTTAGGTCGAGTGCGTCCCTCTACGTGGGCAGGAAACCTCCTCCGTAACAGGAGGGGAGGAGCAAGGGAGTCAGCTAACAGGTCAGTGGGCTGGAGGTGAAGGGAGCTGCCTCCTCTGTGCTGTAAGAGGTAGGATCAGTTACTGCAAGATGATGGCTGGTCACAGGTTCGGAGGTTTAAGAAAGAGTGACTGGGAGGACCAACGTGGGGAACAGGAGAGTACAAGGAAATAGCAGGACTGGTGGTCAGTGTTGACACCAGGTGCCGTGAATTTTGGGAGTGACCCTGATGACTGGCTTTCTCTAGCAAGCCAGTGGCCCTGGCACAGGCATGAACGAAACAGGCAGCTGATCCTCCCTGAGCTTGAGATTCTGCAGAAAGTGTGATGAAGGAAGCTGAAGATGCCAACTAAAGAGGGGCTGACATTTGATATGCAGCAGCTAAGATGAAACTGATAGAGATGTGAGAAGTAGGGAGGTTTTTGGACTAGAGGTTCTGATGAAGTTTTTAAAAAAAAAAAAAGTCTGTTTAAAAAGTAACTTTCAGCAAAAGTCATAAGGATGCGGGGTTCTGGCCAGAGAGAGGTGAGTGAATTCATTATTCAGAGTAAGCAAACCCAGGCTATGGCCGAGTGTATGTCTCCAGAGGTCCTGGGCAGAGCAGCGGGGAGCTAACCAGCACCAACGTTAAGATGGGGAGACAGTTATGACGGGTACGATCACGAGTCATCCACTGCAATTACTTGCAGGAAGAGACTTTGTTTCTTTCAGACATACCACCTAGATGATCTGCGTGTGTGCAGTCATTCCAACACTTACTGATGGAAGCTGGGACCCACTGGAAACCAGGGACTTAAAATTCAAGACTAAAGGCACAGGATATTTTTTGGGAGGATCTTGGGGTCTGGAACATCTCTACCACTTTAATCTGAGACGGGCTGCCTTCTGAGTGTGGTACAAGGAACATCTGCTGGTGCCATCCAAGAAACCCAAACAGTATAGAGTAACAGAATCAAACTGCCTCCTTGAAGAACAGAGTAAGAATTCTTAGTCCAAGAGACATACTTTGCACAGACACAGCTTCTGGTCACAGCTCAGCAGTTTCAGCTCTCCAGAAGAGCAGTACTTGTTTCTCATTCAGTACTTGGTGCCCCTGACCTAGTGTTTACACACAACTCATCCCCTCCCTCAGACAGTCGTGACCGGGTTGGGTCAGATGACAAAACGATGCAGGCTCCTGCCCTGGGTCCAGCCACCTGAAAACAGGTGTGCAGGGCACGCAGGTCTCCATGAAAGCTGGGACTGAGTGGATTCCCTGGTTCCTCTCTGTGTCTGGCTGCTTTCCCGTAACTAAATATTTGTTTCCAATAACAGAGTAGACTAAAACAGCAAATACGTGGCAGAGTATCATAAAGATACTTAGAAATCTATTTTTAAAAAATAAAATGAAACATTATTTATTGCCTTGGCTCCTACCCTGAGTAACCCAGTCTACATTCCTAACCAATCCCACTGCACAAACTATTCTGCTGGCAAGTCCAGTCTGGTAGGTGTCAAACTGAATGCATCCCCTGCACCTCTGAATCATCTCTTTCCTTAGTTCCCTGATCCTTTGAAACAGCTTCACCGTTCTCTCCGGCAGGGATGTCCTGACAACCATCAGCTGCCAGGCTAGTCAATTCCACCTTCATCTCATCCACAGCAGCAGAGGAGACAGAAGGATCACGGAGGGAAGCTTGTTAAACTGCAGCTGTCCAGTCTCTACACCCAGGAAATTATGGTTCAGTCAGTCCAGCTGGTCTAGAGTAGAGGCCAGGAACCTGCATGTTTAACAAGCCTTTTTAACAGCTACAAATTCTTGTCTGTCTCCACTGCTTCCCTGCTTCTTAAAGTCCTCAACAGCTCCTGTCCGGAGCCCTCTGTCTTTTGACTGACCTTCCCACCTGGATCACCTTCTCCTTCCTCATCCAACATCTGCTCCCAACTTAATTTGCCTGGGAATTGCTCTGTTCCCGACACTTCCCTAATAAAAGTATTCAGTTTCCCTGTCGACACAAAAAGTCCAAACACTTTCGCCTGGCATTCAAGTCACTCCACAGTAATTTGCATGTGGACCCAACCAACACGCAAATTACCATGAAACAGTTACAGAATCATTGCCAACCTTAATTCCCTTTCGCCACACATTATCACTGTCACAATCTGTCTGAAATGTATTACAAAGTCACGGTTGCATGGTCATGGTTGCATGACTCGGTAAAATTCACACTTTAGAAGAGTGGACTGGATTGTATGTGAATTTTATCTCAATAAAACTATTCTATAAAAAAAAAACACAACGACTTGGTAAAATTCACACTTTAGAAGCGTGGACTGGATTGTATGTGAATTATATCTCAATAAAACTATTCTATAAAAAAAAAAAAACACAGAGTAGAGAGAAGTGAAATTGCAACCTTAAAAGCATCTGAAATGCCCTGCCACAAAACAGGCAACATCTTGTTGTTTCTATACATGAAATCTGTACTCTATAATAGACTTGGATGTTTTAACGTGAAAATGTATTAGTCTACTTCCCACGTGCAAAACAAGAAAACCTGTGTCTGTCCCTCTCTCACAAAATACATACAAATCAAAATCTTTCTTCCCCAAACCTTTAGTGAAGAGGATGCCCTAGATACATGTCCTGTTTCTCCCCAGGTTCATTAATCCCTCAGCACACTGCTGGGTCCTTGCGCCCAGGCTTACAAGCATGGACACAGTGCAAAGATTACAGGCTCTGAAATCAGAAGGATCCTAGAACTTGAGCTCATTTTTAGCAGATGGGTGACTGTGGGCATGTCCAACTTCTTCCAGTTTCAGTTTCTGTTGTCTGAGAAATGAGAATGCAGAGTTTCCTTTTATCCATCCTAGTTGTGTAATAGGAAAGAACAAATCTGCTCTGAGTTAGATCTGTTCCTTTGCTTAAACCCTGTGCTCTGTTTCCTAGGCTTAGTCTTGCTGGTTCTGCACCTTTTGTAAAAGGATGTTGCCTAGAGCCTAAAATATACAGGAGAGCCTAGTCTCAAGGCTCTAACCTGTAAGGATATTGAACACCTTTCCATTCATAGAAAGATAACAAGTTGCAGAGTAGAAAATAACGTTTGTTTTGTTGGAGGGTTTCAGGGACACCATGATCTGACCCACATGCACAGCTACAAGAACAAAGGAGTCCGAGAATAAAGAATTCCTGCACCAAGAAGTTTGCAACAACCAAGCATACCCCTCTCCCCTTTTTAGAATAAAAGGAGCCTGAATTCTGACTTGGGGAAGATGGTTCCCCAGGACATTAGTCTGTCATCTTCTCTGTCTGCCGGCTTTCCGAATAAAGTCATCATCCTTGTCCCAACACCCCCTCTCCTGATTTATTGGCCTGTCGTGAGGCAAGCCGAATGAATTTGGACTTGGTAACAGTTACAAAGCTGTTGTGTTGGGAAAAACGTCTGTACTATGACAGGCAGAATATTACTGTGAAACAATAAAGTAATTAGAAACAATTTAGTCTTCTTTTTACATATGATGAAGCTGAAGTCCAGTGACTGGCAAACTCAGAAAGCAATCAGTAGCTTTACAGTCTGAGCTCTCACTAATTTCATGTCCTAAACAAGTTAACAAGTCTAGTAAAAGCAAGTTAAAAAGTCTAGTATTAATCTCCAAACTATTAACAGAACTTTTCTGGCCAGAACATCTTTCATTAGCAAGTGCCTGTATCTATGTCTGCTGCATTCTGTTTCACTCCAACAGGACGTATTAAGCAATAAACAAAACACCAGTGAGAAGTTCTCAAGTTCAAGGAATAAAAATAACTAATTGCTATGTTACAAAGCATTGGGAGAAATTCTGTAAGTTTTCACACCAAAAAAAAAAGTCAAATGGAAAGGAAAAAATAGCAGAGTCATCTTAACTACATCCAAACATCCAACAGCAACAGATGTATGCAATTTTCTTCAGTTCAGGGGACAAAACACACTACCTCTCTGGGATAACTTTCTTACTAGAATCCAGTGCACCTCAGCCAATTCTAGCCCGAGTGAAGCTGGGGGTACGACAGTTACAGGATATGGTGAAAGACATTTGCCACTATTAGCACGCCATCTGCTCCCGTAATACAAAAGCCCAGTTTTAAACACTTCGCAAATACTACTTATAATGAAACTCTTACACCACTATAAAATAAAATATGCACATAGATAATTTTGGTGGTTTTCTCTAGACTATTATTAGCTGTTTTCTTGATAGTCTAAAGAAAACTATAACTACTTTCTAAAAGACTTTGTTCTTAAAAAATTCTAGGATTCTAAATTATTCCCCAATTTTCCAGAGTACGCAAAAATATCTAGCAAGTGCCAACTGAAAATTGGCACTTGCCATCTGCCTCTGCAAGGACTGAATCACACTGGCACTTGCCACCTACCTCTGGTTGGACTGTATCATGAGCCACTGCGGCCACTGACCTCCAATCCTCCCTGAAAGGAGTTCCAGGTGGAGATCAGGAATGAGGCAGGCACCCTGTGCTCTGGGGAAACTGGCAGAACAGGCCTTCAGATAGATATTTTCAAGAGAAGATTTTATAAGCCCAAATTCTTGCATCTCTTCAATACAAAAGCACTAAAATTAATCATGATTTCTGCTCCTCGTGACTAGCAGCAAGCTTCTGCCTAAGTGTGTGCTTGACCACTTGTAACCCAGCTTCACTAAAATCGTACAGAACAGAGATTCCCCTTGCCTCTGCAGAGCAATTGCTCAGAGCTATCTAAAATGCTGTCTCCCTGGCTATAGCCCTCATTTTGCCCCAAATAAAACGTACCTCACAACTCTCACGTTGTGTGATTTTATTTCAGTCAACCAAGTATCCTCAAAACAGCTGCACTTACCTTACTTTCTACATCATAAAATAACCCGTGTCTTCATCAGAATCTCTCCCAAATTATATTTTGTAGCTAAGTTAAAAGCAAGAATTGAGATATTTATATTTTATATATTTTACTTATAAAATATCTCCTCCTTACTTTTCAATTAATTTCCTTAAAATAGCTGGGAACAACTTCTGGGAAAAAAAGAAAAAGCTGGAATATTAAAAGCAGCAGTTGACTTCCTATAGTACTGGCAGGGTTTCCGGCTTGGGGCCGCCAGGTGGGCTGGAGGTTAAGCAAAAACACCGCTGCGGAGCCAGGGCCGGTGTAAACCTGAGTCGGCCTGCGGTCACTAACTGTGCTGAACTCTGAGCAGGGCTCTCCTCATCTGTGTAATGGGGCGCTATGACCTCACAGGGACGCAGTGCCCAGAAAAAGAAAGCGTTGTTTGTAAAGTGCTTAACCCAGTGTCCGGCCGATAAAAAGCACGCGAGTGCTATCTTTCTTGGTAGGCTGTCTAGGAAAGCCGTTTTTCAACTTGGTTCTGTAATCACCATCAACTCTAGTCGAACATTCCGGCAGACGCAGGTGTAGCGCTGCCTGCGACGGCGCTCCTGTCCAGCCAAGCGCCCGTCGCGCCCACCCCGCGTTCCCCACCTGCCCCCGCGGCCTCTCCGCGGCGCCGCCAACCCCGCTGGCCCCAGCTGCACACCAGCGCCCGCCAGTCCACACCCCGCCGCCCAGTTTCCTTTCCTCTTCCCTCTCCGCCCCCCGCCGCCCCCTGGCCAGGTACCTCCTGGCCGCTCCGGGTTCCCCGCGGACGGCCCCCCGGGGATGTGCGGGTGCGCTGCGGGGAAGGGACCTCACCACCTCCATTTTCAAAGCCCCCCACCGGCCGGGGAGAACGCCGGTCGCGCCAGGCTCACACTCACCCGCTGCCTCCGCTCCTCTGCTGCGCGCGGAACCCGGCACTCGTGGGCACCGGGGGCGCCGGAGCCCTGAAAGGGCCGGGGCCGGGCAGGGCCGAGCTCCTCCTGAGGCGCCTGCGCAGCAGCCGGCGTCGCCCGCGGTTAACAGCCCTTCCTCCCCGAGACCTGCGCGGCCCGCTGCCCTCCGAGGGTGCGGGGCGGACCGGCGCGCGACTGCGGAACAAGCTTCCAGCCCGCGGGCGCCTAGCGGTTTCTAAGACCCGTCCCCGGATTGGACGCCGCAGCCGCAGTCGATGTAACTCCCTTTCCGATTGGTTGGATTCTGGTACCACCTGGGGACGGCGGCCTTGATGGGGTAGAATTGGATCCAGGTGAAGTTCGTTCCTCTCTCTCTGCTGCTACGCACTTTTCCTAATGTCCCAGGACTGAATGCCCTTGAAACCGAGCGAGTGCCAGAAAGGCCCCTGGCTATTGCCAACCCCAGGCTTACTGCCACTCCCAGCTCGCCCCTAGTTAATACGCACCTGGCGGCCTGGATGTCTGCAGGAAAAGCGACTGCAAGGCCCAGCACAAGTCTAGAGCAGTTCCAGCCAGCTCCGGTGAGTTGGGACAAATACAATGTGGTTCCACTGAAGTATCTGTCTTACTGGAGAAGCGAGCCCCTCTACATGCGAACTGAGTATGATTAAGGTCGCAAGAAACACAGAAACACGGGCCTTGCAGGAGGGAACTAGTAACGGCTACCAGCTGAGAAATGGGCATTTATTTTTCACAGGTGCGCGTGGGATTACGCGCCTTCCTCTTAATTGGAAGCTTGATCAAACGGTCGAATGTAGCCTTAAATTTACTAGCAGAAAAAGAAATGTCCAAACGGAAGTAGATTTATTTATTAACACTTGGTTTACCCAGGCTTACTTCGCAAACAGAGGATAGTATCTTTTTTCTGTTTGTGTCTGCAGTGACAAACACAGAACCTGGCATAGAAAAAGTAATCACTAAATGATGACTGGATTTAATGGGATGTTTTAAGGTGGTCCGGATTCATTGCCCCCCCCCCCCACCCCCCCGTTAAAGACTCAAGCTCCGAGAGAATATTCCCTTTCCTGGTCTCTGCTGTAGCTCTCGCCTGGCTCGCAGACATATGTGTAATAGTCTCAGGTATTAAGGATTTAATACCTGTAAACCCAGTACCTGGATTAATAACCTGTGGCAGTAGACCTTAGAAGTCAAAGTCGGAAGTTGGTCTCATTGGCCAGAGCTTTAGAGTGTAGCCATTACCAAGACCCTGGAGTCTGGAAGCAGCTGCCGAGACAATTTGGGGCTGGATATAATCTGTGTACTTTCAAAAGTTAACTCCAGTTTCAAACTTCAATGCTGGTTTGTGCATTGGTGCATTGGGGCATCCTAGGTCCCTGGGCTCTCAGAGGTGGAAGAAATGGCAGATGCCAAGTTGTTCAGTCCCTACAATCTGCCAGACCTGAGTTTGAATACTCAGTAGCTGAGCAATCTTGGGCCAATGTTTCAACCTGTCTCAGCCTCCATTTCCTCATCTGCCAAACGGGCCTTCTTACAGTACTGACCTCTTAGGGTTATTGCCAAATAAATGAGATAAAGCAAATTAAGTCCTCAGCACACCTGGTAAGTGTTAGTGATTGTTATTGCTATGACCAGAAGAATGTTCCCCAACCCAAATGGTCAGGGGAAGGCTGAGTTCTGGGGGAATTTATGTAATGTCCAACTTAGTTGAATTTTAATTTTCTGGCATTTGGGGCATACGATTATGCATATCCTGATTGTTCATTCACTGGGTGCACAACTGCTTGAAGAGTAGATAGAACTGACTGCCCGGTAAGTCAGACTGTGATGGAAACAGGAGTTGGATGGGCATCAGGTGAGAAGGGCTCCCTTCATTTACTGCCCCTACCCCTGCCCGTGTGACTGGGTCAGATCAGGGAGTCCTATGCAGTCTGATCTCTGCAAGACAGTGTGGTCAAGAACAGAGGGACAGAATTATTCGTAAGGATCTTTTGGTACCAAGTGTCTGTTATCCTACAAATAATTATTGTTTCAACCACACATAAAAACCTATTTAAATATACTTAAATAATAAGAATATTTAGAATCTCATGAAACAGGAAGTCCAGAGATAGAGCAGGCTTCAGAACTGGTTGACCTAGCCGCTCAACAGTGTCACCACATCCTGGGTTCTTTCTCACTCTTCACCTGGCTGTTAACAGAATTGGCTTCTGGTTCCCCTCGTGGTTTCAGGAGTCATGATTCATTTTTTCACTTCTGTTTGGTCAATAGAAATGACTTCTAGGGTTTTTTGGTTTTGATTTTGGCTCCAGCAACCAAGTCTTTCCATCACCTTGATTAGAATTGTGTCATATGCCCAAATTTAAGTCCGCAAGGAACATGAATTTACCAGCAGGCCAATTCAGTCTACACTTTGAGCTGAGTTCTCTTCCCCAGAGTGCATGTCTTCTCTCCGTGGGAATGAGGTGGAGTGGGTGCTGGGAAGTCCACTGGAAAGTCCACTGAAGGGTCACTGGAGGCATTTAATGATGATAAAAGAAAACATAACAGTAACAAATTCTTCATCTCCAATGTGATTTTTTGACATACTGTTTTATTTAGGTAGGCAAAATAATAGCATTTATTTATAATGTTCTTTCAGCTCAGCTTTTGAAAAAGAGATACATATATAATTCTTAGAAATATGAATAAAGTTGAAACCCATTTTGTGTTGGAGTTTGAAATGAACTAGGAACTATAGTCTAAACCCATTTACAAATGCATCTTGTGCCCCAGAGGGAACTGAGTTGGCTAAATTCACAAAAACTCATTTAGAGTCTTTGCCTCCACGGCCAGTGTGGGGTTTGGAAGCAGCCTGTTAGAGGCAGTGTCTTCCCCTCCCTACTCCATTAACTAACAAGATGTATCATTCATTCTTTAGTGTAAAATATGTTAAATGTTTATTCTGTTTTTGAGATCAATGACATAGCGCTTCATGCAGTTATTTCTCTTTTAAATTCCTATTTTGTAATGCATCACTCACTGCTGGCAGGAATGGGTCAGAAGTTAGTGGTTACAGGAAAAAAGTTTCAGAACAGAAGCCACACCCTCCCCAAAGGAAAACAATCCTGTCCACTGTTAAGTCTGACTTAACAACAAAACTGAAACTAGTGAATCAAATTTCAAGTCACTAGGAAGGTATTTTATGTTTTGCTTTTTAATATATATTAAGTGTTAATGTAGAGAAGACATAATACAAGTTTTATCTTAAATATATGATGAGGAAAGAACCTTAGGAGCCATAACACTAATAATTCTGGAAGTTCATTTAACAGAAACTCTGCATCCACTCCATTCCCAGCATGATTTTATTTGATAACCTCAATTAAATAAGATTGCTGACTGTTTAAATACTATCAAAAGTGATTCTCTTTTATCCATCATGAACTACTTTTTGTTAAGCATTCTTCCCTCTAAAGGAATTTTTTAAAGTATTTAATAAAGTTGTTCAAGAAAGAGTATAAATTCTTTTGAGGCCTTCTTATGTGGAAGCCAATGTGCTAAATTTTACAAAAGATACAAGAATAATAAGTAAGATTCAGTCCTTGTCCTCAAGATGCATCTCATCCAGGAAGGCACATGGAGAGGATATTACTTTGTTACTTTTGCCAGAATTCATTTCCCCTTCTTCCAATGCTTCCACCAGGAAACCATCCTACTTTCACACTTAGTTGCAGGAATCTTATGGGGCTGACCACAACCCGCCTCCTCGCCAGTGGACTCCTCAGGTGACCAGCTATCTCAGTTTGCCCAAAACTGGGGGGTTTCCTGGAGCACAGGACTTCAGTGCTGAAACCAGAAAAGTCACAGGCAAATTGGGATAAGCTGGTCCCATCTACTGTGACGTGAGCCTGGCTTATTAGAGCCAGTTCTGGAATTAGTTCCATGGTGGGTGATGGGGACATACTTCAGGCCAGACCAAGAAGATTCAATCCTGAAACATTTGTTTAAACATTGAGAAAGAGTCTATTTTTCAGCAGGAGCAGCTGAATAAGCAGAATACAGGCATGTCTCCTTTCATCCCCCTTCACGGAGACTGCATTTTTTACAAATTGGAAGTCTGTGGCCACCCTGTGTTGTCAGTTTATGGGCATCAATTTTCCAACAGCATTTGCCCATTTTATCTCTCTGTCACATTTTGATAATTCTTACAATATTTTAAATGTTTTCATTATTATTGTATCTGTTATGGTGATCTGTAAGCAGTGATCTTTGGTGTTACTATTGTCATTGTTTTGGGGGACCTGCAAACTGCTCCCATAGAAGGCAGCAGATTCAATCAGTAAAAGTTGTGTGTGTTCTGTCTGCTCCACCGACCAGCGCTTCCTCCATCTCTCTCCCTCTCCTCAGGCCTCCCTATTCCCCAAGACACAACAATATTGTAATTAGGCTAATTAATAACCCTACAATGGCCTCTCAGTGTTCAAGTGAAAGGAATAGCCCCATGTCTCTCACTTTAAATTGAAAGCTAGAAGTGACTAAGCCTAGTGAGGAAGGCGTATCATAAGCCAAGACAGGCTGGAAGCTAGGCCTTTAGCGCCAGTAAGCCAAGTTGTGAGTGCAAAGGAAAAGTTCTTGAAGGAAATCCTGTGTGCTGGTCCAGTGAACATATGGATGATAAGAAAGCGAAACAGCCTTATTGCTGCTATGGAGAAAGTCTGAGTGTTCTGGATGGAAGATTAAACCAGCTACAACATTCCCTCAAGCCTAAGCCTAGTCCAGAGCAAGACCTAACTTTCTTCAGTTCCAGGAAGGCTGAGAGAGGTGAGGAAGCTGCAGAAGAAAAGTGCGAAGCCAGCAGAGGTTGGTCCATGAGGCTTAAGGAAAGAAGCCGTCTCCATAACGTCAAAGTGCAAGGTGAGGCAGGCAGTGCTGATGGAGGAGCTGCAGCAAGTTACCCAGAAGATCTAGCTCTGATAATTGATAAAGCTAGGTATGGTAAATAACAGGTTTTCAATGTAGATGGAACAGCCTTCTCTTGGAAGAAGAGGCCATGTAGGACTTTTCATAGCTAGAGAGGAGAAGTCAATGCCTGGCTTCAAAGCTTCAAAGGACAGGCTGACTCTCTTGTTAGGGGCTAATGCAACCAGTGACTCTAAGTTCAAGCCAGGGCTCATTTACCATTCTGGAAATCCTAGGACCCTTAAGAATTACGCTAAATCTGCTCTGCCTGTGCTGTATACATGGAACAGTGAAACAGATGATTGCACATCTGTTTAAAATATGGTTTACTGAATATTTTAAGCCCACTGTTGAGACCCGTTGCCCCCCCAAAACAATTTCTTTCAAAATGTGACTGCTCATCCACAGGCACTTTGCCCCCAAAGGGTCTGCTGGAGATACATATTGAGGTTAATGTTGTTTTCATGTTTGCTAATACAACATCCATTCTGCAGTCTATGGATCAAAGAGTAATTTTTGACTTTCAAGTCTTATTATTTAAGAAATATATCTTGTAAGACTATAGCTACCATAGATAGTGATTAATCTGGTGGATCTGGGCAAAGTAAATTGAAAGCTTTCAGGAAAGGATTCACCATTCTAGATGCCATTAAGGATATTTGTGATTGGGAAAATGGGAAGAGGTCACAATATCACATCAGCAGGAGTTTGAAAGAAGTTGATTCCAACCCTCCTGGGTGACTTTGAGGGGTTCAAGTCTTCAGTGGAGGAAGTCACTGCAGATGTTGTGGAAATAGCCAGAGAACTAGAATGAGGAGTGGAGCCTAAAGGTGTGACTGAATTGCTGCCGTCTCATGATAAAGCTCTAATGGATGAAGCATTGTTTCTAATGGATGAGCAAAAAAGGTGAGTGGGAGTCCACTCCTTTGAAGATGCTGTGAAGATAGTTGAAATGACAACAAAGGATTTAGAATGTGACATAAACTAAATTGAAAAAGCAGCAGGAGGGTTTGAGAGGATTGACTCTAATTTTGAAAGAAGTTCTACTGTGGGTAAAACGCTATCCAGCAGCACTGCTTGCTACAGAGGAGTTGTTCATGAAAGGAGGACTATGTGACCAACTTCATTGTCTTATTTTAAGAAATTTCCCCAGCCACCTCAACCATCAGCAACCACCACCCTGATCAGTCAGCAGCCTTCCACATCTAGGCAGGACTCTCCACTAACAAAAGAGTAGGACCCTCTGAAGGTTCAGATGATGGTTAACTTTTTTTTTTTAGCAATAAAGTATTTTTAATTTAGGAGTGTACATTTTTTTTCAGACATAATGCTATTGTACACTATAAATAAACTACAGTGTAGTGTAAATATGACTTTTATATGCATTGAGAAACCAAAATATTCATGTGGCTGGGGTTATTGCAATATTCGCTGTATTGCAGTTTTCTGCAGCTGCACCTGGAATATCTCTGTGTAAGCCTGGAGCTGCTGGCCCTATACAGGGAAAGTCTACCTGGGAATGAAGCCAATTACTTACATCTAAAAAGGGGATAGAGGGGCCAGGGAGTATAGCTCAGTTGTAGAGCTTGTGCTCAGCATGCACAAGGTCCTGGGTTCAGTCCCCAGTACCTCCAGTAATAACAACAACAACAAAATAATAAAAAAATAAGAAAAGGGTATCAGAAAAGCAATCACCGGCTTACATTATACTATCAAGTAAGCTAAATGCTATAAGAGAAGCCCAAAAGAGAGAGGATAAATCATGCAGTTCAGTTGGGAGTTTGGGATTAGCAGATACAGGCTACTATATATAAAATATATAAACAAGGTCTTACTGTGTAGCACAGAGAACAATATTCAATAACTTATAGTAGCCTATAACAAAAAAGAATATGAAAAGGAATATATATATATGTATATGTATATATATATATATATATATATATATATATATATATATATATATATATATATCTGAATCACTATGCTGTACATCAGAAACTAACACAACATTGTAAATTGACTGTACTTCAATAAAAAATTTTGAAGGTTGGATCTGAACAGATCCTGCTAACGCAGAAACAAGTGAGGGAGCAAGGAATGTGCTAAAGCCAAATACTTGCTAAAAAGAGAAAGTCAAATTCTGCCCTCCGTTCCAACATACCACCTCAGAGAAGAAGTAGGTGAACTTCTGGCCCCTTTTCCAGAAGCCAGTGCAGTCCTGACTCCTCACCATTACTGCTTCATATGATAATGATGTCGTGACCAACTCCCACCCAGGACACGCAGGCCCAGCTCCCCACAAGACTCAAGACACTCAGCATCGTGGCTTCCAACCGCCTGCACCAGAGTCTCAACCACAGGCTGTGATGGTTCACCTTCAAGGATAACCTTCTATGGTCCAGCCTCCAGGGTTTCCCTGGAGCCACCCAGCTGCTCACCAAATCCCCTGTCTTCTCATTTTCCTCTCCATGTCACTCATCTGCAGCACTCAGATGTTCTTGTGCCAGTGAGCTGTTTTACTGTCATCTTGGAGGTTTGCCAGGGTCACCCGATGATTTTTCGAATCCCCCCCAGCAGCTGGTGAACATCTTATTACTCTTCCATATCTTCTGTGTGGGACTCAGACCATGCAGGACCCCCAGAGATGCAGGGAAGCTCTTTACCTGTATTAGTTTACTGGGGCTGCCATTACAAAGTACCACACGCTGGGCGGCTTAAACAACAAAAAGTTATTTTCTCACGCTTCTGAAGGCTGGAAGTCCCAGATCAAGGTGTCAGCAGGGCTGGTTTCCTCTGAGGGCCTCTGTCTTTGACTTGTAGATGGCTGTCTTCTCTCTGTGTCCTCACATGGTCTCCTGTGTGTGTCTGTGTCCTAATCTCTTCTTGGAAGAACACCAGTCACATTTGGATTTGGACCCACCCATAGGACCTCATTTGACCTTAATTACCCCTTTAAAGGTCTCCAAATACAGTCACATTCTGAGGCACTGGGGGGTAGGACTTCAGCCTCTGAACTTGCGAGGGGCACCACTCAGCCCAGAACACAACCTACTCAAAGAGGTGGCTGGTCCCCTTGCCAGTATGACTTACCTGCTCGCAGATGTGCCTCACCTGCTGGTCAGGTTCCACCTGCTCCTGAGCTGCCTGCTTCCCTTCCTCCCCCGTGTGTAGTCTTCCCGCAGCAGCCAGGTGGAGCTTTGGGCAGAGAATCAGTTCCTGTGGCTCCCTGCTCAGACCCCACCATGGTCCTTCATCATACCCAGAATGGATCCAGGCTTCTCACACTTGCTGGCAATGCCCCCATCACCAGACCCCTGACTATTTCTTGGACCTTGGTTCCCTGCAACTCACTGCTTCATGCACATCATTCCTAATCTGCTGACCTTGCTCCTTCCCAAAGACACAAATCTCGTTCCCACCTTGGAACTTTCTCCTCATTTCCACTGCCCTCCCGAATCACCCTCCACTCAAGCTTTGCGTGTCTCACTCCCCATACGTATGACACTTCTGCCTAAATACAGATTCTTTTAAACAGAGCTTATACAATTGTTCATCATTCAAATGTTTTGAAAACTGAAATTTTGTAAAAACTTGAAATTACAGGGGTGAAACCTATACAATTAATGATTTTTTCAGGAAGAACTACATTTAAGGCACCCTACCTAGGTAGACAGTTATTTGTCTCATTTCTCACACAAAGGGAGATTCTATACAATTTTTCAGAAGCCCGTTCTCTTCTTTAAGTTCTTAATTACATGTTCTGCCAAAACTAGCTATGTGACTACAGGCCAGTCAGTTCATCTCTCCAAGTCCTTTGTCAAATGGAAACACTTCTGTTCGCCAGCATCAGGAAGCTGTGATTGACAGACGCACGGGGCAAGCTCAACTGAGAAGATACTTCGGGTACTGAGCGAGTTAGAGACAGCAGATAAAACTTGTGACTCCTCTGGGTAGTAACTAAGGAAGTGATGAAGAATATTATCACCAATCCTTTATATGGCAGGTTTGTTGGAGTTTGTCCCAACCTTGTTTTTCTTTTCTCTGACTTTCACTTTTCATTTATTGTATACCATCTTAAGTCCTTTCTGGAACAAGGTGAAGTTACATATAAAGACGTTTTTAAAACAGCAACTCATCCTCTGTATTCATGAATCATGCTTTAAAAAATTAATTTGAAAATTCAGCTCTACTTTGAGCTCTGTGATCGGTGTTTTATCAGCCTCTATTTTCAACTTTAATAATTTGAATATGGCTGGGGTCATTTTGCAAATCAGGAAGCAGAAACACGGAAATCACCTAGGTTGTGAGTTTTATCCTTTTGCTACCTTATTCTTCACGCTCACTTCATACACTTTATTTTCTTTTTGTTGCCTCAATAGGTCCAGAACACACCTGGAATGAACCTAAAAATATTTCTTCCTGCAGCATCGTATGTAATGTATGCAGTGATTATTTCTGGGGTATTTAAGTTTATGAATGACGACAGAAAGTGAAAGTCAGAAAAGGACCTCAGAGAGGATTGGATTCAAGCCTGCGTCTTACACGTAAGAAGATTTAATTACCTACTTAGTTTGAAATAGCAAATTTGAAACACACATGCCTTCCCTGAGGACATTATAAAGCTGTCAGATTATATTGGGCTCCTTGAAACAGCCTTCTGAGGCATGCTTGTACCTGCTTCTTGGGCACTTCAGAAACTCTCTGAGCCTTGGAGTGGTCTTGTCACCCAAGTATCCCGCATTTGGGCAGATTCACGTGTCTGGGTCTGTTCATTTAGCAGATTGGCATAGGGTGCATGATGACCCCAGGTCAGTTAGTTGAGCACAGAGATGTTTCTCCTTTATAAGATGCATTTCCAACCCTCACCGCCTCCACAGGCATTTTTGTTTTATGGTGTATTAGATGGGAAACATAGGATGTCTCAATTCAACTCTTTTCATTCAATTCATTATTGGGGTCTGCTATGGCTCTGTGAAACCCAGGTAAGAACGCAGTCAAGTTTGCTTCTCCAGGGACTTTGTAATCTAGTGATCCATCAATCTAATGAGAACATCACCAAGCAAATGCCTGGGTGGTGGTCAGGTGCACTGTCTTGATTAAACGTGTAAACGGCTGTTTCCTGGTCTTAATAACATGGCTGGGTGGTCTGGATGAGGATGAAACTAAGTGGCTTCTCCTGTATCAGTAATGGAGGAAAACCCAGATTCATCAAATGTGAAAGCTGGTAAGTACCTCAGAAGATACATGGGTCCATCTTGCTTGCTGTCCAGGTGAGGAGGCTGAGACCCACAGAAGGTGGCATGTTCAAGATCACAGCTCATTACCATCTGACTCAACCTCCACCTGGATTCCCACTGCATTATCCCGAGCCCTCTTCTCTCTTCACTTCATCAGGACCAGCTCTGCCTTTCAGCAGTAGATGAGTGCTCTGAGGCAATGATGCTGATGCAGCCAACGTCGAGGTCCAGAGAGCAGTCGTGTGGGGGCGTCTCACCAACGTTCAGGCATCACAGGAGAGCAGAGGGCACGTGGCTTATTTTATTCATGTTCTGGGTGGTAGTCTTCAGCTTACGGCAGAATTTAGGATGGAAGCACTCTGAAGTTGCTCCCCAGCTCAGAGCTCACCCTGGTCCTAGCATACCATGCTCTGCTTGTCCCGCAGCACTGTGCCTGGACCACAGGTGGATTCAGGCACATGGAGAAGAAAGTCGCCACCAGCAACAGCGAAGTCAGCTGCCTCTGTGCTGGTGCCCAATGGCTCCACGGCTTGTGCACAGAAAAACTCAGAGGTTGCCAGTGACTTATGCTCCTTCCTCAGCTTTCAAACAAGTGTTCTGGACAGTTCTTCCCGGCCATCCCTGCCTATGATGTCAGTTGAGGTAGCCGAGGTACCCGGAAGCACACACCTTTGCCACCTATCTTTCCCCTGCTTTTGTGACCTGCCACACCTTAGGACATGACTAGTTACCCGGAGCCGTCCACAACAGGGAGGCAGGTGCTAAGGAGATGAGGCAGGTCACAGATGCCAGGAGGAAGTTCTTTCTAGCACACAGAGCCCTGTATTGGCAGGGGGTTGGTGGGGGGGTCCACTGCAGGCTAGCAGGCTCTGCCCTGCGGCAGGATTTAAGGGCAGGGGACCTGCAAGAGGTCATCAGACGAAGCGGACCTCATGGGCTGGGCGTGTTACCAACACAGTGACATATCATGGAGCCATCGATCAGATGTGGGATGCATACTCAGGATGGGGCCCTGGAGACACAGCCTGAAAACCAAGGAGACGGTTAGACCCAGATCCAGAGCAAAGTTGCCACTGAGTTTTAGAGTGCTGGGAAAGAGCCCCCCTTCTTCAGCCAGCTTGGGTCTAGAGAATGAGAAGGGAGGTGTTCCAGGGCCCATCTGTGTTCAAAGAAGGGATGGGATCACGAGGTGATCCCAGACGTACGGGCTTGAGGAAAGTCCGCCCACACCTGAGCTCTCTGGGCTGTTTTCACCGCAGCTGCTCTTGGTCAGAACCCGCATTGCTGCTCCCGGACCTCAGACTGTCATCCTTACAAACTCTCCTAGCCAAGGTCTCATGCTTAGGGAACCTGAAACCAGAAAGAACTAGAAGAACAGGAAGCACATAGCAATCACTGGTCCACAGCAAGCACTCTGACTGTTGTTTTGCAGGACGACGTGCACCAGCGATCGTGTGGTTGCCTCCGGGGAGGTGGGGGGACTTCGAATGTGTGTCTTGAGGCAGGAGGTGTAGGAGATGGTTAAGTAGAATTTTCACATTTTATTTTTTATTCTTTGATACCCTGTGAATTCCTTACGTTGTCTATTTTCATTATTTAAATAAAAAGTGTGTAAAATGTCTTATAAAAATTAGGGGGCATGGGTGTAGCTCAGTGGTAGTATGCATGCTTGGCATACATGAGGTCCTGGGTTCAATCCCCAGGTACCTCCATTTAAAATAACTTTTTAACATTTAAAATAAAATAAAGTAAAAATTTAAAAAACTAGAATAGGATGGAGTTCATGAATGGTGCCAGTCTGCCTGGGTCCCCGTTCATGGCTGCCACAGTGGTCCTAGCCGTGTGGAGCCGCAGTACCAAGGACGGGCAGGTCAGGCGAGGGTGGTATGCCTCTGCAGCCTGTGCCCACGCAGATGGCACCTTGGCCAGGCGTTGGCACCACCATGGTGCAGGCAGCACTAGAGCACAGCCAGGGAGCTATACGTTATAGCTCAGGGCAAACCCCAGGGTGACCCTTCCTGCACCTCAGTTTCCTCATCTCTAAAATGGGTGTAGGGGCAGTGATATCTGTCCCAGCTAACACACAGGATTGGGGTTTTGTCTTTTCCCTTTAGTTTTGCTCTTTCCTAGCGACTTGATATTTCTGTGCCTTATAGCTGTGACGTAGCGACAGGTGTGACAGGTGAAGGGTCAAAGGCTGACAAAATGGCTGGAGCTAAGTTGGGACGAGTTAAGACAGGTCGCCGTGACCTGCTTCTGCCTGGCGTCTCTGGAGAGCTGAGAGCAGGACCTAAAATAGAATCATTTCCAAGAAAAGGAAGCCAGTGGCATTTTGTCAGAGTGGCGGAAGGGAGGTCTCAGCCCTGTATTTTATGGTCTTAGGCGTTTGAAATAACCCCAGGAAAGCCCTGGAGACGTTCCTGAGATAGAAATCTGCTCCACTGTCCTTCGAGAAAACTCCATAAACAAAGCCCTGTCAGCACGATCACTGCTCTGCCTGTCCCCGCAGTGAGGGAATGTGCGTTGAGGAAACCTCCCCTTCCCTCTCCTCGCAGAGAGAGGCCCGGAGAGTGCCGGCCCAAAGGCCAGCGTGTCCACTCGTGCACCCATCGTTAAATGTGCGGCCAAGAGCCGACACCTGCAGTTTTTTTTTTAATTGAAGTATAGTCGATTTACAATATTGTGTTAGTTTTAGGTGTACAGCAACATGATGTATATCTGTGTGATTCTTTTTTAGGTTCTTTTCCATTATAGGTTATTACAGAGTATTGAATATATTTCCCCGTGCTGTACAGCAGGACCTTGTTGTTTACCTACTTTATATATAGTAGTTTGTACCTGTTAATCCCAAACTCCTAACTTATCCCTTCCCGTCCCCTTTCCCCTTTGGTAACCATAAGTCTGCTTTCTATGTCTGTGTGTCTGTTTCTGTTTTGTAAATATGTTCATTTTTTTTTTTAGATTCCACATTATCAGTGATATATCATTTGTCTTTCTCTGTTGACTTAACTTCACTTAGTATGATCATCTCTAGGTCCATCCATGTTGCTGCAAATGGTGTTATTTCATTCTTTTTTATGGCTGAGTAATATTCCATTGTGTATACATGTGTATGTATACACCATATCTTTATTCATCTGTGGATGGACACTTAGGTTGCTTCCATGTCTTGGCTATTGTAAATACATCTGCAATTTTTAAACTGATTTTCCTATAGAACTACCTTCGTATTTTCCTGAGTTTTAGATGTGCATGGTCTTTGTATAAATAAATAAACACACATATACATATACATATATATACACATAAAGTAAGGCAGTCTAGAAATGTGGATAAAAGAGAGAGCAATTCTTCTACAATCCCACCACCCAGGGATAACTGCTTTTGACAGTTTTATGTGTGTGTATTTTTCAAAAATACATTTTCTTTTGCATACATTTAAATTTTTTCCTGTGTCAATACATCAGGAAGACCGATAGCAAGATGATAACTATACAGTTTTCACCTGTTCAGTGTGTGGAGATAACGGAGAAAAGCCTTGTGCTCTCCTTTCCAGAAAGTCCTGCTTCCAAGGGAGGTTGCTTTATTCACTCCGTCTTATTCACAACCCAGGGGGCTGCCCTGCAATTGAAAGGACTATTTCACAGGGTCCTGGAGGGAGAACTCGGTCAGGTCACTTTTCTGTCCCTCCAACACGCTGCAGGACAAACATCCTGGAGGCCAAGGAGTGTTTTGACATTTGCGGAGGATAAGACCCCTACATGGGGGAGTGTCTGCACATTTAGTCCAGAGGGATGAACCCTCCCCTTCTTCCTGGAGTTTAGTGTTCTGATTTGATTGTTACTGGCCTGATGTTTGAGCCATTTCCTGTCCCTTTCCCTGAAAAGAGCAACTCTGAAACCTGTAAGTTCCTAATCCGTCTATGGTGCACCTGCTGTGCCTGCCCACCCCAACCCTGACCCCGACGGGCAAGCAGCAGGGTGGCCAGCAGCCAGTGCTCGGTCCGGTCCCCACACCAGGTCACCAGGCTCTGGAAGCTTCTCTGGGCCAGCTCTGCACTGGCACCAGGCCCTGCTCAGCAGGCAAAGAACAATTAGTATGTTGTTCCCCATCAAGTTCACAGTGTAAAACCTGGGCCAGGCACAAGCTTGCTCCGCTCCCCTCTCCTCGGCTGCTTTGACTTTCTAATTGGTGTTGACTCCTGGCTGGGGAGAGATGGTGGACAGAGAACGGGGAGCAAGGTTCTGTCTTCAGTGCAGAAGCCCCTTCCACTCCCTTGGCCAGGCTGGTGGCAGCTTGCATGTCCATAGTCCTGGCAAGGGCCACGGTTCCTCCCTGCTTCCCACAGAAAGAATCATGTCACACATGCCAATACAGTCTAATTTTTCCTTTTCTACCATAATGATTCCTGCTATGCTGCTTTTGAAAAAGCAAAGATAAGATTTTTTTCCAAACTTATATTTTGTTTTCTGCTCTAAACACATGCTTAGCCCACCTATAAGGTAATCCAGCTATGCTGACCAGGTATACAGATGTTGGAATTTGGGAAACTTACCAAGTTTAAGCTCATACTGCTCGCTGCACGACAGGCCGGTAAATCGAGGGACTAGTTGTTGGGGTGAGGAATGACGACTTTATTCAGAAAGCCAGCAGACTGGGAAGATGATGCACTACTGTCCCAAAGAACCACCTTGCCTGAGTCAGAATTCAGGCTTCCTTTACACTGAAAGGGGAGGGAGTAACATCAAACATTTCCTGGTTCCGGTCAGACTCCGGAGGGGAGGTGTTAACACCTTCCTTCTGCAGCCATTCCCAGGTGGGCTTGGTCGGGGTGTTTCCTGCGAGCAAAACCAAGGTGTTTTAGCTTAATGCTCATTACCTGGGAGGCAAGGTTCCTAGAGATGGGCCACTATGTATAATTTAAGCTTACAGGCAACATCTCTTGAGTGATTGACTTGCAGCAAAAGCAATAGAACACAAAAGTTAAACAGACCCACTGTGGAGTCGGACTTGTTCTTCCCTGTTACAAAACTAATAGCGTTCCCACGGATGTCAGTTTCTGTAGTATTAAAAATAATTTCTGTTAATGAGATCTTATTAATTCTGGGAATCTAAAACTGGAGTTTGTTCTATTTTGATGTGAACTCATTGACGTATCACACTTTGGTATCTAGTTCTAAGAGCTGGAAGGAAAAGATACCCACAAACCCTAAGAAGCTTTACCCTAAACAGCATTCTTTAAAGACAAATTATATTTTCTTTGCAGTCTTTTTGAAGATTTCTTTAACTTTAAAAGTTTAAGGTCTACTTATGTGACAAATACGAAACTCACCAGGAGAGCATTTAAAAAGTACAGATGTCCAGACCTCCATCCTATCTGCCCTCCTGTGTTGATTGAGCCCAACCCCGGCACTGTTCAAGAGTCAGCTGTCATGTTTCCGTGTCTGTTTTACGCATATATCTAGTCATCTGTCCACCCATCAGTTCATCTTATATTTTGATGAATTTCAACGTCAGTTGCAGACATCGGTATGCTTTACCTAGAAACATTTCAGCAGCATATCAATGGTGGTAGTTCTGAATTTATTTAGTTCTTTTTCTTTTTGAATAAAATTTACAAAAGACTGAAATGTACAAATCTTAAGCTTACTCTTCTGAATTTTGACAAGTGCACACACCTGTGTAATTCAAAGTTCTGTCAAAATAGACAACGTTTCATCCCCCAAGAAAGTTCCCTTAGAACCCTTCCTGCCTGCCCCGTCTCCAGGCAATCACTGTTCTGACCTTTAAAAAAGTTCCAGATTTGTTTTGCCTTCTGTCACATCATATAAAAGGAGTAAGACCGTTCTTGCTTCGGCAGCACATATACTAAAATTGGAACGATACAGAGAAGATCAGCATGGCCCCTGCGCAAGGATGACACACAAATTTGTGAAGCGTTCCATATTTTTCCATAAAAATCAACAACATAACGCCATTTGCAGCAACATGGATGCTCCTGGAGAATGTCATTCTAAGTGAAGTAAGCCAGAAAGAGAAAGAAAAATACCATATGAGATTGCTCATATGTGGAATCTAAAAACAAAAAAACAAAAACAAAAACAAAAAACAAAGCATAAATACAAAACAGAAATAGACTCATAGACATAGAATACAAACTTGTGTTTGCCAAGGGGGCGGGGGGTGGGAAGGGATAGATGGGATTTCAAAATTGTAGAATAGATAAACAAGATTATACTGTATAGCACAGGGAAATATACACAAGATCTTATGGTAGCTCACAGAGAAAAAAATGTGACTATATATATATGTTCATGTATAACTGAAAAATTGTGCTCTATCCTGGAATTTGACACAACATTGTAAAATGATTATAAGTCAATAAAAAATGTTAAAAAAAAAAGGAATAAGACCATATAGTAAGTACTGTTTCATATCTGGTTGTTTCACTCAACATGACACATTCGAGATTCACCCATGTTGTTGTGTATATCAGTTCTCCGTGCCTTTTCATTAGACTTTGGCCCAACATTGACCAAGAAATCTTCAAGACAGGTCTGGCAGCAGCTTGGAGTCAGGCGGGACCATAGCTGGTCTCTCCTTTGGCTCATCAGTGATAGAAGTCAGTGTCCAGGTCACGGGCAATAGATAGGAAAGGGGAGGAAGACATGTATTCTCAGCCGCGTTGTAGGATGCTTAACCTGGTAAAAAGCAGGAGTTTGATTGAGAGGTGGTGGTAGGAGAGAGAGAGAGAAAGAGGGAGAGAGAGAGAGAGCAGTTTTTGGACTAGAGTGACCATCTAAATAAATAAGAAAGATGAAAACCACAGTGACCTCATGATCCCCAATCTTGTACACTGTATGCATACAACAGTGTGTGTGTGTGTGTACACATACACAGATATGCTCATTCATTCAAGGGGACGTCTTAGCCTTCAGTTTGAGACTTCAGGACTTAGAACTAATGGGACAGACACTATGTGCCATGATTATTAGCAGTGACAGTGGAGTTTCTTGAGTGATAATAAAGAAACCGCAAACCTCAAGACCCAGGACACCAAAAGTGCCCCACAATGTTGGTATGGAAATTGAGTACAAATCTAATTTTATGTATATGTAGACCCATGTGTATACACATACACAAAATGGAACCGTTTGGATTTGGGGAGGGGGGAGAGAATACAGAATTTAGATAGATATGACTGCTTATTTTCTGTTTGGTTTGAACGTTACAAGCTAAGACTTGCGGTAGAGTTTTATGTAATAAAATGAACCAGGGTCGGAGCAAAACACATCCAAAATGAATTTGTAGATTGACTCTAGGACAGGAATCGTTTAAGAGAGAAATACTTTAAAAGGGCCGCAAAGGACTTTTGTGATTGGTGTTCTCTAAAGATGCGATCCCACTTGTCTTCGTTTGCCTGCCAAGTCTAGGAAGACATCATTTGAATTTACTCTCTCCCCTAGGAAGTTTAGTTACTGTTAGTTACTAAGGGATAGTGAAAAGAATTTGGATTTGGCTTCTCTGTTTACTCTGTCTGCCTGATCTTGGACAAATTACTTTCTCTGAAGTTGTCTCCTCAGGTGTAAAACAGAAAAACGAACTGCCCTATAGAGCTGTTGTGAGGATCAAGTGTTCCTCACGAGCTCCTTTCTCCTTTATTTTAAAATTTAATACTCGTTAAGTGAACTGTAAGGAATTTTAAAAAGGGGTTGGGGGATTGAGCTCTAACGTGACACATCTAGATAAAACATTTTAAAAGTATGTTTGGAATTTGAGGCACCTTATTCTTACGGCAAAATAATTGGGAAATGGGGAAAAGCCATCAGGCTGGGGAATCTGTAAACTGCAACAGTTACATAGCGTTTTAGCCTGGAAGAAGAAACAGCTCAAAAGGTGGGGTGGGATTGGAGCTGAGTGTGAGTAACAGTGCCCCCTGGTGGACTTTGCATGAAAGAAAACACTCCTTCACATCCTCAGGGTGTTTTTGTACCTGATTCTTCTTGCACACTGTTTGCCTTTGGTAAAAACATGTTTATTTGTATTGCCTGGTCTATCATTCCGGTTCAGTTCTAGACGTCTGATATTTTCCCTGACTCTACAGAGCTGCTTTTGCAGAGCATACATTTTAAACTTTTTCTTTTAATGATCACAGCAGTGTCAGCTGTTAGGGAAACTGAGCCCTAATCTTAGTGTTATAACTACTCACCAGGAAAGCAGCCTGAGCCATGGCTTTCACATCTGTAAAACGGAGTTCATGATACATGGCTTACTGCATTCTTGGGCAAAGCATGCAAAACGTCTGTACATGTGTTTGAAGGTTGCAATGATGGCACAATGCAAAATGTAATGGTCATGACTTACAGTAGGTATTGGGAAAGAAAGCAGCTTCAAAAATGCATAATGATAAATGCCATCCACAGTGGAGCTAAGCTCCATTAACATACTAACATGCCGTTATTACTTACATTACTTAACACTTATTTCTTCCCTCCAGAATCTCTTCATTCTGAGCTCTCAAACCAGTGCAGCTTAGGGGTAGGAGGATTGGAAACTAACGCTGAACAAGCTGCTCTCATCTGCCGGACTCTGAGGTTTCACACATATTTTTGTCATTTAACCTTTCCACCAACACTTGGAGGAAGATGTTACTTCCATTTTTACAAGTAAGGAAACTAAGCCTCAGAAAAGGTAAGTGGCAGAGTCAGCATTTGCACCCAGGTCTGTTTGGCACCAGAGTTCCCCCCACCACCATGTGGCTGAAACATCCCTCCTTCATCTTCATAGACTTTGTAAACAAGAAATGCTTCAACAAATCTCAAGGTTTTTTTTCCCCCCACAATTTCATAACTTCTCTTCTCTGCTCCTCACATCTGCCCACTCTGCACCCAAGTGGAAATCAAAATCAAAACAAAATTTAAATGTGTGTAGATAAATGGAGTACGTTATCTGCAGATAGGGAAATTTAAAGGAAAGACAGAGGCAATCTTGAGATCCCTTGCAAAGTATTCCGTGAACCCTGCCCTGGCAGCTCACCCTGTGTTAACAGCGGAGTCACGGTGTCACAACCTGGGAAGCACACAGAGGCGAGAACAATAAGAGAGTTTCCCATTTGATTGTCCGGTTAGTTGGGCCAATTACTTATTGCGACAAAATCCTTTGCCTTTTAAAATGTCATTTGGCTCGAGAATAAAGAAAAATTGCTTTGACTCTTCTAAACTGACAAATCACACCAGCTAGTATTTAAGTTTACTCTCTGAGAAAGACTTTACTGGTCTTACATAAGAATGCTTAAATTCAATGCCTAATACATGCCTCACTTTTCAGTAAAATAAAGGGTTAGCATCAGTAGCCTTTAAAGCCTGTCCCTGGCCTCTCCTTTCGTCTATTCTTTAAGTGATCCCCAAAGCTAGAATTCTAGAAATACTGCTCTGCCTTGCTCCAGAAGTCCTGGATGCAACACTGGAGGCAGGAGTACCTAGGAGCTTCTGTGAGTAAGACGCTCCTCAAACGCTGTGAGACCTGTCAACCAGAGTTGCATTGCTTCCCAATTTTCACATGATTTCTAGACATTAGAGTCCTTTAACAGTCCACCTGCGGTGTCACTTCAGAGAGAACGATGTGCGTGGTGTGGTGAGGGAAGCAGGAATTATGAGGACAGAGTACCCGGTTAACACACAAAGAGCCCGCGTAGTCACGGCATCTGCAGGTGACATCAAGGAGGCAACTTGTGCGTAGGGTTCTTTGCTGTAGAAGCCCGTGGAGGACAGGGAATGTGTCTTCTAACTCAAGCGCTGAGTGCTCAATTCAGTATCCTGTACATGAGAGAGTCTTAGTGAAGATGACTGGACGGTGATGATCACACAGGGTTAAGAGCAAAACAAAAACAAAAACCAAAACCAAAACCTCAAAGCCATAAATCTTTGAGTCTCTCAGGTCGGGCGATCGGTATGGATGTAACCATAGACCAGAGCATTTATCTTCTTTTCCTTCTGCCATTTCATCACCGAGTGGTGGCCCCAGATAAGAAGTGTAAACGACGTTCATCACCGACCTAGAGCATGTCTAGCTCATTTATCATGGGGTATCGATACGCAGACATTTTGTTCTGTGTGAAGAATTCAGCCATTAACAGATGAATTACAGCTGGGAAGAACTGTTCTCCACTGAATTGCAGGGACTCCTTGAATGTTGTCAGCATTTGGAGGCAACTGAAGGGAGGAGCTCGATTTAGCGACAAATGGCTCATTGTTCAGAATTTCTACGTATGCTGGGAAGATAATTCAGTCCAACCTCTCGTTGATCCAAAGAATCTTGGAGTTACTGCCAAGGAGGAAAACCACAGAGTCTGCTTGAAAATATCCTTGGGACTGAAGGGGTTAACTGACTGTGTAAGCTTTATCTTATGTCCAGTGGACTTGTGGTTTGCTGATTAAAGACTCCGGTCAATGATTGTTAGAGACCTGTCATTGATAGCTGTGGCTAGCTGCCGCGTTCCACAAGCCCGCTGACTCCTCGGCGAGGCGGTGCCACATTCCCTGTCCCTGTACCCATCTCAGTCTGCCGAGGTCTGCCTGCCAAAGGATCTGTCGGGTCCATCAACATGAATGACGAAGACTACAGCACCATCTATGACACCGTCCAGAAGGATGGGGTGTATGAGGATTCAGAGCAGCCAGCAGAGCATGGAGGCGCCCTATATGATGACGTCCTTGAAGATTTGAGGTCAGAAGACAATTTATATGTCAATGAGCTGGAAACCCATGAATATGACTTGGTGTCAGCTCTTGCAGTTGTGGAGGAGAAGGATAGCTTGGCCTCTTTGCAACCAGAAACAGGAGAATACCTTCTGCCTGATGATGTCCGTCCTGAGGTCCAGGATCTTGAACCAGGTGAGCCCCAGGAGGACAGGGGCATCTCAGTGGAAGAGTTATACTCACCAATCCAGGAGCAGGAGTCTGACCCAGAGGAGCCCCAGGAGAACGGAGGTAGGATGGAGGAAGACCTGCCTTCTCCCTCAAGCTACACCATCCAGCGGAGCAGAGCCTTCTCCACCAGCGGGGATTCCCTGACCAGCTCTTCTGCTGCTGATGCGGAAGAAAACAAATCAGCTTCCACGAGCCCCAAGATTAACCTCTTCGTGAAGGTAAGGGCTACCTCTGACAGGCACAGCCGCACACGCAGAGGGTGAGACTGGGGTTTTATTTTGCTCTGAGTGAATGGATTCACTCAGATGCATGGTACCATGGACCTTGTTGGGTCTCAGTACACATTCAGGAGTAGGGCTGGTGGGACGAGTCGCCCCACGGTTCCCCCGGGACGGCTCAGAATGACAGGCAGTGGAGAGTGCATTTGAAGTGCGAGTCTCGGCGTTGGCGTTTACACACCACGGGCAAAGCGTTTTGTAAGAGTTCACTTATGAGTGTGCAGAAATGGGTGCTCACATCCTCTCCTTGGTGACAGTCAGTCGTTAAGTACGTTTTCCTGTCTGGTTAAATTTCCTTCGTCAACATGATTTTGAAAAATGAAACCAAGGGTTGTGAGAGAGGGTCAGATCGGCAGTTTGGCACCAGAGTTTCCTTCTGAGCATCTCTAAGTTCACAGAGAGTCCTCCGTATATCTGGTCAATAAATGCTACTTCTGTCACTCAGCTTGTCCTTTGGCACCAATATAACTAACATATCTGATAAGGTAACATGATTTCACTAGTAGTAAGACACTTATTGACAGTGTTAATGTTTAACACATATGATTATTTAGACAAAGAACTTCGGTGATCTTTATATTAGATTGGTATTCTAATGAAGATTATGGTCGTAAATACTATCGAAACATAAAAAGCAGGGGGAGGGTATAGCTCAGTGGTAAAGTGCATGCTTAGCATGCACAAAGTCCTGAGTTTAATCCCCAGTACCTCTGTAGATAAAGAAATAAATCTAATTACCTCCCCCCCACCCCAAAAAACATAAAAAGCATTTCTGGGCTAAACGAATCATCTTTATGAATCAAGATGGCAGAGCATTTTCCCCAACAACCCCTGAAATTCATATTTACATTTTTTTTTTTTACTGTGAAGACAACATTTTAGTAAATACTGACGCTTCTTGCTAATAAATATGATTACTCTAGGAACCTATAAAAACCCCTGTCCACACTCATTTCTTCCCTTTCTGGTTTCCAGTTAACTCCTCTAATGAATGAAATGCACTTTAGTTGCTAATTTAATACATAATTATTTTCTACTTTGTGTTTTTCCCTGGTTGTTTTGCGTCTCCTTTATTCTACTACAAGGTCCTTCTCAAGGGCACCCAGCAGAGTGTTTGGTTCATAATTGGGTACCAGGCAAGCCTTGCCTGGGATTGTGTTGAGCATCTGAAGGGAGCTGGGTGTGTAAGGCAGGGCCCTTGCTCTCAATAAACAATGTGGTGCAGGAGACAGACTTGCAAGTTGTGAACTTTGGTGAAATGGAGGAGCGAGCGGAGTGCTGTGGGGGTTCTGGAGTGCCCAAGCGGGCACGAAGGAGCAGGAGAGGCGGCATGGAGGAGCTGATGTTCAGACAAGTGCATTCAAGCAGCCTTCCAGCCTTTGTATCCATATGGCCATTGTGTTAGTTTCTCAAACCTCAAACCACAACCCCCCAAGCCCCCCCCCCCCCGCCGCTTTTTAAAGTGAGGACTAGGTATATCTTTTCCCCAGAGCAGAGGTGTCCCTGCAACTTCCTGCAGCAGACAAGATTCATCATCAGCATTGTGGGCACATCAAACCATTACGTGTGTATTTGGCAAAGTGTTGCTTTTGTAAGAAATTCAGCTGCCGCTGGTATTGAACCAAACCGGAGCAGGAGGAAATAGAAGGGTTGGCGTCTCCAGCTGGTGCCAGCCGCAGGAACAGCTACCTGACCGTCACGTGTGGTCCCTGAGTCACTTAAGACCCGTGGTTCCCTAAAACAAATATGGAATCTATTTCGCTCTTTAAGTTTACATCCTTGCTGGTGTAATTATGCCGACTGAGGGGTGGTAGAGAGAGTGAGGTGGGCGCAGCTCTGGGCTCGGCCTGATGAGCCTTGGAAAGAGCTTCCACTTGAACTCTGAGTGATGGGGGGAGTCATCTGGGGCTTTGGAAGGAACATTCTGGCTGCCTTTTGGGTAACAAGACTGTAGCAGAGAAAGGGTCGAGGCCAGCAGAACAGGTGGGAGGCAACTGAAAAACGAGGCAAGGGAGGATGGTGGATTGGACGATGCTGACAGCAGTGGTGGTGCGAAGTGGGGTTGGGATTGTTGGGAAGAGGGAGCCCAGAGGTTTTGCCGGTGGGTCTGGTGTGTAGTACAGAGAAAGGGGTGCTGCTGGGTGAATGGACATGTTCTTTCCATTTCCCCTGTGGACCTCTTCCCTGGGAACATACGATCGAGAAAATGTGCTCATACGGTCATTCACAGACCCCTCTCTTCCTCCCTCCCTCCCTCCCTCCTTCCTCCTTCCATCCTTCCTTCTTCCTTCCTACTTTTACAATGTACCAATGCCAGGTACTAGATATAAGATACAAACAGCTTAAGTCCAACGGTCCTGTGGGGAAGACAGATAAACACAATTCTTGAAGATGATAAGAGGAATGAAATCCTTGCTTCTGGAGCATTGCCTGAGATCCAGTGAAGGAAAGGTCTCTCGTAAGAGCTGCAATCCACACTACAAGGCAACCAAGAGGGGTTGTCGGTTCAGAAGTTGCTGATAGGATTATGAGAACTGTCTTGCTGCTTTCTGCTAAAATTGAAGGACCTGTAGACATTTTCCTAGTTGTGTTTGTGTGTGTGTACGAGAGAGAGGGGAGGGGGACAGAGAGGCTGATGGAGAAAAGAAGAGACAGAAGTGGAAATGGGAGAGGAAAGCATTCTGGTGTTTTATTTAATGCAGAGGAAAGAAAGTATTCTGATGATGACTGCTGCAAAGAGAAATGGCACAGATGAACACCCTCTGTCCTGCACATTGTTGACATCCCTCATTATGGAAGGCAGTATATATCCATAGGTTGTAGAGCAGGTTTTGAAGTCAGGTTGTGTGGTTTGAAGCCTGGCTTAACAACTTAATTCCTGTTAAACTGTTTAGCAGTTTCCTCATTGGTACAACAGATGTCATAATGATACGTTCCTCCCGGTGTGGTTACAAAGATTAAATAAGAGACTCCATGTGAATTGCTTAATAGGGCACCTGACATATAGTAAATGCCCAATATGTAGGAGCCTAAATTATTATTATTTATTGTGATGAATTTGAACCATCCATAAAGTAATCACTTTTATTTTAAGCACTGTGCCTTAGAGTTAGTAGACATTACAGATGTTCCGTTAGCTGATCTTAACGTGACGGTGTAACATTGTGGAAGGACCGCTGGTCAGGAATGTCTGACACAGCTTGGTCAATAATTTACTATGAAATGTGCCTGGATCCCAGTTTCCTCCTGTCTGAAATGCAGTCCCTTCCAGCTCTTACAGGCTTTGACCAGGGTACGTGGCTCCAGCTCTTTCTCAGTGTTATGAGTCTGGCACCATCTAGTATCCACTCCAGGTGACTGCTTGATAGTGATTAGGATCTCCAGATTTGGGTGTGATTGGAAGGGCCAACAGGAGACCAACATTCCTTTTCACCCTCAGCTCACGTGAGACATGTTCATTGAAAAGCATCCTCAGAGTCTGCCTCCGATACGGGGCTCACAGGGTCTCCATGCAGAGTTGCACAGGTTGTGCACTGAGTAAAATTAGGGGGCACCATTCACAGAAAATGTAAATGGTGTCCTTCTGAAGTCAGGCAACAAAAGAGCCCTGGTGGATCTTTTTAGACTCATAGCCTGGAGTACTTTTTTCTAAAAGAGTAACTCCCTATAATTTGGTTCAGTATAATGGAAAGTCACAGAATTGTTAGTAGAAATTGTTATTATTGCTGTATCACAGAAACCTAATGCTGTTCTAGGGGTCATGGTCTCCAAAATAGAGTATCCAACATAATCCATGGGGTGCTAGAATACTGTAATTAGAATAAAAAATATTAAGCATTATTTCTATTAATTTAACCTAATTTTTATCCAAAATGTAAATACATTTTGTATAATGACTATCTTTTTTTCACTTATTTATTCATTCAACTGACTGTCTGGATATGTCTGAGTATTTAGATCCTTGACTTCATACAGACAAATTTCTGGAAGAAGCTAGCCAGTGTGACCTTGATGCGTACATTATTATCTATATGTGTACCTAGTTACTTTGTATTTGGTGGGGAGGAAGGATAATGTGGGTTTAGCACAACGTTTTTTGATTGATGTTGTTTTAGTATAGTTCACAATTTAAAAAAAAAGTATTTGTGTGGTCTGCTTAGCCTGGATGGACTACACAAAAGTTCTACATTTAGATGTCTAGAAATAGCTGGAGCCCTGCAAGGGGCTTCCTGTTCACGACCCCTAGGATGTCCCGATGTCAGTAATAAGGACATGTCAAATAAATCCCTGGAAACGTTTGTAACAAAGTGCGAGTCAGAGCCTGTTGCATATACCCAATTGTCTGTCCTTTCATGGAACCAATGAAGCATATTACAGCGGAACAATGGGCAGGTTTGAACAAAGATTTCTGTTCTTGTTATAATGTCTACTTAATTAGGGTGCTGGGAACACAGTCAAGTCCCAATTTTATTCAAAATCCATTTCTAGGTGCCCATGTGAACTAGTTTGCTCTGTGAATCAATGTCATCATTCAAAGATGTCGAAGCCCAGTGCTACGACAGAAAGATTGGAAACTAGATAGTTAAGAAACTTGCCCAAGGGTGACTGCAAATTAGTAGCAAAGCCAGGGCTTTGACCAAGCCCCAACCCTGCCACCCCATCCAGGACACTTTTCTCCATATTGGCATTCCTGGCCTGGGGAGCTGGACGTTCGTGAACATGCTATAGGAGACTCATTCTAAAACTCTTTGCAAATCTTTTTGGGTGGAAGATGATCTCAGGAGGATCCTTCAGTGCTGTCTGTCTCTGTGATGCATCCTGCTGCTTTTCCTGGGTTCTCACCCCTTATGTCTCTGTATGGGAGCAGGGAGAGGGACTCAGAGCCGCTCAGCTTCTCCCTTCCTTTCCGTGGAGTCAGCCGCTTGCTCTGTGCCTTTTAGCATCTCGAGAAACCATGGGAAGAGACCCTCCCCAAACAGTAATAAGGATGCTTGACCTGATTCATCATGGGGGGATTATGTCAGCTCTGAAAAGGAAGGCGGTGCGATATTCTGAAATAAACACCCCAAATTAGAGTCACCTGTTTTCCAAGGGACATTTCGAACGTTTTTCCCCCTAAGGGACTGCAAACTTAATGACGATTTACCCACAACTCATCCCACCCACTTGGTGACAGTATCACCAACTGTCCGAACTAATTTCATTTACTGCGGTCAGAAGGGATGTTCGAGCCAAAGGACTTAAGGATTCTCAGGGCAGCTGGTGTAGAGCAGTGGAAGGAACAGCCTGTGGAAACAGAGTCGCCAGAGCTAAGTCAACGTGTCCCCGTTCCTGGGCCTGCCTTTGTGTTTCTGCATCGAACATAATTGACCAAACACTGTTCTGTCAATAGACATAGAAACCAAAGCAAACACAGTGACCAGGAGAAGGTGAGTAGTGTCAACACGGGGAGACAGAACATCAATTGACTGGGATGAGGCTGCCAATCAGAATCCTGACTCCCATGTTTTGAAGGATAACCAGCAGACTGCCAGCCCCTCGAGGGCAGGGATGATGTCTTGCTGAGCTCCGCGACGCGGTGTCCTGTGGGGTGCTGGGCTCGTGGTCCCAGGCTCCATGAATGTTGAGCCCTCAGGTAGCCTTCACCTACCTGATGGAGGGAAGACTGACCTTGGAACAAAATTGCAAATCAGATACTTAGTGCCTCTGCTTTGAGCCTTGCCCATTGCCGACACGATCAAGTCCACCGTTGCACATCTCATACCTGGCCTCTGTCCTGAGACTGATCACCTAACAGCCTCTCTGGTCCTGTCTCCCACCACACCCTGCTCACTCACTACGCCCCAGGAGTGCTGGGCTCCCCGGAAGTCAGATGCTGTTCTGTCTCATCTGGCCTTGCCCACACTAATTCCTCGCCTATAACATCTCCCCTCTGTTTTCTGAGCAGCTCCTCACCTCTCTGGCCTCATATTTTCTGGGATGCCATCTCTGAACCTCCAGGTGGTCCTGGGTGATACTCCCTCAGTGCGTACCTCCGTCTTAGCACTTGTCACCTAGTATTACAAACCCCTAGTCCTCACTAGACTGAACGCCCAGAGGGAGTGTGTTCTCTAGCCCCGTCTTACTCACCTCTGTTTGTGTTAGAGAGTCTAAACTCATTCTGCTTGCCACACGACAGGCCAATAGATCAGGAGACGAGGTTTAGGGCGAGGAATAACCATTTTATTTGGAAAGCCAGCAGATTGAGAAGACGGGGGACTAACACCCTAGAGAACCATTTTCCTCAAGTCAGAGTTAAGGTTCCTTTTATACTAAAAAGGGGAGACGGTGTGGTTGGTTGTTGCAAACATCGTGGTGTCGGAACTGTTTGTCTTTGCAGCTGTCCACGTAGGTCAGGTGACAATGTTCCTGCAAACCTCCAACAAGACAAGTGTTATTCTCTGTTCTGCAACTTTTTATCTCTATATGAATGGAAAACTGTTACATCCTTGAGGGACAGAACCTTGAGAATGGGCTGTCCTGTATATTGCAGGGTCTAGGCAACATTGTTTTACAGAAAGGGCAGAACCAGCACGAAGAAGCCCTGGAAACAGCACAGGGTTAGAGCCAAAGGGACAGATCCAATATGGAGTCAGATTTGTTTTTCCCTATTACGTTTGTACTCCCGCCATTCGTGTGGAGGTTGGCCCATAGTCGAGGCTCACAAGTACTTGTCAAGTTGAATTAAACTGAGCTGGTTATGGGAAGAATCGTGAAGTTCTTTTTTGAAGGAAATGCTTATTAAGTGTATTCTGGGAAATGAGGTCAGCATTCAAGCAAAGAGCTCACGTGTCCCTGCACCCCTGATATTTGACTTTGAGGTAGGGATGGGTGGACGGCCAGTCATGGTGAGAAGTCAGCTGATTTGGGGGAAAAAGAGAAGGGGACAGTCATATATACTGAATGTTTTCTTTAAATCTCATTCTGTGTTAAAGTCACCTGCTTTACTGAAATTCTGTCTGTAATAGGACTTCAGAGGTAGGTCCCCATCTGGATTCTGACACCGACTAATCATGCCATGTTGGGGAAGTCATTTGCCTTCTCTGAGCCTTAAATGTCTTAACTTTAAAGTAAACAGTTGTAGGAGTGGCGCCCAAGAGCCCCTGTTGGTTCTAACCTTTCGAGTGCGGAAGCTTCACTGTCCCCTGTGGTAAAAAATCATCTTCCTCCCAGGGGACCGCCTTTCTCTCAGCTTAAATGTATATTATCACAGGCTCTCTGAACTGTATATTGCAGCCCTGTGACTTGGTAAATGAGGGGAAATGGAGATAGTGAGTCATAAAGAAAAAGAGGTTTTCACTCAGAAACAAGATTTTGACTCAGGTCATGTTGAATAGCAGCAGGTTTCGAAGCCCGGTTGACTCTGGTCCCTTTTTGAATAGGTTTACCATTTGCACGGTTCAAAATTTGAAAGGTGCAAAAGATAGTGTCTCCCCTGCCGAGCCCCATCAGATGTCCCGTTTCCATTTTTTCAAGGAATTCGTCACCATTTTCTAATGGTGATTGATTCTAAAAATGTCACGTATTTGCTTCCTGAGACATGTTACAAATACAAGTATGTTTGTGCAAATATACATGTGTTTGTATGTCTGTGTACTTGAGATGACCTTTTTTTCCCTTTTATTTAATACAGGTGGTATTCTACTACACAGCATATCCTGTAGCTCCTTTTTTTGGAAGTCAGTTTTGTTGGGGCATCATTTCCATACACTAAACTCAGCAATTTTAATTGTACACGTCAGTGAGTTTTGAACAAACGTGTACAGTTGTGTAACAGCCATCACAATTGTGATACGGAACATTTCTGTCACCTCAGAAAGTTCCCTCTTGGCCCTTCACCTCCCACCCACCTCCGAATCCCGGAAACCACACTTCTTTCTATCACTGTAGTTTTGCCTTTTCAGAAGTATCATATAAATAGAAGTAAGCTCTGTGTAACCTCTGGTGTGTGGTTTCTTTCACTTAGCATAAAGCATTTGAATTCATCCATGCGGGTACGTACATCAGCAGGAGGTTTCTTTTTACTACTGAGTCGTATTCCATTGTGTGAAACTACCGCAATTTGGTCGTGCATTCAGCGGTTGATGGACACTTGGGCTCTTTCCCAGTTTTGGGCTGTTATTAATAAAGTGGCTATAAACATTCACATGTAAGCTTTTGTGTTGATTACGTTTTTATTTCTCTTGGGCGAATACCTGGGGGTGGAATTATTGGGTCACGTGGTAAGTGAATGTTTAACCTTATTTTAAAAAATTTCAAATTATTTTCAAAGTGGCTGTCAGAATTTAAATGAGATTTCTAGTTGCTTCTTCTCCTGCACTTGGTATTGTCAATCTTTTAAGTTTTTGGTGTATTGATAAATGTACAGTTTTTCACTGCAGCTTTAATTTACATTTTTCTAACCACTAAGGATGTTAAGCGTCTTTTCATGTACTTACTAGCCATCATTAGCTCTTCTTTGATGAAGTATCTATTCAAATATTTTGCTCATTATTATTTTAGCATTGCTGTATTACTGAATTTTAAGAGTTCCTTACATAGTCAAGATACAATTTCCTTATCAGACAAGTATTCTGCAGATAGTTTACAAAGTGGCTTGACTTTACGTGTGTCTTTTGAAAACCAAAGGTTTTGATTTTGGTGAAGTCCATTTGCCAATTTTTTTCTTCTAGGATTCGTGTTTTTTGTGTTTTTATCTAAGAAATGTTTAACCCAAGGTCACATAGATTTCTCCTATATTTTCTTCCAGAACTTTTTCAGCTTTAGGTTTTATATTTAGTTCTATGATCCATTTTGGGTTAATTTTCCACAGGGTGCAAAATATGGATTGTATCCTTCTATAGCTCCATCCTTTCTGGTATTTAGATCTGTGAATTCTAGCTGCCTAAAGACTCCATCCTGACCAGAAGTAGAGGTTTTCAGAATTAACTCTAAGATCCCCATTTCTCTTGAGTTGCTTCTCTTTTTTTCCCCCAAATGGTGGCCCTTTGAAGTCGAGTCTGAGTTGCAGTTTGGAATACAGTCATAAAGCTATACTGGACTGAAGTCCAGTGATGATTACATTGAAGTGATATTGTGGGAGACGCCATCCCTAATGTTTTGACCTTCAGGCAAAGGTTGCTTGCTGACCTGCCTCCTTTCCATTTTCTTTGAAGACTATGTTGTCTTTTGCAAAGTCTTTATTTTGTACCCTAAGTTCTGAGTAATGAGGCAACAGGAAAACAGATGTCCCGGCTAATCATTCACCAACATAAGTCAAAATGCAATGGTATTGTCTCATCTTTCGACCTCTTACCGTTCAAGCATCTAGCGGTTCCATGAGTTCCCTTGGAAAAGTGGACCTTACTGCTATGAAAAAGGGAATCCTATTTTTAAGCTACCTTCCAATACCCAGGCCCAAAGTGTCCAGAATGGATTTGTGTATAAAGTGTATTGTCTACATAGGAAAATGCAGTGACTGGCAGCTCTGCTTCCCAGATGACACGCCCTTAAAAATATGAGATGAATTTCAGCTCTGAAATCAAGTGTTTTGTGTGATCTTGTGAGGACAAAGATTAGAAACCTGGGCTTTAAGCCATACCCCATTTTTATGCTTTATAAGCAGAGCCTTCCGCATCCTTTCCTGAGCCTGTGGGTTTGCAAGAGTGCCAGGCCTATCAGGAGCTGTCAGCCGTCCATCATTGCCAGGGCTTGGTGCACAACAGTAACATGGCAACAGCCGAAACAAACAAGAGACTGCATTGTTTGGGAAACCACTAGTGTTCTGAGGTTTCAGTGATAACAATTGCACAATAAATATGTAGGGTGGTAATGAGTAACTGACATGAAGGCCTTCTGTTAGTTGGAACACAACTGAATTCTTTTCCCCCTCTACATAAATATTTTTGTTCTGTTCTCCTGCAGTGGCAAGGAAGGAAAGAAATTGGTGGATAGTCTTTTTATATTTACAATAGCAACCCTCTATAAACTGGCTTGGTTCTTCTAGAACTGTGCTTTTCAAAACACTAGGCATTAAAAGAATATGAAGAGGAATATATACATATATATGTAACTGAATCACTGTGCTGTACACCAGAAATCAACACAAGATTGTAAACTGACTGTATTTCAATAAATAAATAAATAAATAGCACTAAAATGAAAAAATAAATAAGAGAAGAATTCATTAAAAATTTAATAGTCCAGTCTATAAAAAGCTCTAAAGTTATATTTTAAAAACCCCAAACTCTAGGTATTAGCCCCATGTGGCTATTTAAATTTAAATTAAGTGAAAAAAATATTGAAAATTCAGTTTCTTATTCATGCTATCCGCATTTCAAGTGCCCAACAGTCATATGTGGCTGCTGGTTATTGTATTGGAAAGTGCAGCTTCAGAACATTTCTAGCATCATAGAAGGTTCTACAGGACTGTGCTCCTGTAGGGTGACCTGGCCTCAGCCGTGGCATGAAGACCAGCCAGCTATGTGGTCAGAGGCCCCTCTCTGGGTCTTTAGTCTCTTGTCTGAAAATAAGAGGTTGAGTGATTGGGCTTACTGATGTGGAAGATCGGTCATGCCCACAAAATAAAGAAATCACCAGTGAACATGATTCAGATCAAAACATAGTATCTGTGCTACAAGTTCATAATAATCAATCAGTTTAAAGTGCTAACTGTTTAGGCAAAGCTCTGCAACTCAAAACCAGCCCTTGGGAATCTCAGGAAAGCTGTCAATACCCATTGGCCACGCTCAGGTCCGTTGAGGGTCTGTCTGTGTATAAAGCTGCAGTGACCGTGAGGATTGAAGATGCTGCCCCACCAGTCACTTGGGCCGAATGGAGCATCAAGCCTGGAACCCAGATACAGAGAGCAGGGTCCTTCTCCTCAGTCAAAACAACTTGCCGTGTTAAAGCCGGGAGGGTTATCTGGGGTGGAGGGAGGGAACTGCTTATTCAGAAAGTATGGGGGTGAAGATTGAGCAATTCCCTGGTGAGTGTGGGGATTTCTTATTCCACAATAAACATTTTATTGCTAGAAGAATGAGCTCAGGTCGATTGCCTGCTCCTTCGAGTGTGTCCCTTTAATCCATCTCCAATAAACAGGCTGATGAGTTTTTATTGAGCCTGTGCACTGCACTTGGTGTGCAGACACTGGGAGAGAGAGAAAAGCAGTGTAAGATGGGGGCCTTTTCTGTGAGGCTCTGACCGGCTGGATTCCTTCAGGAGGAAGGATTAACACCCACCGTGAAGCATTGAGACGTTAATACAAGAGTTGAGGAAGAATCAGTTGCCAGGACACAGGAAGCACGGTATCAAATAAGTACTGAAGGTGTTCGGAGTTGGAAGAGGACTGGACTTATCAGAGAGGGCTTCATGGAAGAAGCAGACCTTAAACTCTGAAGAAAATGTAGGCACAGGAGTGGCAGATGGGACCAAGGACGAGACGCCAAGGCTCAGCAATCATGTCATCCTTCTCCGCGCTCTGTCGCATGGCTTCAGCATCGTGGCTTACAGTAGACAGCCTGGTGCTAGAGACTATGTGAGTCTCATCCTGGTCCTGTCTCTTATTAGCTGTGCAGTCTTGGGCAATTTATTTAAACTTTCACTGGATTATGATGAGGATGAAACAAGTCCGTACAGCTACAAGTCTTACGTATGAAAGGAGCGTCCTGTAACCGTTAGCGCGCCCACCCCCACTCCAGTCTCTTTTTCTCAGGGCTTATGTGTTTTCACTCATAAGTACATTGAACATCTCTTCTTTTAATAGCAGCCTCAATAATTTGTATTTACTTGATACTTTCATCATTCAGTCCATTTGGTTTCCCTGAGTTTTAATTTTTGTAATAAATAAATATACCTTATTTAGGTAAAACCAACCCACAGAATTGTCCTGGTGAATGCCTCAGTTTTTCTTATCAAAAAACTCATGTCATCAGAGCCCTGGGTTGGAGCCACCTAATCACCAAATTTGAGGTTGGGTCTGAATGTGTTTCCCAGGGTCATACCTAAAATATACGAGAAACTATTTGGTTTAGGAAGACTGTGTCAGTGTCAGTGTTCTTCCCTACCAGACTCCAAACTCCGTGAGGACAAAAACTGGGCCTTGTTTATCCTTGGATGCCCAGCCCGCATCTTGAATGGTGCATGCCGTCTCCTAGTTGGTCCATGGCACCTGAATTAAACTGACTTCTTTTTGTAAAACAGGCCAGTGATGCTTAACTCCCACTGGCTCCTACAGGGTGACATAATTCAATTCCATTCATTTCAACACATTTAATGAATGTCCCCTCTGTGCCTGGCTTCGTGCCAGATGCTGGGATCCAGCTGTGAACAAGTCAGGCACAGTCCCTCCCATCGTGGATTTAATGAGAACAGTCTATCATCTCCTTGCTTCTCCTAAGGGAGAGTTACTCTGGGAAATGCAGAGGAAACTTGGGGAGCATTTCACTGTCCTTACAACTCAGGACACAGCACCTCTGGCAAGGAAAGTCAACATTGAATTCAACCTGGATTATGATTGGCCTGACATGTTCCCATTCCCAGGAGTGGCTGAGCTGTGCCCTTTAAAGATGCTGGAGGGCATGTGGACTAGGATGTGATGATGGGGTGACTCTGGTTTGCCCAAGGTCTCAGGGGTTTTGCAGTATGACATGAGGGAGGAATAGAATTTCCAAGCCTCGCCTTCTAATCTGGCTCCTGTTTGCTTCTTATTGTGACCTCATCATGGCATTTATATTTCCTATGAATTTTAACCCCCCTGTATGAGTTAGATACTTCATATAGCAGAATTATACAGTAAGTTTCACCACTTTTAAAATGAGGATAACAGTATCTTCCTTGTAAGCTGATTGTGAGGATTCCAACTAGACATGGAAAGCATTTCACACATGCACAGAGCAGGCACTCAATAAAGGACAGCTATCAATTTTAACACGTCAAAGATGCTGTGTTAGGTACTGTAGGAGCCACAAAGATGAATGAGACACAGTCCCTGCCTTCAAGGACCTTCAGCTCACTAGGAAAGATTTCATATTTACAAGTAACTATTCCTAAGTCAAAAAGTGAACATTTTCGAAAGAAAAGTACTGACAATATTATTTGGGAATTTAGACAAGGAAGATATTATTACTGGATAAGAAGATCAGTGACAACTTCACAGAAAAGAAAACATTTCTTAGAAGGATTTAGTCCAACGGAAATAGCAAAAGGGACACTCTGTGAAGAAGTAGTGCATGTGCATGGATATTGTATCAGTCAGCTCAGGCTGTGTAACAGAACACCACAGACTGGGAGGCTTAACAACAGACATTTATGTTCTCACCATTCTTGGGGCTAGAAATCTAAGATCAAGGTGCAAGCATGGTAGATCTGGCAATAGCTCTCTTCTTGGGTTGGCAACCTTCTCACTGTGCCATCACAGGGAGGAGAGAGAGCTCTCTGGTGTCTCTTCATATAAGGACACTAATCCTATCAGATCAGGACCCCACCTTTATGACTTCATTTAACCTTAATTACTTCCTTAGTGGCCTCATCTCTAAATACAGCTACAATGGGACTTAGGACTTCAACATATGAATTTTGGGAGGATACATTCAGTCATAACAGACATGGAGGTTGAAAATACCTTTATAGGGAGGATTCCATGATACTGTTTGGATGGAGCATAAGGAAGCTGAAGGTGGAGGCATGGGAGAAACACAATTACACCTTGGGTTTGCCCTGGATTACAGAATGCATGGATTGACAGATAAGACTTTTAGAGGGCATTTCATCTGCAGCAGGGAGTATCTGAGGATTTTAAATTAGCAAGTTGCAAGGTCAGAATTATGCTTTGGGAAGATGATTTTGGCAGTGGTGGGTTTTACAGCCAGTCTTGCCCTTATTCAGTTTTGGGGGCAGAGAAGGAGGCAGATCAAATACCTGGTTCAGAATCACCCAACAGACCTTCCAAGATGCTTTCCTGAATGCCAGTCCATGCCTTGTTTGACCAGTAAGTAAGAACACATGGTTTGGGACACAGAACCTGAGATGCCCTTGGGAAAATTAATGTGGAAGAGGAGGCATCTTCCCTGGACCTGCCCTCAACTGAGACTTTCCAAGCATCAATCAATCCCAAAGTGAAACAGTGCCCTTGATCTCAGCAAAGGGTTTTGAATGGGAACTGTAGATTCACTGACCAAAATAACTTTGCATGGTTTCTTGCTGACTGCTGGGTACACAGAACATCTACCTGATCTTGCATTTCATGAAGGTATCCAGTTATGGGAGGCTGTAAATCCTCAGCTCTCATTAGATAGCTCTTCAGGGCAAGATTCCAGAATGGAATGCCTCTGCCCCGGGTGAAGTCCTCATCAGCCCCTCCTGAGGCAATAGTCCCATCAGGCACTGCGGGCAACTAAAAATAGCCCCAGTATAAAAACCTCAGCTCCCAGGACCGCTGGGGAAATAATTTGCTGAGAGAAGCAGCCCAGACTGTGATAAAGCATTGCCTCGTTTTTCCTAAGACAGCAACAGACGTGATGTGTTCCCTGAAGTCACTGGTGCCGACCTCAACAATTAAAGTGGGTCTCCTGGGTGAGGTTGAAGGCTGCTTTCTAGTGATGCCAGGCCTCTGAGGAGATTAGCTAGTGGAACTGCTCTTATACATGAGAACAGTGAGGCCTGCCTTCCCCAGTGCCCTAGCACACGCCAGCCACATACTTTCATTCTTTTCCTTCATTCAGCAGATATTGACTGACTGAGGCTCGATCCCTCCCTTCATTCAGCATCTCTGCTCAAATATCCCCTCCTCACCACCCAGGCCGAGCCCTTCTGCTCTTCCCACATCCCCTGTTGGCTTTATACCCCTGCCTTGCAGGTCTCTGCTGTAGTCTCCCTGCCCTGCTAGGGTGTTGCCCAGCTCCCTAGGCGAGGACTTTGCCTGTTTGGGGTCTGACTCACAATGGTCGTGCTGAGTGTATGGGGTGTCGGGCGGGGCCCTGCCCCCTGTTTTCTCTGTGACTTGTATTAGTTGGGTGTTGTTCTTCTAGGTTTTCCTCTGCTTCTTGTTACTTCTCTCATCTTCTCTCTTTCTCTTGTTTTTTTTTCTATATTTGAAAGATTTTCTTTGTTTTCCAGCTCTTCCATTATTCTTATCACTTTTGATAGCAGCATTCTTAATTCCTAATAACCCAGGTTTTGTTCTCCACTTGTTCCCTTTTCAAAGCTTCCTGCTGCCCTACCAGGGAAGAGAGACAGAGGAGGCCAAATCAACCGTCCTTACTTCAGGGTGAGCAGGAAGGGAGTGGATCTCCAAATGCCAGGAAGGGAGCATGCGCTCTCCCCAGCTCCTCAGGGCACTTCCTGTGGAGAAGAACCTTCCATTTAGAGCTTGGAGGTAAATGCCACTTCCAGCTGGGACAGCTGCTCTGAGCGAGACTTCCGGGGAGTCACTCCCCTTGAGCCCCACGTGACCCATTGCAGATTTGGCCAAGTTCAGGCTCACAGCTTCTCTGGGGTCCCGGCAGGAAACATGGCCCCCACTTCCAGTGCAGCCCCCCTGGGGTTTACTCTGCGCTATAATTATCTCTGTCCTCTTTCATGACTCAATGTGCTCCAAGCTGCCTTCTCTCCTCCAGAAGTTTGTCTCAATCCCTCATGCATCGGTGACCCTGTCTCATTTTCTTTATTCATGTGAAATTATTCCTTTTCACGCCTCTCTGCTGTTGTTTCAGCTGGATCTCAGATGGCTCTGGGCACTCAAACCTGTCAATAATATTTCATGCACAAGGGTTCCAAGCATAGTTTTTGAATTCTTAAATTGACTAGTGTTTAGATAGGGCTCTTTACTGCAGAACTTCTCAGCCCTTTCATTTGCAAATATGTACTGCCAAGCTCGAAGAGAGGGTCTGCGCGGAGTATTTCCCAGTTATTTGACTAAGGTTTTCTGGTTTTTCAGGGAGCTCTTGCCAGGCTTCATGAAATACACTGTGGGAAATACTGGATTAATTTACTGGCATTATACTGGCCCTGGGACTGAAATACATAAGACACTAACAACATTTGCTGATGCCTGTGCAAAAAGAGGTTGAGGGGTGGTACCCCACCCCGCCACCGTTAATAGATTTACTTCCTGGCTGCGATGCCTAAGCTCAGAGGGTAAGTACAGTGGAAAGAACCCTCAGGCTGAGTTCAGACTAGCAGAACTACTGGGTGCCTTTAGGCAAATTAACTTCTCTGAGCCCCGATTTCCATATCTGTGATAAATAATATGTACTCTTCCTACTGTGCCAGGCAGTTGTGAGTATCAACAGATAAACTAAACGAGACAGTGTTTTATAGAGTATACGATACTAAACAAATACAAGGAATTATTATTATTGTTGTGAAATTCAGTTACCATGTCTCAGGGGTTAGAACATGAAAGAACATCTGAACATTCTCTGAACATATCACATGGCCGTTTACCTGGCCCGAGTCACACGTCGCAGGGAGGAGCACTGAGGGAGAGAGGAGAGAAAACCACTGATATGTCTGCACCCAGAGCTGAATCAAGACTTCATCCCCCCTCTGGTAGGGAAGACCTTGAGGCTGAGAAACAGATTCAGGGATTTTTAGATCTAGAGATGCTCACGGATGTCATCTGATCCAACTTGCTTGTTTTACATGCATAGAAACTCTGGCCCCGAGAAGGTGAACGACTTGCCTCCAATGGCAGTGCTAGGAAGCAGGTCTCCAAGTTCAACACAACTTAACCTGACAAACATTCACAAACGTTTGCCAAGCCTCTAGCGCAGGCTTGGGGGACACCAGCAGGAGCGTGGTTTCCACCCTGAAGGAGCTCACAGGTGCTCAGAGGAGAGAATAACAGCAAATACTGGAGCAGAGCTGATCATTCAAGACCGGGCTCTTCAGTTAAGTGGTCCAGGAGTTTGGAGAAAGGGCCGTTGTTGATGGCTGAGATAGAAAGCTTTTTGTAATTGGTATTTTCCACTTGTGGAAATTCTACCCCTTACCTTAAAGATTTCTTAATAAGACTATGTATTATTTATTATATATGTCTATATAGATAACATATACACATACATGTATATTTTTTATTTTACATGCATATAAAATGTACATATGCTTTTAAATTTTATATACTTATATATAATATATATGATCTGGGGAGGTTGTTACTCTCAGTTCTTCTTTCTTGGTTCTCTTTAGAATGACTTGAGGTGTATACAGATGCAAGTTGGAGGATCTGTGGTAAACATCAAAGGCAGTTTCTTGACCTTAAAAACTCTAAGAGAGAAAGGGACCTGCTGATGGAGCCCATTCTGCCTGAAATATATTTGTTTCCACTTGAGCCAAAGTGACTCGGAACCCATGTGCCCTTTGTGGCAAAGAAGTAGAAAACACCCATGTCCCTGGCAACAGTGTTTACTTCGTGTTGAAATATGACCCATGTGTGAGGAAGGCCAATGCCTGTGTTAGTGCTTTAATTTCTAACGTTTACAGAGCAGCACGTTGGTTTGGCATCTGCTGGTAACTCTGCCCTAAGACAGGACGATTCAGTCTTGGCCGTCAGGGGGCACGCTCTCCCATATGGAGGTGTGATGAAATTATGTGATTGAGCATCTCAGGATGCCAGGTTTATTTTGTGTTTGGATAAATGGCATATTGTCTTGGTTTGCATTTCTTTAAAAATCTTTTTAAAATGCCTCTCCTTTTTTATGTATGTTGGAAAATTCAATTCAACCCAAGAGCCAGAACCAGAGCAGGGTGTTCAGCAGTGAGAAGGCTGGGTGTACCAGCCTGCAGTATTCTGTGCACCAGGCAAGGACAGGAGACTGAGCAAATTGGCTTTTGGGACTCTGCCTTGGGGTGTGGTACAGGGACCCATAGGGATCCAGAGAAGCATAGAGAAGGATCAATGAGCCACTCAATAAACAGCCCACTGACATCTTTATGGCTCAACAATGGTTTCCTATTGAGGATACGTTTGGGCAGTAGTCATAACGCGATCTGCTAAGACTGGTGATGATTTCTGAAGGTACATCTCACAGAACGCATGTCCTTGACATACTCCACCAAAAAATGGATCTTACGGCTAAAGAAATTTAAGAAACTTGACCTCCTACTTCCTCCTTGTGCAAATTCACTGTGTAGACACTAGCTGATAAAAGGAGCAGAATAACCAGTCAAGAAAACTTGAACCTTGTTTAACCCAGCACTTCCCCACATTCTGGAAATAGTAATGATAACATCCCATACAGTGGAATTGATACATCCTAATCTTTTTGATTAAAGCTATGTATACAGCACATCAAAAACAAATTGATGGGGGAAGGGAATAGCTCAGTGGTAGAGTGCCTGCTTAGCATGCATCAAGGTCCTGGGTTCAATCCCCAGTGCCTCCACTAAGAAGCAAGTAAATATAATAAATAAACCTAATTACCTCCCCCCAACAACAACAAAAACTTTAAAAAGAATATGAAAAAAAAATGAATTGATGACAAAAAAAGAGAGAATTTAGCCTATTTGAGATGATTTAGCCAACCCAGTGTTTTGTCACTTGTTGAACTTCCTCTTCCTCTTCCTACAGCCAGTGTGATGGCTCTTGTGTGGATCTGAAGGCTCAGTGGAAATTGGGTCTCACACGTGGGTCTGCTTCCAAAGCCCATATTTTTTAACTCTGTGTCGTTCTACTTGATACGTGAGCATGTGTAAACCCCTTCTCTCTGAAGGCCATGTAACGGTTGGGCACTTTGATTTCTCCTGTATTATCCCACTTCCCTGCTAGAAATGAAACGAAAGAAGAGAGAGGAAGAGAGGGAGGAGGTGGGGGAGGGAGGAAAGAAGGATGGATGAAGGGAGGGTGGGGTTCTTGTAGAAGCGCAGGTTGGACCTTGCCACAGGAATACTTCTGAGCGCTCGGAACATTTGTTTCTTTATCACCCTCTCTAGTGGCTCTCATAACTCCCGGGGAGATCATATGCTTGGACACAGGTTAAAAGCATCATTATTTAAAGGAAGGAAAACGCCTGTCTTCTCAGGAACGGGAGAGGATGGCAAGGATGGTTGTGAGTGAGATGGGCGAGGGCGCCTCCCGACGGACTGTCCTGTAGAGCAGCGCCTAAGCCATTCTTCTCAGCCTTCATTTGCAGAGCCAGACAGCATGAACGTGATCAGCCTCTTATCTTCCCCAAGCTGACACTACCCGAGGCCTTTAGGAAAGTGCTTTTGAACAATAAGCTCCTCTGTTTCCCTCGCTCCTACCCACCCTAGTTTTAAATTCTCAAATTTGAATTCTCAAATTAAATGTTGTATAAACTTGAGCATCACTTGCCAACCAACAAGAGTCCATTTTCCCTGCTGTTGCCACGGTCTGACCCCAGATTCTGATGGCTAAGCCACCACGGCATGATGACCACGCTGATGGTCAGGCTTTCTGTCCTTTCATCCCCTTGGAGACAGGTGCACTGGATCAAGTTGTCAGATTCTCATTGGCTAAACGCACCTGAACTGTCCTCACTGCCAGCCTGAGCTCCTCTCCCAGGCAAGGAGGAAGTCCTGGGCTCTGACCAGGGTGTGGTTTCCAGGAACTGGACTGGAACCGCAGAGCTGGGGAGCCGGGAGTCCCTGCTGGGCGGCGTGATGCAGGCAGGAGCGTGGGCCGGGAGTCCCTGCTGGGCGGCGTGATGCAGGCAGGAGAAGTCAGAATTGGAGTACGGAGGCAGAGAGGCTGGGACGAGAGCGATGTAAGGTGGACAGGAGGCCAAGGAGCAGGCAGAATGAGCATTTGAAATTGGGAGGATGGAGGAATAGCTGAGCTTGAAAATATTCCCAGCCCAAGGGTTAGGTTAAGCGCGAGGGCAGATCCTGGTGTCGTGGGACCTGAAGTGTGTGCACTCAAGGAGCCCAAGCAGATCTGAATGATGAATATAGAACACAGGCAAGGCTCACAGGTGGTTTGGGGGAAACTGTGTTAATCCTTCATCTTGTTTCTTTTGTTTCCATTGAGGTAGAATTTATGAGCCTGTCTTGCTGATACTTTTACATTAACTAAGAGGGTCTCTAAGTGAGGCAGACAAGATAGCATCCATGGCTATCGGAGGAGAAAGGAGCCTTCAAGACCATCTTCATGGCTCAGTGGGGGGAAGTCCCAGCAGGCAAAATGATGGGTCAGAGTTAAGGAAATGGGTACTCACTGGTAAGTGAGGCAGGAGTCCTCTCTGGCAGTCAAGTCCACTTTGTTTCTTTACCTTCTGTGCAAACTGATGTTCACGCAAAGTCTTTGTAGAGAAGCTAACTCAGGAAGCCGAGGGGTCATGCTGGCATCCTCTCCACAGCCCTGTCTCCCCAACCCTTCCTGCCTACCGACCCCAAACTGTCTACACCTGTCTGTTCACAGTTAAGGTGATGGTTGAAACTTGCATTTGAAAGGTAATAGTACCAGATATTTATAGTCATTGCACAGTTATTTAGGGCTTCCAATGACTAGGGAATGGTAAAAAAAAAAATTATGGATACTTTTATACTGTTTAATTGGAAATAAGAAGATGTGGAAGTTAGTGGGAACTTGATATATACTGACTGGTAATACAGATGATCTCAATTTCACAATATATAAAAAATAAAAAACCTTGTGTAGAACACAGAGAAGGAGGAAAACTGTTAACAGGGGTTCTGTGTGCATGGTCACCTTCCAAGGTCCTGCCATTTTTTTCTTTTTTGTATCTCTCTATAATTTTTAGATTACTTCCAATGTATAGATCACTTACTAAATTTTTAAAATAGACATATTTTTTAAAAAGGAAAATAAAATTACTTTGAATGGGAATAACAATGGAGTACATTTTATCTGGCTTAGTGATTTTGACTTGGGTCTCATCTTGTCTGATAAACAGGGACCCCATGGACTCAATGGCGTTAAGTCAGTTTACAAAAAAGTTCCTAAAATTGAGAGGTAGACTGTCTTGTCGCCCAGAGGCCGATGGTTTCTTGGAGCCCAGCGTCATGGAGAATGCCCCCCTCAGCCGCCCCCACAGAGACCCCGACTCTGTGAGGGTTTCATGAGGTCACACTTGCTCTGAGTCAGTCCAGGGTGAGTCATCCCTCCCACATCTGTGAGCGGAAGGAAGGGACGGAAGCAAGAAAAATAATCATAACTTGGTGGTTATTGTATTCAATAAAGTAAGTTTCACAGTGTCCAGCCAGGTGGCAAAATGATAGAAGCCAGTCTTTCTGAAAATGTAAAATGGAGTGTGTTGAATCAAGATTTTTTTAATATTTAAAAAAGTGTTGTCAAATGCATTTATTTTCTGACCTCTTGGAGCTGCCTATTAAAAAGAGGCAGCTAATTACTCTGGCCAACTTTGTGGAAACTTGACACAGAGTCTTGGGAGTGGCATAAAAAATGTAAGAGGGCATTTTAACTCTCAGGGGAGGGCGGGGATGGAGAGGGGGTGGCTGCCTCCTTCCTGCTCCAGGTCAGCAAACTCAGAATTATTTATTTATGGAAAGTGTGCTAGGGGCCAGCGGGGTTCTGGGGAAGCTGAGTGTCCAAGAATGAAGTCTTCAAACAGACCAGATGACTCTCCCCCAGCCTTGATGATTTAGGGGAGAGTTCTGAATTTGATTTTCATTGTTCGATGATATTTCCAGATCCATTTTGAATCTAAGCTGTGGATTGCTCACTTTCTTTGGCTTCAGTAAGATAAAATTTAGATTGTAGCTTTTGTTCATGGTGTTGTAATCCTAGGAATGACTGGATATGCATTTTTACACCTTCAGTAACTCTAAGGCCCCCAAAAGACAAACCCTGGGAGAGAAATAGGTGACTATTTTAACAGGAGACTCCAGTTCCCGAGAACATCCTCATTCAGGCTCACCTGAAGGAGTCTCAATTCCCAGCTCTGACAAATCGGTCTGCTCTCCAGGTGTGCAGCAAGTCTTCATTTACATTTTACATGTGCCCTGAAGGTTCATGACAATAATCAAAGCGAAAGGATTCAGAATCACAGTATGAAATTTCCAGATGTATGTAAATTTCTAGAGAGGCGTATAAAGCCCCTCGCACAGTACGTGGCCCACAGAAGCCATCATCCTCATCCTCATCACCATCACAGCCAACTTGGTTAGTGCTGCTGAGGCAAAATCATGGGTGTGATTCGTGGGTGGGCTTGGCAGAGTCACAAGGTAGAAAATTCCTGTGAATTATACACTTTAAAATATATTCCTGCCTGTCAGTCAGCAACCGTGCTCCTTGGGAAAACAAAAAACGAAAAACCTATTAAGCAAGGGAGAATGTGTATCCAGAAGTGTGGGCTCAGCCCCAGCCCTTCCAGCTTGGTGGACATTGTGTTTTACCCACTGGAAGAGGTGGGTGGTGGAGCAGAGAAGGTCTGGGTCTGAGGTCTGGATTCTGGCTTTGTCTCTGCCTCTAATGAGGAGCAGAGAGACCTTGGCCAAGCACTCACCTTTCTGGGCTTCTGCACCCTCACCTGGCAAATAGAAATTTAGACTCCATACTTTCGTTCCTCTTGGGGGACAGCCTCTGTGATTTTTTTTTTCCCCTAATGGGGATTGAGCCCAGGACCTTACACACGCTAAGCAGGTGCTTTACCCCTGAGCTATATCCTCACCCTCTGTGTTTTGTTTGTGATGTATCTATTTCATTCTTTTTGTCTTTCCATTTACCAATTGAGGGGGGAAAACAAAGAAAAAAAAGAAAAGAAAAAAGGCAGAGGTGATAACAAGCAGGAAAACAGCGCCCTCTAGAGTTTTTCAGAGGCATGTCTGTATTGAGGATGCGAGGGTATGAGAAACCCCTGGGTGAGCACCTGGGGGCGCTGGACTTCCTAAGGCCCACGTTACCTGCCTGCTTCTTAAGTGGGCCTTGCATCCTTGTTTCTTTCTTGATGGGAACTGTGATTAAATTTGCTTTGAAAAATTAAAGGATTCCACCAAAACCAAAAACAAGAACCCTAGGGAAAACTTGGAGGTACAGAAACCCAAGTTAAGCAGGAAGCTATTGAAAAAAAATTAAGTCCAACCTGGAGAAAGCAGCCATTATTTCTTTCAAAGATAAGTAACATTTGATGAAGTCTTTAGTGTTTCCATTGAGATAGTTAAGAAAATGTTCAGAATATTTAAGCAATGTAAACTTCAATATTTTATTAATGTAATATTTTAATTTTTTGAAAATAAGGGGTTTTTTTGGAAGACAATTTTAGTTTATATTTTTTGAGTTTATTATTTTTCCTGAGATGAGGCAAAAAGAAATAAAAGCAAACATTATTCTCTCCTAAACAACAGAGTCATAGAACGTCACAAATCACCTGGACTAACCCTCCCATTGTAAAGAGAAGCTGGTAACCCAGTGCTTTTGTTTCTGATCTAAAGCTCTCGGTACTTTCTGGAAAAGTGCGTATAATTGAAACAGCAATGATTGTACTCAACACAAATAGTAATAAACGTTAACTTACTCTGTGCCTGGCACTCTGCCGTGGTTTACAGGGAGCACCTCATGTAATATTTGCAACAGATCCATGAATTTGTTACTCTTGTTATTCCCGTTTTCCGACTGGAGAAATGGAGGTGCAGAGAAAGCAAGTGACTACCCCCAGTTTCACAACTTAGCAATACTTGTGGGCTTTCTCTAGTCAACTGCAAACCTAACTCACATTCAAATCAATAGAGACATATTTAGATGGATACCACTAGGTTTTTTTTTTTTTAATGACCTCTTTTGTTTTGTTTTGAAACAACAACAACAAAATTTATTTGGTTTTGAAAGCTCTTTCTAACCATCGTGAGGCACAGAGAATTGGGATGGGGACTAAAAGATAGACAGTAAATGATCTCCAGGGAGAGGTTGGGAGGTGGCTCACCCCAGAATCAGCCTGTTAGGGACCAGTTATTTGGAGTGAGGTGTAACTTGAGCTCAGTTGTGACCCTTCATATATTGAATCTGTTGAGCAAGTATAAATAAAAGGAAAAACTGAATTCATATTAAACCTTTTTTAAGCTCTATGCACATGCGTTTATATTTTCTTTTGTTCTTTGGTTAAAAAAAAACAATACCCACAATGCCTAAACACATGGTTTTGTGTTGGCCTAACACCGTTTTTTTCATATGTGTATTTCCTCGTGTTTCATTTTGAATAATTGCATGATATTATTCCATCACCCTGATTATTCTGATTTGCTTAGTCATTTCCCTATTGTTGAGGCTTTGGATTGTTCCCAGTTATAAATAGCACTGCTATACCATTTCCAGACCAATTTTAATTTTGGAAATATTTTTCTGATGTATAGTCCCAAGAGTTTAATTTCTGTGTCAGAGTGTCCGATGTATTATATTTTCTACTGCATATCGCTTGATTGCTTTCCAGAAAGACTGAAAAATAAATTACAAGGCCAATAGCATTGAATTTTTGACACTTCATTTTCCTGGTTTATCCACCGAGAATGATAGGTGTCATTTTAACTCTTTTTTTTAACCACACCACCATCACGACCACTACCGTCATCGTCACCTTCACCAACACAACCAAAAACAGAACCATTACCATGCATCAGCTACCATCACCATCAGTACCACCACCAACATCATCATTCACCACCACCATTACCATCATCTTCACAGCAACCACCACACCACCAATAGCACCATCATCACAATCGCCTTCACCAACAAAACCATCATCATTCATTACTATCACCAGCATCAAATCCACCAACACCGCCAGCACCACCACCTCCATTACTTTCACCACCACCACTGCCATCACCATGATCTACTGCCATTACTACCACCATTAACATCACCAGTCCTCATCCACCACTGTTACCATCCCCTTCACCACCACTAGCGCCAGCACCAATGTCTCCATCATTATATTCCATCACTACTATGTGCTATTAATGGAATCATTCAATATGTGCCAAATACTGTACTTAATGTTTATTTACATTAGTGATTTTGTCCTCATAGTAACTCCTGTGTGTATATAATAGCCTCATGTTATTGAATAGAAAACTGATGTTGGGCATTTAAGACCCTTGATCAAAGACACAGATTAAAAAGTGGCAAGACCAGGATCCGGGTCTCTGTCTAACTCCAAAGCCCAAAGTGCAGCCAGTACCTGCACTTCCTTTAGTCAACGGACTGTCGTGTTTCAAAGTTCTTTTGTTTGCATTTCTTTGGTTGCTATTGAGACTGAACATTTTTCCATGTGGCGGTTTATTGTCTGCATTTCCTTGTGTGCAAACCCTCCATTTATTCCCTGTGACCTCATTTTGAAGGAAAGCTGAATATTGATCTTAAATAGTTAGACCAACGCTCTGAGGTTCATTGTCATGGCTTAATCTCGTCAGTACAATTTCAGCACCTTCCACTCACTCAGCAGTCTGTGTTTTGGTGAATCCCTGTCTGGAACCAAATACCAGTGCTTCCTGTGATTCTCCAGTTATATGCCCCCTGTGCTGTCAGCCGCCCAGCGATGACCGCATCCCCAGGATACACCTAAGATGGGCAAGACCTCCACAGTGAACCAGTGGAGGCCTCTGACAATTCTGTAGCTGGTCCGTTCCTCGCGCTTTCACTGATTTCTTTGTGAGCACAGCCCAGCCGTCCACACTGTTGGGCCTTTCTGCTCGGTGTCACAACTGAAGTAATTTGTCCTTTGAAACTGGCCAAGCATGCCATTCAGTCGATAAATTGTGATCAAAAGCTTGTAGTTTTGATTTTTGAACCAAACTGAGGTTTGGAAGTCCATTTGCAAAAGGGCTTCTTGGCGCTGCTGTGAGTAAAAGGGGAAATAATCGATAGTCAGTCACCAACCAGAGTGACAGGGGTGTTCTTTTTATGCAGGAGGTGCTTGACTATTCATGAGGGAGGCAAAGGAGGTAAAATATAACACCTGCAAAAAATATTAAGACCTTCTCAGGATAAACAAATACTGAACCCTGATGTTGTGCTCCTGAAGTTAATACAATGTAGTGTTGCGTGTCGGTTCTATCTCAGTAACTTCTGATGTTAAGACCTGAGGTTAGTTAAATAAGAGTTGCTAAACTAAGGATGGAAAAAGACTTTTTGGGGGGCATTTTTTCCTCCTCTTGTTCTTCTGCAGGAGAATCTTAAAATCAGTTTTTCAGCTTTTATGGAATATACTATGGAGACTTTCATTGTTGTCTTATTTTTAATTTGGAAGTAAGGGTGGACAGAAAATCTGGAGCTCAGGGATTCCCAAGAATAAAACCTCCTGTATGATTTTTCAAAACAAGCTATCATAACACTTATATTGCAAAACACATAAGGCTTATCAATCTTGAACTCTTGGGAATCCACTAATAAAATACTTGATGTTCTGGAATGCCGCTGAATTTCACCCACATGCATTCATTTATTCAACAAGTACTTTCTGAGCATGATTCTAGCACTGTAGGTGCTCCGTGGAGAAACAGAAGTGTAAGAAAGACATCGCCCAGTCCCCAAGCTCAGTTATCTCGTGGGGGAGACACGATTTACAGAGTGGAAGGAAAACTAACAACAGAACACAGTTTAGGATTCAACAACCAGGGTAAAGATAAATAAATCACCAAATGATAAAGCAATGCCAAAGGAAACAATGGAAGTGACCCTGAGTTTCCAGAGGCATAAACTGCTGTAGGCGGAGGGGGTCAGAGGAGCATCCTGGCAAAGTGGGACTTGAGCATCTGAATACAGGGAGGACATCGGCCAGGCTATTGAGTGGAGAGGGTTGATTAAGAGCCCACCCTGGCTGTGACACAGACACCAGGTATGCTGGTGAGCCCCTCCTCTGTCAGACAAGTGGCCATTAGAGCGACCTGACTAATTGTGCAAACTGACCAGTTACTTCAGCCCAAACGACCAAAGGGAGAGCCCAGGATAGATGCAGACAGCTCACAGGCTTGATGTGAGTCAATTACTAGTTTGCAAACACAATTCTGAGCAATTCAATGTCCAGAGGCAAACAGACCCAGAGAATGGTAGACGTGGAGGCACTGACTGGGGTGGGAGGGGGTTTGAGTTTTGTCATTTAAAAGGAATGGAAGCATCCAGGGATGGCCGGGTGTCCCTAAACAGCCCATTTGTTTAACAATGTATTCTAGAACAAATGACTGTATGTGTCACTCAGTCAAAGTGCCTTTACCTTGAAGGGAAATGTTTTCTGCTCCATTAGCTTTTTTTCTTCTTCTTCCAATATTAGTCAATGACTTGAAATTTTCTGTTGCCTTTTGAGGAAAAGATCAAGGCACAATATAAAATAGGAAAAAGGAATTGACTGGTAGAAGCCAAGAGATCTGAGTTCCTGACCTGGTTTTGCCATTGATACCCTTTGCAATTTGAGACCTGTCACTTAAACTTTCTAGATCTGCTTCTCCCACCACCACAAGAGGATGGCAACATTGACTGCCTTCATTATCTTACAGAGTTATTTGCATATGAAGTAAGAAACATTTTTTTTAATGTGTTGAGCACCTACTTTTAATCAAGTATTTTCGTATTTTTTTTTCCAAATTCTTTATGTCATTTAATGCTGACGACAATAGTCCACATTCATCCATAAAGAAACTACAGATGACTTGGAGAGGTTACAAAAGGACTTGCTCAAAGCCACACAGCTATTGCAACCCCAGTTCTCCAAATTCTGTTACCGAAGGCCTGATGCAGAGTGAGGCCAAGTGATACCTAACGTTGGAGTTTGGAGCAGAGAAAGGTTTACTGCAGGGTTGAGCAGGCTTATGCCCCTCAAACCTCCAAACCCCGCAAAGGATTTCAGCAAAGCATTTTTAAAGGCCAAGTGAGGAATGGGGGCCGGTATGTGATCAGCTGTGCACAATTCTGTGACATCAAGGTAACAGGGCGGTCACCATCACAATCCTTAGGCACCAGGAGGTCTAGGGGCTCATAATCATCAAGTAGCTAATTTCTTCCATTTGGTGGTGGTTTTTAGCATCTGAAAAAGTCAGGAAATATGCATGAGATTCTATTATCTGGGTACTTCAGAGAGGAGCTACAGCAGAGGATCTGACAGAGGGGTCTGTCCCCGGAAGCCCCCGTAGGGGTCCTACTCGGTTACAACTCTTCCATTTAATGCCCAAAGGACATAGTCTGAGCCCGAGCCCTGCCTGCCTGCTCTGTCCTCCATTGGCGGGGGGCTCTGTTGACTCCGAGGTCTGAGGCAGAGGGATGTCGTCCTGTCTACCTGGTCGAGTTTACACCAAATTGTCCAATGAAGCTACGACAGAAAACAGGGGTGCTTGCTGGGACGTGACGTGGGGTGCCCACTGCCAAGACCTTTTTAGCCTTCCCCAATGTGTTCACCTTCTCCGCCTGAAGCTCCTGTGTGGGCTACCTGGAGAGTACCTCTCACCTTCCTTGTGTGGAACTAAAAAGACTCTTAACAAGCAGTTGCCTCAACTTTGGCTGCACAGGACAACAGCTGGGGAGCTTTAAAAATAAGCCCAGTGCCCAGGCCAAGTACATCAGAATCTCTGATGATGGAGATGGGAGTAAATACTCCGATAGCCCCCAAAGCAGTCAAGTTTCAGAAGCACTGACCTAAAGAACAAAGAGAGCATCTCCCCAAGGGCAAATCTGAGCATCCTGTATTTTAAGATCCAGACTCTTCAGTAACAGGGAGAAACTACTCTGGCACCATCTGGGTGGGTACCTTTGTTTGTTGTTTGTTTTATTTCTGTTAAATTAGCAAGTGGTGACCAGGAGTCCCAGGTCTCTACCCTTGGTCGTCTTGCTCTAAGAAGCCATTGTTGCCTTCAGAAACTAATAACCCCTTTTCTTTTTTTATTTTTAATGGAGGTACTGAGGATGGAACCTCCTGCATGCTAAGCATGTGCTCTACTACTGAGCTAGACCCACCCAATTACCTTTTTTGTTAATGTAGCATTTTATGGCCATCTGCTTGGCTTGTTCTTAAGATACCATTGAATGATCAAGTGTAGATTTTTTTTTAAACTTCTTATTAAATAGAGAAGTATATTGGTGGTGATCAGTCCTCTGGTTATAATGAAGGAAGTCAGCACAGGAAGGATGATAAGGGAAAGATGCTCCCCAGATACGGATAAACCTACAGATTAAAGTCATCTGTGGATAGAGATGTCATGTTACCAAGTGCTGCTCCTTTGGCATTTGTTTGCTCTTCTCCAGACAGGGTCTGTGCAGCTTTCAGAATCAAGCCTTAAAAGCTTCCTGGGCTGATATCATCAGGAAACCGGATGGGTCTTCCTGCGTGTGCAGAAGACGGATAGGAAGTCTGTGGAGAGACGCAGGGAAGGGTCCAGCGCCCGCGCTCTCCTCCCCGCTGCTCGCGCTCTGCTGCCGGGACTCGGGCAAGAGAACCACGGGGAAGGGGGCGGAGCTTATAAAAGGCAGATTGCCAGGTTCCACCCTCCCCTTCGGTGTTTGTGGGAGGGGCTCAGAGGAACCCGTTTTTGAGATGCTTCCTGAGTGCTTCTGAAACAGACTGTCCTAGGAAACTCTGCTGGTCCCACGCCCTTCTTGGAAGGCTGGCCTCTGTGCTATTTATGAAAATGCAGATGTACCAGGACTGAGAGCTCACCTGGCTCCTCTGTGCTGCGGGCCGATGTGCCAACAGGGGCAGTGGAGGGCGGTTGGGGGGTGGGGGTGGGTTCCTCCATATGTGCTTGTGGAGTGACCAGAGGAAAGTAGGACCTGCTAGTGTGAGCGTGTATGCGGGGCACGAGGGTCCTGAATCCAGGGCAAGTCTGTAGAAGAAGAGAGAATTGGCTTCCCAAAGACAAACGTGATTGACTTCGCAAGAATGGGGGTCCACGTAGCCCGAGGAGGCTCTGACAGGGATGGGCACAGTCTAGCTGTCACGCCTGAAGAAACAAATTTCAAGCAAGGTACAAATCAAAAGTTGTAAAAAGTGAAAGTGAAAATTTTCTCTCTACCTCATCCCACCATTCTGAAATAACCACTGTTTATAGTTTAGTGTGTAGCCTTCCAGGCAATATGTATAATAGAAAATGACATATATTTGACAAAAATGAAAGAAATGCATGCATTCTTCCACAATTTATTCTTTTTCCATTAACAATATGTCCTGGACATCTTTTCTCGTCACTCCATCAGTGTCCTTTCTGTGACATCCTTCTTTATGTGGATGCACAAAATGTACCCAGTCTCCTACTGGTAGACATTTAATTTGCTTCTAATTTTTTCGTATTTCAAACAAGGATGCCATGAACATCTTTGAACATACGTTCTTTGCTCACTTAAGAGTTTCCTGTCAGTGGACCTGTTGGGTCTTCATACGACCAAACTTTGTCTTCAAATTTGATGGGTAACAGCCCCATCCAAAAGACGGTACCGATTTACACTCTGCACCCATACTGCATGTATACCCACCATTTTTATCATGAATCTCTAAAGATTTCTACTAACTCAATGAGAAAATCTCTCATTGGTACAATTTCAGTGTCTTAGCCAAGTGGTATGACTTTTTATATATTTATTAGTTTCTGTGTTCCTGTTTTCGTGAACCGTTCATATCTTTTGCCCAGAGTCAAGGCTTACCTTTGTGTTTTCGCACATCTTATTTTCTCATTTTTACTGTGGCATCTGTTGGCAAAGAGTGACAGTCATACATTGAAAAGAGTAAATGTCGTGGAGAGGGTGAGGGGCAGGAGAGCCATTTCCCACTTAATCAAGATATCAGAACCAGCAACTTAGCATTAAAAAGCACTGCTTTTATTTTTTAGTGCATCAGACCTTTAAGAACTGGAGAAACATACTCTGCAAAGCACCGTGTTGGAAGAAAATAGGGTCTTAATACGGATTTGTTGAACAAATGAGTGAATGTGGACAGGTAGATCCAGACGTCTACCATGAGCTTGGGCAGGAGGAAACAAAGATAAGAAACACCACGCTGCTTTCTAAAAGTTTGTTGGGGCCGTGGGCATGTAAAGTGATGATTATGATACAGGAAGCGCTTAATTGAGGGATGAGTCAGTTCCTCCTGTACTTGAAGATCTTAGCTCTAGAGGGCAACAGACACAGAAACAAATAACTTCAATGTAATAGAACAAGAATAGAGATTTGCATAATGTGTAATGGAGGCATGAGTTTTAAAGGATGAGAAAGAGTTTGCTGGCTGAGGAAAGGTGTGAAAGTGTTTCAAGTAATGGGAGCAGAGACATGGAGGCAGGAAACAGCAGGGTGTGTGTGTGTAGGAAATCAATCATCTTAAGCTTCCCAGAATCTTTATGGCCTGAGGCCAGATGAGTTCAGATGGGCAGACAGGTCACAAGCCATCACATTATGGTCCACACTGAGCCACTGAAGGCTTTTGAGCAAGGGCTGGTGTGACCCAATGGGTATTGTGGATAGCTCGCTCTGGCCACTGGGCAGAGAATGGATTTGAGGGGCAAGGTGAGGGGCCCAGACAGAGTGCAGTTAGGAATGACCATTCAGGCAGGAGGCAATGCAGCTGCGGCAACAGGGGTAAAAAGCAAAGAGATTTGAGAGTAGGGACTTGGTGACTAATTGGATTAGGGATGACGGAGGAATTAAACCAAAATATGGGTTTGGTTTCTGGTTTGGGTGACGGGAAAGATGACGGTGTCACTGACTGGGAAAGAAAACACAGGATAAGGAGATAATTTGGGGAAGAAGATTATTTGTGCGATCATTTGGGAATGTTGACTTTGAGGAAACTGGGACGCCCAAGGTATTTAATCAGCACGTAGTTTCATATTAGCATGAGGCTCTTGGGGGAGAGACAAAGGTTGAGAGTTAAGATCTGGGAATGAATGAGTGATCTCCGGATGGCACTGATTTCCAGACAGGGACCTCATGAACCTCACCCATAACTCACTCGTAACCAGGCATCACTCCCAGAAGTTCATTGTCCCTCTGACGGCCCATCACACTGCAGATCTGAAATGAATTTGGGCCTAGATCCTTGAAGGTCCTTTGTTCTCAGGGGAGATGTTCTCCCCTGAGCCACAAGGTTGGGAGCAGGTGGCTTTAGCCCTCATCTGTCACTGTATCAGCATGCATCAGTTTCTCGTTTAATATTTGTTAGTTTGAATGACCCAGAGCCTGACTTTCAGGGAGATGTGGTACAGGGTCAAGACATCAAAGTACATCAGAGAGTTCCAGAGGCCAGTGCTGGCTCTGCCACTCCCAGGCCCAGGGAATCTGGGCAAGTTATTTTACCTCCCCGAATCCAACTTTTCTGATCTTGTTAACATGGAAATAACAAGAAATATACCTGTTCTGCTTTTCACGGCTGCTGGCATGATAAAATAAGAAGTCTTTTTGGAGGTCCCATGCAAATGCTGTCATTGTTCAAAGATGCCTGGCAGAGAGCCTACGCTTAGTAGGTCAACAGTCATCATATGAACTACCTGAAATACACTCACTCATTTGCTTGGTTATTCAACCCATTTCCTCAGCAAATGCCCATCAAGCGCCTGCTCTGTGTGAGGCTCATTGCTGGTAATGAGAGGACCACGGACGTCATGAAAAGACATGTGGACTGTTAAACGCATAATGCTCAGTGAAGGAAGCCCGTCTGAAAAGGCTACATATCATATGACTCCAGCTGGATGACATTCTGGAAACGACACAACTGTGGAGACAGTTAAAGACCCCGGAGTGGTTCCCAGAGGCTAGGGAGGAGGGGGCGATGAGGAGGTGGAGCACAGAGGGTGTTCAGGGCGGTGCGACTGCTCGGTGTGACACTACAGTGGTGGGGACACGCCGTTAGACACTTGTCAAAACCAATGGAATGTACAAGACCAAGAGCGCACCCAGTGTCAACCTTGGGCTCTGGGTGATGAGGACGGTCAGTGCAGCTTCACGACTGTAGCCCATGTGGGCTCTGGTGAAGGATGCTGGTGGGGAGGGAGGCTGTGCATGATGCGGGGTAGGGGGTACACGTAACTCTGTCCTGACTGCTCGATTTTTTAGTGAATCTAAAACCATTTTTAGAAAGTCTATTTAAAAAATAAGGAGAGAGAGAGAGAGAGAGAGAGAGAGAGAGAGAGAGAGAGAGAGAATGGATTGTGTATGCCTTCTAGGTCACTACAGCTTACTGGAGAAGAGAGGAACACAAGCAGACCTTCAAACATCCATCAGTGGGAGGTGTCGTTATGCTTGCGTCCAGGATGAGCAGGCTCCTTCCCTTTTTATTGTCCTGATATTTTGTCTTCATTTGTGACAAGCACATGCAGAGGGTCAGTACTGTTTATTGTTCAGACAGGACCCCCTTCAGCCTTATTTACTGCAGGGTAAATGGTCACCCCGCAGTGAGTGGCTCTTGACTGCCCGTAACCTCCCAGGACAGGGACGAGGTATGCTGTGCAGCCAGCATCCACATTGCTGGGTGCACAGCATCCTTACGATGAGGGGGAGGGAGCAGAGGAGTTGGCCTTGACTAGTGAACTTGGCCAGACCACTTTGGCGTGGCTGTTTTGCATCCCTCTGCCTTTTAATTTGATGACGTCCCGTGGGGAGCCGGGTGCGGTGAGGAAGGCACAGCTTAGGTCAACAGTTGTCCCTCTGGGCCTTAAGATTGAGAGGCTCCATTAAGGGCATTAAGTCTGGTGTTTACTGATGCAATTACCCTGTGCTGTGTGGATGGGGCATTAGTGACTGTTCCACATTCAGTTCTATTCATCCGGGGACTTAATTTTATGAGAGGAAAAAGTGACAATGGTTGGCTCTATGAGATTCCAAAAGAGCAAGGTAAAAAAGAATTCGTTTTACTGCAATTGAATGAACTTCAAGGCATTTTTTAAAAACATAAAATCACTTGGATAAAATATCAGCCTTTGGAAGCGGGCTTGCTGCTCCCCACATGCCCTAGCCTGGTGGAGACGCAGCCAGTGAGAAAAACCAAGTGGGAGGGACCTTGAGATGAAAAACTTTACTTGCAAAGGAGTCTTAGACTAATGTGTGTCTTTTGTACAGGGGTGCAATGAGAACCTTTCCAAAGTGTATTTAACTGAGGAAATTATGCATCGTTACAGAGAAGTACAGAGAGTGACTGGCTGCAAACTCAATATACCTTCAGTGGAGCCGTCTTTATTTCTTCGTGCTAGAACTCTTTCACTGAATGAAAGCCTCTGGGCAGATTTTCTCCAACAGTGTATTGACGTCACAAAGGCGGCAAAATGTAATCACATAGGAAAAGGTGAAAGTATGATTCCACGATGTAGACCCTAGACCCTCAGTTCCTCATCATAAAATGCTTTGTTCTGTCTACCTCAGGGCCCTCACACATGCTGTTCCTTTCTCTCTTCCCTTCGGTCTTTACATGACAGGCTCCTTTTTATCATTCAGGTCTGGGCTTAACCCTCCCCTCCTCAGAGAGGCCTTCCCCATGGACACTGCACAAAGGAGGTTCCCGCATTCTCCTCCGCGATTCTTTAGCATTGCAACCCAGATTCCCAGATAATATTTTTCCCATTTTATAATTATACATCCATTTCTTTGTTTGCTTGTTTGTTCCGTCTCCCACAATGAACTGCGAGACCCACCAGGCAGGGGTTATGCACCTGGTTTATTCCCCGAGGTAGACCCAGTGTTCCCAGGTGTATTTGGTGTAAAATAGGTAGTCAATAGAGCAATGAATGTGAAAATGATGAAGTAACTCTGGCCATGAATGTCTCAGTGGAGGAGGACTCATTTGTGAGGCAACTGGTGTAGATCAAAGTGCTATATGGTCATAAAAATGTGGGCAATGAGCATCTTTTTCAATGTCAGGTCTATGTCAATTCTGTGTTTTCCTAAAACACATTATATCTCCTCAGCTAGAAGGGCTGAGGACTGGGAGCACCCCATGCGTGTTTTAGGCACTGTGAGCTCCTTGGGAAGGGGGCTGGGACTTACCATAAATTTATCCCCAGCATTGAGCACAGTGCCTGGTACAGAACAGCCAACCAAGGTGTGCTTGCTGCATTTAACCAAAATGAGATATTTGAAGTGCTTTCTGCCTTCTCCCTGGAAGAAGGAAATTGAAACAATTCAAGGTAATACTCTGTGATTTTTCTGTCCAAGCTTTGTGGGTGTAGGGTTAATCTTCCTGGCAGATCATAAAAGATTGCACAGTTGGGGAAATATATGACAAAAATAGAATCAAACCTTCCTCCCTGAGTATAGGTTAAAGGGAATCCCTTATTACTGTGCTGCAGAAATAAATTTCTTCTGTGTTGGCTTAGCTCTGACCAGGTAATAATGCACAGAAATGTTTTATTCTATTTCTCTGAGTTCCTAAAGTAGAGAGAAAAGGAGAAAGATACAAGGAAATATATGGAAAGAAAGAAAAGACTCAAATACACATATGTTCCCGGAATTTTTTTCTCTGCTAAAAAAAAAAAACAACAATCAATTCCTGGAGACATTGTTTTATGATTTTATCATTTTATTCTGTAGCTCTATGTGATCACCTTACATCTACACACAGGACCTTTCTCTGTAACTTTGTCAATTCCTGAACATATTTTTATTTTCACCTTGTATCTTAGCTCATGAGCCTGAAAAGACTATATCGTGTTTTTATGAGGACTAGAACCTAAAAAATATACTTTGTATTCATCTCAGGATGCAGTCACCTTTCTAAAGTGCATCACCGTGTTGTTGAGACCTTTTTTCTATCATATGGAACAGCTCTTGCCCATAGCCCTCTTTCTTTATTCTGTGCAGGTTCTAACTGTTGTGGATATAAATCTCTAGTTGCAAACATCAGAAAACCCAACTCAGGATGGTCTGAGCCAAAAAGGGATTTTTACTGACCATCAGGATAGGAAATTCTAGGCACGCAGAGGTCCAGTCACTCAAACAATGCACCAGAGCACAGTCTTCCTTTCTCCATCTCTTGGCCCTTTTCTTTCCCTCTCTGTTGGCTTTGCTCTCAGTCAGACTCTTGTCTCAGCAGTGGCAAGATAGTGTAGGCAGCTCCAGGATCATATCCTAGTTTCTCTGTAAAGAAAGGAAGAATTTTCTCTTAAACACATTTCTGACCAAAGTCTCAGAATTGAATCTCATTGGATCCAAGTTGGTCATGTGTCCATTTTGAACCAATCACTGTGCTCAGAGGAATTCGGTGCTCCCATTGGCCAACAAGAGTCATCTGCCCACCCCTGAAACTCCACTTGAGCCTGACGGGCTGTGAATGGAGAGGATGTAGAATCTTAAGGAAAATAGGGGTCCCCTCTAACAAAAAGGTGAATGGATTCTAGCTGTCAAACATCATAACAACCTTTCCCTTTTCCTTTCAGAACTTTATTCTGTTGGGTCATGGGCATCTGCCCACTTTCCTCAAAACATTCTGCATTCTGCTCCCACTTGTATAGATGCTGACTTTCCATCCCCACTGCCCCTCACCTCGCTTCTCCTCCACCCTGGTCCTCTTTAACAGCATGCCTTTTTTTGAGTTATTAAAGGCTGTCTCTGCTCAATTGGCAAAGTGAACCTGTTGGTCGAAATAGAATCAGATGTGTGGGTAAGAGCAATATGGGTCAACAATTGTTTTGGAATTTTGTTACATATATTTATCTTGGATGCTATCCAAGTTTTTAAAACATGGATTAGTATTTTTATGTGATCTTGCTGTGACTAACGTATGAATTTTGCCATTAAGGGAGGACCATCACTGAAGCAGTAAACCCTACCAAAAATGCACAGTGATGCAACAGAACATGACCTGGGATCACTTTTATCCTGCCTTTTGTCTCCCATGGTTTTGCTTTCTCTAGGGGCTGGGCATTTTTTTATTTTGTGTGTGCCACTTCTTAGTCCCTGTTTCTTTTTTTCAGCTCATCTCTGGGTGTCTCTTAAGTTTAGCAGAGCAAAGGAGGGTTCCAGAATCCTCAAGTCTAGTCATTTCTTTTCTAAGACTGGCCATTCACTGATCCCACCAATTCAATAAGCAATTTCTAAATGTCTGTCAGCACCCAAATCTCATCCAACCACATCCTATTTCACATACACAGTAAAGCACTGGTGGTTAAGAAGATGGGGAGACCTGGGCCAGAGTGCCAGATAAATGATTATAATTATCTGTGTGGCCTTGGACAAGTTACTTAACCTCTTTGAGTCTTTGCTTCCTCGTTTGTGAAATGAGACTAATAGCACCTGTCTCGTTGGGTTATTATGAAGATGAAGTGAGCTAATAAGGGTTTCAGAGTTCCCACACACAGTGGACTTTTGGAAATGTTAACTATCATTATTGTTGTATAACCCTCTCCTATGTTTCAGTTCAAAATTAGAATATTTATAAAAACTCCGCACTGTAAAGTCTATTTCACTAACATCAGCCTTGGAGTGATATAAGCACAGAATTCCAAGTGGAGGAGGAGGCTGTGAATAAAAGAGGTGCCAGTTATTCATTAACTGATTCCATCAGCCATTATTTAACGAGCATGTACACTGTCCTGGGAGTATTATCAGCTTGCTTGCAAGCTGATAGAAAGGGGCAATTGCATTCTGTGGGTTATGCTGAAGGGACACCAAACTGGATTCCTGTCCTCAAGGACCTTCCACTCTTATGAAAAAGACATGACTTGACCCATGAAGGAATTCCAGGAAGGAATAATAATAGGAGGTAAGACTGCTCAGTTTCAGGAGGGGATCTGTACACAGCGTGTTCTCAGAGGGTTCTAGAAAGAGCATGTCACCCCCAAAACACAAGGGAAAGGAATAAGTAATAAGTGAATCAGCGGGATGAGTGACAGTTGTTGACATGGACTCTGGGCTTCAGTCCAGCCTACTCCCTGGCCTCTCCCTGTGCTGAGCACAAGCAGGCAGATTGCTGTGAGGACAAAGATCACTGGCAATGTTGGACACACCCGAGAGCACGTTAGTTTATAAAGGAACAGAACCAGCGACCCAGCCCAATCTGCCTCACAGCCCAACCTGTGACCTCATGCAGGTGGAAGAACCCATCTTCCTTTGTCTACACCCACTAGGTCCTCCCACAGAGACATGATATGACCGGTGCTTCCACCGGTGTCATCAAAATCAGTCAGTCCCCTCAGCTGGAAGCTGAAACCCTTGGGATTGTCCAAGAGATCCTCTGTAGAGAATGTAAGGGTGGAATGACCTACTGCTATAGAAATAGCTGCTACCCTGGGCAGAATGAGTGGGTTCGACTAAATATCGTTAAGTACACAAGAGTAGGAGCTTGTCGTAAATGATATGCTTACACTCTGGTGCTGGGTAAGGTGAACGTTTTGGGAAAATCTTTTAAGGATCATCATGGTTTCTTCATCATCATCATCATATATACACATTCTTTTTCTCTTGTAAATATAGCTAGAAGTTTATTAATTCTATTGGTCTTTTCCAAGAACCAGCTTCTGGTCTCATTAATTTTCTCCACTGTTTTATCTTTTTAAAGTTCTATTAATTTCTGTTCTTATATTTATTATTTACTTCTTCTTCTTGCTTTGTGTTTCGTTGGCTATTCTTTTTCTAATTTTTTAAGGTGGAAGCTTAGACTCTTGATTTGAGACCTTTCTTCTTTTCTAAAGAGAATATTTCACATATAAAATTTATATATGTTATACTTATACTTATGTGTGTTATACACATATATGTAATATATTTATAAATAATACTTGTATGTATTATACCTATACATTTCTTTCTAGGTACTGCATTAGCTGCATATTTTTCTTTTCCTCCTTTCAGTTCTATCACTTTTGCCTTATATATTTTGAAGCTCAGTTATTAAGGACATACACATTTAGGGTTGTTGTGTCTTCCTGATGAGCTGACTCTTTTATCATTACATAATCTCCCTCTTTATCCATGATGATCTCCTTGTTCTGGAGTCTGTTTTGTTTGGTATTAATACGGTGACTAACTTTCTCTTGATTAATGTTTGCATGGTATCTTTCTTCATATTTTTACTTTAATTTATCTATATCATTATGTTTGAAGTGAGACTCTGTAACAGCATAGAGTTGGATTTTGGATTGTTTTTTTTTAATCCAGTCCAACAATCTCCAGCTTTTAATTGATGTGTTTAGACTATTTATATTTAGTGTAAGTATTGAAATTGTTGGATTTATGTGTGCCATTTTATTACTAGTTTTCTGTTTTCCCTTTCCCCGCCTTTTAGATGATTTGAATATTTCTTGCCATTACATTTAAATTTTTCTATTGGGTTTTTTACTATATCTCTTTGCATAACTTTTCTCAATCTGCTTAGAGTCCATAGCTTACCACTTGAAGTGAAGTAGAGAAACATTACAACAAATAAGGTCCTTTACCTTCACCCTTTATGTCATATAATTGAATCTGAATATATTGAAAACCCCATCAGATATGTTATAATTTTTGATTTCAACAATCATACAAAAATATGGGTGTTACACAGATTTGCATGTTATCCTTCCCTTGGGGCCATGCTAATCTGCTCTATATTATTCCAGTTTTAGTGTAAGTGCTGCCAAAGTGAGCATTTAATATGTTTTTGAAGTGCTTTCCTGATAAGGATTTAATCAAAACTTGCACCAAGTTTATGAAACTATGATTATCAGAAATACAGTCTATGATCAAGGAGGTGTTTTTCTCTGAAGAAAGCTGGAACTGACTAACCAATTTTGCTTTGACATTAAAGGGCATAAAATGAAGCCTTTTAAATCTGGAACTTATAAAGCAGAATATGAAATTAAAAACTAGAAATATGCACAGAAATATTTTATGACCAAAGCAGAATATTTTTCAAAATAAAAGTTTATAATATTAAAATAAGCAGTTACCTGCAAAGATGTTCAGATGGGAGGTATTATCTGGAAATTAAAAGGGAACTGCTTCATTTTTCGGTAAGTGGGAGATATTTGGAGAAAATGAAGTAAAAGCCAACTCTGCCAGGTGTGGGATTAAGGAAAGTGGAGGTCATGTCACATATTGTTTAGCTCATAGCCAAGAAAATAATCACATGGGTAAGGCATCTTTCTCTCTCAGAAAAAAAAAAAACCCTCAAAGACATTTTAGCATATAATGTTATACCTCTTCCACACTGCTATTGCAAATATTGTCCGTGGCCCCATGCGGGAAAGTGATGAGTCTGTAGTGCATGCAGCGCAGCGAAGGTGGCTGTCTCCCTCTGTAACCTTGTCCTTCCCAGAGTATGCAGTCACTGGCTGGGAATGTACAGCTGGGAAGGTGACTGTTTCTCTAAAGGCCTTTGGTGATGTAAGCCCGAAACCAAGGAGGAGGAGAGCAGTCAAACCTCACCTTGACAAAGCTATCGTGTACAGTGTACGGTGAGGAGACATTGCACTTGGATTTTATGGGGAAACAGCCTGTCGTAAAGGGTGGTCATCTTCTCTGCCAGTCAGGTGCCTGACCATTCTGGAAGGTTCAGCTGTAGTGCCTTCTGCTCTCTGAGGCCTTTCTCTCTGGCCACTCTATCCGTGGTGAATAATCTGTCTATGTGCTGACTTATGTAGCCCCTCCATCTGCCCAATTCATGTGGCAGCCTTAGTTTTCCTTTTATGTGACTGTTATCCTGAAATAGATTTTAATCTCCATTAAGACCAGGGCAGTGTCTTTTTTTTTTCGCCTAGAGTGACTTACCCAGTGTGCACTAAGTTTGAGAGAGGCAGTTAGTAGAGTCGTTAAGAGCATAGGCTCAGTCTGTCTGGGTTCAAATCCTGATTCTGCTGATTCCTAACCAAATGACTAGGGGCAAGTTACTTAAAGACTCTATGCCTCAGTTTCCCCACTTGTAAAATTGGGATAATAGCCCTATCCATAAAGATTAAATAAGTTAAGACATGTAGAGAGCTTAGTATTTTTTGCCTGGAAACTAATAAGTACTGTTACTTACTATTAAGTGATTAATTTTTTTCTTAGAAAGCTGTGGAACAAATATGTATTTGTAAGTAAAGCAAGATAGAGCACAAAAAGGACTGACTAAAGAGAAGGCAAAGAACACAAACAGAAGTTGACTAGATTCCAGATGCAAAAGACTTAGCACCTGTTTTTAAAAGAAATAGAGGGTGGGAATATAAAGTGGTACAACCACTTTGGAAAACTGTCTGGCAGTGTTTACTTGAGAAGAACATTCTTAAATTCTAGAACCAAGCAATTCCACTCCTGAGTGTATATAGCCAACAGTTGTGTGAAAGGATGTTTGCTAGAATGTTGATAGCAGCCCCCTGGTAATCATTAACTGGAAACTATGCAAATGTCCATCAATGGAAGAATGGATAAATAAATTGTGGCAATAAAAATGGATGATTTCCAACTACACACAGCAGAATGGGTGAACCTCACCAATTTAAAGGCAAGCCAAGGAAGCCAGACGCCAAGGAGTTTATACTGTGTTTATTGTAAAATTCCAGGCCACACTAACCTGTGCTGTTACAAGTCCAGATAATAGTTACTCCAGGTGGATGTGAGCAGTGTAGAGCAGCTAGAGAGGAGAGACCAGGAGGAGCTTCTGGGGGTGTAGCTAACGTTTTACTTCTTCATCTGGTGCTGGTTTCACGGAAAGGTTCAGTTGTGAAAATTTATTGAACTGTGCACTTAACCATATATGCATTTTCCAATGCATATTATACTTTACTAAAAAACGTTTAAAAAGAGGACAGAAATAAATAAGAACAGAAAAGAAAGAAAAGAGTAAGCAAAAGAAAAGAAAAGGGAAGAGCAACAGCCCAGACGGTTAAAGAACATGGATCTGGGCTCGGGCTGCACCTGACCGGGTTGGCTCACCTCTCTATCTTACACCCCACCACCCGCAGCCCGTCCCTGCGTCCCTCTCCCCGCTAACCCTACTCTGTTGGTGGAGCACGAGCACGAGCACGAGGCGGGCAAACGCACATTTTTCAGGGTCCTTGCGTTCCCTTCCCCGCTCTCCACAGCCCCATCCCACTCTGAGCATCGCTAAGGCAGGAAGGGGCTTTCCAAGTGGGTAACGCCGGTAGAAGAGTAACTTGGAAGAGCTGATGCTTCATTAATGAAACGTAAGGCTTAAACCCATCTCTCTTCTCTCCGCTCTCCTCCTCTCCCCTCCACTCCCTCCCGGCTTCACCTCTGCCAGGACATCCTCCGCCCGCCTGGCTGCTGCGGGTCCGCCGGGTGCGGGGTGTGGGGTGCGGGGCGGGGGCCGCATTCGCGGGGAGCCCCTCCCGCCCGCCCAGGCTGACCCCGCCCCGCGGCGCCGGCTATTTTGGGCGCTGGCTGCGACCGCTGGATCGCTGCCGGCCGCGGATCCTGTGACACCTCCCAGTGCGCGGCACTTGTTGCTCCCAGGACCTGCTGCCCATCCCTGAGCCCACCTTTCCCTCAGGTCCCCTGTCCCCTCCTGGCTTGTCTCCTTTCCGGGTGATCGCCGGGGGCCCCAGATCTCTCAGGCACTGCTGTCACCGGCTTGAGACGTACATTAAAAATCGATAAATAAACGCCGCTCCGCAGGGGGCCCCGCTGTCAGCAGCAGCAGGAGCAGGAGCGCTGACCCAGGCGCCGTAGAGGTGGCGCCTCCCCGGCCCGGGACACTGGCCCCGGGCGCCGACGGCATGACGGACGCGGCGACGGCTAACGGGGACGACAGGGACCCCGAGATCGAGCTCTTCGTGAAGGTAGGTCGGCGTCCCCGCGCCGCCGCACCTGCGGCTCCTCCAGCCCGACTCGCGGCTCACGTGGCCGTGCGCCTAACGCGCTGGGACACCGGACCCTCCCCAGGGAGCGCAGCCCAGCCCTGGCGGTCCCCTGGGTGGCCTTTCTTCGAGCCCGAGCCTCGTTTCGGGGGTCCCGGGAGGGAGGGAGTCAGGTGCAATCTGACAGGTGGCTGTTTTCCTGGAGAGTCGGCCCCAGCAGTTTGTCAAACCCACCGCGGGACCTGCGGTTGCCCTGCTCCGGTGTAATTTTGGCTTGTCCTGAAGGGCATCTCCAGGATCAGGGAGATCCTGCCTGGAGCCCTGAACCTTCCTTCTAAAACTGAGGGTGAGGGGAAGGAAGAGAGAGAAAAGAAAACAGTAGGGATATAATTATCTTTGGCAAAGCAAGTAACGTTTCTTAAAATCCCCCTTTCCTCTTTCACTCAGAGCTATTAAATGAAAGCAAAAGGAACAAAGATGTTTTCTTGCTCTGTGACCTGCAAATCAGAAAACCAACGCTCCACTTGCCCACAATATTGTTATTGTCAAAATCGCGCTTCTGCAGGATAGTGTCAGGAAATGCCCAGGGTAACCTGGGGCAGACTGGGAGGAAGGAGCACAGTGAAAAAATTAAATTCAGTCGCCTTGCTCCCTGGACAGAAACAGTCTAACGTCAAAAGCTGCTACACTTCCTTTGCAACCTGTAGGAGGAAGGATGCCGCTGAGGCAGTTTCCCCGCCCGCGAATGTAATAAACATTTGATAGGTCCTTGGTGCCCACACCACAGAAACGGGGAAACCTGAAGCCATAGGAGAGTTGCCTCCAGGGCAGTGCAGAGACAGCCGCCAGGACCTGGGGGAGGGGGAGGCGGCAGGCTGCCTGAGCGCTGAGATCTTTCACAAAGGGCAAAAACCTTAGAATGCTGTTTCTCTAGAAATATGCAGGTAACTGAGAAGGAAAGAGAACGTGGTGTCTGTCAGGGGCCTCCTGGCTCAATTTAGAAGGTATATATATTCGGTGGAATGGGGGGAAATAAATATATATATAATAAAATATAATATATATATATATATATATATATATATATATATATATATATATATATATATATATCCCAGGAATGGGGAATATGGTGAATATATATGCCTTTTAAATGTGTTTTGGCCAATGGATCCTTATTGACAAGCTAATTAAACAGATTTTGGCAGAAAGTATAAGATCTGTATGAACCTTGATAATAGCTTTTTGGTCTTTGTTACCTTTTAATGCCTAAAAACTAATAAATCAGCTGTGATTTATTTTACATCTGGGCAATGGTCTGTCTCTGTTGACCCAGCCTTTCATGAAGGTTTGTTAACTTTTTCCAACTGGGTTTTACATTCTTTAGAGTAATTTTTTCAGAATTGTCCATAGACATTGCATTTGTCTTTTAGTGAGACTTAACTTTCCCCAACCTGTTTCTCTCCCCCCAAATGTGGCTTTTGTGGCTTCTGTGTCATTTGGTTTCTGGGACCCCTCTGGGCAGGACTTCCAGGCGCTCTGGCAGAGCCGGGATGGAAGAGGTCATGTCTTCTCAGAGGCTGGGCAGTGTTGGACCCAGGGCCGGACAGGGCTGCCCTGGCCCCCAGCGTCCAGGCCTGTGGTCTGCGGAGCGAATAGGGAGAGCTTTTACAAAGCAGGGAGACTTGCTGCTCTTCTTGAAGAAAGCTATTCTAGGACTTTCTCAGATTCCCTGGGAGCAGGTAGTTTCACGGTGTCGAGTTCCTGAAAGGTATCTGAAACACAAATTGACTCTTTTAGAGCCAAAGGAGCCCTTTGCCCTGCTCTTAGGTGAGAAGGCCATTCTACCTGCGCCTTCTGAATTTCATGCTGGCAGCTTGGAGCTTTTCTCCATTTATATTAAAAGCTCACTTTGCAGCCCCCAGTGCCTCCAAGAATTCTAAAGTACCCGTGTTGTCATTTGTCTTTTCCCTAAAGGAATGCAACCCCTGAAAGGCAAGCAGGCTTCTCGGTCGGTGCACAAACCAGATAGAGGGGGGAACAACAAAAAAAATCAGATAGGAAAGTTCTTTTGATTCCCCCCCTCCCTTTTGAGCTTCTGGTTAGTAGCTGTCATTTACAGGTGAAGGCTGAACATAATTGCGAAATAAAGATGCTCCCCAGGCTTTGAACGGTTTCATTTTAAAGAAGCAGTGTACTGATTTACAGAATCGGGCATTCCCGCAGTTTGACGTTTCTCTTTGCTGCACGATTCTCATGAAAAGAAGGGCCTTCTTGTTGAAAGTGTCAGGTATCAGAGGTGCTTTCTGCAGGGCCCAGCAGGGAGGTTTCCAGGAAGCCTCCTAGGCAGGCCGGCCTCACCCAGGAAGAGTTGTGATGTGGTCATCTTCGACACTCCCATGAAAGGACTGCCAACCCAGCCTGTCCTCTGGATGTGTCATTCAAACCCTCCATCATCCAGCGAGTTTCAAGGATGTATGATTCTGTGCCACATCAATTAATAATCAGTGTCTGTTACTACCGCTGCTGCTGATAATAATAATAATAATAATTTTTAAAATGGTGGCATTTTAGGACTTACGAAGCACATTTAAATACCTTATCTCATTGAGTCCCCAGCATCCTTGTTCATGAGCCTTGATTCACTCACAAAAAGTGATGAAAACAAATAAAGGTAGCTCCCAGGGACCTCGTGAGACATCATGCTGTCAGAGCACTTGGCCAGCTGCAGTTTGCTCTCCCTCTAACAACCTCGGGGGCTAAGGATGATGACTTGTCTCGTTTTATGGCTGAGCAACACATGTGTGCTCAGAGAGTGTACATGAAATGCCCCAAAGTTGACAGTGAATAACATTGTGAGCTGGTCCTCAACTAGCAGCTCAGACTCTAAATTTCTCACTCTTTTCCAAACACCTATATGTCAGGTCTTGCACCTTTTTCCTCCCCCTTTTCCATTGTGGTTTAATACAGGATATTGAATATAGTTTCCTGTGTTACACAGTAGGACCTTGTAGTTTATCTGTTTTATATATTGTAGTTTGTATCTGCTAATCCCAAACTCCTAATTTACCTCTCCCCACCCTTTCCCGTTTGGTGACCTTTTGGTAAGTTTGTTTTATATGTCTGTGAGTCTGTTTCTGTTTTATAAATAAGTTCATTTGTATCATTTTTAGATCCCACATATAAGTGATTTCACATGGTATTTGTCTTTCTCTGACTTACTTCACTTAGTATGATCATCTCTAGGTCCACCCATGTTGTCACAGATGGCATTATTTCATTCTTTTTTATGACTGAGTAATATTCCATCATATATATACCATATCTTCTATAAAGATGTCTGTTGATGGACATTTAGGTTGCTTCCATGTCTTGGCTGTTTTAAATAGTGCTGCTCTGAACATCGGGGTGCATGTATCTTTTCAAAGTATAGGTATTTTTTTTTTTCTGGATATATGCCCAGGGATTGCTGGATCATATGACAACTCTATTTTTAGTTTTTTTGAGGAAACTCCATACTGTCTTCCATAGTGGCTGTACCAAATTACATTCTCACCAATGGTGTAGGAGAGTTCCCTTTTTCCCACACCCTCTCTAGCATTTGTTATTTGTAGACTTTTTAAGGATGGCTGTTATGACTGGTATGAGGTGGTACCTCACTGTAGTTTTGATTTGCATTTCTGTAATAATTAGCGATGTTTGAGCATCTTTTCATAAGGTCTTGTACCTTCTTTTTCCAAGTTAGGTTCTTGAGTGCTTCCAAGATGACATTTATTAGCAACTTACTAACCCATCCTAATGTGGTCATGCAACACTGTCCAGATGCCTGCCCATCCCTGCCCTGCACTCCACGCCTCTCCCTTCCAGGGAACGCTCTAGTAGGGACGTTTAAGAGATCATTTACCCCAAGTTTTTCATTTCTTCATCTGTAATTAGAAAGGTTTGAGTAGGCAGCTCTGATTCTAATTCCCCGTAACAAATGTGGATGGGGCAGAGGAGAGAGAGGAGCTGGGTTCGAGTCTGGTCTCTGCCTCTAGTTAGTAGGGTGACTTGGAACAAGTTCCGTAACTTCTATGAGTCTCAAGACCCGCCTCTTAAGACAAGAGGGTAGTTATAAATAACGTGACCGTATCATTTAGTGTCCAAACCAAGACACTTCTGAGAGTGAAAGGAGGTGTTACCAACAAAGAGCCTGGGACAACAGGGGTTACCTGGGGTTGTTCAGGACATGTAACCACCCTAGTTATGAAAATACTGTCCCCACAGACTGGCTGTGAGGAGGCCACAGGAACAAACAGATGAAAGCACTTTGTAAATTGAAAATTGCTGTGAACGCACTGGCTTTGGTAATGCTGTAAATTCCAGGGCAGGTAGAAGCATTCTACTAGGATCTGCGGGTCCCTGATTTGCCTTAGTCTAACAACAGCCTGGCTGCTTCCTCACTCTCAGGGCTATTTTGAGAGTAAATGAGATCATAAGCAGCTGAGACTTTGATCACAAAGGGAGGACAACAGGTTAGAGAATTGAGAGGGGCCGTGAGTATGGTTTATTGAAAGAAAAAAAAAAAGAGCAAGGAAGTGAAAGCAAAACAGAAAGTGATTTGGGAAGACAAACGCAGGATGTGCTGCATAGTTAGATCAAGACATACCTCCCACCTCCGTGGGCTCTGCCACCCCCAGTCCCACCCCTGGACCCTAGATACAGAAATCCACCAAAGCAAGGTGATGACTGTGGGCCAATTTTGCAACAGATGTCTCTTGGGACCAAGGGCGTGGGTTTCAACAGAAACTGGTGGTTCTCAACTTTGGCTACATATTCAAATTGTTTGGGGAAATTTAAAAACTGATAGCAGGCTTCCTCCCAGGCCAATTACATCAAAGTTTCTATGGGTGGGACCCAGAAGTGGCATTTTTACCCCCACACCTAAGTGACTGTAGAGGGTGGCTCTGGTGGAGAGCCACTGAGTCATCGTCAGAGGCGGGTCCCCGGGCAGGCAGCTTTGTCCACAGCTGAACAAGGTGGCCTTGCTTATGCAGATAAGTGTCTAGAACTTCTCAGAGCCTCAGGGCACCGTGATCCATTTGTTGATAGAGAGCTTGCAGCCAACCGGTATGCAGTTATCAGATGCTGACGGACAATAAAGCCCCATCTGCAGGACTCCAGAACAATCAGTGCATGGGGTCGGTCTAGTAAATAATCATCAATGCAGCCCGAGGGAAACAGAATGGAGCCCTGCTGATTGTCTGATGGAAATGACTAGTCATTTCATTTACTGAGTGATCTGGAAGGGTCTGACTGTGGAGCAGGGCGGAAGTCAAGTCATAGTGACCCGTGGTGTGGTCACCTGACTTCCAGAACAGACAAGATCAAATCTGGTGATGTTCCCTCTCAGACCCCAGCTGCCCACTGGCTGCGTGATCACCTCGGGCAGCTCGCTGGCCTAAGCACGGGCTTAGCAGATGTCGACATTCCTTTTATCACATTAAGCCACTATTTTTCGTTCCCACTACCTCCTGGTTTTGATCTGCGGTCAGTAACTCGATACACAAATTCATCTGCCCTGCTGTGCCAGTAAGAGCGTCCATACCTGGCAGCACATCCGTGGGAGTGCTGGTGTCAAAGGTCGACTAAGACCCATCTCAGGTGCCCTGGCAGGTGGTGGGAGTGAGGACTGGGGTCTACAAATGCTGAAGGCCACTGCTAGTGGTGTCAGGTCCTGCCTCCCTGCCGACTTGTGCTGTTTCTCTGGGTGTTTGGTGGTTCTCTCCATCCAGGTCAACGCGTCCATCAGTGTAGACGGTCAAGTCTAGAGCTTTTCATTCCTGATTCCTTTGTGATTCCAGATGCTGGGCCCATGTCAGTGGGTAACAAGCAGTGCAGTAGAAGAGTGTGGCTTTAGGAGTCAGGCTCTGGGTCGCCTGCTGTGTGAGCTAGGACAGGTTACTTGGTCTCTCTGGGCCACAGTTTTCTTACCAGTGCAATGCTGATAATGCCAATATGTATTTCCTGGGGTTGGTGCGAGCACTGATTATTCTGTGTATGAATTGGGGTCTAAGTAAAGGCTCCTCTTCAGGCCCAGTCTAGCCTCAAAAGTGAGAAGCCAAGCCCTTGTACTCTCCTCCCATGATATATTCAAGAAGTCAGAGATGCAATTTTATCTGCTCCTGTCTCGTCGTTGGAGCCAGGACACAGACTATCTGATCGCCTCCATGGGGCTGGTGCTCCAGGGGTTGGAGGCCCCCAGAGGCCACTGTCTGTAGTAGTGTAGCCACAGGGAGAGTGTAGATCTCGGACCAGCGGTTGGATTCTTCCAGCTCAAGGGAGTTCCTCTTGTAACTGCTTCCTCTTCCAAGGGAGCTCCTGCATAGCTCGGGGAGGGGGGTGCTGGATCAGGATGCATCAAACCACTGGGGTGCTGCGCTGGCCCCTCCCCTTTCAGCTCCATAGGGATGCTATTTCAGGGGCTTCATCCCTTTCCTATCATTGGGTTCTTGGCGGGGCCTCCCAGGCTCACCTGAAGGTGCTCTTCAATGAGAAAGGAGGCTCTGGAGTCTAGATCCTTTAGTTTCAACAGGATTCCGGGGATCTCTATGCAGATTTTCCTGCTCTCTTGCAACCTTCTTGCTCTGCCTAGCCATGGTTACTCTCATGGAAACACACACACACACACACACACACACACACACACACACACGTTTAAGTGTATTATCTAGCAGGACTATAGGAAAAACATCATAGACTTGATACCTGGGACCTTTTAAAAACTGTTACCCAGGAGGCATCCTTGGTTGTCCTTTTCATCAAGCCTGGAAGACCAGAAACAGTGAAGATGCAAAGTGGCTACGTGCGGGTTTCCTGAAGGCGTGAGTCTCCACCCAGGCATCTTAGATCTGACCCTGCTTGCGTTCAGAGGGGTCAGCTCCACCTCCCGGGGGGGTTTCTCTGCCAGCTCCCTGAGTGAGAAACTACTTTGGAAACTCATGTATTTATTCAAGGAGTGTCTTAGTTCTGAGATGTGAAATTCTTTAGGGATAAATAAGATAGATAATTTGCTGTCAGAAAGAAAATGAATTCTTTCCGGTAAAAAAGAAATCGAGTTGTTAACCTCTAGAAAGAAGTCGTCTTTAGTTCTGCTAGCACGGGAAGTGTCTTTGAGTTATGTTCATTGCAGCGCTCATGGTGAACAATGGCGAGGCCAGGGGTGCTCAACCTTGGGGACATGGAAAAGTCATGGCAAAGCCTTTTCACAAGGATTGGCCCAGCCCTGTCCCCAGAGATTCAGATTTGGGAGGTTGGAGTGAGTCCCAGGCATCTGATTCTGGGATTCATTGGAGACTGAGAACCCCTGGCCCAGGCCATGGGTAAATAGGATTGATGGAGAATCCAAAGGGCAGGTTGAAGTCAAGTCCCCACTGGAAGGATCTCTCTCAGAGGATGGAGGAGGGCGAGGCAAATATGCTTATTAGCATGATTCACCCCAGACTGACCCCAAATACACCAGAAAAGGGAGGGGAAGGGAATGCTTTTGACCTTTCTTTTAAACTTCCTTTTCTTCCTTTGTAATTTTTTTTTAAATGATGTAAGAGTGACAAGTAATTTTCAAATCTGGGCATGAAGGAAATATTAGTAAGATAAAGAATGTAGGGAGTTAAGAGCTTGGAAACCATCCATCAATCAATGAGCCAATTAACAAGCATGTTTATGAGACGCCACCTACTCTGTGCTGGGCTCTGTGAGAGCTCAAAGAGGGGAGGGGAGGTCAGAGAAGATGGGGTCCCAGCAGTCCATGGGCTTGCAGCTGAGCAGTAAAAATGCCAGCATCATGCCTCGGGAGTGGCAGGAAGTGAAGTAAGGGGCACCAGTAAAGGGAGTGGTATGGCTTGAATGAGCCTAGGGGCAGGTGGGACCTCAGTTGTGCTGTGAAGTGTGACCAGGATTCGCTGAGTGGCTAGGAGTGGGCATGCATGTCAGGTCCACAGCAGTGTGGAGGTGGGGATGCTCAGGGCCCAGGGGCTATGCAAGGTTGGCTGAAGAGACTGGTATATGGAGGGGCACCATTGGGAATAAGATACATAAACAATAGTGGGAAGGAATTTTGAATGACAAGTAAGTGGTTTTCACCCCCTTGTAAGTCACGGGGGTCACCAGAGGGTTCTACCCAGGGGAGGAGCTTGATTTGGTCCCTGCTTCATTGGAATGGTTCCTGTGCCATGTTGCCCCACGTGGTGGGAAGATAAAGGCACTCAAAGGAGAAAGCCCTGGATTCCAGGTCTGGCTCTGCCACACATTGGTTGTGTGACTTTCTTGAAGGCCAGCCTTCCTTTTCTATAACATGGGATCAGCAATCATAAAATCATAGAATTTCTGATCAGGAAAGACCTCTTAGAAGTCATCTGGCCTGACCCCGTCTCGTCAGATAAAGTCATAGCCAACATTGTGGGACACGCGCTACATGGATTTAAGGAGGAGCGGTGAGATGACGTGAGCTGTGGCTGGTTTTGCCTTTGCTCTTCTGACTATGCTCACAGCGATTATGAATATGAGGGCCTGGGGCTTCTCAAGTGGTCAAGCCAGGAGGTGACTTGAGCTGGAGCTAGGGTTGCAAGGATGGGCGTGCTGTGGGGGAGTGGCGTGGGTTCACACTGGACATGCCTTGGGAGAAGACTGTGCAAACATAGGAGTTGGGGCCCAAGCTTTGGATTCAGTTGTTTCCTGGTCCGTTCATCTCAGGAGAGACGGGTTTCCATGTCTGGAATGATGGTACCACTGATGGGCTCAACCATGATTGTCCAAGTTGTTGTAAGTGGATTGAGTGCAGATAAAATAACTGAGCTTGAGCTTCGTGGGTCCTTTTAAGCCAGAAACCCTGTGGATCGGTGGCAGAAATGGAGCTGAGGGGATGGGATTTGTTGGTCATGAGAATGAGCTTCTGGTTTTAGGGCTGTTCTGTTTGAGGTGACAGCCAGCCAATCAAGGGCAGGTGTCTATCGGAGTGCTGGAAAACAGAGCTAAGAGTGAGGTAAAGGCCGGGCTAGGGGGTGGATTTGAATTTGTGCCTCTTTCCTGCCGTTGAAGGGATGGGTTCCCTGGAGGAGGGAGCGTGGAGAAGGGGTGAGGGGATGAGGACCGTGCTTTAAGAAATGTCCATTTGAGAGCGAGGCATGAGGGCACTGGAGGACCTAGCAGAAGTGAGGAAGAAGCAGAGAGGTAGGTAGCAAGCATCCCATCCAAGAGGAAGGAAGCTACGTGAACAATGGCTCACGCAGAGGCAAGAAGTGTCAGGAAGTGTCTGGAAGAATTAAGCGTTCTGCTGGGCTATGGCTAAGAGCGTGAAGAGATGTGGGGAAGGTGGACAGGAGTATAAGATTGGGTCGGATCATGAGGCACCTCCGATAGCCAACTGGGCGACTGGGGCTTTTATTTATAATGCAGAAGACGGCATGTGTTACCTCCTGCGTGTGGGGCAATGATATTTTAAAAGAGAGGGAAGCGCTTAATTATCTGAAGATGGCATGCCTGGCCCCAGTGCATCTGAGAAGAGGTACGTTGAAGTGGGGGTTCATCACAGTGTGTCCTGAGTCAGCCCCAGGCTGTGGTGTGCACAAGTTTGGTGCTGGTTACCCTGCGCCCTGTCTCAACCTCTGCGGAGCTTAAGGTAATGTTTTCCACTTCTGTTGATCATTATTCTACAGTACGGGTTGTGGGGGAGGCGAGAAGAGAATGGAGCTCCAGATGGCAGAGATAACACAAAAGGTGAAGGAGGGGAGGGCATGTGTAATGAATGGAGTCTAACTGGGAACTCATTACCTAGGATGAAGAGAAAGTAAAAACCTTGTCCGGGTTGCTATCTCTTAAAAACTCAATCTGGGAGGTCGGCATGGCAACAGGTAGAGATGGCTTGCCTCAGCCCAAGGCTCCCTCCACTCACTGCCCATCCTCGCTTCCCAAGGCTGGCAGTGAGCAGAGGCCCAGTAAACAGAGCAGGTAGGTGGTTGCCGGGAGGCGCGACTTCACCTGTCTTTCATCCATTTTCATGTTTGAGTTCTGGGGCATTTTATAGTCGCATCATAAAATCTAGCATCCACTGTGTCTGTTTTTTGCCTTGGAAATCAAAGGAACCAGATGTCTGTGGTCCTTTATCACGAAGGCCTCAGATTTGTCCTCTAGGGTTAGAGGGTTCTGGGCAGGGTTTGATCACAGGACTCTGGGGAGAGAGGGATGCCTCGTGGGGAAGGTCACATGACCTCTCCTCATTGGAGTACTGTAGGAGTACAACAGAGATATGATCTGACCCATTATTATAAGGGTAAAAAAAAAATAAGAATCATAAACTCCTTTTGTGAACTAGAGTTTTCATTGTTTAAATGTAAGGCATTGTACTGGTCAATGTGTGCCCATCACCTGTTCATACAATAGCTTAATGTGGGCTTTGGTGAATGGTCTTCCCTGCTTAGGATCCTTATACTCTGTGGTCCTGCCACCCCCTAGGGCTGCCAGCTCCTCTGTTGGACTCTGCATTCGACCATGCAGTGGGAGGGATGGAGGGCCACAGGGAGAGTTTGCATGGGTCCCTGCCTGGAAGTGGCCAAATCACTTGCACCACTTTCCACGGCCCAGAACTCAAGTGTCATCCGGCCGTATTTTCAGGGAAAGGGGAGGCAGGTTTGATAAACCACAGGGCAGTCTCTGCCATAGAAATGATTTATTTCCTACCATTATATCATCTGCATTATCTCTTCACCCCCTAAGACGGCATCCTGCCGACAGCCTCTCCCTCTTCCTGTGCACCATGCTTGACACCACTAGCTTAACCTTCCTGGAATACTCCACCCCGCCACGCCTCTACCTGCTGGATCAAGGTCAGCCTCTTCCACCTGACGCTGACGACCCTCCAGCCAAGCCTGCACTCCCTTTCCCAAAGTGGTTTCCCACACTCCCTTAAAATGTCCCTTCTGTGTCTGCATAGTTTCGGAAGCATTTTTGAGTCTCTTCTCTGATTTTATCCCCACACAGTCCATTTGAAGAAGGAAGAGATACAATCCTCATCACAGACAAGGTGACTTTCTGGGACCTGTACCCTGTGTTCTCCCGCACAAACTGAGGGAGAAACCCGGAGGTCCTGACCCCAGACCTGGTCAGTCTCTACCAGAACATGGTTTCCCAGTCTTGCACGATCGCACCGTCCACCTGGGACACTTTCCAAATTCCAGCACACCCTCGTGAATCAGAGTCTTCAGGGAGGGAGGTCCCAGGCTCCTGTAATTAACTAGTGCCCCAGTGATACTGGTGCACAGTCCATTATGGAAACACTGCCCGGAACCTAACAGGGCCCATGTGGATACCCTGGACCCAGAGTCTAATGGTGGGAATGTGAAGTACTGTGACATGCAAGCACCGGGGAAATTTGAGGGGCAGAGGGCCTTCCAGCTGCTCCCAGGTCACCCCAATGTACGTAACATTCTGGTCATCTTAAATATTGACCCTTGACTTTAGAAGCTGCTCCATGGCCTCTGGAATTATAGAAACAGTCACGGCCTTTTTTTTTTTTTTTTGCATAGCCGTTCATCCCCAGAGAGGGGAGGCTGTCGTATTACCACATAGCAGACTGAAGTCAGGGGTGGAGAATAGAACCACTGGTGGCAGTTCATTCCATGGGGGCCCAGCCTCACCAATGCTAAGCCCTTTCTGAATCACTCCAAGACACGTGACGTGGTCAAAGGTGGTGAGACGGTTGGAGGCTTTGTAATGAAAACAAGTTTTTGAGCATCTACGATGCACTAAACATTGTGCTAGCCACTCTGGGTAATGCAGTACCTGAGATGCAACAATGCCACGGGGTAGGTGGATTGTGACTGCTTTACAGAGGGGAAATCTAGGGCTTGGAAAAGTTAAAGCTTAACTCGGGAACCCGTGGGAAGTGGTGGAGTTGGGATTCAAACCCATGTCTGACTGCCTACAAAACCACATCTTGTGATGTGTGTTCATAATTAAAAATAGCAAAATTAAAGCCGAATGTGCTTACAATACACTTTTCCATCTGGCAGCTGTAGATTGAGGTCGACCAGGTGGCCGGCCCTGGGTCTGGACAGGAACAAGGTGCACAAGGCAGACACAGTCCGGCCCTGGCAGAGCTTGAAGTCTGGGCTGGAGGCATGGGCGGGTGGGGGCAGCCACTGGACGTGCAGAAGGACTGGGACCCAAGGGCGAGTATAAGACGATGGGAGCTCGAAGCAAGGGGACCTGGTATTAGGAAGGCACTGAGCTGAGTTTTGCAGCATAGGCAGTGGCCAGTAAGGACTTGGGGTTCATTTCAGGGACAGGACATGAGGGGAGAGTCTCAGCTAAGCTGAGGCAGAGAAGGGGGAGGAAGCCAGCCACCTCTCCCTGCAACAGACCTGTTGCCAGGGCAGATTCTGGAGGACGTGGTGATAGGTGGCCCCTTGTTCTCCACCCCATCAGGACTCCGAGAGCTTTTCTTGACCAAGAGAGCAAGGAAACCACTACAGAAAGACCAAGGCCTCTCCCTTCTGGCCCCTCTCCCACTTTAGGTCACCATAAAGGGCGATTCAAGCTTATCTAGGCCTAATGCTCTTCAGAAAACACGTTTCAACTTGTGTGCCAAGAACTACTTTATCAAGGGTGAGGCACCTTTCATTCCAGAGCGGGAGATAAAGGGTCCTCGGTGGGAACGCCTGGCTGGTTAACACTTTGGGGTGAAGGAGCACTTCCCAGCATGTGGTCAGACATCAGTGGGGGAGGGCAGAGAAGCGGTGATCAGATGCTCCTCGTGGACGAAGGGCTTGTGACGTGGGGGAGGATGCTCTACCAGGAGCTGGGACAAGAGGCCAGGGATGGAAGACAACTGTCACCCATGCTGTGGTTCTGCCCCCTGGGCTGGGCTGGTTTCCTTCAGGTAGGTTCCAGCAAGTAGGACAGTATCTAACTGACATGGTTACCTTGAAGTCCCAGATCAGGTGGAGTCTGTCCTCATGTGCTGCTTCCTGCAAGGGAGCGTGGGCCCCATCATTTTATTACTGGTTTATACACATACACACACACACACACACACACACACACACACACACACACATAGATTTTCTTAATATATACATGGATTATCCATCATATGTAATATGCATATAGATGTTTTATATATACACTTTTCTCATGAGGTTTGAGGTCCCAGACTGAAATGCCTGTATCCATATGGTGTTTGGCATATACCATATGCTCAACTAATGAGATTGCTATGTAGATCCAGATGTATCTTTGCATTTATTCCATATTTACTGAATATTTTACTGAGTAACAGAGCAATACAATGGAATTCAGGAAATTTGAATTTTGCTCTGCTCCCTGCCATTATATGACTCTGGACTGGTCATTTGGGTGTCTTTATCTAAAATAAGAGAACTGGAGAAAACGCTATCTGACACTTTCAGCTCAAAAGTTGGTTCCTGGGTGGATTCTACTGTGTACCGAGCACTGTGGGAGATTCTAAAAGGACCCTCTCAGGCAGTTTACTACCTACTTGGGGAGGGTCTTCGAGCTCCCATTACCTAGATTGAGGTCAGCAAACTTGTTCTGTAAAGGGTCACAGAGTAAATATTTTTGGCCCTGAAGTCTGAGCAGTGTCCATCACAGCTACCCCAACTCTGTCATCATAGCAAGAAAGCAGGCAGAGACAATATGTAAATGACGGGCATGCCTGTGTTCTAAGAAAGCTTTACTTACAAAAGCAGGTGGTGCATTGACCCCCGACCTAGGTGCCCGCTTGTCAAGGAACTGAGCTGACTTCTGGGTGATGCCCAGAGCTCGGGGCTTGCCCTTCGTGGTCGTGTGCTGAGGTTGGGGGTCGCCTCCGGTAGAGGTGGCCATACTCACCTGTCTCTGTCCTTCCACCAAGCATTGGGATCTAGTAATCCCAGGATTGGGTTGTAAGGTGAAGCATTCTGAATTTCTTGGAGAATGTTCCCGTGTGAATCCAGATTAGTAACCTTCCTGTTCTGCGTGTGATGGAATGGTCACAGAAGCTGAGGCTTTATCGCCAGACCCAGGAAAATGTTTCTGCGGTCCCGGGGAAGTTGCATGTGAACAGAAGTCATTCCCCTCTTCCACCAACGTGCTTTTTCTCTCATGCCCTGCGCTTGGGGGGTTGTTCTGTCAAATTTCCCTTGACAGTCACTGCCTGGCTGGCTTTCCACCGCGCCACGCGCTGCTGACACATGCTGCTTCCCTGGGCAGTGCCCTGACGTCTGTGTGCTGGGACACGGCCACCTGGCAGTGAGGAGGTGCTACCGGGTCTGCCCGGGAACGTCACCGGGTAAAAATACAGTCATGACCGCACTTCCAAACCAATTTTGCACACCAAGGGAGACAGGTAAGCGGTTCAAACAGGCAAGTCCATCCATGAGTCCTCATAGGAAGGCCCCAGGAGGTAGGTCCTGAGACAGGAGAATGCTGTCTTACAAGGAGAACGTTCCCATTGGCAAACACGTGGAGAGGTTTATGCCCTTGACCCCCTGGGCCCTTGACCAAGACACTTGGCCTCTCTGGGGAATTTTTCAATCATGAAATAGATAGAACCACATTCCTGGGCCTGTTGGATCCTGGCCTCAATTCAAACTGGGTAAATTCATGGAATCCACTTATGGTCTCTGGCTACTGTTGACTTATTTTGATTAACTTTCACATTAGACAGTTTCAATGTGTGTGTGTGTGTGTGTTTAGGGCTAATTTCCTTACATTCAGGGTCTTTTTCAACTGCCTCAGATACCATGATCTGGCAGGAAATTCATTCTTTCAAAGGCTAGCAAAGTAATAATAAAGGGTGCTTTTGCTCACAATTTATACATTTCTATTTTGAAGTGTATTTTCAACTGATTTCAACATTGACACACTTAGGGGACGTCTGTCCTGCTGTGCCCCAGCCTCATTTAAGCACACTTCTCATGGGCCCTGCTTCTTCAAGGCAGAAGCCAGGAATTGGCTTTCAAATCCATTTCTTTTTGTGCTGAAGGTAGCCGGCGTGAGTGGTGTGGTGGCTACACAGGGCCCTTATTGGGATTTCCTTAGAAAAAATTTGTATCTCAGAATCTTCTTTTAAGCCTTATTGATGCCATTAATTATAATACCGAGTTCAAGGGGTTAGTATGTCCTCCTAGGATTTTTAACGCCAAATATTTACTTTATAACTTCAGTAAATTCTTTGGGGTGATTTTCATGGAGACGGACAAAAAGTGGATCCAGGCTCCTAAGTAGTTCTTGTGATGAACGTGGAATCATCTGACTCCCTGGGGGAGACGGGTCAGGCAGATCACACTGTGAGTGTCTTCGCCCTTCTCCTCCCCTTTCGTACCACCAGAGCGAATCCTTTTCGCTGAGCGGACACAGTTACAGTGATTCTCGAGAGCCTCCTCCAAGAGTGAGGAATAACGGGAATGATAACCAACATTTATCATGTGCTCACTGTGCACTTTCTCACTGCTTTGTATGTGTTTGTCATTTAATCCCTGCAACAACTCTGTACTAAATGTGATTATTAGTATCCCCATTGCACGGAACAGGAGACTGAGGCACCAATGGTGAGGTGGCTTGTCCAAGGTCACAGAGCTTGTAAGTGTTTCTCACCTACCACCTCCCTGAAGGAGTGCCCTAAGGGGCCAGCACAGTCTGTGTGTCATTTGGGGGTGAAGGGACAGCCTTCCCTGACCACCTTTGGCCTTTCTTAATTTTTTTTTTAATTAAAAAAAATTAATGGCAGTACTGGGGATTGAACCCGGGACCTCGTACATGCTAAGCACGCCCTCTACCACTGAGCCATACCCTCCTCCACTTTGGGCTTTCTTAATACCTCTTCCCATGGCCCTCCCTGCATGCTGTGGTAGGCTTGAATGTTGATAATAGACTCCCAGAACCTGTTCACTATACATACCCCAAGCTCAAACAAAAACAGTAAGAAAGGAGAGTGGTTGGTATTTATACATATAGGAGTGCTCTGCAGTTACCTGCTGAGTGCAGGAGCGGACGGGTGAAGCCCAGAGCAGACGCAGTTGTGACCAAGCGTTCGGGGGCTCAGCAGCGCCCCCAGGGAGGTGGGGGGATGGGCGGTCCCCAGGGCACCCCCACGGTTTCCCCCTTTTCCTTGCCCAAATTCATCTGCTCTTTCACCTCCCACTAGCCATGGTGCTGTGTAAGAAGGCGCCAGTTTAATGTCAGACATGCCACTCACTGGGTAATGCCATTTAAGACGTATTATTAGAAATTCACACAGCTTCAGTTAATACCTACATTTGACTAGGCTGTCCAGTGTCAGGGTCGAATTCCTCACACTCCATCTCATTAACCTCCTTTGCTATGATCCTGACCCTCTGCTGGCGCTCATCCCTCCTGTTGCCGTCATGCTGCTATCCCCAACCCTCCTTAGAAAGCACTTGGGCGGCCTCCGCAAATGCCAGCGCCTAGTCTGGACCCTTTAAACCAGAATCTCTGCGGGTGGGGCTCCGGCTTCTGCATTTCCTACAAGCTCCCCTGCTGACTCCAAGTTCAGCCAGAATTGAGCATCCCTGGTTTAATCCCTGGGGTCCCCAAATGACTGCACATCAGAGTGTCTAAGAAATACGAGCCCCTAGGCTCCACCCAGGACTTCTGGTGTGGGAGCAGATCTGTATTTACTGTTGCCTGAATGCCAGACTTTCCCATTGCAGGCTCGTCCCCACCAACCTCCATATGCCCTTTTCTTGCTTGAAATGCGTTTCTCCCTCTCCTTTCCCCTTTGCCTTCTTAGAACCCAGGATTTTGTTGTTTTAAAGAAACCCCCTTCTGATTGACACACAGATTCCCCTGCATCCCACTGGCTCTTGTATCTGCTTTCTCAGTTAATAGGATATGGATTTGCAGCACTAGCTTTATAGGTGATTAAAATCGGTGTGATTTCTGGCAGGACATAGAGAAAAACGCCGCATTTTTTCAAATGGTGCTGCTGCCCCTACAAGACTTAAATGGCCATTGTGCTTTAGTGTGAGTGAAGCATCTGAAGTCAGATGTGGGGCAGGGGATGGGGGAGGTGCCTAAGGAGACAGGATCCCTGAGGCGGGGTGAGGCAGGCGCCCAGAAAGGTGAAACGGATGCGCCTGTGTTTGGTTGGTGAGCTGCAGCCCTGTGTCAGGGCAGGATAGGAGATGAAGGACACGGTCCCTGCCCACAGTGAGCTTGTGCCCTGTGAGGTGTCCACACAAACGATGCACAATTTCAGTGCCTCCCTCACAGGGCTGTTGGGAAGATTACATGAGTCAAAGTATGCAGAGTGCTTCAAACGGTGCCTGGCACGTGGTAAGTTCTCAAGAGAGCTCCACCACCGTTAGTGTTTGGCTTTGTCGGCGACCCCGTGCCCCTCCCTTGTCTACAGGGCTCTGCAGCATTTCTTATTTAAAGCTTCTGGCTTTTACTCCTTCACCAAACCCTTATCTCAGCATTTCATCTTGTGTCAACAAAGGTTCACAGCACGCTTTCAGCTGCCCAGGTGGCCCCCAGGCTGGGCACAGACATGACCACAATGAATCAGGGTGTCTGCCCTCGATCGGACTGGACGGGGGAGACCACCTCCACACCTGCCTGGTGTGGGGAGATGCAGGGAGCCGGAGCCAGGAGGAAGGCTGATGGAAAGGACAGCAGGGGTTCAGAGGGGGAGCTGCCACTTCAAGCTGACGGGGTGGGGAAGGCTTCACAGATGCCTGTGTTTGAGGAGAAGCCTTGAGAAGAGCAGGGCTGGTGATACAAACAGGCCACACTCTATCACTTTATCATCACCTGCACTGTAGGTCCTCTTCGAATTCCCACTTTACAGATGGGGACACTGAGGCTTAGAGAGGTGGTCACCGACTCTCAGTATCTCAGAGCTATATTCCTATATGGTCTATGAGGAGCAGTGAGGGGAGGGGTAGGTTGGAGAAGACATTCCAGGCAGAGGGAGCAGTGGGAAATGCGACAGAGCATGAGAGTGCAGGGCATGGGGTCGGGGTAGGGGTGTCCAGTGAGGTTATGCCCAGGGGATGGGTAAGATCTACACTTAGAAAAGTTGGTTGTCTGGGTAATACTCGGGTGATCTAACGTCTAGCATCAGTTTAAGCGCCGGGGCAAGGTCTGGATTGTCCCACGCCGTGTCTGCTGTTAGTCCTTTCCTGCTGGATGCTGGCGAATCCAGAGGGTCCCGAGGCGGGTGGCCGGGGTGGTGGGGAGATGCTCTGGAACAGCTGCTGACCGGCCAGTGCGGATACTTCAGTCCTGGAACATGGCCTGAACATCCGCTCAGTCTGTGACCAAGTCATGATGCTTCTTGATTCTAAGGGAGAGGAGTTTGGACTTGCTATTGTCATTAATTATTTTTGTTATGATCATAGCTTGTTTTGATTTTGAGTGCCCTTAAAACTTTTTAGGGGGAGCTGGTGGAATATGTAAAATCAATAATGTGGAATGCAAGACTTAAAAAAAAAAATCTCCTGGAAAATTTACGCTATTCTTTCTACTTCGCTCTGAGCTATGCCCTACCCACTGGAATCTCTTTTGATTGACTTAAATTCAACTGATTTGGGCCTTGATTACTTTTGCAAAATTCCTTCACCTTTACTAGATTCTGTGGGCTAGAAACAAGTCCTAGCTCCCATCCACACTCAGGGAGGGGGCTCTACAAGAGCATAAATGCCAGAAGACAGGGGTCACGGGGCGGTCACTTTAGGGTCTGTTTGTCGCAGGTAGGTCGCGCTAACTTTCCTCCACATATAATTACATTAGCCGGCACCTCATATACACCATCTTCTCTTATCACCATGACTGCACAAGGAAGGAATTGATAAAGGCCCATTTCACAGGAAAGGAGACTGAGGTTTAGAGATCCAGTCCCTTTCTCTAGGCCACACGGCTCAAAGGGGTGGAACGTGGGCTTGAATTCAGGTTTGTCAGCCATCAAACCAATCACCCCTAAAACCTATGTGTCACTTAAGGGAGTTGATGGTCTTAAGGACCCAGAGGACACTGCTCACTGGAAACTAAGGCTTTACTCTGACCTGCCTACATGCACACCAACTTTATTTATGTTTCTTCCCAAGCTTAGATTAGGTCACATCTATTACCTTGAACTTGGCCTGAGTATATTTCCTGAGAGAGGAAGGAGACCCTTACTATGTAACAGGATTTCTTTTTCCGCATAAGTTCTCTTGTAGCCATTCTGCAGTGTGAATGCTATTATCCAAATTTTCCCTAGGAGGAAACTCCCCGCATGCTCAGGGAGGTCATGTGACACTACTCGTAGCTGTTGGGATGGAAATGTGACAACCATCTTTGCATCGCACTTTGTTGGATGCTTGTGGGTTTTCTAAAACAAGAAGGAAACAAAAATAAAAGCTAGGATGAAGATTTCTTTTTGTTTGCTTTAGACAGTTTTATTTTTAGCCATCTCTTTAACTCGCTGACCCATTTGCTGGAATGGAAACTAGTAACTTAAACATGAATGGAAACCAGTAACTTAAACATGAATGGAAACCACTTTAAAAAATAATAGCCCAACACTGGTGCCGCCTGCGGTGACACAGAGGGTGAGGTTTTTGGAGGAGTGCAGAGAATCTACCTGGCTTTGCTTGATCTTAAAAATAAACTTTTGTTGTAAAACAGACCGCAGCCTATAAATAATATTTGCATAATTATATGATCGAATTGTCCTAACTACCCTGTTTGCTTGTCGCTACTTTACAGATGAGGGAAAGTTTCAGAGAGAGTCTCTGTGTCTTGGCCAAGGTCACCCAGTGCGTATTAGGAAGAGCTCACTGAGCTACCACGCATTATTCTTCAAAAAGGGAACATGATGCTGAAGCCAATTCAGAGATCACCAGGGCTGCTTCCTTAGTTTTAAAGAGTGGAGCCATTGCCTTGGTTTCAACAGGCCAGACAGCCTCCGACCAAGAGCTGAGGGGGGGAATCGCCCTGCAGAGCCTGGGAGGGAGGCTTCCCAGAGCGGTGGGGGGCAAGACTGCTGCCCCAGTAGGTTTGGAAGCAGGACATGGAGCTAGAGGATTACTCTAGAGATTTTGGATCTAACTGAATTTGCTTTGCTGGGCTTGGGACTGGCTTGGGACCCATCATCCTTTCTTCTTTTGTATTTCTCCCTTTTGGAGAAAAGGAGCGTGCATCCCACGCCTGTCCCCCTGTCGTATTTTGGGAGCACGTAACTTGTCTGGCTTCACAGATTCACAGCGGGAGAATTTTGCTTTAGGGTGAATCATACCTGGAGTCTCACCCACATCTGATTTAGATGATACTTAGATGAGACTTTGGACTTTAGACTTCAGAGTTGATGTTGCAATGAGTGAAGACTTTGGAGCTACTGGGGTGGAATGAATGCATTTTGGGTGTGAGAAAGACATGAGTTTGTGGGGCAGAGGGCGGGGGGCAGGGGCGGAATGCTGTGGACTGAATTGTGCCCTGCTCAGATTCATATGTTGAAGCCCTAACCCCCAAAGTGACTGTATTTGGAGATAGGGCTGTCAGGAAACAAGTGAGGTGAAGTGAGGTCATAAAGGTGGGTCCCAAGTCCAACAGGATTGGTGGCCTTACAAAATGAAAAAGAGAGAGAGCTCTCTACACTAAAAGAACACGGTCAGAAGGCAGCTGTCTCCAAGCCAGGAAAAGAGCCCTCACCAGGAACCGAGTCAGCTAGCATCTTACTCCTGGGCTTCTTAACCTCCAGAACTATGAGAAAGAAGTTTCTTTTGTTTAAGCCACAAAGTCTATGGTACTTTGTGTAGCAGCTCAAACAGACCAAGACATCCCTTTAAAACCTTAATATTGTATTGCCCCCTGAAAAAGCATTCTATACGTCCCTCTCTGGCCAGCTTTTACCATCAGCTAACAAATCAATAAACATTACAGAAAATATAGAGATATGTACAAGATGTTTCTTTCTCCAATGGAGACTACAGTTCAGCCAAAGAGGTAAGTATGGATACACACACCAACAGGTATCTAACTCCAAAGGACAGCAGACGATAGCGCTACATGTTGAAGAACAATGACTTCTGTCTGGCCAGGGTGTTATCAAGACAGGTTTTGCAGAATAAGAAGTGATGTGTTAATAAACGTCTTTAGGAAGCAAGCTTTTTGCAGAGCTTCCCACATACCAGCTAAGTTAATGGGGTCAGGTGCTTGGGTGAAGTCCACAGTACCACTCATGTTGCTATTCTCAGCGTCTTCCACTGGCTGCCAGTGGAAGAGTATCAGGTCTCCAGTTTCATGGCATCACTGGAGCCGCAGTGACTTTCAAGTGAGACACAGCCGCCATTGATACATAGGGAGTAGTTCATGGAAAATGACTCAGGGTGATGCTGTTCTGGAAGTGTATGCAAGCAATATGGCTCCAGGTTGTCTGTCCTTGCCCAAGCCTCCTTGTGATGGGCAAGGTCACAATTCCTGTCTCTTTTTAATCTAAGCAGTTGAGTGATTCTACACGGGCTTGAGCTATTGGCCCCGTACCTGTGGATTGCAGAGGACATTGCATCCTCACCAGGGTTTCTCCCCAATGAATGAGCAGAGGGGAAATAGCTCTAAAAAGGCACTCGCAGCTTCATGTATTTTTCAAGTATTTCTTGGTGGCAAGGAATCCTTTTTTGGATTCCACTAAATCCTATGTGGGACCTCACTATATAAAAAAGATAGAACAGTGGGCTCCGACTCAGCCTCCCCCTGACCCCAAGGGGCCCTGAGGTACCCCCACAGAATACTAGAACCTCAGGGGTCGTGGTCCCAAACCCTCCATTCATGCCTGCCCTTTCCAGCTGTAGGTACCACTGCCCTCCAAGGCAACAGAGTCCTTTCATCCGAATGGATGCCGAGCAGGATTTGTGCTCGCCAGAGGTCACACAGCTACTCATGGGCCAAGATGGGACTGGAGCGTGGGGTTCCTGACTCAGCCAGTGCTCTCCATCCTCTGGGTGGCTCTGTCCAATGGCACTAAGGATTCTGACAACCCCGCATTTCCGTTACACCAAAGGACCCAGTGGCACTGGGAAGACAATGGTGGTGTGTCAGTCAGGAGCTCACTGGAAGCTACTGCACCCTAACTTGGGCACTTGGAAGAGAGTTTAGTAAAGGGGTTACTTGCAAAGATCTAAGCAGGGTTTAGAGGCTCCATCAGGAGATTGTAGAGAAATACATCTGGGAAAAACAGCAAGGACCTTTATCCCCGCCAAGCCTGGACATTTACCCAAACCCAGAGAGTTGCTGGAAGGTTGTGGCTTTCAGTGGAGGAATGCACCAACCCACAGTACCCCAATAGACATGGAGCCTGCACAGTAAGTACCCCGACTTCACGCTCCTTAACACCCATCTTCCTCTGGTGTATCATTGGTCTACCGTGTCCTTAGCAGCCGTGGGACAGGGGCCCCTTCATACTGTCCCCACTGTCAGCATCCCCAGTTTTTGCATCATGATCTGACCCCTGTCTGTCCCTGTGGACCCATCCCTCACCATCCCTACCCCACTGTCCAGTGACAATCCCACTGAACAAGCATCCCAGGGCCGGGTTCTTGTCCCTCCCAGACACTGCGTGGGCGTCTCCCCTACCTCAGAAGTTCCTCCCCCTTTTGCCTGGACTTAGCTCTTAGAAATCTTTTCAGCCCCTCCTTCCCACCCAGCCAAGCCAGAGTAGATCTCCCTTGGGTTTTCCTCCAATACCCTGAGTGTGGCTCTGCCACTGGTCCACCCCATCACCTTCTAAGAGCACGCTGAGCTTTGTGTCTGCCCCCAAGGGAGTCGTGGGGTCAAGGATGGTGATCACTGACCTTACCGCCATTGTGTTAGGACAGTGCCCGATGCAGAGCTGCTCAGTGAATGTCTGTGGAGGGAAAGGACTTCCTGTGCCCCAGTCTTCTCATCCTTGAAAACAAAGTATCGTGGGAAACTCAATGAATGCTTCATGAGTGGTTTTGAGTGATGGCTGTAAACCAAGGCAGTCACCTCCTGATTTATTTTTTCCTTAAAAGTTGACTCTTAGAATCACATTTTGTGCATAACCAGCCTCAGTGAAGGCAAGAAGCCCCTGAAGTTCTCCCCCTGTGGTAAGTCCCAGGAGGAGGCATCCAGTGGCAGTGGAATTGTGATTGGCTACACGTGGTGTCACGGTTTATGGGGCACACGTGCTGCATTACCTAATTTGTCTCTCAGGACAAACCTGTGGAGGTGGGGACAGTTAGTCCAAATGCCATTATCCCCATTTTACTGGTAGAACAAAACTCCAAAGTCACGTGTCTCGCCTGAAGTCACACAGCCAGTCACAGGTGGCTGTGGGGTGGGGCCCCCGATTTCTGCCCAGCATCCCTTCCCCTTGAGAACGGTGAGTCTAGGGACAGCCTGGGCCCCGTGAAAGTCTGTTGGCATCATCGAGCTGAAGACGGTGGAGTCACAGACCAAGAGGCCTGGAAAGCACTGCAGACTTACTTCTGCTCAACCCTCTCATCTTGAACACAAGGAGCCAACACACCGAAGATCCCTTTGATGTTTTATTGGTTGCTTGATGCCAAGTCCCTGCTTAAACTTGGGGGGGTGCAGTTCCCTTTTGGGGCCAGTCTTCCCTTTCCTTGACTGCCCCACGAGGTGCTTGTCCCCACTCTTAGGATCTCTTCTCAGAGGACCAGGTTCTGTTCATGTCTGTGAGTTATTCATTCAAAGAACAGTTTTTTGAGAGTCTACTATGTGCTAGGGTCCAGCTGTGAACAGAGCAGACAGCGTCCTGCCTTCACGAGGCTTGTATTCTAGCGGATGAGACAAGACATGAAGAAATATATAAAAAGTTATACTCCATTTATAGTTACAAATTTTTTCCTATGTTCCTTGTGTTGTGCAATATATCCTTGTAGCTTATTTTATACCTAATAGTTTGTACCTCTCCGTCCCCCACCCCTGTATTCCTCCTCCCCTCTTCCTCCTATATATAGAGAATAACCTCTACAAACTGCAAATCACTCTGTTGTACATCTGTAATGTGTGTGATATTATACATCAACTATACTTCAATTAAAATAAAAAAAATATAAAATGCTATGAAGGAAATAAACGGGGCTGATCTAGAGGGGGAAAGGGATAAAGGAGCCATCCGGGAAAGGCACTGTATTTGAGCCCCTAACGCAGGGCTTCACTGCTATTAGGTGCTGAGGAAACAATTGGTGGATGAATGATTGTGTGCATAAATTACAATGAATGAATGAATGGATGGCCATTTGTATTCTCTTTTAAATCAGACTGCCCCTCAACCTCCCTTGACCTACCTGTTGCCCCTCAGTACCAGTGGGTTCATACCTAACTCTTCCTTGTGGGTCTTCCCCCACCTCCTCCCCTGACGCCCGTAACTCCCTGCTGTGAGCTGAGTAGGGGAGCAGTGTGGGTCCAGCTGGCTCTGTGGAGTGCCACTGTCACCCTGCCCGCAGGCTGTGATGACAGCTCCCCATGACTGTCCTACGTGCTGTGCAAGAATGATTCCTGTCTCGATGTCACGTACCCAACCCAAACCCCAACCCCCACTCAGCAGTGCAGGAGGGGCATTACTCTTTCAGTGACATTTTGGTGGCTCTGTGCATGAACGCCCACACCCTTTCCCAGAAGGCATGGATTTTTATGGCTTCCTAGGCAGAATGCCAGTAAAGCCCCACCCAGTGATCCCCCATGCCCCTCCCTCCCTGCGCTGCTGCAGGAACTTTATTTCGGGGGAATCAGGCTGTGCGGGGGTCCCTGGGTAGAGGTTTGAGGATGTAACAGATTTGTTGAGAATTCTGGGCCCTTGCTGAATATATGGCATCAGGACACTGAGCTCCTCTGTTTTATTGATATTCTGTTTCTCCAGGTCCCAGAACGTGCAGGCTTTTCCTGGTACAGCCCCTAAAACTAGGCATCCAGCCTCAGTAATTCACCTTATACTCAAATTACTTCTCACCTTTTCCCAAGACTTATTCTGCCTCTGGGTTTATCATTATTCCTTTCAGTTCTTACCAACTCCAGTCACATGTCACTTAGACTGACTCCCAGGCAAGAGATAAAAGTGTCCGTCAGCATGAAAAGCTAATCATTGACTTCTCAACTGTCCCTTAGTAAAGGCACTCATCTAGGCAGCCAGGCAATCTGAGATAGCATTGACCCAAGTCTTTAGCTCCGCGTGTGAAATCTTGCACAAGCTTATACGTATGTAACGTCACAGACTCATCCACCAAAAGACTTAGAGAAGCCTTAGAGGTGAACCTGTTCAACTCAGAAGGAAACTGAGCCCTGGGCAGGGGCAAGAGGGGCTTCCCCCAAGTCACCCAAATGCCTACAGTGGGGCTGGGACGAGAACAAGACCCTCGTACTGTTTGTGGTCTGACATTCTTTCACTGTTCCAAGCTGCTGGTTGTGGCCAACTCATCACACATCAAAACTTTCCGCAAAGCCAGGACCCTCTGTATGTCCCATTTCTCACATTGGCTTCGCCATCTTCCAGGGTCCTAGAGCAAAGCCTCAGTGTCATCCTTGACCGCTCCCTGTGTTCCATCAGGCACCGAGTCTTCCTTCAGGCTGGTCCCCTTGGCTGAGGCCCATCAAAGTTGAAAAGCCACAGGGAGGTGCAGAGTTTTCCTCCCATCTAGACCTGACCCCCACAGAGTCCAGGGTCAGAGGAGCCTCGTTCATTCATTGCACCGCATCTGAGTATCAACTGCAGACAGAAGAGGAATGTTACGCGCTGTGTGGTCTTTGACAAACAAAAACATCAACTCAGATTTGCCCATGGCTTAAACTTCTCCCTGGTGGTAAACATAAGCCTTTAAGAAACGACACTGCTTTTGCAGGTGTTTAGAAGCTACCTTATTTAATTTGTTAAATTAAAATTGTCACTTGCTTGTGGCTCCCTACTGAGTTTCTTTAAAAGCCCAGAGTGTTCAGAAATTTCAGAAATTATCTAAGACAAGAAGCCTCCTCTTGTCTAACAAGTAAAAGCTTCTAGTAGGAAATTGCAATAAAATAGAAAGTGAAAATAAGGGGTGTAAGAACCTGTGATCAAGGTCAACAAAGCTATTGAGACTGGGTTTCGATTAGATTTTGAGTTTCTTGGAAGGCAGGGGGAAAAAGGAAAACTAAGTTATGGAATTCTCTTTTTGAGAGTGGAAGAAGCCATTTAATTTCTTGGAGGAAATAAAATTCCCCACCACTAAATTGCTTTGAAAAATAATGTTATTTTTTTTTCTTGTAAAAGTAATTCATTCTCTTTGTAGAAAATTTGAAATGGATAAAAATATAGGAGGTCACCCATAATCCACTACCCAAAGATAATTTCTGATAACATTTTGATTTCTTTCTTTCTTTCAGTCTTAAAAAAAAATATTGGGATCATACGGCCTATGGTTTTTTGGGTTTTGTTTTTCAGTTTTCAGTTTTATTAGGTATATGGCCTGTATCGGTGTGCTGTATTCACAGCATTACATCACTTGCATCTCCCCTGACCATTAAGTATCTCCTTTTATATGTGGCACTGGGTCCTAAGTCCATTTCTCAAATGACGTTTTATGTGGTGTATGGTGGGGGATGCTGAAGAATAGAATAATGTCATCAACTTTTTAAAAATAGTTAATGCAGTAGAAGACTTTGTGTGATGATTTCTTGTAGTGACAGCTGGCAAACACTGAGGTCAGGACGTTAAAATGTAATTCAGGGAGGGTGATTTTTCACAGGTGCTACTCTTACGCAGTAGAAGTATTTAATTAACTGTTGGCAGCTCAGGGTGATTCCAGAGAAGGCAGAAGTCCGGAAGGGCAGACGGAGTGCATGGAGCCCTGAGTGCACCTTCCCTAAATGTCACTTTCCAGGGGGCTGTAAACTCAAAGCTACTTTTAGGTTTTGAGTTACCAGGGAATCTATTCAGGTAGTTGGGTCTTTAAGATACGAAACAATACTTCAGTGAACTGGGAAAGGATGTGACTTGCTTAGAGGGTATCTCTTCCATTCAAGAGGTCACTTTGGCCTGGGAAAGGGGGAGGATATGGCCCCTCCCCCCTTTTCTGATTTTAATTTTTTTTTCATTTTTTGTACACTTTTTAAAGGTTACACTCCATTTATGGTGATTACAAAATGTTGGCTATATTCCCCATGTTGTTCAGTACGTCTTTGTAGCCTGTCCTACACCCAGTAGTTGATACCTCCCACTCCTCCACCTGTATACTGCCCTCCCTACTGGTAACCACTGATTTGTTCTTGTATCTGTAAGTCTGCTTCTTTTTTGTTATATTCACTAGTTTGCTGTATTTTTTAGATTCCACATATGAGTGAGATCATACAGCATTTGTCTTTTTCTGTCTGACTTATTTCACTTAGCATAATGCCCTCCAAGTTCATCCATGTTGCTGCAAATGGCAAAATTTCATTCTTTTTTATGGCTGAGTAGTATTCCATTGAAAATACATATATATATATATATACACACACGCACACGCACACGCACACACACACACTACATCTTCTTTATTCAGTCATCTGTTGATGGACATTTAGGTAACTTCCATGTCTTGGCTATTGTAAATAATACTGTTATGAACATTGGGGTGCATATATCTTTTTGAATTAGTGTTTTTGTATTTCTTGGATATATATCCAGGAATGGAATTGCTGAATCATATGGTAGTTCTAGCTTAAGTTTTTTGAGAAACTTCCATGTTGTTTTCTATAGTGGTCACACGAGTTTACATTCCCACCCTTAGTGTACAAGGGTTCCTTTTTCTCCACATCCTCACCAACATTTGTTATTTGTGTTTCCCCTGACTCTTAAGTTGACCTCCAATCAGTATATATAATGCTTTACATTTGTCCTGGGTCCTGACAGCACCATGAGGTATCAAGGGAACATTCTAATCCTTGAATAAGGAGCCCAAGGCTCAGAGGAGGTAAATGATTTGTCCACGGTCATACTTCAGTGAAGGATGGAACCAGGCTAGGATTTGAGTTGTCCAAGTCCAGGGTTTGTCCCATGCTGCGGTGTGTTTTCCTCAGACCTTGGCTGTTGGCTTTTTTGGGAAGGCTGACTCACTGCCCTCTCAAAGTGTGGATCTTAGACCAGAAGCACCTCCTGGGAATTTGTTAGAAATGCAAATTCTTGAGCTTTGCCCCAAATGTACTGTGTTTTAACAAGCCTTCCAGGTGGCTCTGAGGGATGCTAAGGTTTGAGAACTTCTGTTCGAGGAGTTCTCGATAAATTTTGTTGAATGAATACTTTTTAAGAATTCTCACAGACTTTCATGAACATGTTTAAGATATTTAAGAACTCCTATTTATATTTTTATTTGGAAATGACTTTTGAAGAATCACCCCCTATTAACCAATCCCCAGTCGGAGAGTGGAGTATTTTATCATACAAAGATGAGGCAGGCCAGCGGTTTGCCTGGAGGAGTGGGGAGGGAAGGGAAGAGGTCCTGAATAGCAATACTGATAAAACTGGGAAGAGAGATTGGGACCACAGAGAGGCAGTCCACAGAGCTAGATTTTTATCCTGTTATCAGTGAAAGGTCTAGGCCATCGGAGGCTTGAGTGCGGGTTCCAAAGAGCCAAGGAAGCAACTTAGGGCATTCCACTAGATCTGTCCATTTTTTTTAATTTTACAGATGACAGAGGAAAGTCAACTGGGCTACAGATCTGGGGCAGTTCACTGGCATGGCAGCCAGAAAATAGTCTTTCCCCAAAAGTTGCAGAGCCATTTTGATTGATCACAATTTGCATGCAGAGATACCAGTCACAATATGCCTGTCTGTAAAGCTTGTGGTGGTGGTGGTGGTGGTGGTGGTGGATAAAAATGATTACAGTTCACCGGAGAAGACTGAAGGCTGTCATAGGAAAGAGGGATGCAAAATCCAAAAGGCCAAGGGGCCAAAAATGAGGGATGGAGAAGTTGCAACAGTCCCTGTTATTCAAGGGTAGAATAAAAGCAATCACCCAATCTATTTATTTAACAATTTTTTTTGGTGGGGGGAGGTAATTAGGGTTCTTTCTTTCTTTCTTTTTAGAGGAGGTACCAGGAATTGAACCTAAGACTTCCTGCATGCTAAGCACGCGCTCTACCGCTTGAGCTATACCACCCCCCTAATCTATTTATTTAAAATAAATATTTATTACACATATTTACTATCAGTCTTCATGTAGCTCAAACACAGTTTCCTTGCAAAAGACAAAGCTCTGAAAGGAAGTAATTTCCTCTTTTGATGTGTGGGCAGATCTATCTGAACGACACTGTCCACTTAGTAGTCAAAAGTCAAATGACACACACTACTCTATATAAAACAGATAAACAAGGGCCTACCGTGCAGCAGAGGGAACTATACTTCAATTTCTTGTAATGAGCTGTAATGGAAAGGAATCTGGAAAAAATATATATGTCTGGATATGTATAGCTGAATCACTTTGCTGTACACGTGAAACTAACATTGTAAATTGACTACACCTTCATAAAAAATAAGAATAAAAAAAGTCAAGTGAATATAACCCGTCACACTCACATGGTGTACTTGTAAAATCCACCCCAGAGAGAATCAACAATTATTGCTGTTTTCCTGACTAGCTGCCGTTCATCTCTTCTGGTTATTTTAGGGAACCTCATAGGTCTGAGCCGCTGCCATGTCCACCACCCATTGAAACAGAGTCTGAAGTGATTATTAATACTGAGAATCACTAGATCTGATCCAAGGAAGGATAAGACTGTAGGGCGATGAGCCAAAAGTATGAAGAAGGGGTTATTTGAAATTCCCGAGCCGCTTTGAAGTGAATGAACGCCGTCCACACCGAGGTGTTGTGTGAATGAGTTTATCAGATGGAAGCAGCTAGGTTCAAATGTCCCTTTAAATCCTATTTTGAAAGTAGAAATGTGTGTATCTAGTGTTACCAACTCACCCCAGTTTGCCAGGGACCTTCCCAGTTTTAAGCCCTGAAAGTTCTGGAATCCCCTCAGCCCTGGGCCAGCTGGGATGGCCGGTAACCCTACACGCGAACAAGCAGACAAAAAATAAACCCAGATAGGAGACTGGGAAACTGAAAGGGCACTTCCCTAATGTCCCACCCCGAAGTGAACACTGCTCCCCGGACGCGTAGAACGTGTATTTAACATTTATTCCGTCCTGCCTTACATATATTAGTAGTAGTCGTGGTACTATGCTAATTACACTCGTCTTTTCATTCTTGTCATAGGTAACTGAAAGCTGGGCCCACCTGCAGTGGTCAGAGCCCTTCCCACGCACATAGTCTCATTTGACCCCCGCTGTCACACTTAAAGATGGGCAGGGCAGGTGTCAGACGCCCAGGTATGACAGCACCCCTCACTTTCAGGGGAGCATCTGGACCGGAACCTAGGGTTTCTGATTCCCAGTCCAGGGGTTTCCTCCACCACAAATCATTTACATTCTGTTGGTGACATTCAGGCCCAGATCCTTCACCTACAAAGCATAGCGAAAGAGGTCATTTATAACTTACAACACGGATTAATCCCAAGGCTTCTAGGCACTTTTTAGTTTTATTGATTACCTTCCAGGTGAGAGTAGTGAGTGGCACTGGCCCCCCTTTCATGGTACATGAAATGAAGGCTCCAACGGCCGGCGCTCAGGTTACACAGCACTTACAGCTTGGAGACTGGCGGTTACACAGTGTCTTGTTCTTTGTGATTGGGCGTCCTTGCACCGTTGGCACCTCTGAAGACAGCATAACTATATATATATATTTTTTAAAGAAATGTCTAATTATACTGTATAGCACGGGGAAATGTATACAAGATCTTGTGGTAGCTCACAGTGAAAAAAAATGTGACAATGAATATATGTATGTTCATGTGTAACTGAAAAATTGTGCTCTACACTGGAATTTGACACAACATTGTAAAATGACTATAACTCAATAAAAAAAAGTTAAAAAAAAAGCTCACATTGAACCAGTTTACCAAAAAAAGTAAGAATCTTGCAGTTAAAAGTTTAAAAAAAGAAAAGAAATGTCTAGATTGATAGAAACTCAACCAAAAGCTAAAGCTTACCTGTCCCAGTGAGACTCTGAGACCATCACTGAACAAGCTGGAGGCACACTGGGGCTGCGCTGGATATGTAAGTTGGCCATTCCCTGTTGCCCTCACACAATATGCATTTTAGCTTTGACACAAATGCTTTGGTTTCAAGTTGCACGTTGAATTAACAGGAACCACATCTTAGGAGCTGGTTACTCCCTGGCACCTAAGTTACTTCCTGGTTTGTTAAAATGGTTTCTTTCATCTTATTTTGTGTTCTCCTGTATCTGCTCCAGTTCACAGCAGTGGACTTGAATTTGCTAATGTCTCAGGTGTCGCAAAGCTGCGTCCACAGTCACTCTCAAGTTCTAAGTCAGTCTTTGGAGGCACACGTGCAAGATCCAAGGGTGCATCAGAGTGGATTCCCCTTCCTTTTTTCCTTCCCCTTTCGTTTTACTCCGTTTTAAATTACAAATATATCATCAGTGTGACAAGTCAGACCTTAAAGAGGTGTAGAGACCCAGAATCCTTTATCCAGAACCCTGAAATTCAGAAAAGCTCTGAAACCTGAATGTTCTTTTGTAAATGTGTGGCTGACTCATGTGGAGGCAACGCTGACCTGGATGTGGGGGGCTGAACGTGGCCGCTGCCTGTCCCGTACAGTGCTGCAGCCATGTCACCACCCAGATTCCAGGGTGGTGGCCAGAGCCTGCGAGGCTGGGGTGGGCTTACACGGATCTTGCCACCTTTCTACATGCCCACGTATTTTAAATTTTGAAACATATCCGGCCCTGAGGGTTGGGATGCTTCCTTGCCTGAAACCACATAAAGAAAATATGAAAATTCTCCCTTCACACAGCCTTCCAGTACCTCCTACTGGAGAAGCTGAAGTTACCGGTGTTAAGCACCGCCCTCTACTCCCTGCTCGCCATGGTCGCGTGCGTGCGCGCGCGCGCACACACACACACGTTTTTAATTTGAAAACAAAGCCCTGTATGTGTGTTCATGTATAACACAGGGTTTTGTTTCTAAATAAGAAGGGAACATACGATTCACATTACTTTGTGACTTGTATTCTTTTTTCCCCCATCATGACCTTCCCTCCAGGATAAGACAGAAGAATCCAAACCAGTGTCCTTACTAGCTGGATGCTCTTGCATTCAGTACGGCCGTATTGTCCTATAGTCAACCATTCTGCTGTCAACAGTACTATGCTTTTGAGGATCTGTGATTATGAAAGGACAACTTATCCACAGAATTTAATTCATTCTCTACGCATTGGCATGTTGGTCAGCCAAGAAACCTTTTCTCTCCATGATACAGGTAGAAACCCTGAGCAGAGAATTTTTTTTAGGGGTTGGCTGCAGTGTATTGGCTTCCTTGTTTTTTCTGCAACTCTCTCCACAGACTTTCTATACCCCGGGGGATGCAGACAGGTGGGTAGCCTGCACTGCACAGAGATGGGCACCGATGTGGCACCTTCAGAAAGCCCAAGTCACTAACCACGCCCTGACAGGTTTCCATAGCGTCACCTCTTAGGAGAGGGTCCAGCATCTGGCTGGTCCCACAGGCAAAGAGGCAGGGGACGTCAGGGGGATCGGCCCGTCAGGGATGCATGTGTTCAGCCGTGACTCTAGGCTCTGCCGGCTCCTGACGGACAGGCCACATCATGGAATTTCAATAAATAATGTAACCCTGGCTCCGGTTTCAGCAGCCGTGTTCACTTTCAGCACCAGGCTGCCCCTGTTATTTGCAGGCAGCGCACCCCCCCCCCCCCCCCGCACAGTGTATGGAAATTTGGCTGAGATTCACTCAGTGTTAGAACCCAGGAGGGCCAGATTCCTAGGTACAGACTGGGTCTGTAGTGTTATTATTGTGCCCTGTCCTTTTAGATCACTTACATGTCCCTCATCTCATTTGAACTTCACAGACAACTTGAAGCAGATGGGCAGGGTGTTATTACCCCCAGCTACAGATGAAGGAGAGAGCTTCAAGGCCAGTTCAAGCCGTCTTTAATTCCCCCTTGGGTGAAAAGATTGAGAGAGTGATGCGGTGCTCAAAGCTAGTTTGATAGCTGCAGATACTATAGAGTAAAAGTCCTGGAGGGTCACAGTCACTACTTACGTTACGTTTGTTTCCAAGGTCTTGTCTCTCTTCAGTCCCACGGTATGTCTCTGAGGCTGTGATCTTTGCATCCAGGCTATATTTTGAACAACTGGGATGTTGTATCTGACCCACAAGACTGAGAAGAGAAAAATCAAACAGGGTCTGTTTTAGGACTTAGTAGAAAGAAACCCTGTTAAAGAAAGAGGTGATAAGAGCCAATTGGGGAGAACACAGAGGGAAATTATGCTTCTCATTTTAGCTTTGCCCCATGTCTTCTTCTCTTCAGCAAGTCTCTGCTTTCCATGTGGAAGTGTCTGCAGAATTCCATCTAAGGTTAGCATTATGCATAAAATACATAATCACCAGATGAATTACTGACATTCTTGCCCATGGATCCTAGCTGAGACCTCCGAATTTTCTGCATCAGGCTTCCAGCAGCCTCCTCCAATAGTTGGGAGATGAAGCAAAGTTGAAAAGTACTTTTTTTTTTTAAACTGAAGTATAGTATAGTTGATTTCCAGTGTTGTGTTAGTTTCTGGTGTACAGCATAGAGATTCAGTTATACATATTTTTTCATATTCTTTTTCATTATAGGCTATTATGAGATATTGAATATAGTTCCCTGTGCTATACAGTGGGACCTTGTTGTTTATCTACTTCATATATAGTAGTTTTTACCTGATAATTCCAAACTCCTAATTTATCCTTCCCCCTTTTTCTTCTTTGGTGACCGTAAGTTTGTTTTCTACATCTGTGAGTCTGTTTCTGTTTTGTAAATAAGTTCATTTATGTCATTTTTTAGATTCTGTGTATAAGTGATATCATGTGATATTTGTCTTTCTCTGACTTTACTTAGCGTGGTAATAATCTCTGGGTCCATCCATGCTGCTGCAAGTGGCATTATTTCATTCTTTTTTTTATGGCTGAGTAACATTTCATTCCATAACCACATCTTCTTTATTCAGTCATCTGTCGATGGACATTAGGTTGCTTCCACATCTGCTGCTCTGAACATTGGGCTGCATGTGTCTTTTTGAATTAGAGTTTTCTCCAGATATATACCCAGGAATGGGATTGTTGGATCATATGGTGCAAAGTTGAAAAGTCTTTGTCATTCCTGAGCCTTCATCAAAAGATAATTTGAAGGGGTTGATCCTAAACATTATGCTATTTGGCGCCTTCAAACTAAATGGAAATACAAATGACACGCTTTGGTGACTGTCTACAGTGGCATATACTTCCATGGATGGAGCAGTTTCTGCTGGAGTGGGAAACACGTCTTTACATCTGCTCCAAGTGGCCGACGGGAAGGCTCCCCTCTGTGGATCCCAGTATTAGAATGCGGAAGCCAAAACAAGGTCTTTTTGGTGCTTGTGAACTCGAGCTTACCCCCAGAAGCATCACACCAAGTTCTGAGATGTACAGACAAGATCCAGTAGAGGAGAAGAAACACTTGTGCACCTCATTTACTCTGGAGTTATTTGGGGGCCGTTTGGTATCTTTATAATGGGCACTTCCAGTGTTCTCTCCTAGGCATGAAGTGAGGAATTTGCATTACAGCTCTGCACAATCAAGGGTCATTTCTAACTTCTTGGTGGCCAGTTAACAATGCTGAAAAAGTGAGCATGGAGAGAAGCAGAGAAGTCAAAGCCAGACATTGTCCGGTCATTCCTTCCTTTTACAGGTGAGAATGCAGAAGGCCACAGTCTGATTGGCTCAAAGGCACATTTATCTTGCAGAAAATCTGGGGCCAGCCCGAAGCTCTCTGACCCCCACTGACCAGGCAGAATGTGAAGGGGGCAGTCTGTCACTTGGCACTGTTGTAGTCCTTATAAAAAGAAATATGGCAGGTCTTGGGAGAATTCCCTTTTTGAAGAGAAACACAGGCTCCATCTCAGGTTGTGGCTTCCAGGGTGATGACCCGGACTGTTGTGTGTGTGGTATAATTACTGGGGTCAGTTTATTTTATTTTTTTTAAATAGGAGTACAATAAATAGAACATTTCCTGCCTTCGTCTGCCATTTGGAAAGGCTTTTCATTTCCCCTTTGGGCCTAGGGGATTACAAAAGGCAGACTTCTGTCCAATTATAGACTGGCTTGAGCTTGAATGGATGAACTCAGCCTGAGTCTTCAAGGGAGAGAAAATGAGAGTGAGGTCTCCTTGACACAAAACCTGGCTCCGTTGCTTCGTCTGCAGCTGGGAGGCTGTTTATAAGAAGGCCCCTTTGAAGCAGAGAACAGAAAGATCTAGACCCACAGTCTTCCCAGGAAACGCTGCAGGAGCTTGAAAGACCTGAGCAGGGTGGGCTCATGGGACAGAGGGCATTTGGTTGGTAGAACATTTTTCCATTGCATGGTGGCAGAGGAGACCCCCCCCCCCACCAGACGTTTAGTGAACTGGTTGGGGGTGTGAGAGGGAGGAAGGAGGGGTGGTCCAGAAGGCAGTGACCGTGAGGACAGCCAATATATTGAGTACGCACTCTGCACCAGGCCCTGAGCTCCCATTTTACTTCCATTGTCTCCTTATCTTCCCCATCAGCTCTAGGGGAGGAGTGTGGAGAGGAGGTTGCCCAGCTGCCCTTCTGTCCTCCCCGTGGGGGCTCAGGAACGGCAGTGTGAGCCTGGACTTTTCAAGCTCTATAAACCAAACTTCACTGACATATGATAAAACACTAATTTTGCAGAGTGTTCCAGAGGGTCCTGGAGTCACATGACCCTATTTAGTAACTCTCCTATATCAGATTTGATTTTAGTGCCACAAGCTTTTAATCTGTCATATTTGGGAGGTTTGTTTAAATGAGAGCTTCCTGAACCCAACTGAGGGGCTGGGTGACCGATTCTGTGATTTCTCTAAAGTCTTCCCAGACCAGCTTGTTTTGTTAAAATGCTGAATTAAAAAACTCCACATTCAGACCACCGGGGCAAAGGGCAGGATGAATAACAGTTGAGGAATCTCCCCTATCACAGGGCCCCAGACATCAACCTTTGTCAGAGCTGATGTCAAGATACCCTTGTTTTAGTATTTGAGGAATTTCCTCGAGAAAAATTCAAGGGATTGAAGGCTCATTCCCTGAATGGAGGGGGATGGATTCATGATCAAAAGCTGGAACTAATTTCTGTAGCATCTTGAATAATGAAAAAAATGTGAAGGGAGGAAAACAAAACTTTTGACAGTGGCCTAATTAAGTGGAAGGCGTGTTTCCTCCATTAGGACTGGTATTCTCCGGGGGAGGCTTAATGAGAAGACGTCTCCTTTCAGTTAAACCCATGTGGGAAGGCGTTCTGTTTATTTGGGGCTGTAAGATTTTTATCGCTCTTTGGTTTCCTGTGCTTTGGTGCGTTTCTGAAGTGGAAGAATTCCAGCTTTCAGTTCTTCTGATCCAAGCACTGACAGCCACAATCAGGCCTAAAGAATAGCATGACGGCCCCGTAAATATTTGTGACAGAGGTTCCCAGACATTCAGAGAACACAAAGGCTTCCACGGGGCTTGGATAGAAAGCCACCAGGAAACTGTCACAAGCCGCATCCCTCAGTCCCATCCACCCATCTTCCTGGAGTTCCAGACCTTTGAGTCTTTGGTTCTTGAACTACTTGAAGACGTTGTTTGGTTGGGAAATATTGCTCCGCACAGAAACTCAATGGCCTTGGAGAGGACAGACGTCCATGCATGCATCATTGTAGCAACAGCTAACCAAATGTGAGTCACTCTTCCTTTCTCCCTTCTCCGTCCACGTGAGACTGTCTAGTTTAGGAACACTCGTCTCCAGCCAGTGGACAGTACCTCCGTGTTCATGGGTTTTGTGTGTGGAGCCATCCATTCAATGGAGAAAGCAAACACAGGTGTGTTGTTGAATTTTTGTGTCATCAAAGAGAGATCTACTGACTCTTTACTAAGGCATAGCATTTCACAAACAGGGCTGTTTAATTAGCTCTTCCTAAATGTTTGTCTTCCGTGGTCATAATGACAACAGCTCTAAATTTATAAAGCGAACACTGTATGTTTTACATGTATTAGCATCTAGTCATAGGACAACCCTGCAAGGTGGATATTTCTTGCCTCTAATTTGCAGATAAGAAACCTGAGGCTAAGTGTGAGTTATCTGATGGATAATAAGCCAACCCCAGACTTAGTGGCTTTCAACAGTGACAACATTTATTTTGCTCGTGAACCTGCAGTTTGGCCAGAGCTTAGTGGCGATGACTCATTTTACTTCACTAGGTGTCATTTGGCTGGGAGGCTAGAATCGTCTGAAGTCTCACTCATTCACGTGTCTGGTGGTCGACGCCAACTGTCAGCTGAGAACGTAGCTGGGGGTGTCAGCTGAGAACGTAGCTGGGGGTGTCAGCTGGAACACTACCCAGTGCCCTCTTCTTGGGCTCTGGGCTTCCTCACAACATGGCGGGTTCCGAGGGTGAGCATCACAAAGGAGAGAGAGAGAGCTGGGCAGAATCTGCATCATTTTTTATGTCCTGGTCTCAGAAGTCACACACTGTGACGTTCCTTTATTCACGAAGGCAGCCGCAAACGCCCACCCAGTTTTAAGAGGAAGGAAAATATAGACTTCACCACTGGAGAGCGTATGGAACTGAAAATAGTGCGGTAGCCTCTCTGGGAAAACCAAGTCGGCCACGTACAGCTGGGGGATACCAGGGCTGGAGCTTGAACCCAGGGCTGCAGGTACCCCCATGCCCGTTACCCTGTACCCCAGAACTCTGTGACGTCAGGGGCACAAGCCTGCTCCTAGTGCAGCAGAACTGAGTGGTTAAATCTTACACCTGGGCTAGTGCAGCAGAAAGAGCCAGACTTAGAAGCAGAGGCCTTGGACTTTGGGACCTCGGAGGGCTTGGTGCAGGCTTATGATATGAATGAGAGCCATTCTGCCTTCCGGAGCAGGGTGGAGTCACTTGATAGATGTGCCAGGGAAACCAATCTTGCATTTCTTGAGCCTTTCCTGGGTTTCATAAAATAAAACACCAAAATAAAATAAGTCACCAAATCATATGCATGCTAACAGAAGGCATGTTGGATGGACAGGTCCTTGGTATTAAATAATAATAATGACAAGGAATATTGTCTGGCTTACTAATAAGAAAACCTCAGGTATCTATCTAATAACTGGAAAACTGTTTAATTGAAAGGAGGCAAATTCTAGAAAAATATATACCACTGGAGTGAGACAGGAGACAGAACTAACAAGGAAGACTTAAACCAAGCAAGCCCTGCAGCATTTCAGCATTTTTTTTCCTTTTCTTATTTTCTTTTCTTTCCTTTTCCTTTTTTTTTTTTTTTTTCAAGCTCAGGGTAGACAGCATCTTTATAGGTCTAAAAGCCAGAGTGATTTCTGACTTGGGAAGGAGAAGCGTGTTCTCGGGAGTAGATGAGTTCTCCAAAGGGCACCGAGCATGGAGGAGGGAGAGCAGTGAGCTGAGAGGGCAAAGGTCGGGAAGAGGAGGATGTCAGCAGAGGACCAGGACAGTCACTTGCAGGACCGCTGCCTAACTTCTGGGGCCCACTGCCAAGTGAAAATGAGGGGTCCTTCATTGAGAAACAATGAAGAATTTCGAGACCACGACAGTCGCATGTTAAGCCAAGTTGTGGGGCCCTTCTGAGCTCTGAGATTTATGTATCTGCACAGATGGCGTGTCTGTGAAGCCGGCCCGGCCACACGAGAGGCACCAGGTGACAAGGCAGACTGCAGAGGGCTGAGTGTTAAGAGGAAAAGATAATCCAAAGTTCTAGCTGCAAGAGAAAGGTCAGGTAGGGGTAGGTCAGGAAGGAAGGAAGAGAGAGAGAGAAAGAAGGAAAGAAAGGGAAGGAAGGAAGAAAGAGGGAGGGAAGGAAGGAAGGAAGGAAGAAAAGAAAAGAAAAGAGAAAAGAAAAGAGAAAAGAGAAATTGCTTACTCCCAGAAAGTGATTAAAAGAGAATTATTTCAGAAGAGGGTGTTAAGTAGAAGCAGGATTGGCAAGAATTTTAAGAGAGATCCAGTCACTTATTCAAATAGTTTGGACATGAAGGAATGGGTAGGGGGACATGTAGGAGTGGAGAGAAGGGGCTGGAAGAAGGGTCACTGGTGTGGTGTTGGGCTGGAAAGGGCAGTTTTTCTCGGAGGGTGTGTGGACAAACAGGAGGGTGAGTACAAACTCAGTGCAGGTTGCCATAAATCTCAAGGCAGGCTGAAGGTCACTCCCAAGAGGCCTCAAGCCCAGTAGTATTATGCTACACATCAAGTCGTAGGCAGCCTTGGGCCCAAGGCCACTCTCAGACCAGGCCGGTTACTTGGGGTCAGGGTACCACTGGACACTGCTCTCTGAGTCAGACACTTAAAGCAAATAGCTTTCTAGGTTTGGAGCCTACAAGTTCCTTTGGGAAGGGGTATATTCAGTTGTTTATAAAACCATCTGGTGAGCTGAAGTGTTGATGACAGATACGGAATTGATGGGTTTAGCCATCTCAGGTGATATTTTTGAATCACCTGGTGTGATGTTTAATTTTTAGGTGTCAACTTAATTTTTAGGTGTCAACTTGGCTAGACTGTGGTGCTCAGATAGTTGGTCAAACATTATGCTGAATGTATCCAGCAGGTGTTTTGGGGTGAGATTCACATTTAAATCAGCGGACTTTGAATAAAGCAGATGACCCTCTATCCTGTGTGTGAGCCTCGCCCAATCAGTTGAAGGCCTTAATAGAGAAATAACTGACAGCTTCTGAGGAAGAGGGAAGACCTCCTTTGGACTTGAACTGCGACTCTTTCCCGAATCTCCAACTTGATGACATATCCCATGAGGTTTTAGGCTTACCGAGCATCCGCAGTCTGGTGGAGCCAAGTTCCTGTCTCTGTCTCTGTCTCCATCTAGACAGACACACAAATCCTGCTGGTTCTATTTCTCTGGAGAACCCTGACAAAGACACCTAGAATTCTTCACATCACACTGTACAGGCAGCCATTTGCCATCTGCATAGAGCCAGTTCAGCCTTTATCATCAACCTTAGATAAATGCTGGGAATCTCTGAGGCCTCAAATGTATACTTGGCACCTGACTATTTATTGAACGGAAAGTGCCTGAGTGACCCCAGAGAGTGCAACTGGTTTTTTTTTGTGGCCGCTGAGAAAAAGCATGTTGTTTCTTCAAGGGTGGAACTCCCCATCGTCAAGTGGACCACAAACCCCAAGTCCATTCTCTGTTCATGGGAGGCTGACCAACCAAATTAGGGGAATTGTCCTTTGATATTTTAAAAGAACTGTCATAATAAGGAACACTATCTGGCTTATACACATGAGAGAAAGTGGGCAGACCCAGATATTGTTATGATAAAGGAAAATCCTTCCTCTTCCACCTTGATAGAAATCAGTTTAGTGCGATAGAGATGAGTCATCGTAAAGCCAGAGAAAGTCCTCTTCCTGTGGTCTTTGTCTCTTCAGCACTCTTTCCTGTACGATGACAGCCAGCCTAGCACAGGGGAAGGCTGGGGCTCAGGACCCAGAATCCCTGATTCTGCCGTGGGACCTGTGAAACCATGGGCAAGACGTCTAACCTTTCTGGACCTGCTTCCTCACTAGTAAAAGGAAAGAGCTGGATTGCAGCATCCCTGAGGTCAGCTCCAGCCCCACGGTTGCAGAATTCTTTAAGTGTAACTTGAAAAAAATGTTTAATCACTTAAGTCCGCAGGGACAGTTTTTAGGGGCCGAAGCAATGAAAAGTTGAAATGTGGTATAAATGGTGATTTAATTAGCTTTCTGGAGAAAATTCAGGTTTCCTTCTTCCAGTACCTCACTTAGGCCTTAACCTTGTGAGATTTTTAAGGGAACCAGAGAAATAGCCTAAAAATCTATTTTGCAATGCCAGACATTTGAGCATCTGTCATAGTCTGGGTGCAATCAGGAGAGAGAAACCACACAGTGGTTTTAGCAGAAGTTTAATGTAAAGAAGTATTAACTATGATAAAGGAGTAACTATTACATATGAGGATAGTCTTTGGGGTACTCTAGACCTGAAGAGGAATAACCAAGGATGACAGACTTGGAAGGGGTTCAAATCTCACCGGAGAAGGTGTGGTCAGCCCAGCAGAAAGCACAGAAGTTCACTGGTCTGGCGAGGCCAGAGCTGGTTTGGAGATGACAGGCAGGCAGTAGGCCAACCTCCAGAGGTCAGGAGGGGGCCAGATGATCAGCAGTGGGGGTGTAGGGGTACAGGGGGATCCAGGGCCAGTGGGACAGGAGGCCTTGGCCACAAAGGGCTTGCAGAGTAAGTGGGAGATCCGTGTGGGCACTCTGGCCGTGGTCAGGCTGTATGCAAGCTATGTGGGGGCTTTGACTTCTGTGGCCAGAGGGCTGCAGAAAGGTTATCACCAGCATGAGGCTGCCGGGTGCCAGATGGGCTGGGGCTGAGGCAGGCTGATTTCTTCTCTTTTCTGGATCTTGGTGCCCAGGAATGACTTTGGGGGCAGTTATCAGCTTCACATTATTGTCTGGAGGAGAAGCACTAGGTACCGGGTCTATTCACAGGATATCTTATACCAACAGTTCTCAAATGTTCGTGGGTTCCTGATACCCTACTGGGAGTTCTGGGAGGTCATCACTTCTCCCTGGGATTGCTGTTCTGTGGGCAAAATCTGCTGGTGTTTGAGCACAAATTGAGGCAGTGGTGGAATGGAGGAGTCATGCCCAGAGAGAAAAAAAAGGAGCCAGTTTCATTTATGAATGATCTTGATGAAGCAGTGAAATGGTCTAATGTAATTAAATCTCAGCCCTTGAGTACATATCACATGCAGTAGTATCACCACCAAGCTCATTAGAAAAGTTCAAGCAAAGAGAAGCAGTCAAGTTCAAAAGAATATGAAAAAGAATCTGTATATATATATATATATATATTTATAAATATACGTGTGTGTATTATATATATATATATAATTATATATATACGTGTATATATATAATTGAATCACTTTGCTGGACACCAGAAACTAATACATTGTAAATCCGCTATACTTCAATAAAAAGAAATTTAAACATTTTTTAAAAAGTAAATAAGGAATGTATCACCCTTTGGAAGATCTATTTAAGTCAGTGAAATGCTGTTTTCCAAATGACAAATTTGTGATGTTACAAAATCATTCATGGGTAAAGAGATCCATTCAAAGTGCGAGCGAGATGAATGGGTTTGAGTGGAACAGAAGGACTTCACTGATAGGGCTTCAGATTCCACCCATCAACTCACGTTGAAGAAGCTACCACTTGCTGAGTTTCGATATGGTGGAGAAGAGAAATACCCACAAGAATCTGAAAAGGCTGTTAAATTACTCCTGCCTTTTCCAGCGAGGTATCTGGCTAAGGCCAGGATTTCTTCCTATACTGCAAACAAAGAGCAAAGGATGGAATGTAGAGCTGACTTTCATTAAGTCAGATATCAAAGATTTTGTAAAAAAGTAAAACAACTCTACTTACTAAATTATTTTTTTTAAATACATGGTTTCTTTATATTAAAATGTGTTATTTAGGTTAACATGGAATATGTTTATCATTATTATATTTTAATGAATATGTAAGTAAATGTGTGAAATAGTTTTAGCTCTAATTGTAATACAGTACATATTGATAGCTCTAATTCACATCAACAGAAGCTCTCTGGGAGCCCTCAGCAATCTTGAAAGGCGTTGAGGACCAAAAAGTTTGAGAACTGCTGTCTTAAATAGATTTCCGTTAGCTACTTGAATCCACAAAATGGCAGGAAGTTATAAGTGCTTGAAGCCAAGAGAGGGAGGTGACTTACTCAAGGTCACATGGTGAATCAGAGTCAGAGGTGGGTCTAGATCATGGTCTCCAGCCAAGCAGTTAAGAGCTTTCGATCTGGCGGGGAGGGGAAATAGCTCAGTGGTAGAGCACATGCTTAGCATAGCATGCGTGAGGTCCTGGGTTCAATCCCCTGTACCTCTGTTAAGTTAAAAAAAAAAAAAAAAAGCTCTCCATCTGGCTCTGGGTCCATCCTGGGACCCTCAGGCCAGTTATTCCCCTGCCTGTAATTTCTCCCCAGTGGCCACCTCTGTAAAAGGTTAACATTATCTCTCTACACAGGTTCACATGAGGAATAAACGCACTTATGGGAAGCACTTAGAACAATGCCTGACATTCATTGGTTTTTTATTAACATTATTATTATATGAATATTTTGTCCAACTAGTAAGAATTTCAATATTTTATGAATTCCTCCTTCAGTTCCCTATGACCCACCCCCAACCCCACTCACTACCGGCCCTGGGGAAAAGTCCCTTTGTCCGGATGTCTTGAAGAACCAAGAACCAGCTGCCTGTGAAGTGAGTGGTGCTTGGAAAAGAAAGTCTTAGGGAACTGACGGCATCCACTCAAGTTAGCACCAAGCTGTTATTAAATTAATAGTCACCTGTCCGAGTGTGGCTTTATCCGTAACCTTAGCTCTGTGGGCAGGTGTGGCCGCACCGTGCCCTCCACCTTTCTGATTTTACGTAACGGAGCCCGTGGTGTCTCAGGCACTCAGGCTGCGTCTGTTTCCAGCCCTGAGGAAAAGGGAGAACTGAATAGGGATGGCGCTTTCCGTGTAGTTAAGAGAGAGGTAAAATAACTGTAATTTCACAGCAATCACCCACAAGCGATGCCGCCAAAGGCGCCAGTTCTCCACTATAAACCTGAGCCACTGCGGGGAGCGCGTGGCAAGGCAGAAATGAGCACACCATGAGGCGCTCGTGTATGACAGAAAGAAGGCATCACTGCCTCCCCACCCGAACCCCTCGGCACACAAACCCCAAGGGGAAAAACACTTTGTGCAGCTTGGAGTGTAGTATTTTTCTCCTTCTCTTTCAATAAAAGAGAAAAAAGCGAAAGAGAGAAATCTTAGTAAGCCCCCATTCCAGGATGTTGGCTGCATTGTTAGCAGCTTCGCGAGCAAGACTGGGGGTGTCTTCCCTTCCCGTCCCCTCCCTGGCAGTGGAGCCCGTCCTGATGGGGCCTTGGTTTCCAGGGGAGCCAACAGCAAACGAGAGCGAGTGGGTGGTTTCTCCCTCCAAATCCCATTTCAGGGCCAGGATACCACTCAGTGGGAGTAAATTATACAGAGATCAGTTCTCTAATCATTTTGTTCATTCATGTGTTTGCTGAAAATGTATTCTTTATAAAATGCAGGTCTCTAGCCCACTCCGAGGTAAAGAGAGGCTTGCCTTTCAGACACACACACACACACACACACACACACACACACACACACACACACACACGCTCTTTGAGGAGGGTGCTGAAAAGGGGAAGGCAGTGGGGGTAGCAGGATGCAGCCCCTCAGTAATGCTGTCTGTCATGGTCACCTGTGTTCCTGCTTATCACCCCTGCAGAAGACTGCAAGCTCCTGAGTAAATGCATTTTTTTTAATCCCCTGTGTAATTAACTCCAGTGCCTTGCACACAATGAATTGATGGTCAATATATATTTGTTGTGTAAAAGGATACTTTTACAAATGACTAGTTTATTGACACTGAAGGTGAAGTAGTAGTCAGAATGAAGTGGGGTATTGATTGACATCTTGAGCCTGATGAAGGGTCTAGATATAAAGTGGTAGGATTAAAGTCTGAGGATCTGTACTCATGACATCCTCATGGAGCAAAGAGCAAAGTGTAGAAGAAGGTAAACTCCAGAGGAATGTACTTTGGCAAGGTATAGCCAAAGAAAAGCATTTCTCATGGTTAGAATTGTCCTCAGAATGGACTGTTTGAGGGCTTTAAATTGCTGGTGAGTGGGGCTATTTAAGCATAGACTAGACGATCCCTTGGGGGTATAGAAGTTGGTGGTCTGACATCATTTGTGTTAGACGATGTGATGTCAAAGGTTTCTTTCCACCTTGGGATGCTGGGGTTCCATGGTTTCAGATTCCCCATAATCACCATGCTGGAGGTTCACGTTCAGTTCAGCACCTATTTACTGAGCCCTTACCCTGTGCCAGGCATCGCCCTGCACGAACATTAGGAGGACAACGACAAATCACAGAGGGCCACTGCCCTTTCAGGTAAGGCTGGGGCATGGATTTAGTCTGTTCTTGTCGGATCGGGGTCTGGGTGTTAGTAATCCTGCATTCCTTCCTGCTGACGTGCCCAAGCCGACCCGGGACTCTGCCGCTTTTCTTTCTAGGCTGGCGTCGATGGAGAGAGCATCGGCAACTGCCCCTTCTCTCAGCGCCTCTTCATGATCCTCTGGCTGAAAGGAGTTGTGTTCAACGTCACCACCGTGGATCTGAAAAGGTAAAGGGTGCTGCGTTCTTGAGGGATACGTGCTGCTGCAGGAACAGAGGATCTTCCATGAGGGAGGGCGACAACCTTTCCGTGGCTCCCAGCAGCTACCCGCTCACACACCCCTCGCTGGCCAGACCCCCAGTTACAAGGGGGGCTTCGAAAGCGAGGATCACACTTGGGACAGAGCATTTCACTGTCCCGAGGAGCAAGTCCCGATTCGCAAGGGAAGAGGAGGCAACGGGCAGTGGATGTTGCAGCTGAGAGTGTCTGGGACGGACACCTGAAGATCCAGGAGTGAGCTGTCCTGGTCATACTTGTGCCCCCATCCTGGGCGACCCCAGGGGGACTTCAGGTGTGAAAGTCCAAGTTTCCAGGGAGTTGGGATCCAGGCTGTTCCCATCTTTAGAACTTTAGTGTGAGAGCTCTGGATTCGAGGCCAGGGTAGAGAGTTACTACTGTTCAGCCTTCCAGGTCCTCTCTCTTTCTCTATGTCTGTCTGTCTGTCTGTCTGTCTGTCTCTCTCACATCCATCCTTTATATTATCATAAGGGTATTTTTCCTAAAATAATCCTTTAATCATGTGACTTCCCCTGCTCAGAAAACCTTCTGACACTTCTCATCACTCAGGGCAGAGTGCACCAGCAGCCCTCCTTGTCTTTTGCTTGCTTCTTCCCAACATTATGTCCTGACACTTCTCACCAGGACTCACCCGCCTCTGTCAGGTTGGACTTCTCTCTGCTGCTCTGGTGCCTCTGGTCTCCTGTTCCCTGGGAGGCTGCTTCTGCTTCAGGGAGGCTCTTGGTCTTTCCTAAATGGAGAGAGGGTGCCCAGCCCCCAGCTGCTGCTCCAGCCCTCTCCCCAGTGAAGCCCCCCTTCCCACCCCACCACTCTCAGGTGCATCCATCACTCCACCTGCCCTCCACACTCACCCGGCCCCTGTGGTCCACGCTGCCCGGCTTCACCACTTCACATCTCATCAAGTTACGGGATCTACAAGCCGAGTGCTTTACAACTGGTGAGCGCTTTCCCATAAAAGATCACAGAGCATATCACCCTGTGAAGGAGCTCTTATTTCTTCGTTCTATACAAGGAAACCGAGATGGACACATTTAAATGACTTGTTCAAGGTGCCCACTTAGGGAGAGGCTGCCGCAAAAAAAACCCGGTTGGTCTCCTCGGTTCAAATGCCATGCCCTTCAAGACACATCAGTGATGAAGTTTATTTTGTCGTACAGGTGAGACCTTGAATCCCTCATGGGCGTGTGGTAAGATTGGGTTTTAAGTTTCTTTGTCTCCTCCCTAGCAGCTCGTTCATTCACTCGGGGGGCCCAGCTAATCTCCGTCAAATGAATGAACACACAGTCATTGTCTGTGACCCGCACGGCAAGCAGACTTTCACACGGTTGGACAGACTGGCCTTTTTCCGTGGAGAAGGGTGGGTTTTGGAGGAGTGTGGGTGCAGGTGTGCTCCCGTGTTTGGCTGGAGATCAGACTGGGAGAGGGAGCCACCCCAGCAGCCCCCAGATGCTTACGATTCCCTTTCCTGTCCGTCATCACGGCCGAGCCTGCCAGCACCCGTCCAGGTAGACTAGGCAAGCATCACGACTCCACTTTTATGCATAAGGAGACGTTCTTCCTGAAAGAAAAATTATATACAGATGTATATATATTTAAGGAATTTTTAAAAATGTACGACCGTGAAGTTTAGCAGTTCCTAGGAAAACTGATTTCTTACCCTGGCACCTCCGTTGACTGGCTGAGGGGCCTCAAACAAGGTACTTCTCTTTGCTGAACCGGTTTCCTCATCTGGAGTGTGGAGATGGGCTTGGTGCCGTGTTTATAGAGTTAGTGTGGGGACCCGGGGAGGCGGGCAGGGGCCGCACTTGCAGACGCCTCGCTAGAGCTCTTCTCAGCATCCTGGTGCCCTGACGGAGCTGGCCGTGCAGCCAGGGACCGTGCAGCCAGGGAAAGGGGACTGATACGCATGACATGATCTGTACGGTAGACCTGGCAAGATGGAATTAAGCTCTCGTTGTATAACGTCGTAAATGCTGATGAGGGTCAACAGAGAGAGAGAGGGCCACCCCTGACCAGTTCCATCAGCCACACCAGCTGGGCTTCGGCGACCAGACGCATCCTTCCCATGGATGCCAGGCTCCGGAGGCCACGGTTCCGTCGAATCATAGAAAGAAATCATCACTTCTGGATCTTTAAGCCACAGAGAGCTAATTGCTGAAAAACAAAATCAGTACAGATTTTCCCTCCCCGCTGAGAAGCCAAGTGTTGCTGCCTCGTGTCAGCTCTGAAAACCAGAAGAAGGTGAAGAATGTCCTCTCATTGCCTGAAAGGAGAGACACACACAGAGTAAACACAGGGACTAAGGAAATGAGATTTCAGAAATGCTTTCGGAGTCGATGGTCTGAGGAGTTCCAAGTGCTGCAGAAGACAGCTGGAGAGTGCGTGTGTTTGGGCAAGGACGTGGGAGCGTGGGAGTGGCACCTTCATTGAAATTCCTCTCTTCCCCTCCCAAGCCGATTATGCCAGGAATTTGTTGCATTACAGACTCCTCTTCCCCTCCCCGTTGTTTACACTTTTTCGGTTCCTCCATCCCATGTTCTCCATGCCTGCCTCCCACAAGGCGTGTTGCATTCTCAGAGAGAGCGTTTAAGGTGACTCTGATGTTCCAGCCCAGCCTCGGGAGTCTCCATCACTCCTCCTCCTCCCTCTCCTCAGGGCGGCCCTCCCCCTGACCCCCGCCCTCCCGCCCCCACCCGTCTTCCCTCCCTCTGCCCCTTCCTTGCCCCTGACTTCTCACCTGCTGATAAGCACATCAGCCCACCCTTGGACGTGGACAGGGTCCCACGTCAAATACAAGGTCACTTTCCTTCAGTTGCACGACCACAGAAGCTAGTTCTTAATGGAAGAGTGTGACTGGATTCATTAACATTTAAAGTTTGGGGTGCTGCCTGGTGCGTTTTTGTTAAGCTAATTGGTGAAGGGAACTTTGAAAGCAAACCCCAACCTCTGCCCTGGGTATCTCGGAGGGAAGCTTGGCACTGGTTTAGATGGTCACCTGTGATCACTATCTGCCTTTTCAGTCTCACTCAACTCTGTCGTCTTGGCTTGCTCTTCTCACTGACTTCCACTGGATGGATTTCCTGTGTCACACCACATCCTTCCAGAACCTTCTCCAGCCTCCCCTGCCCCGCACCTCGCACTGGGTCTGCTCTTGCTGACAGGCTTGTAGGGCAGCACAGGGAGCCTAAAGGACCGCCCATCCCAGGTCTGCCTGACCGCGAAGTACCCCGGCGTCAGCCACCCCCTGAACCTTGCTCTCTCCACAGAAAACCAGCTGACCTGCACAACCTCGCCCCGGGCACCCATCCGCCCTTCCTGACCTTCAACGGGGATGTGAAGACAGACGTCAATAAGATCGAGGAGTTCCTGGAGGAGACTTTGACTCCCAAAAAGTAAGGAGCTGCTTGTTTCCGGGGCTAATGTCAGGGAGGGGTCTGTGTCGGGTCTGCAAAAGCCCAGCATTTGTGTTCAGGGGGGCAGGTTTCCAAAGGAGCCTTATCCATCCAGAGCACAGGACCCTCTTTCTGAAGAGAGAGTCTCAGAGCCCCCTCCCCACCCCCAAAGGGCTGCCAGTCTCAAGGCTGCTCCACCAAGTCCAACTCCAAGAGTTGGTACCTGCTAATACACAACCTCATTGCTGACTCTAAGTTTGAAATCCCACAGCAGAAAATGAATGCTGTTTTCAAGAACTAAATAGAGTTTCGACTTTGCCTGGGAGACCCCGAAGGGCAAGTCCACAGTGAAGTTAACATTTTCCCTTCTAGAAGTGATATCTCCCCTCAGGAGTGCCTGCCTCCGTCGAGGCCACAGGAAATGGGGGACTGAAACAGTGCAGAGCCAGTCCAGTGGATGGAGGCCTGGGGTCCACTCCGGGCTCTGCCAGCGATGCTCTGTGCTGCTTTGAACCAGCTCCTTCTCTGGTCTTGGCCTCACTTCCCTCCCCCGTGAGAGGCTGACCCTTCACGCCCATCTTAGCCGGGCTCCCTCCACCCCCACCCAGCTGTGCTCTTTGGGGGCTGTTTCTTTAACTCAAGGCTCTCCAATCTACACCCACAGCAGGACCAAGGGGGTCCGTGAGACCCCGGAACTGTATACGTATATCCACGTGCACAGGTAGATTTTTCCGGAGGAGGGCCGTCATCAGATTCATCACCGTTTCATCAGATTCTGGAAACTTGCCATGACCCAAATCGGGCTGAGCAGAGACACCGCCTCCTCTCGCCCTCTCCACCCACATCGCCTGTCCGAGCTCTGCTTGGTCTGGCCCAGCTCCCTCTGGACTGCAGTTGTGTGTAGGACGTTTTATTAAGTGCACTCCTGCCGAGCCAGTGACCCTAGGATCTGCCATGCCCGGGTAGCAGAACCTCAAAACTGTGAAAATGCACAACTCCAGAGGGCTACCGAGGTGGGGCCCTGGTGGTGGACCACGACCATTGTGGAGCCCCCGGGAGTGTCCCTTAGATGCTTCAGTGTGGGTCAGACTGGGGCAGCTACCACAGTTACCTCCCAGGAAAGGTCAGCAAGCCAGTGTCTCAGCCCCACAAAGGGACACCTGCTGTTCTGCCTACAGCAAGCCACCAGCCTCGGCTGGCTTCCCACTGACTCTAGCTGGGAGGTCGGTGGGGTGGCCCGTGTCCCCAGGCCCCCGGAGGAGTGCAGGCTGGCCTTCGGGTTCTCTAGGGGGCAGCAAAACCCCCGTAACTGTTCACCGGACGCTGGTCTGCATATGTTTCTCATCACGCCGCTGTTTGTAAAAGCTGCCAGACAGCCAAGAAATTGTGGGAGCCTTTTTCCCCTTAGCTTTATTTTTCAAAGGAAAAAGAAAAAACACATACAAATGCTCCGACAATTTTTTTTTTAAAGATCACTTTTGGTCGCACAAAGCATTTGGTGTCAAAACGAGGAATCCAGAAAGTCTCACGGAGTTTCTAAATGAGACTAACTTCCTCTCCTCCGACTGGCCCAGCTAATGCTCCACAGGGAAGCGTCAGAATTTTCATCCACACGCCGGCCTTTCCCTTTCTTCCTCGTGGACTGGCCAGAGTTAGTCGAATTCAGAACTGAGAGTCATGAAGCCGAAGTCTGGTCACCTTTCTACCCAGCGCTTGTTGGGTGACGTTGGCCAAGCCTCTCTCCCCCTCAGACCCTCCCCATGTCCTCATCTCTGCAACCACATGGTCTCTAAGATGCCTTTCTGCAGAAGTTCAGTGACTCCATGAGTTTTTAAAACTGCTTTCCTCAGAGCTGGTTGGTGAGCATTTCTGATTAAAAAATAGCCTCTAATTTAAAAATAAAATAAAATAAACAGTTACAAAAATTTCGGAGGGAGAGGGGAGGTGAACTGAGAAAGTCTAATTACATGGCATGTCATTTAGTCAGCCAGCTATTAAGCAAGTGTTAACAGGGTTCTGAACTCTGCCAGATTGGAAGCCACTTTGAACTCATTATTTAAAAAAATGTCTATAGATATGTCACAATAGTAGAAGGCATGAAGGTTCTTCTAACCATGTGGGAGGTGGAGAAGCAGCCTTGGCATCAGTGACAGGAAGACATGGTAGCTGACAGTCTGGGCTTTGGAGTCAGAATGTTTTGGTTCTAATCTGTACCACTAGGTGGCGCTACACTGTAGTAACAAACTGGCCGCAAAAATCGCAGTATTTTAACAGAATACGAATTTATTTCTCACTCGGGCAAGTCTGAGTGGGTAGTGTGGCCCTCTTCCATCTTGTAGCTTTTGAAATACATTTCCTCCAAGACTCATTCATCAGGGAAAGAAGGAGAGAGATGATACAAAATGTTTTTAGGGCCCAAGGCTCTGGGTGGTTACATCACTTCACTCCCATCCTATTGGCCAGAACCCAGTCACATGACCCTGATCTAACTGAGAGGGAGGGGCTGGGAAATACAGGGAAGCACCTGGATATTTAATGAGCATGAGTGGTCTCTGCTGCAGGTAAATTACTCAAAACCTCTCTGAACTTTAATTCCCACATCTATAAAATGATGACCATCATGTTGATCTTGAGGGACATTGTCGAAGATAATACGACTTACCTTAGTGCATGACAGAGTCAGAGCTCCTTAAATAGCAGCTTGGAGAGTTAGGACAGGTCAATGCCTCTTTTGTGACTGTCTCCCAAGTGCAATCATAAGGCCAGTTGGTGATCTTAGGCCTTAAATCCACAGATCCCAGTGGGTGTCTTTTTAATGAATAAGCCAGCCCTCACCCACCTCCAAGGATCATGTGTTTACGTAGCAGGGGCAAGACGAGGCAAGCACACAGGATCAGAAGAGTCAGAAGCATTACTCTGCTTCTCCAGGGAGGGTTTATGAGGGGAGGAAGCAGGAATAATGGAGAAGGGACAGAGGGGACGATGTCCTTCCACTTTTCAGATCATTAGAAAACAGAGGGTCAACACTCAAGCTGATAGGAGAGCCCCTGGAATCAGCAGAGGTCACTCCGTGGGGATGGGAGGACCATCTCTCTTTTTCTCTGATGTGTCCGCAATGCAGGGGACAGGTCTTGGCCCCTCTTAGGTGCTTACTGCACGGTAGTTTAATTGCATGGGGTCCTTTTGTTGGGTGGCATGGTGGCCTGTGGCTAGTCAGTGAGACGTCGGTTGGGACTTTGAGCCAGTCAGAGCACTTCCATCTGCAACCATACCTTACTTCTTTTGCTATACTATTTACAAAAAAATAAAAAAATATTTTGATGAGAAACCAACTGTTTTACTTCCCAGAATGAAGCTTAAGTCCATATCTAGGATGAATGCATTTGAAATATGATATCTTAAAACAGAGTGGAGAAATTTTTTCATTAGAACAGGGGTTGGCACACTTTTCTGGAAAGAGCCACATAGCATTTTTGACATCGTGGGTGGTAGAGCCTCAGTCACAACTCCGTTCTTGTAGAGTCAAAGCAGACATAGACAATCCGTAAGTAGGTGGATGTGGCTGTGTTGCAATAAAATTTTATTTGTGAATACAGAAATTCAAATTTCATATCATTTTCACATGTCACAAGATAACATCCTTTTTAGATCTTTTCAATCATTTAAAAGTGGAAAAACTATTGGTGGCTCACATGACGTATATAAACCAATGGGCTGGATTTAGCCCCCAGGCCATAGCTTGCTCACCCCTGAGTTAGAGAAATTCCCCATCTCTTTGATTTGTCACCAGGTCACATCGCAATATTATTTCAAAGATGTTTCTATAAATGGAACATTATTTGCTAACCTTTTAGAGAAACAAAATGTACCCTGGAGCCCACTTATTTGCATGTTTAAAAATATAGTGTACATATGGAGCTAAAATGAGTGCACTTATTAGCATCCTATACAGTACCTGCCCCAAGTCTAGGTACCAGGATCCCTGAAACTGATATTTGAAGACGCATGTTCCACAAGGACAACCTTCAAATGGGATGTTATGCTAAAGTCAAGTCTCAATGACTCATAGTGCTTAGAAAACAGGATGGTACTACCATGGTTCCCCTGAATACATGGCCCTTTGTCGCCCTTCTTGGATTTGATAACCGCCTGCTCGTGTTTGACCCACGCAGATCATGAAGAAATGGTCAGATTAACTGCAAGTCTGATCAAATGATGGCATAAATTAAAAAAGAAAAATCCCAACAAACCCAAATGAAAAATGCACTTTCTAGGGCCCTCTCTCTTTACATTATTACCTTATTGAGCAAAAACAAGGAGTACTGGGTATATGTTAATAATAATTTTAGGCATTCAACCCTGAGAGCATGTCAGATTCTGTGGGAGAAGGCCAAAATAGGGAAGGATGATCCTAAAATCTCGTGTCTTGGAAGACTACCAGGCGTCTTACAGGAACCCTTGCTTTGTGTCCACAGTCAGAGCAGATGAATTGGTGATTGGATCCCCAGTATATTCAGGAAAAAGATGTGTGCAGACCTGTGCAGAGCGCCCCCTCCTGGTGGACGGAGATCGTTCCTCCATGGTGCTCAGCACCGCCCTGGGGAGTGTGTGGGGGCTTTGAGGGAACTGTGGAGTCCACGGGAGGCCACAGGACATGGAACTTAAGAGCTAGGCTTCCAGAGTGAAAACTGCCTGGGTTGGACTTCAGGCTCTGCCACGTGGCTGCTTGAGCAGAGACAAAATGCTTAAATTCTCTGTGCCTCTTTTGTCTCTGGTGGGAAATAAGACTAATGACAGCACCAGTGGAATTGTGAGGAATAAACGATGAATCCACGTAAAGGGGTCAGAGCAAGTGTCTGGCACAGAATAGGGACTCAGTACAAGTTAGCTTTTGCTGATACGGGAGAAGTGATGGTGTGGGAAGACCACTGCTCCAGCACCCAGAAACCGGGTTCTCCAGGTCCTTCCACTGTTCATTATATGGGGCCTCAGATAGTCATTTAACCTCTCTGGTGTCCAATCGCTTCCTTGCAAAATGAGGATGATAATGCCTCTGAGGGCAGAGGGCTGGGCCTAGTGACCTTCTGAGGACTCGTCCGAGGCAATATCTGAAATTAAACAGAATGAATGAAAGCTCACATGGCCCAAAAGTGGGCAGTCCTAGCTAATGGGTCAGTGGGGGAGCAAAAAAAAAAAAAAAAAAAAAAAAAAAGAGCAACAAATAATTGTTAAAGGCTTTTTGGGTCAAGTTATTTAAAACATTAAAGCAAAAAAAATTTTTTTTAAACTATGTAAACATAAAGCAGCCAAATGACTTGCAGTCCACAGCTCTTCACCCAAGGACCACAAAGGTCCACGTACTTGATGATAATACAACCAAACAATTGTCCCTCATCTCCTCCCTCCCTTGCCTGGTCATCTACATAAAATGCTTACGAAATAATTTTTTTTTAAATTAGAATGGCTCGTTTTGATGGTGCCAGTGGGACCAAAAACAAAGATTCTCACACAAGCCAGGGTACCTGGTTCAGTCTCAAGGCCAGTAGGAAACAGTCTTAACCCCTGTTTGCTTGTTATATTCTTCTGGCTTCAAAATGGAAGAATGTGTGAGAGGGAGGGGCTGGGTCATGGCAAATCTATCTCCATGCCTGGAAATAAAACCATTGAAAACACTCATCCTGCCGATGGAGCCTGGTAGCTTCCACATTTTACTCCTGCACACAAATAAGAATATTTCAAAAGAGGACTGTGGGTACTCTTCCTTCAGAGAAATGGTTTTGAGGTCTCAGTGACAAGGTGCCTAGCACCTCCTTGCTCACAGAATTAGCTCCACGCAGCTAGGATGACAATCGCAGGCGTGGCAGGGGAGAGTTATTTCAGCGTGGGTTGGGGAAACATCAGGGACCCCACCTGGTACAGAGCAAACTCACTCAGAATTTTGACTGAGGTCTGTGCACGGCTGCATCGTTGTCGGGGGTCCCAGGAAGAGGACACACCCTGGGCCCTCCGAGTGGTGTTCTGATTCTCTGCTCATAGACTGTGTCCCCCAGGCAGGTCTCACCTCACTGGACTCTGTTTTCCTCTGTTATTGAACTTGGGCTGCGAGTGCCCACCCTCCCCATAGAATGGGTTGGAAAAAACCCCCAAAGATTTGTAGATGCAGCTAGAAGCAGGAGTGTAGCTTGCTGGGATGGAAACAGGCTCTCCCTTAAAGGACCTCCAGGTTCTCGCTGACCCTAGAACACTGGTCTTCCATTCCAGGTACCCCAGACTGGCCGCGAAGCACCGGGAGTCCAACACAGCGGGCATCGACATCTTCTCCAAGTTCTCCGCCTACATCAAAAACACAAAGCAGCAGAGCAACGCTGGTGAGTGGCTCCCTCCACCTTCGAGTCATCTGAGAGTGTTCCCTGAAGGGGTTTCAACTGGGTGGTAAAGATTCAGGGGAGTCGGTTGGCTGGGAACACAGGACGGGGGGCGTGCGGAGGGGGGAGGAAACTCCAGCCACGGAGACCGGGAAGAGCGTCCGGAGCCTGCAGTGCCGGCTGAGGGCTGGGTTTTATCTGTGGGCAAGGCAGTCACTAGAGGTGCATGAAGAGGCCCTGTTGGGAGAGTGGCCTTTTAGGGACGAGGAGACGGAGAGGCGCATGGGAAATACTTTGAATTTACTTGGTGATCTTGCTTCACTGCTGTTTGGCCCCTGTGACGGGTTGAGCGTTATCCCCACAGTCTCTTCCTCCGCCGCCACGGACCTCAGGATGTGGCCTTATTTGGAAATAGGTTCTTTGCAGATGTAATTGGTTAAGGGTCTCGAGATGGGAGCATCCTGGTTTAGAGTGGTCCCTAAATCCAATGACTGGTGTCCTTACAAGAAGAAGAGAGGACGCACAGAGACGGGGTGGGGGGACACATGAAGGCGGGGCGGGGATTGCAGTGCTTCAGCCGTGAACAAACCAAGGACCAGTTGGGGCCTCCAGAGGCTGAAGGGGGCACAGAGGAGCCTTGGGAGGGAGTGCGGCTCTGTGACACCTTGATTTTGGATTTCTGGGCTCCAGAACTGTGAGGATCGATTTCTGTTGTTTTAAGCCCCCCAGTTAGTGGTACTTTGTTGTGGCCGCCCTGGGACCTAATGCAGCGCTCACGGCCATCGTGGGAACGGGCCGTCACCACGCTTGCCCGGTGAGGACCCCGATGCAGTGAGAGGACAGTGGCTGGTCCTCGCCCCCAGGGGCTGAGCTGGTGCTCAGTTACAGTCTTTCAGATTCCACACCCGGCATCCTCTCCTCTCAGCTGCAGGTTATCTTCTCCGCAGGTTCTTCAGGGTGTGAGTGGTATTCACACATGACCCGCGTTCACCGTTCTCCTGTCGCCAAAGCCAAGGCAGCCCTTTCCACCGAGCAGCGTGTACCAGCGTCTTACAAACGCCACACTCTCCAGTTTTCATTGTTTCCACTTCTTCTGCCTCACCCTGTTTCCCTCTGGGACGGGTTTTCCCCCTGCGACCCCCTCTCCCCCAGCTCATGAGCACATGTCAAAGCTCTGGCATTTCTGTTGTCCCTAATTGCCTGTCCCCTAGGTCACATCCTCTGTGCTGTTCCCTCCTGCCTTTTAACAAGATACCACGTTCTTCCTTCATGGGGACTGTAGCTTGTCTACTCCCCTCCTGTTCCCTTCATTTTTCCTTCCCCACCCATACCTCCCAGTTATGGTCAACGGGGTCCTCAAGCTCTTGGGCTCAGTATACCAGCGGCCGGGGCCCCTGCCGGGGCATCCTTGTGCGGAGAGGACCATCCCTCCTGTGCTGGGCTTCCAGAGCCAGCACCAGGGCCCCACCCCTCACAGCTGCTCGCTGGTGAGACGGTCTGCACTGTGTCTCTGCTTTGTCTGAGCTCTGTACTCCCACTGCAAGCCCCATCAGCCTCAGCCCCAGGCTCCCTTTGCCAGACCGTGCGCATCTTCAGCTCTGCATGTGTTTCCCCAGTGTCCTGTCTTCAGATTGTCTGTGTTGTGTTTTCAATTTTTTTCTTGAGCAGAGCCCTCCCTCCACATTAGTGTCCAATCACCGCCCCTCCCCACCCCCCGCCACTGGCTGGGTTCTTGGTTCTTCCCTGCTCTCTCAGCATCAAAGCGTGAAAAAACCCCACACTGTGACCTGGTTCTACGTGGTGTGTCAATTCTCCACTCCCGTGGTGAAGACAGAAACCACCATTCAGAATTTCCTGGTTGTTCACAAATCCTCAAAAGACCCCGCAGCCACTGGAACCCTGACCCCAACCTGGAGGAGCGAGCCTGCAAGAACATTGTATGTTAGTTTGTTCCTTAGGTCACTCCCTTATTCAATCAACAAACACATTTCATGGAGTAGATCCAAGTCTAAGCTGATGTTTAAAGGGCGATTCTTGTGTGCTGGGCACCGGGCTAGGTACTGGAGTTGCCAAGACAGAAGAGACACAGTCATTCCCCTGGATGAACTAACCTTCTACAGGGGACCGTGAAACCCAGGAGCACGCAGTTAGTGGCCTGGGTCTGAGTCCCAGATCTGCCACTTCCAGCTGCCCAGCTTTGCCTGAGAGACTTCCCTCTGAGCCTCTGTGCCCACCTCTGTAAAATATTCTTAATAATACTTCCAACTGCCTCATCGGCCAAACAGGGCAGTTAAGAGTATATTCCAAAGTTTGTAACACAGATTCACTTATTTGTAAGTCCATGCTTGTGAATCCTTCAGTGCAGTGCCTGGCGTGTCGTAAATGCTCTTTAAACGCTAACTTTGATTATTATCACTAGAACAAAAATGAGACGAATACGGATGTTGGCGTCAGAAACGGCTGCTTCAGCTCTTACTTTTTGACCCCTAACCAGCACTTCCAAACCTCCCACCCATTTAGTCTATTTTCTGCTTGTTTGTTGCCCACTTTCTCGGTGCGCTTCCCTCCTCTCCAAGGTACGCAGTCCCTCCCCTTATCCACACACGTGGAGCCTTCAGTTCCGAGGGCCCATTGTCTGATGCCACTTTATGGAAGGGACTTGAGCATCCGTGGGTTCTTTGGTATCCAAGGGAGTCCGTGCGTGAGAAGAGGAGAGCTCTGCAGACAGCACCCAAGGATCACCCACGTGTCTGGGGTCAGAGGGAGAGGAGGGAACCAGGGAGGAAGATTAAGGACTCACCAGTGAGGAGGGGGGATCATGACGATGAGGAAGGAAGGCTTGCCGGGAAAGGCTGACCTGTGGTATAAAACACCGCACAGGAGGTCGTGGGAGAGTTGCCTGCTGTGTTCAGCTTTCTGGAAGTGTCCACAGGCATCCTTCTCTGACTGTTTCTCTCACCTGCGTCAGCCCTGTACTCAGATCCTGCACAACAGGAGAGTCAGGCTGACCAGGGAGAGCGGTCCCTCCTCCCTGGGGACGCGGGGGTGCAGAGGGAGGCTGTAGGGAATGGGACCAAGAACTCACATGGCCTGAGGAAGCATGTCTTTGACATGGGAGAGAGCAGCCTGTGTTTTGATTTGGCTCTGGGAGTCCCAGCTCTGGGCCCCACACACTAGTTTTTCAATCTTGCAGGGAAAAGCTATGTCATTTGTCTTGAAGGTTTATTGAGTTTTGAAGCAGAAGTGTTCTGGGGAGGGGGCAGGCGTCATCCATCCCACCTTTGGCATGTCCGGTAACAAGCCTGGAGTTGGCTGCAGTCAGCTCTGTCCCCACCCCGGATCCCACATCCGCCTGGCAGGGCTCACTCTCAGCCATGCTGGTGGCCTCCGTCTCTGATGTCCTCCATCTCTCTCCACAAGCACCCCTCACCTCCTGGCACTTCTCCGTTCCCCTTCCTCTGAGATGCCACCATGGTACACAGACCCCAGGCGACCCAAGATCGGGCAGCAGGCCCCAAACTCAGCAGCGATGGGTCCCCTCGCTCCCAGACTTGCTCTGCTCTCTGCCACTGGGACACCGGTTTGACACCAGTTTGGCTCCTCGAGCATACCCCTTCCTTCGAGGGATTTCTTTTACACCTTTAATTTGTCTCGTAAGACGATCTAGGCTTCTCTCTCTGAATATCCGTCTTGCATTCTGCAGCGCCTACCCTCCAACTGCTGTTTGAATAGATTCTAAAAACCGCTGCCAAACCCCTTGGCTTTCAAGAAATTCATTTTGGCTACTTCTTCTAATCCAGGCATAAATACTAGATTTTATTTTATTTTTCCCAATTTCTCTTTTTCCTGCTGCCCGCGTCCTATCTGCTCTACCGGTTCATTTCACTTTCTGTGCATATTGCCTGTTCCAGGCAACTAACAAATGGATCTGAGGTGCATTTTAAGTTCTCTCTTCTTATTCCCTATTTTTAAAGTCCCCTTTTCATTCCTCCAGCCCTATCTTAGTATCTCTGCCCGGCTGACCGTCTCCTGTTTGGCACATGTCACGTTCTGCTGTACTTTTCCCTGTTTCCTTTTTGGTTGGAGAGAAAGTGGACACATGTGGACTGATGACAAGAATCAGTGTTTCTCCTGTTCTGTTCACATTTATATCTTCCTTCCTTGTGTGTAAACCCACTTCCACGGGACTCTCGTCCTCTGGCTAAGAAGTCTAAAAAGTCCCAAACTCAACCTGTTTGTATCTTAGCTGTATGTCACATGCAACCTCGCAGCTCTTCCTACCCACATTGGCATATTCCTTTTTAACGCATGGAACACAGGCTGCCTGTACCGCATATTTCTGTGCTGAATGGTGTTTCCCCTAAACTGGATGATTTTAGTTTTTCAAGGCTTCCTTGGAATTCCCTCGCCTCACTCCGCCTTGCTTTCTCTGTTATTTCTGCCTCAGTATGTGTCTGCGTTGGGGGCTTTCTATTTTAAAACGTGCACTCCACTTGTACCAGAAGGACTTTATAGCCACTCACAGGGACACGTGAATCACAGCAAAGCAGCGTACACCAGAAGGAGGTGAGAAACAAGGAGGGCATAAAACGTGCTCAGGGCGAGCAAAACAGGAAAGGCAGCTCCCAGAGCCCTGATGCTGACCCCGAACGGGGCTCGGACCCCTGGGCGGCCACAGTCTGGGTCTGGTTCTCCCAGAAGACAAAAAGCAAAGCAACCTTGCAGAAGAAGGACATAGTCCTAGTTTGGGGCTTGAGCCATCATCACAGAAGAGCCATTGTTGTCATTTTTTTGTCCTTTCCCTTCTATGACTTCCCCTCCTGCTCTCTGTAGCGTCCGGGCCCACTGACTGCATCCCAGTGTGACTTGTCTGTCTTTACCCTGCCCGCCGTTTGGGCTGCACCCTGCCCTCCACACACCTGACATCCTCGTCATCTTCTCGAGAGCAGGCTGCCCACGCCGGTCTCTCTTTTGTTAACCCCCTTCATAGACTAACTCTTAAAATAATTATCTACACTCTGAGTCTATACTTAGTTTCCACGCAACTCCATCAAGCATTGCCTGGACCAACCTTTGTAAATGTCACCAGTGACGCACGTCATACAAAACCCAACAGGCATTTTATTTATTAATGAATGTATTTATGTATTAATTTGAGGCATAATTGACAAATAAGGTTATGTCAGTTTCAGGTGCACAACCTAATCATTCAATATTTGTGTACATTGCAAAATGATCACCACTGTCATTAGCATCCATCACTGTACACGGTTACAAATTTTTTTTTTTCTTGTCATGAGAACTTTTAAGATTTACTCTTTTGGTGGCTTTCAAATATGCAATACAGTATTATTCACTATAGTAGTCCTGTGCTCCATGACATCCCCAGGACTTAATTTATTTTATAACCGAAAGATTGTAGCTTTTGACCCCCTTCATCCATTTTGCTCACCCTCCCTACCCGCTCCGCCTGAGGCCACCGCGCATCTGTCCTCTGTGTCTAAGAGCTCTGGTTTGTGTTTGTTGGTTTTGTTTTTAGATTCCACAGACAGGTGAGATCATACCTGTCTTTCTCTGTCTGACTTATGTGACTTAGCATAATACCCTCCAGGTCCATCCATCCGTGTTGTTGCAAATGACAAGATGTCCTTCTTTCTATGGCTGAATAACATTCCATTGTGTGTATGTATACACACACACACATATATATATGATCATCCATCGATGGGCTGGACCCAGGCTGTGTCCATGTCTTGGCTATTGTACATCCTGCTTCAGTGAACACTGGGGGCGGGGCACAGATGTCTTTTTGAGTTAGTGTTTTTGTTTCCTTGGGATAAGTTTGCAGGAGTGGGGCTGCTGGATCAGGCCTGTCTGTTTTTATCAAGACTGATGGGCCCCTGTGCTGTGTTTACAAAGATGTACTCCTTTCCACTGTGGAAGGGCCTGTGACATCCTAACATCCTCCTGCTAAAACATCTGCCCTAATAAGATACTTCCAACTTCCTAAATAAAGTCCTAGAACCCCTTTGTGGGACCCAGTGCTTGTGTTTGGAGTCCCACGATGCGGTTGAGTCGTCTCCCCAGCTTCTGGCCTTCGTTCGTTGTAAGTGTAGTGGCCGTACTTTCCAAACTGAAGAATCAGACGTCTAACAACCTGCCTTCATTGAAAACAATCGAACTATAAGAAATCGGTACTGTCCCCAGTCCACATCCACACCTGGCTGCCACTGTGGGGGTAAGGCAAGTGCATCACGGTTCTGGCCACCTCCTGGCCCCAGGTCCTTGGCCAGAGCAAATGAGTCCTCATTAGCCATGACCTTCTCTGGGGAGTCATGGTTCTGTTTCCAAACAGGAGCCAAGGTTTCCTCCTTCCTGAGACAGGTGTCAGCAGCTTCACTTCCCGGGACCTGGAAGTGGGCTGCGGGCTCCCTGGGTTGCCCCTGAGAAAGTGGATTGTCACAGGCACATACCCTGGAGAAGACTCTCAGGGCATGTAAAACCCTCGGTGAGCTCATCCCTGCACTGGGCTGCTATTCCTGCAGGATGGAAATGTGACTGAAGGACCACATTGTGGTTGTCATCACAATGCCAGTTACCCTGGTCCAGCCTCTCGTTCCCCCTCATCATCTCCCGGAACCCTAGGGAAAGGCATCTTTAGCGAAGCCGCTGCCACATTCCTTCGTCCTTCCTTCTTCCTGAATTCAGGCCCAAATCTTCAAACCCCTCCTGTCTTCTCTTCTAAGAGGTGCCCCCAGCAGGGGCCATGCTCCTGGCTGATGCTGGAGAAAGACTCTGTGTGTAGCACCAGTGGTCCTTCTTTCCCTGCTGTGCTCCCAGGGGCTCGTGCTCGCACGAGCTCACCCCTGCCCGTCCACCTCGCAGCCTGCCTGGCTCAATCAGACCAGCACACAGACTCCTCCTCCATCTGGCTCCGCTCCCCTCTATCCCTAGCATCAAGATGCCTTCTCCCCAGCACACGCCCCTCACTCCTTTTTAACAAGATCTGTCAGACCCCCTTGAGTTACTTATATTAAACAAGACCATCTTACCTTATATTAATGCAAGATTTCCTTCTTCATTTCCTCTTCTCTAAAATGGAGATTATAATCGTGCCATTTCTTGCACGGTCATGTTAATCAAGTGATGAATGCATTAAAGTGCTTGGGACAGTTCCCAGCGTACAGTAGGCACCAATGTGTGATGACTGTTAACTGCTGCCCTGTTACTGTCACGGATCCTCCCCCAAATTCTCTGGTGCCCACCCTTTGGACTGGGCAGCTCGGCTCTCCCTACAATGCAGAAGTGTGTGCTGCCCTCTTCTGGCAGGTGGATGAATCGGTGCTAGGGACAGCGCCGATTTTAAGGGTAGGGAGGCTTGCGGACTTGAACTCATCTTCCGCCGGCAGGAACTCAGCTGTGCCTAAGCTTTAGCTGGGGGTTCCAGAAGGTCTCCTTTGGGGAAGGGGCAGAGGTCGAAGCCACCTTCCTTTACCTGTCCTCTGCGCCCAGGACGGGGCGTGTGCATCAGGCCGGATGGACACTCCAGGGGTTGCCGACTGCCTGGTGATAAGCTGTGCTCCGTCAGCTGCTTCTCTCTCCCTTCCTCCTCCCCCTTCCGCCACCCCCAGTTTTTGCTGCCTTTATGAACTTCCTTGACCTAAAATAGGAAAGTGTTTGAAAACAGTCAGAGCAGCCTGGGAGGGCTGTTAGCCCAGAACTAACAAGCTCCTTACTATCAAACCGCCTTGCTTTCTCCCAAAGCCTCGTGAAAGCCCACTGCCCTGGGGGGTGGGGGCAGGGGGCGCGAGGAGGTGGTGGGAGGTGAAGCGGAGGTTTTTTCCAGATTCCCCAGGATGTGGGGAGCCACATTCAGGAGGAGGGAGTGTGTGCCTTTATTATTTCAAGCCTTTTCCATCACAGGCCTGCCTGCCTGCCTTCCTTCCTTCCTTCCTCCCTTCCTCCTTCTCTACCTCCCCCCTCCCCCCAGCCCCCCGGTGGGCCAAGAGGCAAGGCCTTTCTGAGGAGGGGCTGGGCCCCCCACGCCCCGCATTCAGCCTGGGGCTCAGAGGCGAAAGCTAAGGCTGTATGTAAAAAGTGGTCGGGAAGTGAGTTGTAATCACCCTGCTCCCAGACAGAGGTCACTGAGGTGGGGCCCCAGGTCTCTTCTGTAGGAAACCCTGACCTGTTCTTTTGGAGGAAGGTAGCTAGGTTCCACTCGGGACAGCGGGTTCCTTGGAAGGAGGCCTGAGCCCAGACCGTTATCATGAGGGAGGCTCTGGGGTGGTCCCAGGACCACCCCCGCGCTGAGGATAACGAGGTAACTGTCTTCCCACTTCCTCATAAAGCAGCCACCACCGCTGTCTCGTTTTCAAAACGCCTCTGGTCATAAAGGAAGCCTTCAGGCTGCCTTTCTTGGCCACCCCTGCGCGCACATCACCAGCTCAGGGTGTTTGTTTGTTTGTTGGGTTAACATTTTTTTTGCTTTGATTCACATTCTTACCCAGAAAAACAACCTAGGCTTGGTGGGACCCACCACCAAGGTGGGGTGAGCCCTGCAGAGATGCTGTCCCAGGCAGGAGGGAGGGGAAGGGGCGAACAGTTCCTTCTGGAACCTACGAGCGGTTGCCCAGGGGAGCCCTCAGAGGGTCTTTGATTTGGTTCATTATCGAGGCAGAGGCTGGCAGTGTATAATTTAACAGATTTTGCTCCTGAAATGAATCCTTGGGCAGTCGTAAAGAAGGCAGTTGGTGGCGTGGTGGCTGCTGAAGGGGGCAGGCCCGGGGAGGGCAGTGGGGGAGGCAGGGGGGAGGGGAGGGAGGGTCCTGCGTGGGTGGGCACATTCATTAGTGGAGGGAGCCCTGTGAGCTGTGTGGGCTCCCGGCAGCGGAGCCGAGACCACCAACACCATTCCATGTGGCAGAATTTCCCGCCGTCTGACCAGAACGGGGCTCGCCTGGCCTGGCCTGGCCTCGGATCAAGCCCTGGGGAATAAAGGAACATTAAATGACTAATTTGAACACGAGTTAAATGCGCTTTCACCTCTGGCTACCATTACTTTATCCCGTGCCTCTGATCCCTCCTGTGCAGTCTGCACGTGGGCGCCCAGCATCTCTCTCCCTCTCCCTCCCTCCACATACACACATACACAGCGTGCATGTGTTCCGGTATTTCTGTGCACCAGCAGAGGCCATTACACATCTCCTTAAATAAACAGGGTCATAGGTCAATTAATCTGGAAAAAAAATGCCTTTGCACGTGAAGCTGCATTAGAGACAGGACACGATCGGGTCTCTCGGCTTTACGGTCAAGCCTGATGGCGTGTAGCCGCAGAAGTGTGAGAGTGTGCGCGTGCGTCTGCATGTCTCCCGGCCGTGTTTCGCCGTGTGCCTGCCAGTCAGGAGTGTTGCAGTTGGTTTATACATGACTGCACTCAGTTCCTCCACTGTCATCAGAACATAGCTTTGAGGGAAAATTCTGCCTCTGATCTGTTGACTCTCGGTGGAGAATGGCTCTGGGGAAATCAGCTTTCAGAAGAGCGTCTTCATTTGTGGTAGAGCCGGGGCTGAAAGTGACAAGATATGAACCCCAGGTGGAGTGTGGAACCTTCTAGCAGGAACTTCAGACGCCCCGGTTAGGAACTCTCCTTGTCAACTGTGTGGCCGTCTTGTCCAGGCAGGATGGGCAACATTCTCTCCATCTCACAGAGGAAAAGCTGAAGCTTGGATAAAGACACACTGGGGAGCCCGTGATGGGTGCGGGACGAACCAGGCATTTCTCAGCTTTTAAACTCTCCTGCTGCAAACCAGTAACACTAAACATAAGAATTGAAACCAGGGGTTAAATCCAATCTGGTATTTATCAGCAGCTTTAGAGAGGACACTTCATTGAAAAATAAAATTGCTACACAGAACCTTGACCTTAAAACCTCTAGCCTTCTTTAAAACCCTGCTCTCGAGGGGTCTTTCCAGAAGGCACCCCAGCCCACCTCAAGCCTATTCATGAGTTTAGCCTGAGAAGCCTCATCAGATAAAGAGGGTCCTATGTTTAGGACTTAAGTGTCAGGGAACACTTTATTTTGTTTGCCTTGTTATCTAGACCATTTTCCAATTTGAATGGATGTTTGAATCCCCTGGGGGTCTTGTGACAACACCAGATCGGCAGTGGCATTCCCTCCTTGTTTGGCTCTGATGACCCTGCAGGAGGGCACGCCAGGCCAAACAGATAGAAACCCTGCATCTGCCCCCAAGGAACTACATCTCATCCCACAAAGAAAAGCACCATCGGAGGTCCTCTGAGGAGAGGAAACCAGTTACAGGAGCACAGGGAGACATACAAGGTCACATTTTAGGGTCTCTTGCCTTTCCTCAGGCCCCACTGAAAAGCTCATTCTTTCAGCAAACACGTATTCAATACCAGGCACTGCCCAACATGCTAGAATAATGTAATAATGAAATATTGGCAATATCTGTGTGTGTTGGCAAAGATTGTGTTTGGCTGCATATAACAGAAACCTAATCACAGAGGCTAAAGCAAATATTTATTACATTTTCCTTAGCAAAAACCTATATGGCATTTTACCATGTGCCGTGCCCTGCTCTAAGCGCTCTTTGTAAATGTTTACTTCTGAGCAGGAGTTTGCTTTTCTCACATCACAAGAAGTCTGGAGAGTAGAGAGTTTCAGGCTGTTGTAGCTGCTTAAAGAATCACGGATCCATATCCTTGGAGCACCTGATTCTTAGTATGTGACTCTTATCCTCATGTCACAAAATAGTTTCTCCACTTCCAGACATTACATCTGAGTTCCAGGCAGTACCAGTTGTGTCTTGTCTTTTCTTTCCCAGAAGCATAGCCATCAATTTACACTTACATACTGTTGGCAAGAACTTGATCATTTGGCCTCCTGCAGTCTGGGAGTCTGGGAAAATAGGTATTTGTGACCCAGCATGTTTTGCTACTCTGAAAAAAAAAAAAATCTGGATTCTCTTGGTAGCAAAGAAGGTAAGAGTGAATTCTTGCATATAATTCACTTTCAACTTAAGATGATTTTTTTTTTTTTACCGCAGTGAAAATATCTGATCTGGCCATGCCAAAAAAAGAAATACTATCTCAGATTCTCCCTTGGGGTTGACCAGGTCTGAATCATTGCCCCACCTAAATTTTAGGAAACAGAAGTATAAAATTGCACACTTAATCTGTGACACTCTTTCTCCAAACTTTAGAAGACACAAGACTCATGTAGTAAGAGCTGTGTAGTAAAAACAAAAACACCCAGTGGATACAGTTTCTCCCTGCAAACTGTAATCCACGTGGAAGCAAGAGCAGGCGCCCAGAGATCTGCTCTGAGCAAGAGAGGGGGCAGGTCCAATTGTGGCATATCTGGGAAATTCTGCAAAAGTATTGGTTACCCCCAACCCCTGCTCTACTTAACCTCTAAGTTTGCCTCATTGCATGACTATTAGCAAGAAGGCTCGCTCTGGTGGGACTGCGGTTACTGAGGCAGAGTCAGAGTGAAAGGACCAGCTGAATACGCAAAAAAAAAAAAAAAAAAAAAAAGACTGTAATTCATCTGGGGTGACTTCCTTGGGGCAGAGGACGAGTCCAGCAGAGTATTTGTTAAGCAGTCTTTTTCCTTGCAACTCTAAGAATTTATTAGCTGTTTTGTAGCTTTGATCCTTATGCATCAGCGTCATCACACAATCACACACTGCACCTAACGACCACTTACTGCATGCCAGGCACCATTCTGAGCCCCCTGCGGGTTTTACCCACGGCAGTACTATCAGGTGTGCTGGGCTAGGAGCCCTTATTTTACAGACGAGGAAACTGAGACACAAGAGGTTAAGCTAGTAGGTTGCAGAGCCAGGATCCCAACCCAAGCAGCTTGCCCTGCGGTCTGTACAATTGACATGTGCACGTTACACATTTAATACAGTCCATTATTTAACATGCATGTGGTGCTCAGTCTTTGAACAACAGTAAAAGAAGGTCATTTGGGAAACTGTGATCAAATTAGCTCATAAAACAAGAAATACTGATGGAAAAGCTCCCATGTATGTTTTGCTACGTGTACACAACAATCCTAGCTTCACCAATGGAGTCCTAGCTCAGCAGTCCACGGGGGATGAGGAGTTCCAAACCTGGCCCACAGAGGGCGCTCCAGATATACCTGTTTCACCAATCAAAGACTGGAAAAGAATTCATAGACAGTCCCAAAACGACTAAAACCGGTAATCATTTAAATATAGACTTGTGATGGCAGGGTGGCCATTTTAAAATTTGTTAGTGCTCTGGCATAAAAAGGTGTGGGCATTTGAGGATGAAGACAGAATGTGGTTAAATCATCTCAGCCTGTTGGGCGGGGCTGAGCGTGGCTAAAGACAGTCTCCAGGTCTCAACACGGGCACAGATGACTGAGGAACTGAGACTCTCCCTTGACCAGCTCATTCCAAATGTCTGAACATCAGCACTCAGCCTAATCTATGGCCTGATACTTAAAAATAACCTGTTGTAACATAACCATTGAAAAAAAAAACTCCCAGTTTTCAGCCTGATTCAGTCCGCTGCATAAACTACAACCAGCATTAATAGCTCCAGTCAGTATTTATGCTGGTCTTCCTATTAGCACGATGGGTTTTACAACCATTTATGAGTTTCTGGGGAGCCTAATAGAAAACACACATCCTTGTTCGCTGTGGAAGTTGCAGAAGCGTGTTCTTTGCTGAGGCCAGAAGGGGGCGCCACCTCCCCGTGGCTAGAAGCCGGGCCGGGCTCCCTAATGGGGAACACATTCTCTCCTGGCGGCTCCAGCTCCTTTTCACCCTCCCTGGTGAGTTTCTGCAGTTTCCTCTTGGCCTGGCTCCACTCAGAATCAGGGTTTCTCCGTCTCTCTTTCTCCTCCTGTTGATAAATAAGCATTTGGAGCCCTTACATGGGACAGACTGTGTGCACAACAGGAAATCTACCTGTGAAGAACTCAGTGATAATCTTTCTCTTCAAATTTACTGTGGCTCTTAGGAGATTTAGAAAACTATTTGAATCTGGAACCGCCTGTGTTATCCATACCTCCCTTCATACTTTCAACTTTCAAATGATGTCTTATGAAAGTCATGCTGGATGGTCCTCAATTCTTTACCAAGCTCGTGGTTTAAACACAGCCTAATAATTACCGAAGACTCGTCTTTCTTTAAAACACATATTTTTGTTGTTATTTGTTCTCGTTGGGAATAATGCTTCCGAACAAAGGGCAAATATAAAGCTGATTTGCAGAGCTGCGTCAATAGGATGGTTATTCACAACGATTCCCTACAGGGCTTGGGGAGGAAGCCATGCAGAGAATCTGTCTCTTCCTCAAGGAGAATCCTTTGGAATCCTTTGGAAATATTTCAGAGAGTGCCCCGTTCACTGGGTGATTCTCTCCATGAAAAGGAGTCAGAGGGCACCCAACAGTGTCCAAATCCCAACCCACTGCAGTTGTAAGACTTGAATCCTGCCTTGGAAGTAGAGAATTATTTACTGGCCTCTTATTGGAAGAACCATAGGAGGTGGCCATTTAATTTGCCCTCCCATTCAAGGCCAAAATCCCTTCTAGAACCGAGAAATAATCCTCATGGCAGCATGAACTGCAGACTCTTCTCAAGGCCAGCTGACCGCACACGAGGGAACAGCAGGGGTCTGCTGGAGTTGCCATTGCATCTTGCTTTCTCATAAAGCACCTTTCCTGTTTCCCCCAGTGCCTAGAAACGGGGGCCCAGGAATTGCTTCCCACATATAAGCCCGTCACAGCCACAGCCAATTTGATGACATCCTCCTCTCTGTGAGGCCAAGTCCACCATTCCTGGTATGATGCCGAAGTGGACAGGAATTCTGCAAACTGTCAGACTGAGAAAATTTCACACACCCAAGTAGCCTGGAGAGAACCAGGGTGAACCCAAAGAGATGATTCCAGACCACTTGGGCGCCCGAGTGTGTTGAGTGAATGTGGGCACGCACTTCACCCTCTGAGCTCTTGCACATTTCTCCTTGGACCTGGGAAGCTCTGGGGTGATCCGATAAGCTTCACTCTGACACTGGTTTCCGCCTCAGGTTGATCTCTTGCTCCCAGTCTTTCCCTCAGTCTCTCCTTGCTCCCATCCTTTCATAAACTTATGTTCTACGGCCATAATAATGATAATGATTGTAGTAATAATGAGCTTTCATTAAGTCCTGCTGTGCAATGGACTCTGTAGAAGATGCTTTCCCAGCAACCTGTGAACCACCATGACCAGTGGCAGGATTCAAACCCCCGTCTCCTGAATGCCAGAGCGATGGGGCTGCTCTGCTCCAGGGTCTGTTATCACAAGCCCTGGCAGGGGAGCCTGTTCTGGGGTTCCCTCACCCCACTGACCATGACCCAGGCTCTCTCTGTCCTGTCCCTGATGGGACCAGTGACACGCCAACGTAGCCAGGGGCCCCAACCGCAGCAGAGAAGGGCTCACCGAACCCGGAAGAAAGCCGCTCATCTTCTGCAGCCCTGCTGCCATTTCCGCCTCGGTGTGGCCCGAGGACCAGGCAGAGATGCCACTTTAGGAGACGAGGGACTGTGGGGGTCAGCCACCCCTTACCTGCTGCATATTCTGGAAGGTCCCTGTGACTCAGAGGGTGTGGCCCCCTGTTCCTACCTGCTTTATAATTTTACCTCGATGGGGTCATCCATGCCCAGGTAACCCAGCTGTAACTGGCCCACCTTACTCTCTAAGGACTTTTGTGACAGAGAAAAGTGACATGATTCTAATCCCAAAACCTGGAAGATGAATGTGGATCTTGACAGAAGACTTTTTAGTGGGAGGAAATGAGATTGCCCATCGCAAAGGTGAAAGTCCTAAATACCCCCTTAGGACATCTTTGTCTCTCCTCACAACTAGACCCTACGCCAGCATCTATGTCTCTGCCCGCCTGGCCTGCACCCCCTGTCCCCCAACCCTCACCTCCGCCTTGTACCTCTCCTGGGCCTCTCTGCTGCTCCAGCCCCCTCCTCTCTCCTGGATCTTTGGCCCTGGGCACCCACACAATGCAATTTGACCTCTCTCGGTTTCTAAAGAAAGACTTCTCCCTCCAAAAGGTGAGGGAGAAGTGATAGTAAAATCTGACTATTCTAGATTTTTTGTTGCCATCACATTTTCATTCACGCTTAAAGCTATTGAATATCAACAAGGTGTAGCCATCTTTGTATTTTTCTCTCCAAGAATATGTGATGGCCAGAAAAATCTCTGCTGTGGTCTCCCTCAAACCACAGCTGCATTTTTTCTTTTTCTCTTTTTTTTGGGGGGGGGGTCCTTTATATCGACATGGTCTCCAGTGAGATGATGAAAAGTAAGAACTTCACTCAGTCCTCCAAGGTTTCTCAGTATCTAGATAGTTCTTTTGGAGGCAAAACCCAAGTGGATTTCTCTTTTCACCCAGATTGTTTGCTGTCTCTTGGGCAATGGGACAGCACTGGCCCTGAGTACAGGCAGAGTTGGTACTTGTTACTGAGAGATGATGTGAGGGGTCCTGGTAGGTCTCTCTTCAGAGATGACACCATCTGGAGCCAGTCATGGTCACTGAGAGCACCCAGGATTGTAGCTAAAATCAAGCCATTAATAGCAGAGCACAGATGTGTTATCAAACTAGCTGGAAGAACAGACTCGAGGAGTGGTATTCTGACAGCCACACCCTGGTCGGGGGATAAGGGTAGGTGAGAGAGTTCTGCAGCACGGAAGGAAGATGGCAAGCCGGGTGCGCCCGCAAGGAGCAGTGGGCCAGTCCTCGGCACCCAAAGATGGCCTTGCAGAGTAGAAGAAATGTAAGTTTTGGAATCCAACAGCCCAGAGGTTAAATTCTAGTTTTGCTCCTAACTTGTATAATAAGATGACTATTTTGAAAATGTTTTTCTCTGTGCTTTCCTGAGTCCATGATTCTGATCTGCCCTAGGCATCCATCTGCCCCAGGAGAGATGAGGGTTTCTATAGAAGGAATTCTGAGGAAGAAAAAGGAATCCAATACTTAGCTTCTGACACTCAAAATAGCATTTTCAACCAGACAGTAGCCTTACAAACCAAGCTGTTGTCTTAAAAAGTTCTGAATTCTTTTATCTCCCAATTTTAGCACACCAAGAACCATGCCCGGAGGCCTCAGCTCACAGGAAGTCTTGCTGCTCCGTGGTTGATGGGATATTTGACATAGGAAACTGAGACAGGGGCTTTGGGGATGGAGGAGGAGAGACAGGCAGGGAGATGTCTGGGGAGCCCCCCATGACGCTCTGCTTGGGTGTCCTTCCCGAGGAAAGTTTCGGAGGAAGGCAAGTGGCCTGCCTCTAACCACCACCCTAGGGTCACATCCCCATGGTTACCCTGGAAGGAAGTAGAGGGTCGGCAGCACTGAGACGAGACACAGCACCTGCAGAAGCTTCCCCAGGCCTCCCACCAGGCATTCCCTGGGACTCCCATCTCCCTGGAGCTCCCAGGAGCCTCCTCCCCCACCCCACCCCTTTACTCGGAGAGAAGAGCAGGGGAGAGGGACGCTCTCTGACAAACTGAGCATTCTTTATGCAAAAGAGACAGAATTGTCTAGAGGGACTGTTTAGATTATTACATCAACTAGCTTGTAATCCAGAATGGACTAAATTAAAGTCGTCATTTCCCCATCACCCAGGGATTCCCTAGGGATCGGGAGCTTGTCAGGAAGACCAAAGAGGTTAAAAACAAAACAGGGTCCATTTTCCACAGTACATCCCAGGAGTCGTTTGAACAGCCTGCTCGCACGTGCCCGTGTGCCTCGGATGAGACTGAGACTCAGTTTCTTTCTCTGTGACGTGCTGATGCATCACAGCTCACATCTCAACAGATTCACTGTGTATTTAAATGACAGGTGGCATAAACACCCCCGGGCCACTTCAGAACTTCTGTAAGGGCATTCCTGGCCGGTGCTGGGGAGCAGGATTCAAGCACCTGTGGTCTGCCTGGGTCCACCTCCCAGTGACCATGATCTCCGTCTCCACGGGAGAGTTGAACAGACCCCCATCCAGGCTGCGGACAATGGTCAGAGGTGGACCCCTGGTTCTTACCTGTCTGCAAGTTCAAGTGCCAGAGAAAAACCACGCATGAGAAACTGAGAGCACAGCCCCCTGGGTTCGCAGAGCTGCTCCTGTCCTTTCAAAGACCACCTGGGACATCTCCTCGGCTCCGAGTGACTTTTGAGCCCTGGGGGGTCCGTGTGGCCCTTTGCCCCTCGGTGCCCCCACTGCACAAAGCGCACCAGCAAACCGAGGCTGCACGTGCTTGCAAGGGCTTGTGGAGGCTGAGCAGGAGCCCTGGCTCCCTGGTCCCCGCTCAGCCTCCATGCCCGGGTAAGAGCGTATTATTTTCTTAGCTCAAATTGCCGTTTCCAAGTCATTATTTCTCTACGACAAGAAAACAATATTGGGTCTTATGTAATATCAACCTCAATGAATCTGGAAGTGATCAGGGAATGGGTGGCTTTTTTTCCACCCCCCTTAAAAAGGAGAAAAATAAATTTGAGATTGTTCGCTTATGGCCGAGAATGTTTATGAACTACTCCCCTCGTTTCCTCCTCCCATATTTTACTGGGCGCGCTTGTGTGTGGTACAGAATCAGGCTTTACGGGCAGGGCGGGGCTGAGAGGGGAAGAAAGCAGGCCAAGGACTGGGGGTCCTTCAAGTTCCTGGAGGTCTCGGGCCTCGGGGTCCCCTGGCCTCAGGTTGGCTTGCTGTGGTCTGAGGTTTCCCCCGTCCCGCTACTCAGAGGAAGTCTTTCGGAGGGAGGGTCTCAAATGCCAACACGGAAGGAATTACCATCTTCTTGTCGCTCTGGTTTCTTTCACAACCCCCTCCCCATCACCAGAGCAGAAAGTTCAACACGAACAGGTTCACAACCTGCGCTGCCGTCAGCCAAAAGAGATCGTTAAATTCTACGGGTGCCAGGTTTTGAGCCTGGGTCCGAGGACTGAAGGAAAAGCACTGGCAGAGAACGAACGGGGCTGGCCTTTGTCGTTCGATAATGCAGCTGTGTGTGTGTGAGCACACAGGCACGTGGAGACGGTCTCCCTCCGGCCCTGCGTCTCCACACGGCTGGTCACCGAGACGGATCCGAGAGGGAGCCAGGGCCAGGGCCACGGCAGGACGTTCAGTCAGTAAGAGAAGCCAAGTTGCAGGCCTTTATTTTCCTCCTCTAGGGACTGGGCTTCAGAGCTGGAGCCCAGCATCTCTCCTTCTCTGCGGTGCCTTGGATTTTTGAGGAATATCCTGACCAAGAGTGCGGGGTGAGGGGCAGAGAGCAGGATGCCTGCCACATTCGGTAATGCAACAGCAGCAGCTCTCATTACATGATGTCCTACCCCAAGCCAGGCACCGCGTGACGCCCGCTCCCTGCGCTGACTGAGCTCAGGCTCACACAGGCCTGAGGAGAGTTAAGGACCTTCAGAACTGCTGTTGAGATGAGGGAAGCAAAGCTCAGAGAGGTTGAGGAACTTGCCTGAGGTCACACTTCAAAAGTTCCAGGATCAGGGACGTTTCCATGATGTGTGGGGTGGGAAGCCAATACAATCAATCTGAAAAAGGAATTTGAAAAATCAAGTTCAAGGCCTTGGAGCTGAAGCCTCAGTGGCAACGCAGTAAATTCACCCCGGGCGGGGTCGACATTTAAACACAGCGTTAGCTCTGTCCCTTGGCCCCATCCCTGCTGCCTGGTCTCCTCTCTACCATGATTATTGCCAATGCTGGCCTTCACATTCTGATCAAAAACACATAGACACAAGGGATGCGACTGCCATGCGGAGGACCTGGTATGTTATTGGCGTGTCATGGTTGGGACATAAGACAACAATCCTTCCCATTGCCAAACATTACCTTCCACCTCGAGACATCACTGGAGAGAGTTGAGAGGTCTCCAGGACCATCCTCCCAAGGAGCTTCAGTTGCTGTCCTCGCCTCTCTTACCAAGTCTCATGATGGTTCCCAGACTAGGTCCTTGGGCACGGACTCGGGCAGTGACTTGCTCAGGGGTCCAGGGAGCATTTGGAGTTAAAGTACCTGCAGTGACTCATGTCCCATCATCTGTCTCTTTCCCTCAGATGATATTCGGTCATCAAATTTCAACAGGCATTCTGTTTGATTTTTCCTTTCTCCATTAGAATCATCTCTGTAAGGGAAAGAGGCAGTGGGATTTGTGGAAGCAAACAAGCCCAATATAAATCGCAATGCTCCGGTGGAGGGTGAGGTAGGGCGGGGCACGTAAGAAGCATTGTGTGTTGTGTGGTACCCTCCCTCTGCTGTGGCTTTTGAATAGGATGGCCATCCCGTCCCAGTCTAGACAATTAATAAGGGGGATACAAGCTTTGTTTTCCCCCAGCCCTGCGCTCTCAATTCTCCCAAACTGGAAACACAAAGCACATGGTTACGTGCAAGTTCAAATGCCACACCAGGGAGAAGGAAGTGTTGAGAAACCACGTCCGACCTCCAGCCTGTTTCCAAGCGTTCCAGTGAGCGTTTCCATTGATTTATCTTGGACAAGTGTCATTTCATTGTCTCAAACAAAGGCTTTCTATGAAAAGACAGTCACGGGTTCTGTGAGGAGGGGCTGGCAGAAGGCACGTTTGGGAAAATGGGAATAAGAGCACGGTCCTCTGGGCTCTTCCTCCAGGGGCAACTCTCCGCTTTTCTCTGCTGGAATTAACACCAGGACCAATTCCCGGCATCTCAGTGTCACGCTCTAAAGCAGAGTCTGGAAAAGACAGCCACTGGGGGAGGGGCTGACGACGCAGGTGGAGTGGCCGGTGACTCGGCCAGACATCTCCTCCTCTGTCCTTGGAGCTCAGGTGGATGGTTTCTGTGCGAGGGTTCTGTGACTAGAATGGTCTGCGAGACTCTGGTTGGAATGACTCTTGAGTCATCACGGGTTCCTACAGCTGCTCTTTTGCGTATTTTGTTCTGCATCTAAATGAACTACTTCGTACACAACCATCAGGACTGGGGAGGTCTTCTGCCACGTTATCTTCGCTTGGATGTTCACGCTGAGCTGTATCCATGACAGGTTTCCATGCAGCTGTAATGTGCACGTTTCTGGTGCAACCCACTGCATGGTGCATTGGCCCGTCCATTTTGGACAGCTCTGAGTTTTAGGACAACCTTTGTAGATTAAAGTCAAGGATGCCTCCCTGATACCCATTGGTTGTCTGGGGGGGCAACCCCAAACATGGGCACCCACTTTTCCTGTGTCATGTTTTCCTGGAAGCCTTGTCTCCTCTCCTTCTCAGCTTGAGTTAGCCATAATGAATGCTTCCTCCAAATCTGGTGCAAAATCTCTCTCCCAGGATGTCCATTCAGTTGTTATTTACTTATTTAATATCCCTTTCTTTCTACAAATTTATTAGACAGGTTAATTGTGCAATGCTGGCAAAATTTAGGTAAGCAAAATAAGGAAACGAAAGTTGACTATTACTATGGCATCTGCTGGAGATGAGCTCCGTGGAAACTTGGATAAATACCCTGATGGTTGTATTTCTATATTTATATAATCTTTTCGAAAAAAGGATTGGATTAGCTTATGTTTATCGTTGGGTTAAAGTCTGTTTTTTCAGGCTATTTAATACTCTTCTGCAGCATCGTGTTCACGGCTGCGAGGGACTCTGTGGTGTGTGGGGAGCTGGTGTGATGAAGGGGCAGGATTCCGGATAAGCTACTTTCCTCTGAAGACCCCGTGGCTATATCCGTTGGCAAGAAGGTTGACTAAAGACACTTCTTTTGCTGTTTCATGCCAGCCCTTGAGAGAGGCCTCACCAAGGCGCTGAAAAAACTGGATGACTACCTGAACACGCCTCTGCCAGAGGAGATTGACGCCGACACCCGCGGGGACGATGACAAGGGCTCCCGGCGCAAGTTCCTGGACGGAGACGAGCTGACCCTGGCCGACTGCAACCTGCTGCCCAAGCTCCACGTGGTCAAGGTAAGAGCGCTTTCCCCGCAGTGGCTCCCCAGATGCACCTCCATCAAGGCCCAGGTCACCCGTGGAGCTGAGGCAAGGATAGGAAGTACCACCTGCTGATGGAGATTCGGAGCTCTGAAGCCACAGGAACCGGGACCCAGAGCCAGCCCCCACTGCGTGCCGCCTGTCTAGCCTCCCCGAGCTTCTGTTTGCACCTGTCACATAGACATATGCTGCTTCACTAGGGTCGTTGGGATGTACATGCACCCCGAAAGTGCCTGCCGTATAGTAAGGGCTCGCTACCTAATAGTTGCTGTAATTGTCCTATTGCTTGTAGTTCTATGTAGTCCTGTCACTCTAAAGGCTTCTTCCTTAACTCTTCCTCATAGTTTTTCCCTGGCCTCCCCCACCCCCCCCATCTCTGCTTCGTGTGCGCTCATTTGCATGTTTCCTTTGTGCACAGACCCACCCTCGGACTCCCTGTAGCAACTCCGTTGGGCTGGCGGGCATCCCCTTCCTCCCCGACAGCCCAAGAGCTGGAGGCTGTGAGAAGTGACGTCATTTTCTCACTCGCGTTGCACTTACTGATCCTGAATCCTCTTCTCTGCCAGCCTTAGCCTCTGAGAGTCGGAAAGAAGGGAATTCTGAGGTCCTCCCCAGTCTCCCACCCCAAAGTGGACCACTTACCGTGTGTCTGTGACGGGCTTCTGTGCGGCTGGGACTGCGCATTTCTGACGACCAAGAGCCCCCTGACTATGGAGCCAGCCCTACCTTTTTGGATGGCTCTGGTGATTAAAACATCCCCCCCTGACGTGGAGCCCAGTCAGGCCTCCCTGCTCACTCTGTTCTCAGAGCAATGTGGGAATGGGCTGCCCTGTTTCATCGTTTGAAGGCAGCAGTGGTGTCCCCCACATTTCTCAAAACCAACACTCCTCACACCCTTTCCTGACCCGCCCCAGCCCAGAGAAGGACACAGTGGGGTCGCATAGCCCGACTGTTCTCTACTTTTATACGTGTTACTATCTTACTGTCTCAGTCTGACACAAAGCTCTGTGAGGACAGGTCTTCTCCAGGCGTGATGGTGGGCACGTGGTGGCCCTTTAATAAGTACTCCTTGATTGACTATTCGATCACCTCAGTTTCTTTCTACCCGACACAAGAGTCAGATTCCATCATTTATCAGCTGGATATCTGCCTACCATTTTTTGGCTGATGTCCTGAGCTAGAAAGGCAGGCTTTCCTCCCATCAAAGCACATGCTGGCTTGAGTTGAAATGTCAGCTGTGCCTGCACGGAGGCTCCCAGGGACTCGGCAGGGCTGGAGGCTTGGAGGGACTCATTTCTGCCAGGGCTGATGGGTGCAGTGAATGCAATCTACGAAGAGGAAGACACTTTGCCTTCAGGGCCAAGCCAATGGTCACTTGTAGGTCCAGCCAAGCTATATTTCTTTGAAATTATTAATTACTGCACGCCCCACCCCACCCCCTAAAACATCCTTTATTCTCTTTCCTGAACAAGTGCCACCATTAGGGACCATATGATTCTATCTCTGTCACACTGTGTCAGGGAGAGGTAGTGGAAACACCTCCGTTCTAGAAGTCAGGAGATCCAAGTTCTAGTCCTGTGACTGCCACCAACTAGCAGCAGGAGCTGGGGCAAGCCACTTACTCTTTTTGGAAATCATTTTCCTTATGCCTAAGAGGAGACACGTGGATCACGTTCCTTCTCGCGCCTCTCCGTCCCTTCCCTCCCTCCTCCTCTCTCACTCACGCATGGACTGACCATGAATCAAGAATCGTGTGTCCAGTGAGGCGAACAAAGGGATCTCCCAGGCCCCGGGTTTCATCCTCTGATTTCTTCAGTCCCTTCCAGCCCTAAACAGTAGGTGACGCCCCTGTCCTTGTATGATGTCCAGCAAGTCTGTCACTTGGACAAGCCGGGACCAGAGGGTGGATGTCCCGAGAAGGGACAGGAGCTGGGCCTTGCCTCCTGTCTCCTTGGATTTCTGCTGATCCTGCTCATCAGGTCCCAGAGCCCTGGCAAGCCTCTCAAGTGCAGAAAGCACAAAGAGGAAGCCAAGTCAGGCCTCCAGTTTGACTTCTGACGCCAGGACTTACTCTGGGCTGGGGGGGCTAACTGTTTTCATATGAGAGAGCGGGTTCAGAACATGAGCGCGGAGGTTCCTGCAGACGTCAGAGCTTCCCCCGTGCACATTCTGTCTCTCTCACTGGCTCCCCTTCAGGTCTGTCTGCATCCTTGGAGGCTGAGTTGCTCTGGCTGGACGCTCACTGAGAGCCTGGTTTGAACTTCCGTTGTCTGGCTGCCTTGTTCTCTCACACGCGACAACACGAGAGGAGAGAACCAGCTCGGGTCAAGCTCAGGGCCTCAGATCCAGGCCGGGAGTGGGGCACAGGGGCCTCTTGTTATGGCCTGTGGGACCCTGGCCCCCGGGGACCCTCACCTGGCACAGGAACCTGTTCAGTCCTTTGAAGCAAACAGGAAGGGAGCTCCATGTATAGACACAAATACGTATTCATAAATTGCATCTCTGCTGTTTTCCAGTTCAAATTATATCCTTTAAAAACTTGGAAATAAATTCCAGTGCTGAGAGACTTGAGGCTGTCCCAGTGGATCAATTTGTAATTTTGAAAAATATATTATCAGTGCCTTGGCCTCATTGTGGGCCTTTTGCTTACTTTTTTTTTTTTCATTTTTTAAAAAATTGAAGTAGAGTTGATGTACAATGTTACATAAGTTACAGGTGTACAACATAGTGATTCACAGTTTTTAAAGGTTATACTCCACATATAGTTACTACAAAATACTAGCTATATTCTGTTTGTACAATAAGACATCCTTGTAGTTTATTTATTTTATACATAATAGTTTGTGCCTCTTAATCCTCTGCCCCTATCTTGCCCCTCCCCCCTTTCCTCTTCCCACTGGTGCCCACTTAGTCTGTTCTCTGTATCTGTGAGTCTGCTTCTTTTTTGTTTTATTTTATTCTTGATATTATAGTTTGTTATTATGTTTGTTTTATTTTTTAGTTTCCACGTATAAATGATATCATACAGTATTTGTCTTTCTCTGCCTGACTTATTTCACTTAATGTAATACCCTCCAAGTCCATCCATGTTGTTGCAGATGGCAAAATTGCGTTCTTTTTTATGGCTAAGTAGTATTCCATGAATGTGTGTGTGTGTGTGTGTGTGTGTGTGTGTATGGTGTGTGTGTGTATTCACCACATCATATTTATCCATTAATCTGTTGATGGACACTTAAGTTGCTTCCCTATCTTGGCAATTGTAAATAATCCTGCTATGAATATTGAAGTGCATGTATCTTTTTGAATTAATGTTTGCCTTTTTTTGGATAAATACTCAGGAGTGAAATTGCTGGATCATATGGTAGGTCTAGTGTTAGTTTTTTGAGACACCTCCTACTGTTTTCCACAGTGACTGCACTAGTTTACATTCTGTGGGCCTTTTCTATCCGCTCTGGCAATTTCCAGCTGCTTCCCCCTGTGAAGCCTCCACATCTCTGTGGATTTGCTCGTTAGCCGAGACAGCCTCTTCTAAAGACTTTCAGGCAAACCCAAGGGCCCTTCATCTTGCAGTGAACAGAGGGGGCTCTGTGGAAGGACTCCAATTCCATCACCTGTGTTACCAGCCACATGTCTGCTGGACAGACATTGCTGGATGGCTTCTGTAGTGACCGCCCCAAAGCAGTTATTTTAACGGAGAGAATGTAATATAAAAAGTTCTAAGTACCTAAGAACTAGGAAGCAAAATGTACTTTGAGGTTCCTCCTGCCCTGCGGCGGGGGGCAAAGGGAGGAGGCTGGCAAGATTAAAACTCAGGAACTAGGTGCGAGGCCCCGCAGCGCTGCACCGTGGACCTCCGGGGTGGGGCGCTGCTCCCCTGGGGCGGGGACAGGCTCGGCAGGGGTGGGGTCATTGATGTGGGCCAGCCTCTCTGAGCCGGCGTGAGCACACTGGTTCTGTGCTTGTGAAAGGGCCAACTGGATTCAGCTGCTGCTCCTGGAGCAGAGGAGACCCCAACAGGAACAGGAATCCCACGGACGGGGACCTGTCCGGTCTCCCTCCTCCTGTCACGCAGTTGCTCTCTAGCGCCCCCTGTTGGCAGAACCTCGCCGGCCGTCGCTGACAAAGCAGAGGTGTGGTCTGCAGCCCCTGCCCCAGCCCCAAAGACTCCAGCACACGAGTGGGTCTGGAGATAAAGCAACAGCTGCTGAATAACTGGCCCAGAAAGGATTCTGAATAGAGCTGTTCCTTTACCATTTATCCTGTTATCATAGGGCTGAGAGGCAAAGTGGAGAGACTCAGATTAGGAAGCAACTAATCGGGACTGTAATAGATACTAGTGATTAATAGATAATAATAGATAACAGATATTGGTTGAATTAATTATTTTCCTGTGTGACATTGTGTACACCACTAAATCTCTTGTGACCGGTTTGCTCATTGCTAAGGCTCTTCAGGCTTTAAAATGAAGTGGTTATATCCATTTGAGGCCAGCTGCACTGTTTAATGTTAGGATAACCGAGGATGGTAAAGATTAAATACAAGTGTGTATTGAATCCCTACTTACTTAACCTCCCTTGGTCGCATTTTTCTCATCTGTAAAATGGGAATACAGTACAGTCTTCCTTATAGAGTGATTTAGGGATTTCAGGAGCTTGCCAAGTGCTTAATGCAGCACCTGGAGCAGTGCACGGAGTAAATAAATGTTTGCTACTGTTGTTACTCTTAGCAGCATCATTGAGGTTATCAAGGGGACAGAAAGGTAAAAGCTGTGGTTCCTGTCCTTATACAAATTAGGGAAGAGAGAGATGATACGAAAATGGTAACTGTGATTCAGAACAGAAGAGCGCTCAGAGTTGTCAGGGAAGTTCAGAACTGATGTAGAACAGAGAGGGGGACGTGTCCTCCTTGGCAATGTTGTGTCTAGGAGACCAAGATTTTCTAGATGACCGAGCGATAGGTCATCTGGTCCCTCACTCAGCACTGCTTTCCGGGGAACCCCGCACATCACTGGCACCCAGATGAAGATGTAAATAATCAAACCAAGGCAGCTGGTCTGGGGTCCTCTCTGCATGGGGGGATCCCTGGGTCAGAGGTCTGGAGACCTCTCTAAAAAGAGAGTAAGGAGAGGAGTCAGAAGTCAGTCCTGTAGGAGAGAGGCTGCTTTTTGCTCTTCCCATCCCAGTCCCCAAGAGCTAGAGGCATGACTAGCCAATGTGCAGGCCCCAGCGCATAGCAAAAGTATTAAAAAAAAAAAAAAAAGAAGTATTCAGAATTTCCAGATGTGGACAGCAGAGCGTTAAACCAAGAGCAGGGCCCTTCTAAGTGCGAGGCTCCATGTGACTGCACAGGTCACATGTCTGAAGCCCTCCCTGGCTAGAGAGATCTTATTAAAGTGACCACCCAGCCCCTACCTACGAAGGAATGCATGCAATGGGCAAAAGGTGGGTCCCAGTGAATTATAACAATAGGTGATGTTTCTTAGGAGCCAGCCATCCCTCTGATCATTTTATGTTTATTAACTAATTCGTCACTCCAAGGTAGGTCCTCTTCTTACCTCCATTTTAGAGATAAAGAAATTGGGGCTCAGAGAGGTTAAGTAATGAGTCCAAGGTCACATAGCTGTTAAGTAGTGGGGTCAGGATTTCAGAACCAGGCAGTTGGGACCCAGAGCCCATGCTTTTAACCACTATGTTACTGTGTCTCTCAACACAACAGCACTTTCCCGGAACACCCAAGCCCACAGCCCCAAGCGTGGCAAACTAGGGAGAGAACAGAAATCATTACTTGTTTACTCCCACAGACCCTGAAGCTACAGAGACCTTCCAGCATCTAACTTACATTTCATACTTTGTAAATTCACTTTTGTAAATAAGGGTGCTTACCTAAAACAAAATGGATAGGAAAAAAAAGAAAGAAAAAGTTGTCTCTAACTCTATCAGACATGACCACTGAACAGATTGATACATTTACTGCTAGTCATCACACTTATTTCTCCAAATGTGTTCTACTGCACTTCAAACTTAACAGTCTCGAAGCGTTTTCCAGATCACTGGAATTTCCTCTGCAGCATCATTTTTAATGGCTCTCCAGTGTGCCTTTGTATTTATGTGCCATCGTGTATTTATCCATCCGTGTGTTACAGGGCAAGTGTGTTGTGTACCATTTCCTGTTATTCCAAATAGTCCCACCATCCTACTGGTGGAGCTAAACCTTCCTGTGCATCCGTGATATTTCCTACGGGGGTGGGGGGTTGGGAATCCCTAGAAGCAGAATCACTGTGTCAAAGGGCAAAGTATATTTGCTTCAGAAAATAAAATAAAAATACATATAACATGACATATATAAAATGACATAAAGTAAGATCAATACAATGCAAAAGCTTCCACGGCCACCCGGCGGCCACCCGGCGTTACCGCGCGTTTTGCTGAGGGCCCCTTGTGATGCACGAGGGCCTTCGTGCCGTGCACACATTGGGTCGGGCCCGGGCGCCTTCCCAGAGGTTCGTTTCTTGCGTTGTTAACACCATCTCCGTCCTGCCATCTCTGTCGTAGATTGTGGCCAAGAAGTACCGCAACTACGACTTCCCGGCCGAGATGACGGGGCTGTGGCGGTACCTGAGGAACGCCTACGCCCGGGACGAGTTCACCAACACGTGCGCGGCCGACAGCGAGATCGAGCTGGCCTACGCCGACGTGGCCAAGCGCCTGAGCCGGTCCTGAGCGCGGCCCGCTCGCCCGGCACTGCTGCAGAAGGCCTCCACGCCTCCCCCAGGACGCCGGCTGCACGGACTCCTCTTCCACGTCGCCTCGGGAAAACTTTTTTTTTTTTTTTTTTTTTAAATCAGGCCGCATCTTGCTAGCATCATTGGAACCCCAGCTTGCCGTCTTTGACGAAGGTCTGCGCCATCCCCGTCTGATCAGGCAGGAATCTGCAAGCGGATATGACAGAAACGGTCAAGCTCTCAGCCTCCAGAGCTGGGCTGGGTTCAGTGTCTTTGGGGTCAGCGTGGGAGAACCCATCTCTGGGACTGTCACGGGCCCCTTTTGCCAATGTCAGAATATCTCCCCCGATGCATTAGAAACATGCAACACCCGTGTCCTGGTCCACCCTGCTCGTCGTCAGTATCTCCAAGGTCAAGGCCAAACGCCGTCTTAGTTCTTGTGAGAAAGCGGTGCAGTGCTGTGTTAGGGCAGGCGGCGGGCGGACCTGAAGGAGGGGGCAGGCTGTGGATCTGGGCGTCGGGCAGACGCTCCTTCAGTCACTTGCTACTTCCTGACATTCCTGTCACTTTGCACACTGAAGGCCAGACTGAAAACCACTTCAGACGCAGGCTCAGTTGGCTGCAGTGCTGGGCACGGGGAGATGCTATCACGTACCTGGTCGACGCTGACCTCCACTTGTATCTGTCCTGACTTTGCCTGGAAAGGAAATTGGCTTGTAATTCCAAACTGGGGTGACTCAGAAGGGGAGGAGAGTGGTGTTGATGCCAAAAGGCCCACGAGGGTCTGCCAGCCACAGGGTTTGCTTGCTTATGGGTAGTCATTTCAGGGGAGGCTTCATGCCTGCGTTTGATCCTGTTTATCCACGAGTGAATTTTGGTCTGTGAGAAAGCAGACGGGAGTGGGAGGTGGAGGGATGGGTGAGGATTATATAAGTTCTTTCCGAGGCTCTGTGTTCCCTGGGAATCTTTTAGACACGTCTTCTCTCTCATGGTCTAAGTCTTGAACTGGTGATGTCATGTGACTACTAACCTTATAGCAAAAACTCAAGAATTGGCCAAAAATGACTTTCCAGGCTCTTCAAGTTGTTCCTGGATGTCAGTCTGTTAGCTGGGTACACCCTGATTCAGCCTCTGACGGGCAAGAAATACATTTGGGAGGTGGCAAGATCATGGGACACCTTAGGAAGAAAGTCCACGGGGCCTTTCTGACTGGGAAACCATGTGGTTTGAACTTGAAGGAAAAAATATATGTGCATCTGCGTTAGTTTTCCTACCGTCTGACTCAACTGCCAGATGAAAAAGAGGACACTTCTTTTCAGCTAATCTTTCACTCTTTAGCCATTCTCCTTGAGTTTCACCTCCTTAAAAGCTTACCCAGCTGGAGCATGGGACCTGGGCAGACGAACGAAGAAAAGTGAATTAGTCATTAGTTCCTTGTTGCAGTGAACACCCCCTGAGGACATCCACCCCTGCACCCACCGCCACAGGCCCTCACCTTCAGCAGTCCTTCCTTCTGTGTTGTCTGTTGGTGGAAGGTGAGGCTCTCAAGTGCCCAGAAGCCTCAGGACTTGACTTACTGGTCAGCGAGGGCAGGACGGCACGGAGCTTTTCCATAGAGACATCATCGGTTTCTAACCCAAGAAATCCCTGGACTTGCCTCCGTCCTGGGATCTCTGGAGGAAAGAGACCCACTGATGAGAACAGAGAGGAGGGAGCAGATCTCCTTCAGCCCAGGGAGAAAGAGGACATTTGTCAGTAGGACATTCTGTAAGCCTGAGACCTTTGAAACGGAGGCAATTCATTTCCACCTCTAAGGGGACCTTTCCATGGGCTCCCTGGAAGCTTTGTCCCTGCCAGTGTTGGAAAAGGGCAACTGGTGAGGAAACAAACCTTTTAAACTGTAGGGAAAAGCCCCAAACTGGCCTCCTGGGAGACGAAATCTCGAATGATCCCAAAGGCCTTTTAATTAGTGGGAAATCCATTGTCCCAGGAAATTCTTCCCTGAACTTAACAGCACCGACATGATGATCTAAGGGTCAGTTTAATTTCCTGAGATCCCCCGGAGGTGCTGATCTGAGAAGCACAGCCAGCCAACTGCAGAGAGAACAGGAGGATGCCCAGGTGGAGTGGCTCCCCCATCATTTGGACACTAATGATGCTGACTTGATGTTCAGAATTCAGCAATTGGTGAGTCTTTAACACAGCCTTTAAAAACAAGCCAAATCGAAGCAATGTTGTTGGTTCTACACATTCCTTCTGTGGTTGACATACCTTTACATAAATAACAATACTAAGACACTGGAGTGGGGCTGGGGCAGTTATATGATTAGTTACAACCATTTAAAAGAGGGAGAGGAGACAGATGGAAGGCCCTTCTGGGTACTTACCGGAATATCTTTTCATTTCAACAAACTATCATATGATGCAACTGACTGTTAACTTAGAGCTGTAATGTCTATGACCAGATATATCAGAGCACTTAAAAATAATTATAATATTGCCTTCTGATTTTTTAAAAGAGATTTTTCTCCAGATTCTTCAGCCTCCCTGGGTTTCGGCCATTAACCTTGTCATGTACACAGCAGATCATCTCCAGATAACAGTGTGGAGAGGTCCTTCAGTGTCCCCAGAACCAACTCAGGGAATATTGAAGGTCTGCAATTTGACCCCACACCCCAGAGGGTGAAGACAAGAGGTCATGCTTGTCATTGGTCTGGAATGAATATTGAGGCCTCAGAAATAGTTCCTCCTGTTGCGTGCCTTCATTGCCTGACAATTCAGAATCACAGGCCATCTTGTTTTCAACAAGGGGTACGGCTCCCTGGCACCAAGCTGCTGAGTTGAAAAGTGAAACACACACTGCATCAGGTTATTTGGCCAGAGGATCTCAAACCAGTTTCAGCTTCCCAAGAAATGGCACTGTCTTCAGGGATCACTTCTCATGCTAGTGGGGCCGTTGAAGATCTTGATTTTTTTTTTTCGTTAGAGAAAGGCCATACCAAGAGTGAGGGCTCCTGTGCTGAACTTTCTAGCATTTGGTCAAGTGAAACAACAGAAGCTTATCACGGCACCTGTGCCCACTGGCCCCTCTTCAGTAGGACGATACCACGCATCTTAGATTGGTTGCAAAATGGATCATGTCTGGAATGAACCCTGAAGATCTGAGAGTCCTAGGAATCAGCAAGACCTAGACAAATAGAATTAAAAGGGAGGCAGAGTCAGGAAGGTGTAGGCCTACTGAGTGAGAGTTTTCCATCAGAAGACAACAGTGAGACTTTTTAAAATATACATATAACATTAAAAAGAATCAGAAGCATTAGAGAAAGAAGTGTGTGTGTGAAGTATCCTGGTTCTGGTTTTAGGACAGAAGCGGTCACTTCATTGGCCGTGGGGCCTTTCTGGCACACCAGGGCCACTGTCTTCTGTCCACTGGTCTTTGCCTTTAACCTAGACGACACGTGCCCTCCCGTGAGTGCACATTCCTCTCCCTGTGTCAATACTCTCCTCCCAGCTCAGTTTCAGGGCACTTTGATTTCATAATTAGGTATGAGCCAAAGTGTGCATCATCTTAATGTTACTTAAGGAAATGGATCCAATGTTCCCCTCCCCAACCAAAAACAAAATTTTAAATTGCCTCATTATAGGGTTGGGCTAATCAGTGTCTCTATAAAAGCTGTCTTTTTTTTGGCAAAATAAAATTTTAAGGATCCAATCATCTAGGGTATTTTATGCATCATTAGAGATTTTGCAACACTGACTATGCCTATATTTACAATACAAAATATCCAGCTGATGTTTGAATTTGTCTTAGCTTTCCTGACCACCTGGCTGTCCCATTTTATAAACTGGGGAGCTACCTAATTTGGCAAAAGAAGCCTTAGCTTTTATAAAAGATCAAGCATTTCATTTTATAAAGACGCTCCGAAGGATGGTAACTTGATTTTCTCAAGACCTTCAACTGTGGCGAACAAGTAACAGGACTTGCCTTCAAGCCTTAATAATGTAAGATGCCTTTTAATGAAGATATTGCTGAGTGTTTTCCCCATGAATCTGAACCAGTTATAAATTTGTTTCCCAACCTTGATTGGTATTAACTGATTCAAATAAAGTTGGTTTATTTTCAAATATTACAAAAGCGATTCATCAAGCTTCTTATTTGAGGTGGAGATTCCCTATGCTGCTTTCTATGACACATGTGAAATACCTCTTTTAATGCTATTTTATTTTCCCATTACAAAAGAAAAGATGTTCATTCGTTTTAAAAATCAAAAGCAAATGAAAAGAAAAAGGGGAAGAAGAACAGAAGGAAAAGCAGAGAGCTTGTGACCAGACATCCAAACCCTGATTTTTATTTTAGCAAGGCTAGAAATGGACCATTGTACAAGGGCTAGGTGAAAAAACACACTGATGTTCCTTCATGGGTCTCATTTCAGTTTCCTGTCTGCATTGTACCTGCGGGGAGGGCACCAGTGACAGTGCAGGTGTGATTTAAAGGATACCTTAAAATACTGCTCTTCCTGGACCCCAGAGCTCTCTCTTGGCCCTCAGTGGCCTCGCCCTATCAGTACTCCTGGCCTGAAACTCCCACCCTTAGGCGCCATGTCATTGACTCTGGATTAAGGTCCCCAGAACCTTCAGTTAGATTTACCTGAAGTCAACATAGCACCTGAGGATGAAAGTGTGTTTATGAGTGTTCACGTTGCTGGAAGGTACGAACTCTTGGCAGCCCTGTGTGTGTCCCCCATGCTCTGTCGGGACAGCTTCTCATCGCCTTGGAAGACATTAAATTCCTGACGCAGGGAGTGAGTCCTTGTGGGAGGGGCAGCCCAGAGCTCAGAGCAGATGCCGCTGGTGGTCCTCTCTCCATCGGGACCACCCCCATCTTCTCTGGCGGAGCTCTGATGGGGTCAGGAGTCCACTTCCCCACTGCCTCCCCACCCTCCTGTGACTCAGGTGAGAATGATTCCAGCCCCCTTCCGGGGGTGAATCACGCATGGCCTGAGCCTGCCCTCCTGGCTGTGGCTGGTTTCAGAGCAGGCTCCTGACCAAGTTTCACCCAGTATTGTGAGGGGAGGCCTGTTCAGGAGCTTCTAAGAAGGATTTCCTTGTTCTTTCAAGAGTGACTCAAAGTCACTGCCTCTGGCACTGCCTTGGGATGTGTGTGTGAGCTTGAAAGTGCTGCGCTCTCTCGTGACGATGAGGGGCAAGTCCCAGGCAGGGGCCAACAAAATCAGCCTGAGTGGAGAGGGCCTGGGTCCTGGAGGGGGCCCCGAGCTGCTGACTTTGAGTTGTCAAATCCTAAAACTGGTGCTGACCCTGCATTTCCTGTCCTGTAATACATCGTAGGCTATTTGAGGGCGTTTTATTGTTTGTTTGTTTGTTTATTATTACAAGTGCCCCAAAGTGTCCTAAGTGGTATATTAGCCAATTTTGTTGTTGTTGTTAATAGCCAGTTAGATCATCTGCTGGCTCACCCGGGAGGTGTTCCGTGTTTCCACTGTTTGAATGCAGAGGGTCTGCTCTGTAGACCTGTAGGCTGGCCAAGGAAACAGGGGTCTTCATTCCTCTGAATCTTGTGTCCCTGCCTGTGCTATGATGAAACCAAGGGGCAGGCGAGTGGCAATCACTGGGCTTGGCATTGAGGAGTGCTGAGCCCTCCAGAGAAGCTTCCAAGGTGGACTTGGAGGTGAGAGCATCTCATTACACTCAAAGGTGTGAGCTGTCTCTTTTATTTTTATGTCTAGTAGCTAAGATCCCCAGAGTCCCCCGTAATTTTGCCTTGGTGGGGAAAAGCATGGGGTATCACACTGGAGAAGCAGGAAGTTCAGGATTAAAAACAAGGAGATCAGAATTCTAATCACAAGTCCATCACTAAGTTACTACGTGACCTTGACCAAGCCCCTTTCTGGGCCTCAGTTTCCCCCAGGGGGCCTCTTGCCTATGAAATGATGAAATCCCTGATGAAGAGTATTTATGGGTAACAAAGGGTTATTTCAAGCAGAATGACATTTCAGCCACCTGGGACCTTCAGTCTATCAGAAGATCTCTCTGTGGTCTTTAATGGAAGGAAGATGATCACCAGAAAATATACAAATGCTAGAAATTTGTGTAGAGAGAATTTCTTTTAAAGTAAATTTCAGAATATCTTGGAGTCAATTCACATCCATGTCAATCTCTTATCTTTCTCATCCACATTCAATATCTCCACCTGGATGCAAAGAAAATGACCCTGGGGCCAGGCAGTTGGGTTCATCGAGCTGTAGTTATTTATGTAGAAAGTAAAGCAGACTCAAGGTTTGAAAAGGTTTCCAGTAAAAAGTATGGAAATGTTTAAAATTTGAATTTAACCCCTATTTAACTAGACTATCTCAGTGCCCCAAACCTTCAAACCTGTGAATGTATATAGGATTTGGAGTCTAGACCACACAGAATGCATAATGCAAATATCGTAATAGAGACCAGCATAGAATCAAGCCCTGTTCCACCTGTGGCTTGGTTATATGCCAGTTTGTATCCACCTGGAATTGTTCCCTGTGTGTCAGTCACTCTTCATCACCCTTTCCTCAATTAGAAACTAAGCTCCTTTAATGGACGGAGTGTAGGTTATCCAATTACTGTGCCAGGCCTCCCTTTGTTCAGGGCTCAGCAAAAGAAAAAAAAAAAAGATATTCAAAAACATTTTTTAGTGGTTGACTGGAGAGTTCTTGAGACCGTGTTCTGAACTTTTGAGTTCACCTTGGGTTCTTACTCTGGAGTCCCTGACACTCACTGTATCATCGTTCTGAGAATGGAGCAGTAACGGAGAGTCCAGGAGAGAAATGGTTGTCTGTGTCCCTTAAATGTGCTTCCAATATACATCTGAGGAATGGCTCCTTCTGAAACTGTCTGTATGGCATTGATCTGTCTGTCTGAAAAGATGAAAAGCTGTCTAATGCATACTGAATCGCATGGTTGTGATTAGGTAATGATTTAGCCAGTTCCCCAAATTGGCCACAAAATTCTGCCTCAATTTAGAAATGGATTAGAAGCTTTGAAGTGAGGGCAACTCTAGATATAACAGTCCTGGAACTCCCTGTTTCAATGCGAGTCAAACAAATGCCTCTGTTTTTCTGAATATATGCTCATGAGAGAAAATTTAGAAAATGCAGATAAGCAAAAAAAAGAAGAAACTAAAAGAACACCTGTGATCCTTCCATCCAGAGATAATCACCTTTAATTTCTACGTAATTATCTTACTAGATTTTTTCTAGTGAGATTGAAAAAAATAAGTACGAGTAATTATTAACAAAAAGGGAGATGTTACTGACAACTGAAACCAGTGCGCTTTCCTGTCTCTATGATAAACAGTTCTGGGAAAAACGTGTTTTCCTGTTTCTGTGCCAAACAATACTGGGGCTAAGCAAAAGCACCCTGCTATTTACTCCAGAAGATACTTGCTTACTTATCAAGATCAACAGCTTGCTCAACAGTGTTTGCTTCAAGACCTTACCTTACTGTGCCCATCAATTCAAAGCTATTATGTCATCAGCAGTTCAGTCCCCACCAGTTCCCGACCTGGTGGGACCCACCTTGTAATCAGTCACTCAGCTCTGGCTCTAAAACCCTATAAATGTCCGCCCCCGGCTTCCTCTTTCTGCTATGCTGCTAAGACTCTTTAGTCTTCTTTATTGAAATAAATTTAATAAACTTAGGTTTTCTTGATCAACAAGTTTTTCTAGTTTTTTTTTTTTTTAAGTTTAGTTTAGCTTTGTTTTGGGTTGTGGTAATTGCCAGCTAACACTCTACATGCAGCTTTTTTTTTAAATGTGTTTGTTTTTTCACTCGTATATCATGAACACTTTCCCAAGCCCCTTTTCATCTATAACATCGTTCTTATATATCATAATCCATTTAACCGGTTCCCTATTATTTGGTCTGTAGGGTATAACGAATTTGCTCTTATAATCAATGCTATAATGAAGTTGCAACAGGCTAGATTCTTTGTTATCTCTATTTTCCCCTTAGAAGAGATTTCCGGGGGTGAAATTGCTAAATTAAAAGGCATGGCTTATTTTAAGTCCCCTGATATGTACCGTTGCTAAGTTTGCCTCCAGATTGTTCCAACTTGCTCTCTCACCAGAAGAAGATAAATGCTTATATTTTTACATCGTTGACAGTACTGGGTTGTAGCATTTTTCAATTCTTCTCAATTTGATAAGTGAAATATACCTGCCTGCTATCTATTTATCCACTTGTTGAAGATCTCTCCTGAGTGCACAGTTCCACTTTCTTCACTGACCTAAGGTTTTCTCTCTCCTGGAGGGCGAGGTGTTCATTTCCTCCTCTGCGTGTAACTACTGCCTATCCACGCAGCTGCCACGTCGTGGAAAGAGTTGAGGATAAGCTGGTTTTTGAGGAAGATGTTGTTCGCCTTTGGACTTCGTGGTATATTTTTAAGTAGAAGGAAGAAATGTAGAATTCCTCCTTTAAATAAAACACAAGAAAACTAAAAAATGAAAAAAAAGTTTTCTTTGGGCCACAAAAAATTAAACCTAAACTTACATACCCTGTAAGGTATTGGGAACACGATATAAGAAGGTATGTGAGCGTGTTGGTGGCGGGGGAGGACAGGGGCGCCTCTCTGACTTACAGCTTTGGAAACATTAGTATTGGACTTGTGAAGTGCTATTTTCTACTAGAAATTTCCACCAGAAATGCTCACTGTTGACTGATCTTTTGGCCTTCGGAGTAAGGTCAGTCCTGTCCTTAGGGAAGATGAATATGGATAAAGTGAAAATAGAGAAAAATGGCAAGTGGGCTGGTCCAGCTTGGGGATTTGTGAGAGTGTGATGGGAGAGTGTAGAGAGAGAACCTGAAATCCAAATCTGTATTTCTAGGGAAATGGTCTCTAAAGTGCTGTGACCTCTAAAATCAACCCCAAGAGACAGGCTTTTGGTCTTAAATCCTAGATTCATTAATAGGGAAAAGACACTTGACATTCACCTGGAATCACAGGACTTTGGGGAAATGGTGGTCTTCAGTCTTTCCTTTTGTCTCCACCACATTCTCGCCCGTCGCACACCTCCCTTGAGCAAAATCGCTTATCACAGTGTCAGTGATTCTCAGAAAGATTCTCAAAAAACCAAACCAAGATGGCACTCTCTGGCTCTTAATTTGTCAAGACGCCATATTACCTGAAAACCAACTAGGAAAAGGGTGAGGAATGGCACTACCTCATAAAGACCACAACAGGGCCAAGTTCAACATCTCAAAGAGACATGGAGCCCAAAAGCTACCATGTGGTTATTTAATTCTAGAAAAGGGAACTATATGAGAGTGTTGAGGGGGTAGTGAAAGGAGCAGTTACAATGTAAATTGCCCACTAGAGACTATTTTAAATGCTTTTTTGGAGTGCCTTACAAGGAGCTCCAAAGTCAGTAATAAAAGACCCTATAAATGCATCAAGGCAGAAAGCCAACTAGATAATCAGTGAGGCCACTTGACCCAGAGCTGCCCTGGGGGATGGGATGGAGAGAACATAGAGAGGCAGTTCTTTTTCTTTTTAACTCTGTAAAAGTGAAGGAAGACAGCAGGGACATCCTCACTTCCTCTTTTGAAAGACTTTGTTATAACTAGAGATTCAAACACAAATACGCCTAATGGACTGAGGGCAGCCGAGGGCAACAAGAGGTATCCTGGGAGGTAAGGGTGTGGGGAGTCACAAGATAAAATTCACGGTTAAAAGATGAGAATAAGCTTCCCTAAAAGGGGCTGTAAAATGCTCTTTATAGGCAAAACCACAGCCCCAATTTCACCCAGAGAATATTGAATTCTAAACTATTATTAGCAGCCAATTCGCTGAGATCCTGCACTAGATCACTGTGGACAAAAAGACCAGCCGAATTCTTGGCTTCCCCTGGAACAGCCTTGGCTTGGCCATGACACACAAAGCCTTGCCTCTCCAAGGTGTGTTCCCTCCTGCTTGCAGTTCCAATGGCAAGATCCCAAGGAATAGCAATGTTGGTAACAGCCACCATCTTGAAACATGCCTACCCTTGGGTGCCCATGTGGTAAATAGTATATTTGCATTATTTCAAATTCTTACAGCATTTCTGGAATGTATTCTATTTTTCATTTACAGATGGGGAATCTGAAACCCACTGCAGTTAGGTGGCTCAGGTTCACAAGCCACCGGGTGCTAGGATTTCAACCCAAAAGACTGATATCAAGTCTTAGAGATGAAGAAAGACAGACGAACAAAAAACAGTCATTCTCAGTCTGAAAGGCAGTGATGAGACATGTTCAAATCCAAAGTAATGAAAATTGGTGTGAGTTGATCAGCAGGTAGAAGTGTGAACCAAGTAGCACACAGTATGGGAAACCCTAAAGCAGCTAAAATTAAAAATACGGTGTTTAACAATGTATCTTGGAAACTGTTCTGCATAAGTACATAAAAACTTCCTCCCTTGTTTGTTTCATAGGTGCACAGTTTCTATTGTATGAATGTACCTTTATTTATTGATTTATTTATAAATATCTTCATTGAAAAAAACCCATGCACATAGTAAAAGTCAAGTCATGCAGTTCAAAAGTCATTACAATGAAAAGCAGGTGACCTTCCTACTCCAAACACTCTCACCCCCTTCCCAGAGGTCACCACCAGTAACAACTTCTTGTATTTACTTCCAGAAATTTTTCATGTGTGTGCGCACACACACACACACACACACACGATGTTGCACATCAGGTTATTTTTAAATAAAAATACAGGATACATGGGACTATGTGCATGCATCAAATTTATTTTATCAAAAATGAGAGTGTGATTTTTTAATATCACATTTTTTTTACTTAATATATCTTGGAGAGCTTTCTATATCAATACACATTTTATGTTCTTTGGAATATCTGCATTATGTTTCACTATTTGAATGTAACTTAATAATTCACTTAGTCAGTCTATGTTTAACAGACATTTAGGTCATTTCCAGCCTTTCCATTGAAATAATGCTACAGTGAACTTCCTTGCAGGTATCTTTGAGCCTGCATGTGTGAGAAATACTTGCAGAATAAGTTCCTCATGGTATAATTATCAGATGCTGGGGATGTGCATTGAATTCCTTCATTTTAATTGCATTTTTTTAATTTTAAAGAGAAAATGCATTTGCATGGTTCAAAACTTAAGATACTATAACAAAATAAATATTGGAAAACCTCAGCCCCTTCCCTGTCTCTGCTCATTATACTTCCTTCACCACCTGTAAGTAAAGACTTTTATTAGTTTCTTGTGAATCCTTCTGATTGTTCTTTATTCAGATGCAAGAAAATGCAAATATATACATTATCTCCTTCCTTCTTACCCTGAGTACATACTACATACATTGTATGTATCTCACATTTTTCACTTAATGTATCCTGCAGATCTTTCCATGTAAATACATAGGGTTCATCCTCATTTTTTTTTTACAACTGTTTATTACTCCATAGTGGAGATGTTCCATAGCTTAATTAGTCCCCTTTTGATGAACACTAGCGTTATTTCCAAATTTTTGCTATTGCAAACCACACTGGAATGAATAAATGTGTACATAACCAATTTTACACTCATATGAATGGTTGTAGGGAAAAAGCATATAGCATAATACCGTTTGGTGTAAAAAATTAAGGGAAAATAGAATTATAGATCTGTGTTGGCTGGCAAATTTGTAGCAATTCCTTGGAAGGATAAATAACAAAATAATAATAATAATAACTGAACAGAAAGGAAAAGGTAGGAAGGAGATTTTTCTCTATGCATTTTTATATGTTTTATTAATTTAATCATGTGAATACAGTGTTAATACCTATTTTGAAAATTATGTAATATGTGTCAAAATCTCTTTATAACAGGTTCAGATGAACTCATAAGGTTTGTATTATTTAATTAACTGATTATTTAATATTTAATTATTATTATTATATTTTAAAAAATTTTAGTGAGGGAGGTAATTGGGTTTATTTATTATTATTTTTTTTAATGGAGGTACTGGGGACTGAACCCAGGACCTTGTGCATGCTAAGCATGTGCTCTACCACTGAGCTATACCCTCCCCTACTCAAAGGGCTTATTTTTTAAAGCAGGCCATTCATGGAAGTTTTAGGTTCCCAAAGCAAAATTATAAATGGCCACAGTGCTTCTCCTCCAGATTCATCCCTTAGTGCTCAGCCCGGCTCATAGCATGACCATCAGCATCGATTTTCATGAGTTTTCTTCCCCAGGTGTTTAATTTAATATCGCTTGCATTATCCCCTTTTCCTGAAACCCTAAGAACATTGGAAATACCGATGCTCTTCTACGGAATTCAGTTAAGACCTGTAATCGGTAGAAAACACACTTTATCACACGTAGATCAGATCCAAGGGCAGGTGAAGAGACAACGCTGGGCTGTGAAGAACCCCCGGACATCCCTGGTTGGCCAGGCCCTGCCCACCTGGCCCACGTGTGAGATGGAGCCACATACTTCTTTGTGCTTCAAGCCCCACAGCTGCCCCTCGCGGAAACCCCAGGGAGCTGCTCTCTCTTCAGGCCTCTTCTCTCAGTGTTGCTACTTCTGTGAGCATCCCAGAGTCTCCCACCACTGGGACCTTCTGGAAATCTTAGGACCACACCCTGTGAGCTGGTCCTGACCTGTTAGCTCTCCTTTAACCATGCTCCCTCCTCAACGAGTCATGCTAGGATCAGTGTGAGGTACTGAGGGGATTCATCCATTAAGCTTCACTGATCATTTTCCTCCCTCCTCCCAATCCTACTCCCCCCCTCCTCTGAGAGCACTTCCTATGACAGTCACGTCCCCTGGGAGCTTTCCTGCCCCTTAGGCTGACAGCCCACTTCTATATTTGCATTATAATTTTATTACATCTGAGTTTATTGCACATTATATTACATTATGCCAGCTCATCTCTTTAGAATTAAAGCAAAAACATTTAAAAGCCATTGCTTCCTTGAAAAGGTGAACCCAAAGGTGAAGTGACAATAGATCCAATAAATCCATTTGTGGATTGAATTATGTTCCCCAAAAGATAACACTGGAGTCCTAACCCCGTGCCTGTGATCGTGACCTCACTTGGAAATAGGGCCTTTGCAGATATAATCAGGTTAAGATGAGGTCATAATTAGGGTGGGCCCTAATTCAAGATGACCGATCTTATAAAAAGATGAAAATTGGAACACAGACAGACACACAGGGAACACGGTCATGGGAAGACAGAGGCAGTTTGGAGTGATGCAGCCACAAGCCAAGGAACACCAGGAGCCACCAGGAATCAGGCAGAGGCAAAGACGTATCCTCCCCTACAGGCTTTGGAAAAGCAAGGCCCTGCCAAGTCTTTGATTTTGGACTTCTGGCCCCTAGAACTGTGAGGGAATAAACTTGTATTGTTTTAAGCCACCCAGATGGCGGTACTTTATTATGGGAACACTACGAAACAAACCAACCATGTATTTGTTCATTTCTAAAAATGTCCTGCGGGTGCTTCTTCCCTGATCTATTTCCACATATCCCCAGCCAAAACAGAATGTCACTCAAGCATCTTCAGAGAGGTTGTCTGTTGCATCAACGGTGGGATGGCCACATCCCATGCCCTGAAGTCTGAGACCAAGTGGCCCGCTCATGCCACCTCCCTGGGATCGCCCGTAAGCATTCGGGGGCCTCTGCATTGGACGGGGCACAGGTAATGTCCCGGGAAGTCTCAGGAGATCAGAGATCTGGCTCCATGTAGTTATTTTATGCATAATCCCACATGCAAAGAACGTGCCCTGGCTCCAGGCATCTGGAAAACACGTCTTCCTTTGCTTCCCGCCTCCTTCATGGGAGGAGGCACCCACCAGCTTTGTCCACCCCAAATGCCTTTGAGCTCTGCAGTGACGAAGGGCAGAAAAGTCCCATTTTCAAAGCCATTTGCCTGAAGAGCACCTGGAAGACTTATCTGGCACGTCCTTACTTCAGATTTCCTTTCAGGTGATCACGGATTTGGCAATGGGGCACTTGGCTAATCCTCAAAGAACACAAATCTAAACGCCCCATTCTCCTGCCCCATAATTACATTATCCAGTTACTCCCTGTGAGCTGGTGATAAAAGGAAATCGACTGAGTGGGTGCTCGACAGGTGGCCTTAAGAGCTTTAAATTGCCACTTGAAGCTGGGCTGATGAAAGGGGTCTGTGCAGGTGTGACTTAGGCGGGCGAGAACAGGACACACTCATTCAGGGTGAGGCTGCTCTGAGCACACCCCGCGGTGCAGGCTGTGAGCAAGTGTCTTCCCTGTGGTTCACATTTGATACTGACCTGGATGCAGAGGCAAAAGCCTGGGCAGCATTAGGACTGTGGGCTGCACGTGGGAGAGGTGTTGAGAATTTTACTTCCTCGTGGTACCATCTCTGACCACAGGCCAGTCCATGTCAGGACCTATTCTTATGGTCCCTTCTGGTGGTCTTAGAAGGGGATTTAATCTTTCAGATACTATTCCAGCCAATTGGTCCCACTCTTCAGTGTCCACCTTCAGTTATGTTCACCAGCTTTCATCCTGTGGAAATTTGCAGAAGTTCTTGCACCATATTGGTTTCTTAAATGAGAACCTCTGTTCTCACAAATCTTGTATTTTTATTATGTCTTCAGAATCTTGAGGGCCTCCCATTCCTCTTGAGCCATTTCTACATTTGAAGCTTCTTGGCGTGGCATCATATTTATTTTTCTCTGAACTTCTTGACTCTGTCTTCCTAAAGTCTACTGCCAGCATCCCAGAGCACAGTATTTGTTCCCTTGGCTTCAAAGAGCTCTGGAGCCAGAGGGATACTTTCTCCCTGTGTTTCCATGACTTCCATTTCATCAACCTTCCTTTGGTTTGAAATTAGATTCCAAGGGTGTCCAGAGAGTTGCAGTCCCCTTGCCCCCTTTTTGTCTTTTCTCTGTCAGATTTGTATCCACAGTGGAGATGCACCTTCCACACTCATTCACTTTGAAGGACTGAATACTCCCCACCCTTTCAATCACACCTGTTTAATGGGGGGAAAATGATCTTCTGTTGACCTCATGGGCATAATATGACTAAAATATTTAGGGAAGGTAATCCTTCTTGGTCCTTCCTGGTAGTGGGCAGAGGTGGAATGGGAAGTCTCTCAATTAGATCTCTCAGCTGAATTATTTTTTCCCCACTCGTGATGAAAATGTTGGGATTTTTTAAAACCTTATTTTATGAGACTTAGCATTTTTCCTGCACCTTTGACAGTTTATCACATAATGGGCAGTTATAAGTCATTATTAACCTCTGCAAGGATGACCGAGTGAGGGGCACATAATTGCCAATATGCCCTCTCTCCCCAAAACTTATATTCACCATGGTTCAGCCTTAAACCCTATTCCTCATCCATGAGGCCATCCTGTCTTCCTTAGTTATTGGGCATTGGGACCCACAGGTTCTAGAAAAGGTAGTCCCACTGTGGTAACCAACAACCACCATGTCTCAGGGCTCAACGAAATAAAAGACTAATTTCTCGTTCAGGTCTCAGACCTACTGCAGTGACCAAATCCTGGGTCACCTCACGGTTGTCACATTCTCCTTCATCAGAGACTCAATTTCTCAGCCTTTCCTGTGCTGGGGGTGGCCATGTGACCAGGTTCACAACGGGAGAGAAGGTGAGTCTTTGGCGCTACCAGGAGAGATGTCTTCCATGATTCAAGGAAAGCACTTTTTCTGCTGCCTCCTCCTTCCGAGTCCTGCTAGGGACCTGGTGTCAGCATGCAATACTTCTTTGTCTAGATCGTTTCAATTCTAGACTCTCCTGACTCAGGTCTTTCTGCAACCACTCCTGCGTTTGCAGTGCAGCCAGTGGTCTTATAAAAACACCTGTCTGATCATAGTACTTTCTGTAAAAAAGCCTTGGCTATCAGGAACCTCCAAATACCTGTGTTCCACGATAAGGCATATCATCCATGAGAAATCTGCCCGGTTCGATGAAAGCCATCTATTGACACGAGGCAACAGCACAAGGATGAGAAGACAATGCGGTGAGGAATAGCCAAGGAGAAGGACAGAAGGAGCCCCCGGAGGCACCACTGAGCTACTGAGCCAGTCCCAGACCTCCTCACTATGGACTTCCCGACTCCTTACTACGGGAGGTAGTTAAGTCACCTCGTTCTATTGTTGCTGTTGTCAACTGCTGAGATGCCCCTTCACAGTCTGGTCCTGACCTAACTCGTCAGCCTCAGTTCCTAGACGGCTCTCCTTCTGCTTCTGTTCCAGGCACAGAGATATTCACCCCACTCCTTCCAGACCTCCTTCTGGTGTTTCCTCTGTGGGAAGCCTGCATTGCTTTCCTCCAGCCGTGTTTTGTCTCCTGGGGACACTTTTCTTCTACCTCAGTCACGATCCATGTCACTGTGACCATTTGTTAGCACCCAGCCCTCTCCCTAATTAGGAACCACTTGAGGTCAGGGGCAGATTTTCCATATTTCTTGTTCCCGGCACCAGCACAGGACACTGCATTTATTACGCTCTATACTATTATTATTAAATTATACTACACTTATGAAACTTGATTTATTAAGTACACTCTAGGTACTTAATAAATGTTTCTTTTTGTACAAGTACAATATTTGTTTCTGGTTTTGTTTTGTTTTATCAAAGTATAGTTGATTTACAGCATTGTATTAGTTTCAGTTGTACAGCACAGTGATTCAGTATGTCTCCAGATTATACCCCATTACAGGTTATCATAAGAGAATGGCTATAATTCCTTGTGCTATACAGTGTATTCTTCAGATTATGAGACTGACACACTGCCTCATGCACCAAGAGGGCAGATACATATATATACACACACACACACATATACACACAAACACATACACACACACACACACACAGTATATTCTTATTGCTTCTTTATTTATACACACAGTAGTTTGTATCTGTTAATCCCATAGCCCTAATTTGTCCCTTCCACTTCCCTCTCCCCACTGGTAACTAAAAATTTGCTACCTCTGAGAGTCTGTTTCTGTTTTGCATATATATTCACTTGTGCTGCTTTTAGATTCTACATATATAATCAGTATTTCTTGATTGATCAGTTGGTAAAAGCTTTCCTTTCAGCGATGACACTCCGCCCCATGCTGGCAGCCCATCCCCCAGCTCACGCCTCTCTTCTTAGACTCTTCTCTCCTCACGTGCTCCAGCTCCACATTGTCTCATGAATTCCTGGAATGCTAGAGTTGGAAGAGACCTCAGAGTCTTCCTGAGATTTATTACAGCAATAGCTCTTGACTGAAATAAAGGGTCTGAGGAACAAATGCACTTGCAACACAGTGAATTAAACAAAATTAACTAAGTCCTTCACTGTAGAATTTCTCTCTATTATATTATATCGGCCCATAATATGCTAACATGTGTTGGGAATCTTTGAGAAAGTAATATAATGACATTTCTCAATGCCCCACCCCTACCTCCACTCCCTACTGTGGAACCCTTCTCTCTCTAACCTTCCCCTTGGATTCGGTTCCATGGACTACACCATGGGACCCTCTGGTCGACCTACCACAAGCCCCTGATTCTGCAGGTGGGAATTTACTTCCCGGGATCACAGTGCCGAGCGAGCAGTGAGGCTGCCTTCCTCCAAGCTCAGAGTCTCTCCATTCCCACTCCATGGCTCCATCTTGATCTTCTCCGCCACTTTCTGGCCACACCACTAATTTAGCGCTTTGCATGCTTGGTCATGCAGGCACTTATGTCTAGAACTAAATTATCACTTTCTGGAAGGGAGACGCCATTTCAACACTCTTCTCATCTCCTCCTCAGTGTGCGTAGAGTCCGGCATGTGGTCAGTATACGCTTCCTGGAGAATGAACGGCGAAGAAGAGAGTGAGAGAGGTGAAAGTTTATCACTGCGATTTGAAAAGTGATCATACATCTCCCTGGGGACTAGAATAGATGCGCCATGATTACATGTCCCACTGGAAAAGGCAGTGCTTTCCATGCCCTCACCGCAGTGCTTGCCCATCACCACTTGTCAGGAATATCTTAATTTCAGGGGTGTTGAAACAAACCTGTATCTTAAGGAGATACAGCAAAGACATTTCCTCAAAGCAAAACTCAGTTCTATGGATAACTTCATTCCATTGGAAACTCACTTTGAAATTTCCCAAAGCCTCAGAGTGGGAGAGGAGTGGGCAGCGAGTGGGAGGGGGGAAGGGTTTGGAGTCACAAGGCTAAAGAAGGAAAGCTAAGAGACTTCTGCCAAGGGCCGAGGTTGTGAGTGCCTTGAGGTTTTCAAGGGTAGTGGCCGTCGCTGCTGGGTGGGCGCCAGCTGAAACTCAGCAGGCAGGGCACACAAATGGCATGAATTAATCTGAGATTGGCAATGACATGTTTGTTTTGGATAGAAGGGACGCCATTGTGGCTTCAGTGCAGTGGTTGGGTTGTTGTGGTTGGAGGGTGGGGAAAGGAGTGTCCTGGGTACAGTTGGGCCATGGCCCTTGGAAGCAATCCAAGAGGGTTCCTGGGTGTTTTTGGTAGCTGGGAGTCTCTGGATAAAACCATTTTCTCAAAGAACCTCAAAGGAAAGCAGCAATTGCTCATTCCGAACCTGTGAACCAGAGGCTGAGGCTGACATGCTGATGGCCACGGGGTAACTCTCTAAAGTTGATCGACACATCTTCACTTTTTTTTTTTTTTAACGGAAGGCTTCTTTCTCTGGCTGTGTAAACACTGGGGCCAGGAGAAGTCATTTCCCCATGGCCACAACACTGTCCAAATTCACGAGTTCGACATTTCCAACCAGACCCATGCCCTCAATGGTCAGGTTGGTTTTCCTTTGGCCAAATGCAACCTTCTGCACTTGGACGGGGCAGCCTGGGGTGGAAGGGCGCCTACAGGGCTTATTAAAAAGGGCAACAGAGTCTCCTGAGAGAGAAACCAGCTCTTTCCAGAGGGATATTCATGATTAAGTGCAAATGAATCTGAAACACACGGATCAAATTTCTCTGAAATTACGCACAGTTTTAAAAATTAAGGGGAGAAAGGGAATGGTTTTTCTGGTAACCCCAAAACATCTGAAGAAGAAACACACACACTTGTGCACACAAAAATAAACCGAACGATGGTGTCTGAGGCCTCCTATAAACCCAGGCTTCAGCTGAACTGGTGCTTCCTCAGTGGGTTAGGCTGAGGCCTTCCGTCACATCAGCCACCATCAGCTTGATGTGAGACTCTGCAACTGGGAGCCCGTCTCCAGCTGCAATGCACCGCAGTTTTGAAGAGGGAGGCAGGGCAGTCGGGGAAAAAGCCCATTCTCTGTTGGTTAAGCCTCTCCATTAGTTACCTTTACCTTTATGAATGCTGTTAAGATTTGGGCTTTCACATACATAACTTTAAATCAGTAATATCCTTCATGGTTCCATGATTTGTTGGCTCCATATGTAACCCCTTGGCCCATTAAATTGGCTCCAACTCAAATCCTGTGGCTCCTTTACTTCTCAGCTCTCTTTTTGTTGGGAAGGGGCATGGAGCAGAGGAGGGGGCAGGCAGAAGAAATGAGAAGAAGCTAGAGAAAGCAGAAAAAAATGGAATTCTTTCTACTGAAATTTCTAAATGTGGAACTCATTGTCTGTCCTGGCTTTGAGGTAGAAAAAAGAACAACAACAAAACCCTAAGAGTTTAAATATTTGTTGAAGTCTGGATTTCTCCCTGCACCCGCCCCCCCCCATCCCTTCTTGTAAAATTAAAGCTGAAGCTAGCAGTTCACATCTAGCTCTTGAAATGCCACCAGCAACACTGCTATTATTCTGATTTTTTCTGGGCAACGCCCGTCGGTTCCCGGCTGCAGCTCAATTAAGCTAACTCTGCTTCCCTCAGAGCTGGCCTGACAGCTGCATTGAATTTGGGTTCACGGGGTGATTTATCGGACCCGCTGATGTACAGCCGCGTGATTTAGGAGTGCAAAAAAGCCTGGAATGCACTGAAAAGCAATATATGCATTCTTATTAATAATAATAATAAAGATAGATGTCAGCCCCAAGTAGCTCTGGTGGCCCCTGCCACTCCATTTAACATTTTAACGGTGGCATGTGGCCCCTGCATGGCACTTGGTCCTGTCTGGTGCCTTCAAGGAGGCTAAGAAAAGGTTATTTGTCAAAGGCTGGGTCAGAGCCGGGGGTGGGGGTGGGGTGGGTATTTTTAAAGCTCTGGGTCAGACCAGCCCAGCTGCATTCCTGTCCCTGTCATTGAAGGAGCTGAACTTTGTCACATTATTAAGCTGTCAGCAACACCGGGGCGTTGTTTAGATTTCTGGTGGGAACTCCTCACACATGCTCCAGGGCTCCATGGGGATTTTATCAACACTATTGTAAAACATGCACAAATGAGCTATGCTGGAATCGCCCTGGGAGGACCCGGCTCGCTTGGCCTCATCAGGCGGCGGTGGAAGTTCCAGAGCTGGGCTCTCCTGCCACCCACCGCACCCTCCCCAGCGCCCTCTGCAAGCGCCCACTGCGAGGGGGTCCCTCTGCTCTGCCGCGTCCCTTCTCCCCAAGTCCCGGCTGAGACGATGCTGAAATGCTCTGAGTTCAGATTCACGCAGAGCTGATGTGGCCAACCGGTCCAGGTCCAAGTTCAGTCTGCCCGTTTATCCCTTTCTCCTCTCAGTTCAGTTCCTCCCTCACTCTGAGAGCCGAATGTTCTCCGAGTCTTCCAGGCTGGGAGCTGGGAAACCTCCGGATACAAATTAGGAAGCTTAATTGTCAGGAATTATGGGGTGCACTGTCTCCGTAAGGGAAGGACTGCATTCAAAGCAGCCTGGAATCAAGAGTCTGGCTTCAAATTTTAGCTCTCAGCAGCAAGACTCTGGGGAAGGCATTCAGGGCTGGGGGTTTCCAGCAGCCCTCAGATCACATCACTGCAGGCAGTGGAGCTGCCTCCAAACTGTGGATAACGGGGCAGGGAAAGGAGTATGGGCGGAAGATGAGTGGTAATGGGGCCACCTGCAAGGATGCTCCAGGTCCTTATAAAGCTAGGAGAGCAATGTTCCGACCACAGCCAACCCCACAGCCTGGGTCACTTTGGAGTCACTCGAGTATCAGGCTAGCCTTGAGCAGTGTGAACAAACCCTGTCCCCTGCTGGCTTTGTGACCTCAGGCCACGACCACCTGTACAGCAGGTTTACCGTAGCATGTGCCTTGTGGGCTGATGTGAGGACTTGACCAGATAACGCAGATAGCAAGGTTGATTACCCTCCTGAACAACGCAACAGGCAGCTCTGCCACTCTGATTTTTCTAAAGAAAGCAAATCCGCGCCCTCAGTGCTCCCCCGCATGCCTGGCTTTTTCCTGACTGGCAGCTGCCGCAGGCTCCGGGCCTGGCTGCGCTGCTAACCCACCGTGTGAACTTGAGAAATGACCCTCCGGCCAGTGAGGAAGGTGCCCTCGTGACTCAGTCCTCTAACTTCTGGGATTCTTTTTCAACTTGCATGATCAAAAACAGAGCGAAGGACTCAGAGCCACTGTTCAGAACCCCGGGGCCACGTGGGGCCGAAACAACGTAGGCAGTGACACTTGCACAATTGAGAGACCCACACCTAAGTGAAAACACATGGCCATTTCCCCACACCTCCCCGTGCGCACAGCACGTGGGTGGTCCCTGCAAGGAAGTGGAAACCATCAGGTACCTGCTCGGAGGATTTTTTCCCACATAAGAAGAACCCCAGATCTTTCTCTAGACCTCCCACCGCCGCCAAGCAGGTCCATAACTCGGCAAAGAAGTCCTCAGGGATGGGAAGCTTCTCCTAACAAGGTCCCTTGTGACCACCGTGGGGAACTGGCTAACAATCTCATTAGATGGGTTTGTTCTAGGCTTTCAGACGGATGCTCTAGGCACTTCGGGTGGAAGCCACAGACCTTTCCCAAGATATGGAAGGCATTAGGAGTCCCTCCTCCTCCTTTCCAGTTGGTGGTGGTGGATATTGTTAATGACAATCACAGATGCCACCACGTTTGTTAACAAGCAAGGCGAGCGAAAGGCAAATCATCACCCATGGACACAAGACACCGAGATACTGGGGCAGGTCACCAGGACATCACGGTTCAGACTTGGAATTTAGATGGAAGAACGCTGAGCGACCCCTGGTTCTGCCATCATGTAACCCTCGGCCAGCCACTTCCGCTGGTCGCACCACCCCCTCCATTCAGAATGGAAAAGAATGATGGTGCATCCCCAGACTCCCCTCCTTAGAGGGCTCTGGGATTAGGAATAATAAGTGGAAATGAGCTTTTCACAATCCTCATCTCCAAGGGAATTTCATGAAACAATACACCTAACATTCTTGACACGGGGTGGGCATCCAGTAAGAGCTCAGTAATTATTGACTATTGTCATTGTTGCCAATCGATCCGCTTCCCAGGGATGATGTTAGTGCTGGATGATGAGCTGGATGCCATGAAACTATGATTTCACTTCATGCTCGCAACTTGAAGGGGACAACATTCTTTTGCACATTTCACACGTGAGGCTCAAGAAGTCCTCTAGATGGGGCAGGGACCCCTATCCATGCCCTCTAACTCCAAAGCAGGTGCTCGTTCACTTCTAACTAAATGAAATAATGTGTATTGGGGCACAGTACTGTTGGTAACTCTTGTTAGTATTATTCCACCAAAGACTCTGGCTTCCTAGTGTAATCTCTATCTGTTAGAATTTGACCACATGTGACAGGACACTAAGCTATCAGTGGCCCAGGTGATAAAGGTATTACATTGTCTTATATAAACACAAGGATGGAGGAAGGTGGTTCTAGGTCCCGTAGCTCTGTCAGGTCAGAACATCAAGGAGCTGGGTTGGCATTTTCACGATTCTCTGGTCTTTCCCTCTTTGCTGCAAGATGGCTGCCAAAGGCCCAATCATCACATCTTCACACCAAAGCATCCCAGCAAAGAAGGAAGTGAGGGGGTCAGAAGATCTTTTTCTCACACATCTCCTATTTTTTTTTTTTGTTATTATGAGAAATATGTTTTCCAGAGGCCCCTAACAGAGTTCTACTTATGTCAAATTGGCTGAATTGAGTCACCGGCATAGGGGAAGAGAGTGGCTATATTTGAACTAGAAAAATCATATTCATCTCCTGAGACTTCAAGAAGAAAATCAGAGTTCTGATTAGCAAGGGGGACTGGGAAAAGTCAGCAGTATAGGGTAGTCAGCAATTCCTCTACATAGAATCAGGGTCTGACTCAGAGTGAATGCCATTTGTGTACTCTTATTTTATTATTTAACTATCCCTTTCATTACTTAAATACTAGATTGTAAGTCTGAAGGATGATTTCTAGATCAGTGGATTCACATGGTAGTTATGCAAATTGAGTTATGCAAATGGAGGTCTAGAGAGTTTAAAACTGATATTTCAAGGTCACAAGGGCAATTACATACTGCTGGCAGGTCACTGAAATATGGACATGTTGGTGTCAAGGGTGCTCTTTGGGAAATTTTTTAAAATGTTTCTGAACCTCTGAATCAGGATTTCTCAAAGCCCGAGACTTCACCACCATCAGAATCCCCATCAGAATCCCCTGGGTTCTTATTAAAAGCTATGATTCCTGGACCTCATTTCAGATTCCCTGAATCAGGTTCTCAATGGGTGAGGCTCACATTTGCTATCTGAACAAACTGTCTAGATGTTTTATGAACCAAGGATTGGTATCCACTGCTAGAGGGGTTGGCATTTCCCCTAGATAGAAAGCTCACATGGACCAGACCTGGGACAGGGAGAAGGATGTCTCTGAGGACCTAGGCAGACCTCCATGAAAATATGAAAGTAGACAGACAGGAAAGCACTGGGTCATAAAATTCCCTTGTATTCATTTTCTTTGGTGCATGACAGATGACCCCAAACTTCCTGGCTTCAAACAACACATGTTTATTATCTCACAGTTCCTGTGGGTTGGGAGTCTGGGCACAGCTGAGCTGGACCTTCTGCTTCAGGATCTTTCACAGGGCTGCAATTAAGAGGTCATTTGGGGCTGAGGTCTAATCTGAAGATTTAACTGGGGAAGAATCTGCTGCCACGCTTACATGGTTATTGGCAGCGTTCAGTTCCTTACAAGTTTTTGGATTAGGAACTTGGCTCCTTGTTGGCTATTAGTAGAAGACTTCCGAGAGTTTCTGGCCATATGGGCAACTTACTTCATGAAAGGCTGCAAAGGAGTCTTCTACCAAGAAGGAAGTGACAACCTTTCAACCTAATGATGGAACTTGATCACATAACCTAATCAACATCACTATATTCTATTGGCTAGAAGTAGTTCACTCAAGGGAAGGGGGTTATACAAGGCTATAAACACCAGGAAGTGGGGATTATTGGGAACTTCCATACTGAAAAATTTCTCTCTCAACCAAAGTGGGTGAGGCTGTTGAAGAGAATTGTGGGCAATGCAAATACATGACATGGACAGAACTACACCAATCCATCTATATCATCCCTCAAAGGACTTGACTACACCAGCAGGCCAGCTTGTACTTATTCATGAACTATTAGTGATGCTGGGCTAGAGGTAGGTGTTTCCAGGCATACCAGATGTATAAAACAGGGGCGGCCCTCCAGAGCATTTTAGTCCAAAAGGAGAGATAAATTATTATAATACCTGCTGGTAAATTCCTCTTGCCAGAATCCTCCCTCTGAAGCCACTTCTGGGAGTGAGAGCACAGGGTCTCCTAAAGTCTCCTATTAAATGCAAATATATTATCCCTGGATGGAGAACGTAAGTGATACGTTATATTTCAGAAAGATTTGGCTGACAGTCAAAGAACAGGTGTGTGTAGAAACGCCAGCTCAGACATGGTGGCAGGCTGGTGGGGGCAATGCTGTTCAGCCTTGGGGGGGCAGGTACTGTAGAAAGCGCCCCCCTGTGACCGGGGAGGGGGCTGTGGCAGCAAGTGCTGAAAGGGAGGAGACAAGCACTACCAAAGGGACATTCTTCACCCATAATTCTGTCAGGTGGACTCAAGTTTCAGCCAACAAAAAATCAGCAAAGAAAGATGCTTGGTAAAATGTGAAATCCTTTAGCCAACACCCACCATAAAATACTATTAATGCAAAAGGAAGTATAAAAGGAGGGTCATTAATTACTTTTATGCATCCAGCAAGTATTTATTGAATGCTTTCTCTGTGCAAAGTACAGGGGCCCCTGTCTCTGCTCCTGTGTGACTTGCTGTGGGACCACAAGCCAGAGAACTCCACGTTTCCTTGTAATACCTGGGGTTCCTATGGGATTCCTGCCAAGCAGCATAAACTATGGCCCCGCTCCTCATTTCACGAAGCTCTCCAGGAGAGAACAATGAGAGAAGCCAGCCTGACATTTATAAAGTGGGAGCCCCGAATGGAAAGTGCCTGTTGGAAAGAGCAGGAAGACAGGGGCCCAGAGTTTTGGAAAGAGCATTTGATTAACAATGCTGGAGGGACTGCTCCTTTGAGGGATTTTAACATGTTTGCTGAACCCTAATTGGTGGGATGTAGAGGTGAATGAACCATCTATTTGAGAGGTGGCCAGATGCTTGCCTCCCAGAGCCAGGCTAGGGGCAGGATGCCGGGCTCACTCCAGGCCAGGGAGGTGGGAGGGACAGGTCTCCAGCAGAGGCTCCTGAACAGAGTCAACTGCTTTGTGATCTCCAGAAACCAGGGCTGGAGGAAGAGGGGAGACAATGCTTGCCCTGAGCTACCTGATTCTTGTTCTAGTTGAAGCACCTGAATTTCTTTATTAACACTGCAAGGTATCTAGCCCACGTCCAATCAGGTTTTAACTTTGCCTAGACTGGTCCCTCAAGTTCACGACAGCTCGTGGAAACCCCTTATGAGGATGAAGGGCATGCAAACCAGTGTCTCTGACCTAGACTAGCCTTACAAGCTTGAGGCCATTGTCTTGGTGTTCAAGGCTCTTGCAGTTCAGCGTATTCTGTGGAGCAGGTGTGGTGGAGGTCCTCACAGGTGGACATCCAGGAGCTCTGGCATCTAGGATGGACATCTAACCCCCAAGCGCTCTAGAGGGAGGAGTCTGAAACTTCAACAGAGCCTAGAAACCTTGAGACTCTAATCACAAGGCAAAGCTCGGGGGTCAGATGAGGGAAGAAGGTTTTCCTCTACTGGCCACAGAATAAGTTGTCTCTCTTAGAACAAATCTTACCATCTTCCACAGATGGTGAGTGATGAAGATGCGTGCAGCTGAGGAGGAGAGACAATCTAGCTTGTTGGTGGGTCTCTTCCTGAGACTGTGCTCATGACCTGCCTTTATTTTTTTAGTTTCTCTCCTGATTGTAATACTTGTGAGCTTTATACTATTAGAGAACTAACGTACATAACACATGTCACAATTTACTTGGATGAGTTTATGTACTATTATGATTCATTTTCTTCCACAGTTCTTTTTTTTTAAACATTTTTTATTGAATTATAGTCATTTTACAATGATGTGTCAAATTCCAGTGTAGAGCACAATTTTTCAGTTATACATGAACATACATATATTCATTATCACATTTTTTTTTTGCTGTGAGCTACAAGATCTTGTGTATATTTCCCTGTGCTATACAGTGTAATCTTGTTTATCTATTCTGCATATGCCTGTCAGTATCTACAGATTTTGAAATCCCAGTCTTCCACACTTCTAACGTTTCCCCTGCCCCCCAACAGTTTTTCTTCTGGAGCCTGCGGACAGGACATAAGACTTGCCAGGGTGGCCGGGAGGAAAAGGGGTGGATTAGGATGGAGAGAGGAGACCCTCCTGCTACCTTGAAGCTAGACTTCTGAGCTGGAGCAAATCTATCTGGTTTGCAGGAAAGTTCTTAGAAAATGAGGAATTTCTGAATGTTCGAATAAGGAGCCACTTGGAGATCTTCTGTTAACAATCCATTCTCAGAAGCCAAGAAAGAGTCGGTAATGTGCCCAGGTCACAAACAACAAAGAGGAAACCTGAGATACGATGCCGGGTGTGTCTGGCTCCCAAGTCTGGATGCTGTGTCTGTGCTGAGCCGCCCTTGCGAAGCTCAGACACTGCCACCGCAGAGGGATTCAAGCATCAAACACATCTCCCTGCAAGCCATCTGCAGTGAGAACTTTCTACTTGAGAACATAAATCTCGGTCCTGTACTACAGCGGGTAGCATGTTCTGACTCCTGCTGTGTCTCTTCTCTGGTGCCCCACCCCCAGGATGTCCAGCCATTCCCTGGGCCCCAGAAGACAAGAAGATCTTGTGCAGTGGAATTGAACCCCTTGGGGACAGAGTACCCACCCATCCCTCTTTTGTAACTTTCCCTGCGGTAACCTTTATAACAACTTACACAACAGAAACTAACAAGAGTCAACAATAAGAATCCCAGTTGAAGGACATGTGACTATTGAAAAAGCACAGAGTATATTTTAGCTCATAGAGCAGAGCCAATCTGGAAATAATCTGGTTTCGATATGCCTCTAGTATAACCCCGGGAAAACACAAGACCCTCACAGAACTCACTATCTCTAATTTCTTTTGTTGCAATTTTCCAATAACATCTGGCAGTGGCCCAAGTTCTCAGAGGACTAATAAGGATAAGAATGTCCCTGATTTTCCTTCAAAATGAGAAATCATTTCAACGTGAGGAGTCTGCCCGCAACTGGCACAATCCCCATGGGTCTCTGGATTTCAGGAAAGGGACCCGGGCCTCTCTCTGGCCATCCCAACAGCCGCCCAGACTTATAATTATTCAGTCAGCAGCCCAGAATTGTGGCCTACTTAGTTTTCTCTAAAAGCGCTTAAGGACAGTTTAATGAAAGGAAAGAGCAGCAGAGAAAGGGGAAAAAAATGCTTTTTTTAGGAACAGAACAAAATATCATGTTTTCTTCTCTCTCTCTCTCTCTCTTTTTCCCCTTTTGCAATTTTTCTCCTCAGAGAAAATTATAGTCTTGAAAGCCAGCAATGTGCTCTGTGTGTTTTGCTTATTACAGTGGTTAAAACGAGAACCATGGGTGATGGAGTATCATTCTGGCATTCCCGATGCCCGGATATGTTTGTGCAAACATCGTTGTGGGCGAGGTATGAACAGCGATGAGCCCGTGTTGTCCGGAGATGCTTCCCCTTGTCTTTGTTTATTTGTCCAGCCTTGTGGCCTTTCTCTGGAATCCATCCCTTGTATTCCATTTTATAGCTTCTGCCTCTTCTCGTTTTTCTCGAACTTCTTGCCCACCTCCCTCGAGCAGCATCGAAATGTTTCTGGGCCAAACAATTTGCAAAGGAAATGGTTCAAGTTAGAAATGGAGGGAAGATGGCGGCTGTAATCACCAGGTAGGTTTTCGAGTTGTTACCACTTCATTTCCTTTGCTTTGTATTTGTGTCTTTCTCTATCTTCTGTTCCTATCAGTAGGATCCCAGCAAGAGGCAATGTCTCCTCCTACCCAACCATCCCTAACCCTTTTCCTAGCTTGGACGATCTAAAAGCCAAAAAATAGAAAAATTAAATCATAATAGCATTCCATGGCAATATTGCAGAGCACTGAGTCAAAGGCCATTGGGACACTGAGGAATAACACCCGTCTCCTCTCCACCCCCTGATCTGAAAGGGCTTGCAATGCACAGAAACGAAAGACATGAGCCATGAATAAGACCAGATCGGTCAAGGGCCACAGGAGTGCAGAGGATTAAGGGCCCTCTGAGGGTGGGAAGATTCCAGGAAGGCTCCACGGAGGAGCTGGGCCCTGAGGGATGAGGGAACCCCGGAAAATGAGTGACAAGTTAGAAGAACTTTTCAGACAGAAGAAGCTGTGAGCTTTAGAGGCAGGTCACTCACCATTGTCCTGTGGGTCATTTCAACACTGGTGGGGAGACTGGTGGGACTGCCCATAGGAAAACTTTCAAAATAGGCAGGACTTGTATTCTAGATGAACTAATTTGCCCACTTCATTAGCCTCTGGTGCTAAGAATGCAAATTTTGTGAGTTTGAGTCCTCTTCCTAAAATCTAGTTTCTACGTAGCTATTGGGTTCTAACTTTTTGGGGACACAAACACTTTGGGATTTGGACAAAAGTTACGGACTATCTCCCTAGAAAAATTCACAGAAATTCAAAATTATGCTTGTAATTTCAGGGGCTTCCAGAAGTCTCTTTCTGAAAACCAGGTGTTAAGATGCCTCGACTAAACCATCCCAGAGAAAGAGACTGATTTTTATTTATCTTGGTAGCCCGATGTCCACGACACAGCAGTTGATCACTGAAGGTTGAATGAATAGGAATGTGTTCTGTGTCCCCCTCACTTTTGGGCCCCCAGGGACTTCATCAATCTGCCTTTCTGGGGCCACAGACTCAAGTTCCCTGCTGACTCCGGTGCCTGCATGGAAGACTCTCGTATGTAGGACCAGCTTTTTGAGCTTCTAGCTCCTATCCTGGTCTCCAAGAACCTGTCCTTCTCTTGAATCCATCTTCTTATTGCTATGTGTCTGTCTTGCATCTTCCCTCCTGAGGCCTGGGCTCTCTCTGGCAGCTGAGAGTGGAAGAGATCAGTGTTGACATGAGAAAGGAAGAGAAACAGAAATGGAAACCAGCTCATTCTGATGTCAATCTGGAAATGTCGGTGTTGTGCCTTGGAAAGAATGTTTGGCTTTAAGGTTTTTTTTTTTTCCTCTACGTTTTCCTTCCAAGTATGATATTTTCTGTTGAATTAAATTATACTTCAGTTGTTGCGTCAAGTAAAGTTGTTAAATTAAAAAAAAAATTTTAAAAAAAATTTTGAATTCATGCACATTTTTAATTAAATTCTCCCAATACTCCTGTAGGTGAGCCAGGTATTTCCCACAAGCGACATTAACATGACCTATTCAATGGCATCTAGAAGCCAGGAGTGGGAATGAGCTGGAGCTCTCCTTCCTGTGGTGCCCCCAGTTCAATGGTCTTTCTTTTCTCTCACTTCTGTTCCAGGTAAACTCCATGTATCTTCATGGTTGCCTCCTGGAAAGTGCCTCAGTCTTACTTTCTAACCCTGCAGTGCCTCCAAGGAGGGGACTGAAGCCTGGTGGAGGGGAGTGCATATCCTGGGAAGGTCAGGAAAGATGATGCTTTGTGGCAGGGAAAGCTGGTCATACTCCCTCTCGTCATACGCCATGTGAGGAAAGGTTATTCAAAATTTGGAAATAACACAAGGATTACTGAGTTCCTTCTCAGAGTCGTACTAGAGCACTGTCTCACTAGCCTTCCTAAGAGTTGTCTGATTTTGTCCTGGGGATATAGATTTTTTTTTTTTAAGTCACTGTTGCTGGTTTTTTTTTTTTTTAAGTTATTTTTATTTTAATTTATTTTTTTTTTTTAATGGAGGTCCTGTGGATTGAACCCAGGACCTCGTGCTTGCTAAGCATGCGCTTTACCACTGAGCTTTACCTACCTCTCAATTTTTGACATATTATTTAATATTGCTTAAGAGCCCAGACTCTGTGAAGTTAGATGTTAATTTATAGAAGATGGATATATTACACATAATTTTCTTCTGGTAGAGATGTAAGCAAACTCTGTTTAAATAGAAAAGATAACTTCAAGGGATATGTTTGATGGCCCTGTAGGCATAACCCAGTTTTGTATTTAGAGTTTCTATCTTACTTCATCAGTCTTTCTTTCATTGACTACATATACTGCAGTGTCTTCCATTCTCTTCTAAACTAGCTTTCACATCCTGCAGGTTTCCTGATTAACGAGTTCAATGAATCTGTGACTCGTGCTCACTCTAGACTTGCATGGGAATTAGGATTTTAACTTTTTGAAAACCAGCAACTACATTTCAGCTGTGGGCAGAGGCCAACACCAGAGATATTTTAAGACGCAGAGTGCTTTAGGGCAGCCCTTCTCGGAGCCCAGTGTACACAGGAATCACCTAGGACCTTTGAAAATGCGGACTCTGATTAAGTGACTCCAGAGTGGGGCACTTCTCACAAGCGTCCAAGTGATGCCTGCTCGGCTGGTCGTTCAGTGAGGCAGTAGGCTGTACACAGTCTTCACAAAAGACTAAATGAATCTGTGAATCTGTGTTCCCTCCCCGCCCTCTGCTCCTCTAAAGGCAGCAGAATCAACCCAAGAGACAGCCCTGATTCCCAAAGATCTGGGCTTGGTGGGGAGTTTCTGGAAACTCTTGGGGGAGGCTCAAGTGTGTGTAGAGGGAAGTGGGTAGGAGGGTGGGGCAACTGAAAGGAAATGAAGTGATTCACGCTCAACTGCGATTGCAGGAGCATTAAACACAATCAGAGGGAAACCCAATCTCCCCACTGCAAAGGGGAACGTCCAGCGTCTCTCCAAGCAATACAGCCTCCTCCCTCTCCTGACAGACCCACCCACCCCTTCCCCAAGGAGCCGTCCAGGGCTGTCAAGGGCATGGGCCGTTCTCAGACCTCATGTTTTCCATGGCAGTTGAGTTGTCTGCGCCTCCTTTGGGAAGAGGAGAGGTGGGTCCCTTTTGTTGGCAGTGGGCACATTTCAGCACGTTGATGGCCCGCCCCTGCTCTGCTGCATGCTCTCTTGCATCATGGTGCTCTCGTATTTTTAATTAATCCTGCACACTTCTTGGAAACACACAGATCTCAGCGACTCCAAGAAACACACAAATGGTCTAGTTTGCTCCTACCCAGGGGCCTCTACCAAAACGAAGAGGCATGTGTTCCCAGAGAGAATGGAGGGCGTGGATTCTGGAGCTCAAGGGCCTGCTCGTGGACTGCAGTGCACTGTGATGAGAAGGAGAGAGGGGGGCAGGGGAGAGAGAGAAGAAGGGAGGAAGGAATGAAGAAAGGGAGGGAGGGAAGGAGAGGGGAAGGAAGAAAGGAAGGAGGGAATTGTTCACAAAGCTAGATTTAGTCCATGAAAAAGCCGTCCTTCATTCTGCAAGTATGTTCTTTCTGCCTCTTTGGACTGGTGTTAGCGGTCTCCGTCGAGACGACATTGGTAGTAGATGACAGATTTTTTGTTTTTGTTTGTTATGTCCTCCTTCAGTAAAATAAAATGTTGGCAATCCCATGTTAGTCACCCAATTTGGGGAAACTATTCTACTCTGGAAAGCCATTCAAGATCCACTCACCCTGGGCTCTCAGGCAACAGCTAGATGCCCCTGAATAACTGAGTCCCCCTTTCTGGAAAACCAGACTTCGATTCCCAGAGGTGGCAGTGCGGGAGCAGGTCGCTTTCTCCCAGACACGGGGAGCCCCTCTGCTCTGCCCATCTCCTGTTTGCTTGGGGGGAAGAAACCCTTGACAAGACAGTTAACGGAGCATCTTCTGCAGTGACTTCACATGAAATTTGGAAACTGGAAGTGAGTTGGAGTTTGAAGACCTGGGCGTGAGTCTTGGTTCTTCCACTCAAAAACGGTGTGAACTTTTGTAAGTGGTGTAATCTTTTGGAAGCTGAAAAAATTTCCAGAGCTGCCAAAAGAGTAAAGTCAGTAACGTATACGAAGAGTGCTGTAAAACATAATATAAAAGAGCTGTAAAAATATAATCTATTGTTACAAGACCTCTCCCTCCCTCCTACCCAACTACCACACACAAATGAAACACTGCTGGGTTGATAGCTAAGATTTCTGACTCCCTTGGGCCCACTTTTGGTGGGGGACAATTAAATGATCTCAGAGACAAGCAATCTGATTTTGAATTATTTATTAGATTTTAATATCTGGGGTTTGTCAGGGCAGCAAGGGCTCTCCGGGTAATTCAAATGTGTATCCAAGGTCAATAATCACTCTTTACAGAACCTGAGGTACAGAAGAGATATCTGACCTAGCTAGCTAAGTTACAGCTTATCAAATGCTCTGACATAATCATCTCATTTAACTCTAAAAAAATTTTTTACTGTTCCCAATTCCACACGAAAAACAGAGGTCTTAGAAATGAAATTACTGCCCAAATTCACACCATCAGGGTAGCAAGGACAGGGTGCTTATCTAGTTCAGGTTGCCTATTCTTTACCCATCATTACCCCATTATATCAGAGAGCCAACACTGAATCCTAACTCACTTGCCGCAGGGGAAGTTTTTGGGGTAGGGTACCATGGGTCAGGCTGTCCCAACTTTACCACTTATCAAAAGAGTAACTTTGGAACTTGGACCCGTTTCTTTCTTTTTTTTAAAAATTTTTTGTTGCAGTATAGTTGACTTACAATGTTAGTTTCAGGTGTACAGCAAAGTGATTCAGTTATACATATACATATAAATATATTTTTTCTTTTCAGATTCTCTTTCATTATATGTTATCACAAGAAATTGAATATATTTCCCTGTGCTACACAACAGGTCCTTGTTGTTTATCTATTTTATACACAGTAATGTGTGTCTGTTAATTGGACCCATCTCTTTCGATAGATCCTGTACAATTCATAGAAGAAATATAAAAGCTGCTCAAATAATTTCCAGGGAAGTGATTATAAAAAACAAAACCAAAATACTTTGCAACTGTAAAAATTATAATCATTAACTTTCTCTAATGAAGTAACTTGCTATTAGCCAAGACTTGCTGTTTTTGTTGTAACCGAAATATAAATGAAATGTCGTTTATTTATTTTTCTTGGTAGGGCTGATACATGGAACTGTGCATACCTGAAGGGTTAAATGAAATACTCCTATACTATTTACACTGAACATTAGCTAACTCCCTGGACTAATATTGGACATTATCCCATCAGCGTACATTAGATATAACGTAGGCATCTGTTATTGATGCTAAACATCTAATTGGGGGAGTGGAAATATAATATAATAAAGAGAATGTATATATGAGAAAAACTGAGCTCCAAAAATGTTTAAATTACAACATGATGCTTTCCATTTTATTTAATCAAGTCCTTTCTTATAACTTGGTTAAAATGAGAGGGAAGAGAAGAGAGAGGAAAGTAATACTAAAATTTATTCCTAATTTTAACTCTGAAGTATACAATAATCATAGTGATTTGGTGAAATAGTTTGAAGTTTCCAAAGCAAAAAAAGAATAGTTCTGGGATTTTTTTCTGTAAGGCTTCTCTTCAAGAAGAGAAATACAGAAACTTTACCTTAATCATTCTAATATCCTGACCCAGAAAATTTTAGATGCTGCTAATGTTAACATATATGCTGTCGACATGGACATGTACGAACGGTGGTGGGTCTGGATGACAAGGGTCAGTGCCAGAAGGTTCCTGGGGTTTTCAAAACCTCAAAAAATAGACAAAAGCAAATTCAACTGATCAAGTGTCTCAGTACATCCGATGAGGTGACCCAAGTTAGCCTCAAGAACCACATATCTGTTTCTGCATGTTAGAGTATGTTTGACTTAAAAATGGCAGGAGGAAGCAGAAAAGAAAGTCCGTGGACCTGAGAAGTGCTTGATCTTGTCCATCTCACAAGCCATCTGTCTTTCTTCCTTCCAATCCTTCCTGTCCCAAAGTTACCCAAAATGGCGGACACCAGTTATGACCTCTTTGCACAGCAGCCGCGGAAGGCACGCTCCCTCCCTGAGGGCTCCCCTGTCCTCAGTAAAATAAAGGAAATGTCCAACTCAAGGGGGATCTGCTAAAACAGGGGTTAGCAAACTATTTCTATTTTTTAAAATAGTTACATTGGAACACAGCCGTGCTGTTTGTTTCCATAACGTCTAGGGCTGCTTTTACACCGGAAGGCGGAGTTGAGTAGTTGCAATTGAGATCACATGGCCCACAAAGGGTAAAATATTTACTCTCTTTACAGAAAAAGTTTGCCAACCTTTGTACTAAAAAGAGCGCCAGCTATAGAGCACCAAGATTGGTATTTTATCAACTTCCAAACTCTGGTTCTCATTCCTTTGGTAATTCCAGCTCACGTTAGGGAAAAAATACATACCCACTGGTAATACCACCTTACTCCTCTAAGGAGTAAGAATTTTCCATGAAGCTAGAGAAATACGTCATTCACTGCACAAGGCCTTGGGGAGAACATAGTGATGTGTTCACATGCGTTATACGTTTATATAACATTTGATAAAAATAAGATACATTTTTATCTTAGACTATTGTGTCTTTCCATTCCACTAATTTTTCCCTCTACTGATCTTCTCCATGTCTTGGGTAGTATTGGAAGGAATGTGGGAATTTTGTGGATCCAATTAAATAGAAGCTGAGACGGGGAGTTGGGGATGTATCTAGTTTGGTTTAACGAGACATGGAAGAGAGAGAGACAGAGAGAAGCATCTTATAGCCTCTTCTCTTTAGGTTAAATTACTGCCAGTCCTCCCGAGATAGGAATAACTTGCAGGATTTATTCCTACTGCCCACTGCACTGACCCGTTGTTTTCTGTGACACCAAGGTGCGGGCGTAGGTGTCCTAACCTTATCCGAAAACCTCCTGTGGCACCCGTCATTGAAAGGGTGTGGTTGTGGAGAAGTTTTGAGATGTGTGAAACCAGAAGCTAGTCAATGGGAAATTCTACCCAGGCTTACAGTTCATAAATGAAAAAAACCTGATAGATTTTTTTCCCCTCCAAATCTGAAAACAGTCTTACAAGGTTGAATGTCACTGTTAATTATACGTTGTGATGCTAAAAAACAAAACCAAAACTTTTCTATCAATAATAAAAAAGTTTTTTTCGGTCAACTACACTAAAGAAAGGTCAAAAGATCTATTTCTGTAGAAAATGATATTTTAACATTGCAATTATGTAAAGAAATGAGCAAAGAGTATGCAACCAATGTAGAAAACTAGTATTCTAGAGAGCATCAAATCATTAAGTAATAAAAAATATGTTGTTTTCTGGATTTTGTGAGGTTTACGGTCAGCTTTTTAAAATGAGTAATGTCTTGTAATTTGATCTTCATTCTAAAAAAATCATATAACCTTTTGCATAAATAGGGCCCCCCAAGTCAAGTAAGTTTAGGCCCCCAGGACCTGGCCTATGCACATGCTTACACACACTCGTATGTTACTAAAACACAGATTTTTCTTTCTTCTATTTTTTAATCACGATCATTATAATCCATTACATTGATGCTGTGACCTAGTAATGGGTTAGGATTCCCAGCTGGAAAAAACCTCCTTAAAAATCTATGTAAACAAAGTATTATTTTAAGGGAATCTGTTACCAAATGGATGTCTCGCATCTCATCCCAAGCCACCTTGCTGCAGTGGCCGGGAGGGTGGAAAGACATCAATTGCAGAGCGTGATTGACCTGGCTCTGAATCCTGACTTCACCTTTTTTGCCCTGTGTGTTCCTGAACATATTATTGAACCTCCCTGAGACTCAGTTTCTTTGTCTGTCAAACGGGGGCAATGGTGCCGACTTCACAGAGTCCTCTTGAAGGTGAAATGAAGGAACCAGCATTGAACGCACAGCCCAAAACCTAGCCAGCGCCGGCAGGCCCCCCCACCCTGGGCGGGTCCTTCCCTTCTCCATCAGCATGTCTCTGGGGCCCCCAGCGGCTCCCGCGCAGAGAGCACAGCTGGCAAAGAGACACTCAGAGGAAAGCCTCTGTAATTAATGTCACATTCCCTCAATTTCAGGTCTAGACGATATTTTTCTAAAACAATTGCTTCCAAGGGCCAGTAATGAAAACAGAACAATGTCAGTCATCAGCACGCAGAAAGGGGAGGATACGCACTGCCTGACGGGTCCCGTCTAATTTTGATCCAAAATTCTGCATTCCTCTGGGAGACTTGCAGTAAATGACTTCCACACTTCTCCACGGCTGTTGGTCCTTTCTGTGCATGGCCCTGTGTCTGAGGAACAAAAGACAGGAATGCAAGGAGAAGGAGGCTTTAAGACTCTCCTTTAAGGGATCCAGGAGGCTCAGCGACTGGGGGAGCAGATATGAGCAGCCTCAAACCTCTGACCTTGAGTATTACCCCAGCCAGCATTCCGGGGGTCTGAAGTCCAACCTGCCACTTAGAACATGCCTGTGGTCCTGGAGAAGCAGAGGATGAGACGAAAGGGAACTGGAATTTTCCCTGGCTTGGGGCCAGTTGAAGGGGGTCTCTACTCTTTCTCAGCCCACCTCTACATTCACCCCGTCCTCTTCCTCCCTAACTAGTTAGGAGCAGGTACTGTGGAAGGTGCTGGCCGGTCACCAAAGTATCTCAACTCCGAGGGGGCGCCATTTTGATGGAATTCTTTGCAAATGGTGCCTCTTGGAAATGGGCCAAGTGTCATCCAGATGCTGCCAATTGGTACCTTCTGTCCAGAGACATTTCTTCACATCCCCCTTCATGGAGAGAGGGACTAGAAACAGAGAGAAATGGAGAGGCTGACAAGAGGAACAAGAGAGAAAGCGACCCAGAGGGAGACACAGAGCAAGGAAACTGGAGACAAAGGCTGAGTGGTCTTTGTTACAGTCCAAGGGAATAAACCCAAGGCTCCTCAGTAAACAGAATTCAGCAAAGAAGCCAGCAGACGTTCCCACGAACGCAGGGCACAGACCACCCAGCGCTCAGACACCTTTGCCAGATCCCGGCGTATTGTCACCCGAAGGAGCTTCTTGGTCAGCAGGGTCCCCGGGACTCATTCGTGTTTGTCTCACCACCTTAGATTCCCATACTTGAAGGAGGACAAGCCTTTGTGATTCAAAAGGAAAATCCTCCTCCCTTCCCATCCCTCACCCCACCCTGGTTCAGTAGCTCCTCACGGCAGGAAACAGCTCAGCCCAAAATGGCACACGGCCTCCTGGACCCATCAGGCACCCAGCAACCCATTTTAGAGTTTCCCCTTGATCCTTTAAAAATACGTCTTCCTCCTGCCACTTCTCCAAAGCAATAAAAATGTCCTCTCTTCTCGCGAAAGTGTTCTCAGCTAAGCACAGTCTTACCCTCTGCTATCTAGAGGGAAAACACAAGGTGGAGAGGGCATTAGACAGCGCTGAGGGCGAGAGGCAAGGCTTGTGGGGAACCACAGGAGAGGCGAGGAAGACATTCTGGGAGGAGGGGAGGCTGGGGGAGAGTGAGCTCCCACAGAGAATAGCAGGGTCCTGGAAGGATGAGGCTGACACTCCTTGGCATGTGTAGGACTTGCCAGCATCCCCTCCCATGTTCCCACTTCTTAACCCCCTGCCTATCTCAGGGGGCAGAGAAGATGAGTCACCTGCATGGAACACCCTAATCTCCGAAAGCTGGTGATGCCAAGAGGAATAATGACGACTAATTAATACTTATTAGAATGTTCCGCAGTTTACAGAGTATTTTTGCATGGATTCTTCCTTAATCTTGGCAATAACAAACCTGTGAAGTAGGAATTACTTTTATTCCCATTTTGCAAATGAGAAAACTGAGGCTTAGTTGGGATTTTTCTCCTCTAGGGTCCAATACTCTGTAACTGGGAGTAATTGGATTAGATCCTAGGGCTCCTCCCAGGTGACCGCGGTCCCCGAGGGCACGTGATCTGCTCTTCTAAATCAATTTCCATCCAAAGTTTCTCTCCGGTTTGTTTGATGTTGAATTAACTTCACCCCAGCCCCTTGAAGCCCTGACAGTTGACAGCACCCTCCCTAGTACTGTCAAGGCTGAGAATATATTCTAGATATAATTCTAGAATAACATTCTAGAATCCATTGCTTGGGATTGAGCCCCATCTTCTCATACTAGTTTTGCAATTTGAGGTTTTGTGGGACTAATGGTGTAAAGTTTTGAGCTCAGCGCCTCGTACTAAGTGCCCTCTGAGTGCTGGCTGCTCACCCACCGCTATGAGAAGACAAATCTTGGCTGAGTTCAGGCACCAGAAAAGGTAGCAGTAAGCACTAGAGAGATGAAAAGTCACGGACTACATCCCAAGACCAAGGAGGTCAGTAATGCAAAGAACAATGGCCTCGGGACGGAAGGCTCTGGTTGGAATCTTCGCTTGGCTGTTCAATTCCAAGTGGCCTTGAGCAAAGAACTAAAATGTTCAGTTCTCTCTTCTGCTTGTTGGGGATTGTAATGCCTGACTTGCTTTCTACACAGGCTGTTGGAAGGTTAGACAGACCAGGCTGGTTGCCCACCTAGCAGCCACTCACCCCAACTTCTGTTTTTTTATTGAGATATAGTCAGTTTACAGTATTGTGTCAATTTCTGCTGTACAGCAAAATGTTTCAGTCATACATATATTTCTTTTCATGTTCTTTTTCATTATAGGCTTATTACAAGATATGGAATATAGCTTCCTGTGCTATACAGTAGAAACTTGTTGTTTATCTATTTTATATATAGTAGTTAGTATCTGCAAATCTCAAACTCACAATCTATCCCTTTCCACCCCCGTACCCCCAACCTCCAGTAACCATGTTTGTTTTCTATGTCTGTAAATCTGTTTCTGTTTTGTAAACAAATTCTTTTGTCTTTTTTTTTAAGATTCCACATATAAGTGATATCATATGGTATTTTTTTTCTCTTTATGGCTTACTTCACTTAGAATGACAATCTCCAGGTCCATCCATATTGCTGCAAATAGCATTATTTTATTCTTTTTCATGGCTGAGTAGTATTTCATTGTATAAAGATACCACAGCTTCTTTATCCAGTCATCTGTGATGGACATTTAGGTTGTTTCTATGTCTTGGCTATTGTAAATACTGCTGCTATGAATACTGCTCTCCAACTTCTTGATAATGGAGCCCTGACTTTATTCAGGTATCAGCCTCTTCCCTATATCATGCACTTCAGGGGCTGTGCTCTGATTGGTCTAAACTCATGAGGGTGGCTCCATTCCTCCTGCCAGGGGCTGGTGGGATTCAGGGGGTGTAATGCAATTCTGACCACTGAGATATGAGGCCAGGTCTTCTGGGGGCTTGCAGAAAAGGTTTTCTTGATCTTCAAAAGAGGCATAAGGAAGAAATGGTATCTTCTTCCTCTGGACATGGCATAACTGGACATGATGCTGGTCCCACTGCTGCAGGTATCTTGCTACCATAGGGGGAGGCACTTGAGCATGAAGCAGAATCTCTGAGGACGGCAGAGCAGAGGGATGGAAAGCATCTAAGTTTCTGATGGTGTCATTGAGACACTTAATTAACGAATCCTAAGATGTCCCATCACTGAAATTCTTTTCTTAAGTGGAATCAGGATGCAGTGATGCCTCCCACTAGGAGCGCCCTAGTCTACCCTGGGTGATAGATCACTGTAAAATTCTCTTTTATGTATCTATAGAACTATTATTGGTAGTAAACACTCCAAACTTTCTGCATTGGTAGGAGAACAACAGCAAATTACCCAGAAAAAGCCCAGTGTGTTACAGCCCTCAGGCGACAAGACATAGATCAGTGACGCAGAACAGAATCTTGGTACCAAACTGAGACTAAGTGAGCTTCGCAGTTTCTTTCCCTTTAATGATGTTCAGAACTATGGTCTCCCATCTTGTATGTTCAACAAATGAGTCCCCTAAAGCAATAATCTATAATAAAGAGAGAATTCTGCCACTTTACAAAATTCACATGTGCTCTCCTCAACCATCTAGATTTCCAAGGCTGGCATTTACTGTGCATCGAGAACACAGTAGAGCCAAAGATGGGAAATAATCTGAAAGTCACAAGTCTACTGCTTCAACTCTTTTTAAAGTGGAACAGAGAGACGCTGGCTGCACCGAGTGTTCCATTTTCTAAATAGAAGGCTGTATTTGGCCAGGCCAGATAGGACAGAATACGGGAGATTCAATTGCATCTGAAAGGAGCAGAAATTAAAATAGAGGTAGTAAAATTGCATATTCCTCCTAAACTGAGCCAAAGACAGGATTTTTTTTTCTCTTCTAATAACTGTTCACTCTTACTATTTTCTCTGGTTTGACAGCAAGTGATAAATCTCTCCAAAATTATTTAAAATCCTGTGGGATTGTATTTGTTTTAAATTTTGTGTTGGGAAGGCAGGCAACTATTCCTGGTACAGAATTGGGATAATGTCACAGGGACAATGTCTTGATCGAACTTGTGATTCTCAGTGATGACAAAGCCCGCGTGCATTCCTGGCCTGTGGTAGTTGTTCAGCAAATCCGTTTTAAACTAAAGCACAATCTCCTGTTTATTCCAAGTGGAAGACCCTGAACGTCATCTCAAGATGGCAATTGAAGATTCTGTGAGTCTTAGCATTCAGTCTGAGATGTAAATTGTAATAAAGCACTAGAATGAAAGTGTTTGTTGGAAAACCTATGCTTTTCCCAAAATATATGATAATGATAATTGATGTACATGAGGGGCCATTGGAGTCACCCACCACCTCTAAGTACTTTAAATGGAAGCATTATTATAAAAAGCATGGAATTTGGAGCCTACAGAACTGGGATTCTGTCCCTGGCTTCTATACTTAGTCGTTGCATGATCACAGGCAAGAAATTCAGCATCTACACCATAGCTTCTTTACTGGTCAAATGGATGATGACAGTGGTCTCCGCCTTATAACGTGAGGATCAACTGCGACAATGCAGAAAAAGTACTCACCATGGGGTCTGGCATATTAGTCCTTATCAGAACTACCCAAAATACAAGAAATGAATGAATGAATGAATGAATGAATGAATGAGCCATGTTGGTGACAGCTTTCAAATCCAGTCTGTGATACTAAAGCTGACGTATGTACAACCGATTCATAGATGACACACACGGGAACTCAACTAACCAGAGTTTTTCATGAACCGGGGTATGCGTCTATTACTATGCTTGCCTTACTGTGTCATCATTATTTGTTTGCAAATATCTCGATAGCAAGAATGATATTCATCTTTTTATCTCCAGTGTACAGCCCAGTGTTTGGCACATAGTAAGCCCTTAATAAACATTTGTCAAATAAGTGAGTGAGTGAGTGAGTAAAGAATTTTGCCTGGGGCCAGACCTGTTTTCTGTCAAATGTGATTGACAGGGAATCTATTGCTAGTGGCTAAGACAAGTCAAGATGAAGCTACGACAGAAAGCCATCTCTGAAGGCTGAAAACTCCAGGCTCCCACTGCTGGCCCTGCCATCACGTGGCAACTTACATTGTGTTCGTCTAACATCGGGAGATTCAAGACAGCCTGGCTCCTGCCATCTCATGAACAATTCTGCCCCAACACACTGGCTACTGTTCTCTCTATTGAATTGCAAACTTTTTTTTGCCCTGGGTATCGATAAACAGCTGCAGAGTCAAATTAGTACTGTTTACTGTCAAATTAAGATGGAAGCCGATCCTTTCTGTTCTTTGTTTACAGCGCCTGTACTGCCTGTCCCAAACCTCCAGAGAAACTAAATGCGAACGGACGGCTTCTGACGGTGGATGCTATCCCAGATCAAACAGAAGGCAGATTTTGTTTGTCTTCTAAAATAAACTATCTTTTCAGGTTCATGGGCTCGGAATAACAGCTATCATATTTCGCCAGCTGTTTTTTATTCCTTTGCTAATTTTACAGCTTGGTCTTTCAGAAGGAGGGCTCTGTCTTTGCTCCATTCCTATGGGGCTGGTTCCGTGCCAGGGGAACAGAATATTCATGGAAGTGTAGGAAGCCAAAAGAGAGAGAGGAGAGTGTGTTTGTGATTTGGATGCATGGATAATACTGTTCTGAAAACTCATCACGAAATAAACAGTGTTTATTGTCAAAACCTAAATACTGTGGCCATCTCTAAATAACTGAGTTTTAAAAATCTTGCTCCTGTTACTTAACAGTTACTTTCCTTCCAAGGTCTTTGCCGTTTGCATATTCGGTAAGCAGACCTTCCACGTGTTCCTCTAAGTTATTTTCTTAAAATGTTGTGCTGGAGGGGTAGCATGCCCCTGACAAACTGCCTGCAGGTTGACATCACTGTGATTGGCTCCACCCTTTTGGGGGGGGGTATGTTTTCAAACCAGCCAATGCATTGTCCTGTTTACCCTTTTCTATCCTGTTCATCAACCCGTGGTTGCAAGTTGCCTCGTGGAATCCAGATATGCTTCTGTTGCATTTTCTGGTTGAGACAGACGACCCTCTCAGCCACGGGGAGGCTACTGTGCTCACATGAAGAGCTCTCAGGGAATCCGAGCTGGTTCCTGGCGATGAAAATGCCTTTATTTTGCGCTTGCAAACCACAAACCAAGTTCTCAAGAGTTTGATCTAGAATCTGACCCAAGACCCCCATCATGTTGATTGTTCCACAGTTAGTACAACCAATCCTCTTACGCTTTATAAAAATAGAACCAATAATTTGCCAAATTCATTTATCATTCATTTCACAAAGAGAATTTTTAATAAGCTATATAATTTGATCTCCATGACCATTTTATAGGCAAAGTAGCGTATCTCTACTTTATAAATAAACCATCACACAGGGAGGTTAAGTTCTAGAACAAGAGTTGAAACCTGTTTGCCATCCCTAATCCAGACCCTCCTGCCATCATGCTCTGCCTTCTGTTCCCTGGATTCGCAACCTCAGACCTGGCTTCTAAGACATCTCTAATGTGATCTCACCCTTTCAGGTCAAATTTCCACTCTTCCTCCATTTGAAGCTCCAGTCAAACTGGATCAGTCCCTGAGCCTAAACACAGTGCTGCCCCTGTGTTCATGCCACTCCCTGGTCCTCATCACACAGCCACTTTCCAGTTAAAACGTTTCAGCTTCCATAATCCTTTGCACATGAACTCGTGGAGACACTCACTCAGAGCTGTTGCAATGGCCGCTCCATCATTTGACAGTGAATAGAAAGAACACCTGGCTGGGAGGGCCTCGGGTTTTGCAGACTTTAAAGCCAGCAAGCTGAAGACTCCCGCTGAGGAAAACACTTAGAGGGCCCCCAGGGGCTGGGGCAGACCATCCAGGAAAACCAGGCTGAGCAAACACGAGGCAGATCCTTCACCACCCTTAGTGCATCAGATAGAGAAGAAAACATCGAATTCATACAGTCCTGGGCAGAAAGACAGTCCTCTCCTGCCAGAATCAAGTGGGAACTGCACTTAGGGTTAATATGGTATTCACCTCAATCTGCGAGAAGCTGGAGTTTTTGTCCAACCCACATTTCATCCCATTCTTCCTTCAATAAAAAAATATTAACCACTACTGTTGAAAAATACTAAAGAGGATGAAAAGATGGATAAGAAATGGTCTCCAGGCTAGAGTTGATAATTTGATGTGAAAGATAACCTCAAAGATCACAAACAAGCAGTAGTATGTAAAGGTTTCATTGAGCATACAAAACCAAAACTGTCTCCACGTTCAGAAGAAGGAGAGATCTCCCTGCTGGTATCAGAGACAAGCTGACATATGGGGAAGATTTTAGGAGTAAAGACAAACTTGTGAAAGCGGAAGTTGCAAGATGAGTTCAGACAGTGGCAGGTGGATCTAGGCTACAGCACACATTGTGTGCAGATCATGGGAACCAGTCAAGGTAAGGCTGAAGTCAAGTGTGAGCACCAGACTAATGCACTGGGACTCTTTGTATTCTTCTGGGTGGGTGATGGAGAGCCCTTGAAGGTTTGTGAGCAGGGGAGTGACATGATGAACACCATGTTTAGGAAGTTTGATCTGGTCCCTCTGAGTGAAAGGGAAGAGTTGCACACACCACGTGGTCTAACTTCATCATGGTTGGAAATCCTGAATATTCTTACTTGTCTCATTCACCTACACTTCTCACAAACTATAAGGAAGTCTGGGGTGGAGTCCCAACCTCCTTTTTTCTTGTTGTTTATTTTTTAAAGAACAATATATCTATACTAGTTCTAGTTATGAAAAATAATGGCTCTGGTCAGGTCACACAATTTCTTAAAAACTGGAAGAAACTTCAAGCTGTGGACTGGATCTGGTGTGGTACAAAGTTCATGGTCATCATCATCATCATCACCATCACCACCATCATCACCATTACCACCATCATCATCATCACCACCATCATCATCATCACCACCATCATCACCATTACCACCATCACCATCATCATCACCACCATCATTATTATCATCACCACCATCATCACCATTACCACCATCATCATCACCATCATCATCATCACCATCATCATCATAGTTATCCTCATCACCACTAACAACTACTGAGCGCTCACTCTCTCCCCTAAGTCTTTGCAATGGACTCATTTATTCTTTATCATATTATAAGCTAGCGAAAAGTGACTGACCTTTACCCCTGATGAAAACAACATTTGATTTTGCATTCTTTGGTGTATGCATACTTCAGGCTCAGAATGGAATTTTCACCCTATATCCTGGGAACCAGCTCAGGGATCAAGCTGGTTATAATCCAAAATTCCTATTGGGTTCAGTCTTTGGTCCCAATCAATATTCAGATCTGGATTTCTTTCTGTCATTCTTCAAGTATTTCTTGAGCATCTGCTATGTGCCCACTTTGGTGAACGAGGCAGACGTGTTTCCTGCAATCATCAATGAGTTTTGCTTGGATACTTGAATGTAGAAGCCTTCACCCCATCCCACCCCCCAACTCATAATAACAGAGAAACCTGGGTATAAGACTTGGCTCAGATGCTAAGTATTCTGGGACCTTGGCCAAGTACCTAAAGCTCCCCGAGCCTCAGTTTCTGTGTGGCTAGAAAGACAGGATTCACCTGGAGACTCTCTTCATCAGAGCCTGATTTCCAGAGTTTAAAAAGTGAAGTTATGCTGCAATCCGATGCCTTCCCATCTCCTCGTTTCGGCCTTTCTGCTCTCCAGGGCTCAACAGTTTAGGCATCAGTGGACTGAACTTACCGCATGGCAAGCCCTTCCCCACCGAGGTTAACTGTAGTCATTCTCATTGAGGTCCCCCACATCCCAAGGGCCTGAGAGGTCGAGCCTGGCTGTTTGCTCAGTGTCACTCTGAATCTAAGCTTGTTCCATTTTAACTTGACATTGTGTCTCTGTTTACTTTACCTAATACACAAACAATTCACCTTGTAAAAAGCTCATTTTGGAGATGGGGTGGGATTCGGAAAAGGGCGATGCTGGACATTTTTCCTAACCTCCTCCATTAGCTGAAGTATTTGCTGACAGGTGATGTCATTCCCTGAGACAGAGGCTAGACATCCAGGGATGAAAAAAGTTGCTGTTCTCCCGTTGGAAGAGACCACACCAGTGGAGTTATGCTGGGTTCTTCAGAGAAGGGAACCCAGGAACTCAGTACCACGCTCACTATATAGACCCCCACAAGGTCTCTTTGAATGTCAGACTGTGTTGACCTACAGCATGCTATTAAATTGGAAACAGGATTAAGTAAGGCCACTGCAAATCACAAAGCACTTGAGCTGTCATTTATTTTCATCCTCCTCTCCTTCCACATGAGCCTGCAATTTCCTTTGTTCAATGACATTTGGCATCTGCCAACCCAAAGCCATTCTGATTTTTCCTCTTCATCTGTGGTTTCAGCCATGCATCAGAAACCTATATTTTTCCTTCTTTTCCCTACATAAAAAAATTCATAAAAGAACAAGAAGTCGATGGAAAGACTGGTACTTTTTCACCAGGAGGCAAGAGAAAAAAATATGAAGTATTCAAAGAAGTTATTTACCACCTTGGGCCACATCTTTTGTTCTCTGAGTCTTGGTCTCCTCCTTCAGAAAACTGGGATTATAGCTGCTTCCAGAAAGCTGGGGAGACTTCAGGGAGACACTGCTAATTCAACAATTAGCAAATGCCTACTCTGTTCTACCCAGGGATAACTTTAACTCCCTCAAAAAATACGAGAATGCAGATCCAGATACCAATCCTATTAAAATAGATGCAAGAATTTAGGAAATTACTTGATTTGTGTAGCCCTTTTTTCTTTTTCTTTTCCCCACCTCACCCAGCCCAAACTTCAATGTGGAGAAAACCCTTTTCCTTCAATGGCCGCAACTCAGCTTCCTTCTCTAAAAATCTTTCCTTCAATCCAGGAAATCAGACTGGGGAACGGTGTCTGGAAAGAAGACACATCTGAGAAAGAATGGATGCCTTTTGATTAATTAGGTTCCTGGTAAAAACTCGAAGAGTAAATCCATTCGATCCCACACACATTTAGTAAGTGCTTATTAGACACACTTGTTATGCCATGTGGTAGCTTGGAAAGAAGTGGGTTCTAGTTTGAGTTCTACCCCCAACTGGTTGGTGACACTGGCCAACTCCATTCTCTCTCTGGTTCCTCCTTTAAAATGGTGGCTGGAATAGGCGGTACTAATGACCCTCTGAGCACTGACATTTTATGATGCTGATGAGCACAGGGAAAGGAACTGAAAACTAGCTTCTGCAAAAATGGAACAACTTTGCCATTTCTGTTCTTTGTTTGACCACAATTACTTAAATTATTTAGAACATATTTCCATGCTGAGGTCTCATTACAGAATTTTTTAAAATTTCTTTTGTTATTGTTGTTGTTGCTGTTTGAATTCAACTTGTTTTGTTCATTTCCTCAGATGGAAACTTTTAATACTGAGTTCATTTTTATGAATATCTTTAAAAGAGAGATTTAGATTCAGTCCCTCTGCCTCACGATGTAGTTCCCTGAAATTTACAGGGACAAAAAAATATCTAGTCACTTCGAATCTAGGTCAAACCAAATTTTAATATCCAAAGAATTTAATCAGAAAGCTGGAGTCTGTATTACTGTTTTAAGATACAAGATTTGGCAAGAATTCTGTTTTGTTATGAAGGACTCTACCCATCTCAAGGCTAATGCAGTACATATTAGCATTCAAGACCTCAGGAAATCTCATTTTGTTTTAAATTTAACTCTATATATCCTAACGTTTGTTAGATAAAGGAATCTCTGCATCAAATATCCTCTCATAGGTCATGTCAGGTTTATGTCTCTAGCTGAGAGTGTTTCAAGAGTTATCAATGGATTCAACACATTCCAATAGTAAACATGATACTATCTGATTAATTCAGACCTCATTAATTTAGAATTTATGTACCTTGATGGTACATAGGCAAACCTAAGCAAATTAGTAGTGTAAATGACGTTTAAGAAATTTTTAATGTTCTTAAGGAGACATGGCTTTGAGTGCATTGAAAAAAATCTTTTGCATTTAAAAAAAGGTGCTAAAAAAGTTTTAAAAAATTTAAAAAAGCACTAAATACAAATGATCCTAAGTTAACTCCAGCACTGATACGGTAGCCCCTCTTGGCACAATATATTTTTAGCCATTATTTGTGACAGTTTATAATAGATATCACTTTTTATATGTCCCAAAATTCTAGCATTTTCCTTTTTGGGTGTATGGATGCCACAATGGAGTAGAAATTAATAATATTGCTGCTGTAGAATCTACCATGTTGGAAAATGTGATGCGTTTGATCACAGTGTGAAATTTGCTTTCTGTGACTCATCCCGGAGTCATGATGAAAGCATTTGTGGTGGCAAGAATATTTGGGTCAAGTTGGGATAAACACACAAAGAAAGCATGTCATCAAAGAACTGATCCAATCATCTCATTATGAGGAACGTAAGGCTCAGAGAGGCAAACTGATTTGTTTTCTCAGTTTAGCAAGAAATGGAACAAGACGTAGGAAGCCTGGTTCTTGCCTCTGGGTTCAGGTTTTTTCACTACCCAGGTCTTTATTTGGCGAAAGGGGCTCATCTCGCTCTTCCATAAATGCTCTTATGCTGACCCAGCGCCTTAATGTCAAGCAGCCGCAGAATCACTTGTTGAAGATACACTGAGAGCCTGCCTACAAAATTGTCTAATTTCCCCCCAAAACCATGTACTTAGAATTTGTTTTTGTTCCAAGGCATCTGACTCAGTGGTAACCCCATACGCAGAGTTTGAGTGGGGGTGAGGAGGGCAGAGGAAATGTATATATATACATATATATATATCTCAACATATGCTGCCACACTATTCAACCTGACCTTTCCACCCATTTCCACCTCCCGCCTCCTGGTAAACCAAAGGTAAGTGGGTATTTTAAGGAGAATGTACTGGGCGATCACCAAAGCAACCTGAATTCAAGTTGAGCCGAGGGCCACAGGCCACAGTAACCTGATTCTTGAAATGTTCACCACTGATCTTGGCAGCCGGTTTCTTTCTGGTTTGTGATTTTCAATAAGATCCCAAACAACCAAGAGGGGAGGGAAAAAAAAAAAAAAAGAACATGCAAAGGGAGAAAGGTCCCTAACCTTCCCAAACCAGCCATTTATCACAGTCATTCACACAACGACCTCAAGGGAGGTCACCGCTACTTACGGACTGGCCACGGTGCTGTGGTAAGCACCAGAGGGCATTTTTGGCCTGACAAACCAATTAGCCAATGATCATATCCACTTCCTTGCTCCTTCCTGAGTTTCTTAAACATGTGTTTCTTGGAATGCACCTCTATTGCCACATAGACCCAAGCGACAAATCATCAACCCCAAAGAGCCAGCGCTCCACACCAAACCACCAGCCCGTGTTGTAACTGCCAGAGGGCAGGAGGGAATGATAAGCCAGATGACCAAATTTGGTAAAAAAAAAAAAAAAAAAAAAAAAAAAAGTTTGTATTGGCTAAGTCATATATTCCAAACTGCAGTGATGGTACTTACTTATTTTCAAACTGTTCTGAGATCTGTTACACTTCAGAGGAAGCTTGGTGAGAGGGTGGATGGCAGGCTGGCCAGCTCCCAGGGAAGCGATCACTTGCTGATGCTTCTGCAGTCCATACACTGGTCCTCAGCCTGGTGGGTGCAGCAGCCAGATTCAGGCTGCACGGACCCAGGGAGGAAAGATGAGTTTCTTACAGACAAGTGTTTGACAACCAAACACACAAGGGGACTGATGTATAAACCGGAGGCTAGTCAGTGAAACAGCCACGAGGCTGAAGCACTTCTGGATCTGGCCAGCTCTCCTGAGCATCCCACCCCTGTCAGGAATGCTCCTCCCCAGACCCCTGGGAACCATCTTAAGAGCCTGAAGGTGACTAGCCAGAGAGAGCTGACTCAGCCAAGGGCAGGAAGATGGGCTTGAAGGACTTTCAACCCAGACAAAATGTCCCTCTTCCCTGAGCTGGCCTGGATGGCCTCTGCATGTTTCTGTCTTTCTACAATTCCAAGCTGCCTGCTCCCCTTGCGTTTCATTCTTTCCCCACCATTCCTACACCAGGGGGGCTTGCAATAACCTAATCACACGTGGGAGTGACAGCCAACCACACTAACCCAGATCAAGAAACTTACGTGTCCCCAACTCAACTGCCCTTTACCCAGATCCCCCAAATGCCCACGGTCACTCCAGTGTCACCTGATGGGAACGGAGGTTGGAGGGAAGGTGGGGAAGAAAAGACGGCCATCTTAACCGACTGTCTTAAAATAGCTTAATTTGGCCAATTTTACAAAGATGTCTGAGCACCAGGGCCTCTCCCAGGCGAGCGGGGGAGGGAGGTCCTAAAATTTAAGCCTCATCAGCTTCATAGTAAATCCAGGCTTTAAATCTGGACATGCCAGACCTGCTGATAAAGCTCAGTACCGCCCCCACCCCCGAAGGCTGGCTCACCTGACGTCTGGGCTGAGACGCTGGTCTGGGTCTGTAGCTAGTGGATGGGGGTGGAGGTGGTCCTGGATAATCCTTAAAACGAATCCATATGTGGCTGGATTTGTCTGATGAGTGGGGAGGGGCGTGAGGAACCACGACCAGCAGACATCTATATTCATGGACTGATTAGCATTGTGGGGGAGGAGACTCGGGAGCAGCCTGGCGTGGAATGTGGGAAGCGGGGGGTTGGCAGGGAGGAGGAGAGTCTGGATACACACTCACACACACACACACACACACACACACACCTGCCAGGCCCAACCTGGTCCAGCCCCAGGTGACTGGGCATGTGACACAGAGTGGAGTAGCAGCCCTTCCACGTCTGAACAGAGCACAGCACAGCTCTGACCTGCAGGACCGGCCACTCTCAGAGGAGATGGTCCTGAACATATTCTTACCAGTGGGTGCAGACATCGGGGGAGAAGCAGCTCAGGAGGCCGGGCACAGAGGGGACGTCACTGGGAGGCCTGGGGTGGGAGAGGAGGGAGGGGCAGGACGCCACTAGCTGACCGCCGTGGCACACATGACACCTCCCCCCCCCCCCGATCCCCCAAGTGACTGGGTGGGGCTCTGCAGAGCCCTGCGCCCTTGTGAGCAGCTGGGGGCAAGACCCAGTGTAGTTGCCCCCAAGGCTTGGGGAGATGGGGGTTCCATTTCACATCCATTAGCATCTCAGCCTGAAGGACAAGAACCCCATCTAGGCAAGATGAAGGTTGAAGAAAGGTACGGTGACCCCAGGCCCATCAGTCAGGGGTGAGAGGGTCAGGTGAGCATGAGATTCTACTTACGAATTTATTTCTTCATTCATTTAATACTTGTTGAGGGTCTACTCTATGCCAGGTGCTGATGTGGGTTAAACTAGAGAGTTCCAGCTGATTGCTGCCGAGGCAACTGGCCATCTCTGACTTAAGGCAATGCTCCATCCCGTGAGATCTGCTGTGCCGACCAGGGGGAAGACAACACCACCTGAAGGTCAAGGTTATGGTCTCTGGAGCCAGGCTGACCTGGCCTCAAACTCAGAGCCACCCTTTCCTGGTAAACCTGTAACAAACATGAAAGTTCCCAGCAGCAACCGGGAAAATTCCACAAATGCCTAGAACACAAGAAGATGGGATTGTATTCATGGGTAAAGCTGAGTGGGGAAATCTACACCCCCAAAACGCATTCAGGAAGAGAACTGGCCTGGCACTGGGAGCACCCTTCCCAGCAAAGCCCTGGGGAGATCCCCAATCAGAGCCTCAGCTACAGAAAACAGGGGAGGGCTGTGGGGTCATTAATTAAAGGTCTTTCTGAGTTCTGCTGCCCCAAATCTCCACAGACAGCAACTGGCTGCAATGGCATTTGCCTACATTAAAAAAAAAAAAAAAAAGAATAATCTCCGTGATCTTGGCTTCTGGAACATTCTCCCCTGAAGGCCCTCTGTGACGTGATGTGGGTTTGGTCACACTGCTCGCTTCTGCAGCATGTAATATTTTCATAACCATAATATTTTACACCCTATGTATTGCTTTTCAGTTCTGCAAGTCAGCCTATAGATAAAACTTGAAAGACCTAGAATGTAAATCTTTTACACCTTGAGAAGGTAAAGTAAATCCTACAGCTCAGAAAAGGGAGGAGGGGAGGTGGGGAGACCAGGTGTGCTCTTGTTCATGTGTAGTCCTCCCAGGTCGGAGGCAAGAGCCTTCCCTGTGCTGGGACGGTTCTGGGGGTCCAGGAGCCAAACGGACAGACTTCTCACCCCTGTGGCACCTCTATCCCGGCAGCCACCACCGAGAAGTCGGTGGATCACGAAATGAGGTGTAAATATATTGTTTAAAACTGCTACATTAACCACAGGAGTCATTAAAGATAACATTATTGTGTACACACATCCACGGAAGAGGTGGGATGGTGTAAATGTTCAAACATCCCTGTCACTGCAGGGGGAGAATGGATGCAGTTTAAATGGGACAAATTCAAGAAACAGACAGATGTAGCAGGAAGGGAATTGTCTCAGTTTGGGTTAGGAATCACCAGAACCAAACACTGACGTGGATAAGGAGTTACGTCCAGGGTCATGAGTCCAGGGGGACTGGAGAACCAGAGACTTACTCTCCAGTAGCCTTTGATGCTTCTTATGGAGAAGATGTTTTGGTTCATGTACATATAAGCAAATAAATAAAAATAATTAAAAAAAAAAACCCTCACAAACCCTGGGAGAAATGCAAGGTAGGTATTCTCATCCTTGTATTACAGTTGAAGAAACAGAAGTCAGCTTTCGTTCACACACTTGTGATCAAAAGCCTGGTCTCTTGACCACCGGCTCCAAATCCCCCACTTCCCTAAGCCTTCTCTTTCCGGAGGCAGATCAACAGGAGTTGGAATCCTCGGTTCAAGGCAGCAGACTTTGGGCTGCTCACTGTTCATCTTTCAAAACAGAGAGACTTATAACCAGTTCCCCACGGGCTGCAATGAGGGCACAGGGGCCGCGTGCGTAGCAGGCCCTCAAGAATGTCGGCTTTCTTTCTTTATACTTCTTTTTTAACCCATGTAACATTTGGAACATTAATACCACTTGTCAGTCACGTCTTCTTATGTTATGTGGTGTATCAGCTCATGCTAATGTGCAGGCTTGGCTATGACAAAGGGTTTGTCATGACTTCAGGGAGATGGAGAATGTCAAGTTTAACACATTTGGCAGGAAGGTGGGATTCCATTGACACATCCAGCCAATGCTCCAAGTGGGTGACTTTATGGGCATGTGGTGTGAGAGGGGTGGCAGGAAGACGTTTAGTTATCCCCCCAAATACCCTTTTCTCACTCGTGACACTGAGTTGTCCCTCTCAGAGTCTCTCCTGTGGACCTTGAGAAATTCTGGATTTCTCTGATCCCCTATCCAAGTGCCAGGGTCCCCAGCCACAGCTGGAAGGGGCGGCTGTCCAGCTGAGAGCAGTCTCTTGGGACTAGACCACTGGGGCGGGGCCTAGGGATGAATGGAGAGAAAGAGAGAGGGAAACAGGGACACCTTGAAGGGGAGGCACTGAGGACAATCACAGCAGCCCCGCTGGTTTCTTCTTCTTATTACAAGCAGGGACAAGCTGGGTGGACAGCGTATAGGCGCTCACAGAATCGCGCACCTGCTGTGTGCTAGGTAGGCAATGTATGGCTCAGTTAATCCTTTCAACAGTCTGGGAGGCAGTCACTGTTACTGTTTCCATTTTACAGATGGAGAAACTGAGGTGCAGACAGGCTAAATGTCACCCCCCGTTACACAGCTGAGCCAGGAGCACAGGCAGCTTGACTCCAATGCCATCTCTGTGCCATCACACCAGAAATACAGCCCCCACCCCGTCACACACCCACACGCCCTGGGATGATTGTCAGGGAACTCCTGCTTTAGAGCACTGCCAGGTGCCAAGTTCTGGCTTTTAGAGCTGGAGAGAGGCTCAGAACGTGTTTGTCGTGTGTCAGAGGGCTTATCTGACATCACCATAGTAGATTTGTTCTCTGTCACTCCACTAAAATGGAAAGGTGGGACTTACCAGAGGCTGACAGGGGCTCAGCATAGGCTGTGTTATAAGAGAAAAGGGCTGCTGTGGTAGGTAATGAGCTCCCTGTTGGTGGGGGTGTTACTGCTTGGGCAGTCGCAGGTCAGGGCTGGTCTACACCCTAGGAACTAGGCTGAAACAGTTAAGAATCAAAGCTCCCCCACCACCACTACCCCCTGCCCCCAGTCCTGGCAGTCAGTCCCAACACACATCTCCAGATCTGCCATCTCAAAGCAGTGTGCTCAACCAGCAGGAGATGCACGATGAAAAAGATCCGCCCCAGCCTCTCAAGGGTTTACAGTGTGATTCTCAGATTTTTTAATATCATCTGCAGAGAGTTTCTGGGAGGAATTTAATAAAAACTGTAAGAGCTCATTCCCTTGGTCTCCTAAGGGTAAGTCCATTCTGACTTGCCCAAGCACCCTTTCTGTTCTCTTGTCTGCTTCCGGAGAGCCCTGGGAGGATTCAGGCTTATTTTTTAAAAAACAAAAACAAAAAAAAAAAAACACATGTATAATATGTTCTATGTCTTTGCCTCCGCAGAGGAAATGCTCTGTGTTACTGTAAATAATAATTTGCAGGTCAGTGAAGGTTGTTAAATGTCCCCAATGCTTTTTCTCACTTCCCTCCAGACTTTCGTAATTACTACTGCTCTGAGCCCAGCTGGCAGAGATGCGGATCTCTCTGTCCAGGAAATGACAGCAGGGTGGTACCCTCTCTCACTGCAAACCTGTGTGTCTGCATCGGGTCTGCCCCGAACCCGTATCAGAGCTGTTCACATCTCTGCATGGTAATAGCCACATGGGAACTGGGCGAGTCATCTCCCCAAAGACCCAAGGCTGCGGGTCACAGCGTCTGGGTTCCAGAGCTGGCTCTCCCACTCTCTGTGTGACTTCAGACCAGTCACGGAAACTCCTGGGCTCCTGGTTCTTCAGCTGCAAAGCTGAGAACACAATAGTTACTCCGACTAATTCATGTTTTTATTCAATATTTTATTCTAAATATTTATGGATCATTGCTAAGGGTAGACACTTTCTAGCCCCTGGGGGAAGGAGGGTGCTGTCATAAACAAAACAGGCAAAAGTCTCTCCCCTAATGCAGCTTCACTGGGGGAAGCAGATACATAAGTGAATAAGGCAAACATACCGAAGTTTTAATGGTGTTGAGTGCTTTGGTGGAAAGTAAAGCAGGAGGAGGGGAGTGGGATGTGCTGGGCAGTGATCAAGGAGGGCATCTCCAAGAGGCTGCTGTTGGGACTTAGACCACAAAGGAGGTAAGGAAGGGAGCTCAGGGAACATTTGAGGGAAGAGCATCCCAGGTGGTGGGAACGGCAGGTGCAAAGGCCCTGCAGCAAGGGTGAGCCTGCCATTCAAAGACGAGGAGGCCAGAGTGGCTGGAGCAGAGGGCCTCAGAGGAGTGGTCACTCTGAGATCCCGGGGAAGCAGGACCAGACAGGGTCGAGCCTTGTCAGGCCTCTCACTTGGATTCTGAGTGAGAGGGGAATCACTGGAAGGTTTGGAGCAGAGGAGTGACATCATGTGACTTGAGTTTGAAAAGGATCTCTCCAGCTAAAAAGAGAATCCTGTGAAATAATGTTTGCCAAGTTGTTTTGAAAAGCCCCAAGCACAACACGACTATGAAGTGCAGGGAAACCTCAGCCCTCCAGACCCTGCAGGGAACAGTCGTTCCGGAGATCTGCCGTTGTGGGTAAGTATGACCACACGACCATTGTCACTTTCCCTGTTGAAAGGGGAGGGGTTCACCTTCCCTCCCCTTGAATCTTGTTGGTCCTGCAACGACTTACCAAATAAGATACAGTAGGAATGATGCCAGGTCTTTTTAAAGGACTGCAATGCAGGAGCAGGGACAAGGCTCTAACTCCCGGGCCGGTGTTCTGTCACCACCTTCTCTGAGCGTGTTTCTCCACCGTGATCAGTGAACCCCCAGCGATGCCAGGGAACCCAAGAAACACCTTCCTAGGAGGGATGGTGATGCACGAGGGAAATTCTTTGCTCAGCCCCGCTGCTGACCCGCCATAAGACATTGCAAAAGTTGCTTAGGCCGTCCAAGTCTAATCTACTCGGGATGGTAAGTTCCACTATCCAGGATCACGATGAAAACTCAGTACGAGAGCACATGTTGAGAACCGAGCTCTGTACCCAGCACTCACTTAATTACCATCATTCCTTTGTTGTGCCCTGAGTCAGGCTTAGCCCTAACACAGTGTGAGGCCCCTGCATGGCTGGGTTAAAGCCTTTCTCTCTCCCTGTGACTTGATCTACTTGATTGGGATATTCCACCTTGAGAGCCGCCCCTCTGGGGAAGGGATCGCAAAGGCAGGAGACGGTCCAGGGAAGGCGTCTGCTAAGATGTGTACAAATTGTGGGAGGGGCTGCGGAGAGAGCCCAGCTAGAACAGAATCCAAGTTTGCTGAGTCCTGCTTATATAGGACTGTCTGCTGGGCAAGGGCTTCCCCGGGGATGGGGAAGAAGAGGGGTCTGCCAGAAAGTGAATGTTTGAAGAAGGGTCTCCAGCCTAGGAGCCAGCAGTGAGGTGTAAATTCTTCCCCTCTCGAACCGCCCCCATCAGTTCCCCAGGACTATGAAGCCCCCCAATACTTGTTTTGGAGAGAATTTTAGTCCATGCTCAGAGGAAAGAGAGAGAGAGAGAGAGAGAGAGAGAAAAGAAAGAAAGAAAGCCAGTAAATCAATAACAGATTTTTCTTCCCATCAGTTGGTTTAAAGATTTGAGCCAATGTCAACCAATCTAGAATTTCTAAGTTGTAAATAAAAAATGGAAGGGTAAGATTTTTATCAGAGCCGCCTCATGAAAGGCGCTATTCAGAGTTCTGGTTTATCACACGCCCCACGTCGTCTGAGCTCAGGTAGGGGTGCCACACAGCACACCCATCCAGGAAAAGCACTGGGGAAGTTTTCAGCTCCACCGGGCTTGGGCTGTGGTGCTGGATGTGGTGTTCCTACTGGACCTTCTTGTTTCTCCTCCAAGTTATTTCCCTCCATCAATTTCTTGCCCCCTGAACTAATCGCACAGAGACGGTCAGAGCAACGAAAGACACAGCAGGACATGGAACAACCTCAATGGTCAGGATTAAACACGCACTCGACAGACCCAGTGCTGTACCAGGGACTGTGGAGAAAAACAATAACGAAAACAATAATAACAGCAATGACAGTTACTGTTTACTGAGCACCTACTATGCGCCAGGCCCTGAGCTGGCCACTTTTCCTATCTTCTTTACGATTCTTCTGAAAGATAGATAAAGTGATGGTCACTATCTCTTTTTTATATACAGATAAACTGAGAATTTCAGAAGTTCAGTCAGTGGCTCAAGGTTGCCCAATGAGTGAGAATCAAGAACCACATGGTAATTTCCTTGCTCCCAAAGAGTATTAAGGAACAGCAGCTCTCATCAGTCACCCAGGGTGGTTCTCTTACTCCTAACCATTCGCTGACATTCATTCAATGTGTAAAGCACTTACTATGTGTATCTGCAAACACAACTCTGGCAACAGAAAAAAAAATACATAGAAAGATTTTTTTTTTTTAATTTTGTGGAATATAATGGAAGGGCAGAGAAATAGGACAGTGTGGGCCAGAGAAGCCAGGGCAAGTTTTACAGAGAAAGGGAGACTTAAGTTGGGTCTTGAAAGATGAAAGTATATATTCAGAGGGCAATCCTAGTTGGGGGAACAGAATAAGCAACAGTACTGAGGCACCAAAAAGCATGACAGGATGAAGCAGAGGGAGAGGAAGTCTTAAGCGAAAGAATGAAACTATTTCCAGCACTTGTGGGGACGGTGCAAGGGGTTTGTCTGGGAATTGACCTGGATGATTGCAAATGAGTTCCAGTGCTTCACCTGTCTTGTCCTCAGAAGAGCTGAGGGTACTTTTAAACGTCAGTGAAGAGTGGAGTGGCACTTCCTCAAACATGGGAACTTCCACAGTGAGAGTGAAAAGAAGGAGGTGCTCTTGCAAAGAAGAAGAGACCCAAGGACAGAGATGGGGCGGGTGTGGGCTCGGTGGTAAGATTCAGGACTGGGAACATGTTCAAGGGGACCATCCTAAAATGGTTTAACTCCTTGGATACCCTTGCACTAGGGAAAGTGAATATTTAGGGGCATTGTTTTCGTCTGTGGCAGAGCCTGTCATCCAGCGTCCTGGGCCCCCTTGCATCAACCATGCTGCATCATTTCTGGGAAGCAACTGCTCCATCCATCAGAGGTATCATTTCCCAGCACCCCTTGTGCTCAGGTAGGGCCATGTGGAAGGTCACGTGGGGTCTTCCAGGGCCCCCAACTGCCCTGGGTGTGGGATGATCTTATTCCTTCAACCACTCCCTGGCTTCTTCATAAGGAATCTATTACTAATAATATATCAGTTATCAGAACAATAAGTAACACAAATTAAAATTAATAACAGTTTAGAGCATGTATCCACACATACGATCTCATTTGATACCAACAGGAACCCTGGGATGTGGGCTGTGGTACCTACTCTTTTCCCCATTTTAGAAATGAAGAACCTGAGATTCATGTCTTAGAATCTGGTAAGTAGTGGAGCTGTAATTGGAGCTAACGCACAGCTGGACGGATGCTCTGTAAGAGAGAGTTGGTGGGTCAATCCCACTTAAATTGCTTTGCTTGGTTCCTTGCCACTGATAACCCTCATGGTACCCGGCTCTATTATCTTCAGATTATCCCCAGTGAGTCAGTTCTCCCATTTTTACACTCAAAGAGGCAAAAGGCCAAGGAGACGTCCCTGGTGCCTGTGGTTTAACTTCAAATCCAAATGACAATGAGAAATGTAGAGAAGAGTTCAAACTGGAGTCAAAATGTTACGGCCGTTGGTTAAATCTCCGAATAGAGGAGTCTTTGCTCAGGTTAGTCGTCCGGCTCTAGAAAACAGAGCCATGAAACACCACCTCCTAGCAATTTTCCAGGAATATTCGTTGGCTCCGGTGGCACATTACATTCATTCAGTCAGTAAATATGTTTAGAGCCATGTTTCTTAACCTTTTTCCCACTATAACTCCCCTAAGGAGCCTTTTAGATTTTTTTTTTTTTTTTGCCAATCTCCCCATGAAAATTTAATACCATCAATATCCTGTGTATCTCTTTATGAACTGTGGTCCTTTGAAGGGCCATAAACCATTTCTAAGATTTTTCACTGCCCTCCCCCAAGAGCCACTTCCACCCCTTGGGGGCATCGTCACCCCCCTGGAGGATGCATGGTTTAGAGGACTTCCTGTTTGTGAAGGATGTAAAAATGGGAAACAGACCTGCCCGCCAAAGCTTCCAGTCTGATATGAAGAAGGCTTTGTCTTGTATGATCAACAATCCTAGTGAAGAAGGGATACCAGAAGCTCTGGGTTAATTTCTGTCTAAACCACCAAAGGTGATTTTAAGACCTTTCTCCATCCAGGAGTTTAGTAGCATTAGATAGGGTTTCAGTTCTGAGCTCCCCATCATTTGTGGGGGCTCTACATCCAAAAAATATTGGCAAAGACCTATGGTCTGTGTGGAAATATGGCTGGGAGGCACTCACCACATATTTATGGCACGGAGAATAATTTTTGCTAAAAAATACAGTTTATAGTGAAACACAAGACAGAATGGAACAAATTCCTCCAAAAATTATTTTTTAAATGGTTTTTTTCTGTTCAATCACTTCTATTGAAAAACCATTCAGCTGGATTTAAATAGCCGAACCTACTCAAGATAATGTTTCACTTTCTCTAACAAGGGAAAGAATTTGAAGCTGAAAAGCCAACTGCTACTTCATTACTTGAATGGAAATCCCCTTGAATTCTATGATCTACTCAATCATCGGCTCATAGGTTGAGTCACAAAAAGGTAACTAGTGGTCAGGAAGAAAGGGATGAATGTGAAAGCCATTCCATTTCGCTTTAGCACCTCTGAGCATGTTATTGCAAAATGCTTCTGGTGGAGGTGGGGGAGAAAATTAAACACGTGCCATGCGCCTTCCTCCAGCAGATATTTATTAAGTGCTGCCATGTGCCAGGGACCATGTGAGGTGTTTTTTTTTAAAAAAAAAAAAAGAAGTCCATTAGGGAAAAGAAGTGGAACTTCTCTAACATGTGTAGCGTGCCTAGCTTTGCCCTTTATGTAGTGGGGATTCAACCTGCATTATTAGACTTTATGTGAATTACCTTCCAGCCAGCTCTGGGCTCCTTACCCTGAAAGTAAGGGAACTGGTCAGAAACGGGCTTTCTCTCCTCCTGACACTACTGACGTCTGGGGCTATTATTCTTTGTTGCTGGGCATTACAGAATTGTGGGACGTTCAGCAGCATCCCTGGCCTCTACCTTCCAGATGCCAGGAGCATCCCTAAGCCGTGACATCCAGACATGTCTCCGGACACGCCTGGGGGGTAAAACCACCCCTGGTTGAGGACTAGCCTAAAATACTTCTTAAGTGACTTTCAGTTCTGGAAGCATTTGCTATAATTAATCCCCAGTAACTTATAAGTGATTAATAGCTTCCCCTCAACCTCCCAAGAATATTTGCATTTTCAAAGTATTACCTGTCTGGGAAAAAAGTCTGGAAACATCCTCACAAAAACATAAAAAACAACTCTCTCTAGGCTGTGTTTGTAGAGATTTTTTTTTTCTTGTCTTTTCCTCCTACCCAGCCCTTCTCCTCCTCCTCTGCCTCATCATTTTTTTTTGGGGGGGGGGGTTAATATCTACATTGTCATGTATTACCTGAGTTTTTTTTTTTTTAATTGGATGTTTTCAGATCCAAATGAAGTCAGTCAGTAGGTTTTCAAGCCAGCACTAGGGAATATGAGTTAAACAGGAGAGATTACAGTAAAAACAGGACCTCACCAGGTCACATCATTTTGAGCTCTCAGATCTTTTCACATAGCTGCATTTACTTTGAAATTTTTATGATGCAATTATCCAAATCAGATTATTTTGGCAAACAAGACAAGTTTTCAAAATCCTCTTCACACCCAAAGCATCCCTCCCACTCATGGCACCTCAGCTGGAATGAACAAAACCTCATCAATTCTCACCTCCCAGAAGCACACTCAACCCCAAACCCTCCACCGCTGACAGTGGGCCTGTCTGGCTGAGGAAGAGAGTTCTCGAGATCATCTTGGAAAAATCTAAAATGCCTCCAAAGCACACAGATCATCCACTTCATACAAATATACTAAGTACTTGATTGAATCGTATGAAATTACTGATAGCTGACCGTTTCTGACCTACCAAAACTGCAACTTTATACATTTTTCCCCTTATAATATTCAGTAACTGTCAAATAGATGAAGAATCAGACCCATCAGCACTGGTCTTCCAGCCAGGTTGACATCGGAAGTGGGTGGAAAGGGAGACAGAGAAGGATGGAGTAAAGGCCTGCAGGGAGAAGAGAGAGGAACCCAGGCCTCTTACGAGTGGTGGGGCACCCCTGGGGATGATGGGGACCCCATAGCTGGCCTGATCCATGATGTCACCAAGAGGGAAATGTTGGGGATTGTAGTAGCTCTGCCCTGCACAGGGTGGAAGCTCCCTGAGGATAGAAAGCTTCTGCTACTACGCACACATCTCACCCTGTGCATCTCGCAGCGTGTTCACACAGCAAGGACCCCACAGTCACCACTGAATGGGGATGTGCACAGGAACATCTAAGTCATACTGCACTATGAAATGATTCACTCTGGCCTTCCTTCATTTATGGATTCCTTCATCACTGTACTTATTAACTAATGTTTGCAAAGAAAAATGCTACATAATGCCATCAGTTCAAAACTTTTGCCCCAGCTCTCAAGATATTTCTAGCCTATGCAAATTAGGCCTAAAGAAGTGGTTTCAACACTAGAATCCAAGTTCAGTGTGGTTCCATGTGAATGGCTTTATCACTGAAACAAGCAAACCAGGGGAACTCCCTTGAAGTTACTTTCATGACCCCAGTCTCGCTGACAAATGACAGCACTCAGTTAAAGAGAAGGAAAAAGTCTACCTGGAAGGAAAAAAAATTTTTTTTGCTGCACTAATGACTAAATCTTCTCATGCTCAACAACTCATTTTTGGATTCTCAAAACCCATGAATTTGCCCCTATTGCCAAAAACACACATTAGCAGCAAATGCTCCGAAAATATTCCAATATACAAAAGTCAGGTTGAAGCAATGATGGGGAGCTAATTCTAAATCTTTCGGATTATTTGGGGGTGTTTTTCCCCTTTTATAGTGTTTATTTATGGTTTATGAGCAGAACTGGATCAGACCTTCTTATTGGTAGAAACCCAATTAGATTTATTCCAAATGATGAGAGCTACTAGCTCTGGCTTGAGGTCTGTAGAGTAAATGAAACATTACTCAAAGGGAGGGTGTTCTTCCATTTTTTAATAAGAATTTCAACAAAATCCTCAAAATTGGACAAACTGATTTTTTTAAAATCATTTTTCTGTTTTCCCTGACTTTGGCATTACTAATAGCTTCTTCCAGCATCACTTTGGCATGAAGTGACTGCCAGAATTTGGACAGGACAGTTCCTAGGAGGCACAGCCCTGTATCAGCAGTGTCTGGGATGTGCTGACTCTCAGTTATCCTGATGGAAAGACTGGCGACTTCAGCTGGGTTCCATTATCTCTTCCCAAGGGAACTTGGTTGGCTATATCTTGCTTTTCTAACCTCTTATTTAGGCATCCAGGGTCTCCAGAGGAAAAGAAGTCTACCAGAGGACAGAAGAAACCCCAGTGTGGGGCAAAGGTCAACAGGACTTGGCAGACCTGAGTTCACATCCCTCCTTTCTGCCTCCTCTGGTACCCAGAGCCAGACATGTGCCTAGGGACTCATCTGCAGATCACAAAGGCCAAATCAGACAACCCTGACGTTGCTTCAAGTTCTGATTCTCTGTAATTCTACGGCCACTCATGAAAAAAGTATGTCTCTTTTCTTCTCTCCCTCCTTCCCTTTCTCCCCTTCCTTCCTCAATCAATCTTCCTCCCTCCCTCCCTCTCCCTCTTTTTTTCCATAGGCCTTGCTAAAGGCTGGCAGATGCTTCCCAGCAGCCAAATCGAAGTCATTACCAGAAGCACCACAGCTAAACAGAGGAAAATGTTTAGGTAAGCATTATAATGGGCATGGAAATAAAGAGACCACAATTCAAAGCATAAGTCATCGTCGATGAGAACGCACATGTCTGGGGCCAGGTTTATGAGAAATGAACGGGATGAGGCTGTGCGGGCGAATCCCTGGGCTTGTGTTTTCTTAATGCCAGGAGTGATTTATTTTCTGGTAAACAGTTTTGCTCAAGTAGGGCATCCAATTACTACAAACCTTGTTTGGTATAAAAACTAACTGCAAAGAAAAATATTGCCTTAGCGAGGTTTAACTAGTGGTTAATCCAAACATGTGGCAGAGCCCGAATTCCAGGGCTCAAAATATCTTCCCGATTCTCAGCAGCATCCGAACGTCCAGAGGAGATGATAATCATCGCTCTCGATGAGGCGTGACTCAGAGGTAGCGTATGGAAAGAGGACATTTCCAGAAAAACCATGGTATGGAAACCAAGCCCGCCAGGGGAGGCGAGGCATCCCCTAGGTAGAAGTTCTGCTCAGTTCTTTTGAAGTACGAGGCTGGGCTGCTTTGGGAAGATGAAAAAAAAAAAAAAAGTTTTAAAAATCCTCCTTTCCACACAAATCTCTTCACATACAGCTCTGTTCCCTGGGGTGTTTCATCACCTTACAAAATATATTTAAAACAGACACAAGTAAAAGTATCCTTTTATAAGTAAAGCAAAGCTCAGGGCTTTTTTTTTTTAACTAAAAAAAATTTTTTTTAATTGCCTCCTTCAAATTCTCTGGGTTTGCCTCTCAGCATCCATAAGATCTAATTGTCATATTTTGAATATTTTGTTTTTAAGCTAAAAAAAAAAAAAAGCTTGAAAGAAGTCAAGGAAGAAAAATGAAAGAGAGAGAGAGAGAGGAACCGAGTCATCAGGAACATTTAGCTTCTATGTCAAGAAAACGTTTTAAAAAGGAAAAGAGAGGAGATAAGTTTAATATCCCCATCTCCCCGCTGGCCACAACCCTTTTCCATGGGGTTCCCTGCTGCGCTAATCAGTTTCAGTTGCCTCTACGAGGTGTCCGGTGACCATGTATTCTGAGCACTTGCAAATACACTCTCAGCGTGCGAGTCCTGGAGGATTTGTTTAAAATACTTTTTCCTATTTCAAGGTGGCAGTTGGCAGGCAGAAGGATCCTAAACAGCTCTGGAGCCGCTCGAGTCGACAGGAACGTGAAGGATCAGCTTACCCAGCACACAGACCGGCGACTTTGCCACGAGGCAGCAGGCTCCTGGCTCCATGCACTGGGTTCCCTGCCACATGCAATACGCTCAACACAGAGTCCCGGGCCCCTGGGGGACCTGGCCTACAGAAACCCCGGGCTCAGCCATCCCTCTGCTTGTCGCAGGCAGATAGCTAAACCGATCCAGCACGTTGATTCACGCAGATCATATTCATTTAAGAATTCCAAAGATGGGGATTTCATAATCATCCTTGGTGGTTTGTTTCAATGTCTCACAACCCTTCAACCAGGACTTGTTCCTTCATCTCCAACCCTAATCTTCCCTGATGCAATTCCAGCCCCTCCGTTTTGTTTTTCTTTTTTTTCTGTCTTCATGAGAAATGAAAAACAGCTGGACACCATCTTCTGCATAAAAACTCTCCATAAACTGGGAGGCCATTATTAAATCAACTGGGTCCTTGTCTTCTCAGGGTTAAATGGTGCCAGTGTCTTCAGAGTTCCCTCAACCTCACTGGGTTCTCTCTCATTATTTTCCTGACTCTCTGTGTCACTCAAATTATCAGGGCCCAAACTAGACATTTTATGAGGAATCGACTAATACTAACTAAACGTGTGTGTGTGTGTGTGTGTGTGTGTCTATGTGCACACGCGCACGTGTGCACACACGTGTAGGAGGGAAGTTTAGCTCATGGTTCCAACAAGTCAATTTTGTAAACTCTTTTATTGTGAAAAACAGCAAAAAGTGTTTACATAACATATGCACAGTTTAAAAAACAAAGTACAATGAGAATTCACGGCCCCTGCGTTAGTTCTTTTTTTCTTTTAACATTGACTTTGTGTTTGATTTGCTTTAGTTGAGAGGTCGGAGGGTTCTTTTGCCCTTGTTGACATTTTTAAATTACATTTACATTTAAATCAGATGACTGTTTTAAACCAACGATGCTATTTTAACTCCTTCACACGTTTGTTCCAGCCCCTTTTAAATTTGACATTATTTAGCTAAGGCATGAGAAGTTTGATAAGATGGCCTACTCTAAAAAAAAAAAAAAAAAAAAAAAAGAGCTGAACCCAAATTTGAAAAAAGCTTTAAATGGGGAATATTTTCAGTGAGCCCAGTTTACTAAGTCTGGTTCTCTATTATTGAAATATTCATTTCTGAGCTAAAATACAATGTTTTCATCAGGAAATATCAGAGCACAGGCCATTTGATCCTGTTTCTATCAGATGATATTGGATGGTATCCTTTCCATCATCCAAACAAACTGCCAAGAGTCAGATGTGCCCAGCATTCCAGTGAGTTAGAGTCAGGCCCCTGTGAACGATGCCTTATCATGGATTTTCTCCTTCCGATCAGTCAAAGAGATGCTGCTTCGGGAAAACCTCTGAGATTAAGGAACACAAACAAACCACTGTCATTTAGGGGGGAAAAGGTGCTAATCAGATCTTCATTTATGGGCATCCTGAATCACTGCTGCAGTCAAAAGCCCAAAAGCTTCCTGGACTTTAAGCCAGTTCAGTTCCGTCGACATGGAACGGTGTGCACCGGCTGTTCTCCAGGGGCCGCTGGGATTACCCCTCTCACCCACAGGGGGCCTTGGCTCTTCTTAATCACAGAAGAAGCCTCAGCCTTCCATCTGGCCCTGGCTTCCTCCAGAAGCCCTCTCCCTTGCTAACGCCTCATGTCATGGACAAGGATCAGAAATCAAAGCGATGGTCTCACCACCTTCATTCTTCCCTCAGGCAGACTCAGGCATTTCTTGCTTGGTTGTTGTTGTTGTTGTTGTTTGGGTTTTCATTTACCTTTCCTGCCCACCGATTCTACGGCTGGGACTGTATCGCACCAGTTTTATGTTTACAGGGCCTCCTTTCATGACTTGATCAAAGTTGGTGACTTGGCACAGAACTTATTTTTGTTTCTTTCAATCTTCTGGATCCATTTTGAACACAGACCTCAGCTGGCTTCGTCACGTGTTCCCAAGAAGCTGTGCAGAGACTTGCTTCTTGCATCCAGTCCCTTTATGCGATACCATCCCTTGTCCTCGGCTTCAGGTGAAATATTTTTAAACCACCTCCACTCTTCCTGAATTTATAAAGACTTTTCACCTTCCTCCCCAGCCCCCCACCCCCCCACCCCCCGCTGATGCCTGTGTTTTATTTGAATTCCCTTTGCTAAAATTGAGAAACATACAGGACAGTTTATTTCTCTTTGGTAGCAACTTCACTGTGGACACTTCTCACAAGGATTTTTCTCCACCTGTCAGAACCCAAGCCAGACTATTTCCCGTCTTTCCAGCTGCTCCAGGCTTCAGGATGAGGCTAGACCCACCTGGCAGGCTCTGTGCAGGATCCAAGGTGGGGATATGCCAGGCTACCTGTCCTGGAAGAGAGAACTTTAGCTGTTGGGACCACCTACCTGCTACCATCGTGGAGCTTTAGACTAGCCTTTTAAAGCGGGAAAGGGGGGAAAAGAGGGGGAAAAAAAAAAAAGAAAAAGAAAAACATAGCAAAATTGATCTCAGCAGTACCTGTGGAGTCATTAATGTGGTTTCTAGCAAACTGCTCATAAAATTCATGGCAGCAGCTAATTGCTACCATGTTCTTCCTCATATACTCTCATATTAAATTTGAAAGAAAGCAAGAAAAGCCCTTTCAAAGCCATATTAATCCGTGCACGGCAGTGGAATGTGGGCTCGAAGGCGAGCCTCTCGCATCGGGGCAGCTCTGCGGGCTACCTGTCGGACGGTGGGTTTCACGTCCCTCACAACACAAGGAGCAGTGCCTTTGCCAGCCGCTGGCTCCGCCTGCGCGCAGCTCCCCCGGACCCTGACGGCACCAGCCAGCGCGGAGTGCGAGCATCCGCACGTGGGCGTGAGGGCGCATGCGGCCCCCCGAACCGACTGGAGGGAATTCGAGCTAAACCTTGGCGAGTAACTTTCTGCCTCCACCCTCGTCCACACACACACATTTGCTTGAAAGTTCTCACCAGAAAAGTGGTGGCCCCCGGCCAAGCTCTGGCTGCTGACTTACCCTCCCGAAGAACGCGCTGAGAAGACCAGCCTTGCCTGAAGGCACCTCTTGCAAGGATTTCAAGAACCACAAACTCAACAAGCGTCTCATACTTTCTGAAATTCTCACTAGCGGAAGGCTCCTGTTGGAATGACTTTTCCCAAGAACTGGGCTGCCCCTAATCTGGTCTGCACAGGTGTGGTGCTATCAATGGCTCACGTCCAGCTTCCATTTTGATTGGCGGTGGCATCCATTCTGATTGGGTGGGGCCTCCATCCAGTTGGTCCTGGCGTCCCTCCTGATTGTTTGAGCCAGTGTTGAACTGACTTGTACCTATTGTAAATGTATTCAGTGCAATAAATCTAGCCAGGAAACCAATATGTTCAAGCAATATATCAGAATGGCTGGGTGACAACTAGCCAAAGGCATGCCTGGGTCTGCAATGAGCAGTTCATCTGAGAATTTCCTGCTGCTGTATGAAAATATGACCCTCTCCCGGGGATATCAGAGATGTCTTTGCAGAATTGCTGCAGATGAATTTCTTTTCCCAGTTCTGCCTGAGCAGGAACACTAAAGAGGACTGACTGAGGTCAGTCTCCCTGGTGGGGAAAGATGGAGCCTGTGGCATCTTACAGATGACAATTTTATCCCTCCCTCTTGTTCCAGCCTTATGACCTGCAGGACCTGAACATTTTTTATTACCATCTCAGACCCATTCTTCCCTACCTAAGCTGGCCAGCAAATTAGAAGCCCCAACCCAATTAATGGGAATGTTTGCTATTAGTTTAGAATTAGTCATACAAGCTGATGGAAACAAGGTGAATATTTTGTGTTCACCAAGACTTTAGCCTTAGCCTCATCCTCTTAGTCACTGTCCCACCATATCCCATATTTCCATGGGGACAGGTGCCATGCTCTGAATCACAGCCCACGGATGTGAGTCTCTACCTTAACATAATATTAGCCATACTCTCTCACTTCCAGAAGTAGCTCAGTGCCTCCCACTCTTCTCCAGGTGGCTTCTCTAATTCTCTCACCCCTCTGCCATGTCCACGGGGAAGAGTCCTGAAATCATGGCACCTTGGGAGAGTTCGACCTCCGCTGTGGGCAGTGAGCTTCAGATGGGAGGAGGTGAAGTGGGCATGAACTTGGCCAATGTTCTCTGTCTCTGGGGTTCTTCATTTTGTGTGCCCCTCCACTATCAGAGGGCTGAGAACCAGATATGGACCCAGGGAAAAGAAGCCAAAGAGACATGACTTTAGGTCTTGGATTAGAGGAGAAAAATATGCCCTTGTCGTTCACATATGAACCATCCTGGTGCCTCAGGCATGATATCAGATAATACAGTTGGTTGTCTAAGTCCTTCATGAGGGCTTGGATGCCTACCATCCAAAATGGTGGCTCTGGATCCTGCACAAATCAGGGTTCTTCTCTCATCACCTTTCTTCCCCAAGCCTCTGCCTGCCCTTACCTCCCCTTCCCCAGTGGTGAGCCCTTTTAGGCTAACCCAGAAGACACTGAAATTTTCACAAAAATTATGCAAGGCCATTTTATTTTTTATATTTTATTGAAGTATAGTCAATTTACAATATTATGTTAGTTTCTGGTGTACAGCATGGTGATTCATTCATACATATATATTCCTTTTCTTATTCTTTTTCACTATAGGCCATTACAAGGTATTGAATATAGCTCCCTGTGCTATACAGTAGGACCTTGTTGTTTATCTATTTTATATATAGTGGTTAGTATCTGCTAATCCAAAACTCTCAATTTATCCCTCCCCATCCCATTTCTCCCCTGGTAGCTATAAGTTTGTTTTCTATGTCTATGAGTCTCTCTGTTTTGTAAATAAGTTCATTTGTGTCCTTTTTTTATTTTAGATTTCACTTTTTTATGGATGAGTATATTCCAGTGTGTGTGTGTGTGTGTGTGTGTGTGTGTGTGTGTGTATCTCACAGCTTCTTTATCCAGTCTGTTGGTGGACATTTAGGTTGCTTCCAGGTCTTGGCTATTGTAAATAGTGTGCAAAACCATTTTAGGCCTCTCTTTGATTCAAATGCATCGATATAAATAAAACATGACATATAATCAAAGTTTTTAAAAAGTGTTTTCTTAGAAAAAGAAGAGCAGTTCCCTGCTTAACAGAAGGCCTGCTTGCCTTCTAGGAGGTGGCATGACTATAGTTTTGAAAGGCAGCACCTTTCTTCCTTTGGTTCCACCATGAAAAATTAATCTGAGGATTTATTCCAATCAGTATTGGGCTTTTAGTGTTCTTAGGGTTTTCTTAAGCATTTCCAGGTGGAGTTTAAAAGTATTCTTGTATCTGGAAAAGACAGAGGAGATCTTACTTGCAAACTAAGATAGCCTTTGGTTTGATGCCTAAATGAAGAGTTCAGATGATCTCATGGACTATGTTCTCCTAGGGACCCCCATGTCTTAGTGGGATGGATCTTACAACTAAGGGGGATGAATTTTAAAACTGGAATTCAAAAGAAGGGGACATTTTTTTTAGAAAAGGAGGCTGGGTAACACAAGTCAAGGAGCTAAACAGCGATGTTAACATTCATAGACATGCTATGGAAAGGTTGCTGGAAAACACATGTGTGAGGAGAGGGGATGAGGACAGGAGGGAGGGTGTGCTGTGGTCGGAGGAGGCTGTGGTCAGCTGCAGGGCATGGACAACACCACCAAGATGGAGGTAATGGGACATGCCAAGATCAGAGCATCTGGCAAATGCTAGAATTTGGAGGATTATTCTGTGGCCTTGTGGGCCAGGCAGGAAACTGGTCTCACGAGGGTTGGGAAGTTCTTAAAAAGGAGTAGGGAGGCAGTTATTGCTGTGATGGAAAACCTTCTTTTGATCCCCAAGTGAAAGAAAAGAGGGAAATGCCTCAAGTAGGTCAAATGGTTAATTTGGGGGTTTTATTTATTTTTAGCCAGTGGTACGGATTCCTAGATCCTTTTTAAATTGTAGGGGACCTGGTGTAACTTTAAAAAAAATTAAAAGTTGGCCCGGCTTGAAATAATTTTTTGAGAACTTTACTATCCATTTGAATCCAAAGAATGACAGAGGAGACAGACAGTATAGTCCCAAGTCTGTTGCAAACGTGTGCCTTCTGACTAAGACAAGTACAGATCTCAAGAAATCCCCTTTCTTAACTCAATACAAAACAGCCTTCTTGTGGTTTCAGCTTCTTCCCAAAATAACATTCGAACCACCCACATCAGAGGGCGAAAGCAAGAGGTGCAGGGAGGGGGATATTAGCAGAAGGCATGGGATCAGCTTGGAGATATTTGGGTACCCTTGTGAGCACTTGGTGGCTTGTTAAGCTTCACTTTAAGCACTAGTTGGCTTAATACTTGGTTCTCTCCCTATTTGCAGATGAATTCTAAACCATACGGAACCAACTGTTGACTAAGAAAATGACACAAAGGATCTAAGACATCAAAAGGATGACCTTGTTTGAAAGATAAGGCAAGCAAGAAGGTTGATGTGTTGCTCAATACAGAAAGGCTAAAGCACAGCCAGTTCCTGGGGCAGCTCTGGGTCCACACCTAGGATGCTTCAGTGGAAAGTCCCAGGTATCTTTTCGTTCAGCAGAAGTCAAGTGACATCTCCACCTGGTTTTAAAAATAAATAAAAGGCAATGCCATTGAGATAAATCAGTTTTCCTGCACAGAAAGCTCTCAGAATTGTACTAAAGAAATCAGGGCAACAGATGAACATTAAATTGGACATGAATATAATAAGAGTATATGTACAAGATTGGCTTACCTAGAAGAAAAGTGTCAAGGGAGCATAGTCCTGACAAGGTGACCAACCATTCTAGTTTGCCTGGGACTGAAGTGACTCCCAGGATATGGAACTTTCAGTGCTAAAACTGGGAGAGATCTAAATAAACCAGAACGGTTGGTCACCCTGGTCCACAATGAGTGAGGTTAGTGACAATTCAAGAGTCAAAAGTGATTTTTTTTTTTTGTTGGGGGGGGAGGCAGGCACAGACTAATTGCAGAGTCAGAGAGAGGTGCAGGGGCTGGTTTCAGAGCTGTATGCTTGAAGGAAGATATAATGAGAGCAGAGCTCTCAGACTCCTGCTTTGCTTTTGTTCTATCTGGAAGGAAGAATGATCTTCAGGCCAAGAAGAATAAAAGTGAAATTGGTTAAGGGTCTACCAAAGCTCAAGATGTAGATGTAGAGCTAATAAGAGTTGATCCAGTTTCTTGAAATGAAATCAAGAATGCCAGCCCAGAAACTGTGAACTTGAGAGACATGGCGACAGAAACTGCCGAACTCCCCTGGACAGTATTTAAAGAAGCATTCTCAAACTTGATTGTGTTTGATGTCCTCCTGGGAAGCTTGTTACAGATGTAGGTTCCAGGGCCCCATCTTCAGAGAGTCTTATCTGATGGGTCTCAAAGGCAAGGGTCTACCATCTCAATAAACAAAGCAAGTCATTTCCTTGAAGGTGGTCCTTCAATGGCCCTCTCTTTGAGAAACTCTTTTAAAGAACTTTGGTGAACAACCAGTTGGTTCATTGGTGCACAGACGATTGGTCAACACCAACACCTGGTGAATAAATAAACAAACAAACAAAAAGAAAAGATTAGAGATTTAAAAAATAAGTATATGGATATGTATATGTGTGGATGCACATATACATACATGTTTCATTTTCAAATAAGAAATTTCTAACATGGATTTCACAAAATACAGCCTAATGAGCCTCTTGCCAGGTCCTGTCAGATGCAGACGACACCTCTCAGGGAGGACAGCTGGTGGTGGCAGAGGCCACGCTTGGTCCTCTGATGTTCAGACTCTACAGAGACCTTAGAGTTGAGCACTCTTTGGAACTATCTGTTTAGACTCCGTGCCTTCACCCAAAGGAATGAGCTTCAAGGTAAAAATGGAAGACACCCTGGCCAGCCAAAGCTTAATATATATCCCTTGGGTGTATTTTTGTCATCAGCGGGCTAGACAGTTGCAGGTATGCAAATCAGAGTCCTGGAAACCACACCACTGAAAATGCCTGGGCTGGAACACCCACCCCCCACCAAGCCACCCAGACAGCCTATATTCTAATAATGGCGTTTCCTTCCTATCTGGTTACTAATTCTCTGAGATGCAAACAGAGAAGAAATGAGAGAAAAAAAAAAATGACCTACCAACTAGCTCTATGGAAAAATTCCTCCTACTAAATGAAAAAAAATCAAACAGAGAAAGGCAAATACTGTATGATATCTCTTATAGGCAGAACCTAAAAAAATACAACAAACTAGTGAATATGAATATAGCAAAAAAGACGCAGACTCACAGATACGGAGAACAACCTAGTGGTTACCAGCGGGGAGAGACAAGTGGGGAAGGGCAAGATAGAGGTAGGGGATTAAGAGGCACAAATTATTATGTATAAAATAAGCTACAAGGATATATTGTACAACACGGGGAATATAGTCAATATTTCACAATAACTATAAATGGTGTATAACTTTTGAAAATTATGAATCACTATTTATTACACTTCTAACTTACACTGTACATCAACTATACTTCAATTAAAAAAAAGAACAATTCCTCCCAGATTCAAATTTGTATCTCTTCTCAACTTTGGTTTCTGAAATAATAGCTAAAATGGACATCACGCTTTATTCCTTAACAAAGTCCTTCATGCATATTATTTCATTTCATTCTCCCACCAGCCCCGTGAAGCAGGCAGGACAGAGAGTTTAATGACACCTGGGTCCTCCAGACTGAGACGGGGCAGAGCTCAAATAATCAGAGCTGGGACTCACCTCAGTCTCCTGTCTGCAAATCTGAGATCATAGCCCTTTGAAACGGACAATTGTCTCCTTAAATCCTTCGGGGGAAAGGGAGGGTGGTGCAGATCACTTAATGAATTAATCCCTCCATTGAAGAGAGTTGCGGCTGGGCTCCTGATCACTGCTATATTTGTGTTTGCTTTTTCTTAAAATTAACATCATTATATTCCTGAGTGGCGGATGCCAACACATATCTGCAGGGAATTACGATTCTGGGCTGGAAGGAAGCTCCCTCTTGGACGCTTTGCAAGACCCATCAAAGAACCTGATGGAAATTGAGCCTGTCATTAATGAGACAGGGCAATTTGGCGCAGAGAAAACAATCTTCTAAAATGACTGTGTCAGCAGCCTCATCGGACTCCCCACTGAAACAGAGCAGGGACCAGTTCCCAGAGGTCAGGGGCCACGTGGTTACACATTTATATGCCCCCTGGTACCAAGTACAGTGTTGCAGGCAGAGGGGGTGCCCCAGGAATGTCTATGGGCTGAATGATTCAGGATGGCGACAGGCTTTGTGAGCTAGAGAGAGGTGCAGAGAACAGAGCCAAGGAATAATAAACTAAGGTCTGAGGATTTTTATCCCAGCTCCAGCCTTGTATGAGCATTTTCTTCTTTCTTATGGGTAAAGAACTTCAGTGATGAATCGGACGAGCTAAGCATCGTGTTTCTCAATAATCTGCACAAAAATCTGCCAGAGGTGGGTAGGCAACTGAAGCAATGAAACCAATTTTACAACAGAGGGCAAGCAGTCCACATTCAAAACTGAGAATCGCAGCTAGGAGGAGAAAAAGCGGTTTAGCTCACTTCCCTTTGTAAAACGATCTCACTGCCTCTAACACGAGGTTGACTGTATGTGTAAGGGTTAAATGCATTACCAGCTGGCAAATGACCTTCTGGAGAGAGAAGGAGGAAGCCAGAGAGGCCAACGCTTCAGAAGTAACTTATTTAATAAAAATCATCCCCCCCTCGCATTTCTGACACCACCGGCAGTCCCACCCTCCTGCCTCGGGTCACCAGACGTGGCTCCGCAAAGTCAGAGGAAATTATCGAAATCGATCATGGCTGGGTTTTCTGAACTGGTTATTACGCGCTGCTTTTTATCTTCCAAACAGTCCCTACGTTTAATTGCTTCGTTGTAATGGATTAACCTCTGAGGTCCACAGTAGCATTTATATTGTGTTCAAAGGGAAAGTTGCCGGTCCTGAGCCCGTTTGCGGGATGTGCTTCATCAAGCCAAAGCATCCCTGCTTGGTTCTGGGTAACTCTGACCATGGCTTGTCTGCGGAGGTCACTCAGAAGGCCAGGCAAGGAGAAACCCCCACAAAAGACTGTTTTTTGACCTGCAGGAATCAATGCACACCCTCCAAGCTGATTTCCAGATGAAAGAGGAGTGGGCAATGACCATGGGGACAGTCAGTCTGTAAACAGATATTAAAAGCACTGGTTTTAGGGGTGGGTTAGACCTGGGTCTTACTCTCCTGCCTCATTCATCTCTCTTCCTCTTCTGGATCTCTCCCATCAGCAAGCAAATAGGCTCTGCTGACTCCCATCTACTAAAAAGCACCTCTCTTGGCCACTGAATCTTGGCTATTCATTAAAAATAAAATTCTTAAAAGTATTACCTAGACTCCCCTCCCACTCTGCTCAAACCTCTTAGTCATCAAAAACCTTCATGGAGTCAGATGCTAGAGACACTTTTTGGGTTCATCTGTATCATCTTTGTAGTGGTATTTGATGCAGGGAATGGTCCCCCTTCTGAAAACATTGCTTTCTCCTGGATCATGAAACCCACCCTCCCCTGGTTTTTCTCCCACCTCTCTGGCCATCCCTTCTCACTGCCCTTCACTGGCTCCACTCCTCCTACTCATCTCTCAATGTCAGGTTTTCCACCTCGGTCCTCTTCTCATTTCTCTCTACCCTCCTTCCCTAGACTTTCTCATCTGTCCCTGTGGCTTTAAATACCATCTATACACTGATGACTCTGAAACATACATCTCTAGCTTCTGACTTCTGTCTGAACTTCAGACTAGCATATGCATAGTTTATCCAGCCCAAATTCAAATTCTTCAGTTTTCACCATCTCAATACATGAGCCTTAGCCCCTCTTACCTTCAACCTACTGACCAGCCTTGTTGATCCTCCCTCGAAAGTATATCTCAGATAAAACCACTTCTCTTCATCTCTGTTGGCATAACCTGGCTCAGGCTACAAGCCTCCCTCTCACACTAGCCCGAGAGGCTCCTGACACTCGTTGAGGCTTCTATCCGGGGTCCCTTTCCACCCCCTTGTCACACAGTAGCCAGTGACCCCCAACCAGGCTTACACTCTTCCTGTCTGCCTCCTCCTCCAACCTCCCCTGCTTGCTTCCCATTCCTTAAACTCACCAAGCCTTTGCCCTTGCTCCTCCCTCTGCCTGAAATACTCTTTCTTCCAATATTCCTATGATCCTCTTCCTCTTCTTAGCTTAGAGAGACCTTCCTGGCCCTCCTAATCTAAAACACACCAGAGAGACTGAAGTTTGCTCTCCAGCTCCCCACTTCCTAGCAGTCAGGGAAAACAAGAAAGGGTGAGAGAAGGAGGCAGGAGGGTGAGCAACGTGGAACACTGACAAGGCACTGGGTTCGCATTTGTGGCTCTGACCCTACCCACCTTGTGGGTCCGACCCTACCCACCTTGTGGGTCCTGCCACCATGTCATGGCCGGCAGAAAGACACTAGATAGATGGAAGGCTGTTGGCAAGAGGAGAATTATGATAGAACGGCCTTTAGACTTTCCAGCCAACGTGTGAGATGCTGAATAGAGCTAACCACAGATACCAGTGCTATTCAAGCTGAGATGTGAAGGATGCTGGAGGTGTTAGCCAGAGGAAGAACAGGCAGAGGGACCACGGTACAGAAAGCCCCTCAGGCAGACTCGCCGTAGACATCTAAGGGCTTGGCAGAGGGCCAGCTGGCTCCAGCAGAGCGGGGGTGGGGCGGGGGTGGGGGGTGGACATGCGTGTAGGGGTGGGCAGCCGCCTACCAAGCAGACCCTTGCAGACCACATTAAGGACTTCGAGTTTCTCTTAAGTTCACGGAAAGCCATCAAAGGGTTTTAAGCAGGGGAGTGACATGGTCTAATTCACATTATTAAAGGTCATTCCGGCTGCAATGGGGAGATTGTGGCAGCAAGAGCAAGAAGGCCAGTCCAGAGACAAGTGCAGTCGTTCAGGAAGAAAGGATGGCCCCTTGGACCAGGGGTGTGGAGAGAAACTGATGGGCTTGAGAAACATTTCTGAGGTTTAATTGAGACTGCCTGGTGGAAGAGAGGGTAGGAATTGAAGATAACTCCCAAGTTTCTTACATGGGAACTTGAGTGGAAAGTAATATCCTCCCCTGAGATGGAGAAGACTGGAAAGGAACACAATCTGAAAGAGAAGCCTAAGAGTTCCTTTCTGGACATGCTAAGTTTGGGATGCCTGATGTCTAGAGGAAGAGTCAAGCAGGCACTTGGATGAGGGGTTGGATGCAGAAAAGAGGTCAGGGTATTTCCGAGTCTGTGGTAGGTGCCTTGAGATTGGGATTCATCCATATAAATGGTACTTAAAATCATGAGACTGAAGAAGATGGTCTAGGGAAACAATACACCATGATGAAAGGACCAGGATAAAAGTGTGAGGAACACGAGCATTTTGAGGTCGAATGAAAGACCTAAGTCCAACAAAAGAGACTAAGCAGGAATAACCAGAGTGGAATCCAGGCATCCTAGGAAACAGCCAAGAGAAGAGAGTTTGAGAAGCAGGGAGTGATCAATTACATCAAACACAGCAGAGATGGCCGGGAAAGGCATGCCCTTTGGCTTCTGCACTGCTGAGGCCATTTGTGGCTATAGCAAGAGCAGGTTTGGGTGGTGTCAGGAGAACACTGACTGAGGTGGGCGGATGAGGAAGTGCAGGCAGACTTATGTAGGCAACGCTTTCAAGAAGCTTGGCTACAATGGTAAACAGACAGGGTGGAAGCTGATGAGGGTCATGGGATCCAGGGAGGGTTTTAGTTTCCTTTTGTTTGGAGAGCCATGTGCACAAGTGAAGCGCTAACAGAATGATCCAGACAAAAAGAAAAAAGGTTGACGATACAGGAGGAAAATGAGATTATTAGAAGGTTAGTGTCTCTGAGACCCTGGGGAACATAATGCAAGCCCCATAAGTTTAAATTTAAATTTCTTAGTAACCACATCAGAAAAAGTCAGAAGAAAGAAGTAACACTAATTTCAATAATGTATTTCATTTTGTATGACATATTCAAAATATTATCATTTCAACATGCCATCGATATAAGCAATCATTAAGATATTTCACATTCCTTTTTCATATTAAATATTTGACACTTACAGCCCATTTCAGTTCAGACTAGATGCATTTCAGGCACTTAATAGCCACTTGTGGCTGGCGGCTACCATATTGGACATCTCAGGTCTAGAACACAGTAGAAGGACTGGCCTCTGACGGAGTGAAGATAAGAAAGAAAGAGAAAGAAAGAAAAAAAGGAAGAAGGAAGGAAAGAAAGGAAGAAAGGAAGAAAGGAAGAAAGGAAGAAAGGAAGAAAGAAAGAAAGAAAGAAAGAAAGAAAGAAAGAAAGAAAGAAAGAAAGAAAGAAAGAAAGAAAGAAAGAAAGGAAGGAAGGAAGGAAGGAAGGAAGGAAGGAAGGAAGAAAGAAAGAAAGAAAGAAAGAAAGAAAGAAAGAAAGAAAGAAAGAAAGAAAGAAAGAAAGAAAGAAAGAAAAGGAAGGAAGAAAGAAAGAAAGAAAGAGAAAGAAAGAAAGAAAGAAAGAAAGAAAGAAAAGGAAGGAAGAAAGGAGGGAGGGACGGAGGAAGAGAGGAAGAGAGGAAGAGAGGAAGGGAGAAAGAAACCATGGATGCAGGAGAGTTTGAAGGTTTGGTGGTGTATGGATGAGAAGAATGAAAGGAAAGAGCACTGAGTACAACCACCAGTATATTACTTCACCTTTCCATTAATATACTTCTTTTTCCTTGAAATTCCGTTTTACTTCCACTTGACTCTGAAGTCACTGGGCTTCTTGAGTCATTGGAGGTAAGTAGTTTTTACATCAGAACACCTCTGTCATAGCCAAAACAAATCTCTTTTTGAACAAGAGAAGCACTTTTTAACACAATCTCTTCTCCTATGTTTGGAGAGACAGAGCATCATTCGGTGCTAAAGCAAGTGTGAGTTGTGTGTCCTCAGCCCGGTCCTGCCACGAATCTTCATCATGCCAGGCAGTTCAACTTCCTAGGGATGCTCTGAGCGATAAGAATGAGACAGAAAAAGAAAACTACAAAATTGAAATGCCCACAGACACCATCAGTAATAATAACAACACCACCAGTGACAGAGATCCGTGGAGAGCCAACCACATCCTCCTGGTGTTGGCAGCTGGTGACCCCTCCAACCTATTTTTTAGTCATAGAAGCATCAGCAAAACCCCAAGTGTGACTCTGCCTAAGCCTTTTCCTCCGTTCTCTTCAAACCCACATGGACTTTGAGGGAAATCTAATCCACATGTTTCTGATTCATTTACACTTAACTCATCAAAATGTTGTTTTCTAACAGCTATTTGATGGCCAAGAAGCCTTTCTTAAAGCTCCTTTCTTAGAAATAGGATGTTGTGGTTTGCCAAGAGGAAAAAGGCTGAGCCCCCAAAGGTTTATATTCGACCTGAAACTAAGAAATGGTGAAGTTTGGGCCACATTTGGCCCGATGCTTTCTCATTATTCCGAACAACCTTTCTCCCCTAGGTGATTTTTCAGCTCTCAGTTCAGTGTCAGACGGAGTGAAAATGCTTGGGTTAGGCAGGGTTGCTGGTCCCGGATGGCCTTTGAGACAAGTTGGACTAGAAACTAGGATGCGTTCAGAAAGGATGTTTTTTCTGCCAGCTCATTTTCCCTCCCTTGAAATTCCCTTTACCTCCACGGTTTACAGTAAGCCTCTCGTCAGCTAAAGGGCAGCTCCTTGAGTCACCCCAGGGTGCTTTCCGTGTTCACACACTGCTCCCCTACGAGGGTCTAGCTACTCGTGGTGCTTGGAACCACCGCTTCGTTCTTTGTTTCTCCTTCTCAATGAAAGCTCTGTGTCAAAGTTTCAAGAAAACAAAAATCCCGGAGCATGAAGAATTTCATGGCCCTGCAAAGAAACAGAAGAAATGTTAGATCAGATTTAGGCTGATACACTCACCAACTCCCTTTAACTTAAGACTTTAATTAAAATGACCCCTATAAGGGGGATTAAAAATAAACACTCATTCATGGTTTCACTCTGGAATCCCATAAAATGTACATGAACACACAACTTCTGGTTTATTGTAGCCTCCCGAGACACCCTCCCCAGATGGATTCGATTCCTGCCATTTGGAATTAAGACAAATCTTTCGCAGCCCTCACAGGGGTAGACACTCTGATCTTCCTCCATGTTTGTTTCTCTTTGGGCAGCTTCCAGACATGGGCCATTGGACACATGGTACCCGAGCAAGATGAGTTTATGAATTCTCTCTGGTGAAGGGGCAAACTGTGTAGTCTGGCAGCAGTAACTAGGACACAATAAATGTCCAAAAATACATGTGTTGAATTAATCTGTATCAACAAAACTCAGTGGGTCTACAGACTTGGTGGACTAGAGAAGGGGGACTGTATTCATACTTTGCAAAGCAAAAGAAGAAACTGACAAAGGAGGGAGGCAATGAAGAGGAGAAATACAGAGAGAAGCTATCTAGTAAATTCATTTTGCAGACAACTCCAACCAATGGCTTGTCTCCTGGTGAGCAATGAATGACCATTTCTACAGAGCCTTACCAAGGTGACAATGGATAAGAGAGAATAACCCGGACTTTGTGAAATAACACAGATAGGACTATTTTGTTATTATTCCCCTAGAACAATGGGAGAAGACCACACTTTGGTGTGTACAATTGGAACTGCTTCCCCTGGTGATCTGATATTCTCACTGGCAAAAAGTTAGAATAATGGGAAAAAGTGAGACACAGTCTTTGGACAGAGAAGGAGGATTTTCCTGTTTTTCATAGAGGTCAGGAGCTCACTGGACACAGACTTTAAGACACAGATACCCTGGATCCACTCCAGCAGTGGGAATGAACTGTCCCTGGGAGAGTGGAAGGAGCCAGTAGAAATGGCCATGGGAGAAGTGGTCCATCGCTGGCTGCTCTTCAGGCTCAGGTACGTCTTGGATTCCAGTACCACTAGTAAAGATCAAAACCAAGCATCTCTGTCCCCGTGAACTTGAGCTGAGCAGTGGCCCATCCTGAGGCTGCAGCTAGGTCATCAGTAGCAGACATCCAGACGAGACAGCAGAGCAGCAGCCTCAGAGTTATTCTGTGCTCAGCCAGAAGCAAGAGAAGGAGATGGAACTGGAGGGTTTGTTCAGAGCACAGCTTCCTGCAAAACTCTCAGAAACATCTGAGGGACATTTGGGAGGTGACTTCTGTCCAGCAAGTTTCCAAGCAAGGACTCATCTTCTAACAATGTAGATACGAAGAAGGTAGAACTCAGTTTTGTTTTTTTTTTAATTTAATAGAGGGAATGGGGATTGAACCTAGAACCTCATGCCTGCTAGGCACATGCTCCACCACTGACCTATGCCCTCCCCCGCAGACCTCGGTTGTTTTGAAAGCCTGAGAACTTACGTAGGTGGTATGAATAGTGCCTTCCCGAGGGGCCCCAGCCAACTGCTTAGCTACCTTGTCTGTGTCTCGTGCTTTAGAGAGATCTATCTACATTTAAAACTACCTCTCTGCCTTCTTCTGCCAACACACAGAATCTTTTCCTGAAGTAAAAGGGTTGGAACTGAAGGTTGATTTGTATCTGGAAAAATATAAAGAAAGCAAAGGTAGGATTCAGTCCACCTCAACTTTCAAGATTCCTACATTGTATTCCCTATCCCTAAGATATTTACAATCTTTGAGGTTTTCATTGATCAAATAGAGTTAACACGTTTATCTCCTTTGAATTTTATGCCAAATTAAGCCACAGCCTTTGGAAGGTCACCTGTGAGATATGTGCACACACACACACACACACACACACACACGGACTGGACCGTGAATGTGCTGATCATCTGGCTTGTCCCTCCGTGTCCACCTCCAGGCTGCTCTCTGCCCCCAGAGACTGATGTGTGTAGACTTGACTAAAAGATTCCTGAGTCTTCCCCTTCCCACTGGGCCAGAGTGTTCTGGATTTTAATTCTGTCCATTCCAGGTATCCCAGGAATGAATCCCTCAGTTCCCTTCCTGTGAGGTTGCCCTCAGCCTTCCCCTCAGAACTCTCCTCCTTTCTGGTTCTGATAACCTCTCCTCCCTCGTCTCTCTCTCACCCCTCGAGGCCTAGGGGTGGAGGTGGCTCTGCTGCTTCTACACCTTGTCCCCTGACTCTCCCTTGTGGCTCCTCTTCATGCCACCTGCACCGGTGCAGTTAAGCCTGGCAAATCAACTCTCATAGAATGACCCTACTCAGAGGTCACATTTGTCCCTATAGAGCTCTGGACAGTGAAAAATTCAGAAAGATTTTCAGCCTTCATCCTTGAAAGCTAATGACAAAGAAAGCCAATGAGCTTAGTTTCTTTAGAATCCAACAGCTATAAATGGATTAAATGTATGACCTAACACCATAGGAAAATAGAAGAAAATACAGGAAAAAAAAAAAAAACTCCCTGACATGGGTCTTGGCAATGAGTTTTGGGTATGAGACCTAAAGTATAAGCAATAAAATTAAAAAGAAACAAATGGGACTACATCAAACCCAAAAGCCTCTGCACAGCAAAAGAAATGATCATCAAAATGAAAAGGCAAACGATGGAATGGGAGAAAACACTTGCAAGTCATATAGCTAACAAGGGGTTAATATCTAAAATATATAAGAACTCATATACCTCAATAGCAGAAAACAAAAAAATCTGATTAAAAATGGGGAGAACTGAATAGACATTTTTCCAAAGAAGACACACAAGTGGCCAATAGGTACAAGAAAAGATGCTCAACATCCCTAATCGTCAGGGAAATGCAAATCAAAGCCGTAATGAGATATCACCTCCCACCTGTTAGAGAAAGTAAATTGGTGCAGCCACTATGGAAACAGTATGGAGAATATTAGAAATAGAGCTACCATCTGATCTAGCAATTTTACTTCTGGGTATATGTCTGAAGGAAACAAAATTACCATGTTGAAGAAATATCTGCACACCACACTCACTGCAGCACTGTTTACAATAGCCAAGACGTGGAATCAACCCATGTCCATCAACAGATGAGTGGATCAAAAAATGATATATATGTATATATATAAATACGTGACATATATGTATGTAAAATGTGTGTGTATATATACACATACACATAAAAATACACACACACACACAATGGAATGCTAATTAACCATAAAAAAGAAAATCCTGTCATTTGTGACAACATGGATGGGCCTTAAGGGCATTAGACTAAGTGAAATAAGTCAGACAGAGAAAGGCAAACACTATATGATCTCATTTATATGTGGAATCTAATGTATGACATATAATAAACAAACCCCACCAAACTCAAAGAAGAAGCGATCCGCTCTGTAGTTGCCAGTGTGGGGAGGCAGCAGATGAGGGAGCTGGATGAAGGTGGTCAAAAGGTAGAAATTTGCAGTTACAAGATAAGTTCTGGGGACGTCATGTATAACAGGATGACTGTAACTAACACTGCTGTGTGGTGTGCTGGGACGTTGCTTAGAGAGTAGATCTTAACAGCTCTCATCACAAGGGAAAAAACTTCCTTCTGTCTTTCTTCTATCTACAGGAGATGATGGAGGTTAACTAAACTTACTGTGGCAATCATTTTGCAATACATGTAAATAAAGACATTATGTTGTACACTTTAAACTTACACAGTGCTATTTGTCAATTATATCTCAATAAAACTGAAAGATAAATAAATAAATGCCAACTGTTGCAAAATTTTAAACATGTGCATATTTCATGTGAGATAAAAGTTTTTGCCTTCTACTGATATTGATAAACGTAGATCGGGAAAAATAAACAAAGCTAAAATTAGTGATAAAACTAAGGGGAAAAGAGCAGTTCTTGAAATGAGACAAAAGCTCAGATCAAAATCTATCAATAAACTCTCAAGAATTTTTATAAATTTATGAATTCTTTATGGAATGGCATTAAGATAATCAGGGCACTATGTTAAGCCTCTTTGTAAAAAAATGTAGGTATATATAAATACACACACACACATAGATATACAGACAAAAATGTGTATATATACACATATATACTCATACACATACATACACACAAGCCTGCCCCCAAAAAAGAAACGTACTGATTTATGCTATATATCTGTTTATATAACAAGTTTTACTTAGACTAATGGTGTTAAAGCAGAAACAAATAATTGGAGATTTAATTAATTAGAGGCGTGCATTCACATCTATTGATAATTTGAATCATCTATTTTGGATAGTGGTGATTCCATAGTTTAAACCCAAATTGTACATTTATTTCTGTAAAGATACACTTAACATCTCATTAAGACAAGGACCCTTACTCATACTGAGAAGTCCATAATAGAAATATAAACAGAACTCTGAATAATGAATATGCAACCTGATGATAAAAAGCATATGGCCCATAGCCTCCGTTCACCTCTGCTATTCCTTTTGAAATTAATTGCTCACAGCACATAGCTCAGTGCTAAGCACCTTAACAGGTAATTGAGGAATAGGCCTGACTCCTGACTAAGTTAAGTCAAGCCAAGTTAAGTCTTTATCTGTATTTCTTTCCTGTGCACACACACAGACAAAGACACAGACACACATAAACACACACACACACACACACACACACACACACACACACACACACACACAGCAGAGTCACTCACATCTGTAGTCAGATAAATGCCTCATTTATGTAACATTGCTGTTAGTACATCCCCCAAATAAATAAAGCTCACCCATTTGAAGTTATATGTTTTAACCGGGATCACAAAACTTTCCAAAAGAAAATACACACTACTCAAACTTCTTAAACATAAAATTCTCAGCCTAATATAAACTGTAAACAGTGAGTCGTGATGGTTCTAATTATGAGCATCAGTCATTTTACTGGACCCTCAGACTGTTGAGGCTCTTTTAGCAATCCTCGGGCTGTTTATTATTTTTTAACTGCGTTCTAAACAGCCAAGGCAGGGAGACCCCTCCCCCTCCATCAGCACCCTACATCTGGTGACGACATTTGTCTTCAGAATAAAACCTGAGCTTTGATCTCTGAAGACAATAGGTGTTCTGCCTGGGAAGGACCCAGGTGTGGGGTTGAGTCTGAGACCGTATTAAATCGTTTGGTGACCCTAGCCATCACTCCCAGTGGACTTTTAGGGGGAACAAAAAAAGCCAGCTCCACCCAAGAGTGAAAGGCACTGAAGGTTCACATCCTCAATCCTTTGTGTGCCTCTGTGGGTTGGCCAGCATGCTCCGTGCAGGGCACCCCATCTGGAAGCACGCACCCTGCCCACGGAAGCAGGGTAGGCAGGCTGTCCTCCCATCTAAGGCAAACAGCCCTGTGTAACAGCAGGGGATCCCTACAACCAAGGCTCATGCAATGTAGAAGGAAAGCTGATTGCATAAAAGGGAAGGATCCGATGAAATGTGATCAATTGTTATTCAGAGAACAGAAATGACTTAAAAAAAAGTAATTAGTATTCTCAGAGAGTTTTATGATGATAATGCTTTTGGAAATTGAGCACAGGCTGTTGCTCCTGCAAAAAAAAAGAAGCATTCAAAGAACATGAAGGAGTTCCTGGAAATTAAAAAATAATGATTTTCAAAATATAACAGCCATCCCAATCATAGAACAAAGCAGGCTAAAAGCCCAGGGGGTTGTCTGGAATCGCTAACTGGGCAAACATTCCATGATGTAGAGCAATAGGACAAAGAGATGGAAAATGTGATAGGAGAGTGAAGAGACATGGAAGAAAAATCGACTAAAGCCAGCCCATGCCCACAAAGAGTTTTAGCAGGAGAGAACAGAGGCAGGAGAGCGGGGAAAACAAAGCCAGGATGGAGAGGTGAACGTTCCCTGCGCTCAGGAATGAGGAGAATCTCCAGATTGGAAGGAGCCCATAAAATCTCAAAAGAATGCCTCAAAAGATCCCACCTAGGGGTATGAGAGATTTCAGAATTTTGAAAAATAAAGAGAAAGGCTTAAAAGCTTCTGAGAAAAAATGTCGTTTTTATAAGGGAATCTGAAGCAGACTGACATCAGACTACCTGATGGTTACAGTAGATGCTGGAAGTCAATGAAACAGTGCAGACACACACGCTGGAGACCCAAAAAATGCACCTTTCAAAGGGAAAAGGTTCAAATTATGCTCCCTAAGAGATACTTTTATAGTCCTGTGGACCAAGTTGCCTCTACATCGTGCACTGAGAATGTGGAAGCTTGGGACAGTGCTCTTCTTACAAATTTAGCCTAAAACCTAATCTGCACTGAAGCGGCATCTTTTATTTCTAATGAGAGTCTTTCATTTACCACATTTGGGGTTGTCAAGCTTCTACAGAACCTTAGCCCTTATCCACAGGGTGATAATGGCACCTTTTGTCAGGAACTTAGGCAGAAATGCAGTTTCCCTCCCTCGTGGCTGGACACCCTTGGCTCCGGGGTCAAATGGAACATGGCTGGAGTTGGTGGGATGAAGGGATGCAGAAGAGAGAAGTAAGAGAGGCAAGAAGATACCCGAAAACAGGGGTAAGTCCACAAGCAGGAAAACCTACAATAAGCCCCGAACATCGTCTCGGAGGGGTGCCAGGGAGGTGGGGCCTCATGGTGCCCCTGAAAACTCAGCAAACCCGGCTGCCCTCCCTCTGAGGGACTCCCAGCTTCTCTCCCGTTCAGGCCTTCCTCGGGCATCTGCAGCGCTTTCCAAACCCCTGCCTGCAGCCACCTTTAAGAACAGTGTCTTTGGAAACAGCAAGAGGCACACACACGGGGCTGGGCCGACCACCAAGCCCCTCCTCCACCCTAGAGCCAGAGTGTCACTGTCCTCAGGGCTCTGTGTACATGGCTCTGGTCCTGTAGCTCTGTCCTAGAAGGTGTCCCTGACTTCGGAGACAGTAACAAAAATGACGACTGTCAACTCTGTGAAAGGAAATTTTCTCTCTTTGTTTCGGAGAGTGAGACCATCATTTTGTTTTTTTATGATTTTAAGTGGGCTTATAGTTAATGATTTTCTACAAAAATAAGAAATGATTTGTATCATGAGAGAAATAGAAGAGATAGAGGAAAACATATATCTCCTCCCCAATCTCTCCTTTCACATTTTGAAGCTCCGTTTTTAAATTTATTTAAATTTGTCCTAGAGACTGTATTTTGGTGTTGATTCTTGTACGTATGAATGTTCACGTTGCTTTATCTTTTTCTCCTCTTAAGATTGTATAATTTTAGTTAAAGCATTGGTAGAGTCATGTCGATTTCTCTGGGAGGAAAGTATCCCCCCCACACACCTTGTTCTGCGGGAGAAGCTCTAATGCCAGGCATTTCCCCTCTCTGGGTGGCTGAATCACAGACATAAAGCCTCCGAGTATTTAGCTTGGCTTTAGAGAGTCTCCTTGCAAACTTAATGAGGGCAGGAAAATTATTGCGGAGGTGTTGTTGATGGCGTACAGAACGAAAGCATATTTGCCATTGGTCAGTGACAACCAGGTGTATCCCACCCTGCGTCACTGCCAACCTCAGGCTCCCGGAATTTCCCTGAGGTCTTGTTGCCTCAAAAACCCAATAAACAGTCCAGGTTGTTTATTGGAGAGGGGCTCTGCCTCTCCCCCACCACTCACCATTGCTCTGGGTGGCCTGACCACCCTTGCTTTGAGGTTGGCAAAAGGGCACATTGGAGCCACGTTTATGCAACGCACTGAATTATCACCTGTAAGGGGAAAACAGAGAGAAAAAGTGAGTCTCAAGAAATCAGCTAATCTGTGCATGAGAAACTGACTGCATGTCTATTAGAAGGACAATGGAAGGGTTACAGGTTTTGTTCGGTGGTTAAGATTCCAGAATGTTCGGTGGCGGTTTACGCCTACACGATACCATGTTCCAGACCACAGGTTGGCAAACTCTGGCCAGTAGGCCAGATCTGGCCGGCCAGCTGCTGTTGTGAATAAAGTTTTATTGGCACACAGACACGCCCACTTGCTTACATGCTGTCTAGAGCTGCTTTTGTGCGACAAGGCTGAGTTGAGTAGTTGTGACGGAGACCATCTGTGGCCACAAAGCCTGAAATATTTACTAAAATTTTTTCTTTTTCTTTTTTATTTTTTTGAGAGATAAATTCTATTAATCTTATGATTTTGAATATTGTCCTAGGTTTTTATTTCTGTAGTTTATCTGTTTACAGTGTCTGAAGCAGGAAGAAAACCTTTTTCTCTTTAAAGATAGAGAGAGATATAAAGATGTTTGTTCTTTATTTTTTTTTAACTGTTTTTTAGGGAGGTGGTGGTAATTAGGTCTACTTATTTATTAATCATTATTTTATTTAATGGAGGTACTGGGGATGGAACCCAGGACCTTGTGCACACTAAGCATACGCTCTACCTTCACCCCAAGATGTTTGTTCTTAGTACTCTTAAAGCCAAACTTTTTTACAGAAAAAAAGTCTGCCAACTCTTGTTTTAGAACAACATTGACACTCACTTAACAGGAGGACACTTACATATCAATGCAGAAGTGGAACCTCTGTCGCTCCCTCGTAGCTTACGAACGGGTCATGGTTTTTCTGCACCCACGGGCATGTCCTAGCACAGTGGTGACAAGCAGTGTGTTTGAGTCCTGCCTCCACGCTGGCCAGGTGTGTAACTTTGGGCTGGCCCCTTAACCTCTCGTGCCCCAGTTTCCTCATCTGTGCATGGGGGTAACCACTGTCCTTTGCTCATAAGATTGGAATATGGATTAAGTGAATGAAGACATATTTTGGATTCACGTACAGTCAAGGGCTGTGCCTGACCACAGAGCAGCCTCAACGCACTTTGGATGTTAAGTGGTCCTTCTCCTTTGTGTTGCCACACTTCGATGCTTAACACTCCCTGAGACACATAGAAAATCAAAAAACAATTTTTTGAGAGGGAGACCTGTATTCTTTTCTGTATAAAAATGCCCATCAGATGGGGAGTCAAGAGGGTTGGGGGACAGGAGAACCTGGAAAAGAGGGTAGACACTCATCTGCAATTTTAACAAGGTCTAAGTACTTCTTCCTTATTTATTTTTCTTAAAAATCACTCATAACAATCCATGAACTAGATGTTGTAGAGCATGGCCTACAGAATGGATCCTATAAAATCCAAACTAATAGTGCAAGAGAAGGACAATTCTTAGTGGCATTGAAATCCGCTCAGTTCACTATCTCCCCAGATTCAGTTCCGACAGCTCTCTCTCTTGCTCCTTGGATAGGCTCACCCCCAGGCTCAGCACCCAGCTCTCTTCAAAGGGCTCGGCAAATTAGAGGCTCTCCACACATACTTACCGTGGGCGGCAAAGTCAGATGCACAGGGTCTGGATTGACCTGAGCTTGAAAACAGGAAAGTTAATCAAGTCGTTGCGCCAAGGGAGTCCAAAGAGCACAGGAATAATTTTCCCCAAGCGCCCAGGGATGCGGTGCCCCTCGACAGAACTGCTGAATCAATTAGCCTAATTAAATGAGGTGGAAAATTACTCGCAGAAATAAGTTGCCATGAAAGGCGAGTCTTAATTTGGCCTAAGGGAAAGCAAACAGCTCGCCCCTGTGTCTTGCCAGAGTCTCTGAACGGGGAATAATTGGCAATTTATGTGTGTGTGTGTTTAAGGCCATGGTACAAATGTGTTTTCGTTGACAAGCAGCTGGGTTTTCCCTGGTATAAAAAGAGTGTTCTAATTAAGGGACAGTATAATTGTGTGTGTTGGCTGAAACGCCGAGTGTGTATCCTGACTGCAAATAGGGGCGCATGGGACCCACCCCACTGTGGGGAGCCGGGGCTGGGACCAAAATTGACCCCTGGGAGCAAGGACTTATATCAGTCCAGTCTGCCTCTGCTTCCTTCTCAGGGGCCATTTCCCAGCTCAGCAAACTACACAGAGAGGATCTGAGGCACCCACTGCAAGCGTCCTAGAAGGACAAGCTATGGAGTTAAAAATTTAAATTTAAAAGGGTGACTTTATCCCATGGAATTCCATTAAGAATGATGCTAGAGAAGTGTATTTCTGAGTGTAGGAAGGTGATCAAAATTATTTGATAAGAAAAAAAAACAGTTGCATGATGGCCGAGGTCAGTGTGGATATAACCACCTCCCTCTTTCACCCACAACCCTGCATCCAACTTCTGGGACCTACCCAGTCTTCCCTCCTCCTGCCCGCAGCCCTGCTCCACCTGCAGGGAAAACTCCAAGACCCCTGCGTGGCTGAGGGGACCGTAGGTCCCTGGGAGCCTCAGAAAGGGGTGTCTACCAACCCAGCACAGCTCTCTCTTGCCAGGTTGGCCTCCTCAAGCAGTGTAACTTTGATACGTATTGTTTGCAAAAAAAAAAAAAAAGCCTCTTTTGGATGTCTTTCTCAAAGATCTCTTCCCCAAGAGGGATACGGGCTTGAAAGTTGACTATGGGGAAAAAGAACATCCTTGCTATATTTGGATAAGTTAAAAATTAGAATATGAAAATAATCACCAGATGTGAACTTCTTCCAACCCTCTCCTCCCAGGTGCTGGGAAGGACCCAGAGCAACGTGGTTCTGAGCCCAAGAGGCAGGGCATGGGATTCTCAGCCAAATCGGCCCCCTCACCGCTACCCTTCACACCCCATTTTCCTGCCGGACAGCAAGGCCAACTTTTCCTTGCGAGCCCAGCTCATGTCTAGTGTGGGTTTCTGGAGCCTGGACAGTGCCGTAAACTCTCCTTTCAACCAGCTGGGGACAGTTAATGACTAGCTATTGCCCTAGAAGCGGGGAGAATCCATAGACCTAACAGATCCTTGAGAAGAGGGGGCTTGAGGTGACAGAGACCCAACAAACACAATCTTATAATTAACCAAAGACTAGGGCTGCATGCCCTGCGGATACCAAGAAAATCAGTAACCAGTTCCTTGGTGCCACGACAGGGCTCAGTTTTTGAGATATTTGGTTGAAGAGGCAGCATAGCTAGGAGTTAAGAGCATCAGCTCTGAAACTATCCAGAGAGAGGGAGGGAGAAGGAGGGGAGGGTGGGCAGAGGGAAGGAAGGAGCTGGGGGGCGGGGTGAGAGCTATCACCAACTCCATTCCTGCCTCGTGCCATGCCCTTTACAGACGGTATCTCATTCGAGCCTCCTCCCAGAGCTGTGGAGTTTATCATCCAAAGGAGGGTGTTTTAAAGACAGCCCTCTTGATAAAGCTCAGAAGCTGTATAATCGAATGTTCCATTTGATCCATAACTCTTAGCCTTTCTGGGAGCCTCGCCCCCATCCCTGACCATATTCCATCCTCAAACCCATCCCATCCCTAAGATGAGGCTCAGGGATGGCTGGGAGGCAGGGATGTGTCTTCCTTCTATGTTATTTGATCACTTTTTAAAGCTAACATTAAAAAAAAATTATTGAAGTATAGTCAGTTTACAAGTTTGTGTCAATTTCTTGTGTACAACATAATGTTTCATACATATACATACATGCATTTGCTTTCATATTCTTTTTTATTATAAGTTACTACAAGATATTGAATATAGCTCCCTGTGCTAGACAGTAGGACCCTGTTGTTTATCTATTTTATATATAGTAGTTAGCATCTGTAAATCTCAAACTCCCAATTTATCCCTTCCCACCCTCTTTCCCCACTGGTAACCATAAATTTTTTTTTCTATGTCTGTGAGTCTGTTTCTGTTTTGTAAATAAGTTCATTTGTGTCTCTCTTGTTTTTTTTTTTTTTTTGAATCCACCTATGCAAATCAAAACTATAATGAGGTATCACATCACACTAGTCAGAATGGCCATCATTAAAAAGTCCATGAACAATGAATGCTGGAGGGAAAAGGGAACCCTCCTACACTACTGGTGGGAATGTAGTTTGGTGCAGCCATTATGGAAAACTATATGGAGATTCCTCAAAAAACTAAAAGTAGACTTACTATATGATCTAGCAATCCCACTCCTGGGCATATATCCAGAGGAAGTCTAATTCAAAAAGATACATGCACCCCAATGTTCATAGCAGCACTATTTACAATACCCAAGACATGGAAACAGCCTAAATGTCCATCGACAGATGGCTGGGTAATGAAACTGTGGTATGTATATGTGTATGTGTGTGTATAGATAGATAGATAGATAGATAGATCGATCGATCTGATGGAATACTACTCAGCCATAAAAAATAAAATAATGCCATTTGCAGCAACATGGATGGACCTGGAGATCATCATTTTAAGTTAAATAAGCCAGAAAGAAAAAGAAAAATACCATATGATAAAGCTAACATTTTGGCGAGCTTCCTTTAGTGTCATGAAATACAGTGTGGATGCCAAAATCTCTACCATGGCTACCAAACCACCAAGTCAACTTCCCATATTTCTCACTGTGATCCCCATTGTACAGGTGAGGGAGAAGAGAGATTTGTTTGAGTGCTTGGCTTTCCAAAAGTCCACCACACTGGCTCACATCCCCACAACCCAGAGGTCCCTCACTCACCCATCCTTCCACCCCAGGTCTGGGTCAGGGCACATATCTTCTTTACTTCCAGAATCATGAATCAGTCCCTTAGCGTCTCCTGCCTTAATTTCCCTGTCACTATCGCAGAAGCTTATTATGTGTAATTGATCTAAAGAATGTCTGGGGGAAAAAAATTGTTCTTGTAAAATGAAAAAAAAAAAAAAAAAAGAAGTCAGAAAAGATTCTCAAGGGAAAGCTTTCTTTTCTGACAGGTACCATTTTCCCCAGACCCACATGGATTTGATGTGGGCCAGATGCTGCCTCTTTTAGCTTCAAATGTCAGGTCAGTGGATCCATGGGACCAGCTTCTATTTTCCATTTCCTTTGAAATTGTTTAGACAATGTGGGCAGGGTCAGGTGTTTAGGGGGAGGGAGAGACTCTGGAGGTTGGGATGGCAAGAAGATCTCACGAGGAGAGTCTGCCAAGGGCCTGAACAGGACATTGAGGACAGCTTCAGGCTCTGGTTTTCACCGGGGCTTGTGGGACTCTGAGGTTCCTGCTAAAGCCCTGTTTCTTTCCTTGCTCTTTGTTGATGAAGTTTTCATTTGAAACCTAAATGCACAAGGCAACAGGTCCTTCCCACCAAACTCAAGAGGAGGGCCATGATGGACCAGAATCAGAAGTGACTCTCTGTCCCACTTTTTAGAAATGGGGGTAGGGGGAGTGGCAAGGATTTTAATCTATTTTGTCAAAGGACAAGCTTCCCCAGCTAGTCATTTTCCCACCTGATGAGCACGCAGGAGACTGAATAGGACGGGGAGGTATCTCCTCGTTCTAGTCCTGTGGTTACTCACTGACAAAATGATTCTCGTATTTTCTCTGACCCTTCAAGTCCAACAAACATTGGGTGTCCCTCATTTCTCAGTCTCTGTCAAGATTTGTTTTTTCAATTTGAAACAAGTATCCTAATTTGAAAACGAATGAGTTTCCTTGAAAGAAATAATATTTGCCACCCCTTAAAGAGGTCTGTTGTGTCCCAGGCTAAGACATAAGTAGCCAGAGGCTTGGATGGAGATCAGAGGAAATGGGCTGGCTGGACCCCCCCACCCCGCCCCTGGACTCCGAGCATCTTTGGAATCACTGGGGCCTGACTGTGACACAGGCTTGTGGGCTTTGACCATTTGGATCCAGAGATACATCTGCCAAAGAGTCAGGAAGAAGATGAAATTCTCCATCCTGAGGTCAACAAGACAGAGATGGGCAAAAACAAAAAGCAAACAAAAAAATTCATGAAACGCACACAAATAATTTTAAGCCAGGAAACTGCCCTACTCCTAAGTAAAGACAGCGGGGGTGCCAGCCCCATATCTCCACCTTCTGCACACTGAAGAGCCAGGCTTACCCCCAGCAGGGCGCCCACCCCCCGCCCCGATAGCGTCCCTGGGTAGCAGCAGCGTCTCCATGAGGCTGGCGGAGTGCTGCTAACCCTCATTCCAGGAACCCAGTGGGGGGCCCCAAGAAATGAAGGCTTTTTCCAAATAGCATTCCGGGGTCCTTTTTAAACCTCTGTATCTCTGCTAAATCTGCAAGGCTCCACGGAGTTGGGTTGGAGCCAAGGGGGGATTAAGTGGAATTGTAGAAGTTTTCCGAACAAGCAGTTTCCTACTATTAGCAACTTCGCACCTACAGCAGAGGCTCAGCTTTCCCCCCTCCCTTTCTTAGCCAAGAAGTATATACAGTAATTCTGTTGTGTAAGACAATGTGTGTCTGTGTGTGCGCACACATGTGTACACAAGTGGGCCACTGTGTACGTGCACTTCTGTACACAAGAGCTGCATGGCCGTAGCCTCGCTGTCCCTGCACAGCAGAGTTGGCCAAGCCCCAAAGAAAACACACATTTCGGAGGCCTGTGTAAGTGTTTTCAGCGTGTCTGCGTGTGTGCATATGTGTTGTGTGTGTGTGCCTGTGTGTATAAACACATATAAATACACATCCTTTCCCTCCTTACTGATTCTCTTCCAAAGATTTCATCAAATCTGATAACCGTTCTTTTCCATTTCTATCCAAACCCAGGTTTTCTGTTATATCTGCTTCAAACATCACAGAAGTTAATTTTTTTTTTTAACAGCTTCCATCATAGGACCTAGAGCTGCTGTTTCCAGCTCCCTTGCTGGCCTTGAGCTCGCTGGGTAATCTCCCACCCGAATTCCCCAGAAACACGCCATCCACCCGGATCCATGGCCAGGCATCTCCCGTCCTCCTTCTGGGTTGTGTTATAAATTTTGGCTGAGACGCTGACACATGTCAGCGTGTTACTTTCAGCGACATGTTTGTCTTTTCTTTGTTAGCTTTGGTTCAAGGCCGCGAATCCATTTGGAGAAGCGGCGTTTCTGAGCCCAAGCAAAAGTCTTCTGATCTGCTTGGTGGACTCTGAGGTTTCTCTATGCCTGCCCCTTCTTTTTATCCCTCTTCCTCCCCCCTGATTTTTCTTAGAAATCCAAGGGAAAAGGATATTTGGTGATCAAAGGGAATTCACCTGGCAGGGCCTGAATGAACACAAACCAGTGAGCCTCTGTCTTTGGTTGGATCTCACAGGACCCACCTCCATGTTTGCTGCCTCCAGGGGATTGCATCACAGCCATCTCTCCTCTTTTCCATCTGAGCTCCGCCACTCTCTTTTATCTTTTCAGGGACAACAGCAGTCTATGCTGAGGTTATAACTCTGCTCTGTCAAGTCTCTTCTCTCCTTGGTCATTATTCAGATTATCTTTGATCTGTTTGAAGTCAGCCTCAAGGGTACCTGCAGCATTCCTTCAAGGAGTTTCCGGAGCTCCAAGCCGTCTCCTCTTGACCAGAAGCACTGCCTCTCCGCTCACTTCCTTGTGCCCTGAGAGAGTAATTTCCCTTGGCCAGGCTGTCATGGAAAAAGGCGAGTGCCAGCAGCCTGGCTCAAAGACGTGGCTTACGAAAGCTGGTCTAAAAGTGAAGATGTGTTACACGTTCCTCGGGGCCAGCTGAAGGTGGCCAGAAAGACGCCTGTTTACAGCAAAAGAAACATGGTTCTGCAGCCTCTTTCTTTAAAAAAAAAAAAAAAAAAAAAGTCTTCTCAGGCTTTGAACAAATAATGTTAATATAAAACTTGAACACATATCTTAATGGTCAACCAAATCTGTATCAGTTTTGGCTGTCCCAGAAATCCACTCACAAAGGATAAAGATTTACCCCCATTAGGTAGCCTAAGGAATTAGTCACAGACTCTGAAGAAAATCTGCAGCAGGAGACAGCATGTGAGAATGAAAGGGGCAATTAAACCAGAAGTCAGGCAACTGGGGATTCCAACCCCAGAACCGCTTCTGTGTGACCGTGGGCAAGGTATTTAATTATGTGAGGTTTCAGTTTCCTCATCTGAAAAAGGGGAGGGGAGTGGGCTTAAACTTCCTAAATTTCTATGAGTTTCAAATATATTCTGAGCAAGCAAGCAATATTAAAATGAGCATGTATTCTCCTAAGGCGACTACATTGAAGGAAAAATATATTTATTTGGATATATAAGTGCTAGTGTTTGTTAAAAAAAAAAAAAAAGGATTTTCATTGCTTTATAGTCACACCTCGTATATTCCAGCTTCTGTTAGAAGCCTTTTATGACTCTGTCATTCATAAATTTGTCCAAACTCTTTTTTAATCCATTTACATTTCCTGTCTGTACCGCCTCTCAGGGTAATGAGTTCCATAGCTTTATTACGTGTTAGGAGAAGTATTATTTCCTTGTTTGCCCTAACTTACCTCAAGCTTCCAAACTGCCAGCGTGCCCCAGTATTTCAGAACTGGGTGCACAACTGCATCTGTCGTCTGTGCTTTATAAACTGGAGTTAAAATCATTTTAGGCTGCTTCATAAAGCAGCAGCCCCCTCGCCATCATTCCCCTGATCATTGTAGTTACTTATACAATAAATGTGGGTGCCAATGGTGGAAGGAAGTCCTGGCTTCCAATGACAGAGCATCAGGAGAGCCTGGAGACCTGAATCTTGGGCTCTAGAGTCAGACAAACCTAGACTCAGATTCCAGTCCTGCTACTTGCCGTGTGGTTTTTATGAGCACCGTTTCCTCGTCTGGAAAATAGAAAACACCGCTTACGGTCAGAAGCTGGTGTAAGAGTTGACTGGTAGAATTTTTGTAATGTGCCCAACACCAACAGAGACATTGTAAATATCTGCCCAAACCTAGCAGTTGCTTAGGTGACAGTCAATGGATACCATGATGCTAGATAGACTTTAATGGGCAAGATGTTCTAGAATCATCTCTTGTATCATAAGCAGGGCCTAAATAGTGGTTGACAAAGAATAATCTAAGTTCAATGCATGAGATGTTGGGAAGCCTGGGCAGGGAGGGATGTTCTGGACACGAGCAAGTGGATGGAGTTTGAAGGGGAATCTTCAGGCACAGAAAGATAGGAAATGTGATCTCGACATGTCTTAAAGTGGTACCAGACTGTGGACAATAAATATTTACAACGTGGCAGAGGATATTTTAAACCGAGGAAGGCAGGGGAAGCCAATATGCTCTTTCCAGAGCAACGGCCTGAGTATCTCAGAGAATTGAAATTCAGTTTCTAGCTCTTACTAACAATCGTGTAACTTTAAGGAATTCAAAGCTATCTCTAAGTCTTGGTTTCCTTGCACATAGAATGGAATCAGTCTAGTTCACTGACTTACAAACACTGCTCCTTAGAACCTGTGGTAAGAAAGAGAGGAAAGAGATGAGGATGAGGATAGGATGTGAGCCCTTGTTCCTAATTCAATTTAAGTAGCTATCTTAAGGTCTTAAACTGGCTCATAAAGGAAAACTGAATGGAGCCAAAATCACTCTTTGAAAAACCTTTAAATCACCCCAATGTGTACTGAAAAGTTCAAAGGATCCTAAACCAAGTGAAAAAAAACAGTCACCTCTCCCATCTCACCCCTACTCTGGGGCGTGCCATTACTGAGCCACGTGGCAGGCTGAGTCCCCCGCCCACACACACGCAGTCAAATAAATGCATGAACTAAAGCTAGTGCAATGAGCTTCCCTTTAAGATTTAAACTTTGGTTTCTAAAAAGACTTCCTAAGCCATAAAGAAACATGACTGAGACCACTAGGTTAGGTGCTGAGGTGCCCTCCTCTCTAACAGAATGGGATTCCCACATGAAGAGAGTAAGCCTTGGCTCCAGGATTCTTATTAGAGAGGTTTGGAAAGAATCCATAAGAGGAAATTGGGACAATTTATTTGCACACCTAATCAGACAACCAACAGGTGTGGGAAGTGGACGGAAAATACACCAAAATATGTAAGCATTTCTGCCTGAATCCTGAGAGCCTAACAACAACACAAAGAAACACTTGGCGTCCAGCAGATCCATCACCCAACTGGGTGTCCCCACAAGAAACTGGTTACAAGAAAGGAATGCAGAGGACTCCACAGGCTGTTCTCCGGAGACAGCCTCCCAGTGTGTATTCAGGGCCAAAACCACCAATAAAATTCCAGGCACATCATCAGTATGATCGCATTTTAGAAAATATATGGATGCTTTACCTAATTCCTGAATAAAACCATGGTGCAACCTGACTGGGGTAATTTGCACTGTTCTCAGTCTCCTACTTCAGAAAGGCATCGTGAGCTGGCCGGGGCGACCCGGGAAACAGAGAAAACAAACAGAGCAAGAGAAGCAAGAGGAAGAGAGGGAGGGAGAAAGGAAGGACAGGCTAAAGGATTTCAAAGAGGGGGACTGAAATAATTAGAATGATAGAAGGTTCTTCATCAAGGGAACGCTTGGAAGGGATGTTACCAATATCTGCAAAATATCGACACAATTACAAAGGAGACAATGAGGTGGCCTTGGTCTTACCTAATGGCTCTCTTTCCTCCCCCTATTCATAGGACCTCAGAGAAAGGAATATGGAGACTAACAAAAAGCACACTCTAGTAGGGGTGCGTGTAGCTCAGTGGTAGAGCACATGCTTAGCATGCAGGAGGTCCTGGGTTCAATCCCCACTACTTCCATTAAAAAAAAAAAAGATCCCCAAAAGCATACTCTATCCAATAATGCAATATATATTTAAAGGATGTCTCACAAGTACAGTGTTCACATTTATCCACAGGAAATGCTTGGAACTGGTTATGCCACCAGGAGAATTCAACAGACGTTATAAATAATTCAGGAACAAGTTAGAAAAAAAAATTATAGATAAATTTGAGAATTTGATTTAAGGAGAATGTAGCTCTTCATATATCTCTGGCCAAAGAACAGTCCATTTCTTACAGGGAAAGTTTCTTCTTCAACCTGGAGCCTGATTCTGGAGAATATTGCTCAAGTGTCCTCACATTTCCCCATGAGTGTGCTAGTCCCTGGAGGCAAGGGCCAGGCGTTATACTCCGTCCTGTCCCTCTAAACGTCCTGTACATATACAGCAGTCATTTGCATTTGCTGAGACAAACTTAATTGCATTGGTTCATTGCAAGTGCTGGTAAATATGGTCTCCGGGAACCTTCTTGGTACTTTCAGTGTTCCCTTTGAATGCATAAGATCAGTCCCTGATAATCATTACGTTTCTTGTTACCTGGAAAACATTCTGGGTTTTTTTTTTTTTAAACTTTTTTGAAAGATTCAACCTATTTGGTTTCCCAAGCATTCCGTCTAGTAAGCCTTTTATAAAAGGATGCAGTTTGAATAGCAACAGAGTAAGTGCACCCTTAGCCTACTTTGATACTAGGAAACAGCCAGTGCCAATCAATTAAAAAAAAAAAAATCCCAGAGTTAGTGCATCCAAACAAAATGGCTGTCAACCAGCAGTTTTCTTCAGAGCGTGACTGTTGGTGTTGAGCCTGTAAAGGAAAGGGGGCAGCTGTGAGCTCTCAGGATTTGTCACCATGTTCTTTGAGGAGCAACCCACTGGGATGGACAAGGTGGAAAGTCTAAGCCCGGTGATATCATGAAAGCACCTGTGGCCACAGGTAAATGATTAATTAGCCTCTCTGGGCTTCAGTGTTGCCATCTATAAAATGCAGAGCTTACTGACTCAGGTCATGACACCCACATCCCAGAATTCGATCTTCTTAAACCTATTGGTTAAGAAAGATGCTGTTTCCAGAAAAAGAGGTTTTGATTTCTATATTGGAGAATATAGATTCCTTAACTCACTCAGACTTATTTACAGCTCCATAAGATACCTGGAAGCCCAGAAAAAACTGACTCTGTGTGTGTGTGTGTGTGTGTGTGTGTGTGTGTGTGTGTGTGTGTGTGTAGTGGGTGGGGAAGGCAACGAGGGTTACAATCAGGCAAGAGTTTAAACATAAACTCTCCTTCAACTCCCCTGATTCTAGAAGAAAACTAATTTTCTCTGTGATGTGACCAAACTTCATGTATTTCCATGTTCACATTTATCAACAAGACAGCCCTCCAAGAAGAAATATTCTTCCTGAGACTCTTCTTAAGGTCCATCCTCTACTTCATTCATGGATGAAAAACTCCTGGAGACTAGAGACCTTAGTCTGCAGTCCTGGAATGGTTCAAGAAGTAGAAAAGCAGAGTCCAGTTGAAAAGCATGAGTCTGGAGAGCTGTCAACAGAAGCAGGCCATGGAGGAATCACTAGAAGTCTGTCTGGAGAAGTCAGAGAGGTGCGGCTCATTCTAGACAGCTGCAAACCCGTGAGAAGACAGAAGCCTGTTCCCGAAGATTTTGCAGTCCTTCTGGAATTCCAGTTCTTTACCAGCACATAGAACAGAAATGGGCGAATGACGTGCCACGCAGCACTCTACTGCTGGGCCAAGACAAGGGAAATGAGGACAAGAAGGGACATGCTCTTCAAAGGCTCATGGGCCAGAAGGGCTATGATTGGCTCCTGATAACCACTGTATGAGTGTAAATAAAGATTCTTGTTGTTCAAAACCCATGTGAAATAAGAACCCGCCACAGATGGCTTGGAATGCTTTCAGCATTGTTACCTACAAGACTTCTCCACTCATACAAGCAGTAGCCCCGAGCGGTGACTGGGTCCAAACAAGAGTGGATGGTGAAAGGTCTTGTGCACCTGCAGCCAACTTTAGAGGAGATGGAGGCATGCTTTGCCCTCTGGCACAAGAAGATATAACAAAATAGAACTACTCACAAGAACATGGCATCCAACACGTGAGGTAAATTATGCAGGTGCCCAAAGTTAAACATGTACCCAAAAGATGCCATTAGACAGCATCAGAAATACCAAATGACTAACACAGACAGGATGCCAGATAAGCAAGAGGCATGCGGATGTAAGCAAGTCAGGGAAGTTTTCAAGGAGAATGGCTTTGAATTGCGGGCATGAGGGCCACAGTGGAGAGGAAAAGAGAGGCTTTTGAAAAGCTGCAAGAGTGAATATAGACACCAACACTGGGGGAGAATGAGCAGCTCAGGCAGCCTGGCATGGAGAATCACCATTTGGTGACAGTAAGAGAAGATGTTACTACTGGGTAGATCAGTTGGCCAGACTAAGCAACTCAGACACTGTTCTCTGAGTAATAGGGAACCCTTAAATATAAACAATGTAAGACAGGCTCTTGGTCTTCCAAAATTCCTCAAGTGAGTCTAAAATATTCACCGTTGCTCCTTGCTCCATTGAGGCCTTGCTTCTCATCACTATGGAAACACTATTCAGAGTTGCCCACATCACCTGTGGCTTTCACAGATCTTCTTCCTAAGTTACAGGCACTCTTGCAAACTTGAAGAAGTTCCTAGAATTGGAAGAAGTCTAAGAAGTTGCCAAATTCCTTTTCTCACCCATGCAGAAATGTTTTCTACAAGACCCTCAAGAGCAAGGTATTCCCCAGGCAGACACAGGTCACCACACGTAGGAGGAACTCAGTGAAGGTTGGTGAGTGAACAAATGAATTCAGCCATCTCTTAACCTTGGTCATTCGGATCACACTTGCAGGATTGGGCAGCATTTACTCCTTAGAAAGTTCCTTTCCCCTTTGAGTTAAATTCTGTCCCCCTAATCCTACCACCCATGGGCTCTAGTTCTGTCATCCAAAGAGACATAAGAAATCTACTCATCTCCCCATATCCCTGCTCTCTTAATAGCTGGAGACATTTGTGGGGTCTGAGTCTTTTCCTCTCCAAATAAACATCTCCAGATCCTTTGTGGACCTCAAAGGAATCAACTTGCAATTGTGAATAAGTCTGGATAACCCTGTCTCTCTTTTAATTCACTGAGAAAGATGGATTGCAGAAAGGGTTGAATTATAGATTCCAGGGGGAGGCTGGATCCACGAGTCCCTGCTTTCCTAGGGTGTGTGCTCTGTCCCTGCTGTAGCCGAGGCCACAGAGCCACTTTCCAGTGAGGCTGATCCTTTCTCCCCACAAGCTCTCAAACACCCATGCTATAGGGTTTATGTGACCTGTCATCCTCCCACCACTCCCATTTCCATCAGCTGGCATTTTCCCAGGAAGGAGCTTTCCCAGCATCCCGGGGTGGGCAGCCTTTGCCACTCGCCTGTCTCCTCTAAATCACAGCCATTACCATTTAAGCCCACTTCCTCCAGCCCAGTCCCCAGCGCCTCAAGGGAGCAAAAGCAGCTGGTTCCTCATCCTCCACACCATAATCCTTCAAATCCTCGAAAGCCTTCATTAAATCACAATTCCACCAATGTCGCCACACCCCTAAGCTTCAGGGAATGCTCGGCTACAAACCAACCTTTCACCTCCTAAAGCAGAGGATCAGCGTCAGCATTTCTAGGAAAAACAACACAAAAAAGACCAGAGTTCATTGTACTTAATAAACACAAATATGGTTTCTGGAAGTTTTGTTTTGTTTATATCCAGTAATACTTTCTGAGTTATATACAAATATATCACACACACACACACACACACACACACACATAAATATTCTCCATGTACTGAAATGAAATGTTAAATGTCTTTGTATTGTGGGTTTTGGTTGAAAGGGTTTGATGATCACAGTTTTCTGCCAGCCCAAAGCTGTGCTGTCCCTGGTTAATGTCTGAGCCTGCTAGGCTGTGTGACAAAGAGAGGGGCTCTGAAGGTAGTAAGACACCATCTGTCTTACTAACTGAGGCTTCTCTGTGCCTCACTCAGTATCTCCATAAAGTTGGCATCTAATAAGTATTTGCTAAATGAATGAAAACCACTCACTGGCTGGTTGACCTCTGGGACTCAGTCCCCTCATTTATAAAATGAGTTTCCCCTGGAAAACAGCATGGAGATTCCTCAAAAAAACTAAAAATAGACTTACCATACGATCCAGCAATCTCCTTCCTAGGCATATATCTGCAGGGAACTCTAATTTGAAAAGGTACAGGCACCCCAATGTTCATAGCAGCACTATTTAAAATAGCCAAGACATGGAAACAGCCTAAGTGTCCATAGACAGAAGACTGGATAAAGAAACTATGGTATGTTTATACAACAGAATACTACTCAGCCATGAAAAAGAATAAAACAAGCCATTTGCAGCAACATGGACCTAGAGATGGTCATTCTAAGTGAAGTAAGCCAGAAAGAGATGGAAAAATACCATATGATACCACTCCTATGTGGAATCTAAAGGGGGAAAAGAAAGGACACTATGAGCTCATCGACAAAACAGAAACAGATTAGCAGACACAGTAAAAATATGGTTACTGGGGAAAGGGGGTGGGAAGGGATAAATTTGGGAGTTTGAGATTTACAAATGTTAGCCACTATATATAAAAATAGATTTAAAAAAAAATTTCTGCTGTACAACACAGGGAACTATGTTCAATATCTTGAAATAACCCTGAAAGCCCACCCTAAGAATCCATGACCAGCTCTGGGTCACGGAAAATGCTTTTGCAATGACCAAAACGGGCTCTGGGAACCTCTCTGTTCTCCCAAATTCACGCTGTACAAATGACCACCTCTGTGTAAGAAATGTAAGGATAAGCTGGTGCTGAAAATGAGCTAAGGAAAAAAAAAATCAAGTAAACCCTGCCCAATGTATGTCAGGCTGTGGTTTGTGCGAGATTAATGAAAGCCCCACATGGCATAATTGTGTTTACAGTGAGCTTATAGGAGTTTTCCCTCAAGGTAGGGAAAGGGGCTCGGGTTAAACAAATTATTTAGCTTTTCTTGACCTGAACTGGCAACAGGGATAGGGAGCCGTGGCTGAGGAATGGCCTTCCTAGTTCCAGCCCAGATTATGCTCACCTGGAGTTCCTTTGCAACCAGTGGCCGCCCTTCCATCACGGAGGGAGAAGGCATCTCTGGGTACCGCCCCAGAAGGTCTAAAGCCCCGAACTGTTTCCAGTGGGCAAATTGTACCTGGTCCTGTGTGTAAAAGCAGCTCTCAGCTACAAGGCAGTGAGTAACTGGTATTACAGGAATAAAAGGTCCTACTTTTTGGATGGAAAAAAAATGAAGCCAGTAAGCCAATTTGATTGCCCAGAAGCAGGAACCTGTTATCTTGACCACCATCACCCGGCCCCTCTTCTTGAAAACAGAGACACTTCATGGAGCTGCCTGCCGCCCACACCTACAGGAGGGTAACACCCTGCAGTTCTGATAAGAAGAAAACACAAATCCTATCTGCTGGGTCAACACAACACCAAAAGTCTAGTTTGAATGAATATTGTACTGAATGGATTCGACGGACTACGTGTTGCACGGGCATAGTTGACTTTGGTCTGAAAGCAAATTAATTTTAACTTTTTAACTACCGCTTGGGGGAGATAGAGGTAATTTTGCCTAGTTTTTATAGTTGATTTTTTTTCAGTCCATCCATAGCCCATTGCCAGTTTCTCTTTAGTCTCTGAAGATATTTTTAGGTGTGAGACTGACTAACAGGATGTATGTAATTTATTGGCAGAACTTTTCCGTCAACCTGTCAGTCATCTCTGATTCCAAATTACATGGGCCCAACCCAGATCTGGGATGCATTCACATTAAATGATTGTGGATCATTTATTTCAGAAATGATAGGTTGGATAAAATGTGCTTTGCACATGAGAAATGAAATCCCACAGCACATCGAGTTTCCTGTTTCCTTGAGAACCTCCTTTTTCCACTTAGTCTCTGTTTTAACTTTCCCTTCCTGTCACTTAAAAGTCTTGAGAGGCTCCAAATACAGACCAGGAAAGGCCTCACCACCCACTCCCTGGCCCCGGGTTGAGTAAGACCACACTCCTGGAGGGGAGGAAGGAAGTAATTACAGTCACAACTGACATTCTGTACGGCCCTTGGGAGTTCGGCAAGTAATAAGAGAAGGTGCGATGACCCACATTTTCATTTTGCAAGTTCTGCTGGATTAGGTGACTTGGCCAAGGTCACACAGAAAGGGTGACGATGCTGGCAAACGGACACACGCTCTCACAGGGTTGCACAGCTTTCTCCCCACTCTTGGTGGGCCTCCTTGTGGTTTCTTTTACCTGGCATGGCACCTGTATCAGTCAGCCAAATCCCGTCTCAGTCTGGGTTCAGTCCGAGAAGCACAGCCTCTCTGAGTGACATGGAGGAAGTGATACCTTTTGCGGGTAGGTCTTAACCATCGTGGAACTGGGTTACGTGGCTTCTCTACCAGGTCAGCCCCCAGCATGCCAGCCCATATTTCTGTAAACAAAGCTGGTCTGTAAACCATTAGACAGAGTTGGCTTTGTGACTTTTCTTAGGCCACTTTGATCACTATTTAGATGTTTATTTATTTAAGCTTTTCATAGAGGTGTAATTTACATATTGGGATTCTCAGGTGATTGATTCTGATAAATGCATGCGTTGGTGCACCATGCACCTCTAATGAGGTAGAGCGTACTCCGTTATTCCAGAGAGGTCCCTCCCACTCAACACCCACCCCCGACGCATGAGAAATAACCACTACTCTGAGTCCCTTGGTAATAGACTCATTTTGCCTATATTAGAGCTCTCTATGTAAGTGGAATCTCATTCGGTATTTAGCCTTTTGAGACGTGGATTCTTTTGTGTGACATAACATTTGTTAGATAGTCCACGTTGCTGCGTGTATCTGTAGATCATTGCTGAGTGGCAGTCCATCGTATGAATAGACTGCAACTTACCCATTCACCTGCTAATAGCCATGTGGTTCTGCTCAACATGAGGCTATAATAACACAGCTACTTAGAACATTTTTGTGCAAGGCATTTGTTGGGGTGGGGGTGTGTGATTTCATTTAGGTAAATATTTACGAGTGGAATTACTGAGTCACAGGCCAGGGGTATGTTTATTTTATTAGAAACTGCCAAATCGTTTTTTTTTTAAGTGAGATGATATGGGCTGAACTGTGTCTCTCCAAAATTCATACATTAAAATCTTAACCCTCAGTGCTTCGGAATGTGACTGTATTTGGAGAAAGAGTCTTTAAAGAAGTAATTAAGTTAAAATGAGGTCATTAGAAGGCCCTAATCCAACACATTTGATATCCTTCTAAGAGGAGGAGGTGAGGATGCAGACACACCCAGAAGCAAGACCTGTGAAGACACAGGGAGAAGGCGGCTCTCTCAGCACTAAGGTTGGGAGGTCTCTGAGCACCGCTTCAATCTCCTTACTGGTCATTGATCTGTTCAGAGTTTCTATTCCTTCATGACTCAGGCTTGGTAGGTTGCACAGTTCTAGGAATTCACCCATTCCTCTTAGGTTGTCCAGTTTGTTTCCATAAAACTGCTCATATATCATAATATTTTGTGTATTCATGACAGGTTTTGCCTTTGTGCCAGAAAGTATAATTATAACATCCTATTACAAAAAAACGTAATTATAACATCCTATTTTAGGCTGATAGCAACTTAACTTTAAAAGTGTATGGAAACTGCATATTTTTATTGCTCCCCCTCACAACTAAGGTTTTTAATGTTATAATTTACATCCTTTTTACATTGTGTATCTAATACCAAATTATTGCAGTTAGTTATTTTTATTTTTTTTAACTTTTAAACTGGAGTTGTAAGTGACTTATGTACCATCATTACAATATTAGAGAATCTGACTTTGACTGTATATCTGCTTTTGCTGATGAATTTTACGCATGTCTATTTTTTTACGATGGTAATTGGCACCCTTTCATTTCAGCTTGTAGAATGCTCTTCAGCATTTCTGAAAAGGCAGATCTAATGACAAATTCCCTTCATTTTTGTTAGTTTGGGAAAGTCTCTATCTCTCCTCCGTTTGTGAAGAACAGCTCTGGCAGGTAGAGTCATGTCCTGAGGACTCTGTATAGAACACAATAGCAGGGTTGTCAAGAGGGCGACATCAGACTTCCTGGGCTTCCGTCCCTTTCACAAGAAGGCCAGCTAGCAGCTACACATAAACAAGACACCAAGGGGCAAATCTCACCTTAGGAGAAGAGATCTGACCTCAATGGAGCTCCCAGCCAGACCGACATCATTCTCCGCCTTCCCCTGCCTCTCCCAGCTCTGAGAAGGAATTTGCCCAAGGCTCACACAGAGAGTTGATGGTAAAAATGTATCTAAAATCAGTGCAAGATTTTCTCCAGACACCTAGTTCTTCTCTCCCCCAACACTGAAGCAATTCAACACACACAGTCACACACACACACACACACACACACACACAAAATTAGTAAGTTACCAACTTTTCCTACTGTTTCAGAGAGAAAGAAAGGTGTCTCTAGCACACTAGTGCAACACCAGGAGTTTTCAAAGTATGAATTCCTACATTTTCATTTACTTACAGTCTAGAACAGACAACGGAAAAAAATAAGCAGCATACAATAACTCTTAAGTAAATGAAAAAATAAATGTAAACAGCTGCTATCTGCCTCTATCCCCAACATGTCCACTACCACCATCCTCAACAAAAATTGTGACCAGTTAGATGATAAAGCTTAAAAAGAAGGTATATCTGACCTGCAGGATCTTTATCATCTTACTTGAAAGGGATACACATCAAAATCCAGAGATAACCTAAGCCTCATAATTTACGTTCAAGAGTCACTCAGTTCTCTATGTTTTTAACATTAAAATTCAAATTCCTTTAAGATGAATTTGAGACCTTCGAGGTTGTGTTTTGTTAAATCAACACACCATATTGATTTGGTCAATTTCGTCCACCAGTGGGAAAGCAAAGCAGTCGAACCACTGGTATCAAATGGCATTGATGCCTCCCCAAAAGTGAAGCAGTCAGCAAAAAAAGGAGAAAGAAAACACCTCCCTTTATATCGCTCTCATTACTCTCATTCACTGGACCAGAGAACCAGTTACTAAGAATCTCAGATGAGTAGAGAAATAATTATTAAAAAATTGAATTCTTGTCTACACAATGCCAAAACATCTAGTAAGTCTGGTTAAAAAAAAAAAAATGTTAACCCAGATGTTTGGCACTGCATAGACAAAACATCCAGATGACTGGCTGAACTTGTGAATAAACTGCTGACATGGGCCAGATGTTCTGGCTTCTTAGGGCTTCGGGGCCTCAGGGTCCCTGGGGACATCGGGAGAAAGCAGATGTCCCCTCTGAGCCTCCACCACCTGCATGCCTTCCTTGGAAACTGAAGTGGGTGTGTAACAGCGGGGTTGGAATGAAAAACGTCAACAATCTCCTTGGCAAAACCAAGTGAAGGCTACAAAAAGGACGTAATGTGCTATTTATCTGAAATCCATGTTTTGGGAAGTCACTGAGTCACGTCTATCTTGAGGCATTGTGGTTGCATTTCTAAATACTCTCCCCCTTGAGACTTTCTCTTTCAACCCAAGTTCTCGGCCACCCTTACCCAACCCAGGGTGAAGCGTTTTTTTATAGGCAACGGTTAAAGCTGAAATCGACAGCTGTCTCTTCGCTCGCATCTTTTTGCCCCTTCGCGGCTCCCTTCTTCTTATTTCCTGTTGTGTCTTTCCTTTCCTACAGAGGTGTGCAAAGCCGGAAAGGGGGAATCGGCATGGAGCCAGGGATGCTTCTGGTACAGCCCAGCGATGGGCAGCCCGGGCAGAAACGCCCATGGCCAGAGCAGGCAAGGCAAGCGAAGAGCAGCGGGGATGGAGGGCGAGGAAGGGACAGGGATGCTGAGGACCGCTCCTCCTGGAGGAGGAGACCCACGTGGCTGCCTGCCAGCCAGCAGAGGCTCCAGCAGCACTCGGGAGGGTATCAGCTGACAGGGTCGGGCAGAGCCACAGAACCTGGAGTCCCCTCCAGCAAATTCGTCCAAAAACGATGCCTTGCAGGAAACTGAGGGTAGCAGGAAGGGAAGAGTCTCACAAAACACCATGTGATTACTAGGCTCCCTGCTGTATTTAGAAAACAGCTTTGGCTTCCGTCAGAAAGTTCAGATATGCATTTAATCCCATTACATAATTTTTGTTTTCAGAAAGAGGTCTGTTTTGTTTCTTTAAAAAAAAATCGTTAAAAGATTTCCTTTGTGTCAGTATTTTCTGGAGCCTCCCTGGGAGACTTTGTGCTGCTCTGTAAAAGAAAACCTATGGTTGCTTCCTTGTCCCTCCTCCAGAGACTTATTAAAACAGTCTTCCTCCGACTGCCACTGGAGGAGGAGTTCCTGCCTCTCTCATCAGGATGCAATTAATAGAACAAGTGAAGTGATGTGGGAAAGAAAATAGGAAAAAAAAAAAAAAAAGTAATTCCCAGCAGCCCTCGTGATGTGCACCCGGCACTTTGCTGGACTGGAGGAAATCAGGGCAGGGAACTCGCAAGTGAGAAGAAAATCAGCTACACCAACCGCCGCCATCCCACCCCAAGACCCACAGGACACACCCCGATTTCACGAATATCAAAAAATGGCAGAGACATAGTAAAACTTAGATACAAAAATAAAGAGTGTTATTTTCCTCTCTTTGGGTTAAAAAAAAAGATTTCTTCTCCCATTTCTCACCACCCCCACCCCCCCCCCCTTCCCCTCCCCTCATCCCCTCCTCTCTCAGGGGTTGGCTTGATTTAAAAAACTATATTTCTGCCCAGGCATTCAAAAATGCTGAGTGCCTCAAGCAAAGTAGTAGAATAAGCATGTTTCTTACTGCTTCTTGGCAACTCCGAGGCCCGAGACCTGCTTCTAATTAGGGCTCATGTGGCTTCAGTTTAGTATTATCATGAAAATGAAATTACCACTTTAGAAAAGTCAAGTTCTTTTGGAAGTGAAAACTGCAGGTCAGAGCCCACCAAAATTCCCCCAAAAATGTGCTCGAGAAACATCTTGTTGAAGGGTCAGGCTGGCCTGGCTGATAAACTTCCTGGGGTTTGTGATATGTGTCACTTCTCTGACAGCGTCCCTCACCCCTCACTCCTGGCCCTAGGTCAAGTTCATTGTCCTTCTTGAAGAAAAGGCATCTCTCTGATGGCGGATCCAAGCTCACTCGGCTTCTCTAACCCTCTGATGTCCTTGGACCCGCTGGCCTCGACCACTCACCTGGCTGGGACATACTCTGCTGTAGCTAGCTCTTTCTCTACTGCCGTTTATACTTCCCTCCCCCCAAAAGACTGTAAATTCCTGAGAGCAAGAGCCGTGTCTTTCCTTTTTTTGTAGCTTCATAAATTCTCAGAACAGGAAGGGACCTGGTCCAATCGCTTAACTTTAAAGATAAGGCCTCTCAACTAGTTTCTGGCAGACATGCTCTGAGGACCAAGGCCTCTGGCCACATCCAGGTCAGCCCTGAGCCCACGGAGAACCACCTGACCAGCAGGATGTCCTTCAAAAGTGCTGTAGACCAGACCTGGGAGAACTTGCATAGAGGTTGAGACCCTTGAGATTCAGGAAGACAGAGTTCAAATCCTGGGGCCATCACTAACTAGCTCTTTGACGTAAGAGTTTGTTTTACCTATTTTAGCCTTTGTGTATTCACATGTAAAGCTGGGGAAATGTGGTTTGTTGAGGATTAAAGAAGGTAATATATGTATTTAGCCCATGTGCATATCATTAGGAAGCACTACATAAATGGATATTGTTTTATTATCATTATGATTTGGCATGTTTGCTGGGACCCAAACAGAGGGGTTTCTTTTATGGAAAACTCCACAGTTTGTCATATGAAAACGTGGGTTTATTTGGAGGAAATGGTCTGTATCGGTTTTTTGGAACCATCTCTGTTATTATGAAATTCCAGGAACTGGAATAAAATAACAAGGAGGTGGGAGAGAGGGTGAGTAGATTCTTCACAAAAGCAGCTTGAACCAACCGTCCAGGAGGTCACCAACTGGTTGAGCACACCCTGCTTTTCAGGCACCGTGTCTGGTGCTGTTGGAAATTCGGGCCACATTAAACATGGGCTCTGTCTTCAAACGCTCACGTCTACTTAGAGACATAGAATTCACAGGAAGAAAACTAACTCTCCAGCTGTGGGTAGTCTATCTCAAGGGGTCTGTGGACCACAAATACTACAGAAGTTCAGAAGAAACAAGGATGGCTTCCAGGTGGCGTGGGCAGGGAAAATGTCACAGAGAAGGTACTGTTTAAAGGAGGTTTGGAAGAACTGGAAGGACTCAGCTAGGTGGAGATGAGGAAGGAGTGCTTCTTATGCTAAAGGAAGTGTGTGTAAAGGCTCTGATGGAGGAATTTCAAGGCATGTTTAGAGGCAGTGAAACCAGCCTGACTGAAGTTAAAGGTACACCTATAGGCTTAGGGAATGCAAGATTAAAAGACCTGCTTGAACATGTACTGTGAAAAGTTTTGAAAGCTTTGCTTATTACAGGGCCTTAGTATGACTGTGCCAAGTATGAATCAGCTTAGCATTGTGCAGTGTGCAACCTAAACTACTGTACTTCATGGTTTGGCTAAACTTTTGGACTTTATCCTGCAGGTAGCCATGAGGCACTGAAGATTCTTGAGTCAGATATCAGGATCTGGTTTTTATATATGTTGTTGAGGATGTTGCACTCAACTTGGAAGAGTTTTAGAAACGGACATCACGAATTCAATTAAAAAAAAAAAAAACTGACCACCAATTACCAATCTGGGTGTGGAGAAGGAGAGAAGTTATGGTGCTTTTTAAAGACCTGGCTCTTTACATTCACAGCCTCAGCATCTTTGGAGTTTAAGGAATCTTGGTTTGAGTTAACAGTTTTTTTAGAGCTAACTGGGGGTGGGGGCCCTGGGGGAGGTGGCGGATGGGGAGTCTCAGAATAAAACATATCCCAGTTGTCTAACCTTTATTATGGGCTGTTCTAAAATTCTCCTTATCTAATAGCAGAAGGTCTAAGGCGTTTAGAGGAGGAGGGGCAGGCTATGGGGCTGAGCAGAGGGGAGAAGCCAGGGGGCCATCTAAACCTCTTCAGAGGCAGGAAATGAAGGAGCAGGTGGAAGAGGGGGTGGCTTGGTCACGAATCCTCCATTTTCCTCTTCCCTTGTCTTGGGAAACAATTGTTCTGTGACTTACGTCAAAAAATAGACAAATCCATGGCTGCGCCAAGAAAAACTCCCCTGGATGGAGCACAACACTGAGTGTATTGAAAAGAAAACAGCCGTGTGTGGTCCTCCTCACATACGTTGGCAATTGCTGGGTGAGTTTCCATATCACAAGCTACTTCCAGTGCCATCTAGCCCCTGAGTCTTTAACCCACTGCCCCAGGCAGACAACCCCAAGGCACCCTGAGGCTCCCAGCCACCCCCAGCCCTGGGTCCCCGAAGCTTAACTCCTACTGACCACCAGGGAAGGCTAAAACTCAAAGGAGACCAGAAATTTTCTGCAAGCCTGGAAAGGTGTGGAGCAGATGCCGGGGGTGGGGGTGGGGTTTTGCCAAAGGGATGGAAATGGATGCCTGGGAGTTTCTGCCATCAACACCTACTTGTAGATTCAAGTTTGAGCTGTCATTTGCAAATGCCTGTGTAAAATAACCCATCTCCCATGACCTCAATGGAACATGACTTGGCTGGCGGGACACAGCATCCCGAGGAGCAGCGCAGCTTGCCCAGATCCTCACAGAAAGCTTAAGAGACCCCACAGTGGGCCCCACCGCTCTCAGGCAGGAGGACTGGATAGAGGGCGGGAATCCCACAGCCACACCAAAGGAGCCTTTTCAAACCCTGCTGTTGACCAAAGGAGAGAGGAAAGGTGGAGGGAGAGCTCAGGGATAGAGGATGACCCCCAAGGGAGCACCAGGGACCATGTCCCCTGTCTTCCCCTCCCGCATCTGCCACACTTAGCCACACCCGGAAAAGTCACGTGTTCCCTCAGGAGAGAGCAGCCCAGGCAGAGCCCAGGTGACCCCACAGCATCCCATCCCTGAGCCGCCCCCAGCCCAGGTCAGACCCCTAATGGATGTGCCTAGAGGCCTCAGGCGGTCCAGCCAAGAAACCAGAAAGGAAAAGAAAATGACTGGGAATTGCTGACCAGCAGTCCTGTTTCTGTGGATGAGAACTGCGGGGTTGGGGGAATATGCTAACTCAAACCGTGCAGCTCCCAGAGCGAGATTCAGGGTGGCTGGCATTCCGCAAGCACGGCCACCGGCCACCGGACGGCAGCGGGGATTTTCTGCAGTTAGCCTTTGCCCTTCATCTCGTGTAAGTGCTGCTTGGACCACTTGGATCAGGGGGCCTCACGGAGAACCGCAGAGCAGCAGTACCCAGTGTGCTGTAAATTCAGCAGGAGCAGAGGATGCCCTGAGGCCCCTTGCCAACAGTCAGCACCTCTCGCTGTGACACACAGGACGTCTCTGCCCTCCTTTCTCCCTGCTTCTGTCTCTCTGCTGCCTTCTTCTTACAGACTGAAGATACAAGTGTGTGTGCGTGTGTCTACATATATACATGTAGTATACAATAAAATATATAAAACATAGCGTAATATAATATGCTACAGTATATCCCTGTGTGCCAGCATGCAGTCAAGATCCTTGAGACTGACTTTCTGACAAGGGCCAGTTTCTCAGCCCAGCACTTGGAAAATCAGCTCAGAGCAGGCTCAGTTAGAGATCGCCGCCCTATCACTGTTTTCAGGAGAAGAACCAGGCGATTCTCCCTTCAAGTGGCTCAAATATTCCTTGTGGGTGGATTCTTTTACTCAGTTCAAAAAACCAGAAGCTTCCACAGCCGTCACATGGGCTTGTGGATTATCAACAGGCTTCTGAGGTTGAGCAAACTGTGGGTTGCCTCTGGCAGAGGCCAGCTCACACCTGAAGATGGGGAAGGGTCTCCTCTCAGGGCCACAAGCCCTTCTGCCTCCCTTTCCTGACCTCCCTCCTCACCTCACCTCTCCTGCCTGCATAATGTTTTAAGAATGAGCTGTTCCCCACCACCGTCCCAGCTCTACCCCGTGTCTAGAGGGACGCCAGCAGCACCTGACCCTGCCGAGTCGTGAAGCCTCACTTTCCTGGTCTTTTAGATCCCTGGACATTTAGAGATAAAAATCCGGTCAAAGTGCTGCAGTATCTCTGAGTATTCACAAAGTCCACTGGGACCACAAAACCTGAACTTGTGCATCACTCAAGCTATCACCGCCACCCGGAGTCACCCCCTTCTCCTATCGCTACTTCGTCTCCTGCCACGTAGGCCTGCGCCCGATTCCCTCAAGAGGGCTCGTGGTCCTTCACCCATCAGCCAACGTTTGTTGAACACGGACTGGGTGCAGCACTGTCTGTTCTAGGTCCCAGGAATGATGCGGCCCGCGCAACTGCCAAAGTCCATGCCCTCATGGATCTTACAGTCAGACAGGGAGAAGGTAAATAAACACTTCTCAGCACGCCAGGGGACGATGCATGCTGAAGGTGGAAATAGAACTGGTTATGAGGAGGGAGCGTGGACTGGCTGAAGGGCTTGGGAAGCACTTCCGACAGCGAGAGGCTGGAGAGAGTGAAGTGTGATCAGAGCGTGAGCAGGGGGACATCTCCCACCTGTTAAAAGACCCCGAGTTCTCTATGGTGGTGGAAGGTGGTAACAAAAATTAAAATCCCTTTCATTATTGTAGCGCCCGAGCACTGATCATGGGCTTTACAGTCACCGTTTCATTTGCTTCTCACAGCGCTGTGAGGTGTATTTTTGCACAGTAAAGGGCAGAAATGAAGTCCCAGAGAGGGGAAGGGACTTCCTCAAGGCCATTCCGAGAAAACCCAGTGGCAGGGCGGGATGGAACCCAGTTCTCCTAATTCCCAGCCAGGTGCTTCCTGGGGGAATAAATCATGTTGGGTGATCCTAATATCTGGCATATTTGGCTTAAGACTTCAACCAGAGGTACCTTCCTCAGATACATACCACACCTGTGTGCAGCCCTGATTCCCTTCCAGCTGGACCGAAAACATAACCACGTGGTTACAAATGGGCAAAAGAGTCACGGACTCACCATAGGTATCCCACCCTTAGAGAAATAGGAGCTGAACATACTCAATCAAAAACCTAACAAGAGGGAGTCAAGAGCGGAGTGTGCACACTATGTCTACTCTATTTGCTATAAACACTGCAAACGTGTGTATGTGTGTCCTTGCTCACTTGTGCATGTTAATAAAGGGATGTCTCTGGACTTTTGACATGTGGGTCCAACTCTCCCTGTAGGTAATGGAGTATAAGGTAGAAATTTGCCAGTCCTGGGTGACTTTGGACAAATCTTTCCCTCTCTGGCCTCGGTTTCCTCTTTCATAAAATGAACCATTTGAATTAGATGCTCTCTAAGTTTGTTTCTCCTCCTGACTTCTTACAATTCTATACAAACATGTATTTTTCAGTAATAAATGTAGATTAGGTCCTAAGTAAGCCCTTTGGTGCTATGCCTCATCGTACCTGGCTAGAGACTTTCAATTATACTTTGTTACCTTCTTGATTTATTTTCCCAACCAAGAGGCTCTTCCCAAGCTAAAAAGTTCCTAAGCTTTGCTGGGACGAGGTGCAGGAAATGTTCATTTTCTTCTAAATCAGTGTCCGTCGCTGACTGAAAAATTGAGACAGGCTTACACTTTAGGAGATGGATATGGGGGATAAAAGAGAAAAGAGGAAAAAGGCAGAAAACAAGGAAAGGAGAAGAAAGAGTAAGGGAAGGTGAGGAAAGGAAGGGAAAGAAGTGGTGGGTGGTGGGTGATGGAGTGGTGGGGGCAGGGACAGGAAATGTCCTGGAAAGTATTTCCAGAGCTTTGTGATCTGTTCCTTGTGTAAGGCATACGGGCTTCATTAATAAGAATGTGTGTGTGTATGTGTGTATATCCTGAAATGTGTATTAATCATGCTGGTGACGAGCAGATGAAATCAGTGATTCCTGAAACTTCCTCTGAAATCAACTTGAGAGACCACGTACGTGATGTTTCCTCAAACTGGCACCAACGTATCCATCCTTCATGGGCTGGTGTCCAGGACTCTTTCCTCTTAGGCTTATCCTTCACTCCGAGATGGACCTCCTTCTCCAACCCCATCACTGGTTTCTCTTTCTCTCCTGGACGGGGAAGATTTGTGGCATCTCTCCCCAGCCAGCTTCAGCCAGGGAAGCTTTTACTCCTCAACGTCCACATGTTGTCTACAACCTTTGAACCTTTCACTCCACTTTCTTCTTTCTGGTTTTTTTTTTCCTTGAAGTCTTCCAATGCATTTTACCTTCACCTTCACCTAGAGCGTCTCATATCTTATGGAAATAATCTTCAGTCTGAGTGTGTGTACGTCTATGAGGTCCAAAGGCTTTCTGGGGGTAGGGTGAGGAACAAAGGCAAGAATAATGTAAGAAAATCATCTCCCAGAGCCTCAACTTCCATAAATGTTCTTTAAATCAGCACCTCCAGTTGGCCACGTCTGCTTTTTCTTCCCCTTTCATGCTCATCATTGTCCTATTTGACAAAATATGATATATTTCTTGCCCATCCAGGTCTTGCTTTGGGGTATGACTTTGGAAGTAAAAACCTCTGGGGCACCAAACAAGGGACAATTCAATAATGCATTGTTCCAAAAGGAACTCTTTGACAGCAGAGTAATGTGGACTTTAGCAAGAATTATTAAAAGGACAAAATCTTGTTTCTTCCAGGAAACCAATTAATGGCAGGGCTCTGTGAACTTAGCTGTGGGACTATCCACCTATCTATGAATTAAGAATTGATCGTGGCCATGGGAACATATCAACAAGTGTATTTGAATTGAAATTCTAAGTTAGATTTTTTTTTTTCTGACAATAAACAAGGCTGATCTGACTGATTTATTTGAACAAGTGAACCACCTTGGCCAAGGGGGCTTTATGTGAGGGGAAGTTTTCACAAACTGAATGAATTCTAAGGTTATGACAAAAAAATATATTTAAAGCACATATGCAATGTGCCAGAAATGGTAACATTTGCATCAATTAAACTTGTGATTTAAAAAATTTAGATGTTGGATAGATTGTTTTTTTTTTTTATTTCCAGTGATTTGTTGCCCTCTGAAATAAGACCTTGTTATTATAAGCCATGAAGATGTGGGCATGTTTGTTATAGCAGCATAACCTAATACAAGCTGACTAATTATAATATCAACTCAAAAACTTCTGAAAGGAAGGGTAAGTATGTTTTCAAATTTTATTTAAGGAGTGTGAGAACAAAAGGACTGCCAATCTCCATTTTAGATCAGTGATCCCTTCCCATGAAATAAATCACCTGTTACATATCCTCCAGGTTTATGACAGATGTGAGCACTGGAGATAGAGAAATGAAGAATTGTACTCCCCAGTCTCAAAGAAATTGGCGTCTAATCCCACAGAGATACAAGATACCCATTGCCTGATGAGTATGACCATAGATGTGGGGCCAGAAAACAGAAGGATCACAGAGAAGGGAATGATTCCATTTTTCTAAGGTAGAAGACACAGGGGCAGGATTACTAGAGGACATGGAGTAGGTGAGGATGTCTCAGTCAGATACGAATGCATAGACAAATTCCTAGAGATGTAAAAGGATGTCGTATGTTTTTGTGAAGTATAAGCATCTGGTATTGCCGGAATCCACTCAGAAGCAGTGGAGGGAAATACAGCCCACGGCAGACAGACCCCAGATCCCCATCACCTGGTGTTCACACCCTCATATAATCCTCTCCCTTTGGGAATGGAAAGGTCTTATGACTTACCTCTTACCAATAAAATATGGCAAAGTGATGGGACTGATTCTAGTCTACTGCATAAGACTCCTAGAAGACTTGCCCTGGAGTTTCTTCTTCCCTTGTTGGCTGTGAGAAAGCAAGTTGCCTTGAAGTAAGTGGAAGCCCATGTGGCGAGAAAATGTAGAAGACTCCTAACAGCCAAGGGAGGCCTCACTCCTGAAACCACAAGAACATAAAACCTGCCAACAGTCAGAGTGAACTTAGGAGTGAAATCTCCCCCAGTTGAGCCTCTGTTGAGACCACAGCCATAGCGGATAACTTGACAGCAGCTTGGTTGAGGCTCTGACACAGAGAAACAAGCTAAGTCATGACGCCCAACACACAGAGACTATGAGATAATAAATGAATTGTTTCAAATTGCTAAGTTCATAGAAACTTGTTACACATCAATAGAAAACTAAAACACAGCAAAACGTGTGGGAAGGGGTCCTTCTAAGGAGTGCAGATTTTATTATGTGCTTAATGAGCAGCCAGCATGATGGGCTCAAAAAAATAGAAATGACACAGAATTAAGTTTTAGGTTGATCATTCTGACAATAGGGATGGAGAAGGGCTTCAAGGGGCAAAGTTAGAAGCCTCTCACCTTCCACAAAACAGGCACACAAATGAGCATGTGACCTCAGATCAAGAAATATCAAGAAACATGTATTTACTGAACATCTACAGGATGCTGTGTCAGTGAAGAGAAATATAGGAAGAGTCACAAAGCATGGTCCCCACCCTTACAAAGTCTTATGTCAAGTCAGGGAGCGTGATGGATGTGCAGACAGAGTCTTGTTTGTTTCGTTTCACTTTGTCTTATTAACTAACAATTATCAGTAAGTGGATGGTACTCAAGAGGACAGATGGATCAAAGTCTCTTCCCACTTTGGGAGGAGTGGTCAGCGATGGTTCTTGTGAGGGGTGATTCTGAGATCCATCTTGAAGGCTGGGCAGGATTTGGATGAGCAAGGGTAGTGTTTAATGACCTCCAGACAAGGTCTAGGGAGAGAAAATACAAGTTGTTTTGGAGGAAAAGCCTAGTGCCGGAACTTTTGGAAAGTAATTTAGAGGGAAAGATTGAAGTGAGAAATTGGGATAACTTTTTGCCCTTTCCCTTTCTTATTCACCTATAATGCAGACTATGTTTTGTAATTTGTTGACGGGTCACCCAGGAAGGCTTTATGGAGGAGGTGAGACACGAGCTGGTTCTGAAGGAGGGCAGGGCTTAGATGAGAACCTAGGAGCAGAGAGAACCTTCCTGGGAGGAGCAGGGGTGGCCAGTGCCAAGTGTGGCAGTGGAGCGGAGGTTCAAGGGACATAGAGAAGATCCACCTGTAAGATAGAGGGTTGGAGAATATAAAGAAATACAGGAAGAGGAGGATGAGAAAGTTGGTTGGAGGTCAAACTTTTACCCCATAAGCTTTAAGATTAATCAATATCCTTTTGAGCCCACGCATTCTTAGCCCAGCCAGGACCCTGTTACTCCCTATTTATCACTCTGTAATAGTTTTCTGTTGTCTTTGGGGTGAAGTCAACACTCCATCCAATATCTACAAGGCACGGTCCAGCCTTTGCACCTCTCTGGCCTTAACGCATATCCCTAAGATGTCTAGCACCCAGGCTATTTTCCTCGGGGCACCTGGCTTCTTCAGTCCCTGGGTCCTTTGCACAGCCAGGGTGGGTGGCTGGAGGAGGGTGAGGGCACGTTCTAGGCGGGGTTCCCCGGAACTCTCCACTCCTCAGTTTGAGGTCTTTCTTTGTCACAAGTGCTCACGGCATCTGCTTGCTTTGAAGAGCTTACCACCTGTGTCATCACAACCCTGGGTGGGGAGTCGCTGTGTGTCTGTGGGTCTAGCTGGACTACGGGCACCTAGTCTGTGATGCCCACCACCTCGTTCCCAGGCTGCGTTCTGCCTGGCACAGAGCTGGCGTGCAATATTGGCCCGATGACTGGGCAGACCCCTGGGTCCACCCTCGCCCGGAGCGTAACCCATCATAAAGGACAAGAACCGAAGCCTGAAAGAGGTGTCTCTACCACGCACACTCACCCACCTGGGACAGGGATGCCATGGGACACAAGTGCACACCACTAACTGGCCGCGAGGGAGAGAGTTTTACAGCCACCCCTCAGAACTCAGAAATGAAAGAGGAGAAAGGAATAACGTCTGGCTTGGCATCCCCACACTCCCTTATCTCCATAATGATTTTATTGGCTAGTGCTCATGACACACTTACGGTTTTTTTTTTTTTTAAAATCACCCATTCATAGATAAGAAACCAAGAGATTTTGATATGCTTGGGGTCACATGGCAAACTGACAGTGCAATGAAAGGTTCAAACTCAAAACCATGAGATAGTCAACATTTTCATTGAGCAGGCATTGTTCACATGGGAGCTCTTTGGTTTCATCTGGTGATTTCATTCCAATTGTATGTAGACTGAGAGAAACCCCAGTCTGGCAGAGGATTTAATATTCAGAAGGTAAGAGGATTTAGGATTTGCTGGGGCTGATGCCAAACTCCATGCTGAGGACAATGAGTTAAGAGGAAATGAATGCTCAAGAACAGTGACCGTTTTGAGAGAAGTTAAGGGGGACAGGAGAGAGTTGATAAGACTCTGGCTGGGATGCTGGGAGCCCCAGGAGGTCCCTGTGCAGGGATTGGGTCAATGTTTGCTGCCTTTAGAAACTCAGAGGGGTGGTTTAAACCTGGTACACTGGGTCTGAGTCATTTTGTGAGTTTAAGGAAGAGACAGTTACAAGGCCTACTATAGGATCCTGGGACTGGAGGGAGGGAGCCATTACATCCTGGGGCCTGACGGGGGCTGTGGCTGTAGCCCAGGGCTCAGCCAGCCTGGATGCTGGTGTACCCTGGTGCCTTCATGGGCTGGAGCCAAATGGGTGCTGGAGGGCCAGGGAGCCTGTGTCAGTCAGGGCTTGCCAGAGAAACCGAGCCAGTGGGATAGACTCGGACACATACAAGACTGCTGATAGGAACTGGCTCTCGTGGTTATGAAGTCTGAGAAGTCCCACACGGGCCGTCTGCAAGTTGTGAAGCCAGGCAAGTCGGTGGTATCAGGCCTGAGAACCGGGGGCCGCTAGGATAAATCCCAGAGTCCAAAGCCCGAGAACCAGGCTCTCTGATACCTGAAGGCAGGAAGAGATGGATGTACCAGCTCAAGAAGAGGGAAAGAGAATTCACATTTCCTTGGCCTTTCTGTTATACTTGGGCCCCCAGTGGATTGGCTGATGCCCATACATTACCCAGTCTTGCAAATCCAAAGCTAATCTCTTCTAGGAAACACCCCCGGAAGTGATATTCTATCCGTGTCTGCATACCCCTTAACCCAATCAAGTCAGCACGTAAACTTAACCATCACAGAGCCTGTTGACACAGTTCCCCCGGGGGACAGAGAGTCGGGTGAGGAAGGGTACGGAGCCCATCTGGAGGGGCCAACAGAGACACTCAGCTCGAAACTGGGCAGCAGCATTGGTGAGACCTTGTTCTGGACACTGAGGACTCAACAGTGAGAAGGCAGACAAGGTTCACTCTACGTGTGTCACTCAACCGTGAAAAGGCAAGACAGCTCACAGGACGCTGACAGTCCAATGCTGGAAAAAGAGGTACTGAACTAATGAAGAGGTTCAAATAAGATGATCTCGCATATTTCGGAAAACCCAAAGCTGGTGGTATTTTACCAATACAGTTTGCATCACTTTTTCCTGAATTAAAAGGTGACCCATCACCAGCAAGTAATACAAATGCCAGGAGAGAGCCTTCCGCCTAACTGGCTACCCGTTCTTGAAAAAGAAGCGAGGCACGGTTTTCCTGTCTTGTCTTTTGATTACATGCTGGCTTCCCAAGTCATTCTTTCTGTGACAGTTTGAGAAGACAGACCTTTGGTTTTGGAAGGGGTGCCTTGTTTAATCCTGGTTTCTGCAATCTTGGTGAAGTCAGGGAGGAAGATATGTCCAGTGGGCAACACAGGAATGTTTTATTTGCGTAAGAAAAAGAAAATAATTGTAGTTTTTTTTTTTTTTTTTTCTGAGTTGCAGGAATAGAGTCTTGACCAGACATTGGTGTTTCACATCCGTCTGTCTCCAGAAACCTTTTCTTTCCAATCTGTCCTGGATTCTCTCCAAAGAGAACTATGACATTTCTCTTCACCCATACTGTTTTAAAGCTTAATACCCTACAGGATCTTTCTTAAAGATTGTAAAAGGAGACAGGCTTTGGCCAAGGGGTTTGAAGGTTTGCTTGGGGTGGGGTGGGGGGGGGGATCTGAGGCAGAGGGTGGCAAGTGGGAAAGGAGAGAGTTTCTTTTTATATTCCAGAGTGTTTTTTGTTTTTTTTAACCAAGATACCAAATCCCGATCCCCCAAATCGACAAGCCAGGCCTGAAGTTACGAAAGTGGAGAAGGGCTGGCCGAACTTCCCAAAAAAACTTGCAAGCGAATGCACAACAGGATGGGTTTGCAATATCAAATGAAGTCTTTGGCCATCACAAATCTTACAACACATTCCAGAACAATGAAAAAAGAGAGTGAGAGAGAGAGAAAGAAAGAACCCTCCCCCCACCAAACCAGCTGAGCCAGTATTTAAAGCCTTTTTAATTTAACAGAACCCATTTTTTATGGTATCCAGGATGTGTTTCTGGCTTTTCAAGCGGTCACATGATCTCTCGTCCAGATGTGCGGGCGTATATCTGGGGCAGGATGGGCCACGGGCTGCCGGCGTGCAGCGTGCTCCTGTAACTCAGCCTCGTCCTCTCGGCTAGGGAAGCCCCGCTTTAATCTGCGATACAACAGCAGTGACGTTGGAGGGGATAACGTTAACCAGAACATTCAGAGGAATCTGGAAAGGCCCAGGGGCAGCAGGTGGGGCTGGAGGGGCTGGAGCGCCAGCTCCCAGAGGTGCATCTGCCAGACTCCACACAGCACTGAAACGAAACCTCCAAGTGTGTGGCGGTCAGAAAACTTCCCTTTTCTCACCTCCCGCGAACAGCTTTTACCCGAGGACAAGGCTTCCTGGAGCCTTCTTCAGGAAATTAGCAAATGCCTCTGTTTGGAGGGGCGGGTCGCAGGAACCCACAGCAGGGCCGGCACGGCCTCAAGAACCACCCAGAACAGGGCTTCTCCTTCAGAGAAATTTCTGGAAGCCCAGGCCTTCAGCACAGAGTGGGTGGGAAGGGGCAGTGGGGGGCAGCTGCCGGCCTGGTACGTCTCCGCCAGTGACCTTTGGGGGACTAACACGTCCAGCTGCTTGGTTAGAGTCTGGCAGTCAGTTACATTGGTTCAGCCTTGGTTTCTTCATGTGTGATGTGGGGTTGTTAACAGAACCTGCCTTGAAGGGTGTGTTCAGGATTCAGTGGCATCACTGTGAAAACACTCAGCACAGGACTCATCACATATCGGGGTTTTGATTCATTCTCAAATCCAAAAATATTGGCACTGCCATCTTTATCAGAGGCTTGCAGACATCTCTGAATAAAACGAAGATCCTGGCCACGAGGACCTGACTTATAGGGGGCGAGGTGAACGTCACCAATCAGCAAACAAATTTCTGTGTGCAAAGGAGGTGGCACATGCCATGGCAAAGGGAAAAGAAAACCTAGTGAGGGGGATTGGGTGATGAGGGCAGGCTCCATGGATTTAAAATTCATTAAATAAAAGAATTGGGGTCGGGGGAGGATAGCTTAGTGGTAGAGCACGTGCTTAGCAAGCATGAGGCCCTGGGTGTGATCCGCAGTACCTCCGTTAAATAAATAAACCTAATTACCTCCCTCTGCAAAAAGAAATGTGATTTATAATCTTATTTTAATTCATGAAGGACATTGGTCAACCCAGTTGGCTCTCCCCCTGAACTTCTAGCCCCAACAGTTGAGGACAAAGGATTCCATCAGAATTCGTGTGAGCCGCTGGAGAGTGGGGCGAGGTAGGGGGCTGTTTTAGAGACTCCCCTGTCAAAGAGCCTGCTCCCCAGTCTGCTGGGCCCATCACCTTGGACTTGGTCTGTGACTGTTCCAGGAGGTGAAGCCACAGGACGTGACGGTGTGTTTTCTCCCTGCTGGAAAGCAGAGGGTTAAGACAAGCAGAGCCCCACGTCCCCTTTCACGCTATTAAGATTCTCCATGAAAGGGGCATGAAAGGTGAGAGCCAGAGATTTATTAAGGAGAGTCTTTATATTCTTTTTCGCCCCAACTCACACCCTCACGGTGCCCCAGAACAGCCACCAGAAGGGAATTCTGCTCCGGGCCCTCCCCCAACCTATTCCATTTTCAGGATGCTTTCCCCCCTTCCTTTGAGTGTCAATTCTTCCAAAGCCTCTGCGCTCTATTCGGTTTGACTTCAGCTGGAGTGGTGAGAGAGAAGATTTATTTCCACAACTTTCTGTGTGGAGTGTTTCACAGAAGACGTATTGTTCTGAGCGAGATTTTCACCGGGGCGCAGTGGGAGAGGCAAGAAATCTCCCCCCAGAAATAATGCCCCATGGCTTTGAAATCAATGACTCTGAAAAAGAAGTAAAGAATTACCTATAATCATTTCAGTGAGGTAGTCTGCAGCTATCTAGAGTTTACGTTTAAATCTATGGGGGTGTGTGACACTAATACACGTATGTGCACATTAAATCATATAATCTCAGGGTCAGAGGGCACTTCTAATACAAGCCCTTCTCTTGCTGTAATGCATTCTGAATTATGCCTGCATTAAGTATAACGTGGGTTACAATCGACCCGTTTGCCATCTAGCCAGTCTGCTGAAATTCTGCAGATGGCCCCTGACAAAGGCAGGCTCTTAATTCACAGCCTGAATGATGATAATTAAGTTAATTTCAAAACACTTTTATTGAGTTCAAGGTGCATTTAAAGGCAAAGAAGTTAATAAAAGGATTCATTGAGTTTTAGCGGCGGTTCTCATCTCTGGCTGTACGTTAGGGTTACCTGGACTCTGGTATTTTTAATTCATACCTGTAGAGAATCTGGTTACACCGAATTCTAGTGTTCACTATGCTAGGTTCATTTTTGCAACAGAAAGAAATATTCTGCTTACAATAATGAACTCTGGTAGCAAGAAGTTTCATATATAATTTCCCCCCAAAAATGTTTAAAATATAAATCACTCTCCTCTCTACCACATGAACATACTCTTGATATTTTTCATTGGCCTTTGCAAAAGGCCTTTTGATTCTCCTTGTTGCAATCTTGGGGTATAGTTGAAAGAATCATGGTCTAGGAATCAAGAAACATGGTCTTCCTCTCCTCTAACGTCAACTAGCTGGATGATTCTAGAGGAGGCTTTTCTGGCCTCAGCTTACTCCTCAGTAAAATGGGCAGATTGTCCTAGGCAATCTTTAGAAAGAAAGCATTGAAATCATGGGAGGAGTCAGAAAGATGGGAGTTTGAATCCCAGCCTAATCACTGCCTAGACCTTGGGCTTGTCTGTTTCAGAACAGCCATTGGTAAACATGTACTGGGAAAAAAATTAAGATGGCGCTCACGAGGCATCTTTGCAAAACAGACACAATTAAATATTCATTTTCATTCCATTTGGTTCCCCTCCTCCCCTCAGGTCCCTTCCTGAGTTGACAGAAGACTCACATAAAGTACAAAAAGTGGTTAAGAAACTCACCCAAATGATGAAGGAATTTCTACTTGGCACTTTTTTTTTTTTTTTTTTTTGGTCCAGTAAATTACTCTTTTCTGTCCAGGTAGCCCGAAGGAGACAGGGAGTTATGCTGTCAGCAGAACTTCAACATCCAGTATGCTTCCTGGAGTTGATGGCTCTCTTGGGGGCCCCGATGGTGGGCATTTGGGGAAACATTTTGGAGGCAAGCCCTGCATGGAAACCTCCAAGTCGCATTCCACAGCCACCCACCGGTTACCCCAGTGTTAGAGGGGCCCCCTTTGTCTCAACCACTTCCTTTAATTGCGTCAGGGTCAGGACCTTTGAGTCGCCATCTTTGGGTAAATCTGATGTGTCAGTCTTTTCGTGGGAGGGAAGAGACTGTGTCGAAAGGGGAGAAAAGAATGCGGGCATTTTCCTGCCATTCTCGAGGGCAGGTATTCCTTCCAACAGCCCAGGTATCCTGGGAACTTCTGAGAATTAACCCAGCCTGCTATGCAAAGGGCTTTCTACCCAGAAAGGAACAAACCTTTTGATTAGTCCAACACGTCAAACCCCGGGGTAGATAAAGCCTGCATAATTCCTTGCCCCTTTCAGCCATTGTAACTATAGAATACAAGCTTGGTGTGTAGCTGGTTTTGTGAGCCTGGCGATTGGAAAAATAACTCAATCGGACTGGTTCCCTGAATGAATATCGGTGTGGGGGTGGCTAGGAACAGAGGAAATGCACTGGAGCTGTGTGAAACTTGGCAGTTTCAGTTCACAGGGCTTCAGGTTAACTCAGTTTCAGTACATGCAGGTTCCCCTCCTTTGGAGGAGACACTTTGACTTTCAGGTTGAAAGAAACTAAACGGAGCTGAAACCACATTATTTGACGTACTTTCAGTTTGAGTCGAGGAGAAGAAAGGGGTGGAGAGGTTGCCCCAGCCTCATTCCAACTTCTACAAACACTTGGGCCTGGTTCGCCTCCTGAGTTCGGTGATTCCTGGTCACCTTTCCTCCCCGCTAGATTCAAGTTGAATTGGGGACCCAAATTCCCATTTATTTAGCTTTTCCTGGAGGCTGGAGTCCAAGCCCACCCTGGGAGAGCAGAGCCAGGCTGTGACGGAGGGGCAAGACCTACCCTATAAGACCTGTCTGTCTCCCAGTGTCACTCTGTTGACCTTTCTGAAATCCCCCTTGGGGCTGGGGATGGTGATCAGCAGAGAATCTGGGTTTGAACCCCACCTCCACAGCTTACCAACTGTACGATCTTGGGTGGGAGAGGGGAGTTGTCAGGCACTAAACTCTTGATGCAAACGTTAAGAGACTTTTTAAAAAATCCTGCCATTTGTCTTACTACCTCAAAATCCCATTGTTGCTCCAAGTTTGGTTCAGCCAGTTAACACGTTTGGTAAGGACGCTCATCTGTCCCTAGCCCAGTCCCCTGAAAGTGCTGAGTGGTTTTCGGACATGTTGATAATGGAGCAGTTAAGAAACGTTCATCAGTGAGTGCTGCAGAAAAAAAGAGGACAGTAATGAACTCGTTTACAGAACAGAAACAGGCTCACAGACGTAGTAAACAATCTTATAGTTACCAGGGAAAGGGAGTGGGGAGGGATACACTGCAAGTTTAAGATTTTTAAACGTTAACCTCTATATTTTAAGAAAACAGATTTCTTTTGTATAGCACAGGGAACTATATTCAATATCTTGTAATAACCTTTAGTGAAAACGAATATGTGTATGTATATGCAAGACTGGGACACTGTGCTGTACGTCAGAAATTGACACATTGTAACTGACTGTACTTCAATAGAAAGAAAGAAAGAAAGAAACAAACAAACATTGAGAAGAATGGGAGGCTGCTAAACAGGTGAGAGGGATGAAGGTGGGCAGGAGAGGAAGTAGCCAGACCCTGAGTGTGCTCCCAGGAGGGAGCAGGAGGCTTAGGAAGTGGAGCTGGAGGGTGCTGAGGCCAACCCTACCTATTCCACAATTTGGCCACAGAGAGGAGTTACCCTCTTACAAATGCACTCAGAGAATATGAAAACGAATATACGTACATTCATGTATGACTGAAAAATTGTGCTGCTCGCCAGAAATTGACACAACATTGTAAACTGACTATAACTCTAAAATAAAATAAAATAAAATAAAATAAAATAAAATAAAATAAAACAAAACAAAACAAAAAACAAATGCACTCAGCTCCTTCAAAAAGCAAGAGGCCTCTCCCTGGAAGCCGTGACCACAGTGGTCCCTTTTTGTCCTACCCCAGGTCTGATTGAGGCCATCTTTCTTTCCAAATTATATCCTGAACCCTCGGAGGTCTCTGCTGGGGAATGGGAACCAGGATAGCCAACCCCCCCGCCCCCTGCTCCATGGCATTTCCAAATAGAAGGAACGAGGGAAAGAGGGAGGCTGAGAGGGAAAAAGAGAGAGATTATCCTCATTGTAGGGAGAATGACTGCTCCCAAAGGGGCTTTGATTTCCAGAAATTAGCTAGTGTGCATCCTGACAAAACTCCTACTGCAGGTGGGACTACTGTAGTAGTGATCATGCAGCTGAACGAGCAGGGTAGACGGGTCTAGAGTAAAAGGAGGAGCTCTGATGAGGACAGTCAGACCCCAGCCAGGGAGAATGTGATTTGCTAAATGTTTCAAGTAACCAGAAGGTCTACGTTACATGGCCAGAAGAAGAGCCTTCAGGACATCCTGTCAGAGATGGTTTTCGCTCTAGAAGAAAAGCAGCTCAAATGCTCAAGGTCTGACTGGGGTTCGGTGTTGAGTCAAGCTGATCTTTGACGATGTTCAGTCGCAGGAGCTGGTTCCACAAGCCACATGTGATACTCAACTCTTTGTAGGCACATGTCAAACCAAGGACCCAAGGACCAACAACCAAAGCACACACCCCACCACAGGGGATGGGGGCACATCTACCCTGTGCAATGGCCTGCAGGGCAGTGACCCAGAGAGGTGATGAGCTGGGGGGAAGGAGGTCTTTTTAATGAAAATCCTTGAGGCATGGATCCGAAACTCTTAGCTTGGATCAAAAGACTCCCTATTACCAAAGCTAAGTCCACAAGCTCCATGTAGCAATGATTACTGATTCTCCTTCAATATCTATTCTCTCCTCCTTCCATAGTACTTAAATCCGCTTTGTTGTGGGGCCCCTGGATGCTGGGTTAAAGACTACATTTCCCAGCCTTCCTCGCGGTTGTGTGACCATGGAGCTCAGCCCTGGCCAATGGGGTTAAAGTGGCATAGGTAACTGGATGGGGGTGGTTTTAAAAGCAAAGTTGTGCCCTTTGTCCCCACCCCTCTCCCCAGCCTTGTTGCTTCCCACTGGCTGGAACATGGCTATCAATGGCTAGAGCTCCAGCAGCAAACTGGGACCATGACATATTCTAGAGAAGCCACGCATAGTGGAGGATTGAAGTTAAAGGTGCGTGAATCCCTGATGCTACGCAGCGCCTGGTGGCCCTGGACCGCCTGCCTCCAGACTTCTTGAATGTAAGGTGTAAACAAACGTCTTCCTTGTTAATGCTGTTGCTCACCCCTACACTTAATCATAGCAGACACATCCCCTTAATAGCCTGTATGTTTTTCTCCCTTCATTTCCTCTTCCAATAATTCCAATTACTCAGTCAACAAAAATTAAGATAATAATAGCTAGCATTTCTGGAGTGCTTATTATGTGCCAGGCACTGTTCTAAGGGCTTTATAAGAATTAATGTATTTGTTACAACAACCTAGGAAGCAGGTTCTGCCTTTTTCTTTTTATAAGGATATTTATCATAAGAACGTTTGCAACAGCACAAAACAGGAAATAGACTATACGGATAGGGGACTGATAGATTAATTGTGTCTGTGTGAAAGCGTCACGCAGCTCTCTAGAGACTGATATGGGACAATCTCTCAAGTATGTAGTGAAGTGAAAAAAGCCAGCTATCAAAGTATGCTTTTACAAATCAGGAAACTGAGGCATAGAATACTTAAGGAACTTGCTTGATGTTACATTTCTTATAGATGATTGATAATTGAATCGAAATGATCAGACTTCAACTCTGAAAAGTGAGAGAGAGGGATGGGTTGGCCCAGGTTGTCAGCCGCCAGCTGAGATTCGCAGTGATGGGGAGCTGGATCAGGTGAATTCCGAGATGTACTTGGCTCTAAAAGTTCCATAACTGTGTGACTTAGAGACATGATAAGAGCCTTGGGCAATCAAAGGGAGATTCACTGTTGTGCATCACACTTCTCTTCCTGAGAAAAAGAGACCTGGAACCTTTAAGATGTATTTTCATTGTCTTTGTTGCAGGCTGATTCTAGATTCTTCAGAAACCCAATCACAACTTGCATTTTTCAGCATTGGCTATGCCCCACAAAACTTGTGAACTCTTGGCATAAAAAAATCATGTAGAAGAGTCTTAGACTTGAATTCAGAAGATGTTGGCTTATGTCCTGCACCTTAAGAAAGTTGCTTTCTCTCTTTGAGTATCAATTTCCTCATATGTGAGTTGGGATTGATAAGACTTGGATCAAAGAGTTGGCATGAAGATTAAGGAACAATGAGTAAAACACACCGTAAATCAGAAAGCCCTGAAAACATGTATAATTCTTTGGGGGTTATGGGGGGTGGGGTAGGTAATGAGGTTTATTTATTTATTTGTTTATTTTTAACAGAGGGACTGGGGATTGAACCCAGGACCTCTGCATGCCAGGCATGTGCTCTAACCACTAAGCTAGACCCTCCCCACAGATGTGTCATCCTTAACTGCCCTTTATAATCTTCATAAACCTCTTTCACACACATTTTCTATATCGTTTGTTCCTCATTATGATCCAGCCAGATATGTCACATGAATAACATTACCCCCACTTTACAGAAGAGGAAACTGAGGCCCAGGAACGTGAATTAACTTGGCCAAGTTCACAACTATTCTATGAAAGGGTCAGCCCTTCAAGCAGACACCTGAAAAGTTCTGAAATCCTGACTGTGCCTCTCCAGAGGGTGAACCAGCAGAGAGGACACCTAGCGATTTTAACACGGACACTGGAGCCTGGCTCCCTCAGTGTGAAACCCAGATCTGCCAGCTGCAACCTGTGCCCCTCTAGACAAGTGGTTTAACCTCTCTGGACCTCAGCTTCCTCATCCACAAAATTGAGCTAGAATAAGATTAGAGGGGTGAAGAGGGTTTAAAGATTCTCTGCAATGTTTTGCTCACGGACTGAAAGTTTCGCTTTCAAACCTCTTCAGTGTCTTTCCAAAGGGCCCTCCTGTGCTTGGTTGGAAGACGCTTTTAAGTCTGTTCTTCCTTGAGCTCGTGAGAGTCTGGTGTCCACACCTGTTGCCATGGCCTGAAACCTCAAAGGAAAAGGACGTCACCAGAGGTACCCGGTTTCCTCAGTGGGGGCCGGACCCCCAGGCTGTGAGTGCACCCAGTGCAGAGAATTTCCATCTCTGCACAAGGAAGCGTAGAATCTAGAGCACCAGAGGTGAAGCAGGAAGGAGAGATCAAAGCCCAGCTGCCCAGGCTTGCCGCTCAGCATGGAAGCACTCCCTGGCTGCACACAGACACCCACGGCCACGCCAGCGTATACGTTTACCCTAGGACCAAGCAGATGAATTGGCTGAATTCACTACCACTCTTGTTTAATTTGGAGCCTTGAGCACCCAACTGCCAAGTGAAATGGCTGTCTTAGAAAGCGCCTGTGTATTTTAAAGGAATATTGCCTGCATTTTAACCAGAGATTTCCTCTGTATGTTTATTTCCAATAGTCAAAGTGCCAAAGGGTGGTAGGTTTCCTGCCTCTCAGCTGCGGTTGTTGGGACAAGATGACTGGCCCCTGCCGGAGCACACTGAATGATGGGCTACAAGGAGTGGATTGGAAATCAGTGGGGTTCTGCTGTTCCCCATGGTTCAGCACCTGGGGAGAGGAAGGGACTGCTTTTATTCTCAAGTCCAGGGTGCTTGCAGATGGTATATTGTATCCAAACCATCATTGTAATGCCTCCTGTTTGAACATTGCTTTGCAGTTAGATTCTTTCACATTCAGTCCCTGGGCAGCAGGAAGGCTGCTGGTCTGGTCACATCCTGGGCGAGTGCAGGCTGACCCTATGCTGGTTGCATGCACAGCTGGATGCTGGCAGGAGCCATCACCTTACTTAACTGATGCCACGTCCCAGGTGTGTGGTCTTGGCCAGATCACCTAACCTCTCTGTGCCTCTTCCCTCACATCCCCACTTGGAGGGTAGTGAGGAGTAAATGGGTTAATGCATGTAAAGAACTTAGAATAGCGCCTAACCCTTAGTGAGCACTCAGTAAATGCTAGTGACAGTGATGATAAGGATGGTGACAATGATAAGGGTGGAGGTGACAGTGGTGGTGGTGGTGATGATGACGGTGGTGGTGATGATGACGATGGTGGTGACCGTAAAGGCAGTGGTTGGTGGTGACAATGGTGATGACTGTGGGGTTGCTTCTTTCTCCTCCTTTTTGGTAAAATAACAATAATCATAGATTCCAGTCACTGGAGGCCTGTGGTGTGTCAGGAAGCCACCCTGATGGGCACTTCACACACAGTGTGTCTCATCTCTGACACCCCTCTGTTACGGCTGGGAAAATGGAGGCTCAGACTGGTTAAATAACTGGCCTGCGGTCCCAGTCCTAGTAAAAGGCAGGGGTTTGTGTCTGTTGATCCCCAGTCCACGCCTTTCCCCCCGCACCACCCTGTGCACCTCTCCGCTGCATCTCCGGGGCGGTTTCGTCTTCTTCATGCTTCCTGGAAAAGGCGGTGTGTAATATAAATAAATGAGCGTACAAACAGACCTTTAGAAAGTCGGGTTCTTGACTGTTTCCTCTTCCTCTCTGCATTTTGTTTCACTTCTATCTTGACTTTTACACCACCTCCTACCAGCTTAGGTTCCCAAGATTCCTGTTCACAATACCCCTCATTAAGAAAGTGTTTTGTGAAACAGAAGGGTTTTTCCTGAGGCCCCCGGCTATGTCAATGCCAGTTTGGAAATCCTGGGTTAAGTGGACAAGGTATTGTTTGGAAATAACAAAGTTGCATGACTCATTCAGTGGGCCTGGGGGTACTGAGCACCTGGCATGTGCCAGGAACAGTCCAGCTTGTAGGAACAAAGCCCCTACTCCTGCAGACCCACATTCTAGAGGATGATACACACAGTGCCAATACACAAAAGAGAAATAATTATATCTCCCCTGTTTCACGAAAGCTGCATTCTTTCCAGGGAAAGCCATGCTTCTCAAGGCATCTGTGCCTCCAGCCCAGTTTGGAATCAAGACTCTCAGACTCCAACCCCGGCTGGGAGAGACGAGGAGCTGGGGACACCCAGAGTGAATTCTCGGTGCTGCTTTCTTCATCTGTGACCATGAGTGAGGATGAGCCCCTCCGATCTTCAGGTTATTCCTTTGCAACAGAGATGACGCCCAGTTTCTCCATAACAATGCCTTGCTTTTGCCTGATACTTTTAACCAGCACCTAAGTTGCACATCAGCATTTCCTTTAATTGTGCCTGGCCACCCAGGTCGTGGGAGGCATCAGCTAACTGAATCTCTCTGAAGCCCAATGGACCAGTAGCCACCACTGCATCCTGACCATTCAGTGGCCCCAGCTCCTTCTGCAGATCAAGACAGAGAATTCTGAAAGAGGAATTTGACCAGCAGCAGATGTGCTGGCTGAGCTGAGGATGGAGGGTGGCCGAGGCTTGGGGAGGAGACTGGCTGGTCCCAGACAAGGCAGCATGTGCCTCCCGGTCCTTCTTACTTGTCCACTGACGCTGTCTGCCTTGTTGATGGAAATAAATAAGTGAAAGCCATTTAAGTGAAGTGCTGTTTGTGCGTGGTTTTTCTTGGTAAATATGCAGCACCTAGGTCCTAGTTTTGACCTTTAGGTGTAGCTCCTCGGAATGAAACATTGGCCTTGCAAAATCACTGCAGGGTCCATGTGTGGTCAGGCTGCTTCCTCACTCCGTCCTGCTCCTAAATGGAGCAGATTAACCTAGATTTTAAGTATACACACCAAAGAGACCTGCATTCAAATTCTACCTCTTCACTCATGAGCTGTGTGACTTTGGGAAAGTGACTAGACTCATCTGTGCCTTGGTTGCCTTGTCTCTAAAATGGGAATAAGAATATTTGGGATTGTTCTGAAGGTCCAGTTAAATAATGTCTGTAAACAAATGCTGGAGAGGCTGTGGAGAAAAGGGAACCCTCCTTCACTGCTGGTGGGAATGCAGTTTGGTGCAGCCACTGTGGAAAACAGTATGGAGATTCCTCAAAAGACTAGGAATAGACTTACCGTATGACCCAGGAATCCCGCTCCTGGGCATATATCCAGAAGGAACCCTACTTCAAAAAGACACCTACACCCCAATGTTCATAGCAGCACTATTTACAATAGCCAAGACACGGAAACAGCCTAAATTTCCATCAACAGATGGCTGGATAAAGAAGATGTGGTACATTTATACAATGGAATACTATTCAGCCATTAAAAATGACAACATAACGCCATTTGTAGCAACATGGATGTTCCTGGAGAATGTCATTCTAAGTGAAGTAAGCCAAAAGGGAAAGAAAAATATCATATGAGATCGTTCATATGTAGAATCTAAAAAATAAATAAATACATACATACATACATACATACATACATACATACAAAACAGAAACAGACTCATAGACATAGAATACAAACTTGTGGTTGCCAGGAGGGGAAGGAGGTGGGAAGGGACAGACTGGGATTTCAAAATTTGTAGATACTGACAGGCATATGTAGAATAGATAAACAAGATTATACTGTATAGCACAGAGAAATATATACAAGATCTTGTGGTAGCTCACAATGAAAAAAAATGTGACAATGAATATATGTATGTTCACATATAACTGAAAAATTGTGCTCTACACTGGAAATTGACACATTATAAAATGACTATAACTCAATAAAAGTTTTAAAAAAGTCACTAAGAATAATATATATTTCTCTCAGTTTTTTCATGACAAAAATAAACAAACAAACAAATAAATAAATAAAAAGTCTAAAGAATTTAGGACGGCAAGCACTTAGAAACTGGTAAAAGATAAAAAAATCCACTATAGCTAATTCTTTTCTTTTTTTTTTTTAATTATAGTTGATTTAGAATGTTGTGTTAGTTTCCGGTATACAGCAAAGTGTTTCCATTATACATGTGTATATATATATATATATTCTTTTTCAGATTCTTTTCTGTTATAGATTATTGCAAGATATCGAATATAGTTCCCTGTGTGATATACAGTAGGTCCTTGCTGTTGACACAATAGCTAATTCTTATCAGGCAGAGTCAGGGGTAGAACAGAGGGGGCTCAGGAGAGATAACTGTGTCCAACATACTTTGAGAATCAGCCCTGTGCAAAAAGTCATGGCAATCTAACCTTGTTTCAAGTGCCACCCAGAGGTAGACTTCTTCCAGAAGTCTGGGGGCGGACAGATGTTTCCTGATTTTACAGATAGATGAACAACTCAGGAACACTAGGATACTGATGTCCCACAGGGAGCAAGCAAGTGTCTTGAGGACGGGCACCACTCGGGTCTTGCTCACCACTGCCCCCTGCCCCACTACCCAGCCCTTGCTGCTCTGCTTGCCTGGCAGCGCAGCTGGTCCCTCCCAGAGGACCCGTGTCTGATGGGCTGGAAGTGAGATGACACCGGAGCCAGTGGGTGTGGCAGCTGAGGAAGAGGAAAGTAGTTAAAACCCTACTTACTCGTGTCCCTCTGGCCTGCTCCACGATGTAAAACCCCTCAAGCTTTTAAAAGGACAGGCCAGATGCCAGCTGTTTTGTGGTGGGGCTCAGAGGTTCCGGGCCTGACTACCTCCCCATCAGGAAGAAAATGTCACTACCGTGCACTTTTCCAAACAGCTTCCCTCTTGAGCATCCTCCCTCATCCAGCAGGAATGATGCCCAACCCATACCTCCAGTCTCCTACCTCTGACTCACCTTCCACCACCATCTCAACTCCCATCCAAAGCTATTGGAACCCTTTCCTGAACATGGGATTTCCTCCTTCCCCCTTGCCCGGAGCCAAGACAGCCTCAGAAAGAAGGAAATTGCTTGCAGATCACCACCGGGGCTACCAGCTCACTCTGGTCCTGGAAAGGACTAGACCCTGGTTGGGCATCTATGACCATCATCTGGCCTCTGATGAAATGACGCCCCAGGGGAATGTGAACTTCCCTCTTCTTGGAGCCTCTTCTTCAGGCTCCGGGTGCACCTGTCCTATTCTCATTTGGGCCTTGAGAGAAGCATGTGGGAATGGCTCAGAAGAGATGCCCCAGGCCAATCTGGGGAGGGGCCTGTAAAAACTGCATCAAGTCCATCAAGACACCATGCTCACAAGGCCAAGTGTGGGAATATGGGGTAACTCAGGTGGGTCACAGCCTAGAGCCATAGATGCACTCTCTTCCTACCTGCAGCCTTAGCCAGCTGTCTTCATAGTGCCTGTGTGTGGACGACAAAAAAGCCAGGTGAGGGCGGGGATGGGTCAGGGAGACGTGTCCCCACTACCACAGAAGGACCCAGCCAGCCCTGGAGATGGAGATAGGCTAGCATCATTCTTAAATGTGGAAAGGACCACTTTTCTCAGCAGCTCTGTCACCGTGGGTACAAGACACCTTCTCCACCCACTCAGGTGGTGGCCAGGATGCTAAATGATTGTTCAGAGCTGGAGAAGCCAGTTTAGGAAGAGTCCTGATCCCAGACCTGAAGGCACCATAGGGATTTCCCCAAGTACAAGGTTCTCCTTCCCCAAGCCTCTCCCTTCTGGTCCTGAGTTCCAAGACGGCAGCCCTACAGCAGTTTCTGTGACAGAACTGACTTGGCAGAACCGCCTCCTACCTGCGGGCTGGTCTAAGCTCTGGCTTCCATCCGTCACGCCATCGCAGTGGCCGCCTAGGGGAAGTGAGTGCTCTCAGAATCAGCTGGCTGAGGTTTAGCCTGAGTCTTGGAGGGCCTAGGTGGAGAAAGAGCTTTGTTTTTCAAGTCTGGTTGAATTATGTTTTTATACCGTTTCTGCTATAACTATTTTTACAACACTTACACTGCAACATGGACAAAGATTCGTGTTAACCACAAACAAGAACCTCAAAGAAGACAGTGTAGTGACCCCCCCACACACACATGGTATCTACTTAAAGGACCCCTAAGGGCTCCTTTAAACCCCCTCACCCCAAAAACCTCTCTCCAGCTGGCTTGTCACCATCCAAGGAATTGCCATCTTTAGAGTTTCATTCCTTTGGGTTAAGATAGTGTCCCCTGTCAACGTATAAACATTCCTGGGAGGGATAGCACATAGAGTATCAGTCTCCAGCACCTTCCAATCCATTCATCATGCTTTCATCACCCTCACCCCGTCCATCTCAGCAGCCCCATCGCTGGCTGCCCTGTTCCACTGTCTCCTCCCTCCCACTTGTCTCCTCCTCTTCTGCCAGCAATGACTTAAAAAAAAAAAAAAATCCGTTCTTGTCAGTTACCTCATCAATGTCCCTTCTCCTGCAGAATCCATCTCAGACTATTTCAAGCTCAGGGCCTCTCATGTTTTGGCCCCTGCATGGAGAGGGTGGCTCCTCCCCTCTGCCACCCACACCCTGAGCATTCGTTTCCCAAACCAACCAGGCTCTTTGGCACCTCTTTTCCCCAGGGTGTTCCATCAGCCCTCTCTTGTGAATTGAAGTCCATGTGAAATTGCATCCCACCCCGTGTCCTCTGAGCACACTCTGCCTGATTTTCTTTTCACCCCAAAGATTCTTTATGGAGACCTCTACAAAGACACCAGGAGTCTACTGAATATAATAGAAAGAATAGATTGTATTATATTCTTTCATATACATACATATGAATTCAATGGATGTAATACTATTCGGTCCCCCCTTTCAATTGTAAGCCCTTTAAGGACAAGGACTTTGTCTTATTCATCCATTGCCCCAAATCGTAGCACCTGGTACACAGCCAACCGTCAGCAAGCATGTTCTTTTCCACCCCTGGCATCAGCTGGGGATTTTTATATGGGGAGAGGGAGTCCTGGGGCCAAGTGGGGTAAAGGGAGCACACACACTGGTCACTTGAAGCCTGGATGCAGAAGAATCATCCAAGGTAAGAACCCAGGACCAGCTTCACCCACTCGTCACGGCCCCAGCTCAGCCCAAGCTTAGCAAAGCACGCTTGCCACTTACAGCTTTTAAAACCTCTCTGCCAGAGTTTACATCATTTTATCTTGATCCCCACCCCCAGGTTATTCAGAAGTATGTTTAAACTTCCAAATGTGTGTGTTATCTTTTGTCATTCATTTCTAACTTTATGGCACTGCAGTCAGAAAACATGGTCTGTGTGTTCCTGGTTTTTATTTTTTTTTTTTAAATTCGGTCACCTTTAGTGCCTACTATTTGGCCAATTTCTATAAACATTTACACAGGAAAGAATGTGTAAGCCCCAACTGTGGGGCACAGGGCTCCCTGCATGTCCGCCAAATAGATCTCATTCGGTGAGCTCTTCAGACCCTCTCCAGCTGTACTAAGTCACAGTCTGCTTGATGTAAAAGCCACTGTGTTTCACATCTGCCGTGGTGACAGTGGGACTCGCAGCCTCTCCTCCCCGCCCGGTCTCTCTCCCTACAAACCTATCTGCTCTCACTTGCCTCAAAGAGCCGTGGGCTCCAAGCTGTGCAAACTACAGAGCTTCACGTGCTGGTTAATCATGACTGTTGAAAATGTTCATGACACCTGCCACCCTCTTGAGAAGAACGAAAGCCCATGTAATGGTCCCTCTAACCCTTCATCTCACCTCCCTCATCATCACTCCCATTGCTGAACACCTCCTGTGTGCAGGCTTTGCCCGTTTCAGCCCCGGATTTTCCCTCAGATGCCCCCGAGGAGGTGTCACTGGTCACAGTGGGAAAAGCCTTGCTCAGACCCTAAGTTAACACGACAGAGCCTGGAGCAGAGCCCAGGTTGGCCTGCCTCCCAAAACTATGCTTTTATTATCTTTGTTTCATTGCTTAAATTTTTTTTCTAATGATGAAATATTTCACACAGATACATAATAACACACATAACCCTACATAGAAAGCATAAAGAATAATCCCCACCACGCAGCTTTAAACCTAGTACCTTCTGAATGCTTTGGACTCCACCAGAGTGCCCACCCCATTCTCATTCCCTCCCCAGCTTTCTCCAGGGTAACCACTCACCCGAATTTTATGGGTATTTTTTTTCACCTTGCTTTTTTCTCAATATTTTACTATGTATGCCTATACATGGGTATTTGTAATGCTGTATCATTGAGTTGTGCATAATTTCAAACTTTATTTCAATGGGTTCACACTACACATATACTTCTGCTTCTTGGGAGATTCATCTTTATAAACAGGACTAGAGGGATATGTTCATGCTCACTGCTGTAGAGCATCCCACTGTATGACTCTATCACCGCTTACTGGCTTCCTCTACTACTGGTGGATATAGAGTTTCTTCCTACTTTTTGCTTCACAGTGGTCCTGTCAATGTAATTATCTCTCAGTATGCATATGCATATGCATATGTATATGTGAGAGTTTCTCTAGGGTGTAAATTCTAGGAACGTGTCTTAGCTAGCTTGGGCTACTATAAGAAAATGCCGTAGACTGGGTGGCTTAAACAACAGAATTTCTTTCTCACAGTTCTAGAGGCTAAAGTCCAAAATAAAAGTGCCACCATTGTCATTATCTGGTGAGAGATCTCTTCCTGGCTGGTAGACTGTCACCTTCTCGCTGTCTTCATGTGGCAAAGAGAGACAGCAAGCTCTCTTAAAAGGGCACTAACTCCAGTGTGAGGACCCCACCCTCCCAGCCTCATCTGGATCTAACTATGTCTCAAAGGCCCCATCTCCAAATACCGTCACATGGGAAGAGGGGGCAGTTAGGGCTTCAACATGTGAATTGAGGATGGGGGCACACTTCAGTCCATAACAGAGTGGAATTGCTGGGTCCTGGGTTACATGTACCTTCAGCTTTACTCGCTATCACACAACTGTCATCTGAAGAAGTCAATTCAAACTCCAAGCTCCTGACTGGCTTCCTAACTCAGCCACCTGCCTCCTTCATTATGTCTGCCAGGAACGTTCTTCAGCCAGATTCAAAATTTTTTCTCTCCAGGAGTTCAAGAATCTTTTATGTGTTTCTCTTCCTTGCTCCTTTGCCTGGCCACCCTGCCTTGCTGGTTTCCTCCCCTTGCCCCCACCTTCCCAGTGGTGACACTGGCTGACACACACCCACACCCTACCTGTGCTCCGGGAATCTGGAGTGTAGCCAGGGGCAAAGCACAAAGCAACATTTTTCTCTCAAAGGCACGCGGAGAGATGGTGTCCTGACCTCCCTAGAGTTAACCACCATGAACGAGCCAACAGGGACAGAATCAGGGGGCACGGAAATTCTTAGAGGTGGAAGAGGTCCAAGGAATCATCATCCAGTCCCCTTGAACACAGAGGAAATGACAGTCCAGAGGGGAAAGTGCTTTGCCTCAGGTCACGAAGACAGAGAGAGGCCACTGGGCTGGATCCTGAAGTCCTGTGCTGTGAGCAGGAGTTACCATCCCGGCAGCATGTAGAGACAGGGGTGATATCATTTTACCTCTGGGTTTTGGACACAGTGAGTTTCATCATCATCCAAAGAAAAAAATTTAAAATTATCCAAAATGAATCACCTATTTGGGGAATTTATTGTTGAGGACTAATTTTACATCCAGACTAAAGCTGCCAAGTATCAGTATATTGTAGCAAGGGGTTTATTTATAGCATATGACACTGAATACCTTGTTAATACCTCCATTCATTCAAAAAGTATTTATTTCCATGAAAAATGCCATGGGTAATTTGATAAGGATCGCATGAAATCTGTAGATTGCTTTGGGTAGTATGGCTGGTTTAAAAATATTAATTCTTCCAATCCAGGAGCATGAGATCTCTTTCCATTTCTTTAAATTGTCTTTAATTTCTTTAACCAAAGTTCGATCGTTCTCTACATAGAAGTCTTTCACCCCCTTGGTCATTTCAATGCTATTTACAATAGTCAAGATATGGAAGCAACGTAAATGTCCATCGACAGATGATTGGATAAAGATGTGGTATATATACACAATGGAATACTACTCAGCTATAAAAAAGAATAAAATGCCATTTGCAGCAACATGGATGGACCTGGAGATTGTCATACTAAGTGAAGTAAGCCAGAAAGAGAAAGAAAAATACCATATGAATCATTTATATGTGGAATCTAAAAAATGACACTAATCAACTGATTTACAAAACAAAGACAGATTCACATAGAAAACAAGGGGAAAGAGAGGGGAAGGGATAAATTAGGAGTTTGGGATTTGCAAATACCAATGACCACATATAAAATAGATAAGCAACAAGGTCCTACTGTACAGCACAGGGAACTACATTCAATAGTTTGCAATAAACCTATAATGAAAAAGAATATAACTGAATCACTATGCTGTACACCAAAAATTAACAAAACATTGGAAGCTGACTATACTTCAATTTAAAAAGTCGGGTTTGGAAATTCATATGAAAGTTTGTAGATAAAGGAGATTCGAAAATTTTAAAAGTATACTTATTGAGCAGATGCTGTGTGCCGTATTCTAAACACTACCAATATACCAGAGGGGGAAATGGTAAAAATTCCTGCCTTATTGGAGCTTTCTTTCTAGTGGGTGATAACAGACAATAACAAACAAAAAAAATCACACAAAAAACCCAACAGACACATAGAAGTATCAATGTGTCTGTGTCTGTGTCTGTGTGTGTCGGGGAGTAACAACCATTACCAAGAGCAAAGCCAGGTAAGAGAGAGGACAGAAAAGGACAGCCAGCAGGGGGCGCTGTGTCTAATGAGGGCCCTCGGGAAGGCCTGTGGGCCAGGCAGAGTTTGAGATTCAGAGACTGAAGGTAAGAGAAGAGGCCATGTGGATATCGGGAAGAGCCCTCCAGGCTAGGGGAACAGCCAGTGTAAAGGTCTGAGACAAGAGCCCTCTTGGAGTTCGGAGAAAGAGCCAGGAGCGGGGGGAGTAGAAGGAAACGAAGTCAGAGGGATGGAGGACCAGGTCATCTGGTTTACCCTAAGTGGGATGAGAAACTCTCCTCCTCTCCTGCTGCTGCTGTAGCAGATTGCAGTACACAGACAGACTTAGAAGCTTCAAACAACACACATGTATCATCTTGCAGTTCCGGAGGTCAGAGTCAGACCTGGGTGTCACTGGGCTGAAATCAAGGTGTTGTGGGGCTGGGTTCCTTCCTTGGGGTTCCTGGGAAGAAGCCCTGGCTTCCCCTTTTCTAGCTGCCAGAGGCTGACATCATTCCTGAGCCCCTTCTCCACGTCAAAGCCAAACACAGGGGGTCAGGACACGTGGCGTCCCTCTGACCACCCTTCTCCACCCACAGCGCAGCCTCTCTGACTTCAGCCTAGCAGGGGTCTCCACCCTCGGGGACTTGAGGGGTTAGGGTTGAACCCACTCGGTCATCCAGGGAACTTTGCCCTCGTCAAGGCCCATCCTCTTAATCACATCTGCAGAGTCCCTTTCACCACAGGAGGTGACCCACTCCAGGCATCAGGCCATGGACATTTGGAGGCCATTAGTCTGCCAACCACCAAAACCACTGGGGGGTTCTGAGTAGAAGGCTGACCTGCTTTCTAAATGGCCGCTCAACAGGGAAAAGATCCCAGGAGGCAAAGAGGAGGCTTGGGGGCCAGGGAGGAGGCTGATGCACATACCAGGCAGTGGGGTGGAAGGGGGAGGTTGGTAGGAGTCGTGGAGGTGGTGAGAAGCCATCTTGCCGCGAGTGTATTTTAAAGGTAGAGAAAATAGGATCTCATGACAGACTGGATGTGGAAGCAGAGAGAGAAGAGCTGGGTGATTCCAAGGATTTTATTCAGAGCGTCAGAGAATGGAGGTGCTTGTTGGAGGGGAAGATCTGAAAGAAACAGGGGCGGGGAGGGATGCAATCAGGCAAACATCCACCCACCACCATTAAGCTACTGCATCTACTCTGACCCTCAGCTTTCAGGACCTTATATTTCCACTGGGAAATCAAGACACACGAGATCACACAGCTGATTGATTACTGGTACGTCAGAAACTACTGCTACAAATGGACACGTTCCCCAAAGCTGTCATCTCAGGGCGCCACATACATTGAGTCCAAGCCTGCTTTCAAAAGACCCTTGGAATTCCTTCTAGGAACTGGATGGACTTACGGACCAGAAAAAAAACATCAGCCTTGTCATTTCTCCCTCAGAAGGTCAATGTAAACATTTACTTTATTCACTGGACCTAACTCGACCTCCAAAGAATTAAAACTATTTTCCCAGGATGGCAGGTGGCCACCACGGAGGTTAGTCACATCTCCAGCTGTGACTGTGTCCCTGGGAAAGTCAGCTACCATCTGCAGGGAGGACGAGTTTCCTTCCACACACCAGGACCCCTTCGGTGGAGGTGAGAGCCACCGCCCTCCTGAAGCTCCAACTATTCAGCCACTAACATCCAGCGGCGGCGGTCTCCGGAACCGCCTAGCACTCATCTGGACGTACAGATCTGGGCATAATATGGTTTAAAATTGTGCTGCTTGGTGATAGTGGATCACTCATACTTCACAAGAGACATTTTTCTCTGGTTTCAATACCAGGCATATTTATGTTTCTCTGTTCAAATCATATGGTCCTCGTGAACTTGTAACTGGTCATATTTCTTGCTTCCTTCCAGGGTCTAGAAAATCTCCCGGACCCATTTTGCTCCATTGTAAAATGTGGATGCTAACCGTATTTCTTAGGGTAGTTTTGAGGCGGAAATCAGACATTTCATATAAAGCACTTCGCACGATGCCTAAGAAACCCTTGAGAAATTGTCTTAACCTCGATCCATGTGCAGGGTCACATTTATGCAGTCACTGCTCACCTTTTGTTTTTCCCTGGGAGAACCTACTCTTTTCAGGCTCCAACTGACTGTGTTGCTTTGCTTGGGATTCTTGTCTGGTTTTCCTAAAATTCCCTTTGAGTAACTTGGCTGCCCAGTGGGTTGTAGGGATCAGGTAGGTGAGGGATGGTCGCCTTCTCCCACCCTTTCCCTCTGTTCTCCGACTGCCGGGCCCTCCCAGAGACAGGCAACAGCCCTGCCCAACCGGTGTCCTACAAATTATTAGCCTCCCCCGCTTCCTTCATGATTGGCCCAGGACAGATGTGAACTATTACCCGGACTTCACCTGCTGAGAACAACACAAAAGATTTTACAGGTTCCAGGTGGGAAACTTTGTCTTTGCTGACACCTGGATGCTATGGGAGAGAGGTGAGGACTATCTAAGTAAAATTTTGGATCTCCATCCCTTTCAATGAAACCAACACCAAAGTTTTCCATTAACCTGAGAAACAATTATACGCCAACGCCAGGAAGACATTTATTCTCTCACAGGGAATTTTAGGGGCATTTTAACAAGGGTTCCTGGAGTCTGTGGCTCACGCTTTAGATCTGGTTGACTAGTAGCCTAGTTGTTTGGAATGTTAGTCCAATGCGGGGGTGTAGTTTTGCCCAGAATATCTTTCAGAAACACCCTAAAGTGACAGTGAATCATGGCCCATTGTCTCTGTTTGTCCATGATTCAGAGTGGCCCTACGGGCAGTCTGAGGCCCTCTCTACCCCTCCTGCCCTATTTCTCCTCCTCCCCTGCCCCTACCAGGCCCTTAAAGAGGAGTCAGGACCCGTGGTTGATGAGACCATTGTCCACATTAGATGGGAAAACAGATTTTAAAATACCTCGCTCTGTTCCTGGCACATAACAGGCCCTTTACTAATGTCAGGTTAATCGTTTTTCCCATCCCCCATGTTTGCCCACCAAAACCATGACGTTCAGATCCCCAAAGACCATACGCTGATGCTCCTGGCTGGCTGCGAAGGTCCTCCATCCTCCAGAACCTTCCCCAGCCCATTTACAACATCCAGGTCTCACCACAGCTGCCGATGGACCAGCCACGTCTGTCTTTCTTTCTGAGGCTCCGAGACTTTGTAGAAACTTCCAAACGCTCCATTTGACAAATGACTTTCTGAGTGGAAGGGGGTTTTACATTTAATACATATCATAAGAGACATCAGGGCTACACTCAGGAGATCAAATAGTTTCTGCAGCTAAGAATGTAAGCATGATCCCCATTAATATCTCTCCAACAAAGGCCCTGAGCTCCTCACCCCCATCACTCTATGATCTCAGTTTATTAATACTGCCGTCCCCTCCCCCTGGTTAAGCTGCCCTCACCGCAGACGCTCATTCCAGCCTGATGTATACCCTCAGCAGAACACACCTCTTTGGCAAGCATTTAATGTAAAAAAAAAAAAAAAAAAGTCCTTCATCATCTCAAATCATAAAATCAAACAATTGAACACCATCTCCTGGGAAATAAAATCTGAAAAGTTAAGAAGGCATAAGAGAGGGCTATGATTATTTTAATCCGATTCCAGATGCTCACATCCTCTCCCCAAACAAAACCCAAATTAAACATGAGCCTTATGCAAAGGAATGATGCAAGGGCCTCAGACAAGTTTTGGCTAATAGTAGATGCACAGTTAAAGTTTATTTAAAAATTAGCAGGGAGGGTATAGCTCAGTGATAAAGTGTATGCCTAGTATGCATGAGGTCCTGGGTTTGATCCCCAGTACCTCCATTAAATAAATGAGTAAATAAATAAACCTAATTACCCCCCCCAATTTTTTAAAATAAATAAGTATGTACATATGAGCAGCCCCGTGGACTGGGCTCTGTCAAGTCCCAGCCTGAACAGACAAGATGGGTTACTGTTACTGAAGTCCCCACACGGACCCAGAGTGCTGTGATTTTTCAAAAGCACCTTTGTTCTTCCTCGCTGCTTTGATTACTGCAGTGTAGCGAAGCTAGCACCTGACCTTGAGAGGAGGTACCTCTCTGAGGGTATGCATGCAGACTGGGAACAAACACTGGGAAGATCTGCTTCTTGCAAGATTTCGGAACCATCTAAAGATTTTGAAATCTCTGTCAGCACTACAGAAATTGGGGAGGCTGTAGTACCGATTCTTTATCAAAACTAGAGTGAATAAAAACCTCTTTTTTATTCACCAACACCAACACCAACACCAAAAGGGTGTCAGACAGACATTGCAGGATGGACACTTTGGCCCCAGAGAAGGTCAAAAGGGCCAATGTACCAGCCAGAAGAGTTCCCTTTCATTTAGCCAATCCAACCCTGAAATCAATGCCAAAGTCATAGCATACCCTGGGTGCCTCAGTTTACGCATTTGTAAAACGGGAACAAAGAGGTTGGCTCCATCTCCCTGCCGGCATTCTTGGGAGAGTAAAATTAGACTGTGAGAAAGCTTTCTGAGGAATGGAGACTTGTATCCACAAATCAGCAGCCACTGGGGAAGGACAGAGGGTGTGGGTACCAAAGAGGGCTGAAGAGGGCATTCCTTGCCAACCTGGTACTGGAGTAAGAACGAGCAGATGGTCAAAGGTTGTGCTTTTCCTTAGAGGGCTCTGACGTATCCCCCGGGTCTGGGTCCTGGGATGTCCTGGGTGTGAATCCCAGAGCTGTCATCTATCAGCTAAATAACCTCGTAACCTCAGCTGGCCCCTTGGCCTCCTCACGTGCGGGGTGGGCAGATACCTTCTCCCTCGTAGAGAGCTGCTGGGAGGCTCCACGGGGGACACAGAGGCACGCACGCGGAGGGGCTGCACAGATGTTAGCTCAACCTGAAAGTCTGTCCCTCAAAGAAACCATTCCACCCTCAGAGACCCTCCGAGGGAGAGGGAGCTTCCCGACAGCTTCCTGTGTAAATGTGCCTCAAGTTCCGCCTCATTGCTCTGCGTTTCCTCCCACCACCCTCTCTGGGGCACTTGCACGAGCCTGGGAGAGTCGCATGCTGAGAAGCAAATGGCCCTTTGCCTTGTGCTCTGTCCCCTGCTGGTGGAGGCAGTGCTCGGAGGAAAGGGAGGACGGCCTGATACAGTCGCTGGTGGCAGGCAGCTCTGGACCGATGGCTTTGGCATCTCCCGGAGGCCCCCAGGCAGTGCCCTACGCAGAAGGGGGAAGCAGGCGCGATCCCCTGCATGGTTTTCCTGTCTGCATTCCACCAGCCTCCCCGCACCAAGGCCCAGGTCACCAAGGAAGTGCACTACCAGCTCAGCCGGGCCCCAGACCCTCTCATCAAAGCCTCCATAGCCCCGGGACTCTGAGCCCCAGGTGGGACTGAGCGAGCATCTTATCTGGATTCTGACCCGGGTCCCTGGGCCTCCTGAACATCCTGGCAGGCAACACGTGGGTACAGAGAGACTCTATTTTAAAAAGCCATTCATAAAATATACGTGAGCCCCACCGGAGACCAGATGAGCTAATTATATCTCAGTCTATTTTAGATGGAACTGTATCAGTTCAATGTGACCGCTCTGGTTAGCTGGTGCTGACAGAGGTTCTGATTAGCACATTTTAAGACACAGCAATTACTGCTTTAATGAGTACCGTTTGTAGCACTGACAAACTATTTTTTTCTAAACAAGGAGTCCATGGTGGAAAAAAATAATGGCAGTTCTCCTTAGTGGCAAAAGGGGCAAAACCCACTAATTCTTTCCATTTTTCAGATGAGGAAATAAAGTCCCAGGAGTTAGGTCTCTCCCCAACCTGCGCAGCTCCTCTGCCGTAGAAGCAGGATTACAAATCACAGCCCCGGAGCTCTGCTCCCAGTGCCGTTTGTACAAGCTGCCCTGACCCGTCCTGGGTCCCCCTCTGGGATTCACTCAGCCCTGATAATCACGCAATCAAGGAACTGTACCTTGTTGGTGAAGTGATGGACATATGTCCATAGGCCCTTATAAAACTGTGCTATTAGGTAAGGTACAGGTGGATATTTAATTTGTAACTAATTAAAATTAAACTTTAACACTAGTTTCTCAGTCATAGAAGCCAGATTTCGAGTTGCTAAGTAGTCCCATGTGACCAGTGGCTACCATACTGGACCTTGCACATGTAGACCATTTCCATCAGTCCGGCTAGGCAGCACTGGTCTAGAAGCAGTGACTCTGACAGGGGACAGTCCAGACCCTGTGGTAGACAAGGAAGGCACAGAGATGCTTCACACGTTACCCAGGTTCTGCCTGGACTCCTGGTCTGTGGGTCACTGAAAACCTGGAGACCTTGAGAAAGAAAGAGCCTAAAAGCCCACCTCCCTTCTTGACTGGCCCTGTGGTTCCTACTAGAGCCTCTCTCGAGATTCAGCCACCCCGAATATTTACAAGTCACTCTGTTACAGGACAAAGAGCGCTACAGTGGGTGTCAGAGAGGAAGCTTCAGTCCCAGCACTGCCTTTGACCAGCTGTGTGTCTTTGGCAAGTAGCGCCCCGTCTCTGATCCTCAAACCCCTACTAGGGAAAGAAGACCCATCTTCTGAAACCCTAAAATTCCATACTGCCCCAGCCTCATTCATTCATCTCTCCTGCATCTGTCTTATTCTTCTTGGGTGTGTGTGCATTTAGAGAAATGTTTGTTTTTAATCCAGGGAGCTGTGGAGAGGGCAGGAGAAATCGCCCTGGCCAACCTCAAAATACATTTTAATATAGAAAAGCTCTGAAGAGGCTAAGGCTGCAGAGGGCCCATGGGGTCCGGTTTCCATGAGAATCCAGTAGAGGGAGATGTTGCATAGAGCCAGTTTCCTGACAGGAAGCTCGTCCTTCTCAGTGCCCAAACTCAGAGGGCAGGAAGTGGGTCTTTATCGTCCCTGCAGGACCTAGATCTCTCCATACACCCGGACTGGATGAGTCACGGTTAGAAGCCTCCGTGCAGGCCCAGGAAACCCCCTTGCGCTCTTTCTGTGCCGTTAGCCCTGGTGAATTTTTCCCTTTCCCCTTCCAAATGATCAAATTGAAGCTATTTTCTCAGGTGCCTTATTTAGCAGCTGTCAAAAGTTGGAACCTGGCACGATCAACAACTTTTTACCAGCTCAAAATTCTCTCATGTCCCAGGTGGGGTTTCCCCTTCTCTGCCCTCTCCCTCCTTTCCCAGAGCGAACTTTCAAAGTCCATCGCGGTTGCCCGAGACCCTGGCCACGCGCCTCTTCCGCTACAGAAGGCTTTTCAGGAAATAAAAGTGCATCCCCCACCTCTGTTCACTTTTTCCTAACGGCCTCATTTTCCTTCCCATGTTGACCATGGGACTCAAATCCTCCTCCTCAGTTGGAGGTTGGTTGGCAGACTTGGTCTACAATCTTTCACCATCTTCTGAGAACAAGACTCAGCTGGCCTCAGGACCACAACTGAGAGCAAAGGGTTTGTCGGAATTTCCAGCTCCTATGATTTCTCCCTTCAGGTCTGCAGAGCTAAAGATGAGAGTAAAGATGTCGAGATGGGCCCTGGCTGTGTGTGCCCACAGTGGGGGCCTGGGGGGGTGGGGACGGAAGAGGGCACGGCCGTTGCAACTTCACCGTGAGATTTCCACCGAAGGGCTCTTTTCCTTGTAAACGGTCCGTTTAAGGCTTAGGGTTCAAGAAGGTGGCTGGATCTGGCCTCACAAGCATCCTCACGCCCCAGGCTTTCCCACGCTGGGTGGAGAGGAGGGAGGGCAGCAGGAGGTGGAGACCTCTGGCCGGGACACCTTCTGTCCTGGTAAGTGAAGCTGTGTAGGGCAGGACGGCTGCTGTCTTAAAGCAGCGTGAGACCATGAAGGTTGTAGGTGAGATTCCGTCCCCTGAGGTTGGTGTCCAAGCTGCAGACACCAAGGAGCAAGAAATGGAGGAAGTTATCCAGCACAAGATGGCGTGTTTGCCAGTCTCTCTGAGTGAGAATTCTCACAGTATTTTCTAGAGCTCGGAACTGTCTGGAGAACACAGACACAGTCTATATTCACTAGGAAGGCCTGTGTATGTTGGGAAGAAAGAGCCAGGCTTTGGGGGCCAGATGTTGGTTCAAATCCCAGCCCTGTGAGCTTCTGCTTGGATAACTTTATACAAGTCACCTAGACCCTGTGACACTTCATTTCCTCATCTTTTACAGATGGATTATGGCCAGAAATCAATGAAATAATCTGTGTGAGAGCACTCAGCGCTGTGTCTGGCCTCTGGCAAGCGCTCACTCAATGTTAGCTACTATCTTACTTTTCCAAGAAAATAATACCACAGTGTTCTTCTGAGTTTAGAGACAGCGGTATATAAGAAAACCCTCTCTTTCCACAAGCTGCGGGAATTCCTTTAGGATTAAAATTCTGATACTTGTGCGGCTTAAGACTGGCCCACAAAGAAATGTCATGAGGCCGGGGGGGGGGGTGGGGGGGTTGAGAGGCTCCCTAAAGTTTGCTTCCTGGTCTACCCAAAGGCACCATGGGTCTGGACTTCTACCAATAAAGCCACGTGTATATAATATATTTAACAATATACATCATATAATATATTATTAAATATATCATAATTATATTCTATATATTTTTAATAAATATATATTTATAATAAATATACTATTTGTAGTATAAAAAGCAGCATATTCACCAAAAAAGTATTTCTCATATTCCATAAAACCCTGTGAAAACATCCCCTTCTTACCCACTAAGTCAAAATCAGATACAAAGGGATTGAGTCCGTCCTAATTCTAGTCCTGTCATCAAATGACCCTGCATTTCATGCTATGTAATATTCTGGGCCCCACTTAGAGCATCTCGGTAGAGTGTGGGGTCTGTGTGGGGCGTGTGCTGACTGGGCCAGCGGTGACCTGGGCTCCCCCCACCCCACCCTGGCCCCGCCCCTGCCATGGCCCCACCCTCACCATGCCCCGCCCTGATGTGCATCTTCTCGGTCGTGTTCCTCAGCCACCGTCAAGCAGGTGTTTCCCCAGCAACTCAGCAGCAGCACAATTTCCAAGGGTTCTAACCCCAGCCCAGCTGCTCCTGCAAGTGAGAGTTACATTGTCACATGATAAGAAACTTGAGTTCATACACATTTTAAAAAGTTCAAAGGGAAGGAAGAAAGAGCCATTGTTTCCAGGTTTGAAGACCTCAAGGTTTTCTAACAAGAAATTAGCTATGGACACGTGCCACGTGATCAATTACATGTTGCCACCCACAATTGAAAAATGAGCTGGTTTGTTCTCACGGGCTTTTATTAAGCACCTACTACATGTCACGCTCTGTACCAGACCCTGGAGAATCAAGAAGGAACTGGGCACAGGCCCAGCCTTCAAAGACCTCACAAGGGTGCAGGGGAAACCAACAATGCAATGTGACAAGTGCCACACAGGGTGACAAGTGTTGTGTGGGGTAAGCAGAGGACACCGTGGAACCCATGGGAGGGAGGCAAGCCCCAGACTGTTAGCTTAGAGCTAGAAGGCCTAGGTTCTGAAGTGGGAAAGCCAACAAGGCCTGGGGCATGGGAGGCCTCCTGGGGAGGTGGAGGAGGAGATAGGCTCAGGTCAGAGCATCTGAGGCCAGCAAAGGCCAGAAGGAACAAGTGCAAAGGCCCTGAGGTAGGAGCCTGTGATGGGCATGAAAACCAGTATGGGGGAGGGACCCTAATTCCAAAGCCCACATTCGTCCCCCATACTGACAATTTCTGTGAGTGATAGTTGCACCCAGATTCAAAGTCATAGCCCCATTAGCATTGAATATGAGAAAAACAAAACTTAGATGCTTATTCTGGGACCAGAATAGAACTGCAGGCATCCTAGGAAGTTTATCCCTGACCCTCAAACACTGACATGAAGGCCACGTGTGAGGTCTCAAAGCTCTCTAAAGAAGCATGTGCCTCGGCATTCTTTGTTCATCATAGCTGGCCTCTCTCCTTGAAAATCAGGGAACGTTTCTTCACATGGCCCCTCATCACACCGTAAGCCAACTGGCCCTTGCTAGTTGCGCATCATTAATAGAGTTTAATGTCATTAGTTTAATATAACTTTTTTAAAAACCTCATAGAGTAACAGAATAAAATGCCCCCAGACACTGCACTTAACCCCTCTCCCTAAGCCAGCAACTCTGGGTGTGAATGCTGGGTGCGAACTGGTTGAGCGAGTCTCCGTGCCGACCCAAAGCCAGCTCAGCCCTACTCTTAGGTAGGATTTCAGAGGCGCCGAGAAATCTACCCTCGGTGGCAGAATTCCAGTAAGTTATTATATTTTGAGTGAAGTTAGTAGGAGTTTGAGGTTTTGTTTGTTAACAAAATCCCAAAAGCAATGGAAACATTTTTTACCTTTTTTATAAAAAGCAATGGAAACCTTCCTTCAAGTGACATCTTGCAGAATACCCCATGTCAAATCACAATCGCAGATTCTTGAATAGTCTGTATTATGTGCCAGATGTTTTAACGCACTTAGTCCAACAACAACCTTGTAAGATAGATGCAGTGAACTGTTCCTGTTAATATCTCACAGATGACAAAACTGAGGCATGGAGAGGTTAAATGACCCCCCAACATCAAGCAGCTGGTCAGTGGTGGAGCTGCTGTTCAGATCTGGGTAACCCACCCAATACCGACCCCACTGGGTGGCCCCAAAGTAGAAGGCAGATACGAGCAGCAGGGTCCTGGTTGGATCCTGGGTAGAGAGCAGGGCTTCTAAGCTCCGTAGGGTGACCCTCAGGCACATCCTTGGAAGAACTCCATGAAACACAACCCTAAAGCTATTGGATTGAGGTGTCATCTACCCAGGGCACTTTAAGATAACACTTCCTTCTTGGAAGGAGTAACATATTAGTACATTAGTATGGATCAGTTTTCGAACACCAGGTTCTTAAGGGAACCAATGTGAATCGGTTCTTAAAAACCTGGTTTTAATCCAGGTAAGTGGTGTTGGGGAGATCCTAGCCTCGGGATGCTGGCCAGGGCAGAGCTGGGTTGAGGAAGGGCTGGACTCTGGCATCTGAATAAGAGGACGGGAGGATGATGGGAGAAATGGCGCCCCCAGCACCACAAGCTCCCTGCCTGGCAGCGAACAGGAGATCAGGCTAACAGCAAGATGCATGTGAGGCCCATTGGAAAGGGCCCCAGGGCAGGCGGTCTGCTGGCTGCTGAGCACTCAACAGTGGGGTAACCCCCTGGCATAGCGTGATTAGAGTTGTGGAGGGTGGGTGAGAAGAACAGTCTGACATGAGTGTGTCAGGGCTCCCCAGGAGGTGACACTCAGAATTTTCAGTTTCTATCTTGATAAAATTTTTTGCAATTTTCAAAATTGCAGAACAAATAGAATCATGACTCATACTTTACAGTTTGCCAGGCAAATTTACTGTATTATCATGATTCTGAAAATTGCACATTTTTCAGAGGTGCTGGGACATCAGGATAGAATATTTGGCACAAGGGAGAAGTGAACCTGGGGATGGTGGCACATACATCACCTCCCCCCCACCTCATGTCTTATGTTCAAGATCAGAAGCCAATGATTTATGTGGGTTACGGATCTCTGCGGACCTGGGAATACAAGTTTTGATGTATTCATGTGTGTATGTTTGGTCTGCTTTTTAATTAGCTCTGAGCCACATTTTCATTCTCTGTAACTTCACAAGATGAATTCTCTGGGACTCACCATTTTAAGGGGGGAAAAAGGATTTGAAATTTGAATATGTAAATAGCAGGAATTTGAGTAGAAAGACAATGTAATTTAAGAGCTAATGATATGCACAATTAAATCTTGACACTTTAAAGGAACAATTAAAATACCAAGTGAAACTAAAGAAGCAGAGTTCTGTGCTTGGGTTTCTAACTGAGGAATCAAGTCAGAAAGTCTCTTGTGGAAGAAACAGACATGAGGGACCAAGTCTTGTCACTGTTAGGTGGCACCGAGCATCATGTCAGCAACAGAAGAGAGATTCAATTATTTGCTGAATGAATGAATGAATGATAAATACATATTTGCAGACATCCAAACATGCACTCCGTAAAAGCTGAAATACAGAGCCCAATCTTACCATACTTAAAGAACCATTTTCCTGTTTAAGATTTTGATGGTATTTGTTCCTTTGGAAATGTTCATTAACCTTAGAAATGAGTGTGAGAAGAAAGAGAAACCACTTCAATCATTCAATGGTTATATCACGCATTTGTTCAACAACTTTCACTCCGATCTCTTTGACATCATCCACATTTTCAATTCTCAGAGCGCCAGTGGGCTGTTCAGGCCCACGCTGAAGGTCACGGTCTCCAATATCTCACACCATCACGTTTCTCACTCTCTCTCGGGGGCTTTTGTGGAATAGAAACTATTCTATTAACTAAGAGACTAGTTCTCATTAGATGATGATTCATTTGAATAGCCTGAAATTAGCATTTGGTGAGTTGCCTACCTATGCAGGCATTGGGAGAGACCCTTCATCATTATCTCATTTAATCTTCCCAAGTGTAATTTTGCGCATTTTAGGAGATGAGGAATTGTGATCAGAGAGATTTATCCAAGCCACAAAGATAGGAAGGGGCAGAATTGGGGTTCCAAGCCAGGCTAAATTCAACACCCCAGATCTTTGTATCAACAGCTAACAGCATTGGTTCAAATGGTAATGGGTTGAAATGGACACCTTAACAGGGCTAGAAGCCAAACGAGGGATACTAATCAGGAGGGCTTTTGAGCCAGTGGGAGCAGGTGATATTTGGGGGGACTCTCCTGTTGCACCTTAATTCTCACTGTGTAGCAACTTGACCAGTTAGATGCTGCAGGGGCCTCCCAACAGGCCAGGAGCCCACTCTGGTCCCCCTCCAGGCTGCCCTCCACACTCAGCCAGAGTGAATGCAAATCTGATGAGGTCACCTCCTTGCTGAAAGCCCTTCAGTGCTGCCCAAAGCACTCAGAATAAAGACCTCAATCCCCAGATGCCAGAAGGTCCCACCTGACCTACCCTGTCCACCTCTTCAGACTCCTCCTTGCCTTTGGCCCAGGCTCTCTGCTCTCCAGGCAATGGCATTCACTTCCTCCTTCCTGCCACAGGGCCTTTGCACGTGTTCCCCCTCCCACCTTACTCTCCACCAGACCCCCTTCTTCTCTCTCTTTCCTGTCTTAGCCCTAAATGTCCATCAGAGAAGCCCCTGGAGATGACCAGCTTAGGTCCCCCTGCAGGGCATTCCAGGGCAGCCTGCCCTCATCTTTTCTTTAACTTCTCACCGTTAAGAGTGGGATGACTCCCTGCAGAGTTGTGTGTTGATTGTCATCTCATGCCCCACCCAGAGGAGATGTCGGTCAGATGACACCTGTGAGGCAGGAACCCATCCGTCCTGTTCATCACTGTATCCCTGGTGTCCGCGTCAGCACCTGACAAACGCGAAATGCTCAGCACATCCTTTTTCCACCGAGGAGCTGATCACAAAATCGGGCGCCTGCTGATCTAGTTTCAGGCCCGGGGCCTAGGAATGAATCCCCGGTCATACTATCTGATTTCCTCGCGTTCTATTAGGACCCACAGGTGAGGAGCCAGGGAAAGTGTTGCACACACGTCACAGGAAACCATCTACCACCTGGTGAGCCTCTCTCCCCACCACGTTTTAATAGCTGCAGCAGTGAACATTTATTAAGTGCCACGTTCTCACCCACGTGTTAAGAGATTTTCATTCAACCTATGTCCACAGGGTGTGATCCTGTCTAACTGACCTCGGATCCTGTCCTGGATCTGTTCACCTCCAGAGGCTCCATCTCACTTACAGTAAAAGCCCAAATTCGAGGCATGGCCTATATGGACCAGAGGATTGCTTATCTATTTATTGTCTCTCTCACCTACTCCAAGGGGGTGGAAGCACCATGAGGATGGGGGGTTTTGTCTGTTTGGTTCACGGCCGTCCCCTCCCCCAGGATCCCCACTGCTGCCTGGCACAGACCAGGAACTCAGCAATTGATTGCTGCATCAGTGAAGGATCTCCTCTCCTCTTGACATTCATCCCAAGGATGCACGCTCCACCCCCAACCCCTTCCTTGCCACCTGTCTCTGCTGAGGCTGCCGCTGCCCCCGCACCCTCTGGCGGAAGAGAAGAGAACCAGGAAGCTCCGCCTCCAGCCATTCTGGGTGCGCCATGGCCCCCACAGCCTGATTTGAGACGGGCGCCCTGTTTCCGCTTCCCACTTCTTCAGTGGAGCCAAGAGTCGGGGTTTCCTTCCCCATCAGTCGTGCATTTATTTGTCCGTAGTTTCAGCTGAAACCATCACTTGCTCCAGCTGGAGCCCCGCCCTCGGGAGGCTCAGAGTTCAGAAGCCACCTCCCAACCGCCATGTGAGCCTCTTTCTGTTGAACTGTTTTCCTGCTCATTTATTTTTCTAATCTCAAATATAGATTTTTGTTACCTTTCAAAATATGGAGCATTTAAGAAAAGTGGTCTTTTCAAACAGCGCTCACAGCTGGAACTGAGAGAGGCTCTTTCATACCGCCTGGTCGCAGCCTCCCGGGATGGAAGGGATGCAGCTTGGTCCCAAAGAAGAAAACACGACTTTTTTTTTTTTTTTAAAACCAGGCAAGGGTGGTGTTTCCGCCCATAAGACAGGTTCTGAGCCCTGGGATAGCAATCAACTTGGTCAGTCTTCATTTCAGAAGACTTCTTTTTCCATTTCTCTGACTTCTTTCCCAAACCACGACTGCTCAGTGTTGCTATTAGCTGCTCCAAATATTTTGCTTGTGTTTAAGGCTTTGTAGTTATCTCACAATAAACACCCCAAAGCTGCTCCTCCTGGCTCCCTGCTTCCTGCCCCCATCCCTTGCACGGGCTTCACAGCCCTATGGTTTTCAAAGTTGCCCCTTGGACTTAGGACAGCCAGTTTCTTGTGCTCCATCCAACCACTCTGCTTTCAAACCCCTCCCTCTCTTTCAATCCCTTTTCATTCTTCAGTGAAACCTTCTACTCTGGTCTCACAAGGAGGCCTCCCTCCCCCCACCCCCACCCTGAGAATCTGGAGAGGAGGGAGGATTTTAGAACTGAAATAAAATGTCAGTTTCAGCTAACCTGAGCAAGGCACACATCCGCCAGGTGTTTCAGATCTTGCCTCCTGGGGCAGATGAGGATCAAAAAAGCAAAAGCCAAGGACCTTTTGTCCCGGATGCTACAGCCTAGACCATCATCGTCAGCATCTGCTTTTGAACAGACAGGGTAAGAACTTGCCTGTACATTCTGATCCAAGGAGCACTCACGGCACTGTGCACTCATTAATTCATCAATGCTGTCCTTCACTTCTGCAGCAAATAGCGATCGAGAGGTGTATTTATTTGAGTGCTGCAGATTTTACAGTCCAGTTTTCAAGAATGCCCTATAACACTGCAAAGCTTCTTACAAGGCATTATGTCTTACTGAATGGAATTGAATTTGGCAACATTCTTTTCCTTCATTTGGACCCCCATGGTATTTTGTGACATGGTAAAGGAGCCCTGGACTAAGGCTGAGGAGAACCAGAGAGGATCCTGTCCAGCCCACTTAAAAGTCACACGATGTCTCCCAGCCTCCGTCTCCCTTATCCAAAAAATGGGTGCAACACCAACTTCCCTGCTTACGTCACAGGAATTGCCATATCTTACTAATCACAGTGTCCTTGGCAGTCAGTTCAATGCCTGGTCTATAAGAGCCTTTCCAAAGATGAAACTGAAAAGATTGCAGTTACATTGAGAAAGTAACAACAAAGGACCTTTTTGCTGAGTCAGGCATGACAGGCACAGAAGCCTCCTCTCTACTTAACAAATTGGTGCTTCCTTCAAGACCTGATTCAAATGCGGTTTTATCTGTGAAGTGGTCCATCCCCCGGCTCCAAGGTAGAAAAGATCCAAGGAGGTTGGGCGGCATCTGGGACCCCAGGACATATCGAGGAGGTGCAGCCCCTTGGAGTGGAGCTCTTGAGAGCTGCCATGAGGCCACCCAGGACAGGATGTGGAGTCTGGAAACCCAGGCCCTGCCAGGGAGGAGAAATAAACCAAAGATACAGAGGCAAAAAGGACTCTGAGCTATGAAAGCAGGGATGGGGCAGATGGGACATTGGAGCGCAAAGTCGAGAGTTTCTATGGAGCAAGTAGAGATGGTCTCGGGGGGGAAGTGGACAAGGACAGACTCACACACTGAGTGTCTGGAATGTTCTCTGAATCACGCTGGATGGAAATCATCCTGCCCTTTCTCAAATCCCATAGCACTTTGCACGTCTCTGGGCACTGCCTACACTGCCTGTCTTTGTGGTTCTTTGACTGTGCAGCCCTTCCACCCCTATCCTAACATGAACTCTTTGAAGCCAAGTCCAGGTCTTACTCACCTGTGCACCCCCTTTCCAACCCACACCCAACGCCTAGCCCAGTGTCTTGCATATAATCTCTATAATAAATCTTTGATGGATTAATAAAAGCATTACACTCTTTGGTTTCAAAGATGCTCAAATAAAACAGGGTCCAAGATATTATTGAACCTTACAAACTAGTTCACTCAACAAGTTTTATCATCTGGGTTTTGAATTGTCTCTCTTACCCTTTGGCATTTTACAGCACAGTGTTCTTACCCAACAAAACCACTCACTGCTTACTGGACTGAGTGTTTCATGCCAACTAATGTAAGAACGGCTACCAATGATTGAGCATGGTGGCAAAATGGCCAGCAACATTTGGCATCCCTTCAAGGGTGCAAAGTTACTGCCCACAGGTGGCTGCTGAGTGGAGACTAGATTTCTCAGTGCTCTTGTCATCCAGGTGCTCATCAGTGGACACATCGCACCTCTTAAGGATTTTAAAGAAACAGGTAAGGCTTCTCCACTCTCTCTTTCTCCTTTGCCACCTGAAATCAGAGGGCTTGAGATTCCAGGTAGTTGGGGGAGTCCCAGGATGGAAGCCTGGATCCCTGAATCACCACGTGGAGGAACCCCTCCTGTTCTCCCTATTTAGTCAATTACACAGACGGAAAATAAACTTTAATTATACTAAACCACTGGATTGTTGGCATTTGAGTGTTACAACAGCTGGTGTTATCTTGATTATGTCACTGAACACTTGTAACAGCCCTGCAGGTAGGTACTCTCACTAACCCTCTTTGTATTTTCCCAGTGAGTAAACTAAGACACAGAGAGGTTAAGTCACTTAGATCATGTGTCAGAGCTCATAAGTGTTAGAGCTGGAATTTGACCAATTTTTGCCTGTTTCCAAATGCTGTGTGTTCCCCCTACTACCTCACTCTTTCTCCCATCCATCAGTGATCTTGAACTCTGTCTTTGGCATCAATTTTAAATTAGGGGCTTCTGACCTACACTTTAAAAAAGAAGTTTAGATATATGTCTCCCCTTCCCTGCACAGAACTCCTTCCATCACGTGAAAGAATTATGTATGCCAAGCTCTGAAGTGTTCTACAGAGACCTTAATTTCTTCCTCACCTGTTTTGACACAATTTTTTTTTTCACTATCAGAATTGAATTCTTTCTCTAAGGAAATATTTAAGCTTAATACTGCTTGGCTTCTGTGTTTTTCACCAGTTATGAAGGGTAAGAAGAGAATTCATTACGGGTTTTGAGTGAGGGACAGGAAAGAGAAAAGGGAAAAAGAGAAATCACGTGGACTCATCAAATCCCACCTGGTCTCCACTTGCTTCAGTCTGCTCTGAAAGCCACTGTACTGGTTCTCAGGCACTTTGCTGATAAAATTTATGCCACCCACGGTTATGTCTGTGTTACTTCTGTTTCTCTTTCACCTTCTGACTGGGGCATAAAAAAGTTCAAATGACTTATCCAGAATCATGCTGCATCAAGGGACAGAGCTGAAAAGCAAATTATAGCAGCATGAAAAGAAATAGAAAGAAAGATCAGTGTAAACTCATCAGTAAGAAGGAGCTTTTAAAATGACAGGGGTTTCTTTCTTTTCTTTTTCTCTCTTTACATATAAAATGACACTTATCCAACTTAGAAAGAAAAAGAAAAAGAGTAGGCAACCCAGGTTTTTTTCAAATAATTGAAACCAGTTGTTTTAGCTACTTTGACAATAACCTTTCTAAAAGGGACATCCCCGTTGCCTCTTAAAGTATATTAACTATTCTTGACGGCTCAAGACAAGCAAGCATCTGTTATTGAATTGGATTGTTAAGTGATGGGTGCCTTCAGAGAATGTTGAAGAAAACAATGCTGTTGGTCTCTATACTAAACTTCCTCACAGTGGTGAGTTTCAGTGGTTCAGTGCACCCCATGAGGGCAGGGATTGGGGTCCCCACATAGACAAAAGGAATTGTGATATAACTTCATAGAACTATTAGAGCTTTCTGCAGTGATGGAAATTTCTCTGTGTACTATCAACTCACCATTACTGAGTCCTTGAGGTTTGGCTAGTTTAGCCAAGGGACTGAATTTTACATTTTATCTAATTGTGATTAACTTGAATTAAATTTAAATAGCCATGTGTGGCTAGTGGCTACTGTCCAGGACAACACAGGTTTTGAACACGGTGCTAAATAAGAGTCAATAAGGACTTGTCTGAAGGTCTGGGGATAGCTATTTGAAAATTCAGCAGCTGTAATTTACTTTTTAAAATTTACTCCCTGATATGAGTCAATTATGAAGCCAGTCAAAGGCCCTCCAGCAGACGCAGGAACAGGAGGGGAGCTGGACAGTGACTTGGCTTAAGGAGGACAGTTCAGCCTCAGTGATAACGTAAGGAGGGCAAAGGTGGCTGAAGGAGAGAAGCAGGGAGGCTCTGTCGGGGATGCTCCAGAGGCCAGGTGAGCCTGGAGAGAAGAGATGCTCTTTTCAGGGATCCTTTCCATCCTGGTGGCCCAGGGCAAGGAGCAGGGCAGGCAGGTTGCTGCCATGTAAGCCAATCAAAAAATGGGAGGAAGACCTAAATAGACATCTCCCCAAGGAAGACACCCAAATGGCTAATCAGGCACATGAAAAGATGCTCAGCATCACTTATTATTAAAGAAATGCAAATCAAAATTACAATGGGATATCACCTCACACCAGACAGAATGGCCATAATCAAAAAGTCTACAAATATATGCTGGAGAGTGTGTGGAGAAAAGGGGACCCCCCTACACTGTTGATGGCAATGTAAATTGGTGCAGGCACTATGGAGATAGTACAGAGGTTCCTTAAAAAACTAAAAATAAACTTACCCTGTGATCCAGCAATCCCATTCCTGAATATATATCTGGAGGGAACTCCAATTCAAAAAGATACATGAACCTCAGTGTTCATAGCAGCATGATTTACAATAGCCAAGACATGGAAACAACCTAAATGTCCATCAACAAATAATTGTATAAAGAATTTGTAGCATATTTATATAGTGGAATACTACTCAGCTATAAAAAAATAATAAAATAATGCCATCTGGATGGACCTGGAGATCATCACACTAAGTGAAGTAAGCCAGAAAGAGAAAGAAAAGTATCGTATGATATCATTTATATGTGGAATCTTAAAAAAAGACACAGATGAACTTATTTACAAAACAGAAAAAGACTCACAGACAGAGAACAAACTTACAGTTACCCGGGGGTAAAGGGGGTGGGAAAGGATAAATAGGGAGATCAAGATTTGCCGATACTAACTACTATATATAAAATAGATAAACAACAAGTTTATACTGTGTAGCACAAGGAACTATATTCAATATCTTGTGGTAACCTGTAATAAAAAAGAATGTGAAAACAAATATAAGTATGTACATGTATGACTGAAACATTATGCTATACACCAGAAATTGAAACAACATTGTAAACTGACTGTACTTTAATAAAAAAGAATGCAAAAAAAAATATGCTGCTATGAACATTGCGGTGCATGTATCTTTTCGAATTAGAGTTTCCTTAGGATATATGCCCAGGAGTGGGATTGCTGGATCCTAAAGTAAGTCTATTTTCAGGTTTTTGAGGAGTCTCCATACTGTTTTCCACAGCGGCTGCACCAAACTACATTCCCACCAGCAGTGTAGGACATGAAGCGACCATCTTGACCTTCTCGGTGTTCCAGCTCCCACACACAAGACCTTTTGCAACAGGATTGCCTGGGCGTTTATTTAAAACCCCCAGGTTCCTTCCTCACAGCCGCTGGGTGATGGCTTGATAATCACTGCTTCTGAACAACAGGACCTGCAGGCAGGAATGCATTTTGAGAAGGACTTCCTGAGCTTTCTGTTTCTCTGTTGCTATTGAAACTGCAGACAACAGGCCTGTTCCCAACCCTTGCCTCTTGGCCGGGGTGGGGAAACTTCATCACAGCAATCAGTTCATTTCCTAGTTCCTTTTTGAAGTATTCACTTAGAAACGTTTTAAAATCGTCCCACGTAAAGATCTGGAAATTGAGATCCCACTGATGAGAAGCGCTGCCTTTATTTTACCTTACGTGATCTTTGAAAGTCAGTCCCTCCCCAGGTGCATTTGTATACCTTTTTTCAGTATTTCTCTTGCTGAGCACATTTACAGTTTCCACTGCCAGAACTCTGACGTCTGATTTTCTTTTTACGGGACGATACAGAGTGTCTCATCAGTCTTACGCATAAACTTTGAGGAAGTAACGGGAATTTTAGTCATATAATGTTACACATCCTCCCACGAAAAAGCGTTTGGGCATCACTGATGGGGTCCTCCAAGGAGGAAACGTGAACCTGGCTTAAGTCCAAGAGGTGTAAACAGCATCCAAACTTCCGTCTCCCTGAACCCAAGCGTGCTCCCTCGGGTGAGTCCTTTTATTAGGAACAATGAATTCACACAAATCAAAACTGAAAAATAAAGACAGAGACAGAGACTGAGTCAAAAGCAGAGACAACTTTGGAGCACGCAGGACTTCAGGCCAAGCCGGGTGTGATCCCAGAGGCTGCCACCCAATGGAGTTAAAGGAAACCTCTTGCCTCCCACATCTTGGCCTCGAGTCAAAACCTCTTTCTCAGGGGAGGCGCTGAAAAGGTGTCTGGGTATCAATTTCTCTGTTGTGAGAGGTGTTAGTGCTGCTATAAATCACTCCAGATCACAAACAGGGCCTCCACGGAGGTGTCCCTGAGCTGCTTGAACTTGGTAGGCCTGAAAAGAAGAAAGTTCCGCCAGCGTTGGGAGGAGGGGGAGTCAGACCAGGGGCCATTGTTAATCACCTGATGTGGTTAAGAGGCAACGGCCCTGGTCCCGCAGAATCACCCAGCAAAAGTGAACCTGGTGCGTGCAGCTTTCTGGTAGTAGAGAGATTTTTTTTTTTAAGGAAGCACTTGTCAAAAGTAAGGTGTGCTGAGACCCAGAGACCAGGGGTTCAAGGTTCAAGGGCCCGAGACAGGGAAGGGTAATAGTCCATTGTCTGTGAGAGGCTTCCTTTGAATATTAGGCAAGCAGTCAACTGAATCCACATGGAGAAGCTGAGTGGATGGCCACTGAGATGGTGACCTGGCCGGGTCACATATGTCACCTTCGAGTAAGAAAGTTCCCTAGAGTTTGGAGTTGTTTCACCCAAGTCTCCAATGATACTCAGGCTAGTGCGTGGCTTGACAATGAATCCACCCCAGGTCCAGTCTCTCTCTCTCTCTTTCTTTTTTCTTTTTTTTTTTTTTTGGTCACACATCTGCTTTTATTGTGAGCAGCCGGTGGGATATTTCCAGCAATAGTAAAAAAAAAAAAAAAAAATTTACAAAAGCAGGGATTCAGTGAAGCTGCCTGGCTGGAATCCATGGGTGTATCCCAGAGGCTGCCACCCAATGGAGTTTGGGGGAAAACATCTTGCCTCCCACTCCAGCCAACCAAGATGCCAGTGCAGAGCAGCAGGACGAGGACCCTAAAGCCCATGGGGAGTGAGGTCACCAAAGAAATGAGGAGCTCCTTGTAGGTACCCCGAGTGTACCTGATGGAGGTGACCTGGTATAGGAAGAACCAGGCAGTGAAGAACACGCCAGTGGCCAAGAGCACCGCGGTCAGGTGGGGAAAGACAACTGGGTTCACTGGGCTCCTGGCAGCCAGCTCCATTTTGCCAGGCAGGTACAGGGTAATCGGCCATCCACCACCGGAAGAACACTTCGGCAGGAGCAACACCCAGGTCCAATCCCTAAGTGCTCCCAGGTGACAAGGACAGAGGCCAGGGCAGAGTAGCCAGGAGCAGGTGATTGTGATATAGCTCATTTTCTAACTTTCTATGATTAACATGCCCCTTCTCTTCAGAGTGGGTAAGAAAGGCTGAAAATCGCAGGCCCCAGGGCCAAAAATTCCAAGGGTAGTCCAGGAACCTGTGATGGTAACAAGCCCTCTTCCCCATCACATGAGTCAGGTAATGGTAGTTGAAGGAACTATCATGGCCAGGACTCCCCCAGAGCACCACGCGGGGCTGCACTCATGGGCCCCAAACATAACACTTTCAGTCAGGTTTGAGCAACCCTCAGTCAAGCTCTGTGCTCCTGGGGTGAAAAGGCCATGGTTTCTTGAGCCTTCTTTTGGAATGAATCACAGAAGGAGGGCTCTGCATTTACGTACAAGCCAATGACTCAATTCTGGCAAGAGCATTCTTGTAAGATGGCCTTTGGGGACCCCATAAGCAAAAGAGATAGTCAAATGCACGAAGTCATCTAGCCGCCTGGGACCACACCCCGCCCTCAGAGTGAACTTTAGCAGCTATACTATTGTTCCCAATACTCATTCTCCTGTCCCCCCACCCCCAGAGCTGCCACCAGGTAATATAATACAAGCAAGAAAGAAGCCTTTACTGTTTTAAACCATTGAGTGGTTGGGGGTGTTTCTTAGTGTAGCAACAGCTGGTTGACACAGCCCTGCTCCTGGATAGGTGCAGGAATATAGAACATTCTTTCACCTAATATTCTTCTTTTAAGCACTTTCTGAGGTGTCGGTAAAAGACCCGTCCAAAGCACAAGGCAGACCAATGGATTTTAATGAAATAGAGTATTGCCGTGGTTTCAGATTGCAACCAACCTTTAAGAAACAACTACTTGTTGAGTTCCGGTGTAGCATCAGAGAAGAATATCCACAGCTAAAAGGCTGTTACAATACTCTTTCTTTTCCCAACTACCTATCCATCTGAAGCCAGATTTTCCTCCATCTATGTCAGTCGAAAGAACATAGCACAGACTAAATGCAGAAGCAGATATGAGAATCTGGTTGTCTCCAACTTCAGTCACAAACCAAAGTGACCTGCAAAGATGTAAAAAGTGCTACTCTTCCCCTAAATTTTTCTTTTGGGAAAAAAAAATAGTTATTTTTCACTAGATATATGTTACTTATGCCAAAATGCCATGAGTATATTGTTGCTTTTAAATTTTCATCTATGAATATTTTTGTAGGGTTGGTGGAGAGAAGGGGGTTGCAGTTTTATTTTATTTATTTATTTTTCTCTCTCTCTCTTTTTTAATGGAGGTACTGGGGATTGAACCCAGGACCTCATGCATGCTAAGCATGTGCTCTACGACTGAGCTATACCTTCCCTCCATATATGAATATTTTTAATTGTTCAGTTTTAATTTCTAGCATTGTAAATTTCAACAGCAATAACTTACATAGAAAAAAGCTCCTTGAGGTCCTCAATCATTTTTAAGGACAGATGCAGGTTCTGAGACCAAAAAGGGTGAGAACTGCTGCTATATATAACTTATCAGTTATTTTTTTGTCTTCCTCTTTTGGAATGCAAACTACACTAAGGCAGAGGTTGCTTTCTGTCTGGCTCGCTCTCCCCAGAGGTTAGAAAAGTACCTTGTGTTAGTAGGCACTCAGTAGAGACATGCTGAATGAGTGACTGAAGGCCTCCCAGCCACACCCTCCACTCCCACAAACATCCCTGTGGCACAGTCCGCAAGGACTAGCTCCTGCCCTACATCCATCCTGCTGCTCTGAGATATGTTCCAGCTTCCTGCCCTCTCCAGACCAAACCACTCTCGCCCTGCTCAGCCATTCAGAACTCCCACTGCACTGACCTGTCCCACTCCCCCGGCCCCAGGGCCCCCCCTCATCCTGTTTGTGGGCAACCCCTTGTCTCCTTACTCGCCCGCAAGATCCCGGAGCATCACGTGTCATGATACCCTAGTCTCTTCCTCGGCTGGAAGCGCAGAGCCTCACACCAAAGAAATGCTTCTTAAGTGAATAAATGCCTTTTAAATGAGTGCATGATAGACAAAATGGGCATCCTTTCATGTGAATAAGCATACGTATACAAATATTCAAAAGACTGTTTTCAGCAGCCAATCAAAACCTTTCTCCATTTCGGCCCGGATCCCACACATCTCTATACCTATAGCTCAGCCCTCCTCTCTCTCCTGAAGGCTCTCTGGCTGATCCCCACTGGCCAGTGCACCAGTGAACAGAGTGGCTATGACAGCTTCACAAAGAAAAAAGAGAAAATAGTTCTTGCTTTAGGTTGTTTTCTACTTTAAAACATGATATATTTTGAAAGTAGAAAATCTGAATAATACATAAAAGCACTAAGAAAAAAACTTCAGTCACCTGTGAACCCCGCCTGCCACCTAGAAATAACTCTTGTGAATGTTTTGTACAAATCCTCCAGTGCCTCTCCTGCACATACCTCCATTTGGTAACGTTTTGATCTCATAATGTTCATATTGCTCTGTAAACGGGTTTTCCACCCAACACAGCATGGTAAACATTTTCTTCATCACAGTGAATAAGGTTTTGCTGTTTTAAAAGCATAGAGGGTAGTCTGTCATCATGTGGAATTTATTGAGGCGTTAATTTTCTTAAATGTGCCCTCTTATGGAACTTTGTCACTTTTCTAAGCAACGTGCTAAAGATCTTAAACATAAATTGGGTGCTTCAATTATTTCCTTAGGACAGTAACTAGAAATGAAATTATCGGGTCAAAACATGCATGCATCTTTAAATTTTTAAAGCATGCTTATTACAGTATAACTGACATGTGTTTATAAACACATGTATAAGTTTCATGTGTTTAAAGTGCACAGTTCTGTAATTTTTGATGTATGTCCACACCCATGAAACCATGGCCACAATCCAGGTAACGAACGTGTCCATCACCCTCATAAGTTTCTCTGTGCCCCTTCGTAGTTTCTCCCTCTCTCCTCTCTCCCTCTCCCAGCACCACTATTCTGCCTTCTGCCACTGCAGATGAGTCAGCATTTCCTAGGGTTCTAGGTAAATGAGTCAGACTGTATGGACTTTTTTCCCCTTTGACTTCTTTCACTTAGCATAATTATTTTGAGATGCATTCACATCACTGCATGTATTAGCAACACCTTCTTTTTATTGCTGAGTAGTATTCCACTGCTTGGATAGCCGTGTGCACACATTTTTAACATTCTTGCTGCCTACTACCAAATTGGCTGTGGTTGGGGGGACGGCTTCCTGAGGTCCTCTGTCAAAAGCACAGTGATTTGGAGCTGATCACGCCAGGAAAGCGAGGATTGAAATGTTGCTTGTTCCAAGGGCACCATCCTGCTTCCTGAATTGCATAGCCTACAACGTGGATTACCAGAAAAAATGTAAGTGAACAAGAAGACAGTCAGGAGAAGAAGGGCAGGTGAGATGCTTTAAGGGCTCTCCCATATTTCAGACATACTCTTCCTTACCACCACTGTGGATGAGCAGTCCCGTTTCCCCTTAGGAGTGGGTTGTTGGGGCCCTGATGATGGTTCACACTTCCACCCCCTGAGCCCACAAGGGACCTGTTTCCTGGCTGTTGCACCGCTGGTGAGAGCTGCAGTAAGTCAGCTTTTGATCACTGGCAGTAATGAGCATCAATGGGAAAACACAGACCATACAAACAAGTGTGTGTGAGGTGCATCTGCTCTCCCTGACACCGGGCATGGACGTTGTATTGATACAGACAAATCTAACTATAAAACACCCCCCTCAAAAAAAAACCCCAAAACCAAAACACTGTATTTGCTTTGCTACTAGACTGTAAAACCGCTGGAAGGTAGACTCTGGGGCTGACTCATTTTCTACACATCCTCTCACTCTGGTAAATTCTCAGTACACTTTCTTGAACACCATTGACCACGTGTTCTATGAAATAACTCAACTCCAACCTGGCACCACAGAGACAAAAGTCAGGTGTCCACAAGGCAGACCGGCTGGGGGCCGGGGGCCAGGACCTGCTACAATCAGGAAGGGTATGTCCTTCTGAGGAAGACAAAGGTGCGAGTCGCTGTGATGGTTAACTTCATGTGTCACACACAACCATGTCCGTAACAAATATCAGGTGGAGTACTCGTGACAGTTACAGTCCTCATGTCTGTAACTGGTCGCCTGCTTGTAGCTGGTATTTATAAGTATCTTCTACCACCCGCTCCATATGCCCTTTGCACCTCAGCTGGTTGTGGTTCTTTGCCTGGTGGGATGGCCCAAACCTTCATCCGCGAAGGGTCTGAGTCATTAGCAGTCCCGCCTGGATTGGGTTGTTGTAGTTTTCCATTGACCACATTGGTCACAGGGCATGGAAATACCGAGTAAGAGACGCCCTAAGGAATCTCCTGTATTTCAGACATACTCTTCCTTACCTCCACTGTGGAAGAGCAGTCCAGTTTCCCCTTGGGAGTCAGGTTCAACCAAAACTCCCTTCTCTACCTGTTGATTCAGAGGAAGGAGGAGGCCAGAGTGACCATCTTAACTTCCAGTTCAGTGGAATCATTATTACGTCTCCTGGAAGCGTTCCTCCCTCTGGAACCTCTAAGACCTCTAAGCCAGTGGAACATAAAGTCACAGAAACAGGGAGCAGAAACTGTGATGAGGGGTCACTAGGAGTGTAGCCTCCTCTCCCAAGCGCCTCTGCTTCTTTCAACATGCAGCCCCGTGTCTTCTCTTCAAAGCCACTTTGAACATTCTAGCTGAAGTCAGTCACTTCCTCTGTCACCCTTGTTTTCCATTTTATTATAATTATTTGTTTATTCTTTCAGTGGGTTTATTGGGAGCCTCCTATTGCCAAGGACCCTGGCCCTTCCCCACATGGAGTCCAGAGTCTAGTGAAGCCAAAAGACACTGAAGACAATTTATCCGCCTATATGTTAGGAGCAATGATGGAGATGTGCAAGGGGTACGGTGGCCCACTGAAGAAAGGCGTCTGTCCTGGGGTGGGCAGGGAAGTAACAAAGGCTTTCTGGAGGAGCTGGGCACTGAGATAAGCCTTAAAGAGTTTATTCTCAGAGGCAGAACCCTGTCATTAACTTTGAACACATCAACCTTTCTGAGTTTCCCCACAAAAACGCACGAACACGTTTTGTGAGAGTTAAATGAGATAATAGAGACTGAAGCATTTTGTATCTTGGGAAGAATTCTCTGAAGAATGAAGATGAGGGAGGAAAATCAGGCCTCCCATCCTCCTGGACATAATGAGGATTTTCACCCAGAACTTGCGACATTTTGTCTTCCTTTGAGGGCTGTGCTTCAGACTGGGGGTCTGCACACTGGACTCCTTGAGAGCTGGGCTCAGAACTCCCCGCCAGGACCACCCAGGAGTCTGAGCAGCCACAGGACGCCTGCAGCTTGTTGACTTAAGAATCTGAGCCGTTGGAATGTACTACACCTGTCTATACTGGCTACCTAGCCTTTTAGTCCTTCAAGGTGTTTAATTTAATCTGCAGAACTCTATACAGTGGGACCCTCATTCCCTGTGAGGTGATTACTTGCTTTTATAACATCAGGCTTGGACGTTATAAAAGTTCAGAGTGTGGGAAAAATACCAAGGGCCTCACCTTGGTTTGACCACTTCCCAACTCTGTGGTCTTGAGCAAATCATTTCATTTCTCTAAGCCTCAGTGTCCTGGTCTACAAAATGGGGCTTCTAATTCCTGTTTATCTCTCAAGGTTCTGAGGATCAAGAAAATATTTTGTGCAGTGTAACAATTGTATAAAATATGTGTGAGTTTTTCTTATCATTTCTGCAATAGGAGTTAGGTTATGCTCCAAGAACACAACAAAGAGTCATTTCTTGTTCAGATAAAGTCAAATATGGATGGAGTGGGTCTTGAAGGCAACTCTCCTCCATGCAGTGATTCAGGGATCCAGGCTGCCTCCCTCCTGAGATGCTAACACTTCAACATCTGGCCTCCTAGGTTGTGCAAGAGGAAGAGAGGGATGGTAGCTCACCCAGGATGTTACTAAAGGTCATACTTGGGGCAGCCGTACATCACTTCTACCTACATTCTGCTGGCAGAGCCCAGTCATGTGGCCCCAGAATAACTGGAAGTGAGAGATTTAAGGGAGCCCATGGACTAATTGGCCAATACCACTGTCTCTGCTACATCTGCATTAATGACAAAGAATTCACTCACAGACATAGAAAACAAAATTGAGATTACCAATGGGGAGAAAGAGGTGGGGGGTGGTGGGATAAACTGGGACTTTGGGATTTGCAGATACTAACTAATATATATAATATAGATAAACAACAAGGTCCTGCTGCACAGCACAGGGAACTATATTCAATACCTTGTAATAGCCTAAAATGAAAAAGAATATGAAAAAGAAAATATATATATATAGCTGAATCACTATGCTGTACACCAGAAATTAACACAATATTGTAAACCAACTATACTTCAGTTTAAAAAAAGAGCAAATAAGTAAAGGTGCATTCTAAAGGTATCTCACAGAAAATGTGACTGCTAATTACTATAGAGTGATCAATTATGCACATAAACTAACAGTAACCTCCATACATTTCTGTTTGTTAAAATGTCCAAAGTTCGTGTTCTTCTTATTTGATGCCTCTCCATATACTTGTGGTATGTCTGTGAGTCTGTTTCTGCTTTGTAAATGAGTTCATTTGTATCTTTTTTTTTAGATTCCACAAACAAATGATAGCATATGATAGCATACTCATCTATTCGAAGCAGTGTCTTCACATGAGGACAAAGTGGGTACTAGAGTGTGCTATGGAGAATTACAGATTCAATATCTTGTAATAACCTATAATGGAAAATAATCTGAACTATGTATACATATATATATGAATCACATTGCTGTACATCTGAAACTAAATCAACTATACTTCAATTCTTAAAAAAGGAATTACAGTAAGCTACAAGTAAGAGAAGCCGAGAGAAGGAGCATAAATAACTTAGAAGTCTTATTTTCCCTCGTGTAGCTAGAAGTCCTCAAAGAAGGCTTTCTCGCCCCAGCACAGTGCTAGAACCGTGGCCGTGCTGTCGGAGCCCCACGCTTGTTCTGTCTTCCTTCTCGACTCTTCTTAGCTGATGCAGCCACCTCAGCAGGAAGGAGGAGGGCAGAGGGAGTCCCCATCTCACTTCAAGGAGCACCACTCAGTGTTTTACCTGCTTCTCATTGGCCAGAGGAGTGTCAGATGACAACTCCTTTCTGCCAAGGAAGCTGGAAAATGTAAGTTTTTGGCACATGGTTCTGACAGTAAGGAGTAAAGGAGAAGTGGATTGTGGGTGAACACCTAACAGGGTAGACCAGATGGTGTATGTGAGCAGCTGATTGACACAGGGGACAAGAGAGTGATAAAATGTGTAAGGGGTAACCCCCCACATCAATCATCTACACCTACGGCAATGCTGCCTTACTGTCAGGATATGCGATATGCGGGAATAAACATCTAGGGTCGGCTGCGGGTCAGCTGAGTGGCTCTGCTAACATTGGCTGTGCTGACTCCCATGTCTGGGGGTTGGTTGGCTGTTGGCTGGTCTAGACTGGCCTTGGTTGGGATGACTGGGATGGACCCAGCTCTGCTCCTCAGTGTCTCCTCCTCCAACAGGCTAGCTTGAGCATGTTGTCATGGCAACGAAAGAGGTCCAAGAGAGCAAGAGAAAACACGCAAGGCCTCTTGGGATCTAGGTTTGTTACCAATTTGCATCACTTCCTCTTTGTCCTGTGGGCCAAAACAAGCCCGGATGCAGGTCTGGAGGGCAATGCGAGGTTCCACGGCAGAGGCATAGATACAAGAGGGATTAAGAATTGTCACAATCTTGCCCACGCCCCTCCATGGGCCGTAGGCCCTCAGACCTCGGGGTTAAAAGAGGCAGTAAGTAGCTAATGATGTTCTCCAGGCAGTGGGCGTCATCATCCTCACGCTCACTCACAGCCCAGCTGAGAGAAGAGTTGTACCCAGGCAGTGCGATCACCTTATTTCTTACAGCTCATTCTGGGATTGCATGTTTCCCCAGGAAGCAGAGAGATAATGTCGGAATTTTTAAGAGGTGGAAAAGGCAGGGTGACAGGAGCAGCCTTAGGATGAGGAGGGGGAAGACAAATCCTTCAGCTGCAGAAACGGCCCTTCACCTGAACTTGGAACGAACGAATGTAACACTAAACCTGTTTCCAAGCTGCCTTTCTGCACAGTGCAGCTATTGTGCGGTGGGTGGTACGGTGGAGCTAACCCTACCAAATCCATTTCCCTGGACACATCCTGCAAGGTTTCTGTGGCCACTGGTGGTAAAACACCGAAATGGAGCTCATTCGTCAAAGAGCGCTGTCGTTCAGCCCCAGTCCTCCGAGAGGCACACACTGGAGGAGAGAATTGGGGGCTTGTCTACTCGTGGTCTTGTAAGTCACAGAAAGGAGAGAGGCACGCAGGGCAGAAAATGAAAGTGTCCGAAGGAAACAGCCGACTGTACAGAAATGGTGCTTTAAGGCCATGGCTTTCAGGAGAACAGGACAAGGACCTTCTTTCCCCGCGGGGAGGAGGACAGGAATGCAGAAGGCTTGCGCCGGGGTGAAGCAGCCTGGGCTGCAAGAAGCCTGAGTTCTATTTTAGAAAAGTGAGCGCCCCTCTCTGTGCCTCAGTTTCCCCAAACGAGCAGGTGGAACAGAGTGGGACTGAGGTCCCTTCACCTCTCAGAGTCTGTTTGGGGACTCCTGGAGGCCATCACCTCAGGGGATGTGTAAGGGACTATGCGTGCGTCCTCCCAGAGGGGAGAAGGCAGCAGACAAGCCGGCCGTTGGCCGTTGGAATGACTGGGGAAGAGTAAGAGCCCCCACCCAGGGGAGCAGGCCCCAAAGAGTAAGCCCTTAGCAGGGCAGAAGGGTGTGCGCGGTGTGCCCGCCAAACCGGGGCCATCAAAGAGGGCGGGGGACGGGTACCATGAGAGTATATTTTGGAGAAGGGAGAGTCAGAAAACAAACTTGGCTTTAGAACACCAGAGGAACCGAGACGGAATTCTCTCTGCATATACGCGGGCAGCGTTCACAGCAGACAGCCCCAGCTCCCTGATCCAAGAGGGTGACCGCATCCCACGGGGTAGCCAGATAGCGTTTTTGAACCTGTGCCGTTCTGAGAGGAGAATAGATATTTTTTAATTATTTTTTTTTATTTTGGAGGGGGGAGGTAATTAGGTTTGTTTATTTGTTTGTTTGTTTTTAATGGAGATACTGGGGATTGAACCCAGGACCTCATTCATGCTAAGCATGCACTCTACCACTGAGCTACACCCTCCCTGAGAATGGATCATTATATTTAGTAATTCAGTGTAGGGGCTCAGAGCCCTTGAATTGATTAGATCTAAACAGCTAGTCATTGCAAACATGACCTGACCCCCACTGTGTGCCAGTTACACACAGGGCATCTTGTACCCTCCTTGCCACAGGTGACAAGTGCCATCACCTCTCAGCCACAGGTGGAGACTTCAACCAACCACAGGGCTGCAGATCCATCTTGACCGGAAAACACAACAGGACGGCCTCTGTGTCCCCAGCCTCTTTTCTAGACCTAATTTCCTGCCCTGAAATGCTGCCTACAGCCAGGCCAAGGACCAAAAAAAAAGGTCTTTTGAAATTAGCCTTCTAGGATATGGATCGGGTGGGAGGAGGGGATGCAAAGAAGGACCTTGGAAGAACTCCAGCTATTTCATCCCAGCTTTTTCATTGCACTTTGGAGATCTGGGACACATTGATTCACAACTTTATAGTTCTCATTCAGCATTGATTTATGGGTTGACCAATCTGGGCCTAATCAGTTGGAGAAGGATTGGTTTTTCGGTCCAATAATGTTATATTTACGAGTCCATGAAGTGCACCGCGGCTGCAGCTCAGCCTGGAGTCAATAGAATAGAGCTTCTAAGATCTCAGAGAGAGAGGGGAGTTCACAGACCATTTTCTGCTCCCAGATCACGCTTAATGCTCCCTGTACATTAAAGGCTTCTGGTGTCATCTCATATTTAAACTCCAAACGGCCTGCCTGTAAATCTTTAACAACCATGATCGGCTCCAACAGTTGTGAGCATTCCTAGTCCCATCTGCCTGTCACTTTTCCCCCCCTCTTTCTCCCTCTGACTGTGGAAGTTACTAGCCCGAGGCTGGAGCTGCAGACACAGCTGGGTGCTGGCCGGATCCCTCAAAGCCGCAGAGGCCAGGGCGGGGTTTGCGTGTGTGCGCAGAGAAGCCCGGTCAAGGCCACGCAGAGTTCAACGGGTTATCGTGTGCTTCCGGCTCGACTTGTGGTTATTCTGGTCCAGTAACTCTAAAGAAATGAGCGGCCTGGATCGACAGGAACTAGTGGAGAAGCCCGCCGTGGTAAAGAGGAAATAGAGCTATTCAGAGAGCAAGCATCTCTGTGTTTTCCTCTGACAGGAAAGAAATTTTCCTTGTCCACCTCTGGGCAGTTTTCTCTTCTCAGGCCCCATCACTGGCCATCCTTGGCCGGGACATTCTCAGGATGTCTTCGGGCAGCAGCTCCATGGTGGGTACCAGAAGTCAACGTCTACTGCCAGTCGTGACTGCCCCCTAATTCACCGTTGGAAGTCTCCTGACAAGGGGGTTGCTGCACAGTTTACCCTTAAAGGAGAAAAATCCAGTCACGGCAAAACACCACTCAGATAAGTCACAGCATCTGAGGGATGAAGGGAGAAGCTGCAACTTCTAAATTTCAGAGTCCAAGCCCTAAAAGGTGACCAGATCTACGCATAGAGAGGGAGTTTTCCGTATCCTGGGAAGATTGTTTACCATCACTGGATGAACAGTCAGATGGTTTGTCCAGACCAGGGATCGGCAAACTTTTTCCGCAAGCAGTCAGATAGGAAATAGTTTTGGCTTTTGGGTCACCTACGGTCTCTGTCACGTATTCTTCTTCTTTTTCAGGATTTGAAAATATAAAAATCGTTCTCAGTTCCCAAGCTAAACAAGAACAGATTACGCGCCAGAGTTTCCTGACCCCCGATTTAGAATACTAAAAAACGTTGTTTTCATTTAAAATTTTTGGTGCACCCTCCGTGTGTGTTGAGTGCTCGTGCGTCTGCTCTGTGTGGGAGGAGGTGGACTGACAGCCCATCCAGCAGTGGAAAGATTCAATCGGGGGAGCCAGGGAGAGTGACAGTGGAAAGAACACAGGGTTCGGGAGACATCTGTTCTGCCTGGCGTCCCTGAGCAAGTCACTCGAGCTCTGTGACCCTTCCTATACCATCTGCGCAATAACGGGGGTCAGGCCAGATGCTGTCCAAGCTCCCTCCCAAAGGCGACATTCCATTTGGCCATCTCAGATGGTTTTTGGAACCATGTGGGATGCAAGAGGAAGGAATGGATAGAATTCGTTAGATCTGTTCACTCCAGCACAAGGCACAGCCAAGTTTGGGGTGACTTGAGGTGATCACCCCCCCATCAGAACACCCGGCTCTGGGAGTGGATCCGCCCAGCACAAGCCCTGCTCCAGGAGACCCTGAAGGAATGCTCGGCCCGGGAGCGCCAGCCTTCTCTGCCATGCTCACCACGGAAACAAGCCATGCGGCCCGCGCACCACGCCAAGAATCCGGGCAGCTGAGCGAGCCATGCCATTGTGGGCAGACACCGAGGCTCCCAGAAAACAAGCAAAGGCGAGGCCGGGAAGCTGCCGCGGAGGCAGGTCGTCATGACCTTCCCTCCCCCGCCAGCTCCAGACCAGCAGGCCGACAGGTTTCATCTCCATCCAGGCGACCCAGGCAGCCCTCGGGATGCAAGAGATGGTGCCCACCGCTGCCAGTCTGGATGCCTGGGGACTCTCCCTCCATCAACACTGCTGAGGACCAGCCCCATGCCTGAATGCTGCTGGGCACCGTGGGGACGGGGTGAACACCGGACAGTGCGTGCTCCGGAAGAGATGGCTGGGCCAGAGAACTAGGGCCCTCCGGAGAGCACATGGCCAAGAGACACAGCGCTTGGTGCATTTTGGAGGAAGCAGCTGGAGCAGAGAGCCTTGGGTGATGCCTCTGTTGGCCCCCTCATCAGAGGCTTTGCACATTTGTTTCATGGAAATGGTTTGAGCCGCCGGGTACCTGGCCAGCCTCCTCCATGAAAGCCAAGGTTAAAGTCAGCCTGCTTGCTGCTTGCTGGGGCCCTAGCTTTATAGGAGGCCTAGCAAATGCTCCTGGGACTTAGGATGCTAATGCAGATACCACAGAGACCTGCAGAAATCCTGGCATTTTCTGGTTGTCTAAGCAGAGTTGGTTGTTGGAAGCCAGCTGGCCCGAGGGAGTAAGGAGTGAGGGAAACAAAATACAATTATGGCCAAGCCCCCTTGTACACATAATGTGGTTAACGACATTGACCTCAAAGAACCCGAAGGTTATCAATATTTCAGAACCACCCAGGTGGCACAGCCTTCCTGGCCTCTCTCCTCGTCCACTTGTCTCGTCCTGTAGTACCTCCTCTGCCTCCCCACGCCCAGTACACACAACAGCACTGGTACGGTGGCCGGGGTGGGGGGTGGTCTGTTTTCTGGCTTATTGTTCCATTTTGCTGACATTTTCTGATTTTCCAGGGACCTGTTACTTCCTGAGGGCTGCCACGCTGGGAAAGAATCACCAGCCAAAGGCTGTTCCACAGTCCTGAGTTCTTGACCTACTTCTGAAAAGGGGAAGTCCAGCGTGAGAGGCCACCCCAGGTGGTGGCACAGCCAGGGCCTTGGAGACAGACAGATCCAGGCTCTCTATTTCCAACAGTGCGACTGGGGGCAGTCACATGCCCTCCTTGTGCCTCAGTTTCCTGATCTGCGAAATGGGCAGTGTGGGCGCTGGCTCCCAACCTTGCTCTCAGGGCTGCTGTGAGAAATAAGTGCAGTTCTGTACTGAGCACACACCTGATGGGAGCCGGGTAAATGTCAGTGAGGACATCCTTTAGATAAAGGAAGATGGCAAAGGGCAAGTCCCAGGGTGGCAACGCACAGCGGTTAACCTACATTATCCAGGGCTGAACAGCTCCCCAAGAAGGCTCAGAAACCCAGCCCATCTGCACCGGGCAGCCGGGCCATCTCTCAGGGACAGTATCTCATTGCCACACTCTGGACAGTTGAATGGCATCCGATAAGAGAGCCAGGGTGCCTTTGGCCAGCCATGGCTCCTCTGCTGTTGTGAGCACCACCCACATGGGTCTCCCTGGTGCCTGCTCTTGGGTGCACCCGCGGCTGACCCATTCCACTCTCGGATGGAGAGCTGCTTTTTTAGATATACCGCTGCTCCGACTCAAGTCCTCACTGTAGCTCTCGTTTGCTTATTTGCTGTCAGCTGGGTTCCTACTCTTCTTTGCTCTGACATGTGTCGTAGGGGCTGGGGCCCCACCAGCTGCATTGCCTGGACTCCCTCCAGCGGGCTCCCAGCTAGGTTCTGGGAAGAGGGGGTGCTGGCAGGGGAGGTGTGAGGAGAGGCGACTTCTCCCCTCCTCCCTGCGGTCGCTGGGGGGGGGGGGTTGTCTCAGACCGACAGCACTAGTGACATCCGAGGGTGACGATGGTGGGGGCTGCGGCCTGGCAGGGCTGCTGCTGGGCTCCTGCTGAAGCGGCTCAGCTCTACAGCCAGGGCCTTGGAATCACACTGGTCCTGGGTCCGCTGGGCATCTCCAGCCCAGGGCGGTCAGTGCTGGCTTGCCTGTCGTCACTTCTCTTCGAGTAACCTACCTGCCCCTCCACGCCCCTCTCCAGTCTTCCAACACCCTTGCTCCCGACTCCCGAATGAGCCCCCTCTGAGTGAAGAGCCCAGATGGCTTCTGCTTCCTGGCCAGACCTGGACTAACACACCACCTGAGTGACCATCCAAGATTCACATCTTCGGAGTGATTCTGCACACCTCTGTCAGGCGTGCCATGCACCGACTTTAAAGTTTAACCTTCAGGAGGCAGACTTGCTTCTATTTCCCCCTTTTTCCAGGTTCTTGAACGGAACCACCCCAAGACCCTCACGTTCCTCCTGCCGTCCACTCACTTCCCCTTTTGGAACCTCGATGAAGCCACAGCAACAACCTAAAACGAGAGGTAGGAGCATGTGCCTTTGACCCAGCAGTCACGCCTCTAGGAATTTACCTTGACAACAACATCACAGAAGAGACAAAACAAGGATCGCCAGACACAGTCATGACCGGATTGCTTATGATCATGAAAATCTGGAAGCACAAATAGAAGATTGGTTACATAAATGTTGCTTCTTATATAACGTCTTTTTTTTTTTGTAAGTAGAAAGATTTCCATCCTCTGTTATCAGATTAAAACACAAAACAGGCTACTGGACAGCAGATATACTATGACCACAGGTAAGCAGAATCGGGCGCATATGCATGCATTTCTATTGAGACACAGATGTTTCATAGAGTAGTTGCCAAAATACTGACAGCGGTTCTCTCTTGGGGGAAATTTGGGGTGGGTTTTATATTCTTCTTTGTTCTCCTCTATGTTGTCTGAATTGTTACAGTTGATGGATCCCTTTTACAAAACACTTTGTTTTTTGAAAGGCAGTGGGCGAAGATAGCAGTGAACAGAACCAACAAAAATTTCTTCCCTCATGGAGCTGACATTCTAAGGGTAAAAAATAGAGTGAAACATATAGTGGGGTGGATATTCGTGGGAGGCAAAAAAGCAAGAAAGGAGAAAAAGAAATGCATCTGGGGCGTGGAGGCTTAGGGTTAGGGAGTGTGTTACAACTTTTAAAAGGATAGTGACGTTGGAGCAAAGACCTGAAGGAGGTGAGAGAGCAAGCCATGTGATACATCTGGGGAAAGGTGGTCCAGGCTGAAGAAAGAGCTAGTGCAAAGGCCCTGGGGTGGGAATGTCCCCGGTACAGGGGAGAAGCAGCAAGGAGGCTTGGGGGACGGGAGTGGAGGAGAATCTTAAGAGATGAGGTCAGGCAGGTAAGAGGGGACCAGCTTATGGAAAACTTTGGCTCTCACTCTGAGACGGAAGCCACTGAGAGTCTTGTGCAGAGGAATAACCTGGTCAGAAAGGTTTTTAGAAGGCCACTCTGGCTGCTCGGTGAGAATAGGGAGGGAGCAGAGAGGCCATTTGAGAGGCAATTGCAGTCACTCAGGTGAGAGAGGATCATGGCTTGGACCAGGTGGTAGCAATAGAGGTGGTGGGAGGTGGATGGATATGGAACTCTTTAGAAACTAAAGCCAAAGAGATGTGCTCTTAGATTGGATGTAGGCATGAGAGGTAAAGAAGAGCCAAGAATTACTTCAAAGTTAGAGTCAAAGAGTCTTTCCATCACTGCTCCACCCAATGGAGAATCCCATCTGCCAAAGCACCAGCAGCTCCCCCTCTGGTCTCTGTTTGAATGCCTTCAGAAATAGGTCCCTCACTACCTCACAAAGCTGAGCCAGATGACTGCTGGTAAATTCTTCCTTGTCTTAAGCCTGCGATTCTCTGCCATGGATCTTATGCCAGCTTCCCACTTGCCACCTTAAATCACCACATGCTTGTCTTATGCTTTGCCAACCCTAAGACACACTAAGCCTTGGGAAAAACAGTTATCAGGGCAGTTTAGTGTCCTTCAGAGGGAAGACTCAACCTTGAATCAACAAAACTAATTTCCTTTTTTCTGCCCAGCCCCTTCAAACTGATATTTTGCTTGAACTTAATTCCTTTTACTACTTCCCCAACCCTCTGCCCCAGAAACTATCAAATTTCCCCTCACTCTGCCTTCTGCAAGGTGAACGCCGTCTTGCCCTTCTAATCCTCTTTCAGCCCCATCTCCAAAAGCCCTAAACCAGGCCTGGTTTATGAGGCCCCACTCACCCAGGACAGGAGCTCAGACATTCTTTTCCCTCCAGTCTGCCCAGATGGAATGAGTATTATGTCAGCTCCTTCCTCTGCTCTCTGCAATCTGAATCTCCTATAGAAATATAATATATACATACGTATGTATATATACTGGCATGCTGACCAAATGATCCAGTCACCGTATCTAAATTTAGGATTTATATGCTAGCCCCTCTTTGTTCTCAAAAGATGTAGGATTTTGTTTTTCTTGCTATTGTTGCTTTTAATCTAATGCAAAAGAAGTCAGTTAAAATTAGAACCAAAGACTGTTCAAATGAGTAAAAGCCAGAAGCTGATGCCCCCCCGGGTGCTGCAGACAGATGTCAGTTTAGCTGTTTCTTCAGCTCAAGATTAGAACAAAGGCTGGGCCCTTAGACCACGGAGTCCCTTCCTGAAAAAGTGAAGAGGAGAGGGGGCTTAGTCCCTCAGAGACGGAGGGCAGCTCAGACCCAAGTGTGTGATTCTCATGCCGCTGGGTGCCTCCTGACACCAGGCGCAGGAGAGAGAAAGGAACAACGCCCGCTGACCATAGAGGGGCGTTTGGACCACACTTTCAGGAGCGCACAGCCCCCATCACATCCATGGCTGGTTCTGATAGGCGCAGCAGATGCCATCATCCCCGTCTGACACAGGTCAGAAGACCAAGGCTCGGAGGGGTTAAATAACTTTCCCAAAGTCAAACCTCAAGATGGAGGAGGGTATAGCTCAGTAGTAGAGCTAAGCATGCATGAGGTCCTGGGTTCAATCCCCAGTACCTCCATTTTAAAAAATTAAATAAATAAATAGATAAGCCTAATTAGCCAGCAGCACCCCACCCCCCCAAAAAAACATACAAAAAACAAACAAAAAGTCTCAAGAAGCCTGGCCTCCTGTGTTTACCATTCTCTCCATGCCCTTCAAATTGTTTAAATTCAAATTGTTCAAATTGTTGATAATTCCTCTCTGAGAGGGCTGGGAGCCCCTGGAGGGCAGGGCCCTTATTCTATTCGTCTTTGTGTCCCCCGGGGGCACCAGCATTGTAGGCATCCAATAAATGTTTGCTGAATTGGTTTGAACTCCATTGAAGCTTCTTTAGAAGTGGATGGTTAGACCTAAGACACCCTGGCTTTAAAACAGCGAAGTCCCACAAAGAGCTGCTTTGAAAGTTTGAGTAAAAGATGGAGGAATCCAGGCCCCCGCTGGGGCGAAGACGCCAGTTCCTAAAGAAAGGTGGCAATGGAACAGGCAGGAATCCCAGAGCAGACACCCCCTGGCTCCTCACTGCAACGCAAAGTATGTCGTGGGCCAGTAGAATCAGCATACCCCTGGAGCTGAGTAGAAATGCGGGGTCTCGGGCCCCACCCCAGAGCTGCGGAAACAGAACCTGCATCTTAACAAGCTCTCCACACCCAAGTCTGAGGGGCACTGGGGGTGCCAGAGACTGCCAAGACCGGGCAGCTCACCAGCTGGGAGCCCTTCAAATGCTCAGGACGGAGTTACTCTGTGCGATGTGGTTTCCGACCCTTGGTCTGTTTCTGGAAAAAGAGCAGTAGATTGGCTTCTGGCGAATTAAGCACGCTTCATGAAAACGCTAATTCAAGTAGGAAGGCGAGAAGGGCCCTCCTCTTTACGGGAAGTCAGATCCTGGAGGGCAGAGGTGACTCCAGATTTCTGAAATTCCGTCCAGGTCTCCACCAAGGGACACTGGCAAAGTCTGGAGACAAATTTGGTTGTCACAACTGCGGAGGGCAGTGTTACCGGCACTTAAGAGGAGAGGCCGGGATGCTGGCTTCCTCCTTATGGGCCAGTTACTCTGTGATTTGGTTTCTGCTCCAATACAGAGAAAGGGGGTGGGTTTACCAAATTTAGGGAGGGCTGGGAGTTTTAGAAAAGAATCAGAGAACCTTTAAAAGCTTATTCTGCACAAGAACGAGAAAAGTTGAAATAACACTCAAGTTGTAACAGAGGGTTGGGACAGGTAACAAAGAACAGAATGCAAGTGATGGAATGAATGTGGCAGAGAAAGGCCAACACCCAGAAGGTACGTACAAAAATCTTGTTTATTGTAAAAAAAAAAAAAAAAAAACTTTTATTCAAAAGAAAGACTTAAATACCCCCCTTCTCCAAATACATCAGATTTTTCTCACTTCTCTATTTCCCAAACCTCTTGAAATGTGGTTATAATGAGAAAAAAAGATTTATTTTCCCCGAAATATTTTCTAAAAAGAAACACATAAAAGTCCTCAGAGATCAGACACAACATCGACAGCTGGCGAGTGGGAAGCTGGAGCCGCCCTGGGACTGCTGCTTCCGTTAACACGCTTCGCACTTCCAGGATACGCAGAAGTCACAGATGGGGGCCGTGAGAGGATGGTTCCCCCAGCATCCTCCCCAAGGTCCCACCACCACCGTCTTGGCGCACTTTTCCTGCCAGGAGTTCAAGGCCTTTTCCAAAACAAGAGAAGGACATGTGAAGGGCCAGGAGAGCCCCAGGGAGCAGGGCAGGCAGGCATGAGTGCTGAAAAGGATCCTCTCTGGGGAGGGAGTGTGAGACGCACCATCGTTTCAGGTTGAAATGCAAGGGGAGGAGGGTTCCTTCTGATCTTCTGCTGGGACTGCCTGGCTCATGGGTGACTGACTGGCAGGGGCGCCTGGCGCACTCGGGACTCGGGATCCCTTTAGTGTGCTCGGCTCCGATGCACAGTCCGGGGGAAGCTCCATCAGTTGGCATCAGGGGCCTCTGGCGGGGGCTGAGGCTGAGACCCCAGGGAGGAGGCCAGTTTGGTGAGGGCCCTCGCTATGACGTCCAGGTGGCCATTCATTGTCCGTAACTCCACAAGGATGTCCCCAACGTTCGCTTCCAAGCTCGCAGTGGCGGCGGCGGGCCGGGCGCAGGGCAGCGGGGAGGCGCCCTGGTCCTCGGGGCCCTCCTCTCTGCCCGCGGCGCCCGGGAGCAGGACGCGGGGCGCCGGTCGATCGCGCTCCTCCCCGCGGACGCCGGGAGGGGTGGCCGAGGGGCAGCTGGGCAGCCAGTCGACGAGGCGCGGGGCCGCCTCCGGGGAGGAGGCGACCACCGAGTAGTGGCCCGCGCGCCGGGGGGCGCCCGAGGCCGAGGCGGGAGGCGCGGGGACGGCGGGGAGCGGCGGCAGCAGCGGGGGCAGCACCGAGGGCCCCGGGGAGAACGCCTGGGGCTCGCAGGACGACGAGGGAGAGGGCGGCGCGGCGGTGGAGGGGCCTGGCTCCTCGGAGGAGAGGAACAAGGTGGTCGAAGACTGGGAGTCCAAGGTGCTGGGCTCCGAATCTGTCAAGGAAGAAACAGAAAGGGTCACTCGGGCATTTATTGTCAGCTGTATGCCCAGCGCCATGCTAGGTGTAAAAGAACTGAGGAAGAAGGTGGAAACGTATTTCCTACCCCCAGACTTGCAATGGAGTAAGGAAGAGTGGGTTACAGGAGCACAGGAGTTCGAGGCAGGGGAGCCCGGGGAGTCCAACAAGGCATCCTGGTGGGTAAGGCTCTGCACCGAGGTCTAGACAGGGGGCGCTGCTGTGAAGACAGGGAGCAGGTTCCAGACACTGGACGAAGTTCAGCCTCTTCGGAAGCAATCTTGCCAAGGACGTAGGCGGAGGCTGTGGAAGAAGGGCCCTTCCCCACTATTCGCGGGAGGAGAAGAGTGACAAGCAGAGGGTCCCTCCACTGTCCCAGCAACGCCAAGCTCTCTGTGCGGGAGTTGAAAGAGTTTGCAGCTAGGAGCCAGAAGTTCTCACAGCCATTTCTCACTCTGCCAGGAATGCCATGGAACCTTGGGCCAGACCCATTTTCCCTTGGAGACTTGGTTTCGTTTCCCCATCTGTACAGGAAGGCTGCGCCCAGTGACTCCCCCTGCCCCAGGGCCCTACCAGGACTGACTGACCTGCCTACAAAAGTCATCAGCTTGAAGCATTGGACTAAGTTCACAGCAGGCCACGCCCAAAGGCTCTACCTGCCTCCTTTTGTTAGTTCTCCCCTAATCCCTTGAGCCCCCAGGTAGAAAGCGGGCGGCAGCTCTTTGTGATTGGTTATGGTAACAGGGTTTACCAACCTCAGATCAAAGGATCCACATCAATGCCGAAGACCTGAAGTCAGCTGTTTCGGACACCCTGTTCCCGCCTTTGGGCAGGTGGCCCACACTCGCCCTGGAAGCAGTTCTGAGTTTTACTGGAGCCAAGTCTCCAATGCCTCGCTCCCAATTCCAGCTGGAGTGTCTGCTCTTGGCTTTCCACATGGTCGGTTTGGGTGCCCACTATTAATGCCCTGCCCTTGAGGACTTCCAAGCCTTTCGAAGGTGGAACTTGCTCGATTACCTCAGCCTGTTATCTTGTGGGGGGTAGGGGGACAACATGATGACAGAGCCAGTGAGCAAACACGTTCCCTGTTGCTTGTGAACATGTGTGCTCTCGCCACCAGTCACGGGTGAGCGGTTCCTTCGTCTGCGCCTGGCGGAAACTCAGAGCAGTGCTCAATCAGCTGGCGGGAGCTTGTTCCCTTCTCCATCCTGACTTCAGCCCAACCCTGTTCTCACAGGGCTCACAGGCCCCAGATGTCCCCATGTCCAGTCTATGTGGTTAGGAATTTTGTCCACGGGAGCAGAGAAGCAATTGCTCCCCAGGGACCACATTCAAGGAGAGCCACTCATGTACCTGACAGCTTCTAGGATGGAAATTTCATGGGGATTTCCTGCTGTTGGATTTCACAGAACTGCTTCTCCTCCACCAAAACCTTATTTCCCCTGGTTTCTGTGATGCTCTTCTTTTGTAAACCAAGAAGCGCAGACACTTCTGAGCCCATGACTCCCATGAGTTGAAAACGATCAAGGAGAAACTCTCCAAACTGCTGGCTCCAGTTTCACTTTAGAAGGATGTTAATGAACTTCATGCTTCCAACTCCTGTAGCAGCCAAGAGGCCTTTATATCTAATCGAAGTCTAACGAGTAAAATGAGATAGAGGCCGGCACACAGAGTGTTCCAGCACAGTGTTTCCTGAACTTTCCTGTGCAGGCCATTCCCCTGGGACACTGTTAAAGGGCAGGCTGTGGTTCTGCGGGTCGGGGTGCAGCCTGAGGCTCTGGATTTCTTGCCAGATGATGTGGTCACTGCTCCTGGGAGACGAGGATGCTGCTGGTCTGGGGACCACATCTGGCAGAGCAAAGGTGGAGACCACACATACAAGGTTGGCAAAAAAGCATTGGGTTTGGATGGGGAGGGTATAGCTCAGTGGTAGAGTGTGTGCTTAGCATGCACGAGGTCCTGGGTTCAAATTCCAGAGCCTCCATTAAAAAAAGAAAACAACAAATAAAAACTTCTTAATTAAAAAAATTAAAAAGCTTAGGGTTCATGGTCATAGAAACTAGAGTAACCAGGGATAGAGGAGCAAGCTGGAAGCCAAATATGATCATGAAGATAGTAACAGCGCTGACGCTGAGAGGCGGCCTCTCCTGCTGTTAGTTTGACAGTTTCTGGCCAAGTGTTGAACCAAAGAGCACTGGCTTAGGGGAGAGTGAAGGGTCCTTAAAGGGGAAAGCCCTTCACTATTGTTTCAGCTAAAACTTCAAAACACATCAAGTTGTCAGGGCCCAATCCACCCTGACTGGCAAATAGAATTGAAAACAGAAGCACCTTTTTAATAAGGACGTCACCTTCCAGAACTTTCTCCTGGCTGTCAGGAAACTTGGTTGCAACCCCAGTTCAGCTAAAATCAGTGCTAAATGATGTATAGATCTCTTCCATCCAAGCAACTGATCATTTTATCCCTGATTTGGGACATAAGCTTTGGAATCAATGACATCATTTTCAAGCAGATTCAGTGACCGCTACGAAAAATATCACAGTCTGGCTCTGACACTCACAGCTCTCTGTGGGAGGTGGGGGCTCTTAGGCACAGATGGTGGGGCTGTTTGGATTCCTTAATTCCTTCCTTCACCCCTCACGTGATCTCTGACCTTTACCCTGCTTCACTGGTCTGAGCCTTAGGACCACCTGACATTTTATGTACTTTTTTTTTTGTTCACTAGACTGGAAGTCCTGCGGAACCAGTGATACTGCTTATTTCATTCTCTGCTATGTCGCCAGGGCTTAAACAGTGTCTGGCATTAAGTAGATGCTCAAAAAATACTTGTTGATGGGACGTCACACAATCACCGTCAGTCCAGAAACACATCTCCATATGCAGTACCCTGATCCCTCTGTGTGTTGTTTAGTCATTTAGTGCTGCAGCTATTTATAGAGTCTGTGCAATATTGAGGACATAATTATATTAAAAAAATTACTCCTTGTATATCTGACATTTCAATTTAACTGAGTGTCCCAGATTTGATCTGGCAACCTTATGGGAGGCTGACATTTCCATCATGTTTTATAGATAAGGAAAGTAAAAAAAAAAAAAAAAAAAATAATAATAATAATAATATTAGGTGTTTTCACTGAATGTCAGTTAGGAGGAACCTCTGCCATTGTTTGGATGAGCTGCGTAAGATGTGGAGATGGAGGCCAGTGAAAGAAAGGGACTTGCGGTCTGGTGGCACAGCTGAGAACAGAACAGAGAACAGAGGAAAAGGACGGAGTCTCTTCTACCCTGGGCAGCTATTCAGTCACGGAGCAAATGTGTACCCAGGGTCTGCTGCATGCCAGGGGCTGCACTAGGCTCTGGAGACACGGCTGAAGCAGACAGGGCCCCTATCCCTGCAGGAGCAGACACACCATCGGCTTTCATGTTGCCCCTCAGTGGGTACCAAAGCCCATCTGGTGGATCAGAGAGGGGCAGAAATCCAAAAGAGCTGCACAGCAGATGCCCACCAGCTATTTAGTTAGCACAGGTTTGCTCATAAAGCCTGAAGCCTCACCCTTGAAAGGTGTACCAGAGGCTGGCGTGTGAACCAGAGCCACCCATCAGTTCAGTCCAGACTTTCCACCACTGGCATTTTTCCCCCCATAGTTACCCACTGTCACCCTCACAAATCTAACCATTTGGGGGAGCTGCTCTTTCTTGGGGAGGGTGGGGAGATGAAGTTTAACAAAATTTTAGAGATTCTGGTGCCTGTTCCCATCCTAGAAATATCTTTGCAAAAGTCAGTTTGGAAAAAGTAGACATAACTAATAAGCATCTGAGAAGTCTTCATTCGCTCTCAAAAGGAAAGACTTGCCAAGGAAAAGAAGAATGAATTAGGAATTGAAATAATTATGAATTACGAGTAATGAATTGCTATTTTTCACTTGTAAAATTTTCAGAGTTAGACAGCCTGGAGAGAGGCACCCTAATCGATTGTTTGGCGCTGAGTAGATGGGGACGTCCTCTCTGGGAAACAATTTAGAAATATGTGCACCTATTCAGTGAGAAAAGGAAATTGCCAACCGTGAGTTCAGCTGCTTATAGAAAAATGTGTAAAATCAAGATTGGGAGAAAAGACATGAGATATCAGGCCTAGATGGGGCTATAATTTTCAAAGTTCCTGCAGTGGCCAGGCTCTGACATGCCTTCCCTTGTCACTGACCTTCAGCAGGAATTGACTGCTTCCTGCCAAGCCCGTAGGTCAAGGTTTCTGAAAACTTTCTGTTCGATTTTATTGCTGAATCAGGCTGAATCATTTCTTGGCTGGTAACTACGCACCTTGAAAGGCTGACTTTTTTATCTTCCTTACACCCACTTGGCATTCCCCATCACCACCTCTTATGCCCACTGGCCCGGGGCGTACGTTTTCTCTGGGGGATGCTCTGGGGATGCCTGCGGAAGAGGTGAGGTGTGCAGCTGGTTATGGGAACCTGAGACTCATTTGCAAAGAAGCCCTGCAGAGCATCCCCTAAAACTTGCTCCTCCTACTTGCTTCCCCTGCTCAGTAAGTGACATTTCACTTGTTCAGCCAAATTCCCAGGACTAACCCTTGACCCTCTCTTTCCCTCCCCTTGCCCCCCATCCAGTCTGCCAGCAGTGGTTGTAGGCACTACCTTTAAGCTATACCCAGCATCTGACCAGTTCTCACTGTCTCCAGGCAGTGGCCCAGCTAC